>NC_073634.1:81505000-82755000 GCF_029407905.1 Bubalus kerabau | reverse complement strand
CCTTCAGGGGGTCTTCACAACCCAGGAAGTGAACCCCCATCTCCTGCAGCTTCTGCCTTGCAGGTAGATTCTTGACCACTAACACACTGGGGAATCCCGTCCTCAAAGGTATAAGATACTTGATCATTCTGTAATATTTCACAAAAGGCAGTGATTGCCAGGTACTCTACTACCTAGACAAATTTGAGAATCACTGGACCAATTGTATCTTGGTTCAAATAGTTATCCCATTAAACATCTACTTTTGTTCTGGGCCAGCCTAGGCCAATACACTGGTGAAATGCACATATTTACTGCCCATATAACAATCTCTCTCCATGCTAGAATGACTCTCAGAAGCTGTATTTCTGCACATGCATGCCTAGTCTTCCTTTTAGACTAGGTCAAAGTAAAAGAGGAAACTCTGCTTTAAACCTCATTCAAAAATGGCCAACATAGACTGAATTTTTGGTGTTCAGTTGATTTGGTGATTCATGAGTTTAGAATGTCTGTGGCCAATATGGCACCAAACTCCAACACTCTTGCCTGGAAAATCCCATGGACAGAGGAGCCTGATGGGCCGCAGTCCATGGGGTTGCTAAGAGTCGGACACGAAGGAGTGACTTCACTTTCACTTTTCACTTTCATGCATTGGAGAAGGAAATGGCAACCCACTCCAGTGTTCTTGCCTGGAGAATCCCAGGGAAGGGGGAGCCTGGTGGGCTTTCGTCTATGGGGTCGCACAGAGTCGGACACGACTGAAGCGACTTAGCAGCATGGCCAATATAGAACATAAAACCATTGGAGAAAGTAAACTCTTGGAAACAGGATGGACTTTAGGAGATGCTCTGACTTGAAAGACAGAGGGTTCTACAGCCAGAAACTCCACAGCAGCTCATGACAGAAATAGCTAGGCACAAGGCTGCTAATCCTGCTCATCTGTGAGTCACCTCCATCCTCACTGCTATGTCAGCCCTGCTAGCAGTTCTTCTAGCCTCCTGGCAATTTTTCTTATTCACTCCTTAATTCTTACCAATACCACCACCATGATTTTGACTATGACCACTAGCTTTTTGCAGAAGAATCCCCAGGCTACTGTCAAAAAACAATTGAGACACTCTAGAACTGCCTTATAATTGTTTTACTTTTTCACTAGAACAGGTGAGGTTATGATTGTTACTCTTTTTTTTTTCCAGCCTAATAATTTCTATTTTTTTATTTTTTTGAGTTTTTTAAAAATTAAATTTATTTATTTTAATTAGAGGCTAATTACTTTACAATATTGTATTGGTTTTGCCATACATCAACATGAATCTGCCACAGGTGTACACGTGTTCCCAATCCTGAAACCCCCTCCCACTTCCCTCCCCATACCATCCCTCTGGATTGTTACTCTTAAGGAAGAAATGGATTCCACTTAGTAAGCTCAAATCCCTCTTTGAGGATCTCCAAATAGATCAGGGAAAGACATGTTTTGCAATTATACTATGAAAGGAGTTGCACAATGAATTGAATTCATCACTGAATTTCTCCAGGGTTGCGATAGAACAGACAAGTGTCCTTGACAGGATGGCAGACTCTATATTCTCCACCAGAATTTGGCTCCCTTCTGTTTTGACCCCCAGGCATCAAGTGACACAAGACATCTTGATGAATTAGGACTATTTGGATCATTCTAAGCTGAGCCTAAAAGTAATTCAAGGAACATCAATAAATTGTAAGGTTATTACATTTCTGAGATTCCCAAGTGGCTCAGTGGTAAAGAATCTGCCTGCCAATGCAGGAGACCCAAAGAAAGACAATACCAAAGAATGCTCAAACTACAGTACAATTGCACTCATCTCAAAATTCTCCAAGCCAGCCTTCAACAGTAAGTGAAGTGTGAAATTCCAGATGTTCAAGCTGGATTTAGAAAAGGCAGAGGAAGCAGAGATCAAATTGTCAACATCCGTTGGATCATTAAAAAGCAAGAGAGTTCCAGAAAAACATCTATGTCTGCTTTATTGAATACGCCAAAGCCTGTGTGGATCACAACAAACTGTGGAATATTCTTAAAGAGAAGGAATACCAGACCACCTGACCTGCATCCTGAGAAATCTGTATGCAGGTCAAGAAGCAACAATTAGAACTGGACATGAAACAACAGGCAGGTTCCAAATTGGGAAAGGAGTATGTCAAGGCTGTATATTGTCACCCTGGTTATTTAACTTATATACAGAGTACATCATATGAAAGGCCAGGCTGGATGAAGCACAAGCTGGAATCAAAATTGACAGGAGAAATATCAATAACTTAGATACTCAAATGACACCACTCTTATGGTAGAAAACAAAGAACGAAAGAGCCTCTTGATGAAAGTGAAAGAGGAGAGTGAAAAAGGTGGCTTAAAACTCAACATTCAAAAAACTAAATCATGACATCTGGTCCCATACTCCATGCAAGTGGATGGGGAAACAATGGAAACAGTGATATACGTTATTTTGGGGGGGCTCCAAAATCACTACAGATGGTAACCCCAGCCATGAAATTAAAAGAGCCTTGCTCCTTGGAAGAAAATCTATGAGAAACAGAGACATCAGATTAAAAAGCAGAGATATTATTTTGCCGACAAAGGTCCATCTAGTCAAAGCTATCATTTTTCCAGTAGTCATGTATGGATGTGAGAGTTGGTCTATAAAGAAAGCTGAGTGCTGAAGAATTGATGCTTTTGAACTACGCTATTGGAGAAGACTCTTGAGAGCTCCTTGGCCTGCAAGGAGATCCAACCAGTCCATCCTGAAGGAAATCAGTCCTGAATATTCATTGGAAAGACTGATGCTGAAGCTGAAGCTCCAATACTTTGTCCACCTGATGTGAAGAACTGACTCATTTGAAAAGACCCTGATGCTGGGAAAATTTGAAGGTAGAAGGAGAAAGGGATGACAAAGGATGTTTAGATGGCATCACAGACTCGATGGACATGAGGTTGAATAAGCTCCAGGAGCTGGTGATGGACAAGGAAGTCTGGTTTGCTGCAGTCCATGGGATCAAAAAGATCTGGACATGACTGAGTGGCTGAACTGAACTGAAGAGATATGGATTTGATACCTGGGTAGGGAAGACCCCCTGGAGAGGAAATGGCAACCCACTCCAGTATTCTTGCCTGAAAAATCCCATGGACAGAGGAGCCTGGGAGACTATAATCCATGGGATCCCAAAGAGTTGAACATGACTAAGAGACTGAGCACATTACATTTCTAAAGAAATAAAGGACACACCAAGCAGATAGATCAATCTGTTCTTTGGTGTCTTCAAGATTCTTCTCCTAGCTCTCAATTAATTAAGGTATGTAGTAGCCTTGAGGGAAAACTCATCCATTATTTTGACAGAGAAAACCTGTTTTAATGACAAAATGGGCAGCACTTCACCAACCAGATTGAGCAAATGTCTCAGTAGATTTTTGTCTCACAAGTAGTCAAATAAAAATTTCTTAAAATGTATTTGGATTTGCAAAAATAAATATCTTGTTTTTCTACTTTCTCTTTTGCACATTGTTTTTAAAAAAACCATCCTTGGAGTGAAAACAAAACTTGACCTCCTCCGGGAGTGTGTGTTTGTGCGCCTGCATGCGCAGGCACGTGCGTGCATGCACTTGTGTGCTCTGTCATGTCTGACTCTTTGCAACCTCATGGACTGTAGCCCTTCAGGATCCTCTGTCCATGGGATTCTCCAGGCAAGGATACTGGAATGGGCTGCCATTTCCTCTCCAGGGGAACTTCCCAACCCAGGGATCAGACCCAAGTCCCTTACTTCTTCTGCTTTGGCAGGTGAATTCTTTACTACTAGTGCCACATGAGATGCCATTTATTTGTTTTTTTCTCTTTTTTCTTGGACCATTGTTTTAGAAAATTCTTCCTCATACTAGCCTAAACTCTACTTCCCTATCACTCTATTTATGGCTCCTCTTCTAAATCTCTGGGGTTCCTTCTATCTTACAGTCCTGCAGGGACGTGCAGATGCTGCCTTCTCCTTTTCCCACCCCTCAGCCGTTGTCTTCTCTAGGCCAGGCACACTCAGTCCTCACAACCGCTCCCTGTAAGATCTGTCTTCACTCCCCTGGTCTCCCTTCTCTGGACTAATTATAATTTGCCTCAAGAAATGTTTTCCCTCAAATAGGAAAAAAAAATGATATTCCAGGTGAGTTAAATACATCCCTTAGTCTAAAAACCGGATATTCAACAACTGCAAAGTCTAAATATGAATGTTTAAGAATGGCAAAAAGAGTAGAACTTCACTGGTCATTAGACAACTTTAGAATTTTCTTTAAGACCTTAAGATACAATATCAAACAAGTAAAAGTGATAAATTGCAAAAGTACATATACAGATGTAGACATATGTGTACATGCAGGGTGGTCCACTTGACAGAGGGTCCTTATAAACCACATTAGGTCCAGGAGCTTCCACAATGCCTTGAGTTCAATTTATGAGGTAGGCTTTCTTTAGGAGTCTATAATGCATAAATAACTATTGATTAGCTTCCTAGAGTCAGGTTTTTAGTAAAACTCTGAACAAGGGCATTAGAGAAATGCCTCCAATGGGGTCATTTTTGTTGACCTGGGACTACATAAAAATGGGAGTATTGAATGCTTAATGTCACATTTTATTGCTTGGTTCAGCTAATTTGTCTTGTGGGAAGCAAATGTTTTTGAAAGCATTCCAGAGCCTTTGTAGTGTTAAAGCTCATTACCTTGGATTTCATATGAGCCAAAAAATATACAACCAACTAAGTGCTCTGAACCTCAGGAAAATTTCATGACTAGACAGAAGCAAAGCTGCTAGTATCATGTCATGCAAATATAAGGTGAATTGAGCAATTTGCATTCTTAATAAAACTAAATATAATACATTTGGTGGGTTACTATTGTTTTCTTTAAAGTGCTAAAATAGTTTAATGAACAGATTAAAAAGCAGAGAGAGTATACCTTCTTTAGAGAAATTATATTATGTTTCTGTTATTCTTTAACTCTCATGTGAATGTATGAGCTTGGAAAAAGACTTTGCATATTTTATCTAGATAATCCTTTTATAGACCAGAATACATTTTTCAGTTATCTAAAACAAGCCCTGTCCTATGCCAGGTCTGTTCATCTATATAATTTAATTTTAACTATAACTCTTGAGGCATTTTTTATCCCATTTTACAGATAAGGAAACTAAAGTCCTAATGTATCTATTCTAGTATTTTTAAAATAAATGATTCACAGGAGCTCAAAGAATTTTATTGTTCCATCTAGTCCTCAGCATATCCACAATCTGGTCTTATCTACCTTTTTAGACCTGCTCCCCACTCCTATCTTTAAATCCTGTGCTGCACTGTGCTGTGATCAGTCACGTCTGCCTATTTGCCATCCCATGGCCTATAGCCCACCAGGCTCTTCTATGCATGGAATTTTCCAGGCAAGAATACTGGAGTGGGTTGCCATTTCTTTCTCGAGAGGATCTTCCCAACCCAGGGACTAAATCCGCATCTCTTGCATTGGCAGGCAGGTTCTTTATCACTGCCCCACCTGGGAAGCCCCATTGTTAAGTCCTTCCACTACTAAGTCAATGGATCAGTTAACAGTCATCAGTTTGCATGTTCAGAATCCTACAATTTTGCTCTCTCTGAAATATACTTTCTTATCTCTTCTGTCAATATGACTCAACTTCCAATCATTGAATGATTCTTTCTATAGGAAACAAGGCATGAGAATGCTCTCTGTGTCCTCTTAACTCCTTGCCTATAAGTACTGAGGGGATATTTCTATAATTTACTATTAATGGGGTAAAACAGATCAATGTATGAAATAAACAAAAAAAAAAACTCTTTTTATTCCATCAGATCAGATCAGATCAGATCAGTCGCTCAGTCATGTCCGACTCTTTGCAACCCCATGAATTGCAGCACGCCAGGCCTCCCTGTCCATCACCAACTCCCGGAGTTCACTCAGACTCACGTCCATCCAGTCAGTGATGCCATCCAGCCATCTCATCCTCTGTCATCCCCTTCTCCTCCTGCCCCCAATCCCTCCCAGCATCAGGGTCTTTTCCAATGAATCAACTCTTCACATGAGGTGGCCCAAGTACTGGAATTTCAGCTTTAGCATCATTCCTTCCAAAGAAATCCCAGGGCTGATCTCCTTCAGAATGGACTGATTGGATCTCCTTGCAGTCCAAGGGACTCTCAAGAGTCTTCTCCAACACCACAGTTCAAAAGCATCAATTCTTCGGTGCTCAGCCTTCTTCACAGTCCAACTCTCACATCCATACATGACCACAGGAAAAACCATAGCCTTGACTAGACGAACCCCCGTTGGCAAAGTAATGTCTCTGCTTTTAAATATGCTACCTAGATTGGTCATAACTTTCCTTCCAAGGAGTAAGCATCTTTTAACCTCATGGCTGCAGTCACCATCTGCAGTAATTTTGGAGCCCAGAAAAATAAAGTCTGACACTGTTTCCACTGTTTCCCCATCTATTTCCCACAAAGTGGTGGGACCGGACGCCATGATCTTCGTTTTCTGAATGTTGAGCTTTAAGCCAACCTCTTCACTCTCCACTTTCACTTTCATCAAGAGGCTTTTGAGTTCCTCTTCATTTTCTGCCATAAGGGTGGTGTCATCTGCATATCTGAGGTTATTGATATTTCTCCCGGCAATCTTGATTCCAGCTTGTGCTTCTTCCAGTCCAGCATTTCTCATGATGTACTCTGCATATAAGTTAAATAAACAGGGTGACAATATACAGCCTTGATGAACTCCTTTTCCTATTTGGAACCAGACAGTTGTTCCATGTCCAGTTCTAACTGTTGCTTCCTGACCTGCATACAAATTTCTCAAGAGGCAGATCAGGTGGTCTGGTATTCCCATCTCTTTCAGAATTTCCCACAGTTTATTGTAATCCACACAGTCAAAGGCTTTGGCATAGTCAATGAAGCAGAAATAGATGGTTTTTCTGGAACTCTCTTACTTTTTCCATGATCCAGTGGATGTTGGCAATTTGATCTCTGGTTCCTCTGCCTTTTCTAAAACCAGCTTGAACATCAGGAAGTTCGCGGTTCACATATTGCTGAAGCCTGGCTTGGAGAATTTTGAGCTTTACTTTACTAGCATGTGAGATGAGTGCAATTGTGCAGTAGTTTGAGCAGTCTTTGGCATTGCCTTTCTTTGGGATTGGAATGAAAACTGACCTTTTCCAGTCCTGTGGCCACTGCTGAGTTGTCCAAATTTGCTGGCATATTGAGTGCAGCACTTTCACAGCATCATCTTGTAGGATTTGGAATAGCTCAACCGGAATTCCATCACCTCACTAGCTTTGTTTGTAGTGATGCTTTCTAAGGCCCACTTGACTTCACATTCCATAGATAAGCTAAATCATATATGATAGGACTCTTTACCAAGTGATATAAATTGTGGTCCAGTTTATCCATGAAGTCATCCGCATAATTTCCAGGTCACTTAATGTTGTTAACACATTGGTGGCATGAGTGTTTCTCTGATACATGTGTCACCAGTTAACTAATGACCCTGTTTGCTATTGTGACAGGGATACACACAGCTTTCCAATAACTTCTCATAGTCATTACATGACTCAGCTCAACAAGTAAAAGATTTCTCTTGTCATCAGTTTTGTTATTCATGGTACCAAAGCCATGAAAAAAATTTTAGTTCTAAAATTTATACAATTACATTAAATTATTTAGGCTACTTTTTTGTTTGACATATTAACATATTAAATATCTCTACTATTAAGGAGATCATGAGATCATTTCTTACAATGATATGTTTATGAACTTTATTTTCTTATATTTTGTTCACCTTGATTCCACAAAGATTTGAAAACTGTCTTTGATCAAATATAAATTCATTATGTTTTTTTTTACTTTTGGTCATCAAATGATGGTCACATTTTCATATATTAAACAACTTAATAGTTATTTTTCTTGGAATAATGCATTTTTATAAAATTTTATTGTCTTTATATATCTTTCACTGCTCTTACCTAATTACTTTCTAAGTTTCTCTAACCAATAACTAAAAGATTGAAATTCTGTAAAGCTAAAGAAAGAATTGAAACTAGAACTCCCTTTATTAAATGTCCATTTTTGATTTGTATACTGTCTCCAATTCAGAATTTTTATTACTATTCACGGTTTGTTTCAAATCAAAGTCTTTTGCAGCTCTCACACCATAGGCAACCACTGAGATATAAATATCCTCTCAAAAGTCATGGTTTCAATTCTATCTATATCTCTCTGATGTTTATTTGATGCATAATCAATAAGATTTATTGATCTATATCTTTATTGTATTTATTTTCATTTGACTTGGATGGTGCCAAACTAAGAGATCCAGAAACATCTCTCAGACTGTGACTGCCTCTCCAAGCTGTCTTCCTAGCCATGGCACATCTATTAATATACAGCCTGAGTCTTTGATCTTTAGTTTCTTCACCAATGCAGGGGGGAGTTACTTTTTCATGTATATTTGTTATGAGAAGTACCTGAAATGCAATTGTACATAAAAACATGACATACCTCGAGTTTTTCACAAATAAGGCAATAATCATAATTATCTTTGATTTACAATTATTTCTATATGCCCAGCATCTTTGCACCCTTATTTTCAAAACCTTTATTTTAGAAACAATAGAAACCCTTTCTTTGGGGACCTTCTGCTCTCCTACTCAAACTATGGATTTCTGCCTGTTGCCAAGCCCATGACCCCATCTTCAAGCATGAGCACATGGCCCAGACCCGGATAATAATATCGTCTGAGGTTCTGCTGACAGTGATTGATCTGGGAGTGGAAATGTTACCCAAGCTATAGCTATCAGAGTTTCCCCTTCTATTCTCTTAAGTGAAACAAGCAGAGAAAGCTCCTTTTCCTCTCTAATAAAGGCGCATCATGGACATGATGAGTGCCAACCTAGTGGTGACCTTGTCCTCTACACACTCAAGATACCGGAGAGAGTAAAGCTGACGCCTGAGGACAAATTGCACAGACAGCATCCTGGAAATGGTAAGTCCCCGTCACAGAGGTTTCCAGTTACTGCAACTCTTCCATTACATTTATGAGCTTTCATCTATTCTTACAATGAGCATGTGTTCAAGCAAGTTGGAATCCAGTTTTTGTCATTTGTACCCAAGAGCACTTCTGACAAGCACATCAGTTTGCATAAAGAAAAGCAGTGCTGTTCAAAAAAGCAGCAGAGAAGACCCATTTCAAGTAACCTTGGAGGTGTCAGCGACTTTCAGATGTGGCTGTCTCTGCAACATGAAGAGGGATGACAGAGCCCAGGCTTTCCAAAACATAACAGTGTAGTTAAAAAAGGAAGGAGGCAAGATGGAACACAGGTGCAGATCCTTGAAAGAGATAAACTCCCCCAGATGCTCGCCTGCAGGCACCCTGTGGAAGGTTGCATGAAACAAGCCACTCAGGTTGTGGAGATAGAACCTGGCTGAAAGGGGAATTTGTAAGGAGGATAGTGCACTGTGCTTTCCCCTGACCTAAGGTGTCATTTGTGTGATGTAGATCTCTGAAAGAGCTCAATTACAATCAATAAATGTTACTTTCCTTTCTGTTATTCTGTCTTGTACAAGGCATCTAAATTTTCTGAAACTCTTCCCCATATCTGCTAAGTTCCAAAGACCAAGCTCTCGAGCACTTAAAGGTATTGGATCGGCATTGTTTGAATGAGCCGGCACTGACCAGGTAGGCATTTCTGCAACCACTTGGTAGTAACATGCCCTACTTCTGGGAGCAGACCAACTCTCCTAGTTTGGAACTACGGGGAGGCCGATCCCCAGATAGAATGTGGCGTGACTCTTTAGGCTTGATGAATTTCCTTTCAAATGACTTCAGAAGAGCTCTTAAATTTCTCACGTCTTCATCCTGGATATTGCTGTTCAGTCACAAAGTTGTGTTTGACTCTTTGTGACCACATGGACTGCAGCACACCAGGATGTTAGCCTTGTGAGAATTGGCCCCTCACCTGTGTGTGTAGGGGAATCTCTCTTGCAAGGATGTGTTTCCCAAATTCCCACACATCAAAATATTCTAAGTCACTCATATCTCAGGGTGAAATGTTGTAGGGGTTTGGGTGGGTTTTCATGCTACTCGCCACCTCCAAGGAGCAGGTAGCCTCCTATTATCTGATCTGGGGTATAACCATGGGATGTTAGAGCAAAATAAGAATGAAGACAGCACCTTCCCCACAGTTTGGTCTTACTATGCTTGGACATCAAGGGAGAGTGTCCCACATGTGGCTAGTGATAGAGCTAGGCTGATAACCCAAGCATCGTGATACCACATCATACCACTATTAGTAGGAGGTCTGAACTTGATGGAGTTTTGCTCTGCACTGAAGCTCATTTTGTGACCAGGTTAAGGACTTGGTCATTTAGTGGCTTGTCTGTGCTTCAAACTGTGGTAAGAGGGTAGGTTGAGTGAGGCCCCTGTGCCTGAGACGACAGAGTCCTGGTTACTTAGGGGAACAGAGGCACGGATTCATGGAAGCCCAGTGCCTGGGAGTCCAGGCCTGTGTCATTGTAGAACCACAGGGTGATTAAAGAGACAGAGCTTCTGCCAGTGTGGAGTTTCTCATCTAAGTGGCTCTTTGATCCTTTGATACACTTACCTTGAACACTTTCTGTGTATTCTTTTCAGTTCACTTCAGTCACTCAGTCATGTCCAACTCTTCGCTACCCCATGGACTGTGGCATGCCAGGCCTCCCTGTCCATCACCAACTCCTGGAGTTTACTCAGACTCATGTCCATTGAGTCGGTGATGCCATCCAACCATCTCATCCTCTGTCATCCCCTTCTCCTCCTGCCTTCAATCTTTCCCAGCATCAGGGTCTTTTCAAATGAGTCAGTTCTTTGCATCAGGTGGCCAAAGTATTGGAGTTTCAGCTTTAGCATTAGTCCTTCCAAAGACTATTCAGAACTGATGTCCTTTAGGATGGACTGGCTGAATCGTCTTGTAGTCCAAGGGACTTTCAAGAATCTTCTCCGACACTACAGTTTAAAAGCATCAATTCTTTGGTGCTCAGCTTTCTTTATAGTCTCGCTATCACATCCATAGGTGACTACTGGAAAAACCACAGCTTTGACCAGATGGACCTTTGTTGGCAAGTAATGTCTCTGTTTTTTAATATGCTGTCTAGGTTGATCATAACTTTTCTTCCAAGGACCAAGTGTCTTTTAATTTCATGGCTGCAGTCACCATGTTCAGTGATTTTGGAGCCCCCAAAGTAAAGTCTGTATACTAGGTAGGGCCTGTGCTAAAACCAGGTGTGCAGTACAAAAGAGATCATCCCATCCTCAGTAAGCACCTAGTGCAGAAGGATAAGCTCCGTGTAAAATAGGGAATTCCTCTGTGCTGTGGAAACAGGCCACAGGCACTTCTCAAGGTTTGAGCTTCAGATACTCCAACTCTCATCTTTATTTGACTGAAAAATAAGAAAGCACATGGCCTCCACTTTTACAATCCATTTCTACAACAATTGATCATGGGTGCCTGCCATTTTATTACATTTTTACCTAATCACAAGACTGGGGAGCAGGAGATTTGGGAAACAGGCTTTTTACAGGTACCAGTGTCCCCCTTCCACCCCTGCCACCCACAACACTTATCCCAGGAGGGATCCATCTCACACCAAGCCACCATTGCTCGTTCTCCTGGCTACCTTCTAACCTCCACTGTTGGCCCATGAGGACATGAATCCTAGGTTCGTTCTTTTTATTTCCTGGAGCAAACATGGTCCTGCACAAAAAATAAAGGGCTCTCAGAATATCTGCGGAGCAAAGACAGTTCCCTTTCGTGTCTTCTTTAACCTTTCTTCAGTCCCTGGACCTCAGCATACTTAGTAAAATAAGGGTGTTGAGGTTCATGATGCCTGTGGTCTCTGCACTGATATTTGGTGCTTTAATGAGCTATCAGAGTTTAGCATCCATGCGTGTGTGTGTGTGTGCACGTGGGCGCATGTGTGTGGCAGGGTGGGGGCTCAAGTAAACATCCTGAGATTTGAAAGTAAAAGTTACAAGGGTTTCAAGGTTGAGGCAAGAGGGCAGGTGCCTATGTATCACATGAAGAAAGCACCACTGGATAGAAAGATACAGAAAAAGGTGAAGATTGTGAGCATGGGGCTTTCAAGAACTCAGAAGGGAGGGACAGAGGAAGGCACTGTGACCAGGAAAAAAGTCACACCATGGTCAGCTGAGATCATGTGTTCAATCCTCAGCATTTTTCTGGAGGGAAGAAGGATGGGTTATAATACATTTGCTTTAATGAAAAATTCTGAGTTCTGAAGTTATCATGCATTTGGGAAAATTAACTCAGTTTTTGTATGTGCAAAATGGGGGAAAGAATACCTGCTTCATAAAAGAGTGGGGAGAAATCAGGAAGGACGTGTCAGTAAGCCAGCTCTTACAGTGCCTGTTACAGAGAACATCCTCAGGAGTATTATCACTGTGGTTAGTATTGTCACTTTTGCTGTGGATATTTCTTCTAGAGAACAGTGCTCAAGGCCAAGGCATGCCCTTGGGAGCAGGATCCAAGGATTGTCGGTGTGCCTTGTCTCCTCACCTGATCTGGACCCTGGGCTGCAGAAACCAGACCTGACATCTGTAGCCTAAGCCAACCTAGATGTGAAAAGAGAGGGGATGGCCTTTAACATAAGCATACAAAGGAGCCAGCTCCTGCCACTAACAGCCTGGCCTGACCTGGGTCTTCGCTGGCGACTTGTGTGTTCTCAAGGGGAGGGAGCTTACCATCAACCCTGTGGAGCCCTTCCTCCTGAAAGCCACACTCTAGATTCATGTGCCTCCCATACAGCAGTTTGGCCTTGTGCCTCGTTTATTTTGTGTCTTCTACTCATCTGCTCCGTCACATAGCATCCTCCTGAGACGTCTGGGTTGATATCTTAAGCAAAGCCTTGAATGGCATTATCTATGAATGGTAATATCTATAAAATTGTCTAAGCATATGTATGTGTTATGTACAAGTGCGTCTCCATGGATGCATGCATGGTATAAAACACTCTCTGATCTGCCAGGTATGGTTCCAGGGTCTTTACTGGGGCAAGCCAGTGGTTGATTCTGAAAACTTTCTAATGTCCCTTGTCTGTGCTGTGCGAGGGAGTTTCTTGTATCCACCCCTCCCAACTCTAGACTCATTATCAGTCATGGTATCCCTGGAGAAGCAAATGGGAGGGAAAATTAAATCATTTCCACATATGCAGAACCATCAATTCACCAAATGCTAATATGAATTAAATAAATGCATACAGATTTGAAGCATATTATCACGTTTGGACCAAACTGTAGCTATTACCAGGCATCCGGGCCAGAGGTTTTTCAAATTTGTTATTCTTAAAAAACATGATTGATTTTGGACTTTTTTTTTAAACTTCAATGTCATGAACCAGACATCCATAATTATATTATTTGTCTTATACAAATGAAAAAGAATAAATTAAAAGTGGACATGTTGCAAAAGGACTGTTGACATTATATACAAAGCCTGCTTATTGTCATGAGATACTCTTAACCTTCAAGCCAAAATCTTTCAAAACTATTAGTGTTAAATCTAGCAGCTGTTGTCAGAGTTCTCCTGTTCTCTGTTTTATGCACTGTGCTTTATTTGAAATGTTTGTTATATTTGTGTATAGAACTTTCTGTGAGCTGTTCCCTGAAAGCTCCAAGGATTAAACATGAAGGTTGAGCTAGTTCAAAAGGAACAAAGTTAAGAAAATTAAAGAAAACTTGCTAAAATGAATGTTTAAACCATTAAAATATTTAGCAAGGTTTGCCTGGAGCTGTTTCCTTTATGTAAAACATAATGCGTTTCTTTTTTCTCTTTCATTCTTTCTCCTTTAAAACAAATGGGGTTAAGAGAAAACATTCTTCTGCTCAGAAGTTTTCTTTTTTAAAGCATTGGAAATTTAATATCTAAATATTTTATGCAAATAGATATTCTCGATTGAGGCAGGACTATCTGAAACATCCCAAGTATTTGGGCTAGTGGTTTATGAACATACTGGGTAGGTGAAGGAGATGCAGAAGCTAAAGGGCTATCATCTTTGAATTTGAATCAGCCTGTGACTTTAGTAAGTCATTAAGAATTAACCATATGGTAAGAGAGTATATGGGGCTTCTCAGGTGGTTCAGTGGTAAAGAATCTGCCTGCCAATGCAGGAGATGCAGGTTCGATCCCTGGGTCAGGAAGATCCCGGGAGTAGGAAATGGCAATCCCCTCCAGTATTCTTGCTGGAAAATCCCATGGATAGAGTAGCCTGGTGGGCTACAATCCACGGGGCCGAAAAGAGTTGGACATGACTGAACAACTCAATATGCACACAAGAGAGGATATAGTCTTTCAAAATGCAAAAGAAAAGATAAATTTACAAAAGTCAGTGTAGATTTATCTGGAATTCTGGGTTTACTTGCTCAGTCTCTAATGAAAAGTGATTAATTGATATATTTGATTTTGCACAAGGGCCTATACTGTCCAGCTTTCTCCACAAGCCTGTGGCATTTGGAGTTTCCTCTCTATCCCCTTTGTTTAGAAATGTTAGATCTTTGATTTGTCCAGGCAGCTACCATCTAGCCATCCATCCACCCTGCAGAAGTGTGGGGTAGCAGAAATAGTATGAGTTTCAAATCAAAACCTTACGGGTTCAAATAACATATACTAACTGTGTGACTTAAAGACTTACTTAACTTCTCTGAGCCTTGGTTCACTCATCTGTAAAATATAATACTAGATAGGATGCCCATTCACTGGGGCATCATGAGAATTATACAGGGCTTCCCAAGTGGTGGTAGTGGTAAGGAATCTGCCTGCCAATGGTGGAGATATAACAGAAGCGAGTTCCATCCCTGTGTTGGGAAGATTCCCTGGAGGAGGGTATGGCAACTCATTCCAGTATTCTTACCTCAAGGACAGGGAAGCCTGGTGGGCTATGGTCCATAGGGCCACAGAGAGTCAGACACGACTGAAGTGACTTAGCAGGCAGGCATGCAGAATTTTATAATATACTTATTTTTTACTGCCTATTTCAATAAATATTAGGAGAAAATATTCATGAACAAATATTGAGTGGGTACCCACTGGAGCGAGTTACTTCCTTTATCCCCTCAGGTCTAAGCCTAAGCTAGAAATAGGAGGCTTGTGGGTTGTACTTTCACAAAATCTCCAGCCATCTTTGCCTAGGGAAGATGGTCTCAAGCTTTCTTGGATCACAGTACCTTTAGTGACTCAAAAATGTTTTCAGGGTATCCCTAGACCAGAAGAAATACCCAATATCTCAACATCTCCATTTATTAAGTAATTAGGTGCTAATAACAATACAGATTTATGTCATAACAATTTAATACTATTTCCAGTTTTTTAAGGAATCTCCACACTGTTCTCCATAGTGGCTGTACTAGTTTGCATTCCCACCAACAGTGTAAGAGGGTTCCCTTTTCTCCACACCCTATCCAGAATTTACTGCTTGTAGACTTTTGGATAGCAGCCATTCTGACTGGCGTGAAATGGTACCTCATTGTGGTTTTGATTTGCATTTCTCTGATAATGAGTGATATTGGGAATCTTTTCATGTGTTTGTTAGCCATCTGTATGTCTTCTTTGGAGAAATGTCTGTTTAGTTCTTTGGCCCATTTTTTGATTGGGTCATTTGTTTTTCTGGAATTGAGCTGCAGGAGTTGCTTGCAATAAGGCCCAGCAATCCTACTGCTGGGCGTACACACCAAGGAAACCAGAATTGAAAGAGACACGTGTACCCCAATGTTCATAGCAGCACTGTTTATAATAGCCAGGACATGGAAGCAACCTAGATGTCCATCAGCAGACAAATGGATAAGAAAGTGGTGGTACATGTACACAATGGAATATTACTCAGCCATTAAAAAGAATACATTTGAATCAGTTCTAATGAGGTGGATGAAACTGGAGCCAATTATACCGAGTGAAGTAAGCCAGAAAGAAAAACACCAATACAGTATACTAATACATATATATGGAATTTAGAAAGATGGTAATGATAACCCTGTGTACGAGACAGCAAAAGAGACACAGATGTATAGAACAGTCTTTTGGACTCTGTGGGAGAGGGCGAGGGTGGGATGATTTGGGAGAATGGCATTTAAACATGTATTGAAATGAATGGCATTGAAGCAAGTATTGAATCTAATCGCCAGTCCAGGTTCGATGCATGAGACAGGATGCTTGGGGCTGGTGCACTGGGATGACCCTGAGGGATGGGATGCGGAGGGAGGTGGGAGGGGGGTTCAGAATGGGGAACACATGTACACCCGTGGTGGATTCATGTCAATGTATGGCAAAACCACTACAATATTGTAAAGTAATTAGCTTCCAATTAAAATAAATAAATTTATATTAAAAAATACAATGAGTAGGAAACAAAAAAAAATTTAGTAGCCATTTAAAATATGCATACATATTGTACTGTATAAAACTGAAGAGAAAAAAGAAAAAAAAACATTTTATTTCATTTTTTTCAAAAGCTCATTTCTCACCTGTGAGATATGTGTGCTTGTTGAGCCCTGCGTGACCTCACAGAAGTGGGAATCAGCTTGGATGCCTCCAGTCTTACGTGCTGCTCCATGGTGATTTTCATACAGTACTCACTTTGGTGCTAGTGGTAAAGAGCCTGTCTGCCAAAGCTGGAGACATACGAGGTGTGGATTCGATCCCTGGGTTGGGAAGATCTCCTGGAGGAGGGCATGGCCACCCACTCCAGTATTCTTGCCTGGAGAATCCCATGGACAGAGGAGTGTGGCGGGCTACAGTCCGTGGGGTCGCAAAGTGTTGGACACAGCTGATGACGTAGCACACACACAAGGACCAAAAGCCTAGCTTTGCAAGTCTAGGTTGTGCTGAAACCATGCCCTGCGTTGAGTCAGTAGTCGTCATGCTGTGCAACAGATTCAGTGTCATTACGCTTCCCTTGATATTATTTTTTAATTAAAAATGCAAATTGTCTATTGAACCCCTATGTATTTGCTGCAGCATGCTAGGGCACCTTGGCACACAGTTTGGGAACCTTGGCCCAAGAATATCCTCAGAAGAATTTTGTCTTGCTTCTGCAAAGAAATGATCTTGCTTCCAGCCCCATATATGGATTCCACAAGGAAGACTGAGGAGCTTGTGAAAAGACTGAAATAGTAAAGTCTAGAGCTTCTGCATATTTGCATCTGTCCAGTAGCTCAGGGTACCAATTCCAGCCTCAGCTGTATGTATCATGAGCCCTCTGACCAGGACACTAAAGACAGAAGTCAAATTGAAATATAGGATCTAAAGAAATATAGCCAGCCACCAACTGACCTGACTGTCTGGAATAGCCAGCCATCTCCAAGTAGCTTTCCAACAGAATGACCAATCATTGTACTTCTCTCTTTAGAAAGTTCATCGTATTTATCATCAGTAGCATGAAGAGTCAGAGAGTGTCATTTGCAATCATCCACCAAATTATCTACCGGTTCAGTGCTTGGCACTGTGTTGCCCATCTATGTCTAAATTTCCTGTTTCTAAACTTTACGGGGCCCATAATCAAGTCCATGTCTTTTCCATACCTCATTCCATTCTACCCTTCACAGCACCACTGCCCCCACCCCCCCCCACATTGTGGCTCCGTGTCTTTAAGGTGCATTTCAATTAGCAACATTCAGAGGTGCTGCAGAGACGTGCTCTGGGCTACAGTCTGTTTATTCTCACACAATTGAACATATATATTTTGTGTGTTTCAATTTAGAAATTTCCAGATGACTGCAACTATATTATATTCTGTGGGTGTGAAACGAAAAGCCTCTGACATTTTCTCTTGCCCTTGGATAAAGGAAAAAAACGCTTCAATTTCTGTTTAGCTGTTCATTCGGCTAGTCTTACCTTCTTTGACAAATACAAGTCCTGGGCTTTATTTTGAGGCTCTGGGACCTTTAAGGCACGAAGCCGATCTGTGGGCAGATTGAGAGGGAAAGGAATTGGAGAGGACCCTCTCCGGGAAAGCTAACTTTTCCTTCAACTCTGACCTGAGAACTGAGCACAGCAGAGGCCAGAAGACCACAGTCACATTCATCTGCTGATCTTTTAAAAATTTTAATTTATATATTCATTGACTGTGCTAGGTCTTTGTTTCGAGCGCGTTTCTCTAGTTGTAGCGAGTAGGGACTACTCTTTAGTTGTGGTGCACAGGCTTCTCATTGCAGTGGCTTCTCTTGTTGCTCTAGGGCACATGGGCTTCAGTAGTTTCAGTGTGGGAATTCAGCATTTGTGGCTCCCCAGCTCGAGAGCACAGGCTCAACATTGTGGCACATGGACTTAGTTGCTCTGCAGCATGTGGGATCTTTCCAGCCCAGGGATCAAATCCGTGTCTCCTGCATTGACAGCCAGATTCTTTACCACTGAGACACCAGAGAAGCCCTCTCTGCTGATTTAGATGCCCTGTAGACCTGCCAAGAAGAAATGAGCTCCTGGATTCTCAAAGCTTTGACTTGGCCTCTGACTTACCAAGAAGACCATTCTAGAACTTCTCTTCCTGCTAGTGAATAGCTAGAAAAGCCCCCTCCCCCAAGCACAAAAGTGCCAGAATAATCCCCCCCCCTCCCCAGTCTCAAAGTTTAAACTGCCTGTTTTCAATGATATTAAGCTGTAAGAAAAGACCCTGATGTTGGGAAAGATTAAAGGCAGGAGGAGAAAGGGACAACAAAGGAAGAGATGGTTGGATGGCATCACCGACTTAATAGACATGAGTTTGAGCAAGCTTCAGAAGTTGGTGATGGACAGGGAAGCCTGGCATGCTGCAGTCCCTGGTGTCCCAAAGTCAGTTCAGTTCAGTACAGTCGCTCAGTCATGTCTGACTCTTTGCTAAGCCATGGACTTCCGGATACCAGGCCTCCCTGTCCATCACCAACTCCTGGAGCCTACTCAAATTCTTGTCCATCAAGTCAGTGATGCCATCCAACCATCTCATCCTCTTCCATCCCCTTCTCCTCCTGCCTTCAATCTTTCCCAGCATCAGGGTCTCTTCCAATGAGTCAGTTCTTTGCATCAGGTGGCCAAAGGATTGGAGTTTCAGGTTCAACACCAGTCCTTCCAATGAATATTCAGGACTGATTTCCTTTAGGATGGACTGGCTGAATCTCCTTGCAGTTCAAGGGACTCTCAAGAGTCTTCTCCAACACTACAACTCAAAAGCATCAATTCTTCAGCGCTCAGCTTTCTTCACAGTCCAACTCTCAAATCCATACATGACTACTGGAAAAACCATAGCTTTGACTAGACAGACCTTTGTTGGTAATGTCTCTGCTTTTTAACATGCTGTCTAAGTTGGTCATAGCTTTTCTTCCAGGGGGCAAGCGGTCTCAGAGTCGGACACAAAAGAGCGACTGAACAACAAAACTGCCAGTTAAACAGAGAAAAAGAAATATCATATGATATCATTTAAATGTGGAATCTAAAAATAAATGATACAACTGAACTTATTTACAAAACAGAAAGAAATTCACAAGCTTAGAGAATAAGTTTATGGTTACCAGGTAAGAAGGGTGGGGAAAGGGGTAGTTAGGGAGATTGGGATGGACATGTACACACTGCTCTGTTTAAAATGGATAATCAACAAGGACCTACCACATAGCACAGGGAACTCTGCTCAATGTTATGTAACAACCTAATTGGGATAAAAATTGAAAAAAGAATAGATACATGTATGTGTATAACTGAATCACTTTGCTGTACACCTGAAACTAGCATCAACTGTTCCCCAATATAAAATAAAAAAGTTGAAAAATGTCTATTTTATATTTAAAGAATGCATCTTAAGTATTGAAAATAGAAATTGTTCATTATTAAAGGAAAAAAAAGAAATCCTACCAAGAATCTTATCAAAATATCATCTTTCCATACATTCTTTCCTTTAAGGAAAATTCTGAAAGAAAAAAAATCTTGAATTCTGCATACATGGCATCCCAGCTTCCAGTTCCATCTTGAGCTCAGTTGAGATTCCTGCACTTCCAGAGCCTCCAGGTCCAATGATAACACATTCCATCTCTAATCTTAACTCTCTGCCCCTTTCTGCCCACACAGCCCTCTCCACTCATACCCATGAACAGCCCCTGCCAACGGTGTGAGGGGAAATGTCACCTCCAAATGGTTTCGGAGAGGAAAAGCCTAATGAAAGAGGTGGAGAAGTGGTGGCAAGAGTATGTTGGACTCAAAAAGCAGGTACTGTTTTAGGAGAGGGACAGTGTTTATATTGTCCAGAAATTCCATTCCCTGAATCAATTTGCAAATACAGGTGTAGGGGCAAAAGATCATTCTACTTTTTTTTTTTTTTTTATGCCAGCAAGCTCACTTTTCTCTAGAAGCATAGCAAGAATAGTCCCAAGTTACCTTTCTTGATACATTTTTTGTGAGACTTATGGTAAGTGGAAATTCTTCCAAGATTTTGGAAATTGGATGAGCTTCAGATCTAATTTTTGAAGCTGATGTCGGGATGAAAATTATGGGGATGGCATGTCAAACTCACCCCTTGGAGACAATGAAAATTAAATGACATCCAGGGACTGCTAACCAAAGGCCATTTTAAACCTAAAGTTTATATAGATCATTTATTCATAGATTTATTCATTCCTATTTTTGTAGAGACTATATTTCAGAGCTTGTCCTAGCTTTGAGGATTAATACAAGCAGTGGTGGACTTCTCTGGTGTCTCAATGGTAAAGAAGCTGCCTGCCAATGTAGGAGATGTGGAGCAAAATTGAAAATAAATATTTACAGCATGAAATTTTATAAATGATGTAATAAAGGTATATACAAGGGCCTATAGGAGTTCTAACTTTCCTGGAAAGGTTATCAGACAGACTTAATGGAAAATGTGATATCTGAATTGAGTCTTGGGTACTAATCGCTCAGTCAGTCAGTATGAGGTGAGGACTTCACAGGTTGGAGAAAAGTCATGGGCCAGGACAAGTGTCCTAGGGCATGGTGTGTGCCAGAAGCTGTGTGTAGCTTGTTAAGATGTAAAGTGGATGTGTCTGGAGAGGGTCTTAGAAGATGAGAAGCAAGATCACAAAGGAAACTTCAAGTTGTTTTAAGAAGGTTAGACTTGCTTTATCATGAGGGAACAAAAAGAGGAATTTTACATATATTTTTGGCCTTGTTGTTGTTCAGTGGCCAAGTCATGTCTGGGTTTCTGTCCATGGCTTCTCCCAGCAGGAATACTGGAATAGATTGCTATTTCCTTCTCCACACTATCTTCCTGACCTAGGAACAGAACCCACATCTCCTGCGTTGACAGGTGGATTCTTAACTACTGAGTAAAAAGTATAATTAAAGTATAATTGACAAATAGGAATTGTGTAAATTGAAGGTATACAACTTGACGTTTCCATATATCTATTCATTATGAAATAATCACTACAATCAAGCTAATTAACATACCCAGCACCTCACATGGTTGTCATTTCCTTTCTTGTGTGTGTGTGTGAGAGAGAGAGATTGTGTGTGTGTGTGTGTGTGGTAAGAACACATACGATCTGCCCTTTTAGTAAATTCCAAGTATACAATGTGATATTGTTAGCTATAGTAGCCACACCAATGTACATTAAGTCTCCAGAACTTGCTCATCTTACATAATTGAAACTAGTTGTTGTTGTTTTAATATATCACTTTACCTGCAGCATGGTGAATAGATGGAAATGGGACAAGACTTCAGTAATAAGACAATCAGAAAATGCCACCAGAATTCAGTTGAGAATAGTAAACTGGGCTAGAAATGAAGGGGAAGTTTGATAATTAAGATGTAGAATCAACTGGGCATACTGATAGAACCGATACAGGAATCCAGTCCTCTGGGTCCATCTCATTAAGCCCTTCTCTCTCTTACTATACTGCTCTCAGCAAACAATGGAGTGGTTCTGGCCAGTTAGACAACCCTTCCTTGACTCAGGTCACCCGAGGCTGGGGACTATGAAGACAGACTATGAAGACAGCCTTCCCTGCCCACCCCCCACCCCCACCATTGCCAAACTTGGCAGACCCTATCTCTGTTACTGAGTGAGGCAAAGGTGGTTTGCTCCCTGCTTCGAAAGGCCACGCAGACTCAGGGCCATGCTACAGAGAACATGTGGTTGCTATTTCATTTATGCTTTATCATTTTTCATTCTGACATTAAAGCTTCTCTGCAGCAGGGTGAGAGCGCTGTACATTGTAAGGCGTAATGTGAACCGAGGGCTCCTGCTTCGTGCCAGAGGAAACGTGATTCAGAAACAATTTGAGGGCAACTGCAAGGTGATGTGGCCCAGAGAACCAGAAGCTATTGAAACTTTAAACATCATTTCTGGACAGTATAATATGTTATGCAGGGCAGCTTGGAAAAACAGGAAAACCCTCCTTGGCCAATCCTTAGAGAATTAGAAACCTTTAACTATTATCTGAAGCAAATCTTTCTTAAAGAGCCCCACACCCTAGTAATCAAAGACCACAAGTTAAGCTGGAAGCACCTTCATCTCATGACCCCCCAAGAAAGTTGAGGCCATGGGAGTGGATGGACTTGCCCGAGGTCTCACACACCCCTGCTGTAGATGTGAGCCTCCTGACTTTCGCCACCTCATAGCAGGCTTTCTCTGCAATGGCCAGTTCAGCCAGTCTCTCCTTGCTAATCTCCAGCCAGGGGAGAGAAAATTTAGTTTGTGACATTTGCACGTATCTCTTCCACTAGGGGGTGTGTTACTTGTATGTCCCTCAGCACAGTGTCTGGAACAGAGTGGATGCTCAATAGTGTGGAAGCGAGTGGGAAAAAAGGGAAGAGGAAGGATGGGAGGGGAGGAAAGGAGAATAAGAGGACCATGGGGAAAGACACATTTAAGGAAAAGGAGAGTAATTAAGCCTTCTGCAAATCGATGTAGTCAGAAATTTAAATAAAAGACAATATGTATATATTCAAAGCCATCTTTTAAAATCTCAAATTCTGTTCTTCAGTTCATCATTGAGAAATTATGGTTTAGCCATGTGCCGGGAACAATTACTACCAAAATATATCAAGGTTTTTGGTAAATCCAGGCTTCAAATACCAATGTGTGTGTGTGATAAGTTGCTTTTAATTGTGTCTTACTCTTTGCAGCCCTATGGACTGTAGCCTACTGGGTTCCTCTGTCCATGGGATTCTCCAGGCAAAAATAATGGAGTGGGTTGTTGTGCCCTCCTCCAGGTGATCTTTCCGACCCAGGGATCGAACCCACGTCTCTTATATCTCCTGCATTGGCAGGTGAGTTCTTTATCACTAAGGCCACCTGGGAAGCCCTTCAAATACCAATGACTCTAACCAAATGCAATCGCTACTCTTTTGTGGACTCCAGAGCACCTCTCCCATATTTTCTCCTTTTCATAAAATCTATTCTTTCTGACTGATGATTCAGCAGGAATGGGTGCAATATTCACTGTGATATGTAAAATAAAATTTTGCAAAGAATGTCTCATCCTCGTTTTTTAAGTAAACATTTTGAAATTTAGAACAGATTTAGATTTACAAAAAGCCTGAAAGACAGTACAGTCAGTTCCCATATACCCTTACCTCGTTTTCCCCTTTATTATTGTTTTATGTTGCTATGGTTACAATTAATTGACAGTGTTGACACATTAGCCTTAACCAGTGTCCATACTACGTTCAGGCTTTCTTAGCTTTTGCTTCATATCATTTGTATATCCTAGGATCCCACTGAGAACACTACATTTCATTTAATTGTCCTATTTCCTTAGCCTCCTCTTGGCTATGACTGTTCTCATGCCACAGTTTAATAGAGATGAATACAAATTTGCTTTCTAAATTTGCAAGTGATAAATAGCTTTTCTGCCCAACATGAGTCTGTGACTGTAAACACATTTTCCACAAATGTAAAGCTTTAAACATGTTTACTCTGTTACAGGTAAGTTAATGGCTATTTCTCTTAAAAGAGATAACCATGTACTATACCCTAGTATATGAACATATTTCAGAATGTACAGAAATTTATGAATGTGTTCATAAAGAGTGACAAACGGCATGTATACCCAATGATGTAGCAGTTACTGTACCTTTTGTTGTCAGCAGTCAGAAGCCATCATTTGAATGAGAGGCGTCCAGACAGCCCAGGCTCCTTATTAGCATATATGCCCAACTCCCACCAGACCACGAGGAGCATTATACTCTGTGTTGCTCCAGACCTGCTGTCAGCTTTGCAAAAATTAACCAAAAGCTAATAGAGACCAAGAAACACTGGCCGGTAGTGAGTAGAGGCCAAAGCAATGAGACACTAGCCAGTTTCTGCACAGATGGGATGTACATACCTTGTAGCCCTATCCTTTATTGCTTGCTAACAGTTTCTACTTAACTTTTTGAAGGAAATTTTTAAATACTTCAGCGAAAACTATTTAAGGTAAGTGGTATGTGTGTACATGATCAGTCGTATACAGCTCTTTGCAATCCCAAAAACTGTAGCCCATCAGGCTCCTCTGTCCATGGAATTCTCCAGGCAAGAATACTGGAGTGGGTTGCTATTTTCTCCTCCAGGGAATCTTCCCAACCCAAGGATCGAACCCATGTCTTCTGCATTGGAAGGAGGATTCTTTAAAGCTAAGTAGTAGCTATACACATTTCCTCTTAGCATTGTTTACCCTCCCATAAAATGCTCATGCTGAGTTCACTGGAGTATTTCCTAGGGACTTTTTCTACCAAGGAACAAAAACTAATAAGGAGGGCCCTTTCCTGCACAGCTTCAATTGAAGATGGAAGCCCAGAAGTACCAGAATAGAGAAAGGACATTTGTAATAGAAGCAAAAGAAGCTGCACAGCGAAAAGTGGGCAAGAGAAGTGGAAATCAAGGATAATGATATCAGCACCAAACATTCAGAGTCCTCAGATTCAGTTGCTCCTAAAGGCTGGTGTCATTGTTCTTCCTAACTTTCTAATCCTTTCCCTTGTGTTATTGCGTTTTCTCCCAGGTGAAAGCTTTCTCTCAGCTACAACTAAAGGAGTTCTGACTAATACACGCACTAAAAATATAAACCACTCAGTTCATTTCAGTTCAGTTCAGTCACTCAGTCATGTACGACTCTGTGAACCCATGGACTGCAGCAAGCCAGGCCTCCCTGTCCATTGACAACTCCCAGAGTTTACTCAAACTCATGTCCATCCAGTGATGCCATCCAACCATCTCAACCTTTGTTGTCCCCTTCTCCTCTGGCCTTCAATCCTTCCCAGCATCAGGGTCTTTTCCAATGAGTCAGTTCTTCACAATAGGTGGCCTAAATATTGGAGCTTCAGCTTCAGCATCAGTCCTTCCAATGAATATTCAGGAAAAATTTCATTTAGGATGAACTGGTTGGGTCTTCTTGCAGTCCAAGGGACTCTCAAGAGTCTTCTCCAACACAGTCTTTTGAACCACAGTTCAAAAGCATCAATTCTTCAGTCCTCAGTTTTCTTTATGGTCCAACTCTCATATCCACACATGACTGTTGGATGGGCCTTTGTTGGCAAGGTAATGTCTCTGCTTTTTAATATGCTGTCTAAGTTGGTCATAGCTTTTCTTCCAATGAGCAAGTGTCTTTTAATTTCATGGCTGCAATCACCATCTGCAGTGATTTTGGAGCCCAAAAGAATAAAGTCTGACACTGTTTCCACTGTTTCCCCATTTATTTGCCATGAAGTGATGGGCCAGACTAAATGATAGTTTTCTGAACGTTGAGTTTTAAGCCAACTTTTTCACTCTCCACTTTTACTTTTATCTAGAGGTTCTTTAGTTCTTCTTCACTTTTTACCATAAAGGGTGGTGTCATCTGCATATCTGAGGTTATTGATACTTCTCCCAGTAATCTTGATTCCAGCTTGTGTTTGATCTAGCCCAGCATTTTGCATGATGTACTCTGTATATAAGTTAAATAAGCAGGGTGACAATATACAGCCTTGACATACTCCTTTCCTGATTTGGAAACAGTCTGTTGTTCCATGTCCAGTTCTAACTGTTGCTTTTTGACCTGCATACAGATTTCTCAGGAGGAAGCTCAGATGGTCTGGTATTCCCATCTCTTTAAGAATTTTCCACAGTTTGTTATGATCCACACAGTAAAAAGCTTTGGCGTCGTCAATAAAGCAAAAGTAGATGTTTTTCTGGAACTCTCTTGCTGTTTCAAAGATCTGACAAATGTTGGCAATTTGATGTCTGGTTCCGCTGCCTTTTCTAAATCCAGCTTGAACATCTGAAAGTTCATGGTTCATGTTGTTGAACCCTGGCTTGGAGAATTTTGAGCATTACTTTGCTAGGGTGTGAGATGAGTGTAATTGTGCAGTAGTTTGAGCATTCTTTGGCATTGCCTTTCTTTGGGGTTGGAATGAAAACTGGTCTTTTCCAGTCCTGTGACCACTGCTGAGTTTTCCAAATTTGCTGGCATATTGAGTGCAACACTTTCACAGAATTATCTTTTAGGATTTGAAATAGCTCCACTGGAATTCCATCACCTTCACTAGCTTTGTTTATAGTGATGCTGCCTAAGGCCCACTTGACTTTGTATTCCAGGATGTCTGGCTCTAGGTGAGTTAGGCATCTGGTTTAATACTACCATTTCTTATACCACCCATTTTTTTTCCTCCTAATATCTATCAGAATTTGTAATTATGTATTTATTAAATGTTATTTCCCCATTAGACTGGGTATAATGAGAGAGTGGGGACCATGTTAGTTTGGCTCACTCCTGAATACACAGCACCCAGTATCATGCTTAGAAAAGAGTAAACATTTAATAAATATCAGTGGGTGAGTGAATGGGTTATTCAAGTTATTTTAAGTATTGAAAGAAATAATGAACTTTCAACAACTTCCATAAAAATTAAATTAGGTTAGGTGCTTATGGATAAGTCATTCAAATTTAACAGACTGGGTTGTTTCATTGGGTTACTGTGTTGTGTAGTATTGTTTTTATTTTTAATTATTATTTTTTTTCAACTGCTCTTGGTGTTAGTTGCTGGACATGGGACCTTTGACCTTCGTTACAGCATTTGAACTCTTAGTTGCAGCATTTGAACACTTAGCTGTGGCATGTAGAACCTAGTTCCCTGACCAGGAATCAAACCCGGGCCCCCTGAATTGGGAACATGAAGTGTTAGCCAAAGGACCACTAGGGAAGTCCCCTTGTATAGTTTTTAAGTTTGTCTTTTATGTTTGTTTTTGAAACTCAAATCTCCAGTCTTGGTCATTGTAGCCAATTAAAATAAGGATGCCTGTGATGTGGCAAATGAGGATGCCTGCAAAGGGTTTCCCTGGCAGCTCAGATGGTAAAGAATCTGCCTTCAGTGCAGGAGACCCAGGTTCAATCCCTGGGTTGGGAAGATCCTGGAGAAGGGAATGGCAACCCACTCCAGTATTCTTGCCTGGAGAATTCCATGGACAGAGAAAAGGATCCTGGCAGGCTAGGGTCCATAGGATTGTAAACAGTTGGATGTGACTGAGCAACTAACACTATCCCTAACAGTGACCAAGTGAGCAATGCAATGTAGATAAGGCGAGAATAAAAGGATTCTGTGCGTCTCACAAGGTAGTTGGGTAGCCAAATTAAAAATAAGATAATTATCTATGCAGTACCTCATGCCAAAGCCCTATAGACGTGTGATAGAATAGAATTTTTGCATGAAAAACACCACCACCTCTAAGAGCTAAATTGGTAAAATGGAATCTGAGTGGATGATTTTAATTTCTGCAGAAGTCCTTATAGGTTACAGAGTATCTTACAAACCAAAGTAGGAAGAGTAGAAATCTAGTTAAGTATGTGGTCTATGACACAGAAAGAGAAGTTCAGACATACACATTCACAAATATTATGGAACAAAATCTGTGTATTAGCTTCCTAAGAATGTACTAACAAAGTAGAGCAAACTGAGTGGCTGATGTAACAGAAATTTATATTCTCATAGCTCTGGAGAGTGGGTTTCCTGGTGGCTCAAACAGTAAAGAATCTGCTTGCAATGCAGGAGACCTTGGTTCGATCCCTGAATGAGGAAGATCCCCTGGAGAAAGGAATGACTGCCCTCTCCAGTCCAATATTTTTGCCCGAAGAATTCCATGGACAGAGGAGCCTGGTGGGCCACAGTCCATGGGCTTGCAAAGAGTCACACATGACTGAGCAACTAACACTTTCACTTTTTAGTTCTGGAGACTGAAAGTCTGAGATCAAGGCATCCAGAGCTTTGCTTCCTTTTAAGGGCTCTAGACGACAGTCTGTTCTGTGATTTTTCTCCTAGCTTCTAATGGTATTCAAGAAACCTTTGGTGTTCTTTGGCTTGTAGAAGAATCACCTAGACCTCTGCATTCATCTTCAGTGGTGTTCTCCCTGTATGTGTGTCATATTGAGTTAGAGTCTAACCCTAATAACCTAGTCTTAACTTGATTATCTACAAAAAACCCTGTTTCCAAATGAAGTTATGTTCTAGGTACTGTAGTTAGGAATTCAATATATGAAATTTGGGAGGACACAATTCAACCTATAACAAGTTAAACCCACAGATAAAGGATGCTGCACTTGGAGATTTTAGAAAAAGGGAGCAAAAGGGCATATCTGTCACTCCTTCATTGTCCAGGGGAAAGAGTGCTCAGATGGACTGAGCTTAGAATTGACAGGTCTAGAGAAGACTCTGGAGAGTCCCTTGGACAGCAGAAAGATCAAAACAATTAATCCTAAAGGAAATCAATGCTGAATATTCATTGGAAGGACTGATGCTGAAGGTCCAATACTTTGGCCACCTGAGTTGAAGAGCCAACTCATTGGAAAAGACCCTGATGCTAGGAAAGACTGAAGACGGGAGGAGAAGGGGATGATAGAGAATGAGATATTTGGATGACATCATTGACTCAGTGGACATGAGTATGAGCAAACTCCATGAGATAGTGAAGAACAGGGAAGCCTGGTGTGCTGCAGTCCGAGCTGCAAAGGGTCGGACACCACTTAGCAACTAAACAACAGCAACAACATTTCTAAGGTAGAGGTGAAGGATCATCTTTCTGTTGCTCCCAGTTCTGACCATATGCTTATGAAACAGAATTCTGAAAACTATTTTAGTGTTTCCAGTCAGCGAGAGCACAGATAACTGATAGCATAAGCAGTCTCATCCATTCTGGAATGTTCACTTTTAGCATAAATTAATGTCATTGTCTCACCTATATGTCCTGTGAACTTAAGTTAAATCAGCTGTTCTGAGCTCAGTATCTCCAAATGTCATGGCTGAATCCATTTTCTGGGTGTTTCATCTCCCTGCATACAACCCAGATGGTTTGGTCACCTTTTTCCAGAACACTAATGATAATGGAGGCAACATTTAATATAATTTAAGTAATATTTTCTTATTATTTGTGTATATGATCATTGCTAAGTACCTCTCATTCATGACTATATTCCCAAAGCTTATAAAAATGTTCAATACATAATAGGAACTGAAAAGTTGTTGTTGTTTTATAATAACAGTTCAGTTCAATTGCTAATTTGTGCTGACTTTTTGTGACCCCATGAACCGCAGCACTCCAGGCCTCCCTATCCGTCACCAACTCCCGGAGTTCACCCAACCCACGTCCATTGAGTCGGTGATGCCATCCAACCATCTCACCCTCTGCCGTCCCCTTCTTCTCCTGCCCTCAAAGATCCCAGCATTGGGGTCTTTTCCAATGAGTCAGGTGGTCAAAGTATTGGAGTTTCAGCTTTAGCATCAGTCCTTCCAATGAACACCCAGGACTGATCTCTTTTAGGATGGACTGGTTGGATCTCCTTGCAGTCCAAGGGACTCTCAAGATCTTCTCTAACACTACGGTTCAAAAGTATCAATTCTTTGGCACTCAGCCTTCTTCACAGTCCAATTCTCACATCCATACATGACCACTGGAAAAACCATAGCCTTGATTAGATGGACCTTTGTTGGCAAAGTAATGTCTCTGCTTTTTAATATGCTGTCTAGGTTGGTCATAACTTTCCTTCCAAGGAGTGTCTTTTAATTTCATGGCTGCTGCTGCTACTGCTGCTAAGTCGCTTCAGTCATGTCCGACTCTGTGCGACCCCATAGATGGAAGCCCACCAGGCTCCCCCGTCCCTGGGATTCTCCAGGCAAGAAAAGTTGTTGTGGAGTGGGTTGCCATTTCCTTCTCCAATGCATGAAAGTGAAAAGTGAAAGGGAAGTCGCTCAGTCGTGTCCGAATCTTAGCGACCCCATGGACTATAGCCTACCAGGCTCCTCCATCCATGGGACTTTCCAGGCAAGAGTACTGGAGTGGGGTGCCATTGCCTTCTCTGGCATAATTTCATGACATAATGGGCTAAAAAGACCATGCTTTCTCTAAGTTACTATTTACATGCCTTTTGTTAAATCTGAAAAAAAAATAAAATATGCTCTGCTTTTTCATGATTCTTTCACGTTCTCTCCAGTCATTGCACTGGCATTTGGTTTCCTTGCTGTGAATTCCTTCTTTGTGTTTAAAAAATGTGCCAAGATCATATCTGGCCTTATTAGTCTAGAAGGATGCTTTAGGAAGGAGCTTAGAGGATATTGCTACATCCTATGTTCCCACAACACCCTCACACCTTCCCCTTTATTAAGACTCATCACAACTATAAATGATTTTAACAGCTTCATTGAGGTACAATTGACATAAATAACCTAGACATAAATAGTATAATTGGATATCTTTGACATATGTATATACTTATGGAAACATCATAACAATCAAGAAAATGACATATCCATCACTTACAAACATTTGTTTGTACTCCTTTGTAATCTGTCTCTCCTGCTCACATGCCCAGGCAAATCCAGATAGACCTTCTGTCATTACAGGTTAGTTTGCATATTCTAATATTTTATATAAATGAAGTAATACTCTATATACTCTATTTGATCTGTCTTTTCTCATTTACATTACATATTCTGAGGTGGTATCTATGTTGTTCAGTATATCAATATTTCATTCTTTTATTTTTGAGTAGTACTTCATTTACTTCATTGCACAAATATGACACAATTTGTCTATTCATTTAACTGTTGATGGTCATCTGGGTTGTTTTTGCCTTTGCCTTCTACAAACAAAGTTTCTATGAATACTTGTGTACAAGTCATTTTATGGCCATATGGTTTCACTCCTATTCAGTAAATGTATAAGAGCAGAATAGCTGAATTATATAATAACTGCATATTTAACTACAAACCTGCCAAACACTTTTGCAAAGTGATTGTCCCATTTTGCATTCACATCAGCATTGCAAAAGAGTTCAAGTTCCTCCATATCCTTTCCAAAATGTGATATGATTTTTTTTTCAATTTAACCATTCATTGTGGTTTTAATTTCCATTTCCATAATGACTATTGATATTAAGCATCTTTTCATGGGCTAACATGATTCATGCAACTTCTTTGGTAGAATGTCTGTTCAAATAATTTGTCCAGATTTTTTTACAGAGTTGCTTATTCGCCTTCATATATTTTAAATATAACCCCTTTATTAGATATATGATTTACAAATGTTTTCTTTCAATGTGTAACTTTGTAAAATTATTTTAATAATGTCTCAAAAAGGGAAGATTTTTATTTTGATGAACCCATTTTAGGGATTGTTTTCTTTGAGTAATAATGCTTTTGTTGTAATATTTAACAAGCTTTTAATGAACCTATGAACATAAAGATATTCTCCTGTTTTAACCTATAAGCTCTTTAGTTTTAGTATTTAAATTTAAAGTGTAAAATTCATTTTGAGTTACTTTTTATACATGGTGAGATATATTGATTGAAACTTAGCTTTATTGCTTACAGTTTTCCAATTTCTTGAAAAAATATTCTTTCTCTACTGAATTGCTTTTGTACCTTTGTGGAAAATTTAGTTATCCATACATGCATGAGTCTGTTACTAGACCCTCTGTTAATCTGTTTGTCTATCTTTACATCAATATTACACTGTCCTGATTACTTTTATGGTAACTTTTTAAAGTGGATAGTGTTAGTCTTCCAACTTTGTTAATTTTATGCAGTTGTTTTGTCTCTTCTAGGTCCTTGTAGTAGCATTTCTTCTAAAAACATTTTTACTGAATGTCATAATCAGTTTTAGAATCTATTGAACTTTAGAATCATCTTCTCTATTTAAAAACCAAGAAAAAAAATTAAAGACAAAACAAAAATCCTGTATATTTTAAATAAAGATTATATTAAATTTATTAGATCAATTTATAGAACATTGACATTTTAAGAATATTCAGTTTTCCGGTTATGAACTCAACATATCTCTGGATTTCCTTTGGTCTTTTAAATTCCCCTTCTGTATGTTTTAAAGTTTCAATATACAGAACTTGCACACCTTTTATCAAATTTATCCCTAAGGTTATATATATATATATATATATATATATATATTTAATTTGAAGATATTGTGTACATTTGCTTCAATTTCTGATTGTCTTTGCTTGTACATATAAATAGAATGAATATTTGTACACTGATGTTGTGACTACTAATGTCACTCATTCTAGTAGCTTTTGGGTGAGTATATTTTGGAGAAGACTCTTGAGAGTCCCTTGGACTGCAAGGAGATCCAACCAGTCCATTCTGAAGGAGATCAGCCCTAGGATTTCTTTGGAAGGAATGATGCTAAAGCTGAAACTCCAGTACTTTGGCCACCTCATGCGAAGAGTTGACTCATTTTAAAAGACTCTGATGCTGGGAGGGATTGGGGGCAAGAGGAGAAGGGGACGACAGAGGATGAGATGGCTGGATGGCATCACTGACTCGATGGACATGAGTCTGAGTGAACTCCGGGAGTTGGTGATGGACAGGGAGGCCTGGAGTGCTGCGATTCATGGGGTCGGACACGACTGAGCGACTGATCAGATCTGATCTGATTTCATCAAATGCTTTATACAGATGGTTATGATGTCTATGAATTTAGAAAATTTTACTTCTTTCCCAATCTGGATGTCTTTTATTTCTTTCTCTTGCCTGACTTCATTGCATGGAATTTTTAGTACAACATTGGATGAAAATGATGAAAGATCTGAGTAACACTGAGGGCTATTTCAATGATATCATCAATTTCAAAGTCTCCAAGTTCCTGCTTTCTAAATACTCATTCTAAGGCCCAGGTTCTCTATTTGCTAATAAGGTGAACATAATAGCTCTCATTAAGTTCCTGCTTCTGTGCCAGGTTTTTGATTAGGCAACCTATGCATATTATGCCATATCATTTTCAAAACAGCTGTGTAGAGAGACAGCTTTTGCAATGAAGAGGCTTTGGGCCCCATTAAGCATGGTGCCCAAAGTCTCTTCAGTACTCTTAAAATATTCACCTAAGAGATGAATGAATATTTTCCGCATGAGAAAATAGATCACTATCCTGGTTAAGTAGCAGACTCGATGGGAGTGATGGAACCAGGATTTAAATGAAATCTCTGAATTCAAAACTTGTAATGGGAAATCTTTCCATCATGATCACCTGCATGACTCTGTTGCTGAGTCATCTGTTGTCCATGGCCCCAAGTTCTCAGTCATGATGTCATAACTCTACAAGGAAATATGGAAGTCACCGTTTATACCCATCTGTTTTAGGTGGGGGTTGTACCCATCTTGCAACCAACAAGTTGACGCTAAAGGAAGGTTTACATCAGTTGAGTGTATATTTTTAAGAGTATGTTTATATTTTTATTTATCCTCTAAGAAGCATTTCTTGAGAGCTACTCAGTTACCATTAGAAAGCTAGGAAAGGTACATAAGGGTGCAAATCTGTGACTGTACTCCTACTTCAATCAATGCAGCGTTTATATCTGTAATATATGTTGAAATGATACTTCAGATTTCACTTTGAAGGTGATAGATCAAGAAAATAGGTAGATAGTAGATAAATGGTATATAGTTAGGGAGATACATAACCTAAACCATAAAACATTTACAAAATTTCTTCTTTAAATAAAACCCTAGCTTTAGGGTTTCCCTGGTAGCTCGGATGCTAAAGGATCTGTCTGTAATGCAGGAAAACCAGGTTCAATCCCTGCGTTAGGATGATCACTTGGAGAAAGGAATGGCTACCCACTCCAATTCATTTTGATATTTGGCAAAACTAATACAGTTATGTAAAGTTTAAAAATAAAATAAAATTAAAAAAAAAAGAAAAGAAAATTAGAGATAACAAGGAAGCATTTCATGCAAAGATGGGCTCAATAAAGGACAGAAATGGTATGGAACTAATGGAAGCAGAAGATATTAAGAAGAGGTGGTATGAATACACAGAAGAACTATACAAAAAAGATCTTTATGACCTATATAACCACTATGGTGTGATCACTCACCTATAGCCAGACATCCTGGAATGCGAATTCAGTGGGCTTTAGGAAGCATCACTACGAACAAAGCTAGTGAAGGTGATGAAATTCCAGTTGAGTTATTTCAAATCCTAGAAGATGATGCTGTGAAAGTGCTCCACTCAATATGCCAGCAAATTTGGAAAACTCAGTAGTGGCCACAGGACTGGAAAAGGTCAGTTTTCATTCCAATCCCAAAGAAAGGCAATGCCAAAGAATGCTCAAACTACCGCACAATTGCACTCATCTCACACACTAGCAAAGTAATGCTCAAAATTCTCCAAGCCAGGCTTCAACAGTATGTGAACTGAGAACTTCCAAATGTTCAAGCTGGATTTAGAAAAGGCAGATGAACCAGAGATCAAATTGCCAACATTTGCTATATCATCAATAAAGCAAGAGAGTTCCAGAAAAACATCTACTTCTGCTTTATTGATTACACCAAAGCCTTTGACTATGTGGATCACATCAAACTGTGGAAAATTCTTAAAGAAATGGGAATACCAGACCATCTGATCTGCCCCCTGAGAAATCTGTATGCAGGTCAGGAATCAACAGTTAGAATTGGACATGGAACAACAGACTGGCTCCAAATTGGGAAAGGAGTAAATCAAGGCTGTATCTAGTCACCCTGCTTATTTAACTTATATGCAGAGTACATCATGCAAAATGCTGGACTGGATGAAGCACAAGATGGAATCAAGATTGCTGGGAGAAATATCAGTAACCTCAGATATGCTGACACCACCCTTATGGCAGAAAGCAAAGAAGAACTAAAGAGCCTCTTGATGAAAGTGAAAGAGGAGAGTGAAAAAGTTGGCTTAAAACTCAACATTCATTATTAGTGTATAGGAATGCAAGGGATTTCTGTGTGTTGATTTTATATCCTGCAACTTTACTATAATCATTGATTAGTTCTAGTAATTTTCTGGTGGAGTCTTTAGGGTTTTCTATATAGAGGATCATGTCATCTGCAAATAGTAAGAGTCTTAGTTCTTCTTTTCCAGTTTGGATTCCTTCTATTTCTTTTTCTGCTCTGATTGCTGTGGCCAAAACTTCCAAAACTATGTTGAATAGTAATGGTGAAAGTGGGCACCCTTGTCTTGTTCCTGACTTTAGAGGAAATGCTTTCAATTTTTCACCATTGAGGATAATGTGGAGAAAAGGGAACCCTCTTACACTGTTGGTGGGAATGCAAACTAGTACAGCCACTATGGAGAACAGTGTGGAGATTCCTTAAAAAACTGGAAATAGAACTGCCTTATGATCCAGCAATCCCACTGCTGGGCATACACACTGAGGAAACCAGAAGGGAAAGAGACACGTGTACCCCAATGTTCATCACAGCACTGTTTATAATAGCCAGGACATGGAAGCAACCTAGATGTCCATCAGCAGAGTAATTGATATTTGGCAAAACTAATACAGTTATGTAAAGTTTAAAAATAAAAAAAATAAAATTAAATTAAAAAAAAAAAAGAAAGCTGTGGTACATATACACAATGGAGTATTACTCAGCCATTAAAAAGAATACATTTGAATCAGTTCTAATGAGGTGGACGAAACTGGAGCCTATTATACAGAGTGAAGTAAGCCAGAAAGAAAAACACCAATATAGTATACTAACGCATATATATGGAATTTAGAAAGATGGTAACTATAACCCTGTGTACGAGACAGCAAAAGAGACACTGATGTATAGATCAGTCTTATGGACTCTGTGGGAGAGGGAGAGGGTGGGAAGATTTGGGAGAATGGCACTGAAACATGTAAAATATCATGTATGAAACGAGTCACCAGTCCAGGTTCAATGCACGATACTGGATGCTTGGGGCTGGTGCACTGGGACAACCCAGAGGGAGGAGGGAGGAGGGTTCAGGATGGGGAACACGTGTATACCTGTGGTGGATTCATTTTGATATTTGGCAAAACTAATACAATACTGTAAATTTTAAAAATAAAATAAAATTTAAAAAAAATTCAACATTCAGAAAACTAAGATCATGGCATCTGGTCCCATCACTTCATGGCAAATGGATGGGGAAACAATGCAAACAGTTTCAGACTTTATCTTTTTGGGGTCCAAAATCACTGTCGATGGTGACTGCAGCCATGTAATTCAGACACTTGCTTCTTGGAGGAAACGCTAGGACCAACCTAGACAGCATATTAAAAAGCAGAGATATTACTTTGCCCACAATGGTCTGTCTAGTCAGAGCTATAGTTTTTCCAGTAGTCATGAATGGATGTGAGAATTGGACTGTAAAGAAAGCTGAGCACCTAAGAACTGATGCTTTTGAACTGTGGTGTTGGAGAAGAGTCTTGAGAGTCCCTTGAACTGCAGGGAGATCCAACCAGACCATCCTAAAGGAGATCAGTCCTGGGTGTTTGGAAGGACTGATGTTGAAGCCGAAACTTCAATACTTTGGCCACCTGATGCGAAGACCTGACTCATTGGAAAAGACCCTGATGCTGGGAAAGATTGAGGGCAGGAGAAGAAGGGGACGACAGAGGGCGAGATGGTTGGATGGCATCACCAACTTGATGGACATGATTTTGAGTAAGCTCCAGGAGTTGGTGATGGACAGGGAAGCCTGGCATGCTGCAGTCCATGGGGTCACAAAGAGTTGGACATGACTCAGCTACTGAGCTGAACTGAACCCACTTCAATATTCTTGCCTGGAGAATTCCATGGACAGAGGAGCCTGGTGGGCTATAGTACTTGGGGTCACAAAGAGTTGAACATGATTGAATGACAGACACTTTCTTTTTTTTTTAATATAAATTTATTTATTTTAATTGGAGGCTAATTACTTTACAATATTGTATTGGTTTTCAGGAATTCTTCAAAACAAAATGTAGCCATATGGGATGAAATCATTTTACAGTTGACTCAGTGGAAATAAATCCAGCATTGTGTGCAATTACTTATCAATTGAATGGCTCTTTTAAAAAAATCTTTGTAACAAACAGCACCTAACCCCTGAACCTACTCTGGGCCAATCCACAAGCAATAGCTTGTCACTTGTTGTCACCAAAGTAAGGCAAGAGAGAAAATTTGCTGAGAAAGCACTGTTCCTGCCCTTCTTCCAAGGGCATGACTACCTGAAGTAAATTGCCCCATGCTTGATATACATTTGTCAACCATATCATTAAGCTTCTGAAGGACTGTCAACAAATGCATGAATTGAAGTCAGGTTTACACATCTGCTGTCAACAGTCAGCAAATTGTTGGGATTGAATTTTTATTGCTAGTTATTAAATCATTAAATGTCAAAGGTTTATTCATCCAAACTGTGCTCAGTATAAGTCAATTTTATTTTTCCAATAGTGAAAAATATGTCTTGAAACCACAAGATCTTATGAAGCTAACAAATTATCACCCTTCTGAAAGGAACTCACAACAGAGGCACGATTTATAACTAAGAATAATTATTTGTTTACAGATATCAAACTTCTTTGCAAGCTAATACCTACTTACTGACTTACATTAATTTAACAACCCCATGTCCATCAGTGAGGAAACAGAGAGGTAAACCGAAATTTGCCACTTATTATGGTATGGTATAAAGGTTAAATTGCTTTCAGCTGCAAGTTTCAGAAAACCACACCTCTAATTACCTTAAATAATAAGGAAATATTTCTCATGAGAAGAAATCCAGAATAATACAGTGGAAACATTATCTCACTCATCATACAGCCTTTCTCAACAGGATCTCCAGAGAATTTAGCTTTAATGCCCCAAGTCATATATATTGAGTATAATGAATCAACTTTTCTCCTATGCATCTAGAATGGTACGATTATAACCACCCTTGAGAGAATTAAGAAAATAGCCACATATATCATTTTCTTTGTCTGGTGGTTCCAAACAAGAAACCCAACTGAGGAAAGCTGACAACTTCGGGGGCAGGGAGAAACATTTTTTTTTTCCTTTGACCCTTTCTTAGAAGTAAGAAAACAAGAAACCCCCTGTACATTTTTATTCACATACTATTGATCCAATGGTAAATCAATCAAATCTAAAATATTTTTGCCTAATGAACTTCCACAGAGAATCAAACTTGTATCTTACTGTTCTTAAATCCCCAGTTGCTAACAGTTTTCTCAGAATGGAATAGATTATGAAATAGGTTCTGTAATATAAAATGTGTCATAATTATTATTTCTGATTCTCTAAGAAAGAAACATGCGAATACAAACTATAGTGCTCCATTACAAAATGATACAAGTTTTGGATATTTTAGAATATTTTTCTAAGATGTAGCTGTTTTACAGATGCATATTACATTAGCCACAAGAACTTCAATGTATTAAAAGATTTAAGCACAACTAAAAAAAAGTCCCAGAATTTGTCCTTGAAAGTCACCTCTACTCTTGGCAACTGTGACTCAATTGCATATTCTTTAGTAAACCATACAAATATGTCACTAGAGATTCATACTTGCACATTTCCATACATGTATTTCATAGTTATTTATGTATGTATATGAATACATAAATATATTCATCTCCCAAACCTGTTTACAGGTCAAGAAGCAACAGTTAGAACTTACATGGAACAACTGACTAGTTCAAAATTGGGAAAGGAGTATGTCAAAACTGTATATTGTCACCATGCTTATTTAATCTGTCATCATGCAGAATACATCATGAGAAATGCCAGACTGGATGAATCACAAGCTGGAATCAAGATTGCCAGGAGAAATATTAACAATCTCAGATATACATATGATACTACTCTAATGGCAGAAAGTGAAAAGGAGCTAAAATGCTGCTTAATGAGGGTGAAAGAGGAGACTAAAATAGCTGGCTTAAACACAACTTCAAAAAACTAGGATCATGGCATATGGTCCCATCAGTTCAGGTCAGTTCAGTTCAGTCACTCAGTCATGTCCGACTCTGCGACCCCATGAATCGCAGCATGCCAGGCCTCCCTGTCCATCACCAACTCCCGGAGTTTACCCAAACTCATGTGCATCGAGTCAGTGATGCCATCCAGCCATCTCATCCTCTGTCGTCCCCTTCTCCTCCTGCCCCCAATCCCTCCCAGCATCAGGGTCTTTTCCAATGAGTCAACTCTACACATGAGATGGCCAAAGTATTGGAGTTTCAGCCTCAGCACCAGTCCTTCCAATGAACACCCAGGACTGGTCTCCTTTAGGATGGACTGGTTGGATCTCCTTGCAGTCCAAGGGACTTGCAAGGGTCTTCTCCAGCACCACAGTTCAAAAGCATCAATTCTTCGGCACTCAGCTTTCTTCACAGTCCAACTCTCACATCCATACATGACTACTGGAAAAACCATAGCCTTGACTAGACGGACCTTTGTTGGCAAAGTAATATCTCTGCTTTTTAATATGCTATCTAGGTTGGTCATAACTTTCCTTCCAAGGAATAAGTGTCTTTTAATTTCACTTCATGGCAAATTAAAGGGGAAAAAGTGGAAACAATGGAAACAATGACAGGTTTTGTTTTGGGGCTCTAAAATCACTGTGGATGGTGACTGCAGCCATGAAATTAAAAGATGCTTGCCATTTGGAAGAAAAGCCAAGGCAAATCTAGACAGCATATTAAAAAACAGACATCATTTTGCCAACAAAGGTCCATATAGTCAAAGTTATAATTTTTCCAGTAGTCATGTACGGATGTGAGAGTTGGATTGTAAAGAACGCTGACTGCTGAAGAATTCATGCTTTGGACTGAGGTGCTAGAGAAGACTCTTGGGAGTCCCTCGGACAGCAAGGAGATCAAACCAGTCAATCCTAAAACAAATCAACCTTGAATATTCATTGGAAGGACTGATGCTGAAGTTGAAGCTCCAATACTTTAGCTATGTGATGTTAAGAGACAGCTTATTAGAAAAGTCCGTGATGCCAGGAAAGATTGAGGACAAGAGGAGAAGGGGGCTACAGAGTATGAGATGGTTGGATGGCATCACCACAGACTGCATAGATATGAGTTTGAGCAAACTACGGGGAATTGTATAGTATAGGGAAGCCTGGCATGGTGATGTCCTTGGGGTGGCAAAGAATCAGAGATGACTTAATGAATGAACAGCAACCACTTATTTACCTGATAGCATCTTAAATGAATTAAGGTGCAGATAAAAGAATCCACTCTACCAATTTTAAAGAGAAGATGATTTACTGTAAAATATCATCTGACTTACAGGATGTTTTGCAGAATTAAAAAGGAAGACTCTGGCTAGAGCAGAGCCAGGCCAGTTCATAAATTCTTTTATTATCAGAGAGCTACTTAATTAACTAGGAAATTGCTACTACTACTGCCAGCCTCAGAATAGGCAAAGTGGTATATATTTATGGTCTTCTTAGTGCTACATTCTTTTGCCTGCCTTAATGTTTTAGACATTAAGGCACAGTTCCATTCCTTTATTCTTCAACTGTAACTGTTACAATTTAAAAGGTAATCTAGTCCCATTTTTTTCCTTTAAATCCTTAAGTTAATTATCTCCTACTATATCCCACTCTGGAATCAAGTTCAAAACAAGGTTGTCTGGATTTCTCTCGTTCAAGATCAACTTGAATTTAGACACTTTCCAGTTCTTCTCTCAACGCTTAGTGACTTCTCTTAAAGACATGGAATTTCTTGTTCTCTAGTGTGTCTTTCCATAATCCTTATTATCTCTCCCTCCACCCTTCCTGTTTGACAGAAAAATATTGCAGAGGTATAGTGTTGAGTAAAGGGAGAAAAATGAAATGTTTTCTTTGCAGAACTCTTCTCAGTTCTTAATTTTCTTGGCTTATAGAAATATGACAATAGGAAAAAGTTAATAAACTAAGGGATTTCTTTTGTGTACCAAGAGCATGGTATTTTAATAGAGTCTCAGTACTCTTGGGCTTCCCTGGTGGCTCAGCTTGTAAAAAATTCGCCTGCAATGTGGGAGACCTGAGTTCGATCCCTGGGTTGGAAAGATCCCCTTGAGAAGGATAGATTACCCACACCAGTATTCTGGCATGGAGAATTCCATAGACTAGTCCACGGAGTCTCAAAGACAATTTTCACTTTCTCTTTTTCTATTTAAAAGGCAGAAATTATATAGATTCTTAAAGATAAGTAAAAGTATTTCCAACTTCCAACTGCTACTGCTAAGTCACTTCAGTCGTGTCCGACTCTTTGCGACCCCATAGACAGCAGCCCACCAGGCTCCCCAGTCCCTGGGATCCTCCAGGCAAGAATACTGGAGTGGGTTGCCATTTCCTTCTCCAAAGCTAGTTACAATTGCTCACAATTAGGCTATGGATTGCAAGATACTCTAAAATGTAGCGCTTTATTTAACAAGTAAGATTGTTCCTAGAAATAAACATATTTTATTGCCTATCTTCTGAAAACTTGGGATAATGCAACAACACTTATCAATAACAAGTATTTTTTTAATTTTATTTTATTTTTAAACTTTACACAATTGTATTAGTTTTGCCAAATATCAAAATGAATCCGCCACAGGTATACATATGTTCCCTACCCTGAACCCTCCTCCCTCTTCCCTCCCCATACAATCCCTCTTTTGTAGAGGACATATTAAAGGATTCTATCCTGGCTGAGAAAGCTGCTACTGCTGATTATGGGCAAATATTGTTCTAGAGATGCCATAGTAATTAAGATATTGTGTTGATATACTCTTGAGACTTATACAGTTTAAGATTAGCTAACTCCAGAGAAAGGGGAATTCTAAAATGTAGTCAATATTACTATTGTACTAATGTTTAAAATTGCTTTACAGCAGCAACCATGTAGGAACTCTACTGGATTTACTGACAAGATAAAAAATAACTTGTCTTATCATCTCTGTGCAACTGAACACTTTTGGTATGCCTAACTAGCTTTGAAATGTCTGCCATTTAATACTTAACCCAGCTTTGTGCTACTTTGTATTGAATTTGTACTCTGGATATGTATAAAAGATCAAGTGTTAGTCATTCAGTCATGTCTGACTCTTTGCAATCCCATGAACTGTAGCCCCACCAGGCTCCTCTGTCCTTGGAATTCTCCAGGCAAGAATTCTGGAGTGAGTTGCCATTCTCTTCTCCAGGGGATCTTCCCCACCCAGAGTCTCCTGCATTGCAGGCTAATACTTTGCCATCTGAGCCACCGGGGAAGTCCTGGATGTATATGGATCAGGGACCATAGAAGAAAAAAGTAGGCTTTCATTTCATGTCACTGAGAAGCACAAACAGCAGAGAGATTTTCTCTCATTTGATACATCAGGGTTTACAAAATATATGTCTAATAATATCCTTCATTTAAAAAATAATCAAAAGATCATTAAAATTTAATAATTCAAGATTGGAGATAATTTTAATCTACTGATATTAAGTGTTGGAAGGAGAAGTGCATATCACCTAAATAATAATTGTAAATTTGGTAACAATATAGAGACCAAATACCAAAATTTACTCTTGTGAGTACACACACACTTAACAATAATTTGGGCTTATACCTGCAAAAATATTAACAAAAACTCAGGAGTTAATCAACTAATTTTTTTCTTATAATTAATACCTTAAATTTAGGTCATTGCGATAACATTAAAAAAACAAAATCAATAGTTCCCTCATGTACATTCACAATTCATTTTGAAGGTGATCTGGGAAATGCCCTATTCACACTAATAATATAATATCCATGAAATATCCAGTCAAACAAGAATGTTCAAAGCACACATAAGAACATAATAAAACTTTAATAAGAAGTTTTTAAGTGAAAAAAAGAAGAGTCATATTCTGTCCTTGGATTGGAATATTGGACTTTACGGATACTGTAGCTCAGTTGGTAAAAAATCTGCCTGCAGTGCAGGAGCCCCGGGTTCGATCCCTGGGTTGGGAAGATCCCTGGAGAAGGAAATGGCAACTCACTCCAGTATCCTTGCCTGGAAAATCTCATGGACAGAAGAGCCTGGTGGGCTGCAGTCCATGGGGTCACAAAGAGTCGGGCACAACTGAGTGGCTAACACTTAATTCTTTTAAAATTAATTTTTATTCACCAGCAACAATAAAAATGACAACTACCTTGAATATATATATATATATATATATATAAAATTAAAATCCTGACTCAGTTTGTTAGTTGGAGAAGGTAATGCAACTCACTCCAGTACTCTTGCCTGGAGAATCCCAGGGATGGGGGAGCCTGGTGGGCTGCTGTCTATGGGGTCACACAGAGTTGGACATGACTAAAGCAACTTAGCAGCAGCAGCAGCAATTTGTTAGTTAATTCTAAATTAATATAAGATTAAATATAAAAGGAGAAACTCTGAAGGAATCATAAAAAGCATTAAGTTTTTAGGTGCCTCATCTTGAGGTACATGAGCCCTTAGGTGTGAAAAAATAAAATGGCAACCAGAGTCAATAAATAACAATAATATAAAGAAAATATTACTAATGAAATTAAAATATTTTATTGCAAAATTATGCTCATCAATGTATCTTATAAACAAAATCTACAAGCAAGAAACCTGGGAAAATATTTGGAACAAATATTAAGCTTAATACTTAATATTTTATATATCCTTAGAAATAAATATTAAAAGCTTGTTGGATCACAATGAGAAAAAAATCAGAAATAAAGAGTAAATTTGAAAATATCCCAAGTATTTATGAAAACAAATTTAATCCCACAAAAAAAGTATAAAATTTTAAAAATACCATTCTTCACCTCTCATACTAATAGAGATGAAAATCACCTTGTGGGTGAATGTGTGAGCAAATAAAGACTTCAGGCTCTACTACAAAGCCACAGTCATCAAGACAGTATGGTACTGGCACAAAGACAGAAATATAGATCAATGGAACAAAATAGAAAGCCCAGAGATGAATCCATGCACAAATGGACACCTTATCTTTGACAAAGGAGGCAAGAATATACAATAGATTAAAGACAATCTCTTTAACAAGTGGTGCTGGGAAAACTGGTCAACCACTTGTAAAAGAATGAAACTAGAGCACTTTCTAACACCATACACAAAAATAAACTCAAAATGGATTAACGATCTAAACATAAGACCAGATACTATAAAACTCCTAGAGGAGAACATAGGCAAAACACTCTCTGACATACATCACAGCAGGATCTTCTATGACCCATCTCCCAGAATATTGGAAATAAAAGCAAAAATAAACAAATGGGACCTAATTAAACTTAAAAGTTTCTGCACAAGAAAGGAAACTATAAGCAAGGTGAAAAGACAGCCTTCAGAATGGGAGAAAATAATAGCAAATGAAGCAACTGACAAACAACTAATCTCAAAAATATACAAGCAACTCCTACAGCTCAATTCCAGAAAAATAAATGACCCAATCAAAAAATGGGCCAAAGAACTAAATAGACATTTCTCCAAAGAAGACATACAGATGGCTAATGAACACATGAAAAGATGCTCAACATCCCTCATTATCAGAGAAATGCAAATCAAAACCACTATGAGGTACCATTTCACGCCAGTCAGAATGGCTGCGATCCAAATGTCTACAAGCAATAAATGCTGGAGAGGGTGTGGAGAAAAGGGAACCCTCTTCCACTGTTGGTGGGAATGCAAACTAGTACAGCCACTATGGAGAACAGTGTGGAGATTCCTTAAAAAAGTGGAAATAGAACTGCCTTATGACCCAGCAATCCCACTGCTGGGCATACACACTGAGGAAACCAGAAGGGAAAGAGACACATGTACCCCAATGTTCATCACAGCACTGTTTATAATAGCCAGGACATGGAAGCAGCCTAGATGTCCATCAGCAGAGTAATGGATAAGAAAGCTGTGGTACATATACACAATGGAGTATTACTCAGTCATTAAAAAGAATACATTTGAATCAGTTCTAATGAAGTGGATCAAACTGGAGCCTATTATACAGAGTGAAGTAAGCCAGAAAGAAAAACACCAATATAGTATACTAACACATATATATGGAATTTAGAAAGATGGTAACAATAACCCTGTGTACGAGACAGCAAAAGAGACACTGATGTATAGAACAGTCTTATGGACTCTGTGGGAGAGGGAGAGGGTGGGAAGATTTGGGAGAATGGCACTGAAACATGTAAAATATCATGTATGAAACGAGTCACCAGTCCAGGTTCAATGCACGATACTGGATGCTTGGGGCTGGTGCACTGGGACAACCCAGAGGAATGGTATGGGGAGGGAGGAGGGAGGAGGGTTCAGGATGGGGAACACATGTATACCTGTGGTGGATTCACTTCGATATATGGCAAAACCAATACAATATTGTAAAGTTAAAAAATAAAATAAAATTTAAAATTAAATAAATAAATAAATAAAATTTATTTATTTTAATTGGAGGCTAATTATTTTACAATGTTGTATTGGTTTTGCCATACATCAACATGAATCTGCCATGGGTATACACGTGTTTCCCATCCTGAACCCCTCACCCAAATAATTTGCAAATAGTTTATTTGGGGAAAATTAGCAATGTTCTTATAAGGCCTTAAACTTTTTTATATTACTGCTTTAGATATTCCATTGGAAAAAAAAATTATGTCCTGACAAATAATAAAAAGTAGGTAAATATATATTTGTTTATTACCAGAAAAGCTAGCAAAAATCTAAATGCCCAAGAAGAAAATAATAGCTAAATAAATTATGAACTACCATAAAATGAAATACACTTTTGAATTTAAGAATTGTGGTTTCAAAAATGTAAAGAATGCAACTAAGGAAAAAGACAGTAACAAAAGAGCTTTGTATAGTTTTATTAAAGCATTCTGCCGCACAGGATGTCTACATTAGATGGGAACAGCATACAGGAGAACAATAGCAACTTTGATTTCTATGAAATAGGAATGGGGAGGAATTTTATTTTTTTATACAAGCACTATCTATATGTCCTCAATATTTGTCTAGAACATGTACTTCTTTAAAAAGAAAACCTGAAAAGTTAACAACTTAAAATGTAATTATTGTCTCTCCATCTTAGATTGGATTTTCATGTGTTGATATAGTGAAAAAATAGGATCCCTGTATGTCAGAATTGGGCCCATGGTCATTTGGAAATAGCTTCTAACAACATGGAAGGTCCATATTTTTCTGAAAGAACTAAATGTATCTCACATACTAGTCAATATTATGAGGATATTTTATTCATGGTGATTTTCCCTTTTCTTGGACTATTTCAGATCTCTCAGTGTTGTATCGTACAGCACAGAGGCAGGGAGCTGCCCTTTGGACTAATATGAGCTAGACTCAAACCGTTTCGTTGCCATAGGAAAATTACTTATTCTCACCAAGCTTTGTTTTCTCATTAACAAAACTGAGATAACACCTACTTCATGGGTTTATCTCATGGATAACATGAGATAATATATGTGAAGAATGTATTGCAAACATTCAACAAATATTAACCATTATTTTTACTTTTAAGGGTACTATTCAACTGAACAGCTCAAATCTGTGTAATTATACTATACTCAACTCCAGTTATAATTATTACATAGTATAAGTTTACTTGTTGAGCCTTTGGCTATGCCCCAGGATTCAATATAGCAGCTGTTGGGGCTGGATGAGCTTCACGGTTTATGGCACAACTTCAGTTGGCAACTTTTTTCTTTTTTTTTTTTGAGAATTTAAAGTAAGCCTAGTCCAAGCTGGTAGGAATCATGTATGGAGACAGGGCACCTTCTCACAAGACATTGGATGTGGAAGGGTACCTTCTCCCATAGACCACACACTGGATGTGGAATCTTGGGAGCCTCATGTGTAGACGGGATGCTGATGAGTTGGGTCATCTACTATCAGGAAGAAAAATATTGTAGTGAGCAATACTGTGCAAGATTAAGCATTAAAAAAAATAAACAGCTTTATTAAAGTATGCTGCTACTGCTATTGCCGCTAAGTCGCTTCAGCCGTGTCCGACTCTATGCGACCCCATAGACGGCAGCCCACCAGACTCCCCCATCCCTGGGATTCTCCAGGCAAGAACACTGGAGTGGGTTGCCATTTCCTTCTCCAATGCATGAAAGTGAAAAGTGAAAGTGAAATTGCTCAGTCGTGTCCGACCCTCAGCGACCCCATGGACTGCAGCCTACCAGGCTCCTCAGCCCATGGGATTTGCCAGGCAAGAGTACTGGAGTGGGTTTGACATGAAAGAACTGCACACATTTAATGTATGAAATTTGATGAGTTTGGATATATGTAAGTACTCATGACACCATCAGCACAGTAAAGGGAGTAGACATATTAAAAAAAACAATTGAAATGGAGATTTAAAAGAAATATCTGAATTCCATGTTCATTGCAGCTTTATTCACAATAGTCAACATATGGAAACAATTAAAGTGTCCATTAACAGGTGCATAGACAAAGGATGGATCTATAGATAGATAGATAATGGAATATTAAGCAGCCTTAAAAAAGATTGACATGCACATACGTGCTCAGTTGCTCAGTTCTATTCAACTCTTTGTGCCCCCATGGACTGTGGCCTGCCAGGCTCCTCCATCCATGGAATTTCCCAGGCAAGAATTCAGAAGTGGGTTGCCATTTCCTCCTCCAGGGGATCTTCCCAACAGAGGGATCAAAGCCACGTCTCTTGTATCTCTTACAAGGCAGATTCTTTATCACTGGGAAGCCCTGATGTATACATACTGATATATTTACAGTGAATAACCAACAAGATCCTCCTACTGTATAGCACAGAAAACTATGCCCAATCTTCTGTAGCAAACTAAATGAGAAAAAAATTTGAGAAAGAATAGATATGTGTATATGTATCACCGAATCACTTTGTTGTTCATCTGAAACTAACACAACATCGGTAACCAATTGTACTCCAATATAAAACAAAAAGTTCAAAAAACAAGGAAATCCTGTCATTTGAGACAACATGATGGAACCTAGAGAATGTAATGCTGAGTGAAACTGACTGGTCACAGAAAAACAAGTAGTGCATAATTTATTTATATGAGGCATCTAAACCAGTCAAACTCAACAAAGCGGAGAAGACAGTAGTGGTTCCCAGGGTCTGGGAGATGGGAGAAATGTGGACTTGTTCTGGGTGTAAGGCTTCAGGTCAGCTGGATGCTAAGTTCTAGAGATCTGCTATACAGCATTGTATCTACAGTTAATAACACCCCATCATATGGTTTTATAAACTTCAAGATCAAGCACTTTCTGAAAGCAAAGCTTCATGGCTTAAGGAAGAAGATTTCTCGGCGCACTTGAATGCTGAGCTCAAGGGAGAAATCAAGAGAGGGGAGCAGCACCTGTTCCCTCCACAGTGAGGCAGCACACAGAGCCTTGTGTTGGGGCCACTGAGAAGAGAAGGGAGAAAAGGAACCTGAGGGGAAAAGGAGTCGCTGTCTTTCTTTAAGATGGAGTGTAACTGGAAACAGCCTCCAGCCAAGGTCAAGGTCAAGAGTAATAGAATCCTGGCAAAATCTGCTAGTTTATCTTCCCCCAATGAACTCCTGCCAAACAATATACATAGTGTCGCACAGCGCTGGAGAGTGTCTGATGCATCCCCAGAGTATTTATGAGGACTTCTGTTTTGAAGATAGTCTCTTAGGTAACAGAGAGAAAACACGTATGGACGAGCTCTCATTTATCAGTGCCGTGGCTTCCTGTGAAAATTAAACATCAAGAATTGTGGCATTTTCTTCTGAGCAAAGCAAGTTCTTCAAAGGGGCGGATGGGATGGGAGTCCTTTGAAGATGGTGTGTGCCCAACAGACTCAGCAGAAGGCCTGACATCTGCATAAGTTAAGGAGGTCTCAACATCTCAGAGAGAAAAGGCAAAGGCAGCTGGAGGCCTGGGTGAAGCGGCTTGTTAGGGTACATGGAGCGCCCCTGGCTGGGGAAAGTGCAGCTTCATTTTGCTTCATTCCCACCTTCAGATGTCCCTCTGTTTCTCAAATTTCCTTCAGCTGCTCTGATGGCTAGAAGCTGTCAGACTGGAAATTCCAAATGATAGTTAGGCTTGAATCATGTACTTTTTAAAACAATTCCTTTGATTCTATAGCCTGAGTCAGTCCTCTGTTTCCAGAGATGAATTTTATGTCAGCGGAGAACAACCAGCAAATGAGCAAGGAACCAAGGAGAATCCAGAAAACAGGGGACCCTGACATGGGTATACAGGAGACAGCCAGCATGTGCCACAGGAGGCTCTTTCTAAAATTCCCCCCTCAAAATCATTTATTTTAACATTTAAGAGCATCTATTTTTTATTACACAATATACATCTTTAATCAACATCAGAGAATTAGATTCTACTTCATAAAAAATATAAAAATCCAATCTAATTCCAAAATGCGCAGGTAATACTCACATTTTACACTGTTACTTTTCAGGGTTTTTTAAAAGATGTATTTAATTATTTGACTGCCTCAGGTCTTATTGTGGCACACGGGGTATTCATTGGGGCTCTTGGGCTCTAGAGCATGCAGGATCGGTGGCTGCAGAATGCACAGGCTTCACTGCCCCTTTGGCATGGGGGAAATCTTAGTTTCCTGTTCAGGGATTGAACACATGTCTCCTGCATTGCAAGGCAAATTCTTAACCCCTGGACTACTAAGGAAGTCCCCAGGATTGTTTTCTTTAAAGGAATACATGTTCTAGATAAAGAAACAGAACACAGAAATAGTAATGCAAAATAATCACTCATAATCTTACCACCCAGAAATAAAAGTTATTTTCCACTATTTCATTTTAGTCTACTATAAGCATCCTTCTTGATGGAGTGCTTTAATAAGATAGTGAAGAAACCATTTGTCTCTTTTTAATCAGGCACATCTTTACAGTTTTTGAAAATGCTATTCTTAAATCCAGTAGTATATTGCATTTTGCTAATATTCCATAATATTGTGAGTCCCCAGGAAACAAATTAAATAAACAATGTTGAGATTCCTGACCTAGTCAGGTGGTAATTCCCAAAGATCTAGTGGCCATTCTGAAAAATGCAGAAAGTGAGTCTTACTATAATTAAAATACTTCATTTCAATTATATAGAAGATATAAGAAGATCCAAAGGTCAGGGGAGCTAATCAACTGCTTGTTGTTCTGTTGCTCAGTCATGTCCAACTCTTTGTGATGCCATGAACTGCAGCACACCAGGCTTTCCTGTCCTCTACTATCTCCCAGAGTTTGTTCAAACTCATATTTACTAAATCAGTGATGTCATCCAACCATCTCATCCTCTGTCATTCCCTTCCCCTCCTGCCCTCAATCTTTCCCAGCATCAGGGTCTTTTCCAGTGAGTCAGTTTGTATCAGGTGGCCGAAGTATTGGAGTTTCAGTTTCAGCATCAGTTCTTGCAATGAATATTCAGGACAGATTTCCTTTAGGATGGACTGGTTGGATCTCCTTGCAGTCCAAGGGACTCTTACTCCCAACCAGCGTTAGGCCAGTCTGTGCTTAGAAGCCTTTGTAAATGGTCCACAAGGTAAATACCACGCACGAAACTCCTGAAATATCACTCTTGTATATTGAACCAACAGTCCAGGTAAAGCTGTCTGGTATGAAAAGAGAGGGGAGACTGAAGATGGGTTTGACGTTAATAGTTATAGATTTAGCTGTTTGATTCTGTCACCGTGCTCTGGTCTCAGTGTTTCTACCTATTATGATGTCAGAGTCAGACTTTGTGGGACCTGCTCACTGAGAGAAAGTCCACATTTGGAAACCATTTGCTCTTACAAAATGTTTACTATTCCAGCCCTTGTTAGTTATTGTTACTGGAGTCATTATTGACAGAGTCCAGAGAGAAGAGGGTTTCAGAGAACCGACGTGTGGAAACGGATGTATACAAGGGGGCACAGACAGAAAGCAGGTGCATGTCTGCCACTAGCGTTGCTGCTGCTAAGTCGCTTCAGTCGTGTCCGACTCTGTGCGACCCCATAGACGGCAGCCCACCAGGCTCCCCCGTCCCTGGGATTCTCCAGGCAAGAACACTGGAGTGGGTTGCCATTGCCTTCTCCAGTGCATGAAAATGAAAAGTAAAAGTGAAGTCGCTCAGTCGTGTCTGACTCTTCACGACCCTATGGACTGCAGCCTACCAGGCTCCTCCGTCCGTGGGATTCTCCAGGAAGAGCACTGGAGTGGGTGCCATTGCCTTCTCCAACTAGTGTTAGTGTACCTGTTATGAAACACTGGCTTTCTCATCACATCCCATAAATTGAGAGCTTTAATAAGAAGCATTCATGGCCATGTTTCTTCCAAAAAGATAATAAGTCTATCTTTTTTTTAACTTTTATGGGTAATTCTCCAAGTGTAACACATTCCTAGTTGCCAGAAATAATCCCAACCTGATTATTGCTTTGCACATTGTTCGTGATGTATCTTGAGGAATTTCCTGATGAGAAGATAAGTGTGAGTAATAAGAACTAAACTAACTATGGGCAGTTCCAAGTCAGGGAAGTCACTTCATCACATCCTAACCATGGATGACCCTTTGCATTCACAGAATCAGGACAACCAGGGCCCACTTGCCTAACCTCTGTTGTTCTCAATTTTTAAAGTATTTATTTCATGTTGTTTATAGTTTTTATCAAAAAAACATAAACAGATATGTAAAAAAATATATCCCACAAACTAAAACAAAATTAACATTTTGGATAATATTTTCCAGCTATATGTGCCCTCTGAGATAATGCATTTAAACCATACTTTATCAAGTTTAAGGTGTTTTGACTATAAGACCCTTCTGGTTTAGGTACCATCAGGAAAACCTATAACGCAGTGCTTTCTTAAAAAAATGTACTTCCATTTTTAAATCATACCACCTAAGTAGACTTCTGCAGAGATATAATTCAAGGCTATTTAAATTAACATAAAGTAAAATTGATATTTTGGAATATACAGTTCTATAGTTTTACCTCATGTATAACCATTACTACAGTTAAGATACAGGACACAAGGGCACCTCCATCACCCCCAAAAGCTCTTTATGCTGCTCCCTTTCAGTCATACCCTTGCCCACATCCAGTCTCTGGCAATTACTGATTTGTTCTCTGCCACTATAGTTTTGCCCTTTCTAGAATGTCATGTAGATGGAATCCATACAAAATGTCAACTTTGAGACTTTCTTTCACTCATCAATATGCCTTTGAAATTCTTCCAATGTATTCCAGTGTGCATCAATAGTTTATTCCTTTTTATTTATTTACTTTCTATGATCAATATTCCATTGTGTGGATATGCAAATAGTTTGTTATCCCTTTATCATGAAGGGCATCTGGGCTATTATGTTTTCTGGGATTATGAACAGAACTGCTGTGAACATCATCTGCAGGTCAGTTGTCCAGTGTGAATGACAATCACTGGATTAAGATGGCTGTTTTTTACTAGTGACTGTTCATAAGAAACTGCCAAATTGTTGAGTATATGAATAATTTTGTATTCCCACTAGCAAGATATAAAATTCTAGCTGCTCCCCATACTTGCCAGCACTTTGGTGCTGTTGGATTTTATTTCAGACATTCATGCATATATATATTCATCTCAGTTTTAATCTGCAGTTTATTAATGGCTGATGATGACAAGCAGCTTTTCCCATTGACATAATGTATTCTGTGAAGTGTTTTGCCTATGTTTTTAGTTGTATTGCCTATTAAAATTGAGTTTTGAGAGTTCTTTATTCAATCTGGATATGTCATTGGTTGGGTATATGATTTCCAAGTGTTTCTCCCAGTCTAGAGCCTCACACTTCATTTCTCTTAACAATCTTTCCTAGAAGAAAAGTTGTAATTTTCATGAAGTCCAATTTTATCAGCAGTTTATTTTCTTGATTTCCTTTATCGTGTCTTAAAGATCTTCACCCAACCCCAGGTTTCTAAGATTTTTGCTTCTATTTTTATGCAAAAGTTTTAGAGTTATATATTTTATACTTTTCTGTGGCTCATTTTGACTTACTTTTTAAATAAAAATGATGCTGAGGATTTTTTTTGCATAAAGACATTAATTGTTCCAACATACTTCGTTGAAAAAGCTAATTTTTTTCCTTTTAACTGGTTTGTTGTTGTTGTTGTTTTCAGTTCAGCTCAGTCACTCAGTTGTGTCTGATTCTTTGTGACCCCATGGACTGCAGCATGCCAAGCCTCCCGGTCCATCACCTGGACTGGCCTTCCAACTCCGGGAATTGGTCCATCACCAACTACCAGAGCTTACTCAGATTCATGTCTATTGAGTTGGTGATGCCATCCAACCATCTCATCCTTTGTCATACCCTTCTCCTCCCACCTTCAATCTTTCCCAGCATTGGGGTCTTTTCCAGTTCTTCATATCAGGGGGCCAAAGTATTGGAGTTTCATCTTCAACATCAGTCTTTCCAATGAATATTCAGGAATGATTTCTTTTAGGATGGACTTGTTGGATCTCCTTGCAGTCCAAGGGACTCTCAAGAGTCTTCTTCAATACCACAGTTCAAAAGCATCAGTTCTTCAGCGCTCAGCTTTCTTTATAGTCCAACTCTCACATCCATACATGACCACTGGAAAAACCGTAGTTTGACTAGATGGACCTTTGTTGGCAAAGTAATGTCTCTGATTTTTAATATGCTGTCTAGGTTGGTATTTCATAACTTTGCTTCTAAGGAGTAAGCATCTTTTAATTTCATGGCTGCAGTCACCATCTGCAGTGATTTTGGAGCCCCCCAAAATAAAATCTGTCACTGTTTCCACTGTTTCCCCATCTATTTGCCTTGAAATGATGGGACCAGATGCCATGATCTTAGTTTTCTGAAAGTTGAGTTTTAAGCCAACTTTTTCACTCTCTTCTTTCACTTTCACCAAGAGACTCTTTAGTTCTTCTTTGCTTTCTGCAGTAAGGGTGGTGCCATCTGCATATCTGAGGTGATTGATATTTCTCCCGGCAATCTTGATTCCAGCTTGTGCTTCAACCAGCCCAATGTTTCTCATGATATACTCCACATATAAGTTAAATAAGCAGGGTGACAGTTTACAGCCTTGACATACTCCTTTCTCTGTTTGGAAGCAATCTTTTGTTCCATGTCCAGTTCTGGCTGTTGCTTCTTGACATGCATCCAGATTCCTCAAGAGGCAGGTCAGGTGGTCTGGTTTTCCCGTCTCTTTAAGAATTTTCCAGTTTATTGTGATTCACACAGTCAAAGGCTTTGGCATAGTCAATAAAGCAGAAATAGATTTTTTTTCTGAAACTCTATTGCTTTTTCTATGATCCAATGGATGTTGTCACTTTGATCTCTGGTTCTTCTGCTTTTTCTAAATCCAGCTTGAACATCTGGAAGTTCATGGTTCATGTACTGTTGAAGCCTGGCCTGGAGAATTTTGAGCATTACTTTACTAGCATGTGAGATGAGTGCAATTGTGCGGTAGTTTGAGCATTCTTTGGCATTGCTTTTCTTTGAGTATGGAATGAAAACTGACCTTTTCCAGTCCTGTGGCCACTGCTGAGTTTTCCAAATTTGCTGGCATATTGAATGTAGCACTTTCATAGCATCATCTTTTAGGATTTGAAATAGTTCAACTGTTGTTTTATCTTAGACAAAAATTGATTAATCATTATTGGTGTAGGTCTATTTCTGGACTTTTTATTCTATTCTATTGGTTTATAATCTCTGCTTTACCAGCTTAGATTATTATAGTATTGGAGTAATACTATAATAATTGTATGACATGAATAATATGCTATAATTGAATAACATGAATAATCCCGCTTTCTTCTTTCTTTTTGTTTTGGCTCCTCTTATTATTGTGCCTTACCATATAAATTTTATAATCAGCTCATCTATACAAAAAGTGTTTTTCATTTAATTGAAATAGTTGCCAAACTATTACTAAATTTGAGTAAAATTGACATCTTAACAGTATTGGGTCTTCCAATCCATGAATACATGTGTCTTCCTATTATTTTTATGTTTGATTTCTTTCTTCGGTGTTTTGTAGTTCTTAGCATGTAGACCACATACCTATTAAAGTTCTGTTAAATTTATATCTACCTTTTTGGAAGGGAACTGAGACTTCCAGGACTACTTTTTAATACAATGGTGAAAGTAAGCACCCTTGACTTGCTTCCTTTCAATTTTGGTGGGGAAATCATTCAGCCTTTCACACTTAGTGAGGTTTGTTGCTAGCACCATTTTGTTCTAAGAAGATTATATTAGAATTTCCATCAATGACCCAAATTTTAATTTCTTCTGACTGCTGTTCTTAAATTGCTGCAGTACTCTTGCCTGGAAAATCCCATGGACAGAGGAGCCTGGTGGGCTGCAGTCCATGGGGTCCCTAAGAGTCGGACACGACTGAGCGACTTCACTTTCACTTTTCAAAATTTCATGCATTGGAGAAGGAAATGGCAACCCACTCCAGTGTTCTTGCCTGGAGAATCCCAGGGACAGGGGAGCCTGGTGGGCTGCCGTCTATGGGGTCGCACAGAGTCGGACACGACTGAAGTGACTTAGCAGTAGTAGCAATATGACTAAAAAAAAAAAAAATGAGGAGTGTTAGTTGTCCAGACATTTCAACAGGAATAGCAGCTAAGTTCATACAATTAAAAACAATACACCATTAAGAACAATGGCCGTCACTGTCACCCGATCAACAACGATTACAGGACACCGTGAATTTTAAGATGCATTGTGATTTTGCAAATGTTAAAAGGTGAAAAATGTGTATCTTGGAACTGGTAACATATAGCAACTTTTATAACAGGCTTTTAGAAAATTAATCCTATTTCATGAGCAATTTCCCAGGTTATAAGAAATATTTATAGGCATATTATTTTAATGGTGTCTAATATTTCATCATAAGGGTCTATCAAAACTTATTAATCACTGTCATCTATTAAAAATTTGTTTTGTTTTTAATTTTGCTATTACATATCATACACTCATATGCATTTTTAGCACTATACTTAGCATTTATAATTATATGCCTAGAAGTGGATTTGACAAAAAATAGTTTATCTAATTCTTAAGATCATTGTCCTTCCAAGAGTATGATTTTATGCTGGGAAAAAGCCAAATGATTCCTGAGAAAATATGCCAGTGCTCATAATATAAACTTGTATTGTAAGAAGAACTTTGGTTACCACATCATGAAATCTGAAATAAAATTTAAATGATCATATTTTTCTTGTTCATCTGCCTAAGAGTAGAGTACAGGCAAGGGATTATTCTTTGTTTTTTCATAAAATTTACTGGTAAGATGAGAAAAAATAAATTTCATAACAATCCTCTTTTGTCATATTTCCACTGAGGAACTATTGCTCAAATTGTAGGCTAAAATGGAATGTTTACTGGATGAAGCATAAGGATTTTTATATCTGACACAGAGCAAAGTAATTTAATAGGGGAAAAATGCAAATTTTGAATTGTAAAACTTTTATTTCTACTCAAATTTGTAAACCAAAATACTCCATTTACTCCATTTCATCACTATACGGGTAACTACAGGAAAGTTTGTTAACATATTTTGGATAAGAGTATCAGTTGTATTGGAGTTAAAACAAATATGTGTTGCAATACAATTTGCTCCAATGTTTGGCTTAGCTTAGAAACAGAAAATGTTAACACAGTAATTTCAAACTGTTGATACTGGTTTGTATTTTGGGGGCCAGCACTGAAACTGATATAAACAAAAAGTACTTACATTGGATTTTTAATTCATTCTGTCTTGAGGTTCAAGCTGCTGGCTGTTTAAATGAGAATGTAAGAGGGAAGAGATTAGGAATAATTGACAGCCACATGTATGCATTTCTTAGTAAGTGTAATTATGAATTACATAGAAACTGAATTTATAAAGGTACATATTTTTAGAAAGGGAAGCATACAGATGCAACATGGTACTGCAGAGAAAGCCTTGGATGGAGTTACAAACTCTCTGGCCTCACATGGCTTTTTCATCTGTGAAGCAGGGATCTCTGACTCCCTTACAATCTTATGCAAATCAGAGGATAACTGATTAATTTTTGGGAAAGTCTCTATTTTTAGGCCTTTTATAATATTATGAAAGTGAAAGTCACTCAGTCGTGTCCAACTCTTTGCAACCCCATGTACTATACAATCCATGGAATTCTCTAGGTCAGAATACTGGAGTGGGTAGCAGTTCCCTTCTCCAGGGGATCTTCCCTACCCAGGAATCAAACCAGGATCTCCTTCATTGCAGGCATATTATTCACCAGCTAAGCTTCCAGAGAAGCCCTATATACTACTATAGACAAGCTTTATTATTAATGAAGGGCAAAATACTCATCTTTACTACTTAACAACATGACCTTTAGCAAATAATTTAACTTTTATAAGCTTTGTTCTTTTATCTGGAATATTAATATTTACCCCTCTAAATTTATTTTTTGGAGAAAGAAATGGCAGCCCACTCCAATATTCTTGACTGGGAAATCCCATGAACAGAGCAGCCTGATGGGCTACAATCCAAGGGGTCACAAAGAGTTGAACATGACTTAGAGACTAAACAGCAATAGCAAAGTCATTTTAAGGGTGAATGAAATAATTTTCTGACAGGTTTGACACAGGAAACAAGATGAGGAAAATTTTGATGCATTTTCTTTAAAGTTTCCCTTTATTTGGTTGACTTGCAAATATTGACCAAGCTCCTCTCCATAGTAGCATTTATCAGCTTAGACTTTCCAAAGGTCACGAAATGATGATTCAGGATGAACTAGAACTCTTTTGTGGGATGTGTCCAAAGAATTATGGAAGCAATTTCTGTAAGAAAAAAAATAAAAACCTATTAACACCACACTTACAGATGTTATTCTATCTATAAGTGTGGTGTTACTATGATAGCCTAGAGGAGCTATCCCACGTTGAAGGTCAGGAAGGGCGGCAGTGAGGAGATACCCCTCGTCCAAGGTAAGGAGCAATGGCTGTGCTTTGCTGGAGCAGCTGTGAAGAGATACCCCATGCCAAAGGTAAGAGAAACCCAAGTAAGACGGTAGGTGTTGCAAGAGGGCATCAGAGGGCAGACACACTGAAACCATACTCACAGAAAACTAGTCAATATAATCACACTAGGACCACAGCCTTGTCTAACTCAATGAAACTAAGCCATGCCCTTTGGGCAACCCAAGATGGGTGGGTCATGGTGGAGAGATCTGACAGAATGTGGTCCACTGGAGAAGGGAATGGCAAACCACTTCAGTATTCTTGCCTTGAGAACCCCATGAACAGTATGAAAAGGCAAAATGATAGGATACTGAAAGAGAAACTCCCCAGGTCAGTAGGTGCCCAATATGCTACTGGAGATCAGTGGAGAAATAACTCCAGAAAGAATGAAGGGATGGAGCCAAAGCAAAAACAATACCCAGCTGTGGATATGACTGGTGATAGAAGCAAGGTCCGATGCTGTAAAGAGCAATATTGCATAGGAACCTGAGATGTCAGGTCCATGAATTAAGGCAAATTGGAAGTGGTCAAACAAGAGATGGCAAGAGTGAATGTCGACATTCTAGAAATCAGAGAACTGAAATGGACTGGAATGGGTGAATTTAACTCAGATGACCATTATGTCTACTACTGCGGGCAGGAATCCCTCAGAAGAAATGGAGTAGCCATCATGGTCAACCAAAGAGTCCGAAATGCAGTACTTGGATGCAATCTCAAAAATGACAGAATGATCTCTGTTTGTTTCCAAGCCAAACCATTCAATATCACAATAATCCAAGTCTATGCCCCAACCAGTAATGCTGAAGAAGCTGAAGCTGAACGGTTCTATGAAGACCTACAAGACCTTTTGGAACTAACACCCAAAAAAGATGTCCTTTTCATTATAGGGGACTGGAATGCAAAAGTAGGAAGTCAAGCAACACCTGGAGTAACAGGCAAATTTGGCCTTGGAATACGGAATGAAGCAGGGCAAAGACTGATAGAGTTTTGCCAAGAAAATGCACTGGTCATAACAAACACCCTCTTCCAACAACACAAGAGAAGACTCTATACATGGACATCACCAGATGGTCAACACCGAAATCAGATTGATTATGTTCTTTGCAGCCAAAGATGGAGAAGCTCTATACAGTCAGCAAAAACAAGACCAGGAGTTGACTGTGGCTCAGACCATGAACTCCTTATTGCCAAATTCAGACTTAAATTAAAGAAAGTAGGGAAAACCACTAGACCATTCAGGTATGACCTAAATCAAATCCCTTATGATTATACAGTGGAAGTGAGAAATAGATTTAAGGGCCTAGATCTGATAGATAGTGTGCCAGATGAACTATGGAATGAGGTTCTTGACATTGTACAGGAGACGGGGATCAAGACCATCCCCATGGAAAAGAAATGCAAAAAAGCCAAATGGCTGTCTGGGGAGGCCTTACAAATAGCTGTGAAAAGAAGAGAAGTGAAAAACAAAGGAGGAAAGGAAAGATATAAACATCTGAATGCAGAGTTCCAAAGAATAGCAAGAAGAGATAAGAAAGCCTTCTTCAGTGATCAATGCAAAGAAATAGAGGAAAACAACAGAATGGGAAAGACTAGGGATCTCTTTAAGAAAATCAGAGATACCAAGAGAACATTTCATGTAAAGATAGGCTCAATAAAGGACAGAAATGGTATGGACCTAACAGAAGCAGAAGATATTAAGAAGAGATGGCAAGAATACACAGAAGAACTGTACAAAAAAGATCTTCACGACCCAGATAATCACGATGGTGTGATCACTGACCTAGAGCCAGACATGCTGGAATGTGAAGTCAAGTGGGCCTTAGAAAGCATTACTACGAACAAAGCTAGTGGAGGTGATGGAATTCCAGTTGAGCTATTTCAAATCTTGAAAGATGATGCTGTGAAAGTGCTGCACTCAATATGCCAGCAAATTTGGAACACTCAGCAGTGGCCACAGGACTGGAAAAGGTCAGTTTTCATCCCAATCCCAAAGAAAGGCAATGCCAAAGAATGCTCAAACTACCACACAGTTGCACTCATCTCACACGCTAGTAAAGTAATGCTCAAAATTCTCCAAGCCTGGCTTCAGCAATATGTGAACCATGAACTCCTGATGTTTATGCTGGTTTTAGAAAAGGCAGAGGAACCAGAGATCAAATTGCCAACATCCGCTGGATCATGGAAAAAGCAAGAGAGTTCCAGAAAAACATCTATTTCTGCTTTATTGACTATGTCAAAGCCTTTGACTGTGTGGATCACAATAAACTGTGGAAAATTCTGAAAGAGATGGGAATACCAGACCACCTGACCTGCCTCTTGAGAAACCTGTATGCAGGTCAGGAAGCAACAGTTAGAACTGGACATCCAACAACAGACTGGTTCCAAATAGGAAAAGGAGTACGTCAAGGCTCTGTATTGTCACCCTGTTTATTTAACTTCTATGCAGAGTACATCATGAGAAATGCTGGACTGGAAGAAACACAAGCTGGAATCAAGATTGCCAGGAGAAATATCAATCACCTCAGATATGCAGATGACACCACCCTTATGGCAGAAAGTGAAGAGGAACTCAAAAGCCTCTTGATGAAAGTGAAAGAGAAGAGTGAAAAATTTGGCTTAAAGCTCAACATTCAGAAAACGAAGATCATGGCATCCGGTCCCATCACTTCATGGGAAATAGATGGGGAAACAGTGGAAACAGTGTCAGACTTTATTTTGGGGGGCTCCAGAATCACTGCAGATGGTGATTGCAGCCATGAAATTAAAAGACGCTTCCTCCTTGGAAGGAAAGTTATGACCAACCTAGATAGCATATTGAAAAGCAGAGACATTACTTTGCCAACAAAGGTCCATCTAGTCATGGCTATGGTTTTTTCAGTAGTCATGTATGGATGTGAGAGTTGGACTGTGAAGAAGGCTGAGCGCCGAAGAATTGATGCTTTTGAACTGTGGTGTTGGAGAAGACTCTTGAGAGTCCCTTGGACTGCAAGGAGATCCAACCAGTCCATTCTGAAGGAGATCAGCCCTGGGATTTCTTTGGAAGGAATGATGCTAAAGCTGAAACTCCAGTACTTTGGCCACCTCATGCGAAGAGTTGACTCATTGGAAAAGACTCTGATGCTGGGAAAGATTGAAGACAGGAGGATAAGTGGATGACAGAGGATGAGATGGCTGGACGGCATCACTGACTCAATGGACGTGAATCTGAGTGAACTCTGGGAGTTGGTGATGGACAGGGAAGCCTGGAGTGCTGTGATTCATGGGATCGCAAAGAGTCGGACACAACTGAGCGATTGAAGTGAACTGAACTGATGCATTTGGAGAAGGAAATGGCAACCCACTCCAGTATTCTTGCCTGGAGAATTCCATGAACAGAGGAACCTGGGGGGTCACAGTCCATGGGGTCACAAAGAGCTGGACACAAGTGAGCAACTAACACCTTCACTTTCTTGCATTTTGGTTAGAAGAAAACATGGGATCTTAGGACCCTTATGTGCTCAGTCATTTAGTCATGTCCAACCCTTTGTGACCACATGGACTCTAGCCCTCCAGGCTCCTCTGTCCATGGAATTCTCCAGACAGGAATACTGGAATGGGTTGCCATTTCTTTCTCCATGGGATCCCTAAGACCCTCTCAACTCAAAAGTCTTCCAGCCAAGGGTTACATTTAATGTCATGGAATCAGATGAATTCTCCTTCAGTTATGTCTCCTTGTTGCCTCATTTAGTCTTTTAATCTCCATGCACATATGGCTTTCAAAAGCACTTTGTAAGTTAAAATTCAGTAGATGGGTATGAACTGGATTGTTATTACAGTTTAAAATTAGATCCTGTCTCTGTTGTATCTAAGACCTTAAGACAAAATATGCCACCTCTTCTGAAGGAAGGTATGAAGCAGCCTAAGCAAGACTCTGTATGGGCCACACAAGAGAGTCAGCCTGGACTTGTCCTAAATCCTGCCCCCAGAGGCCACCTGGAAGGTGAGGAGGTTCAGCACACAGGGGCCAGAGATTTTCTTGCAGATACCCTCAGGCTGAAGGGCATCCTTAATGCCCAGCTAGAGTGAACCACAAGGAGAGATCTCCAGTGATGGGGATAGTTCTCCAAAGAATCCAAAGAAACATCTAGAAGAGAAGGAACCCAGATAGTCTGACAGTGCTTCCAGGAGGACCAATCAAATAAGGCCTTTCCTGTCACTTACCTCTTTTCTCCCCGCCTCTCCATTTCTGAAGGAATCAAAAGGCATTTCTGAGGTTAGGGAAGGAAATGAGCAAACACCAACTAGGGAAGCAGAGGAGCTTTTTCACTGCAAGGCCCTGCCCGGAATAGGCCCAAGCAGGGGAAAGGAGAGATGGAATTTTACATGAAAGGAAGAGCTTATTTTAATAAGTTCATTTGTGTCATATTTTAGTTTTTAATCTTTCAGCTGCATTGTGTAGCATGTGGGCTTTAGTTCCTTGACCTGGGATTAAATTAGCAGTGTTACCCTATATTAGCAGTATGGAGTGTTAACCACTGTATACCATGGTGGTGGTGGGGAGGGGGTGGACCAGGGAAGCCCCCAAAGAAGGAGTTTTGACTACTATATATGTTTGGACATTTTAATGAATGACATATTACATTTTTTGCGACTAGCAGAAAACTAAGCAAATTGCAGGAAAGTCATGACCTGTGTCATATTTCACAAAAGGCGTGAGGAAAATTAACTCTGCAGAGCATGTGTGACCAGGCAGTGGGTGGGTAGGAGAAACAGGTCACTTTCTGAGTGTATGCTCCTGTACCAGTTGTGCAAAATAGTGCTCGAAGCACCAGGGCAGTAAATGACCAGCAGCACCAAGAATCAAGGACATTGACACAAATCTGCTGTCTTATTTCTCCCCCAGGGCACAGCTCTAGCCACCCAAAGCACCATGGTTAACAGCCAGAAAGATGGGTGAGGAGAATCATGAAGTCGATATCTGCTGATGGTCCTTCTGCAAGTGAGGGGCAGGCAATCAACCCATCACAGGCACCTTCCGGAATGGCTCCTCTACACGGCTGTTCTCACACGATTTTTTAAAGACCATTTGTTGGTCACAGAGAAAAGACTTTTCTTGAAATGATTTCACAAATACCAAGGGCAAGACCTCATTTAGATAAAGCAAAAACTTCCCAAAGCCCAGCGGAACATTCCTTGCAGGGCTGTGCTTTCTGCTGAAGAAAGGGAGGTGTCTGAGATAAGCGGAGCAGACTGTGCTGGAAGAAAACAAACGTATTTGTTGTTCCCCTGGTGCATATATTTCCTAATATAGTCCGGGACCTTGAGAACTCTGGCTGCCCCTGCCCTGGCAGAGAGACTCAGAGTGAGTGCTGTCCTGTGGAACCCAGAGGCCTGTGCCCAGTGAAAGCCCCGAGCACCGCAAGTCCTCCCTGAAAAGGGCGGTCCAGAGTGGCCTGGCCCAGGAGAGGCACTTCTCAGGTTCTAGGGGATGAAGGCTGTCTGCTCTCACCTCCCTGTAGCGGTTGAGCTGAATCATCAACGACCACCTCACTTCTGACATCAACCCCCGAACCGCTAAAGAGGAAATGCTCACTGTGTTGAGATGTGTTCCACTTAAATTCACTGCAGGGAGTGGGATTCCTTCGATATTTACGGGGGAAATTAAAAAAAAAGTGTTGCTCATTCAGTCGTGTCTGCTTCTCTGCAACCCCATGACTGTAGCCCACCAGGCTCCTATGCCCATGGAATTCTCCAGGCAAGAATTGGGAGTGGGTTGCCGTTTCTTTCTCCAGGGGATCTTCCCTACCCAGGGATTGAACCTGGGTCTCCTGCATTGCAGAGAGATTCTTTATAATCTGAGCCACCACCTCAATATTCATGGACCACCTGCCAAACAGGAGGCTCTGCTGGGCAGTGGGAATAAAACATGAGTTAAAACAGCCAGTGATGTAACTGCAGCAGGGAAGTGAGAGCAATAAAAGTGGGCGTTGTCTGTAGAGAATTTTTTTTAATCGAATTATAGTTCATTTACAATGTTGTGTTAGTTTCTGGTGTACAACAAACTGATTCAGTTGTATATGAAGTGAAAGTAAGAGTCCCTTGGTTGTGTCCCATTCTTTGTGACCCCATGGACTATACAGTCCATGGAATTCTCCAGGCCAGAATACTGGAGTGGGTAGCCTTTCCCTTCTCCAGGATATACACATGTAGATGTATACACATATATACTTCAAAATATTATTTTCCATTTAGTTTATGACAAAATATTGGATATAATTCCTTGTGCTAAATATATATGATATGAAATCCCACATATGTAAGCCTTAAATGTGGACATCTCATTACTTTTCCTTTAATAAACATCCAACATAATTAAGAGAAATTCTTTGACACGTGTACATTCAGTTACATATCTATTTTGAAAATATATGCTTAATGGCATTGAGAATTCAATGGTTCAGAATTGTTGGACCTCATTTTTGTCCACCCTCTGTGTTAATAAACATTCTTGTGTTTAAAAGGAGGATTTGAAAAGATGATATCATGATTTTTTTTAAGACACAGAAACAAAATCTGAGTGATTTATAACTCCAAATTTTATTTATTTTAAAAATTTGAATCAGAGTGCAGATTACAAGGTGATATAGTATCTCCTCATTTGGTAAGTTCACATTTTGGTTCATTCATGAATATTTTACTGAATTTGAACAACTCAGACTGAAATTTGTTCCTCAAAATGGTTAATTCTTACAGAACTAAAGAATTAATCAGTAAAATAAAATATCACATCAGTGGCATGACATAGTTGTTGTGCTTTTTGAGATCATTTTTCTTAAAATTCAGTTACTGAATGATTGTTTACACAAATTATTTTCAGGCTATAATCAAAAAATCAAAATGCAAATGGTTAGATACATTTAATAACTATTAAGCAATAGTTGCATTTTTCATTTTTGAACTATATTATTAACATTATTTTTATGGATATGATTATGTACATGAATAAAATTTGTCACTGGGATTTTTCAATACTTACTATTATTTGTCTTATTGTTGCTGTTGCTATTTAGTTGCTAAGTTGTGTCTGACTCTGCAACCCAATGGACTATAGCCCACCAGGCTCCTCTCTCCACGGGATTTCCCAGGCAAGAATATTGGAGTGGGTTGCCATTTTCTCCCTATGATCTGTCTATACATGAAAATAATTTTGTCATGCAGAGGAAATGAGTGTGAAAAGTGATCTTCTGTCTCTAATACAAAAAGTATGCCACTGACCACAATATTATTGACAATGACAAATGGTTACTAAGCAGCTACTATGTGCTGGGCACTGGTCTAGGGCTACAGATACAACAGTGAACAGAGCAGACAACGTGTCTCTGTTAAGCTTATTATTTAATGAAGAAAAATAAATGATAAATAAAATAGCAAGGTAAATTATATACTATGCTAGGAAATGATAACTGCTCTGGAAAACGAATAAAGCAAAGAAAGCAAATGAGCATCTACTTTGGGATGGGCTACGGTTTTAAATAAGGTGGTCAAAGCAGACCTCAATGAGAATGTCATTTGAGCAAAGACATGAAGGAGGTGAAATACATTTTTTTCCACTAGGATTTTATATGTCAGGTCATTTAATAATCTCGCTAGTGTCTACAGTGGAAACAAAGTAATCAAGGTCCAGGGACATGACTTATTTGAACAAAATTTAAGCCTATTTAATATTATTTCCCTTTTTCTAACTGGTCAATTTTTTTTAAAAAGTTTATTTTTAAGAAAATTTAAATAATCTAGATCTATGGTGATTAATAATAATAGATATATTATTAGAAAAATATCCAATGAATACCTACTCTATACAACACATTTTGATAACTACTCTTTGCTTCTACTATGAACAAAATCAACCTTTATTTCCAAAGAGTCAAGTGAAGGGATAAACTTATGCTGAGGAGGAGTGCTATAAACTGCAAAAAGCATTAGTACTTGAGAAGTTGAGGGAAGGCAAGGATAAACTGGCAGCATGATGTCAGAGGTGGCTTCATGAGGCAATGACTTTTAAATTGACTTTGAAACATGTCTAAGATTGGAGTAAATAGAGATCAAGTGGTCAGTCCATGTGAGCTAAGGCACAGAATGGGAAGTTGGGACAATTGCTTGCTTGTAGATTCTTGTATGAGATGGAGACAAGCAAGTGATCAAGAAGACTTGAGAGAAATCAAGGACTCTTGCTAGACTGCAGGTGTTCAGACTGGAAAATATAGATTTAATCAAAAGAGTGGGGGTTTGGTTGTATGGTTGATTACATGTAGGCATATGTTTGCTTAATGACGAAAGTCAAAAGATGGTCATGCTTGAGGTTTGCTGAAATAGGCTGTGGTTAAGAACCAGAGGATTTAAGGAAGCCAGAACCAATGGGTGGGTGGTGGGAATCATCAATGTGGGGTTGAAGTCATGGAAGAAGAACATGGGATAAGCAGGAGGGGAAGACTATCTGACATTGATGTCTGCAAGAAAAGTGGAAGCATAACCCAGTCTTTATACGAGAGTCTTGATGGTGGGGAAATATTTAGTTGATGGCTCCTTGTTGAATTGGTAAGCTTCCCAGGTGACGCTAGTGGTAAAGAACCCACCTGCAAATGCAGGAGACACACGAGGTGTGGATTCAATCCCTGGGCCAGGAAGAGCCCCTGGAGGATGCAATGGCACTCAGTATTCTTGCTTGGAGAATCCCACGGACAGAGGATTCTGGTGGGCTATGGTTCATGGGGTCACAAAGAGTTGGACACGACTGAAGTAACTTTGTTGTTGTTGTTTGTTGAATAAGACTAGAGTCCAGTCTTTCTTCTCCACTTTGATTTTCTATAGTTCTATTGTGTTGACTGGGGTTGGGAGGGAATTCAGGGGGCAGGGATTAGAAATGGGAAAGCATATATTTCTCATGGCATCAGATTAAGTAAGTGTAAAATTCAGTTGGGTCATGCCTGCAGTTAAATACCAATGGACTAAAGTGCAAAAACTACCAAGATGCTGTGCCTGTTCTTTTAGGTCCCCCATTATGTTTATATGATTCATAGCCAATTGACAAGGGATGCGTTTTATAAACCAAATGTAGAAACTTAGACATTCTCAGTAAATATGACCCTCTAGGAAAACCCCAGGAGACCTCCAAACAGGGCAGTGTTTACAAAAGACACCATAGATGCCTAGCCCTTTATCTTCTGGAAGGAAGGTGTATAAGGGGCAACTATTTCTGAACACTTGAGTACATTCCCTTGACAGCATATGCTAAGAGATTCCTTAAACATACTGTTATTCTTCCAGACCATTTGAATATTGTAATATTCTTATCCAGCTGAATAATGCCACTTAAGGAGAAAAGAGAGGAGGCCTTTGAGCTGAGGCTAGATGCACCGCAGTCATTCTCTAGGCCAGCCCTTTGTAAGTTGGCAATTGAAGAACCATCAATCTATATGTGCAAAGTTGGTGAAGAATTCAATCCACTCAGTGCTTAGATGCCTCATTAATATTTCTAGGCTTTACCAAAATAACTTTAAAAAATAACCCATGTCCAGTTTTAGAGGAAAAAAGTGATAATGTTTGTCAATGAGCCATGTCCAACTTTTTGCAACCCCATGGACTGTAGCCCACCAGGCTCCTCTGTCCATGGAATTCTCCAGGCAAGAATACTGGAGTGGATTGCCATGCCGTTTTCCAGGGGATCTTCCCAATGCAGGGATTGAACTCGTATCTCCTGCAAGGCAGGCAAATTCTTTCCTGCTAAGCCCTGGGAATCTAAAGGGCACCTCAAAACATTTCCAACACTTTTGCTCTTTGGTGTTGGGATTAACACTACAAATTTTAGAGGCGTAACATTTTCACTAATGCTAGTTCAGGATTCAGGACACACTGCAAGAACAAGTTCCCTAGGGAAGTCCTAAAGATCCATTTTTGGAAGAGAATGTCTGTGTTTATATTTCCAGTTTATAAAACATTTACCAATCACTTGGCCTCAGATCATGTTTACAGAGGAGAAAAACACCCAGAAAACAAATAAACTGCTTCTTGCACAGTGTGGATCAACAAAGCTTAGCTCTCCCGGACAGAGGGGCACTAGTTTTCCTTGCCTGATAGAAACCCCCCATCAAGGGGTTTCTGTGGAACATTCATTCTTATAATCAAAGTTTAGTTCAGATTGTTTCCGGTCAGATGTGCTGACAGCTGACTGAAATTTGACCTAAAATGTTCTCACTGAGTAGGTCCACTTACTAATCAACAAACCCCAGGTAGTCTCTCTCTAGGGCAGCATCCTGGACCATGCAGACAATTTCCTGAGTCTGTTCTCCAGGGGGAGGTTCAGGTTAAATGGAGACTTGAATCAGCTCTTCCGATTTTGATGCAGTTTCTCAAGTGGAGCATGGCCTCAGGAAACCAGTTTATCTGTCTTGTCTCTGGAGAATGGCCTTTGAAAACCAGTTTATCTGTTTTGGTTTGTAGGTCCTAGGGAACAGATCACTGGAAGATGCACTAACTAGTTCCTTTCAGCCTTTGGGTGGTCATGAAAAAACATCACGAAGCAAAATTAAGGCCATGAATATTGCTTTTAAACCTGGTGAGAAAGAGATCCTTGGCTAATGAGACCAAAATGATGAATGTAAGAAAGGAAGTTTGAAGGAAGAACTGTGAGAACCAACTGCAGAGGGATCTGAGTCATACCCAGGAAAATACGAGGATGCCTGCTCCCTGGGTAGTTCCTGGGTCTTTAATGTCAGACGAAGCAGCTCTGACCTTTTCATTAACTAGAGTTAGCTTTCTGAGCTCCTAAAATGCAGCCAGCAGTAACTCTCCAAATGAATTTCAAGGAGTCATGCTTTGTGAAAACCTATCACCTTCCTGAGTCATTAGGAAAATGTTGTGTGTCCACTGTGCCAACTGTAGTGTTTGATGTGAGCCCACAGTTCTGCAGCATTTGAGAACAAATCTCTTCTCTAGCCATTGCTGCTGGGCATGTAGTTAATTTTAAGTAAACGCTATTTAGGACCAAATCAAGCACAAATGACTCATATGCAGTGGGGATCCAAGAAATATTAATGAAATGAATTCATCAATTAAAATAATTTTCTGATGCAAAAAGAGGAGTCATGTGTAAGTGATGTAGGGTGGTCACCAGTGTTTCTATGTATTTTTCTATTTTCTTCCTCTTTGGGGGATATATATATATATATCCTGAGTGTTGGTTGGGCTTCCTATACTCAGATGTCTGTGAATTTATTATCATTTACTGACAACTTGAACTTGCATTGCAGATAGTCTTTCTCAATTTATAAGTTCCCTCAGTTGGGAAGATCCCCTGGAGAAGGGAAAGGCTACCCACCCCAGAATTCTGGCATGGAGAATTCTATGGACTGTATAGTCCATAGGGTCACAAAGAGTCAGATGCTACCGACCAACTTTCACTTTCACTGAATTTCAGGAAGAAATTCTGGAAGGCTCTTCTTTTCCATCTCCATGAATAAGTCATCATTTCAATTCAGATGGAAAGTGAAAGTTACAGACACTCAGTTGTGTTCAACTTTTTGTGACCCCATGGACTATACAGTCCATGGAATTCTCCAGGCCAGAATACTGGAGTGGATAGCCTTTCCCTTCTCCAGGGGAATCTTACCAGCCCAGGGATCGAACCCAGGTCTCCTGCATTGCAAGCAGGTTCTTTACAAGCTGAGCCACAAGGGAAGCCCAGATGGAAAAGGATCCTAAATCTTATCTCTAGGACTCTTCTGTTAGAGTGCAAGTTCTTTGAAAGCAAGAGTTATGTCCGTTTTTCCCACTATTCTGTCATGCATTTATCATAGTGCTTTGCACCAAATAAGTACTTGATCATTTTTTATAAATTAACAGCAGTTAATATATATTTAATATTTTTTGTTGAATGAATAAAGGAATAAATGTATCAATTTCTTTTCCAAACATACATCAAATGAGTATTTTAGACTAATCCCCTACACATTAAGAAATTGTCCTAAATCCTGTGTTCATCATTTCCTTGCTTTATTTTTATGGCATCTCTATATATTCTTTAAAAATATTTATTTAGTTTAATAATTTTAACACTAAAAAGCTGTGTCACTATACATAAAATAGATAAACAATAAAAACCTACTGTGTAGCACAGGGAACTAGAGTCAATATCTTGCAATAACCTACAATGCCAAACAATCTGATAAAGAATGTATATATAATATTATTAGCATATATGTGTACGTATAATCACTTTGCAGCATACCTCAACATAAACAACACTGTAAATTAACTATACTTTGAGTGAAAATTATTTAAAAAAAATAAATGTATCATGCAATACTATATGGAATATGCATTGATTTCTTTTGGTTTTTATTTAATATTATATTACCAATGTGAATTTCTATTGTATTTTGTCATAGTTCATATTTTTGGGCTATTGTAGAAAAGTGCTTTTAACACTTTATTAATTCTAATGTTGATGGGTACCCAGGCTTTCACTACTAAAAATCAAGTTTCTGTGAGTACCCAAGTACACATCACCTTTGTATGTGCACAAGAATGTTGATGGGTGCATAGTTAAGATTTTGTTTGTTGAGTCATAAGATATATGAAGGTATAGATTTATTTAAAAGGAAATAAATTATTATTTATTTAGAAATAAATTATTATTTATTTAGAAAAACATGCAAAGCTGTTTTCCAAAGTGGTTGTAGCAATTTTATAGTCCCATCAGCAAAGTTGAGAAAATACTATTGATTCATCCTTTCAAACACTTAGAAATGTCATATTTTTAAAAAATGTACCAATTGTAGAATTTATATGGTTGTTAAAAGATACCTCATGCAGTCTTGATTAGCATTCCCCTAAAAACTAAGATCATGGCATCCGGTCCCATCACTTCATGGGAAATAGATGGGGGAACAGTGGAAACAGTGTCAGACTTTATTTTTCTGGGCTCCAAAATCACTGCAGATGGTGATTGCAGCCATGAAATTAAAAGACGCTTACCCCTTGGAAGGAAAGTTATGACCAACCTAGACAACATATTAAAAAGCAGAGACAGTACTTTGTCAACAAAGGTCCGTCTAGTCAAGGCTATGGTTTTTTCAGTGGTCATGTATGGATGTGAGAGTTGGACTATGAAGAAAGCTGAGCACAGAAGAATTGATGCTTTTGAACTGTGGTGTTGGAGAAGACTCTTGAAAGTCCCTTGGACTGCAAGGAGATCCAACCAGTCCATCCTAAAGGAGATCAGTCCTGGGTGTTTATTGGAAGGACTGATGTTGAAGCTGAAACTCCAATACTTTGGCCACCTGATGCAAAGAGCTGATTCATTTGAAAAGACCCGATGCTGGGAAAGATTGAGGGCAGGAGGAGAAGGGGACAACAGAGGATGAGATAGTTGGATGGCATCACCAACTCAATGGATATGGGTTTGGGTGAACTCCGGGAGTTGGTGATGGACAGGGAGGCCTGGCATGCTGTGCTTCATAGGGTTGCAAAGAGTAGGACACGACTGAGTGACTGAACTGAACTGAACTGAATCACTAATGACATTGATCACTTCTTCAGATGTCTATTGGTCAGGAGGTCTATTTCTGTATTAACACTTACACTAAAGATCCCCACTTTTTTCAGGTTATAGCCCCACTTTTTTCAGGTTATAGGATTTTTGGTGATTTCTTTTTGAAAGTTATTGGTCATTTATGACAGTAAATGGATCCCTTTAATTCCTTATCATATGTAACAGTCCTTTCAAACTCTCGTTTGTGGTCACAGTCCTATCATTTCTATTAATACCTCGATATTCTAAGACAAATGAACAAGCGTTTGACACCTTACATTTGTCATCTGTAAAATGGAGATGAGAATAAAATAATCATAATAAATATTCAATGGCATTTCTGTAAGTACTTTATCTGCTTTGTAATTTGTTCCTCCCTCAAAGCCAAGTTCTTAGTTATGCTCCTCTCATCTTGTGTCTCCCTCTAACATAGTCTGTATTAAATTTGTGCTGACTTGTTATTTCATATTTTGACTGTTGGAAAATAATTATGATATTATGATACTGATAATAATACCTAACCTTTACTAGACAATGTACCAAAGACTACGATAAGCATGTTACAGATGTTACCTCATTTATATCTTCATTATGAGGACATAACCATTTTATGTAGTAGATACTATTATTATTCTAATTTATGAATATACTCTAAAACAGTGATCAGCAAACTTTATCTATAAACAGCTAAGTAATAAGTATTTTTGGAGAAGGTAATGGCAACCCACTCCAGTAGTCTTGCCTGGAAAATCCCAGGGACAGGGGAGCCCTGGTGGGCTGCCGTCTATGGAGTCGCACAGAGTTGGACACGACTGAAGCGACTTAACAGCAGCAGCAGCAATTACTCAACTCTTTGTCACTGTAGATTGAAAGCAGAAAGGAAACATGAGAATGAATGGCCCAATAAAGCTATTTGCAAAAACAGGTTATGGCACAGATTTGGCTTGTGGGCTATAGCTTATCTACCCAAGGACATGACCATGTATGCAAGAGTGGAAGCCACATCTCAAAATACCATGAGGTCTATAGGTTTACCTTAAGAATTGATTTTCTAGAAAATCTTACTGCAACACATGCTCTTCCCTTAAATTTAGGAAATATTTATTGAATATTGATGCTGAAGCTGAAGCTCCAATACTTTGGCCACCTGATGCAAAGATGTGACTCATTGGAAAAGACCATGATGCTGGGAAAGATTGAGGGCAGGAGGAGAAGTGCGGCAACAGAGGATGAGATGGTTGGATGGCATCCCTGACTCAATGGACATCAGTTTGAGCAAGCTCCAGGAAATAGTGAAGAACAAGGAAGCCTGGTGCATTGCAGTCCTTGGGGTCTCGAAGAGTTGGACACAACTGAGCAACTGAACAACAACAAATTGAGTACCCGGCTTGTGCTAAGCACCTACCCCTGGAGCCAAGGATACAGAAATAAATTAAGTCAGATCCTCTGCCTTCTGGGCTCAAAGAGTAGCAACAGGAAGGTCAGTTAGACAGACCTGGAATTCAGCAAGTGCTGTGATAGAAGTATACAGTCAGTATGTACACAACATAGATAAGCGACCATCAGTTCATAGATACCATCAGGCACCTACTATGTTCCAAGTGCTCTGTTAGATCTGGGTATGGATACACAGTACACAGAACAGACACAGCCCTCACCCACATGTACTGACAGCTGAATGGGAAAACTATTTCAACAAATAATTTAGTAGTAAATGTTTACCAGTGTGCAAAATGTTGAGAAGTAACAAGTATGAGGATAGCATATGAACATGTGGAACCTGGGAACAAGGAATTTGTCTGGGGTGACTGGATTATGAGGTGGGGGATATGAACTGAAAGGTGAATGAAGGCCAGACCAGAAGAGCTTGAACACCAAGTTAAGGAATTTGGACTTTATTCTGGAGACACCTGGTAGGCATCAAAGATTATTGAACAGGTGAATGACAAGACGAGTCCTTTTGAAAGAAAACTCTGGCAACCATATGTAGAGTAAATTGAAAGTAGAGAGGACTGAGGCCAACAGTCTCAGCCTCATCCTGGCCTTAGTGGAAAACCATTTAATGAACGCGTAAAGATATTGGGAGGGCAGACTATTGAATACACTCAAAAGGAGATGTGAGTACTCCTTGTCCAGGCTTTAAATATTTTTTAATTAACAGCATATTAACTTTTTGCATAATTTTTTATAAAAGAGTGGGATATCAGTTATCTGTAAATTACTTCATCATTTGCTAAAACACACTGGACTAGAGCTTTAGTTTTTAAAGTATTTAAACAAAATATCCGGTATCTATTTGCCTATTAATTTCCTTAGTACTTACTTTCTGCATGTATCGTAGATCAGTGTGGTTACAGACTGCAAGGTAGTGGCATTCACATATGTAAGATTTCTCCTTTGATCTGCTGATGTGCAGCCCTGGGCCACCTACTTTATAAAAAGTATGCCAATCATGTATTTCCCCTGCTCCATAAGACTTCATATTCCAGGAGATTCCTAAAGGCAGTTTTCTCATTCGTTCACCATACAAGAAATCCTTGAAATTCAATTCTAAAAGTTGACATTGGATTTTTCTCTTTCTATAGCTAGTTACCAAGTCCAGTTGAGACTCTGTTCAAACTGTATCTCAGATTCAGTTTTTTTTTTTCCCATTGTCACCTCTGCCATGCCAAAGGATCATTCAATTTTGTGTGTCAGAAAAAAAAAGAGAGAGAGAGAGAGATGGTAAGAGACAACAATAGCCTTGATGAGACCAGTGGCTACTGGATAAAAGATCTTGGCCTCAGGAAGCCTCAGCTGGTGTCTGCCTGGTGGCACCAAAGGCTTCATAGCTGATCCGTAGCAAAGAAGGAATCCCCTTTGGGGCCCAAAACATCTAAAAGGCAGAAAAACAGATGCAAGAACTGTGAATAACAGAAGGTCTTGCAGAGTTGAATCCCAAAAAGAGAGAATGCCGGTGAGTGAGGAAAGGGTTACAGGTCCCCTGGGGCTCTCTTCATGCACACATACGTGGACTGGGTATCCGCAGAAACACCCTTCTAACCAGAGGGCAGCTGATCACTTCTGCAGCAGTCGTTGGTTTTAATATCTGTATCCTAATTTATTTGACATCTGCAGAACATCCAAAGAAAATATTCAAGTACGGGATGGGCAATCCGGCTGCTTTCTGAGTTCATCAAATATCTCACACTCCTTTTTCAAATGTTTTCAGTTTTGCAAAACTCAAAATGCATTCTGCCAAACATGTTCTCCGTTAATGTTTATTTAGAAGGGAATTTAATCCGTATGCTGCTGATGCATTTACACTTAACTCATCAAAATGTTTTACTAGAGTCATTTGATGTCCAAGAAACCTTTTGAGTCTTTTTTATAAGCCTCTTCAAGCCCATTTTGCTTCGAAACAGGAAGTCGCCTGTTACTAACCATAAACGAATGCAATCCCCAGAGGATTTGGTTTCATTTAAGACACTGAGAGAACACAAGTTCTCAGCCTACTCTGAACTCCACAGAAAAGATTTTCCTCCTGAATCTACTGAGAATGGGCCATGCACAGATGAGGTGCTGTTATTATTTTCCAAAACAAAATCCTTTATGAAGAGGCATCTTTCATACAACTCTGGGAAAGACGTTTACCAAAGCAGAGCGCTAAATCACTGGCTTTGCAGGCCGCACCTGGTCAATGTAACTGTCTGCCATGATCCACTTACCATTCAGAGCTCGTTTGCTCGTATTAATAGAACAAATAAAATAGCATGGGAGATAAAGATCCCAGGACAGTGATTTCTTGCTTCAGGAAAACCATCCTGGGTTACAGACCAATACAATGTTCCCAGCCATGAGCCAGGGAACCGAAGCTGATATAAACACAGCATCCAAGCCACAGAACATGACTTGTTTAAGGCTTAATTCTGTGAAGTAAGGCAGGAAACAAGATTTATCCTTCTGGGAAACTTTTGGCATTTGCCTCGAGCTGGGCCTGACTGCTCTTTGCCGTCCTCACCACCCATTACAGCTATCTAAAGGAAATCAATTTTTTTGCCCAAACTAAGGCAAAAGAGCGATGTCTCCATCTGAGTCCCGTAGAAATCCTCTGTTTGACGTGGCATTAAACAACGGAGTGCGAGCAGCCCCGATCTGTGAGGATGGACCGTTGCTATCTTAGGCCTTTTGGCTGTGAAGGGGAGTGAAACAAGTTGGGCGAAAGCCATTTTACAAACACAGTAAAAATAAATTTACTACGCTCAATAATTGAATCTTAAACTTGTCACTATGGCAAACTTTAAATTATTCCAAGAGCCTTCACTGGGACTTGGCAAAAGCCGTGGGTGCTGGAGGTCAGTTTTCATGTATGAAATCCAGCTTAGGTTATAACTGTATGGGCTACAGAGTAAACGTTCAAAGGATGAATGGACCATTCAGAAGTAAATCAGGCTCCCCAGACGCTTAGATAAGTCCTGGAAGGGTTTAAGCCATCAGTTTGGTGGGCTACCAATAGAATCGGGCTATTAATACAAGAGAATTTGAGGTTGTTAATACCAGGCTTTTTTGTCCCTGTGTGTGTGTGTGTGTGTGTGTGTGTGTGTCTGTGTATACAAAGAGTTTGTTTTTTTAACATGTCTTTAGTTTCATGTTGCTTTCGTTGTATTAAGTGAACTCTGATTGGGCAGTGAAAGCTGTGTGACTTGGTCTTTGGCCCAGGCTCCGACTCCCGGGCACAAGGCTGGAGGGGAATATTCAGACTCTGACCCAACAGGGACACATTTCGGTTAACATCTGGCTTTGCTTACTTGTCCTAAATATTAAATTATTAATGGACTATTAATAGTAGACCTTTTCATTGGTTCATTTTTTTCCCCTTAAAATCATATTTAGAGGCCACTTCCCTTAGAATAATGTTGAAAACTCTCTCCTTTCATTCAGAATTCAGCATTTGTAAAAATCTTCAGGGGACTCAAGCAAAAGAATTATCAAAGAAACAAAGGTACAAAATGAACTCTTTTTTTTTAAGTTAGGCTGGGGAAAACAAATTCATTTATTACTCACACTAAAGAGGTAAAAACTTTTATCTCCAAATGCTAGCATGACTGCTAATAGTTCATATGGCCCTAAGAAGTCACCTGATTTGCAGCATAGGTAGTTGAATATGCTGCCCAGAAATAAATATTTTACAGTTTTATTCATGTTAGTCTCATCCACTGTTCTTTGAACGAGGTCTAGACAGTCACAATTGCCTAATTACTTACGGTAAGATCACCTGTGCTTTAGAGCAAGGCATATATGTATTCATTGAGTCAATGCAAGTCTGCCCTTGCCAGAGTAAGTCATGGAAACTTCATGTCTAATGATAGGAATGGCCTCAACTGGGAGACTGTTTTACTAAATTTACCCAGTTCATTATCACAAGCATGCTTGTAATATTTAAATGGAACACTTTCAGAAAATACTAAAGTGCTTTGTATCACAGCATATGTGGCACATATTTCATATTTGAATATATATGTGGGCTTCCCATGTGGCAGTAGTGGTAAAGAACCTTCTGTCAATGCAGGAGATGTAAGAGAGTCAGGTTTGATCCCTGAGTCAGGAAGATCCCCTGGAGAAGGGCTTGGCAACTCACTCCAATATTCTTGCCTGGAGAATTCCATGGACAATGGGCTACAGCCCATAAGGTCACAAAGAGTTGGACACAACTGAAGCTACTTAGCACACACTCATGGGTATAAATTATTAGGAAATGGTCCCCTTAATTTTAAAGTGCTTTCTTTTTTTCCAGAGGAATTCAAACTTGAATGGGTCATTTTGTCCCCATATCTGCTGTACCTCCTGAGTCCTCAGTTTTTCTGTTAATGATATAAAGATATACTAACTTCCATATTTTCCACCTTGAAAGTGCACATAACCTTGACTCCAAATATATTTTCAACGTCCCTCTTTCCATATTGGCTGGAAAAATTCAGAATGAATCAATCTCTTACTAGCATTACAAGGATAAGAGCCATGCATGTGCAGGAACTTTAACGTGATTGTATATGAAATGTAGGAGATCTGGGTTCAGTCCCTGGCTTGGGAAGATCCCCTAGAGGAGGAAATGGCAACCCTCTCCAGTATTCTTGTCTGGAGAATCCCAAGGACAGAGGAGCCTGGAGGGCTACAGACCATGGGGTTGCAAAGTGTCAGGCACAACCCAAAGCAATTTACATTCAGAGATATACAGATATGGAGTTCTATATTTTAACAATTTCTGTGAATTACAATCACACTCATAAAAGCAAATCAAGATCATTATTAACCTAAGAAGTAAAAATAAGTTGCATTTAAATAGGGCCTTGTGTTTTTACATATTTATTTCCAATCGGTTCCCATTAAATCTTCATGATTTTTCTCCCTTTTTCTTCTCTTATTCTTCTCCTCCTTCTTCTCATTCTTACTATCTTACAATTCCGCCAAATAATATTTAGAGATTAAGATGACTCAGGTGGTGAAGAGTAAATTTGAGCTCTGAATCAGGTAGGTCTGATTCACTTAGGCTCTTCTTACCAAAAGCATCCTCTGACCATGTTTTTGCAGCTATTGTAGGGAAACCATTAACCTCTTCGTATGCAAACACACATGTGGGTCCTCTTTATGAGAAGCTACAAGGAAAAGACAAAGTCAGTATCTATTTTTACTATATAAAGACAGATCATAGAAATGCAGATCAAAACCACAATGAGGTCTTGTCTCACAACAGTCAGAATGGCTGCTATCAAAAAGTCTACAAACAGTAAATGCTGGAGAGGGTGTGGAGAAAAGGGAACCCTCTTACACTGTTGGTGGGAATGCAAACTAGTATAGCCACTAGGAGAACAGTGTGGAGATTCCTTAAAAACCTGGAAATAGAACTGCCTTATGACCCAGCAATCCTACTGCTGGGCATACACACTGAGGAAACCAGAATTGAAAGAGACATGTGTAACCCAATGTTCATCACAGCACTGTTTACAATAGCTAGGACATGGAAGCAACCTAGATATCCACCAGCAAGTGAATGGATAATAAAGTTGTAGTACATATACACAGTGGAATATTACTCAGCTATTAAAAAGAATGCATTTGAATCAGTTCTAATGAGGTGGATGAAACTGGAGCCTATTATACAGAGTGAAGTAAGTCAGAAAGAAAAACACCAATACAGTATATTGATGCATATATATATATGGAATTTAGAAAGATGGTAACAACGACCCTATGTGCGAGACAGCAAAAGAGACACAGATATGGAGAATAGACTTTTGGACTCTATGGGAGAAGGTGAGGGTGAGATGATTTGAGAGAATAGAATTGAAACATGTATATTACCATATGTGAAATAGATGACCATTACAAGTTGGATGCATGAAGCAGGACACTCAAAGCTGGTGCACTGGGACAACCCACAGGGATGGGATGGGGAAGGAGATGGGAGGGGGTTCGGGATGTGGGACACATGTACTCCCGTGGATGATTTGTGTTGATGTATGGCAAGAAACCACCATAGTATTGTGAAGAATTTAGCCTCCAATTAAAATAAATAAATTGATTTAAAAAAAAAAGACAGATCGTGCAAAAATACTTCATAATACCATACAGTCAGGGTAGCTTAGAGAGTGAGGCAAGTGAGGTGTCCAGGGCACAAAATTTAAGGAGGGCACCCACTCTTGGGGTCCTCCAAGTGCAAGACACACCTGAGAGTAAAGGCCTCCTTAAAGTTTGCCCCCTGGACAGCTCCATTGTCTTTCCTAGCCATAACCCTGCAGGCAGCAATTCTCCTATGCTGGTCACCTTGCCCTGCTGCTGCTGCTGCTGCTGCTGCTAAGTCACTTCAGTCTTGTCCAACTCTGTGTGACCCCATAGACGGCACCACCAGGCTCTGCCACCCCTGGGATTCTCCAAGTAAGAACACTAGAGTGGGTTGCCCTTTCCTTCTCCAATGCATGAAAGTGAAAAGTCAAAGTGAAGTCACTCAGTCGTGTCCGACTCTTAGCGACCCCATGGACTGCAGACTACCAGGCTCCTCTGTCCATGGGATTTTCCAGGCAAGAGTACTGGAGTGGGGTGCCATTGCCTTCTCCACACCTTGCCCTAGTTCCACAGAAATAAAAACGAATCAATGAGTGATTTATTAAATATTTATTATGTGTTGTAGGTTGAGAAAAAAAAGGAAAACACTTTAAATTATGTTGCATCATCTTCTACTGAAAGATGTTATCTAACTAAAAAGATAAGACTTACACATGGAAAACAGTCAAATTAGATACATTGTTGGCTCTATAAAATACCATGCTCCCGTGAGGTCACAGAAGGTAGATCCAGGATGGTAGAAAATGCGAGGTTACTGAAGATGCTGTCAAGAATAAGCCCTTGTTCTGTGAGAAACATATAGGTGGGTGAGGCAGGGCTGTGCTGGGGAGACTGTGTAACTCCAAGAAAGGCTGATTGATGCTGATTGTAGGAAGCCATTTATGTGTTTGAACAGGGGAACAATGTGCAGAAAGCTCTGTGATGGATTATGCATCCTTTTGCTGGAGTGGGTCAGGGTGATGGATGGATGGTAGGTCCATCCAAAATAAGAATATTGTTTTAAAGTGGGGGCATATTAGTATAAAATTTATTTTAAAGTGATTACTGCTACAAAGTGGTTTTGATCTGTTACAGGGAAACTGAAGTTGGAAGAAAGGAAACAGTAGAGGTTGAAATGTCCAAATCAGGCATCTTATTTATACTATTCTGTCACATTCCCATTTCTCCTGAAGTTGGCTCCACGATGCACTTAGCTGTTGTTGTTGGCTCTGAACTCCTTATTGTCTGACCCACAGGGCTGGCTGCTCCATCATGGGCTGCCTAGATCATGGAGCAGTTTATGTGGGTGACTCTGGTCTTCCAGACTAGATCACCAAGTCCTTCAAGGTCAGGGCTCAGAGCTAATTCTGGAATGTTCTCTCTCTCTAGACTCTAAGCAGCAACTGGGTCCATGAAGAACAGTTAATAAGGGTTGCACAGCTGTCTGCTTTGGAGAAAAGACATGGAGAGAAATTGAACTTGATTACCAATGAGGAAAGGTCTGCATTTGTTGTACTTTGCAATGTTTGGACTGATCTGAATGAAATTTCCAATGGCTAATTTCATTTCTAATCCTTCCATGAGCCAGAAAACTCCACCTGTGAGGGAACAGTTTTTCACTGCCTTTCTTTTGAAAAGGGCGAGGACCCCATTTCCTGTCAACAAGAGCTGCAGTAACAGGTGGGAATTGGTTTCTTCTATGACAGTGGAGGTTGCCTGGGGAGGAGGCCCAGGACTCAGGCTTCTGCAAAAGTTCTTGGCTTAGGGTTAAACCAGAATGTACAAGGCAAGACCCGCATGTCTCCTGATAGATATCTGAGCTGGGGGCTCTGAGGCACAGGACAGTTTACCAAGAAGGTAGAATTATGTAATCCTGTCACTCAACAGGGCTTCTTTCCAGGTCAAGGTATCCTGGGACTAAACAGTACACATAGCAACAAAACAAACTGAACCTGTACACTCTTTGCATTGTTCAATGGAGCACACTCCCTGTGTCGATCATAAATCAACAAAAGTGCAGTGGAGTGATGCCTCATTTATTTACCATCGCTGGGGAATGGACTATTTATTATAGATAAATATTCCAAATAACTGAAGCCCATAACTTTAAATGCCAAAACTTTAAAAAATGTTAACTGTGTATGATGAAAATCCTCTAAACATTTCCTACTGTCTTAAAGAATGTACTTAGAATACAGTTTGACCTTAGAAATGTTTGGAAGGGAAAAAAAAATGGAAGAAGGAATGGACAGACACAGTGGTAGATCTGATGTCTTATTGCTAATGACTAATCAGGAGCAATGAAGGTCTTCTAGACTTAGTCTTTGTTTTATTTTGAGAGGCATTATTGGTGGACTGAAGCGGTAGTTTGGACATTGCTGGGGAGAAACTGAAGCCTTATGTGGAGCAGGCAGCAGCAGGAGAATGCTGGTGCTGCTGATATATATGTATATATATATATATATAAAAGCAAAATACTATATAGATACATGTACATATATAACCAAAATGCTATATATATATATATATATATATATATATATATATAAAACCAAAATACTAAAAATGGAGAAGAAGTGAGCTAAATGCCACTCTAAAGTAAAATTCTAGAAAAAGATACTTCTGGGGACATGGGTAAGTAATGTCATCCTCAAGGTCTCGTTTTCTCTCTGATCTCATGTTTATTATACTTAAAAATCCTGTTAGCTTTATCTGCACAATTTGTATACAACTTGATCACTCCCTACCTCCTCACGATTCCTTTCAAAGCCCAAGCCAACTGATGACATTAGATGAAATCATTCTCTCTGCCTACACGTTTTTATCATGGGGTTCTGATGAGAAAAGTCTACTTTCCTGTCCCTTGACCTTGAGCTCCATTATATGCCCTCCAAGCAAGAAGGCATGATCTTGAAGTGTGTCAAGAGTGCCTTGATGGAGCTTTCCTTCTGGCCTTTGCTGCCATATCAAGAAGCATTTATACACACTTACTGGCACACTCTTACCTGGGGTACAGAACAGCATCAGGAAGCACCTGAGGGAGATGCCCATCACAGTCAGACTCGCAGCTTGAATGGAGTGGTCAAGTCCAACCCAGCTTAGGTCAGCCAACTCCTAGATCACCCGTTGATCCTTGTGGATCAAGGCCGTTGTTTCAAGCATTGCATTTTTTAGCTGGTTCTTATATAGCCGTAGCTTATTGACTCAAGGGGATTTTGCACTACTCCCCGGAATCTTACCTTCCTTGTTCTGCTCTAGTCTCTTCTCGACTTAGAAATCAGCATGATTTTCTAAAATAAAAGTCAGATCACAGCCTCCTCTGCTCAAAATGTATGGTCGTTACAATGCCCTTCAAAGCCCTACACAGTGTTTCTGATCTTATTTTCTGTTCTGCCTCTTCTGAACTCTTCTGTAGAGACCCTGGTCTCTTACATTCTTCCTCCAGCATGCCAGCCTTTAGCAGAGACCATCTCTACCAGAACAATTCTGTTTTTCTGAACCATTATTAGTATAACCAAGTTGAAAAAATAAAGATAATTTTAAAATGTGGGATATCAACTTAGAATATTTTAGAAATGTAAAGGAAATTTTAATACATCCTTAAAAGGGACAAATTCATGCTATGAAGATTTTTGATGCAGCATAGTAATCTTCAGAGGCAAGTGTTCTAAAATTATGTGGGTCTGAGGTCAAAACATGGTTCCATCAACTTACTGATAAATAGATCATTGGCAAGTTATGCAACTTTTCTGTGCCTCAACTGGAGTCTCTGTAAAGACTTGTGGACACTGTGGGAAGGAGAGTGTTGGGTGAATTGAGAGAGTAGCACTGAAGCATGTACATTACTATATATAAAATTAGATAGTGGAAAATTGCTGTATGATGCAGGGAGCTCAAATCAGGTGTTCTGTGACAGCCTAGAGGGGTGGGGTGGGGGGAGGGGAGGTGGGAGGGAGGTTCAAGGTGGAGGGGACATATGTATACCTATGGCTGATTCATGCTGATATATGGCAGAAACAAACACAGGATTATAAAGCAATTATCTTCCAATTACAAATAAATAAATTAAAAAATACCACATGCCTCATAAAGTTGCTATATGTATTAAATTAATGTGAACAGTAAATGCAAGACCTGGCAGATAGCTGGTAGTTTAAGAGTTGCAACTAGAGTTTTGTTTGTCATTATGATTGCTACTGATGTTATTACAATAGTAATTCCAAATTTTGTGTATAGACTTTGTACAGTCCTATGGCATTCTAAAGGAGATCAGTCCTGGGTGTTCTTTGGAAGGACTGATGCTAAAGCTGAAGCTCCAATACTTTGGCCACCTCATGCGGAGTTGACTCATTGGAAAAGACTCTGATGCTGGGAGGGATTGAGGGCAGGAGGAAAAGGGGATGACAGGATGAGATGGCTGGATGGTATCACCAACTCGATGGATATGAGTTTGGGTGAACTCCGGGAGTTGGTGATGGACAAGGAGGCCTGGCATGCTGCAATTCATGGGGTCGCAAAGAGTCGAACACGACTCAGTGACTGAACTGAACTGAGCTGATGCAAAACTCTAGGAGGATTTTTCAAGAATTATTACTGAAAGTTTTATAAAATATCTACTTAAACTCTGAAATCATTGACTACATCATAATCATCAACTAACTGAAAAAAGAGTAATCAAACTATAAAATTTAAATAAAAATGAGTTAAATGGGTTTTCCTAAAGATGAATAATTGAGTACTTAGAAGAAGACAAAATTTTAAATACAAAAAAAATACAACTAGGAAAAATATTTGAAATCAAATATGACAGACAAATAATTACATTTCCTTAAAATTTAAAAATATAATTCAAGTAGGAAAAATACAAATGATTCAAAAGTAGTTTTAATTATAACAATTTTCAAGGAAGTGTAATTTCCTTCCTTTCAAATCAAATAATTATAATAATAATAATAACAATGCATGCATGCTAAATTGCTTCACTTAAGTCTCACTCCTTGGGACCCAATGTACTGTAGCCCACCAGGCTCCTCTGTCCATGGGATTCTCCAGGCAGGAATGCTGGAGTGGGTTGCAACGCCCTCCGCCAGGGGATGCTTCCAACCCAAGGTTCGAACCCACATCTCTTGTGTCTCCTGGGATTGGCAGGCAGATTATTTTCCACTAGCACCACTTGGGAAGCCCAATAATAACAATAATAATAGTGAAAAAGGAGAAAGATGAGGAGGCTCAGTGCAGAGAGGCACTCATGTCCTGCTTCCAAGAATAGATATTGGGGCAATACTAAATTTTTAACAACTAATAACAAGTATTTTAAAATGTGTACTCTACTAATTTTATTTCTGAGACTCTAAGGAAAGTATCAGAAATGTAGACAACAAGGAATGTACAAAAATAGAAAATAAAGCAGTATTTATAGACATGAAATGGACTCAATGGACATGAGTTTGTGCAAACTCTGGAAGATAGTGGTAGACAAGGAGGCCTGTTGTGCTACAGTCCATGTGGTCAAAAAAAAGTGGAACACAACTTAGTGACAACAAATAGATGTGAAAAGAATATGAATGAGGGATATTGTTACATAAATTGTGGCTTATTTATATAAATAGATATTATTCAGCCTTTTAAATGGTACTTAGAGAGTTTTAGAAATATTTCTGTCATATTTTGTTGTAAAATTAGGTTGCCATATCATTTAGACAATACTATTTTAAACATATAAATATTACAGAAGAAAAACAGCTAAATGTGTTAATCACAATAACTCCTCTGCTGTTATATATATTTAAAAATTCTATTTCTGAAATTTCCTGGCAGTTCAGTGGTTAGGACTCCACACTTCCACTGCCAGGATGAAGCATGGGTTCATTCTCTTGTTCAGTGTCTTTATTTTGCTTCATGGTGTGGCCAAAATGAAAATAAATTAATGAACTGAAATTATGCCTCTTTATGTATTTTTAAATTTTTAATTGTGACCAAAAACCCCCCATGTAACATAAAATTAGAGATACCAAGGTAACATTTCATGCAAAGATGGGCTCAATAAAGGACAGAAATGGTATAGACCTAACAGAAGCAGATGATATTAAGAAGAGGTGGCAAGAATACACAGAAGAACTGTACAAAAAATATTTTCACGACCCAGATAATTATGATGGTGTGATCACTCACCTCAAGCCAAACATCCTGGAATATGAAGTCAAGTGGGTCTTAGGAAACATCACTACAAACAAAGCTAGTGGAGGTGATGGAATTCCAGTTGAGCTATTTCAAATCCTAAAAGATGATGCTGTGAAAGTGCTACACTCAATATGTCAGCAAATTTGGAAAACTCAGCAGCGGCCACTGGACTGGAAAAGGTCAGTTTTCATCCCAATCCCAAAGAAAGGCAATGCCAAAGAATGCTCAAACTACTGACAATTACACTCATCTCACATGCTAGTAAAGTAATGCTCAAAATTCTCCAAGCCAGGCAATACATAAACTGTGACCTTCCTGATGTTCAAGCTGGTTTTAGAAAAGGCAGAAGAACCAGAGATCAAATTGCCAACATCCGCTGGATCATGGAAAAAGCAAGAGAGTTCCAGAAAAACATCTATTTCTGCTTTATTGACTATGCCAAAGCCTTTGACTGTGTGGATCACAACAAACTGTGGAAAATTCTGAAAGAGATGGGAATACCAGATCACCTGACCTGCCTCCTGAGAAACCTGTATGCAGGTCAGGAAGCAACAGTTAGAACTGGACATGGAACAACAGACTGGTTCCAAATAAGAAACAGAGTACATCAAGGCTGTATATTGTCACCCTGCTTATTTAACTTCTATGCAGAGTACATCATGAGAAATGCTGGACTGGAAGAAGCACAAGCTGGAATCAAGATTGCTGGGAGAAATTTCAATAACCTCAGATATACAGATGACACCACCCTTATGGCAGAAAGCGAAGAAGAACTAAAGAGTCTCTTGGTGAAAGAAGAGAGTGAAAAAGTTGGCTTAAAGCTCAACATTCAGAAAACTACAATCATGGCATCTGGTCTCATCACTTAATGGCAAATAGATGGGAAACAGTGAAAACAGTGGCTGACTTTATTTTGGGGGCTCCAAAATCACTGCAGATGGTGATTGCAGCCATGAAATTAAAAGACGCTTACTCTTTGGAAAGAAAGTTATGACCAAGCTAGATAGCATATTAAAAAGCAGAGACAGTACTTTGCCAACAAAGGTCCATCTAGTCAAGGCTATGGTTTTTCCAGTGGTCATGTATGGATGTGAGAGTTGGACTATAAACAAAGCTGAGCACAGAAGAATTAATGCTTCTGAACTGTGGTGTTGGAGAAGACTCTTGAGAGTCCCTTGAACTGCAAGGAGATCCAACCAGTCCATCCTAAAGGAGATCAGTCCTGGGTGTTCATTGGAAGGACTGATGTTGAAGCTGAAACTCCAATACTTGGCCACCTGATGCAAAGAGTTGACTCATTTGAAAAGATCCTGATGCTGGGAAATATTGAGGGCAGGAGAAGGGAACAACAGAGGATGAGATGGTTGGATGGCATCACTGACTTAATGGACATGAGTTTGAGTAAACTCCAGGAGCTGGTAATAGACAGGGAGGCCCGGCATGCTGCAGTTCATGGGGTCGCAAAGAGTTGGACACAACTGAGTGACTGAACTGAACTGAACATAAAATTTACCATCTTAAACATTTTTACGTGAACAGGTCAGAAATGTTAAGAATATTCACATTGTTGTGTGACAGATCACCCGGACTAATTCCATTTTGCAAAATTTAAACTCTATACCCATTTAACAGCAACTCCTCACTTCCCTCTCTCCCCAGCCTCTGGTAACCAGTGTTTTATTGATACTTCTGCTTGACTATTTTAAATATATCAGTGAAGTGTAATCATACAGTATTTCTCTTTCCATGACTGACAAATTTCCCTTACATAATGTCTTCAAGGTCCATCCATGTTGAACATGAAACAGGATTTCCTTCCTTTATAAGGATGAATATTATTCCATTGTATGTATAGACCACATTTTATTTGTCCATCCACCAGTTGACATTTGGGTTGCTTCCACCTATTGGCTTTTCTGACTAATGCCTTCATGAACATGGGTGTACTAGTATCTCTTCAAGAATCTGCTTTCAATTGTTTTGGATATCAACTGGAAGTGGGATTGATGGATCCTATGGTAGTTCTATTTTAATTATTTAAGGGGCCACCATACTGCTTTCCATACCAGTTGTACCATTTCACAGTCCCACCAACAATACATAAGTGATCAGATTGCTCCACATCTTTGCCAACACTTGTTCTTGTTTTTTTTTTTTTTCCATTTTGTTCTCCATCTTAATAGATGTGTGATGGTACCTTATTGTGTTTTGGATTTGCATTTCTTTAACAACTTCTAATGTTAAATATTGTTTCACATACTTGTTGGCTCTTAATGTATTTTTGAACATGTCAGAATTTTTAGCATTAATTGCTTTTGTGTCAAACAAACAAAACATGATGAACACAATTAGGATCAGTTTTACCTCCACTTTTGTGACATTAGCAAGAGTAAAGAAGGTTTCATTTTCCAGATCCCCAGATCCCCATTTGTGAAGTTAGAAAGCTAGACTAGCTAATCCCATATTCTTTTTTAAATAAAGAACAAGGAGGGTAGACTAGCTAATTCCATGTTTTTTAAAGAAGAAAATAATCTTCCCTTGTTTCTTCAGTGTCGTGAAAGTAGTTACATTAACTAATCTCCTAAATTTTGGAATAATTCTGAGAAGAACAGGTGAGTGGGTAAATTGATAATTTGGTGGTAGTTTTTTTCAGCACTTCTTCTTCATTAAGCACATTTTCAGTCCTCCAGCTCTGTAGGAAGCATTCGACCAGGGGCCAAGAATACAAAGATAATTCAGTCTTGACCTTGCCTTGTCAAGTTACAAGTCTATTTGGAGAAGAAAGGTTGTAAGTAAACACAATGCAACTTGAAGTTGATATAATACATGTATAAATAAGGTTCTTTGGTGTTACAAAGAAGAAGACATCTGCTTCTAAGATGCTAAAAATGTGAAGAGTCATCTAATAGTGGGAAAAAGCTCATAACAGTTGTCCCCCAGATCTTGGTGTTTACAAAATCCATGGCATTCAAATTTAGTGAGAAGAAATGTAATATTTACCCAGCAAATACAAAGCAGAATTTCCATGAGCATTTAACCATTACATTTTTTTTAAACTAACAAATGGCTAAAATGTTTTCCATTCAATCAAATGGTATTTTAGAAATTGTGGTCTACACAAAGGATGTCTCTTGCTGGGCAAAGTAATATAATCCGTTCTGTGTGGAGTAGGAAACTTTAATGATATATGCAGTTTTGTTATTAAAACTGAGTTATATATTTTGCTCTGTTCTGGAAAATTGTGACCCAGTATAACATATCTTCACATTGTTTATAACTTGAGGAAAATCAACATTTTGGGTTCCCAGTTCACACAGTAGGAATTACATTTGTTTTGGCCAAATATAATTTATATAACTGCAAGGAACAATAAAACATGAACTCTCCAGTGTTTTCTTACCTAAAAATAATATAGACCTTGTAAAATTGAAGAGATTATTATTATAAAGGAAAAGACAGTAACTTAAAAGGCCGAAGCTCATTTTACAAGACTCTTTAATGCCTGTGCAAATAGGCAGACACCTGTGTCCTCGTTTTCCTTGACCCTAGCCACAGGATTGAAATTCCACACAGTAATAAATAACCTTGCAAATAAAACTTTGAAATATAATTTGCTTGAACAAGCTCAGTTCTTCTATGTGGAAAAGTCATTTTCAAAGTGACTTCTTAAAATGACTCAGTATTCTTAATTTCCATGCCTACAAAGATCTTTTGTATGTGATGAAATCATCTGGTTCATCTTGTTAATAAGGTCCTCCTAGTTAGCAAAGGGACCACCCTGAATTTGGAGTTGCGAGTTAAATGAATGAATGAATGAATGCATGAATTGATCAAACATTTAATCAATAATTAGGCACTTATCTTTGAAGTCAACTAGTCTATGCAAGAATTGACTCTCCTACTTCAATATCATAATATATAATGCGATCCTATTCTCAAAAACATGGAGATGATGAGGAAAAATAGTGAAACTTCCTTTGAGGAAATAAGTGCAGAAGTCAAGTTGAACATATATTATAAACCCACTGAATACCAAATCAATCAGACAACTAGAAAAAATATTGACATTTTGTGGGCAAGTACTATGTTCAAGGAACTGGTCCATGGTATCTTTTTTAATCTCTAAAGTCTAAACAATCCCACAAAGTTGGCAGAATTATCGTTATTTTACATGTGAAGAAACTAGGGTCATGAATTTTAAGTGACATGTTCCAAATCACATAGCCAAGTATGTGTTAGAGTGGACCCTCGACCACAAGTTGTCTGATTCTACCCACTGCACTCTTGCCACTGCCCTACTTGAGAATCTGTTGGGTGAAGACGACAGGCTAGTACCAGTCACAAGATAATCAGACGGCAGATGGGTCTAGCATGGCATTCCTACTGGATGACACCTATCTAGTCAAGCAATTCTTACCTTTTCTTAGACTCAAAACTTTCTCACTTACAGAACAGATTTTCCTGCCCTGTGATTTGCTTAGATTTCAAATTCTTCAGATTCCCAGTATAATTTTTGATTCTGTCTTTCGTCTTCATGTCTATTTTAAACTGAGCTTTGAATTATATTTAATAGTATTAGGATTTCTAGCTACATTGATTTTTTCCTAAGACAATCTATTCTTAATACCTTTGAGAGAGTCCTAAGGGCTTCCCTGGTGGCTCAAATGGTTAAGAACCTGCCTGCCAATGCAGGAGATGGCAGGTTCAATTCCTAGTTAGGAGACATTCCCTGGAGAAGGAAATGGCAACCGGTATTCTTGCCTGGGAAATCCCATGGACAGAGGAGTCTGGTGGGCTACAATCCATGGGTTGCAAGCGTCAGACACAATGTAGCGACTAAACCACCTCCACTACCACCAAGGAATCCTAAATAGTGCAGACTTGTTTCTCAGGAGTCAGTGTGAGAGTTCATTTTTCTTTTTTTAACAAAAAAGTTTGCAGCCTCTCCAGGCATTGAATCATCTGGCTTAGGGCCAGACACTAGAGGGTGCTTAAGAAATATTATTTGATGATGAACTCGGATGTTGTCTACTTGCTTTTCAGAAATCATTCCTATAAATCATGACTTTGAAAACTTGTCAGCATTTTTCTTTCTCTTTTGTGGATTTCTTCAAAGGGAAAAGGAATGCCTGAAAAGTAAACATTCAAACAGCCATAACTACATCCCAAGGAGTGTGGAATAAAAAAAATTATAGATACTTACAGATATATAAATATGTCTGTGAGATAAAAAGAGAACCCTGTGGATAACTCACAAAAAGCCTACTGGAACCTTATCAGTAGACTGGGCTTTGTCAGAGTGAAGCAGGTTTGTGAGGGGGCCCAGGCAACATGTGTTTCTTCAGATTCCATATCCTTCTTCTCTGGAAGCTTGCTGTTAACATGACACCTCACATTTATATGAGAATTCTGGCTCTTTGTTTTAAAGTCACAATTTTACATATATTATCTCTCAAGTGATAGTTACAAAACCTGTACATTACTATTAATAGCATTACTATTCCTATTCTCTAGATGAAAAAAGAAAAAAAAACCAGAAAACTCTGAGGTTTAATAAGGATAATTATTACACTCAGATCTTTAAGTGGCAGAATCAGACTTTAATTATAGGGCTTTTGTCTAGTATATTCACAGGACAGCAACCCCATCCTTCTTCTTTCATACTTTTGACAAATGTATATTTCCACACTGTTAACATAACCATGTTTCTTCACTTTTTCCTTCCAACTTAGTCACCACATGTATCTTTCCTCATGAATGTCTTCAGATTTTAGATAAAAATAAACTCATAAATAACAAAAACAAGAGGACATTAAATAAAAAAACAAGGATGCCCACACCACCTTTGTTGTTTAAAAAAAAAAAAAAAGCATAACCTGGTAAATGAAGCATGATTAAGTAGTGTCATGAATAAGGTGTGGTGTGTGGTCTGGGGTTTCAGAGAAGGCAGAACTCTGGGAAGTTTGAAAAAGGAAAATGATCATCATTTTCTTTAGGAAAATGATACCTTTCTTCTAAGTCTTGAAAGACAGCAAAATTCCCAGAGAGCACCCCAAGCTTTGGTAATAGCAAAGACAATGTTGGTTAAGTTCAGGGCATTTGCAGAAAACAATGAATATTCAATTTATTGGAGGATTGTTTGGATGAGCAGGACCATGGGGAGAAAAGCCTAGCAAACAAGGGTTTAACTGGGTTTTAGACCAGCTTGGAGATCAGGGAAACGTTTTCTAACGAGCATTGGCCATCACAGTAACCATGGGCCACATGTGGCTACTGAATACTATTGAAAAGTGGTTGATGTGACTATGAAACTGAAATTTTGTCTCATTTACTCTTATTTTTAATGTAAAATCCACATGTGACTAGAAACCACCATTTTGGACAGGGCAGTTCAAAGGGGCCTTGGATGATAAACTGAGGCTATCACAGAGTTTTACGTTTACCCCGGGGGGAAGAGATACTTGCTGACTGAAAGAAAGAGACAGACTAAGAGACTTCGGAGAGGCTAAGACTATGGCCCAAATCATCCCCTTGCCTTTTTTAGACCTTAAGGGAAAGTGAATATCAGCCAAACAGCCACTGGAGTGTTTCGGAGATGGAATTCTGGATATATGTACTCCAATGCCTTCTTTGCTCACAACAATGAAAATCTTCAAACTTCCAGAGGTACTATTTTCTGCCATCTTAATCTTACCCAAACTGTACAGTATTTCTTTGAAATATTAGCAGCAGAACTTGTGAAAGGATTTTAGCTCTGAACCCTCAGTTATAATTTTATTGTTTCAGTTTTCTTATAAAAAAATCTGTGATAAGGAATCTTGGCTTTTTCTATGCATTTACCTGAATTCAGGCACTTGACTGTATAAACCTAAGGAAAACAGTGAAGTTATCAATAGCAATGTATTAGTTAAAGCTGTCACAGAATACTGAGATCTTAAAATTGAAACTGACCATAAAAGAAGCCACTTACAAATGACTTCTTTAAATGACTTCTTCTGTAAATGGTTCTTACAAATGACTATTGCAAGTACTGAATGCCTGGGAGCAGAAATGGGAAGAATGCTCGTTCATGTTCTGTTCTTTGCTTTTCTTTTTTTTCCAAATGTCCAAGTAGCCAAGTCTCTGGTATGTATCAGAGGAACAGGCAATTTTCAGAGTGAAGTCAACTGAAAAGTATGCAGATGGCAGTGTAAATGTTAGGAGAGTTTAGAAGAAAGTATGCCAACTATGTGCTGTTTTGCTACAGTAAGTATAGAACCATCTCTTCAATGCCATGAACAAGATCCATGCCAAGTGGAATACCCTATTTATAACCCTATCAAGAAGAGGAAATAGTGCCAGGAACAAGATAAAACTATTAGCCGTATTAACAAAAATACTTAAAAGCATGTTTGTATTTGAAAATAAATGTTAGTGGTTACGAAAAAAAATATAAGTAGTTGTAGATCTGGGTGTTGAAACCTATTGCAAGACCATTAATTAGTCATCTTCTTATCTTCACTGCCATGTCTCTGCCAACTTGCCTGTTTGAAGTCGTAAATGGAGCTCATAAATGGACTCTCTGGGAGATATGAGGAAAATAAACAATTCCCCCTATTTGGTAAATAGTTAAGAAATCTCCCTGAGCGCACATGTTTTTTTCCTCCTGTTGGCACTGTTGATCCAGTGCCCATCTGGGATGTCCTCCCAATCTGCCTGAAAGCTTCCAAGCTTTCCAATGCCAAGTATGTAGGCTGCAATCCCAGAAGCGGGAAAAATAGACGGAGGCCAAGGGTGTGTCACTGAGTGTGCAGACTCTGGTCACAAGGGTGTCATGCTGGGCGGGGCCTGACAACCAGCCTGCACGTGCCAGCATCAGGATGTGGCCATCGGCTGCCACCCCATGTCTTTCCCTCCCCTTCAGTACCCTGGGGAACAACCTTATATCCTTAGCAAGTGGCTGAAGGAATGGCTGGATTGGAGCCAGGGTCAGCTTCTTTTGCTTTCTGATTGCATCAGTGAAACTTGCTATATGCCATACTGTCTTCCACTGTAAGGAGTGGGCAGGCATCAAGATACAATTTCCTCTTCCTTCCTTTGTTTTGTCACTCTCTTTTCTCCGGCTACTTATCTCACCTGGTAGGGTACAAAGACCATATGATATGGAATCAGACAACATCAGGTTTACGTATGGCTCTTTTACTAGCTCTGCGTCTTGGAAGGTAAAACAAAACAGAACATTTAACTCATCTGAACCTCAATTTATTTTCCACTGTTGGCATCTACCTTGCTGGCAAGTTGTGAGGGTTATCAGAGGTGATATAAGTGCCTAGCACTGATTCTAGAATATGATAGGCAATATATATGAACTTGCCATAGCTAGAAGTGCCTACATAGACTATGGATATAACAATTTATTAATGATTTATTAATTGAATTATTTAATTAAATAATTATTTAATAATAAAATTCACTTACATTGATGATATGGAATATTACCCTATAAGTATTAATATCTACTTATTCAATAATTATTAATCCTCTATCAAGTTATATGAAAATGTTAAATATAATTTTATATTCTTGTTTAAAATATAATTGCCACATATTATATTTATGTAAACATTACCTATATCATATATATTATGCATTATGTTTTATAGATCATTATATAGCATTATATTATGGTTTTTATAATGAGTCTATATTGTCTATGTGCTCTATATCAAGTATCATGCTTTATATATTATATTAATACATATTGTTTATATTTATATAATTTATATACTTATATGTAATTTTATCAGCTTAAATGATTTAGGATATAAAGTGACAAAACAATAATTATATTACTAGGATATTATATGTAGTATAATGCATATTGTGTTATAACATAATTCAATTATATGATTGCTGAAATTAAAAAAAACAAATTTTAATAGCATTCTATTTATACATGCTATTACATTAACTGAAATGTAAGTATACAGACACAAATGTAATTATTTAATAATACTCTGGTGCTACTCAGGCCACAGTTCTCATGGTTAAGAATTGTCACAAACACGGACAGTAACATACCATGAAAAGACCATGTGTCTCAGAGTAAAAAAGCTTAAATCCAGTCCACGCCAGGTGTGGGAACCTGGACATGCCAATTAACCTCCCTAAGTCCCTATTTCCTTACTTTGTTAGAAAGAGGGAAGGGAACTTATGGACTTGGATTAAAATACTAATAATGTATGAAAAATGTACAACTCAACTGCCAGCACATCAGTCCTTAATAAATGAAGGATATCATTATTCATATTATTGTTCAAGTTATTATTGAAAAGTAACTATTACTGTTGTTTTCAGTGGAAGTCTTCGAAGTACACTCAAGAAACAGCCCCTTACCTTAAGGGATTTCTCCATGCACAATTAGCTCCTGCCATGTCCATTTTGCTTGGGCCTCATTTGGAGAGCAGGGCCAGTTGTCCTCATATTCCTCATGGGATAAGATCTTGGGGACAAATATTTCTTATATTTCAAGGTTTCTTAAATTTCACATGTGATTTAAAAAGCAAATAAGCCCTTTAATTGCTTCGTTAAGCTAGTCAACATTAATTAAGAAAAAATCAAGGGGAAAAATATTAGAAACTGCTGTGCTTGAGTTTTAGTCTCCGCTCTTTCTTCCAGAGTATGTCTTGCTCTGCTGAGGAAAGGGAGTTGGTGATTTTTTGTGATAGGACCGACCCACTCTGACTGCCTCAGTTCTGAGTTTGAAACTGAGCTCTAGTCTTCGGGGGTTCGGCTCTTTCTACTCTGTTTACTACTGGTGAAACATGATTTCCCAACCCCATGAAAGAAATGCTTAAAATGCCTTGTAAAGTGCTGCAGGGGGTAACCTGAACTATTTTGATGAGTTAGACTTCAACAAGCTTGAAACAGCAGTTTCTTTTCCTTCGGCACAGCACAGGGGCTTAAGAACAGGGTGCAGGGATCAAGGAGGGCACTCAGGCTTAAAGTGGGCGAGGCTTTTCGTGTGTGTATGTCAGTGTGTGTGCGTGAGTCCTTGAGTGTGTGCGTTCGCCAGTGCCATACACCTCTGTGCGTATATGTACTGGAGGACGTGTGGTAAGGAGATTCTACTTGTCTGCATGACAACTGGAACCTGAATTCAGCTTTTTGCTCTTCTTCAAACTTTGGAAGAATTAATCCTCTTAGCTCTGCTAAAGTTTAAGAGAAAAGTTAAGTTTCGTCATAGGTTTTCCTAGAACTAACTAGGCCATCTCCCTGGTTACATCAGCTCCCTTGGAATCTCGCAGATGCAGAGAGAATGATCCAATAAATCCAGCAACCTGCCTGAATTTTCCTCTATGGTAGGAAATAGCTTCTATATATTGAGCACTTCCTGTGTACCAAATTTCGTTTAGGTATTTGATAACCATGGCCATAATTCTCTCAGTAACACTTAGGAGTGCATCTGTTATCCCCTTTAACTCTAACTATCATGCAAGTGAGAATGTGGGCAACATTCTTTCTGATTCTAATCCCCGAGTCCTTCCTCCTTTTCTACTCTTACAGCAGATACCCATAAGCGGCCCAAGTTCCTGTGAAGGGTTCCACATGCACTGATGTCCTGAGGGCTTTGGGGAAAGACGGCTCTGGATCTACTGGAGTTGTTCACATGCTGAGCACAGGCACTGTCCCAGTAAGCATTTTTCAGAACAAGGAGGGACTCGGAGTCCTCTCATTTGAAACTGGGAAGAATTGCTGGTTTAACTCCAAGGATCATGGTGATAGAGCCTTTTGAATGACAAGATAAGGAGGAAATCACATTGGTTTTGCAGCGGACAGCTTGGGGTTCTAATTCCTGCTCAACTACCTTCTGACTCTGAGGCCATTAGCCCTTTTCTTTATTTCTCTTAGCCTCAATGGCTTGATCAGTTAAACAGGAATAACAAATACACATCAAGGAGTTACCGAGAGAATACACAACAAACTCAACAGAAACCCAAAACTGTTTAATGCATATGCATGCTCAGTTGTGTCTGACTCTTTGTGACCCCATGGACTGTAACCCGCCAAGCTCCTCTGTCCTTGGGATTTCCAGGGCAAGAATCCTGGAGTGGGTTGCCATTTCCTACTCCAGGGGATCCTCCTGACCCAGGGATCGAACCCAAGTCTTTTACATCTCCTGCGTTGGCAGGTGGGGTCTTTACCACCGCACCACCTGGGAAGCCCCTAAAACCATTTAATGTAAGACTCAATCAGTTAGTTTTCAGTCATTGAAAGCATTCTGGAACACTGTTGCATGGGCCCATTGGGGTGTATCTTGAGTGGAGCTATCATGTAGAGGCCCTCCATGGATGTGGTCAGGGGTCCAGTTCACAGGTTTCAAAGCAGTTCCATTAACTTGGTACGGACTAGCTCAATGATATCAAGAGTATCCATTTTGCTTGGCATGGCAACTGGCCCCTGCCTATAACTGGCATAATTCTGGGGAGTGAAAGGCCTCTCCCTCCATAACTCCTAGATGTTTAAGATCTGTTCCAGTTTCCTTGGGGCCCAGGACTTGTGGGAAAGGACAGATTCCAGGTTCCATGCATAGTGTGTCTGAGCCAACTGACAGTTCCCTTGGCTTGGACTGAGAAAGACAAAGTCTGCAGGGTGCAGGGGTTGGGGTGGGGGAAAGACAGAGCCCATGATTCTGATACTTCAGACATGTGGACATTCTCTTCAGAAGACAAATTACCTCTGGCCGGGGACTGCATGTAGATAAACTAAGGCACAAAGTGTGCACAATTAAAAAGACTACATTTGTGCAGATACTGACTTTAATGAAAACAAGCAGCTAAAGGAAAAAACAAACCTCACACATTTCTTTTCATTTCTCAGTGTTCTGAAGATCCATAGCAACTGATTATAAGTCTAGAAAAATGTTATCAAGTAGTTATCAAATATAATTCCCATATGAGTTAGCATCAGAAGAGTCTTTCATAAGAGTAAAAGGAGGTCTTAATAATAACAGTTTCTGGTATTTCTGTGGGGCCACTATTGTTCCAACTGTCTGCAAATCAAACCAGGATTGCAAATTCTTAACCCAGGATGTCTTCCATGACTTTCTCTTGCCTAAGCAATTCAACTGGTGAGCCAAGCTTGGGAAATATCTAATTTATACTTCATGTTTTCAGAAAGTTTATAAGGAATGAGTCAGAGCTCTTTCCTGATATTCCAGTAGCTAGGACTCTGGTGAAGGACCCTGCCTTTGCAGCTCTGGCTAAATCATGAGATTCTTGTATAAGCAGGAAGAAGCCAGGCCTGGGTGAAGCCATCGCTAACATACTGCACCCCTTCCTGGAGGGAAGAGAAGGAGATCCATTAGGTTAGTTTTGAGATTTACCCCCATGCTCCCTTTACGGCTTCCTCCTTCACGTCATGTCAAGTTCTGGGATACGAATATGCTTAGGGGTAGGGAAGATTGTAATCCCCAGGGCCTTGCACTATAAACTTCATTTCCTCCCTTTATTGCAGTTAACTGCCCATGAACTCTATTAATATTTTGCAAATTGAGATCCCTAAAACACATGGTATAGTTAATTTTAACCTCATGCTAACTAGGATGTGGTCAAATTTTCACAACAAATTCCAAGGATATTTTGATATGCCTCGGAAAAATGCATTTAAAGGTGGCTGTGGGGTATTTTATTTTTTTTCCGAATCCACACATTTCCTTTCAACTCCTGTATTTATGGAGCAGGCAGGAGTAAACTGTTTTAGGAGAGAAGGTGCCAAAATACTTAACTGACTCAGTTATGATGCAAGAATGACCAGAAGCAGCATCTGCTAGACTCAGAGAGACAGAGGATTCTCCATTTCTAAATTTGCCATAGTGGAAGTTTGATGTCCCCTCAGTCAACAGATGGGTGCACACTTTTCACATAGGATCATTTTTCTTTAGAAACATTTACCATTCTTTATATTAAGGAATGGTAAATAAACACAGTCCTTATATTAAAATGATTGCTTTGGGCTTTATAAGTTTAGTGGGAAAAACAGATTTTTCTTATCTCTAATTAGGCCAAATGCTTTTTCATGGAATAATACCACAAGTATAACTTCTAAAACTGATCAGTCAGAATGATGAAACCTTTTCTCCCTTCCTTCCTTCCTTTCTTCCCTTCTTTCCTGCTTTCTACTTAGCAAGCATTTTCTGAGCACCTACAAATGTTAGAAATTGCTCTAACCTTTGTCTATATGGTGGTAAGCCTACCCCTGGAAAACACTAACCACATAATTCCAAATTTAATCATTTAATTACCCTTCTAAGTATGCAACCATGGAGATGGATACCCTTCCCCAAGATCATCAATCTGTTGAAGGCATTCATCTCAGCACAAAGATTTGAGAAAATGTCAGCTACAGGGAAAAACAAACAAACACAACTTTCTATTAATCAGTAGGTCGAATCACTTTTCTTTTTCTAAAGAGTTTTTTTCCCCTAAAATCAATACAGTATTGTAAAGTAATTAACCTCCAATTAAAATAAATAAATTTATATTTTTAAAAAAAATTTTTTTTCTAATGATTTTTTTCAAATGATTCCTCATTTTCCTTCAACCATGATCTTGAGTTGAGGTTCACCTAAATTTGGGTTCCTTTAAATGAGGAGATGGTGTGGTATAGTGACAGCATTTCTCCCCCGCAACCAATTCTGAATTAGATGAGGGGAGCAAGGCCATTCCAGAGAAGAATGTCCAGCTCCCTTTACTTCCTGCTCTTACAGTAGCCAAGGTCACTCCTGGACCTAGACAAGAGACCCTCCTAATTCACATGTGTCCTGTTGAACCCATTCTCTAGCCTCCACTCCTCTCATCCTATTCTCCCCCACCCTCTGATTCCAACACAGCAGGTAGCATTCTTAATACATAAGTGCCAACTTCCCTTGATATCTTCAATTATCATTTAGTTATTTAGGAAGGAGAGTATCTCCAGAGGCAAAGGAAATATTCTTCATGAAGGACCTGTGACCAGTGAACTAATTAATAACCTTGACAAAACTGTGGTTACATTTGATCAAGTCCCAAGGAACATGCCACAGATTTTATTCATCAAATTATATTTTGCCAAGATGAAAGCATGGAAGTTGTCCAGGATTATAGAATGAAATAAACTAAAGGTTCTCAAACTTTTTAGTATCAGAATCCCTTTACACTCAGAGCTACAGAAGAACTAAACATTTTATGTACATTATATCTATTAATATTTCACATAATAAAGACTAAACTGAGGACAGTTTTTTAATATTTATGTGTTCATTTAAAAATAATCATAATGATCTCACTATATTTTGATAAAAGTAACATAATTTTATCAAAGTAACTATAATTTTTTAAAAAGGCAAGTATGAGAAAAACTTGTTTAATGTTTGGTTGAACAGAAGAAGGCTGATTCTCATACAAGCTTCTGTGTTAATCTATGGTAATATCACACATCATGTAGACTCTGAAAAACTACTGCACATTCATGAAAGACTGCAATAGTCAGAAGCAACATGGAATTCCCATCAACAGAAGAATGGATGAAAAAGTTGTGGTACATATAGACAATGGAATATTATTCAGCCATAAGAAGGAAAGATTTTGTGCCATTTACAGAGACTTGAATGGGCCTAGAGACTGTCATACAGAGTGAAGTAAGTCACACAAAAAAATGCCATATATTAATTAATGCAATAGGTGGAATCTAGGAAAATGGTACAGACAAACCTATTTGCAAACCAGGAATAGAGACACAGGATATAGAGAACAAACATATGGTCACCAAGTTGGGGGTGGTGGTAGTATGGATTGGGATTAACATAATACACTGTTATGTATGAAGTAGATGGCTGGTGAGGGCCTACTGTATAACACGGGGGTGGGGGTGGAAAGAAGGGACCAAAAAAAGAAAAAGACTACACATTGCTTAACTTATCTGTGCCTCAGTTTCCTCACTGTTCAAATGGATATGATAGTAGTCCTCATTTACCTCATAGCTCTAAAATTAAGTGAGCTTGTCACATAAACTGCTTGGAGCAATATCTGGCACATAGTAAGAACTGTTATTCTCATCAACACCATTGTTTTGCATTTTCTCTGCTGACCCACTCCCTGAATAAGGCAAGATTTGTGGGGTCCTCTTCCATGTCTAGATGGAAGAAAACTCAATGTTCATATGCATTGCACTCGAAGGGAAGCACAATCCTCTCTCTCTGCTTTCTGTGATGTCCCTCTGAGACAGAGCACCTGGGGCCTCTGATCTGTACATGTTGGTCTAGTTTGGACAAGCAGTCATGCAGTTACTCAGATTAAGCCATACAGGCCTAGCCATAGAATTCTTCTCATGATCATCAAGGTGTTGAGCTGGATGGAAACTCAGGGGTCTATGCCTGCTACTCACCTCTAGCTATGGTTATTTTCCCTGCTCTGTTTCTGGTGTTTATGCTCTGGTCTTGGTGTGGGCACTTCCGGGGATTAGGAGATTACCTAAGATGTTCTCTTAATTGACAGCATATCAGGGCTTTCCAGACCTTAATCCCCCCTCTCTGGAGCCTTTTCTTCTTGAAGTCTCTTTATCCAGGGCATTCCCTCAATAATAGGGTTTGCTACTATTTCTACAGCATTAAACTACACTATTTCCATTTTTTCTGCAGGAATGAATATGGGTGAGAGCCAGGGGCTTTGGAGATAGATTCACACTTGACTATGAACTGCACAACTTCAAGTTACTTCACTACTCTGAGCCTTGGTTTCCCCAGATTGCTAATAAAGATAAATGGGAAATACTATCTCACAGGTTTAACTGAAGATTTTGTGAGATGATGCACATAGAAGGCCTCATAGGATGCTCAGTCTGCTAAGCAGGGGGTTGACTTAAGGCTTATGCCTAGAAACAGAGCCTGAAATGGGGATCAAGGTGTTTGGTTAGGAGAAAAGGAGAGAAGTAAAAAGAATTTGACAAAAGAGACTCTAAGCCTGGCTATAGTCTCAGCTGGAACTCACCTTCAGCCTGATCCCACAGTGAACTCTGGAGCATGAATGGTACCCTTGGTTCCCACCTTAACAATGGAGCTCCATGCTTTTGCAATTTTGCATCAGGTCATCATTGGCTGGGGCTTCCCTGGTGGCTCAGACAGTAAAGAATCTGCCTGCAGTGTGGGAGACCTAGGTTCGATCCCTGGGTTGGGAAGATCCCCTGGAGGAGGGTATGGCAACCCACTCCAGTATTCTTGCCTGGAGAATTCTCATGGACAGAGGAGCCGAGCGGGGAGGCAGGGAGCTTCAGTCCATGATGCCATAAAGAGTCAGACACAACTGAAGTGACTGAGCACACACACATGCAATCATCGGCTGGGGTATGAGAAATGGAGGAGAGGGGAAGGAGTGGGAGAAGGAGGGCTGGAGGATGTGCATAAGGTCCTTGATGATGTGGCTCCCAATCGATAGAATGTACTCCTCTCGAGCAGGGAGAGGCTGTGGGAATCAGGTGCACCATCCCAGGAAAGAGGATGCTAGAGGCACTCACAGCACTTACAACGTTCACACTCTGTCCTGCTCTGATGCCCAGGCTTCTCACATTAAGGTTAGTTCATCCAGGCACAGCTTCTTCAAGAGCCCAGTTGATCACAGCTCCCAGGGACACAGATTAGAGAGGTTTCATGAGACTCACTCCAGGTCTGACACTGCGGTCAGTCCTGAGAGGATGAGGTTCATCACCTCCGGTCCTCCATGCTTCCAGGTCCATCTCCCCAACTCTCCTGGTCAGCACCTCACCTACCTAGGTAGCTTGCATCCTGTGGTAACCAGTCTCTGAGGGTCTGAGTCCCGGGACACCATGCCTTTAAGCCTAAACATTTAGTAAGTGCCGGGCAGAGTAGAAGAAGCTAGGGGACGACCTGAGGCCACACACATTCTGTGCTTCATTGTGAAATAGCAGCCCCTTCCTCCACACTGCTGCTGCTGCTACTGCTAAGTCGCTTTAGTCGTGTCCGACTCTGTGCGACCCCATAGACGGCAGCCCACCAGGCTGCCCCGTCCCTGGGATTCTCCAGGCAAGAACACTGGAGTGGGTTGCCATTTCCTTCCCCAATGTGTGAAAGTGAAAAGTGAAAGTGAAGTCTCTCAGTTGTGTCCGACTCTTAGCGACCCCATGGACTGCGGCCTACCAGGCTCCTCCACCCATGGGATTTTCCAGGCAAGAGCACTGGAGTGGGGTGCCAACGATCACAGTTGATTACAACCGCTGCTATGGTAACTCCTTTCCCTGCCTGATTGTCTAGTGGTACAGTGGGCCCCAGCTGACCTGGGACCCATCATAGCTGTAAGTTATTATGAGTCTCATGTTTCCTCAGCCCCTAGAACCTAGAGTGTCAGGGGCCAGAAGCATATCTTCCCCAAGTAGTTCACTGGCAGTAATAGTAAGGAGACACCCAAAGAAATTCACAACTGGGCTCCTCAACCAGTATAGGTATCTATTCTTCTCCCACTGCCACACCCTCCAGTGATTACCAGGGCTACCTGGGAGCTGGCTGAGAAGGTGCACAAGGTTCTACTTCTGGTTGAGAGAGCTGCTTGATAGCTCCTGGCCACACAGGCATCCAGTTTCTTCCTTGGTAGCTCAAATCAGTAAAGAATCTGCCTGTAATGCAGCAGACCGGGGTTTGATCCCTGGGTCAGGAAGATCCCCTGAAGAAGGAAATGGCAACCCATTCCAGTATTCTTGCCTGGAAAATTCTAGGAACAGAGGAGCCTGACAGGTTACAGTCCAAGGGGTCGCAAGAATCAGACACAACCTAGCAACTAAACCACCATCATGCGGGCATCTGGGCCCTGGGCCTCCTCAGCTCAAGTCAGCAGCCCCCAGAGCATCACAAACCTGCCGCCGGCCTCAAAGCTCCACTCGCTTGGCCCAGGCCCCACATCACTGTAGGACATGCGGAGCTTCAAAGGAGTGCCCCTCAGAGCCGCCTCCTCCTCCAAACACGCCTTGCCAAAGCCCAGCTGAGGCAAACTCGAAGCTAAATATTTGGATTGAATGGGAGGGAGAATCCAGTTCCTCTGAGGGGTGTTTTACCCAGGCCATCAGGAGAGGACCAGCTCAGAGCACAAGCATGCTGGGACCTGCGGCACTGGAAAGCCACGAGATTGCTGTGTGGTCAGCTGGCAGAAGGAGCAGCCTTGCCTGTCCCCGAGCTCCCCAGCCTGCCTCCCTCATCCCATTTCAACCTCTGAACTGACCTGTGAAGCTGCAGGGTGGGAGGCCTCTCCGGCTGTGTGTGCAGAATTTGAGGCCCCCACCCCAAAAGGGGAAATGGCCTTCTCCCGTATATATACCAAAGACAGGTTGAGACTCTAACTCACGTCTTCCATGGGCAGTTTCATCCCCTTCCTTAGCGATCGAGGGTTTCTGCCTAAGGATGACTGTGCCCAGTGGAAACATATGACGCCATGAGGGCTAGAAATATCATGGATTTGGGAGACAAGAGAGTTTACCCTTTGTCAGTTCTGTGACCTCAGACCCATCAGAGTCAAACTTATGGAACATCCGAATCATCTGGAAAGTGCAGGCAGTAATGGATGGCCTCCCCCAGCCCCACCACTGGACTGGACTGAAGATGGGCTGCGTCAGTGTGTATTTTAAAAGCCCTTCCCATCCTGCACCAGGCAAAGAGGACAGGGGTGATTGTACTGAAGAACTGATCTTCACAGCCTGAAAGAAATTGAAGACCTTAGACATCCTCTTGTCTCTGCCTTGCATTTTGTAAGAAAAAGAAAAAAGCTTGCTTAAGTTGACCTAGCGAAAGAGTAGCAAAGCCAAGCTGAGCTCTCCCAGGCCTGGGCCGTTCCATGACCCTCCTCCTTCTCTGAATGTTCTCAAACACTGAGCACAACATTTGTTCTCCATGAAGTAGATGGGTTAGATGATATGCCTCTAAGTTTACAGATTAGGAAATGTGACACAGGATTACCAGAATGACCTCAAACGGCATGGTGAGTAAGTGGTGGCTGAGGCTCTCACTATTCATTTGCCCAAAGCCATTTCTTTTCAAAATTTAAAGAAAAACAAACCTAGAACTACTCACCCCAAATATTTGCCATCCAAATGTTCAAAGGTCCCTGTTCATACAGATCCCTACCCAGTGCAGTTTCCCCTTTATAAATCTCTGTATGGTAGGTAGCCCACCCCTGTCCAGTGAGCTCCTGTGTAGCTCTCATCAGACAAATAATTTAGTTGTTAAACATCCCCAGCTTTAATATTTACCAACAGCCTACTGCCTACAGGACACTAGATGTATTGATTGTTGGGAATTTCTCCCCTGGGTTGGAACACGATCTGACTCCCTGTGGCTGGTGGCCATCTTGCAGTCAGACTTGAATCCAACTGCCCAGTGTGATTTCTTTGCTAAGGAATTTGGCAGAGTTAACCATTCCCTTATTCTTCCTGATACTCTGTCTTCCCTGTCTGCTGGCAATCAGGCTCCAGGTTCTTCTCCTATACCTCTGGCTCATTCTTTTCAGTCGCTCTCACTGGCTACTCTTCTTCTTTTCTACCCCTTATATATTACCATTCAGGACAGTGTTGATTCACAGCCTCAGAGACTCAATTCCCAAATAATAAATCAGCCCAGACCTCTCTACTGAGCTTCACATTAAACAGCACAAAGACATCTCCATTTGGATGTCCCACAAGCATCTCAGATTTGGCATCTCTAAAGCTGTTTCTCTAATCCCTTGGAAGCCTCCTCTCTATCTTGTATGCCTTAATATTCCACATCCAACCCCAAAACTTGGACATCATTTTATTCTCCCCTTTACTTTGTGCATAGTCTAATTCCTCAATTCTTCCCCAAGCCCCACTCCTATTGGTTCAGTTCTGACCCCACTTTAGTTTCCCTAGAAGGGAATGACAGAGGACGACATGGTTGGATGGCATCCCCAACTCAATGAACATGAGTTTGAGCAAACTCTGAGAGATGGTAAAGGACGGGGAATCCTGGTGTGCTGCAGTCCACAGGGTCACAAAGAGTCGGACATGACTGAGTGACTGAACAAGCAACAAGAGGGTGTAACAGACTTCCTGCTTGCACCCTGGCTTTCTCGTAATGAAGACAATAAAATAGGAGCGATCTTTCTTTTTTTTTTTCTTGATCTTTCTAAAATGTGGTAAGTTCGGTCACTCCTTCTCCATTAAAAGTAGTCAGTGACTTGCATCTTCAAAGAATAATGTCCAGGGACTTCCCTGGCAGTCCAGTGGCTAAGGCTTAATGCTTCCACTGCAGGGGGCATGGCTTTGATGCCTGGTTGGGCAACTAGGATTCCACATGCTGTGTGACGCGGCCAAAAAAAAAAATGTGTCCAAATTTTATATCATGAGCTAAGGAGCCTTGTGATCTGGCCTCTGTCTGCTTTTTAGATTTATTTTTTATTTTCTCTCCCCATGTCATCTGAGGTCTTCTTACACTTGAGTCTGATCATTTCTTAAATATTCTCTGCTTTCTCTAGCTGCTGGCACTTATCAAAGTCTGTTTTCATGTGCTGAGATGCTCTTCTTTCATAGGGTACATTTGATGGTCTCTTGCTTCTTGAGGGGCTTCCCAGGTGGCTCAGTGGTAGAGAACTTGCTTGCCAATGCAGAAGACCCAGGTTTGATCCCTGGGTTGAGAAGATCCCCTGGAGAAGAAAATGGCAACCCACTCCAGTATTCATGCCTGGAGAATCCCACGGATAGAGGCTTTCTAAAGAATCTCTTTTGTGAAGCCATCTCCACTTTCTCCAGGTGGAGCTGGTCTCCTTCGATGTTATATCATGATGCCATCCTATATAATATGACCAGTCACTGGGCCTCTCATCTATGTCCTGGTGACATTCCTGATGTCATATACTGATGTTTATTCATCTCTCGTAATCTGTTGCTTAGCACAGGCCTAAAACAATACAGGTGCTCAAAAACTATTTGCCAAATGAATTAGGTAGCAAGATGAGTAAATGAGTGATTGTATCTCATTCCTCCACACTATTTCAGCCTTTCTAAGCACACCCCAAAATACTTGTATATGACATTGTTCATAGCTGCCCAGCCAGTAGAAATAGCCCTTTATCATTTAAATTTAATTAGAATGATCTTTCCATGTACAGAAAATAGTTCCAACAGTCCACTCGAACATGAGTGACATTGATAAAATTAAAGATCACAACATTTTAAAATAGATCTGCATCTCTTCTTCACAGACCCCCAACTTCCCAACACGCCATGTCCAAAAAGGATTGTTGCTCTTGCTGTGTCCATCCCTACTGCAAACACAAAATTTGGTAGCAGCATCCTTCCCATTGTATTCTCTTCCACCTGCTGATGGGTGCTTCTCTCTCCATGTTGCCTAATTCATCCTATTAGATACTGCCTGTTTGCTTGAGCTGGGTTTGTCCTTCCTTGTTATTGAGGGCTTCAGATTTGTTCCTAGCCTAGATGATGATCACCTCAAATTTAGGAGAATACGTCTTTCTACACTATTCTGCCCTCTGACCTATAGCAATTTTCAGAAGGTAAACTAAGGAGAAAGGAAAAAAAAAAAAAAAAACCTTGAATTAGATTTGACTTAGGGCTGATTTTCTACTTGAACTCTTTAATGTTGCTTCTGCTACTCCTACTGACTTATCCTAACATAAGATACTCACCACCATATTTTTCTCTTCCTTTTCCCTCCCGTATGATCAACCTGCCCAGTTAAGGATTTTTGCCATGGGGACAATTTGTCAGACTAGAATCGGAGAATAGAGGAGCTAATTTTGAACAGTTAAATTTAACCACCTTGATGTTGTGAGTAAAAAAGATGTAGAAGCCAACTGTGTTTACAGCCATTGGGGTCTCCTGTCCTCTACACCTGAGCTCAGACAACCTGGAGACCCAGCTGGTGAGCTGGGAGAGGAAAGGAGAGTGAGGGGAAGTCCCCAGTTCAGAGATTAGTGTATGGCTGAGTCCAGTCCACTCCCTGCAGGTTGGCTCTTAAGGGAAGAGGAATAGGGAGACCAGAGCTCCCCATGTCAGTCCGAGTGTCAGAGCCATCTTCGCCTTCTTCCCAGAGAGGCGGGCATGCCTTGCTGCCAAGAGGCTGATTAGCTGCAGGCTTCCTCTCAGTGGGCCTCTGGTGGGAAAGTTTTGTGCTGTGATTACTATTTGTACTGGTAATACTTTCATGCACTGGAAAAAATCCTGAGGATATTCATTTTTCAGGTAATCCATTAAAAAAAAGTGGAGGAGAGCAATTTTTGAGAAATAGAAAGATGAGGGAGAGAGAGATAACTAAGAAAGGAGACAGATGTAGAGACAGAAAAAGAGAAATGGGGGCAAGAAAAGGGAGAGAGAGTGTGTCTCCTGAATTCAGCTTCCCCAGAAATACATCCTGAGCAGGATCTCTGGGTAGGTGGTTTAATAAGGAATTGCTCCTATGGGGCCTGGCAAAGGAGAAAGTGTTAGTCCCTCAGTTTTATCTGACTCTTTGCGGCCCTATGGACTGTACCGTGCCGGACTTCTCTGTCCATGGAATTCTCCGGGTAAGAATACTGAAGTGGGTTGCCATTCCCTTCTACAGAGGATCTGCTCGACCCAGGGATTGAACCTAATCCTCCCGCGTTACAGACAGATTCTTTACTGTCTGAGCCACCATGGAAGCCCTGGTAAAGGAGAAGGGGGACATTTTTACATTTACAAGAATGATGTAAAGGAAATCTGAAGAGGTCTGTATGGAAGGTTGCCAGATTTAGCAGTTAAAATACAAGACACCCAGCTTAATCTGATTTTTAGATGAAGAGTAATTTTTTAATGTAGGTATGTCCCATGCAATATTCATTGTTTACCTAAGCTTTGAATTTAACTGAGTGTCCTGTATTTTATCTGACAATCCTATATGGGTAGAGCCCTGACATTGTCCACTAAGACAGAGGTACCCAATCTCTGGTATCTAATGGTATCAATATCTGGTATCTGATGGTCTGAGATGGAGCTGATTTAATAATAATAGAAATAAAGTGCACAATAAATGTAATGCACTTGAATCATCCCAAATCATCCCCCCTCCCTGGTTCGTGGAAGAATTGTCCTCCACGAAACACATTCCTTGCGCCAAAAAGGTTGAGGAGGGCAGCACTAGGAGACCGAAGGAGATCACATGGAAAGGAGAGGCCCAGTTGCTCTCGCTCCCTGGGCACTGAATTCCGAAATGCAATTTAGGGGTCAAAGAAATGAGATCAAAATACATAGTAGAAAGACCGCATTTCAATTCCATCACCCTTCTCTCAAGTTTTCAAATCCAGCTGCAGCCGAGGTGATTCTTGAACACATTTGATCTTAAAATAATACACACAACACACAGCATGACAATCTATTCCCTCTGATTTCAAAAGCAATGAATGCCCATTTTAGAAAATTTAGAAAATATATAGGATATTTAGAAGAAATAAAAGATAATCCATTATTAGTAGAATGGTACATTTCTTTCTGTTCTTTTTTTAAATTTATGTGTTTATGAGGTTTTGGTTTTCCTTTCACATTTTTTTTTCAAAATTAAGACAATAAATATGGCTTTAAATCCTGATTTTTTCAAAATGAGCATTATTGAGAGAATTTCCTATCATTACACTTTGCAAACATTAATTTTAATGAATGCATATTAAGTCATACTAGGCTTCCCTCATAGCTCAGCTGATAAAGAATCTGCCTGCAATGCTACTGCTAAGTCGCTTCAGTCGTGTCCGACTCTGTGTGAGCCCATAGACGGCAGCCCACCAGGCTCCCCCGTCCCTGGGATTCTCCAGGCAAGAACACTGGAGTGGGTTGCCATTTCCTTCTCCAATGCATGAAAGTGAAAAGTAAAAGTGAAGTCGTTCAGTCGTGTCCGACTCCTAGCGACCCCATGGACTGCAGCCCACCAGGCTCCTCCATCCATGGAATTTTCCAGGCAAGAGTACTAGAGTGGGGTGCCATTGAGACCCCAATTGTATTTCTCAGTCAGGAAGATCCCCTGAAGAAGGGATAGGCTACCCACTCCAGTATTCTTAAGTTAACTTATACTGGTTAGCTTATAATTTGTGAATTCCCTTATCTTGGACACTTACATTATTTCTAATTTGTGGGTATTAAATGACACTGTGAATAGCTACAATAAATATTTCTCAGCAATCTTACTATTTCCTTGTATTATTTCTAATGCTCTTTCACTTCATTTTAGACATGCCTGTTACTAGAACCTGGAGAGGTGGAGAGTAGTTTAATCATCTTTTGCTACAGTTTTTCTACTAGGATAGGGTTGCTTCTGCTCACTGTGAAGATAATATTCAATGCAATGGATAGGATCAATTGACACCTGCATACCTCTGGAGACTATTAGGAGAACAAAAAGGATACAAACCATGTTCTGGATGGCTCAGGAGGTGGAAAGGAGACTAAAATAAGCAGTGAGGGACAGACAGATTTAGTTCTATATGAGGAGAAGTGTCCTGAGTTCTGGGAGACAATAGAAATATCTCCCTCCAATAACAATGAATACTGGCTTCCAAAGGCATTTATTGGAGGAGGGGGAGCACCTATCCTGGGAGAAATGACCAAGCACAGTGGCTAAGAGTGGGGACTCTGGAGCCAGAGGGCTAGGGTTTTAACGCCAGCTTTGCCATGTTCTGGTTGTGTGCTTTGCGGCAAGTGGTACAACCTCTCTGTGCTGCAGCATTTCCATCTGAAAATGAAATAGAGTCCTAATAGTTGTTGTGAGAATTAGATTAATGACTCATGTATAACACTGAACCATACTAAACATCTACTACATGTTCCAAAATATTAGCGCTTGTTTGCCATGCTGGTACTTACTGTAGACAGGATTGATGATGCAATATGATTGACTGATAATTCTTGGCCCTTGGGAGTCTATACTTGGTCTCCAAAGCTCAGTGTTCCACTACAGTGACATCAGTCCCATGGATCCTACCAGCATTCTGCAGGGCACACTCTGGTTCTGTTTGTTTTCATATCTGTGTGTCATTGTGTCATTGTTTACCTTTTTATGAGCAAAACCAACTCGAGGATTCTGTTCTTTTGCAGCCGCATGGAGGCCAACTGTAGCTTTGTAGCTTATCCATTTTGGAATCAAATAGCTGCCTTGTAAAAGTAGTGTTGCAATCTTTAAATGCCCGTAAAGAGGGATTTGAACATTTATCTCACATCATGTGATTTGGTAAAAGTAAACAGAAAGTCTTTCAGTTGAAGAGTGGAAGTGATGACTGAGTGAAATGATATAAAACAGGAGAGTGAGGTTGAGAACGTGTGTTAATTGTAAATAGATGAAGGAGCAAAGTGGGCTCGTACAAGAAAAGTCAGATTTTTATATGGCAAGCGAGACAAGGATAAGGGCAAGTAGGTGTCACCAGCAGAGGGTGAGCACCCTCTTCTCTATTTATGCCTCATTTCTTGGCCCCTCCATCCCATGAATATTCATGAGGATATACTAACACAGAATGTATTGTTTACCTGGGAAATCAAATCGCCTTGTTTCTAGGACTGAAGTCCATGAGATACTGTTGCTGCTGCTGCTAAGTCGCTTCAGTCGTGTCCGACTCTGTGCCACCCCATAGACAGCAGCCTACCAGGCTCCCCCGTCCCTGGGATTCTCCAGGCAAGAACACTGGAGTGGGTTGCCATTTCCTTCTCCAATGCATGAAAGTAAAAAGTGAAAGTGAAGTCGCTCAGTCATGTCCGACTCTTCGCGACCCCATGGACTGCAGCCCACCAGGCTCCTCGGTCCATGGGATTTTCCAGGCAAGAGTACTGGAGTGGGTTGCCATTGCCTTACCTCAGCAAATATGATCACTCACTAACTCACTGAGGCTGGTTTAGGGAAAGCCAAACACTATGACCAGTCGTTCCCTTAAACTGCCCAAGACTGAAGGTAAATAAAGACCTACTTCATTCATATAGTATAAATGAATGTTAGGAAACCATTTTAGAGGACAGCCAATTGTTAGAAGTAAAAATGAAACTGTTACAATTGCAAGGTCAGAGAATGCATTAAATGGTAAATTACATTGTAGAGAGAAAGGGGTGAGAACTAGAGAGACTGAGAGGGGTGAGGATGGTAAAGATGGGGAGAAGATACACCCCTGTGATGGGAACTCTCCTCATACATCTTCTCTGCACACAGTGTACCTCAATAATGCTTAGAATCAAGGAAAAACAGGGTTGAATTTGCTTCCAGTGACTCGCAGTCCACCAGAGCTTCTGGAATTCAGACCTCTTTTGTCCAAAATCCTAGAAATATCCAGCCCTATAATAATGCAAGTTCACAAGGAAACTTGTAGCCTTTCACTGTGGTAGTGTTTAAAATACTGAAGTATCTGAGGATTTACAGCTTATTTTTCTTTTTTTCAGAATGTCTCTCGTGGATAGATTTGGCCTGATGGCTAGAGAGGAGACGCCATCCCTGGCCACTGAGACCATCGGCTCCAATGACCTAACACCGACTCATGACAAAGACTCTTAAATGTTTCTTTTACCCTGTATTTTGGTCACAAACATTTGTTATTTGAAAGGGCTTGTAAATTTTTTTTTAAATGTCAACTCTGGAACACCATGTGAATCGTAAGCTTAAAATCCAAGCTGCTTTTAGAGAATGGCTCCTGGGGGGGATACCTAAGGGTTAGACTGTGGAATCTGATGTCTTCAATTAAGGACAGTCCTCAATTTCAGGGGAGGCAGGGAAAGCCCAGAGGGCATGGATACTCATGGAGGGACTAAGAGGTGGCTGCCAGGAGACTGCAGGGAGGTCATGGCCAAGGAGCCCAGGTCCATGGAATGGTTGAAGAGCTGTTTGCTGGCATTCATATACATATAAGGAAGATGCAAGTGGTTTTCTTGGTGATATATGAGCGTTCCCAGAGAAAACGAGGAAAAAGTGGCAGTAATAGCCGTGTGTTTGCTATCAGTGGGAGCAGTGATGGTGGTTTTAAACTCAGATCCTCAGCCTGCCGAGCCAGGCTTATCTAAAGCACGTCAATAACTGTAATCACTCTCTTCTTCTTGATAAGGTTGATTTTACACCTCTGATAGGTTTACCTCTCTTAGCCACCCTCTAGCCCTCCAAAATAACAAGGGGACATTTTATAGATAACTTTCTTCTTTAGAGGTGGCTGGAAACTTCACCCACCACCTGGAGGATGCTGGCAACAATGCTAAGGGGGACAGAAACGGTTCTAGAGGGTGAGAATATTAGGCTTAGATTGTGCCACTAGTATAAACTCCTTTCAAATTAATTCAACCAGCACTCACTGCATACCTACCAGGATCCCCAGGCTTTGCCAACCTTAAGATGATTCTAATGTCCACAAGAATAGTCTTTCCTTCCATGCCTCTATGCTCCCAAAGTTCCTAGAACGCTTGTCCTAGCATCCTCACTTCTGAGAGGTATCAGAGTGTGGTAGGAAGACCATGGCCTTCAAAGTCAAATCTAGACTCTGCTACGACTTAGCAGTATAACTAAGAAAGCTACCTCATCACTCTGCACTTCAGTGTCTGCAAAATGTGGATGGGATCTATTTTAGATCACAGCTGTGAAGGTTAACCATTGTGCAGATAAAGCCCCTGGCCACCTGCCAGATTCAGGGTTCAGGTGCTCAGTCAATGATGCCTGTTCGTCAGGTTCCCTGTGGGCCCCTAGCCCCGTGTCTGCTGTTGCAATGCTGCCCTCTCACTGTCTGTCCAACTCTCCCTGTTATCAGGGCTGCCATTTTTTCTGTTGCTTTTGCCATCACCCAAAGGTCTCCCAATTATGTGAATAGATTCCGCGGTGGCTATATTTGACCACAAGACAGAGGGCTTTTAGGTATAATTATGGCTGATTCCCACTGGTGCACAGTAGAAACCAGCAAAACACTGTAAAGCAATTTTCCCCCAATTAAAAAATAATTTAAAAACCTAATCTGGACTTTGGGGTGTTGTCATCCTACAGGAGAAAAACTTGAAATGATTTACCAGGAAACTATTTGAAGGGTAATCAAGTGAAATTGCTTTGTTTCATCTCAAGCATGTTTCTTCTCTAAATGTCCCAAAATAGGACCTCAGAACCTTGACGTTCTTTCTGTTCAAAGCCAGTTTGCTATTTACCCCAGATTTTTTTACACTTTTTATATTTCTTTTATTATTCCCAATAAGCCTGGTACAATGCCAGGAAGATAGTAAGCACTCAGATACTTGATAGAACATGCAATAAATGCTACGCACTGGACATACTTCAGATAAAATATGAACTGAGCTAAGAATTGTTCTCTCCTGATTTTCATTGAGGGCACCCTGTTCAGATGCCCTTATAAGCCCTTAGCACACTTTATTTGCCTTGTCTATTGGAATCAGGCCTTTAATAGTTGTTCCTGGAACAAAATGATATATTGCAACTTAGAATATGAAAAACATAAGATAAAATATGATGAAATATCAAACAATAAAGACGGTTTTGACAAAATTTTGATAATTCACCTACATAAGGATTTTTAAAATCATTTGTCTGGGAATACAATTCAATATTATATTCAGTTTATTTTAGAATAGTTGTCTTTATCTGAAAGTCAATACTCAAATGTCACCAAATTACTGAGTAATTATTTTCTTAATCTAGTTTGCATATATTGAGAGGTAACACATTGGTCACATCATAGAATGTACTCTGAGGCTTATGTGGAATTTTAATTGCTTTCAACTATTATTGAAATCTCTTTTCAAAGACCCCAAAGCAGATTTTATCACTCTTATATTTCAAGTGATCTTAATTTCTAATCTTGAATCCTCAGACCCCTTCCATTTCTTCCAGAGGTGTAAATCTTAATAAAGACTCTAATGGCATCAGTGTGCCCTGTGTCCCTCAGGCTTAAATAGAATATTCCTTCTTCCCTGACACTGTGACCCTCAGTGCCTGTGGAAAGTTCAAGACGCAGAAACACAAGTCATCCTCAGGCTCTGTTGCTTTGCTCACTATTTGGTGGGGGCATCAAATACTCACCAAACTATATTATAGTCTTTTTGTGACATGTATCAGAGAACAGGTTAGTACAGGTTCTCAAAAGGTACTGGGATGAGAAAGGTCAATCATAGTTCAGGAAAGACCTCACAGAACAGAAGATATTTAAGAAGGCTTAGTGGGAGATATTGATTGGCCTAAGACATGTGAATATATTTTCAGGCTTAGGGGTCAGTATGATGTAAAATTTCATAGTATATTCTAGAAAGTGGCAAATAGTGTTCTAATGAAAGAATACAGGATGTTTACAGAGGAGTTACTGGGATGAGCCTACAAAGCATGGTTGAAAACACACTGAAGACCCTTGAAGTCTTTGAATGTGTAATAATGAGGTAGTCTTTTTCTTACAAGCAGTAGGAACTTAATAGGTTTTAAGCAAGACAGTGGCCATAAGAAATGTATAATTTAGAATGGCATTGTGTAGAGGATGACACTTGTCAAGGATGAAATGGGACATGTAGAAGATAGCTTCATAGATAATGCAGTTTTGAGGTTGCTCCTGGAGGAAGATACTAAGTTTTAATAAGAGAAGATAGGGATTGGGAAGGGAAGTTTTGCTGTTGCTGGAATAGTAATTACAGCTATTGCTATCTCCAAGCATGTCCTGTGCAAGCCTAGGGCTGGGAGTGACCACTCTGTGCCCCGAGTTCCCAGGTTTCACACCTGGCTAACAGAGTCCATACATTGGGATGCAGTACACAATTCTCACAAGAAATTACCAAAGGAAAATCTCTTCCAGAGTTGCAGGAGAAATCGTCTTCAAAATCATCTTAAAGAACCATGTGAGAGAGCACTTAGACTTCCTGCTGGCTTTTGAGGACAACAAGGGGCCTTGTATTTATATCTTGTCTGTGGTGATAGAAGCAGACTTATGCATGTGATAAAATTGCTGAGAACCTAACACACACACACACACTCATAAAACTGGGAAATCTAAATAAGACCAGAGGATTATACCAATGCCTATAAAACCTAGCTGTGATATTGTACTATGGTTTTGTAAGACATTGCCATTTGGAGAAGACGATGGCACCCCATTCCATACTCTTGCCTGGAAAATCCCATGGACGGAGGAGCCTGGTAGGCTGCAGTCCATGGGGTCACTAAGAGTCGGACACGACTGAGTGATTTCCCTTTCACTTTTCACTTTCATGCATTGGAGAAAGAAATGGTAACCCACTCCAGTGTTCTTGCCTGGAGAATCCCAGGGATGGGGAGACTGGTGGGCTGTCGTCTATGGGGTCGCACAGAGTTGAACACAAATGAAGTGACTTAGCAGCAGTAGCGGCAGCAGCCATTTGGGGAAACTGAATAATGAGTGCATGAGGTCTCAGTATTATTTCCTAAAACTGAATGTGAAACTACATTGATTTCAAAATAAGTTTCATTTTTTAAAAACTGGGCCAGTGGGCTATGACTGAAAAATGTTTGAAAGTTCTTTCTATACTGCTTTTCTCTACTGTAGAGACTGGAGATTTAAAGGCATCTTACGTTGAGACTAGGGCTCCAAATGTGATATAGATTTTAGATGCATTTCTGGGATGTGAAGAAGGTGGATGAAGTGAACATGGGCATGAAGGCATCTAGTTAGACCCTTCCACTCCCCTACTCCTGGTTTGAGCAGACATCCTGGTGTCTAATCACTATTCAGTTCAGTTCAGTAGCTCAGTCATCTCTGACTCTTTGCAACTCCATGGACTGCAGCACACACACAAATTAAAAGACGCTTACTCCTTGGAAGGAAAGTTATGACCAACCTAGATAGCATGTTCAAAAGCAGAGACATTACTTTGCTAACAAAGGTTCATCTAGTCAAGGCTATGGTTTTCCCTGTGGTCATGTATGGATGTGAGAGTTGGACTGTGAAGAAGGCTGAGCGCCGAAGAATTGATGCTTTTGAACTGTGGTGTTGGAGAAGACTCTTGAGAGTCCCTTGGACTGCAAGGAGATCCAACCAGTCCATTCTGAAGGAGATCAGCCCTGGGATTTCTTTGGAAGGAATGATGGTAAAGCTGAAACTCCAGTACTTTGGCCACCTCATGTGAAGAGTTGACTCACTGGAAAAGACTCTGATGTTGGGAGGGATTGGGGGCAGGAGGAGAAGGGGACGACAGAGAATGAGATGGCTGGATGGCATCACTGACTCGATGGACGTGAGTATGAGTGAACTCTGGGAGTTGGTGATGGACAGGGAGGCCTGGCATGCTGCGATTCATGGGGTCGCAAAGAGTCGGACATGACTGAGCGACTGATCTGATCTGAAGGCCAACTCTTCCTTTTCCCGATTGTGAGAGAGGTGACAGCTCCCCTGATGGGCCAGTTCAAGAGTATTGTTCTGGGAGACCTACCTAAAGCTTTCCAAGGTTTCCCTGAGTAAGAAACCTTGTACTTCTTTTCAGGACATCCATTATGCTTAGAAGAGCTAGAGTGAGATTTCTGCTGTTTGTTTTGTTTTTATCTTCAACTGAACTCCAATGCTGGTGCCCTGTGACTTTATAAATGCATCATTCTTCCACAGTATTCCCACTCCCTAAAACAAGATATCTTAAGTCTACTAGTCTAAAAATGTCTACAAGCCAGTTAGCTAATATCACAGAATGGTCCATGGAAGTTTCTAACAGGTAGAGTTCTCTGGGTTGTTATCTGAAAGTGAGAAGAGAAAGCAGGAGGAAAAAATAGGGTCACGGTTATGTGACATTTTTGAATGGGAGTATCACTTATGGCAGCACAGGTGAAATGTTCCAGAGAAAGCTTGCATGAGTACATGCTCAGTCGCTTCAGTTATGTCTGACTCTTTGCGACCCTGTGGATTGCAGCCTGCCAGGCTCCTCTGTCCATGGGATTCTCTAGGCTAGAATACTCATGTAACTTGCCATGCCTTCCTCCAGGGCATCTTCCTGACCCAGGAATCAAACCCTCATCTCCTGTGGCTCCTGCAATGCAGGCAAATACTTCACTGCCTAGCCACCAGGGAAGCCCAGCTTAAGGGGTGCTAGATGCTGTTTCAATAAAATTGCAATTATGTCCAATGAATAAACCTTCAGATCTAATGTAGCATGATGATTACAGACAGCAACAGGAAATTTGCGAAGATAGTAGATTTTAGATGTAGTAGCCATACACACAAAGATAACAGTGAGAGGAGATAGATATGTTAATTAGCTTGTCGTAATCATTTCACTGTGTATCTCAAACCGTAGTGTTTTATTTCTTCAATATATAAAATTATTATTAAAATATATTTTTTTGTAATTGCAAATGCATTCAAACTCTTCAGAGCTTTATTATATTTGTTCGTTCTTGGTGAAAATCTTGGTGTGATTGCGCTGTGCATCCCCACAGGAAATTAAAAGCAGCTGAGGGGGGAGTTAAGCTCCTATCTCTTCCCCTTGTGGTATTCTTTCTCTCCATCTCTTAAAATTTTAAGAGTCTCCCCTCCACAGTAAGTAGAATGAAATGGAGGTGTGCTTGCAGGCCAGGTAAATGGGTCAGCTAGAACCAGAGGTTGGGCACTACAGTTGTGGTATTAGTGGGACTCGGTGGCTTTCATGTTTAGAGAAAGGAGGCTGGGAGCGGCTGGACCCTGGAGGAGGGCCGCCTCCTCTATGGCCTGAGCTTCCCTGTGTGTTTCTTCCTTTTCCCATTCTCCCCACCCACCTTTCATCATCCTCAGAAGCCCATGTGTGTGAAAAGCAACAGAGGAATGTGGGTGGGTTGACTTGTATAATTAAATCCATGTTGCATCGTGTTCTTTAGAATTAATAAGGAATTCATCCCATTGAAACTCACCATGACATCTTCCCTCTGACTCAGATTTCTTTTGCTTTTCTCTCCTTTCCTCAGCTAAAAGCATTAGACATGGGGCTATGGTTCAAATTAGTATCTTACATTTCTCTCCTCTTTTTTTTAATTGAACTTTTCTGTTCAGTGAAGAGTTTAGTTTGTTTAGATTACATTTTTTTTCTTCTACTTGTTCACCAATGTCTTTTATTTTTTTTCTTCCTTCCCTTGAGAAATGTGCACAGCAAGGGAGCTAATATGAGAGCTCTTTATCTCGCTTTTGACTACAAAGTTGGAGAAAGCACTGCTGGCCGAAGGTTGCTAATCCAGGCACTGTCCTTTGAGGCTATTCATTCTTTGGACCTTCATATCCTGATACCATGAAAACCATGCTCTCATAGATGTCCACTGAGGCCAGAGGGAGATGCGTCTGTGAGGCCACAAGACAGAGAAGAACAGGGAATAAACCGTACTTCTAAATTCCTGGGTCATGTTGCGAAACACCTTTTTATTGGGGGTAATAATCTGACTTCATTTCCTTATAAAAGTGGATTTATGTGATGGATACGTGATATATATTTTTCTGCCACTGTTCTTGTGGGATAGTGGTTGTATCAGCTAGGATTAAATTCAACTGTGAGTAACATAAACCCAAAATAACAGTGGCTTAAACCTGATAAAAAGTTTTTCCTTCTTCATGTAGAAGACCGGCTGTAGCCGTCCAGGGTTGTGATGCTGGCTTGGTTCCATGAAGTCTCCCTCACAAATCCAGGCCACTGTATGGCTCAGGGTGTGGCCCTCAGCTTCATGGTCCAGGTAGGTAGTCACATGGTCATCTTAAGCGCATTTGGGCTTTCTGGGTGGTTCAGATGATAAAGAATCTGCCTGAAATGCGGGAGACCTGGGTTTGATCCCTGAGAAGACCCCCTGGAGAAGGGAATAGCAACCTACTCCAGTATTCTTGGCTGCAAAATTCCATGGAAAGAGGAGCCGGGTGGGCTAGAGTCCATGAGGTGGCAAACAGCTAAACACAACTGAGCAACAAATACATTCACTTTCTGCAGAACGTTCCCATGAACCACCTGAAAGGGCTCATCCGCTGGCTCGGCTTTACAGGTTCCTGATAACAACAGGGGGCAGGAGATTTGGGGCTTTGGAGTGAGACCACCACAGTCTTGAGTCTAGCTATGCTGGCCTAATGGACTTACACATTTGAACAAACCCCTTAACCTCTAGGAGGTTGTATGTAATGTAGGTATGCTTTCTCATATGTACAAAGGAAATTATATAGAGAGAGCCATAAGAGGATAGAATAAAATATGTTAAAGAATTGGCTTTCTGATTAGCATGATAACAGACAGCATTCTACAGAGCTTTGAAATTTCTCCCTGAGAGGTGTTTCTATTTTAAAAGAAAACTAATTCCGTGTTTAAAGACTGGTGATTTTCTCCTCCTGAGAACATCCCCCAGAATGGGCTGCAAGTTCTTTACAAGCCCTTCTCCCAGCTAGGAAAAAAAAAAAAAAAGCTGATGTGAAGCGGGCAACCCTCTTGGTCATTCTACCTTCTATGAGGCAAGTTTCCTTCTCCTCTGTGGTGGATACAGTGAATTAATGGCAAATATCCATTCCCCATTCCCTTCTATTGCGGTATTTTTTAAAATGGCAAGTTGAGAAAGAAAATAGTATAAATATTGTGATAGGCAAAGATGTAGGGGTAAGATGTATTCCTAAACTACTTAAAAAATAAATTCTACATTGAATTTGTCAAAAGTTCAAATGAAACCTTGCAAGTTGAGAAATCCATTGGTGGGTCATGAAATCAATTTAGTGGGTCATGACCAGCACTTTTCAATGAAAGAATAAAATAGAAGAGGTTAGAAAAAATCAGGGCACATCACAAGTAGTTAATACAGTTTTTCATGAAATGGGTTTCATATATGTGGGTGTGTTCATATATGTGTATTCTGTGTTATTAAGTAAAATATGTTTCTTAGAATGGGTTGTGAATTCTGAAAAGAATAATAAAGTCAGAGGAATCACTCTACCTGACATTAAAGCTTATTATGTAGATACAATAATTAATACAGTGTGGTATTTGCAGAAAGATAGATGCATAGATCAGTGCAACAAAATAGAGAACCCAGGATAGACCTCCATAAATATGCCCAACTGATTTTTTATAAAAGTGGGGAAATAATTTAAATGGAGGAGAATTCAACTGGCTTTTTCAATTCAAATGACCTTTTTAAAAAATGCCCAATGAAGCTTATCATCACACCCGCATTCCAAGTAGCAAGAAGAAGACAAGAGAAGCTAACCGGTGTGCCCACTGTCTTTTAAGAAAAATACCTGGGAGCTTCCCTTGGATCTTTGTCTACATCCAGAACCTAGTCACATAGCCACATCAATTGTAAGGAAATTTGAGAAATGTCTTCATTCTGAACATCATGACCAGTTAACATTTCTACTACTCCACAGAAGTAGAGAAAAGTAAATATTGGTTGCTATCTGTGCTACACAGAAACATTGTGCAAGTATGGAATTCCGTCTCTCCCGGACATCAAAATGAAATTTCTGCAGCACATATTTGATCTCTGAGTCAAAACCTCAGATACCTTCTCAATACATATAGAGTCAAGTACAAACTCCTTCATAAGGATATTTAGGTTCCTGAAAATTGGTCCAAACTCAGATTTCTATCCATTCTCTGTCCACCACATTCTCCCAAATGCTAAGACTCTATCACCTCAGTGATCCTACTCAAACTCTACCCTAGCTCGGATTGTTTTCCCACACCCACCCACCTCCTATATCTGATGGACAATGCCTCAGCCTTGTAGACCTAGTGAAATTAGCATTTCCTCTCCCTGATGACCTTACTGACTCCTCAAACCCAACAGAAGTAACTATTCCCTTCTCTAAGCTTTCATTAACCTATATGTATGTCAATCTTAGAGTTTCCCAGGTGGCGCTAGTGGTAAAGAACCCGCCTGCCAATCAGGAGACATAAGATATGTGGGTTCAAACCCTGGGTCAGGAAGATCCCCTGGAGGAGGGCATGAAAACCCACTTCAAACCCACTTCAGTATTCTTGCCTGGAGAATCCCATGGACAGAGGAGCCTGGCAGGCTACAGGCCATTGGGTCACAAAGATTCAGACACAACTGAAGCAACTTAGCATGCATGCATGCACATGTCAATCATGGCACTTAACCTCATGTCTTACTGAGACTTACCTGGTTTTTGCTTTTTGCTTTTGTTTTGTAAGCTCCTCCAATACCAGGCCTATTTTTCAGATATTCTGTGTTCACAGATCTTAGAATCACTCCACATCCTTCAAATTATTTGTTGAATTGTTGAGAGGTTTCTTGTGGTCAAAAAAGAAGGAAGAAAAAGTATCTATTTACAACAGGTGTGCTTTGAAAGGGCAAAGCTGGTATTTCACAGGTTCTGTTGTGAAGAAATAATCTGTGCTTAAAGACTAGGGTGAAAAGGATGATTCTTCGACATTTGAGATTCCTATTTTACTACAGTGAACAGGTCAGGCTCAAAGTCGGTCACAGGAAAGTCCTCCTGTACTTTATGTTCCCGTCGTGGGCACACCCATCTGCTTGAGGGAAGGAGGATGTCTTCAGAGTTGGCCTGAAAGGACAGCTTCGAAAAGAATCATTGCTCTGGTCATTTATCTGGAAGAAAATCCTCTTCTCTCTAGGGGAAACTGAAGTTTTATTCTTGGAAGCCATGCTTTTTAAAATTAATTAATTTATTTTAATTGGAGGCTAATTACTTTACAATATTTTAGTGGTTTTTGCCATACATTGACATGAATCAGCCATGGATGTACATGTATTCCTCATTCTGAACCCCCCTCCTACCTCCCTCCCCATCCCATCCCTCTGGGTCATCCCAGTGCACCAGCCCTGAGCACCCTATCTCATGCATGAAACCTGGACTGGCAATCTCTTTCACATATGATAATACACATGTTTCAATGCTATTCTCTCAAATCATCCCACCCTCACATTCTCCCACAGAGTCCAAAAGACAGTTCTTTACATCTGTGTCTCTTTTGCTGCCTCACATCATTACCATTTTTCTAAATTCTATATATATGCTTTTTTGCATAAAAGACTTTTATATTTCATTATTATTTGTAAATTTGTGCTTGACATCCTTATCAAGAGTAAAATTTATTGTATGGTTTTTGTTTTTTGAGAGGTGGGGACATTTAAATAAAAAACTTTATACCCATTAAATAACACCTTCCATTTCCCCCTTCCCCAGCCCCTAGCAACTACCATTCTACCTTCTTCTACTATGACTCTGACCACTTTAGGTTCTTCGTATAAGTGGAATCATGCACTATTGTCCTACTGTGACTGGCTTATTTTACATTTCATAATGCTCTCCAGGTTCATCCACACAGTCACATATGGCAAGTTTCCTTTTATTTTTTTAAGGCTGAATCATAACCATTGCGGGGCTTCCCTGGTGGCTCAGACAGTAGAGAATCAGCCTGCAAGGAGGGACACCTGGGTTTGATGCCTGGATGGGAAGATCCCCTGGAGGAGGGCATGGCAACCTACTCCAGTACTTTTGTCTGGAGAAGCCTCATGGACAGAGGAGCCTAGCAGGCTGCAGCCTATGGGGTCACAAAGAGTTGGACGCGACTGAGCTACTAAACACAAACACACAAAACTATTGTATGTATATACTACCTTTTCTTCATTGAGGGACATTTAGATTGTTGCCACGTCTTGGCTGTTGTGAATAATGCATGCCTTCCTTTTCTGGATGAAATACCAGGTGACATTCTTCATGGGTGATGTTCTCCAAATGCAATCCCACTGTTAACCGGCTTTCTCGAGCCTCAGTCTCATAAAACTGTAACATTTAGATCCCCTACTATGGCAGAGAGTGTTTTGTTTATTAGATCTACTTGTACCCCTTTATAGTTCTGTCCTCTAACTGGATCAGCACCATGACGTATCTGAACGAATAGATTGTGAACAGAAGTAACATGGGTCACCTCCTGTCATGATAGGTAAGATCCAGTGTCTCCTATCTTTGTCTTCTCATGAGGGACACCTGTTCAAATGACATAGTAACAAACTGGATTTTACATGAGTGTGAAATGAAACTTTGATGTATTATTAGGCCACTGAGATCAGGAAGTCTGTTATAGCAGGTAGAATTAATAACCATCTCTAATATACTGACAGTGTAAGGCTTTGGGAGGATTAAATAGATCATTTAAATATAAGCTCAAGCCCCGTGTTTGAGAAAAATATACATCAGTCGTATGGTAAAGTCAGATTGCCATTATGTGATAAAATGGTTACACTGAAAGAAAAATTCTGCGACTTCCCTGGCAGTCCCGTGGTTAAGGCTTCACCTTCCAATGCCAGGGATGTGGGTTTAATCCACACGCCTCTTGGTTAAAAAGCCAAAACATAAAACAAGCAATGTTCTAACAAATTCAATAAAGACTTTTAAAATGGTCCTCATATAAAAAATATTTTTAAAAAACAGAAAAATGTCTAGAGGACAGGAATCTTGGTTCTAGAGTTGTTGAACTTTAGACCTGGAGTTAGAAGTCCTTTAATCTTGTGGTTTTCAAACTTGTGTGATTACAAATCTCAAGTTCTTAGGAGAAATACAGATTTCTAGGTCTTGCCCCCAGTTATGATTCATTATCATCTCTAGGGGAGGTTTTCTTGGTTTTTACATGGAAGGAAAATGAGTCATGAGAGGTTAATGACTTTCCTAAGGCCACAGAACTGATTCTTTAGCATGCTGGGACTAGAACCCAGCTTCCATGAAGTAGAATGCTTTACTTCTGGGCTCACATAATAATGTTCTAATAGAGCAAGGCCGAGACTGACCTTTTGTCCCTGTTTTTCTGATAAATCATGTCAAGACCTGCAAATGATTTTACCCCTTAACAATGAAAAGAAGATGTAATTTTAAAATTACCTTGGATGTACAGTAAAAGCAGCATTCCCATAATCAATCATCCAAAATCATGGGGTTATTTGGAGCTATTTGAAGGAAAGTAAATTGAAAACATGTTTTTAAACAATGCACCAAAGAGTTATCAAATCATAAACATCTAGATTACTTTAACATGTTGATTATTCCACATTTAGGGTCTCTTTACAAAGTAACTCTGGACATGAAGAGACCTGGAAAATTCAATGAATCCCTTCCTAAGTTGTTAACTGTGTTGAGTTTAATCATTTGGCCTGTGGGAACATGTATTAAACTAAATATATACATATACATATATATATATATATAGACACATACACACACACTCACACACATATGTACATACGTACTTTTTGGAGCTATTGTTCACACTTTTCGCTATGAATAAGACATGGAGGCCTGTTACTAAGATATGTCTCTGAGGATATAGAAATAGCTTAGGGAAAGCAGTGGTATAGCATTGAACACATTAAAACCTATCTGGAATTTTAGAAATCAAATACACAAGCATTCCATAATAACCCTTGGGTTTTAAAATAATTTCTGAACCTGAAAATTCATAACTAAATAATGGCAGCACATTTATGACATTAAATGCCTTAAACCATTTGTTTATTATTATATGTGGATTTTAAGTTTTACGTTTAAGAAAACTGAAAGCCTACCCTTTTCTCCCCCCTTCAAGGGGTGATATACCAATTACCTTTGAGAGGCTTTGTTTTTCTCACTGGAAGAGAGCTAAACCAAGACTGAAATTTATGTTAAGACATCTCTTTGGTTATCAAATCTTTGATCATACACTCTTGTTAAACTAAACCAAATTAAATTAATCTTTGTTGAAAAATAAATGATGTAATTCCTGGAGGGTCCTGTTTTACTCCCAAGATGGTGTTCTGGTTTTTCTAAGTAGCTTAGAAGAAAGAAAAGTCTGAAATGGCTCTTGAAACTGAAAAGAGGAAATTGCCTTGAGTGTGGCAGGTGTCTAGAAGGAACCACTATTCATGAGTGATCCATGACCTAAGGGGTCATAATCATAAGACTAAATTATATGTGCATTCTTCCTGAGACTGGATTCAAAGGCTGAACTCTAAAATTAATCTAGATGTTATTTCTTCTTTGAGTTCTAAAACGAGCCCAGGGAAGATTAGAAGTCATTCATCTGACTCTGAGAATCACAGTGCATCCTCTGACTTTTCCTGGAATGGATTCCTTATGTGGACGCAACGTGAGTTGAATTGCATCTGGTTATTGTTTTTAGAGAACTTTGCTGAAATTCAAACTGAGCCCATGTATTGTGAGCTGATTTATCAGCGCCTGCCCATATGAGAACCAGGATGAAACTGGGAGCCCTGACAACTAGGAGTTTGCAGTGAGAGCCAGGTACATATTAAAATGGTATGGCCCTGGGGCCAGGAAGGGTGAATGCAATGCACTCCTAGAAGTCTTCTCTTAGGGCCCTGACAAGGGTGGAGGGAGGGAGATAGAGTGATAACAACGTGGCGGACTTAAAATCATCTTTGAATCCTGATTATGGCTCCACCATGGAGGAGTTCAATGATTTTGGAGTAAGTTTTATAACCACTTTGAGCCTCAATTTTCCTCCTGGTAAAACAGTTATAATAGTGCCTGTGTTATGGAGTTGTGAGAATTAATGGGAGACTATGCCTAGGACCTAACATCTGGTAGGTCAGTGAAAAATAGAAAAGTGGTCAGTCTTCAATAATCTCATTGGCCAGTAACACATACTGAACATTTACTATGGTCCAGCACTTTGCCACTACTGATCCTGAGCACACAACTGGTATCACTGCATACTCAGTAAATGTCATGGAATAACAAAATGATGACCGAATCCCTTTCAATGTTGACTGTCCGTGACCATGAAAGAGAGAGGGCAAAACCACAGGGGAAGCGCCCATGCACTGGCGCACTGATGTTGGAGTTCCCCAATGCAGGCCAAGCTCAGGGTTTCTAGGATAAGGCCTCTCATCACTTTGTTTTCCTGCCCTTCTGCAGAGAGCTGTACCCCCACCCCTGGGGTGGTAGGCCTCATTGAGTGTTTTGTGGTCTTGCTTCTCCTGAGTCGAGAGGGTAAAAACTGAAACACAAACTAAAAACGTCAAGTTCGATTCTGCTCCAAGAGCTCCCGAGGGCTGGGCAGAGGGTTTGCAGTTTCACCGCAAAGCATTTACAAGGGCCACGAACTCTGGCCGGACCAAGAATCCAGATAGCATAACCTCTGCAGACCCAGAGTGCCTCTGGATTGCAGGGGTCGGTAAAGGGGAAGGTTCTGGGGGGTCCTGGAAAAGACTCTTTCCACCTCGGTTCACCATCCTGCTATGCCTCAACCCCTGTGCAGCCAGGGCACACTTGGTTTCTGGTTTCAAAATGAAATTTTCACACGGCCCAGATCTCAACCCACCCTAATTTAAAGAAACAGGCACTTGGCATGTGATCCAGAGAGATCAGCAGTGGCTCACATACAGCTGTGCACATCTGGCACACAGGTATGTGATTTCGCATGAAGATAAATTGTGTGGGGACCAAATGCACAGTTGTTAAACCAAAAATGAATTGCTTCTTGGAAGCAATCTTCCTGCACAGCAGGGCCTCTGTGTGAGCTTGATCTTTTTCATTAGGCCCTTCTCAGAAAGCACAGCTTTCTCCAGAAGGTCTGTGGGTGAAGCAAGGGCCATGCCCACACCTGCAGTTGGCCATCTGCTGCTCCCTACAGAACTAGGATGCAATCTCTGACAACGTTGCTCAGGCAGCCTCCCCAAGGGAGTTCATCTGAGCCCAGGATCCAGGACGAGGACAGATGCTTCCCTGGTACTGCTTCACTTTCCATAAATTGTATTTTGCTCAGGTGTTTCTTTTTCGGAGGGGAAGTCCTTTTGTGAATAGTTGCTCAAAGATTAGAGTCCTTCACCAAACTCAAGTGGACTTCCCAGGTAGTGCAGGGGTAAAGATTCTGCTTGCAATGCAGGAGACATAGGAGATGTAGGTTCGATCCCTGGGTTGGGAAGATTCCCTGGAAAAGAAAATGGCAACCTATTCCAGTATTCTTGCCTGGGAAATCCCATGGACAGAGGAGCCTGGTGTGCTATAGTCCATGGGGTTGCAAAGAGTTGGACACAACAGAGCACACCCACATACACGCACCAAACTCAATGGACCAAGAAGTCTCCCTCCCTAAGGAACGTTATGGAGCTGATGGCATCCACCCCAAGGGAGCATCTTGTACCTCTGTAGAGAACATCACACTCAGATGCTCTTCAGATCAGAGGTTCCTCTTCAAGATGCTTCATCAGTCTGAAGCAAATAAAAGAATGAATCTTGAATTAAGCAGCCTCCTGGATTCCATAAAGCACTGTTCTTCTGATTCAGTGGCTCAGTGACTAAGACATGGTGTCGAATGTTCCATTCCAGGCTACATTTCACAATCTCGGCAACAGAAAGTTACTGGTTATTGGCACAAATGAATCAATACTTTGAAGAAGATTCTTTCCATCTTTTTCCCTTGTGATGCTACTACAAGCAATGGTCTACCAATTTGACTTTATTTTTGTTTCTCAGTATCTTCCTCTCTCCCTCCCTCTCTTTCCCCACACCCTCATATTTATTTATTTCTCTCATAAATGGAAATACAATCTATGTCTTATTCTGTTTGAGTCAGAGTATCAGATTAGCCATAATATCTATTACTGCAATGTTGCGTATGCTGTTTTTTGTCTAAAGTTTTTGTATCCATTTCCCAGCTGGGTGAACCCAGGGTCATTCTTTACAGTTAAACTCAAGGTCTCACCTGTTTTATGACTCCTCCTCACATGGGAATGACTTTATTCTCTATGTTACCATTATAGTTGATGCTTATGCATGTATTAACACATGTCAGCCTTATAATTATCTGTTAAAACGTCTGCTTTCCCACCACACCATGAGCCTCTCCATAGCAAGGACTGTCCAGTTCTTTCAGTTTCCAGTTCCTAGCCCTGTTCCAGTAAATAAATATTTGGACAATGAATACCAGTATAGCTCTTCCTTTCCTTGACATGACTTTGTTAGAACCCAGGCATCCCCAGTTTGTGAACTCCACGATAGCCCAGGATACCAACACAATGGGTCCTCCATAAAACTGACCTAGATGTGACCCAGAAATCAAACAGAAAGCAGTCACACTCTGAGGCAGCCTTCAATGGCCAGAATTAGCTGGGGGCCCTCACAAGGGAGCAAATAAGAAGAAACATGTGGGTGAGTGGGAGCTGGGTGAACTTTCTTTGTTCTGATTGTAGAGAATCCTAGAAAATGTGAGTATTTTTAGACCTTGTTGCTGGGACCAGGGTGCATGCAGGGAGGTGAGTCACTGTGGAAGCTGTTGAGGGTATTCAGGGCCAGCTGCTGCCAGAGCTCCCTGAAGGGCTTCCAATGCAAGCGCCATCCACAGCAATGCCTCCCGACACATTGTCCCTATTAGCACACTCCATTTTGCCCATTTGTCCAGACTTGCCTTGGATTGGTAGTTTATAGCTCTACTAAACCTCAGAGTGAGCAAAAGCCTTGAGGGGGAAGGTCTGTCTTCTGCAGAACTCAACATAAATTCTACACTTATGTGGGAACAGAAAACCAAGACGAACTGAAAGCATACATGAGTCTGCTGATTTAAAAAGTCTACCAATCTATTTTGGCTTCCAGGATGGCTCAGTGGTAAAAAATCCAAGCGCCAATGCAAGAGACTTGGGTTCAGTCCCTGGGTCAGGAAGATCCCCTGGAGGAGGAAGTGGCAACCCACTCCAGTAGTCTTGCCTGAAAAACTCCTTGCACAGAGGAGCCTGGTGGGCTACAGTCCATGGGGTCACAAAGAGTCGGACATGACTGATGGACTTAGCGCGCCCACACACACATCTATCTATCTATCTAATCTACCTATCTATCTGTTGGCTCATTTACCAACAGATACTTGTTTTTCTATTCAGTTTCTAGGAATTCAATCCACCAAAATTACTCACCAAAATTAATGACTGACAACTTTGTCAGTCACTCTCTTCCTGGTAGATGAGTTTTATCTCAGGCTCCAACCTGATAATAAAATCTCATGAGCATGACAGCTCAGAAAAGAGCTTCCAAGAAAGTTTCCCATAATTTCTTATCCTGACACTGAAAACTCCCTGCCCTTCACCTTGCACTTCATGGTCTCTCCTGCTGGCCTCTCTCTCAGGATTCCCTGAGTTCACATGGGCTCTGTCCCCACATGGTCTGCCGAGGGGCCAGGTACCAGCACGTCTCAGGGACTGGCTGTCCTGTTCCTTACAGTGTGTGGAGAGAGATGTGGACACATGGAGTTGTGGAAGAGATCACACAGCACGCTCTCATTGCTTCTACGGAAAAATCCATGTTGAAAAGGTAACCCTTGGAGGAAGTGACCAGATTCGATCAGAAGCTTTTAGTCATCTAGAAATGTTTGGTTCTTGCTATCATGCACAGCACCCAATCAATAATAGCAGCCCACGTTTCCAACTGAGGGAGTAAGAAGCCTGGTTGCCCATGTGCAACAAAGTGATAGCTTCCTGTATGCTTCATTTTAGCCTCTTCAGAGCTTTTACACAATAAACTAAAAATTGTTAAGTGTTGTTCTGGAGGGCAATGGAAAGAAAGTGAAGGTTGTGAGGAAGGGAGGAAGCACTAGATTTGGAATTAAGAAGTTGGAAACTCACTCCATTTTTCGTTCTGCTACTTCAAAAAACCCCTTGCCTTCTCTGAGCCTATGTTTCTTTCATTACAAAATAAAGAAAATCAAGATACAAGTCCAGTTTGGTTTACTTTTTCTTTTCTCACTTTCTAGGGTCTTTACAAAACACGATTTATTTGTAGAACCTAAAATTTTTATTTCCACTGCGCGTATTCTGGCTTCTTTTCTCTTGTTTCTTTTCATGGTTTTGTTCAGAAGGATACTGTTGCACTGGGTTTCCTTTCAGTCCAATTACCAGTTTTGCTCTCTAGAAGCCATCGCGCCTGGGTGGGCCTGGCCCCGCAAAGCTAAGTCTGTTTTCGTGTTTGGGTTACTGATCCGTTTAGAGGAGCTATTCATTAAACACTTGCTAACTAAAATAATCGCCCTTCTCTTAAAACCAACACTGAGAAATGTTCTCTCTGAAAGTTCAGCCTATACTGAAAACCCCTCTGTATCCTGTGGTTAACAGAAACTGGTCCACTATGAACTGTTTTCTGAATTAGTTCTAGGAAGACCTCCTCTGTTGAGAAGGAGATACCAGTTATCAAGCAGCTTTCTTAGGCTGGCCGATTTTTAGGGCATCCATGATAAAGTCTCATCTTCCATGGTGTTTGTGACATTCTTCAGTTCAGTTCAGTTCAGTCTCTCAGTCATGTCTGACTCTTTGCGACCCCATGAATCGCAGCATGCCAGGCCTCCCTTTCCATCACCAACTCCCGGAGTTCACTCAGACTCACGTCCATCGAGTCAGTGATGCCACCCAGCCAACTCATCCTCTGTCATCCCCTTCTTCTCTTGCCCCCAATCCCTCCCAGCATCAGAGTCTTTTCCAATGAGTCAACTCTTCACAAGAGGTGGCCAAAGTACCGGAGTTTCAGCTTCAGCATCAGTCCTTCCAAAGAAATTCCAGGACTGATCTCCTTCAGAATGGACTGGTTGGATCTCCTTGCAGTCCAAGGCACTCTCAAGAGTCTTCTCCAATACCACAGTTCAAAAGCATCAGTCCTTCGGCGCTCAGCCTTCTTCATAGTCCAACTCTCACATACATACATGACCACAGGAAAAACCATAGCCTTGACTAGACGAACCTTTGTTGGCAAAGTAATGTCTCTGCTTTTGAATATGCTATCTAGGTTGGTCATAACTTTCCTTCCAAGGAGTAAGCGTCTTTTAATTTCATGGCTGTAGTCACCATCTGTAGTGATTTCGGAGCCCAGAAAAATAAAGTCTGACACTGTTTCCACTGTTTCCCCATCTATTTCCCATGAAGTGATGGGACTGGATGCCATGATCTTCATTTTCTGAATGTTGAGCTTTAAGCCAATTTTTCACTCTCCTCTTTCACTTTCATCAAAAAGCTTTTGAGTTCCTCTTCACTTTCTGCCATAAGGGTGGTGTCATCTGCATATTTGAGGTTATTGAGGTTTCTCCCGGCAATCTTGATTCCAGCTTGTGCTTCTTCCAGCCCAGCATTTCTCATGATGTACTGTGCATATAAGTTAAAGAGGGTGACAATATACAGCCTTGACATATTCCTTTTCCTATTTGGAGCCAGTCTGTTGTTCCATGTCGAGTTCTAACTGTTGCTTCCTGACCTGCATACAAATTTCTCAAGAGGCAGATCAGGTGGTCTGGTATTCCCATATCTCTTGAAGAATTTTCCACAGTTTATTGTGATCCACACAGTCAGAGGCTTTGGCATAGTCAATAAAGCAGAAATAGATGTTTTTCTCGAACTCTCTTGCTTTCTCTATGATCCAGCGGATGTTGGCAATTTGATCTCTGGTTCCTCTGCCTTTTCTAAAACCAGCTTGAACATAAGGAAGTTCACGGTTCACTTATTGCTGAAGCCTGGCTTGGAGAATTTTGAGCATTACTTTACTAGCATGTGAGATGAGTGCAATTGTGCAGTAGTTTGAGCATTCTTTGGCATTGCCTTTCTTTGGGATTGGGATGAAAACTGACCTTTTCCAGTCCTGTGGCCACTGCTGAGTTTTCCAAATTTGCTGGCATATTGAGTGCAGCACTTTCATAGCATCATCTTTCAGGATTTGGAATAGCTCAACTGGAATTCCATCATCTCCACTAGCTTTGTTCGTAGTGATGCTTTCTAAGGCCCACTTGACTTCACATTCCAGGATGTCTGGCTCTAGGTGAGTGATCACATCATCGTGATTATCTAGGTCGTGAAGATCTTTTTTGTACAGTTCTTCTGTGTGTTCTTGCCATCTCTTCTTAATATCTTCTGCTTTTGTTAGATCCATACCATTTCTGTCCTTTATTTAGCCCATCTTTGCATGAAATGTTCCCTTGGTATCTATAATTTTTGTGAAGAGATCCCTAGTCTTTCCCATTCTGTTGTTTTCCTCTATTTCTTTGCATTGATCGTTGAGGAAGGCTTTCTCATCTCTTCTTTCTATTCATTGGAACTCTGCATTCAGATGCTTATATGCTTCCTTTTCTCCTTTGCTTTTTACTTCTCTTCTTTTCACAGCTATTTGTAAGGCCTCCCCAGACAGCCATTTGGCTTTTTTGCATTTCTTTTCCATGGGGATGGTCTTGATCCCCGTCTCCTGTACAATGTCAAGAACTTCTGTCCATAGATCATCAGGTACTCTATCTATCAGATCTAGTCCCTTAAATCTATTTCTCACTTGCACTGTATAATCATAAGGGATTTGATTTAGGTCATACCTGAATGGTCTAGTGGTTTTCCCTACTTTCTTCAATTTAATCTGAATTTGGCAATAAGGAGTTCATGATCTGAGCCACAGTCAGCTCCCGGTCTTGTTATTGATGACTGTATAGAGCTTCTCCATCTTTGGCTGCAAAGAATATAATCAATCTGATTTTGGTGTTGACCATCTGGTGATATCCATGTGTAGAGTCTTCTCTTGTGTTGTTGGAAGAGGGTGTTTTCTATGACCAGTGCATTCTCTTGGCAAAACTCTATTAGTCTTTGCCCTGCTTCATTCCGTATTCCAAGGCCAAATTTGCCTGTTACTCCAGGTGTTTCTTGACTTCCTACTTTTGCATTCCAGTCCCCTAAAATGAAAAAGACATCTTTTGGGGGTGTTAGTTCTAAAAGGTCTTGGAGGTCTTCATAGAATCGTTCAACTTCAGCTTCTGCAGCATTACTGGACGGGGCATAGACTTGGATTACTGTGATATTGAATGGTTTGCCTTGGAAACAAACAGAGATCATTCTGTTGTTTTTGAGCTCGCATCCAAGTACTGCATTTCAGACTCTTTTTTTGACCATGATGGCTACTCCATTTCTTCTAAGGATTTTCTGCCTGCAGTGGTAGATATAATGGTCATCTGAGTTAAATTCACCCATTCCAGTCCATTTTAGTTCTCTGATTCCTAAAATGTCGATGTTCATTCTTTGTCATCTCCTGTTTGACCACTTCCAATTTGCCTTGATTCATGGACCTGACATTCCAGGTTCCTATGCAATATTGCTCTTTACAGCATCAGACCTTGCTTCTATCACCAGTCACATCCACAGCTGGGTATTGTTTTTGCTTTGGCTCCATCCCTTCATTCTTTCTGGAGTTATTTCTCCACTGATCTCCAGTAGCATATTGGGCACCTACCGACCTGGGGAGTTCCTCTTTCAGTATCCTATCATTTTGCCTTTTCATACTGTTCATATGGTTCTCAAGGCAAGAATACTGAAGTGGTTTGCCATTCCCTTCTCCAGTGGACCACATTCTGTCAGAAATCTGTTTGAAATCAAGGTATTGTGAAATCTGGCCTTAGATATGAGTGGAGTCAGCAGTTGTCTGTTTTTAATGCCTTTTTAACAAATATTTATTTATTTATTTTTGTGCATCTAAGCTGGGCATGAGGGCTTCTCTCTAGTAATGCACATGGGCTCCAGAGTGTCTGGGCTCTGTAGTTGGCAGTGTGTGGACTTAGTTGCCCCATGGCACGTGTGATCTTAGTTCCCCGACTTGGGATTGAATGCAATCCTCCTGCTGTGGAAGGAGGATTCTTAATCACTGGACCACCAGGAAGTCCCAGTTCCTAATGTGTTTGAATTGCAGCTAAAAGAACAAGATACCTTCCCAGAGACACCCACGGTGTGAAGTGCCATTGGCTCCGAGAACTCATTTCTAACTCTGGTCATGTATGTATGGTCCTAGAAACTTCTCACCCCAGGAATTCAATTTCCAACAAACAGGTAGGGAGTCCTTATTGTAAATTTAAAGCAGAGATATTTCTTCTTCATCTCCCATTGTTCTGCCTCATCTTGGTAGGATCACTTTCTCTCTTTTCTCATCAGCAAATACACAAGATGATGCCACATAGAGCACTGTCAAAGCTACTTTTTGGGGAAAAAAGACTATGTAAGGCCACTTATGAGAAGTGGAGGATGACTGAAAGAATCTTAAAATGAGATATGGGGTGGGTGGCAGGCAAGTAGAGAAAAAAACTTCAGCTAAAGGGACAGTGACATTACAGACAGTGGCCTTTGGTAGATAGAAGAGCACAGAGCTACAGTAACTCGGAGAGAATGTGAAACATTGGCTCTGCCGAACCTGGCTGAGCAAACAGTGTATTTGAGCCCCTTAGTTCCATGATACACCTTCAGCAAAATCTTAATGTGAATCTACTTTCTTATAACAGAGAGCAGTCAAAGAGTTCTTGCCCAACTTAGACTCACCGCAGACAAAAAGGAGCTAGCTTCCTGAGAGGCAAGTGCTTCAGAAAGCACCCCCACAGCCTTCATGGGGAGAGGTGATGTGCACCTTCTAGGGGAGGACTAGGTCCACTGGTCCATCCACCCCTGAGATACTCGGGCGGATGGAGGCCCTCAGTGCTCTATGTGCTAGACAGGGTGCCCATCTGTAGGTGTCTGAACAGACAGTACTGAGTGAAAAAGTCTAGGGGCAGTCCAGGGGGTAATTTAAGAATCTAGCTACTCATGGCTACTGTGAGAGCACAATTCATCAACTCCTAAGTGTTGAAAGTTTAGTCACTCAGTTGTGTCCAACTCTGCCACCTTTTGTACTCAGTGGGTGAAAAAAATCTGCCTGCAGTGAGGGAGACCTGGGTTCAGTCTCTGGATTGGGAAAAGCCTCTGGAGAAGGGAAAGGCTACCCACTCCAGTATTCTGGCTTAGAGAATTCCACGGACAGTCTATGGGGTCGCAAAGTCAGACACGACTGAGCGACTTTCACTTCACTTCATGGACTGTAGCCCACCAGGCTCCTCTGTCCATGGGATTTCCCAGGCAAGAACACTGGAGTGGGTAGCCATTCCTATCTCCAGGGGATCTTTCTGGCCCAGGGATCAAAACTGGATCTCCTGCATTGCAGGCAGATTTTTTACCATCTGAGCCATTGTCCACATATCGTCTCCTAAAATACAGTTTAAAGTAGTGTGTGGTCCTACTCCCTTGGATCTTTCTTAGCCTAGAATTTAATCAAGGTCTTTAGGAGGAAAACTGGAAGTGAAACAACTCATGGGTCCCAGAGTATACATTTTAAATGTTCAGAACTGTGCAATCCACAAGTTAGTTTTTATTTATGAAAAGCCCCAGTGAGAATAAACTAAGCGGAGGGCATAATACATGGCATCTTTATTTGAAGCAAGCCAGGTAGACTGGGCTGGCCATTTGTTTCCTTCAGGGACTTTGCATGTGCGTCTGCCATTCAATCAGCAACATGTGATCCAATCAACCCCAACCCCAGGCCACTTCCCATCAAAGTGCATAGTTTTATCAATTGTCCCCAGTTTCGATGAAGGCACTCTAACCCAAACCCAGTTGCCCAATGATGAGCCCGATATCCCTAGGAAAGACAGTGAACACACGCAAAGTCTATTTGGTTGTGTCCACCTCTTTGCAACCCCATGGACCGTAGCCCACCAGGCTCCTCTGTCCATGGTATTCTCCAAGCAAGGAATGGATTGCCATGCCTTCCTCCAGGGTATCTTCCTGACCCAAGGATCAGACTCACATCTCCTGTGGCTCTTTCACTGCAGGTGAATTCTTTACTGCTGAGCCACTGGGGAAGCCCAGAAAAGAGGGTGCCTACACCCTACCATCACAACCTACCATCCTAAAAATCAGAAGGCCAGGTTCTTCCTAGGTGGCAGCAGCCTCAGTGATGCTGAGGATGCCAACAAGAATCAAGAACCCTTGTTGCAGGATGGTGTAGCTTCACCTGAGAAATGACAATAGTTTTATGACTTGGGGAACAGAAGTATTTGAAGCAATATTTTTATTAAGAACGTATCCGCTGAACTTGCTTCATTTCTCAGGCTTTTTCCAGAGAAGTGCAATAGATGGGCTTCAATGGTTCATCCTTCTGTAAGTGTGAAGGCTCCTTGCAGTATCGAAATGTCTCAAAGCTTACAGCCTCAGTGGTAGTTCTTTGACTTTCTGTGCTTTGTTTCAGATGAATTGACTTTTAAATAAATTAGCTTTTTGCTTCTCCCAACAGTGTCTATGTGGATTTTAAGGTTCTCATACATACACGGAAAATACAATTTATTCAGTCTACAGATAATATTTGGTTTGTGTTAAAATGTACAGATGTCTGTGTTAATTCTACAGTTCCCAGTGGCCACTGGGAATCATGAAGACCAGACATTAGCATAACAGAATAGCTCATGATAAACTGTGAAGACCAGAGAACAAAGGCTGATTTTGACTTGATAAGTAGTCACCTATCTGTGACTTCTGGGTGAAATAACTACTTCTAAAGATGCTGATTATAACTGGGGTGAATGGATTGGTGTCTCTCATGAGTAACTAAAACTGTAAGCTCTACCCAGGCTCCCTTCTCTTTCATCCTTGATCATCACTGACTCAAGACATGGCTGAGGAAATGTCATTTTTCCCCAGTTTTATTGAGAAATTATCAAAATACTTCACTGTGGAAGCTTAAGACATACAGCATGATGGATTGATCTTTATCTATATCTATATTATGAAATGATGACCACAGTAGCTTTCTGCTAACACCCATCTTCTCATATAAATACAATTTAAAAAAAGAAAAGGAAAAAAATGTTCCTTCTAATGAAAGTTCCTTGGATTTCTTCTTCTAATAACATTCCTATGTATCAAACAGCAGTGCTAGTTATAGTTATCATGTTGTACATTACAATTCTAGTACTTTGTTTTCACAATGGAAGTTTGTACCTTTTGACGATCTTCTAGTTCCATCTCTGTCTGGTAACCACAAGTCTGATCGCTTTTCCTGTGAGTTTGGGGTCTTTTTGTTGTTGTTTGCCTTTGGCTTTATTTACTTATTTTTTGTTCTAAGAGTCCACATATGAGATCATACAGTACTTGTCTTGCTCCATCTTATTTCACTTAGCATAATGCCTTCAAGGTCCATCCACATTGTTGAAAATGGTAGAATTTCCTCATTTTTTATGGCTGAATAATAGTCCATTTGTATATACACCACAACTGCTTTATCCATTCACCCATCAATGGAGATTTAGATTGTTTCTATGTCTTGTCTACTGGAAAGACTGATGCTGTGAACATGGGAGTACAGATGTCTTTTTGAGTCAATGTTTTTGTTTTCTTTGGATGTTTCCAGAAATAGAATTTCTGGAGCATAAAGTATCTCTATTTTTAATTTTTTGAGAATCTTCCATTCTTTTTTCCATGGTGGCTGCACCAATTTACATCTCACTAGCAATGCACAAGGATTCATTTTTTCTCCACATCCACACCAACTTTTGTAGTCCCCTCTCTCTCTGGATAGCCTTTCTAAGAGACCTGAGGAGATATCTCCCAGTGGTTTTAATTTGCATGGGAAATGCCATTATTGCTCTCTGAGACTTGGTTCTTCATATGGTACACAGTAGGTGGGATGTGAAATAGAACAGCAGTTCTAAATCCTTTTTGACTTATATATCTCATCGAAATTTTTATGACTGCTAAGAGCCATCTCTCTGGAAAATACTTATATACACAATGCTTACCGAATATTCAGGGGACTCGTGGATCTTCCAGAGCCATGGTAAGAACCCTTTTGGGTAAGAACCACTGGGATACCTGCAGCAGGGACCCTGTGGTTCTAGAGAGTCGTGGTTACACAGTCATGGAGCCGTGATGGTCTCACTTTTATTTCAAGCACCTCCTTTGCAGAGAGATAATAGGAATCGGTTCCAGAGAGGCATCTGGAAAGCATGTAGCATGACCTCCAGCTGTGTTCGGTTTCAGTTTGTTCCAACTGGTGACCCTGCAGTGCTCTTTTTTTCTCTCCAACCCAGACATGCTCTGTCTCCCTGGCTGCCCTGTACCTTCCCTGGCCTTATAAAAATGATTGTGTCAAAGGCAAGCTGACTCCACCCAGGAGCAGGGCCTTACAGCAGTGTCTCCTATTAGGACAACTCTTTCAGCCAATTTGGAGATGTCCATTTCCTCCTTCTGGATTTGCTTCTCTTCCTAAAGGCCTCTTCATACTTGTGAGAATGGACTCTTTACAGGCATGTGTCAACCACTCAGGCGTGGAGGCAAGTCAGAGGGAGAACACATAGCTTCTGGGTGCTGATATCTTCAAGCTTCCAAGTTGATTAGGAGACTCTGTGGCCTAGACTGTGTAACGGGGGACTCTAGATCCTGGACAAGATGTCCTTTCTCATACCAAGTCTCACTCCTTCAGGTTGATAGCTGCTGGAGTTCCCATCTCCCATTATCACATTGTCTGGTTGCTGGAAGACACAATATATGGTTTATATCTGGGTTTAGCTAAGCATCTGGAAGCTCAGAGATGTGGCTTAAACTGACAGCGAGGATGATGTTTACCAGCAAGATGAAATAGGACAATGTCCAAAGAGAAACCCTTAGCTGGTCATGGAAATTGGGGACATTTTCTTAGACTCCCTTGTGGCCATTCCCCTATCATTACCTCAATCTGTGCTATCTAATGCAGCAGCCACTAGGCACATTCACTACTTACATGAAAAATAAAACCCCTCAGCTGCATTAGCCACTTTTCAAGTGCTCAGTCATTACATATGGCTTGGATCTATTGGATTGGGCAGCGCAGATATAGAACATTCCCATAGCCACAGAAAGCTCTATCGGACCCCAGGGATCTACACAATGTGTTCAGTAAATATGCATTCTATATCCGCACCTAGAAATGAACAATATGAGTTCCTGCTCTCAAGGGGGCTTATGGGGTATAGAGGAGGTCAACATAGGATGTTACCATCACAGTAGTCTGAGCTCCTGATGTGGAGATGGGTGAGCTATTCCAAGCAGAAACAACAGCTTGAGACCTAAAATCAGGGTGAATTCAAGAAGTGAGAAATTTTATTTTTTCAAATATAGAGTAAATGTGTCTAGTTAGCAAAAAAAAAAAAAAAAGTGGTAATAATGACTGATCAACCGAAGATAGCAGATAGCCAAGGACTAGATTTGATGGGATTTGTATGCCATGCTTATTTGGTAGGTGTTTTAGAAAGGATAATTCTTCTACAACTTGACCTTTAGTTTTGATTTCTTCAAGTTTTTTTTTTCTCAAAATCAAATACCATTTTGCCCTTTCTCAGAACCTTTTGCATGGTCTTATTGCAAAATTTAGAATACTGAGCTCCCATCCTCTCTGTAGCTTAGCTTGTCATGCTTCCAGGCACTCCCCCTGGGGTTCACATCCCCTGTTGTCCCATTGTCTGGTTGCTGAAAGACATGATATATGGTTCATGTCTGGGTTTAGCTAAGCACCTGGAGGCTCAGAGATGTACCTTAAACTGACAACGATTACAAGCCAGATGAAGCAGAATAATGTCCAAAGAGAAACCCTTAGCTGGTAATGAAAGAGAATCAAAGAAAACCAGTGTGAGAACAAGTGGATAAAGACATTAGGATTCTACAAGAGACATTCCTGCAGCTCTTCATCTCAAAGACTGGGGACTTCCTTTCTAACTATTGAAATCCCTCCATCTGTGATTGAGATGCTATCTGATAGGTAGCAGATTTCTATCTCTCCTATAGGCATCATGATGACCGTTAGAGATGCACCCCATGAAACTATAGCTGCATTCCAGTGAACATTTATTGAGCATCTTGATAAGTGTCCAGACCTTGCTGCATTCAATGGAGACAATCTCATGGTTCCAGGGAGAGAAGGCTCTTGTTATCATGATCCTGACATCTGGAATGTTCATTATAGATTTCGAAACCCTTCCACCACTGTCATCTCCTGGTCTCAAAATATTCCTGCTAGGTAGATAAGATCAGGTTTGCTATCCTAGTTTTACAGATGGCAAAACTAAGGTCCAGAGATATGAAATCACTTCCTGATATCACTTCAAACTAGGGACTTGGAGCCAGTTCTCTTATTCCCAGATCTAAGCTTTGAAACATGTTCCCAGAAAGCAAGTTATGTAATTACAACAAATTCCCCTAAAATCAAATTTTCCTAGTACATTGGGATAAAACATCCAATCTGAGGCAAAAATGCCATGAGATCTTTTACAATTGCATGTGGTTAAAAACAGACAGAATATTCACTGCAGCTTATAACCCCTAAACACGCCTCTTAATGATCAACAGAAGTTGGAAACTGATTTCCTCTGAAAGTCATCAAGATTAAAATGTTCAGGTGGCCATAACCATCAGTGACCTTCCTGTTACATAAGAGTTTCATGTTTAAAAATATCCTTTAAAGAATGTAAATAAAAGTACATCTCTATTCACCATTTCAGTGAATTCCAAAAGTTTGTGACAAAAATAGTGTCACACTGAGCTGGGGCTGCAAAGCAAACACTAAATAAAGACGTCTGTTTTGAGCTTTCCTTGAATTGCAACTGCATAATTGCAAATAAATCCCAGACATACTGTTTTAATTAATGGAAAATAATAAGATAACAGTCATAAGCATGAGGCCTAACCAACCATACAGCTAAGCATACATTTGTTTTCAATTACAGTTAAAGTGTATTCAGCTGAATACAGCTTAAGTGGTAATTGCATTCTTTACAAGTTGCTAATAACCCCTGGAATGGTCACTCTAATAAAAATTTGCCTCTAATGGGTACATGTCCTGCTTCCTCACATGTCAAGGCCAGCGAAGTCATTAGGAGCACTTGCAGTCCAATAGCCTATCTGGAGATTAGACTTCTGTCCAAGGCCCACACATGAACCACTCACTGTGTACTTAATGTGGGATGCGGCATGGCCGTTTGATTGTGGTTTTATGCTCTTTCCCAGGAATGCTTCTCAGGGGCAATTCTTCTATTGCAAAGTGACTGTTTATCATTTCTTATCAGATGAAGCCTCTGACAGACGCTACAGGAGGATGCAAAAGGCTTTGCTTAACCATCCAGGCTATAGGGACATCTTTTTGAGATAGTCACTGACCTCCACCCAAATTTCCAGGACATTAATCTGTGTTTAATGGGTGGTTGGTTGTAGGACTAGTCTGTCCAGAGCATTCCAATCCAGGAAAATATGTCTGGGTGCACACACAGTTTGATAAATCGTTTTTAATGTTCTGAGTCAGAGGAAAATGTGAAGTCTAACATTCTATGTTCCCTTTCTTTCTTTTTCTTTTTCTTCCAGTTTTGTTGAGATATAACTGACATATAGCACCATATATGTTTAAAGTGTGAAACATAATGGATATAATGGTCTGACTTACATATATCATGAAATGATTACTAAGTTTAGTGAATATCCATCATCTTACATGGACACAAAGCAATAAAAAAAATTTCCTCATGATGAGAACACTAAGGGTTTACTGTCTTAACATTTTGCAGTGTTAATTATGTTTATCATGTTGTGCATGATATCCCTGGTATTTGTCTTATAACTGAAAGTTTATACCCTAATCTCTTCCTTCTAGTGATTAATATATGTTTCTTTTTATCTCTAAGAAGGAAATCTAGAATGGGACAGGGTACAGGGTGGAAGCAGATGTTGGTCACCAGCGATGACTCTCCAAAACTAAACCTGAGTGGTCCAGGATGTGTAGAAGTAAAACTACAAGCTGTAGGTTCAATATTGCCTGTCTTCCATGTCTTTGTGAAAGCGTTCAACTCCATTTGTGGATCAATGGTGCTATACTTAAGTCTGGCCCAACTTTTGCATCTTAGAGTCAGTCATTAAATATAAAATTTTCATTTGTCTTTTCCTAATACTTTTATTATCTGGATCACTCTTCCTAAATGTCTCATTTTCTTTTTTAAAAAATTAGTTTCTGTTGTTGTGCTGGATTTTCATTGTGTCATGCAGGATCTTCGATCTTTGTTGCAGCATGCGAGCTCTTCACTGTGGCATGTGGGATCTAATTCTCTGACCAAGGACTGAACCCACGGCCCCCGTATTGGGAGTCTTAGCCACTGGACCAGCAGGGAAGTCTCCTCAATGCAGAGACTCTTATCATGTTTCCCTTTCTTCTCTCCTCCTTCTACCTTCCTCTCTGTTCTCCCTATGAAAAAATTTCAGAGCAAATAATAGTGAAAGCTTGTCTTAGAGTTAGTGCCTATGTGGGGTGGCTCTGAGCTGCAGTATTTCCTCAATTGCCATCTCAAATATTTGTCACTCTAGCTCAGATGGTAAAGAATCTGCCGGCAATGCAGGAGACCTAGGTTCAATCCCTGGGTTGGGAAGATCCCCTGGAGAAGGTAATGGCAACCCACTCCAATATTCTTGCCTGGAGAATTCCATGCATAGAGAAGCCTGGAGGGCTGTACAGTCCATGGGTTCACAAAGAGTTGGACACAAAGGAGTGATTAACACTTTCATTTTCTGACAATATTGTTCTGCATCTCTGCTTTGGAGAGCTATTACAGTTGGAAGATGATTATTTCCAAGTCTACTTGAAATTGAAGGAAGACCTTGGGAACTACATATGCTCAGAGAGAGGAGAGTAGACATGGAGAAAAAGGGATGATACCTCCCAATTTTAACAGAGTCCAACCCCTAGAAACAAATTTGAGCCTGTAATTAGCAATGCTCTCCCAAAGGAAAATGTACAAAGCTATGAGATTTCATTCTGGAATGCATTAGAATTTGCAAGATTTTCTCCCTAGGATGCAAAGACCTTCTTCAGAGTAGGGAACTAGATTATATCCAAACCTATACTCCCTTCCCACCCCTACCCTCTACCACAGCACCCTGCATCCTGTTTTCTACATAGGCAGTAGCTGGCAAATAAACATTCCTGGTGGAATTCAATAACTTGAACCAGAGTGTAGAATTACAGAATCTGCAAGGTTGGAACAAAGCTTCGAGGTCATCTAGACCAAACTCTTTCTCTTATTGCTCTTGGCTGGAGCCTATTGGCATCTCTTCACGTTTCTATGTCCCATCTGCTATCAAACATTTTTATGACATTTATTTCCTCATTATAGTCCTTATTGTGCTTTATTTATATATCTGTGAGGCACATGAGAGTTGGAAATTCTCCCTTCCCTAGCAATCTTTTCTTCCCCAAAGCCCCAGCCAGCCAGACTCCCTATGCCCGGGACAGGCCTCGAGGGCTCCCATGACAGCTTTACTCCTCACTTCCCTGTACGTCTCTTTTGTCTCCTCCATGCCTCCATCATCAATTTCAAACTTCCTGTCCTGACATTCAAGGCCTCCTTACACTTTGAATCTGTCTTTATCGCCTCCCTTATTTTCCCTTCGTCTCCCTCCCTAGCTCCCACTCCAAATTCTGGGCATTCCTCCAACTTTCTCCATATTCCTGGAACCATCATCCCCCACTTTCCCCCTCCCTTGTTTCCCCATCATCTGTCAAGCTTTCTCTTATTTCTCTTATCTTCCCTAACCCTAAAAAAATTTTGAAGAAACTCTCCTTTGACACAATAAACAGATGTATATTTAATCTTCTCTTAGCAAACACTGGCCCATGGATGCTTGATCATTGACATACACACACCGCAGAAATACTCATACCTTGGTCTTTACTGCAGCAAAGAATAGAGGCAGCTTCCTATGTTGGACACAGTAATGTGGGAAGGAAGCATTCAGTGGAACAGAATTAAGTTGTCTTGATTTGCCTCTGTGTGGGACCAAGTCATGAGAACAAGAATTACTAGGGTCTTGATCTATCACACCAATAGGTCTTCCATCATTTCAGGTAAAGGGCAGGCTAGACACTGGAGATATCTTTAGGGTTAGCTCTCATAGTAGAGTGCTTTGAGATAAATTAGGCAAGCTCTCTGACATTCAGTTTCTTTACTTCCAAATGGAGATGATCTTAATGATAATACCTAATAATGTCAATGAAGTAAGTTTAAAAAATGCAGGTAAAATAGCAAACAAATTGTAAAATGGGTGTAAATGACAGAATCATAGCAACATTTCTGACTGCAGCTGTGTTAGATTGTCAGCTGTGACTAACAATGGGAGAGCCACTTCACTCATGATCTCAGTTTCTTCATCTTTAACACAGAGGCAACAAATTCCTGTCATGTATATTCCAGAAAGCTGTTTAAAGATACCCTAAGAGAAGAGACATGAATACTGTAACTCCTAAATGTGTGAAAACATTAGATATTGTTTTCATCGTGGTCGGCGACATCCGCATCTGGGTAAAACATAACATGAGAAGTCTACAATCCCTGTTTTCTCTATCAGGAACACGCACCTTCCCTACACTTCCCCATCTCATCTGACTCACTAGCATTTATTCTTTAATATTTACTTGTATATTTATTTATTTATTTATTTGGCTGAACCAGGTCTCACTTGTGGCATGCAGGATCTTCGATCTTCATTGTGACGTGTGGGACATTTAGTTCCCCGACCAGGGATCAAACCTAGGCCCCCAGGATTAGGAGTGTAGAGTCTTAGCCACTGAATCACCAAGGAAGTTCCAGGGAAGTTCCACCAGGGAAGCTCCTCACTAGTATTTATATTTCAGGTGTCAGTTACTGCTTTGATCCCTTCCCTGAGGGACCAGCCCAAGCCAGCAATCTCCTATGCTGTCATTCATTGTAAACCCCAACCGAGTACACCTATCCAGAGATTTCCTTTAGGACGAGTTTAGCAGTCGGGTCGCACAGAGTTGGACACGGCTGAAATGACTTAGCATGCATGCATGCATTGGAGAAGGAAATGGCAACCCACTCCAGTATTTTTGCCTGGAGAATCCCAGGGATGGAGGAGTCTGGTGGGCTGCTGTCTATGGGGTCACACAGAGTTGGACACGACTGAAGCAACTTAGCAGCAGCAGCAGCAGCAGGGAAATTTGAGAAATTTCTGAACATAGTCTCTCTCTTTCTCACAGTCTGAGATTTTCAATTCCCTGGTTTCAGACATGGTTTCTATTCTTCTTGGTATGTGCTAGACAGGGGCCACGATATTGCTAGCCTATCACATTATTATATTTTTCTTTCTATAAAAACAAGTTTGTTTATATAACAACAAGTTTGGATATGCAAGTGGTATGCAATTCTGAGATCTCTGGAAATGAAAACACTTAGGTAAAAATCTTCAAAATGCTAAATTTACATTTTGATTCCTGAAATCTATAGATCGTCTTTTTCACAGAAAGTGCTTCCCAAATTAAATATTTTCAACTTTATCCATAGACAAAGGATTAGAACTTATATTTCATTGATTTGTTTTAAGGTGAAATCCTTTTGAGAGTTTCAAAGCTTCAGAATTATTTGCTGTGAAATCTCTTACAGCTAACTTCCTCTCATCTCTTATTTTATTTTTCTGTTAAATTGTGTTTAATACTCACAGATTCATGCTATCGGAGTAAAAATTCAATTTAATTCTAGAGTTTCCTAGTTCCTTCTTCACTTTGTAGTGAGGCAGAAAGAAAAGACAACTAAGATGATGTCTGGAGTTTGCCTAAATATATACTTTTTTTTCCCTTCAACTTAATTTCCATTACTACTATAAGGAATGGCTATTTTGTAAGAAGTTTGAATCAATTCTCAGAATTTACCCATCAATTTGTCTACAGCATTTTATATTCATTCCACTCTAGTCACTTTTACCTTTGCAAGTATTTCTTACTCTTTTTACTTTACTTTTAAAATTGCATTAGGACACATTTTTCATACGATTTGTCCAATATCATTCACACTCACTTTCAGTGCTTCATTACTCCCTGCTTCCCACTGTGTCATTGAGCTTAGAGTATAATTTGCTAATTTGGAGATTTCAGTTACTGGTATCTGAGTACAGGAGACTGTGCCAGGCTGTTCCCAGTTCTCTTTAAATAAAGTTCAAATAAACTTTAAAAGTTCTCTTCAGAAAAGTTAGAACTATGTTAAAGATTGATTGGAAGCTTCTCCTAATCTCAGTGTTTGGAAGTTCTTGAGATCTGAAACGAGCTTAACTCAAACAACCCAGAGATCCCACTTCTGTAGGTACTAAATCCAGAGGCGGGAAGACAGAAGTACCATGAGAGCACAATAGCTGGTGATATTAGTTTCCTATAGTTGTGTAAGAAATAACCGCAAACTTACCAGCTGGAAAGAACACTAATTTATTATGTCCCAGTTTCAGTAGGTCAAAGGTCTGCATGCCATGTAACAGTTCTCTGCCAAGAATCCTATAGGACAAAGTCAAGGTGAGGCGCTCATCTTCAGGTTCTAGGGAAGAATCTGCTTTCAAATTCATTTGGGTTGTTGATCAAATGGGCATACTCCTGGTTGATTGTTGGATGAAGGTCCTCATTTCCTTATTGTTTGTGGGCCAGAGGATGCTGTCTGTCCCATGGCCACCCACAATCATCCTCATGCTTCCCATATGACCCTCTCCATCTAGTGAAGACTTTTGAGAGCCCCTTGGACAGCAAGGAAATCAAACCAGACAATCCTAAAGGAAATTAGTCCTGAATATTCATTGGAAGCACTGATGCTGAAAGTGAAGCTCCAATAGTTTGGCCATGTATGAGAAGAGCTAGCTCATTGGAAAAGACCTCAATGCTGGGAAAGATTGAGGGCAAGAGGAGAAGGGGGCAACAGAGGATGAGATGGTTGGATGGCATCACCGATTAAATGGACATGAGTTTGAGCAAACTCAGGGAGATAGTGGAGGACAGGTAAGCCTGGTGTGTTGTGCAAGGAGTTGGACACAACTAAGTGACTGAACAACAGCAGCAATCTTCATAGCAGCAACAACCTGTCCAATCCTCATGCTATAAATCTCTGTAACTTCCCTTTCAGCCTTTACAGACTCATGCTTATGCCAAGCCCATCTGGATTATTTCCCTATTTAAAAAAAAAAATCTATTTTGATGGAGAAATATACCATGTTCATGGATTGGAAGAATCAATATAGTGAAAATGAGTATACTACCCAAAGCAATCTATAGATTCAATGCAATCCCTATCAAGCTACCAACAGTATTTTTCACAGAGCTAGAACAAATAATTTCACAATTTGTATGGAAATACAAAAAACCTCAAATAGCCAAAGCAATCTTGAGAAAGAAGAATAGAACTGGAGGAATCAACCTGCCTGACTCCAGGCTCTACTACAAAGCCACAGTCATCAAGACAGTATGGTACTGGCACAAAGACAGAAATATAGATCAATGGAACAAAATAGAAAGCCCAGAGATAAATTCACGCACCTATGGACACCTTATCTCTGACAAAGGAGGCAAGAATACACAATGGATTAAAGACAATCTCTTTAACAAGTGGTGCTGGGGAAAACTGGTCAACCACTTATAAAAGAACGAAACTAGAACACTTTCTAACACCATACACAAAAATAAACTCAAAATGGATTAAAGATCTAAACATAAGACCAGAAACTGTAAAACTCCTAGAGGAGAACATAGGCAAAACACTCTCCAACATAAACCACAGCAGGATCCTCTATGACCCACCTCCCAGAATACTGGAAATAAAAGCAAAAATAAACAAATGGGACCTAATTAAAATTAAAAGCTTCTGCACAACAAAGGAAACTATAAGCAAGGTGAAAAGACAGCCTTCAGAATGGCAGAAAATAATAGCAAATGAAGCAACTGACAAACAACTAGTCTCAAAAATATACAAGCAACTCCTACACCTCAATTCCAGAAAAATAAATGACCCAATCAAAAAATGGGCCAAAGAACTAAATAGACATTTCTCCAAAGAAGACATACAAATGGCTAACAAACACATGAAAAATGCTCAACATCACTCATTATCAGAGAAATGCAAATCAAAACCACAATGAGGTACCATTTCACACCAGTCAGAATGGCTGCAATCCAAAAATATACAAGCAATAAATGCTGGAGAGGGTGTGGAGAAAAGGGAACCTTCTTACACTGTTGGTGGGAATGCAAACTAGTACAGCCACTATAGAGAACAGTGTGGAGATTCCTTATAAAACTGGAAATAGAACTGCCTTATGACCCAGCAATCCCACTGCTGGGCATACACACTGAGGAAACCAGAATTGAAAGAGACATGTGTACCCCAATGTTCATCACAGCACTGTTTATAATAGCCAAGACATGGAAGCAACCTAGATGGCCATCGGCAGATGAATGGATAAGAAAGCTGTGGTACATATACACAATGGAGCATTACTCAGCCATTAAAAAGAATAAATTTGAATCAGTTCTAATGAGGTGGATGAAACTGGAGCCTATAATACAGAGTGAAGTAAGCCAGAAAGAAAAACACCAATACAGTATACTAACGTCCATTCTGAAGGAGATCAGCCCTGGGATTTCTTTGGAAGGAATGATGCTAAAGCTGAAACTCCAGTACTTTGGCCACCTCATGTGAAGAGTTGACTCATTGGAAAAGACCCTGGTGCTGGGAGGGATTGGGGGCAGGAGGAGAAGTGGATGACAGAGGATGAGATGGCTGGATAGCATCACTGACTCGATGGATGTCAGTCTGAGTGAACTCTGGGAGTTGGTGATGGACAGGGAGGCCTGGCGTGCTGCGATTCATGAGGTTGCAGAGTCAGACATGACTGAGCGACTGAACTGAACTGAATGCATATATATGGAATTTAGAAAGATGGTAATGATAACCCTGTATGTGAGACAGAAAAAGAGACACAGATGTTTAGAACAGTCTTTTGGACTCTGTGCGAGAGGGAGAGGGTGGGATGATTTGGGAGAATGGCATTGAAACATGTATAATATCATATAAGAAACGAATTGCAGTCCAGGTTTGATGCAGGATACAGGATGCTTGGGGCTGGTGCACTGGGATGACCCAGAGGGATGGTATGGGGAGGGAGGTGGGAGGGGGTTCAGGATTGGGAACACGTGTACACCCGTGGCAGATTCATGTTGATGTATAGCAAAACCAATACAATATTGTAAAGTAATTAGCCTCCAATTAAAATAAATAAATTTAAATTTAAAAAAATCTATTTTTAGGGCAACAGTACCATGTTGCAAAACAAACAACCCCCAGCTTGATACAACATCACATTCACAAGTTTGGAGAATGAGGTCAGAACATCTCAGGAAGGAGGAGGTCATTTTAGAAACACTGCTGACCACACTGAGGCATTTATCTTTTCCATTTTATGAGAAAGTTTCAGAAACAAAGAAAAATGACATAGAAGATGACACCTCCTGAGAATAAGAAGACCTTGAGTGAGAAGAAAGTTTCCAGTAAACAAACAGGAAATTTTTAAACTGAATTGATAAATTCTCTGCAATTACCAGTGGAATGAAACTACAGAATAGGCACAAATGATTTCACAAAGATCATTGAGGGAAAGAAGAAAGGGGAAAAAAAAAAAAAAACAAAACAGAGTTTTGTTAGAAAAGATCCAGAAATGCCAGGCCTGAGTTTAAATATACTAACATGAACAACATGAAACAAATGAGAAAAGATGAGCCGTGAAGGGAAACCACGCAATCGAATAATCAGCAAGGACGCTGAGAGCAGAGAAACCAGGCAGCCGGTGAACACGGAACAGAGTCCCGAATGAGAATTCCCAGATGATGAAAAGCACCAAGGAAACAGACACCCTGCTCAGAGCCAACAAGCTGCTTCAGGCTGAGAAATCCCAAGATTTAGAAAATGGAGATGGTGGTGGTAGGAGAGGAACCCATACACTTCACTGTGGGTGGATCCAATAGATTGCAAGGAAGGGATCTTAGTTAACTATGAGTAGTGCAGCCTAATGAACCCATTAAAAGCAGACAGAGGCAGCAGGATGAATATAGAAAACACATAGACTAGGTATCTTTTACTCTTCAGAGACTCCCATGCTGTTAGAACAAATATGAATATATATCTTTACCTTCTACCTGAGCAAACATGGCGGCTCAGTGGTACAGAGTCAGCCTCCCAGTGCAGGAGATGCAGTTTGATCCTTGCACTGGGAAAATCCCCTGGAGAAGGAAATGGCAATCCACTCCAGTATTCTTGCCCAGGAAATCCCATGGACAGAGGAGCAACTAAACAGCAACAGCAACCTTCTACCTAATTCTAGGAAAATGAATTGCAAACTATTAATGATGATTCAAATCCTTAGGGATCATCAAGCCTAACGTCTTCACAACCTTGCAAATCTGGGACAAAAGAGGACACTGAACATGTCTGGGTCAGACAAGGAATCTTAAAAATAGTTCATTCTAGGGATATTTCCAGTCCATTTTAGTTCGCTGATTCCTAAAATGTCAACGTTCACTCTTGCCATCTCCTGTTTGACCACTTCCAATTTTTCTTGATTCATTGACCTGACATTCCAGGTTCCTATGCAATATTGCTCTTTACAGCATTGGACCTTGCTTCTATCACCAGTCACATCCACAGCTGGGTATTGTTTTTGCTTTGGCTCCATCCCTTCATTCTTTCTGGAGTTATTTCTCCACTGATCTCCAGTAGCATATTGGGCACCTACCAACCTGGGGAGTTCCTCTTTCAGTATCCTATCATTTTGCCTTTTCATACTGTTCATGAGGTTCTCAAGGCAAGAACACTGAAGTGGTTGCCATTCCCTTCTCCAGTGGATCACATTCTGTCAGACCTCTCCACCATGACCTGCCCATCTTGAGTGGCCCCACATGGCATGGCTTAGTTTCATTGAGTTAGACAAGGCTGTGGTCCTAGTGTGATTAGATTGACTAGTTTTCTGTGAGTATGGTTTCAGTGTGTCTGCCCTCTGATGCCTCTCGCAACACCTACCGTCTTACTTGGGTTTCTCTTACCTTGGACGAGGGATATCTCCTCACAGCCGCCCCTCCTGACCTTGAACATGGAGTAGCTCCTCTCAGCCCTCCTGTGCTGGCGCAGCCACTGCTCCTTGAACGTGGGGGAGCTCCTCCCGGCCACCGCCCCGGCCTCAGGTGTGGGGTAGCTCCTCTCGGCCACGCTTCTGCGTGGCCCGTCACAGCTGGTGCACTTCTGTTGGAGAAGACTCTTGAGAGTCCCTTGGACTGCAAGGAGATCCAACCAGTCCATTCTAAAGGAGATCAGTCCTGGGTGTTCTTTGGAAGGACTGATGCTAAAGCTGAAACTCCAGTACTTTGGCCACCTCATGCGAAGAGTTGACTCATTGGAAAAGACTCTGATGCTGGGAGGGATTAGGGGCAGGAGGAGAAGGGGATGACAGAGGATGAGATGGCTGGATGGCATCACCGACTTGATGGACAAGAGTTTGGGTGAACTCCGGGAGTTGGTGATGGACAGGGAGGCCTGGTGTGCTGCAGTTCATGGGGTCTCATAGACTTGGACATGACTGAGCGACCTGAACTGAACTGAACTAAACTGAGGGATATTAGCCTGCTGCTTCCAGACTAGGGTTCTAGCACAGGGGGCTGTGGTCCTCTCTTTGAATAGATAAGCTGGCACCCAAATACACATCTTATTATTTTATGCTATTTAGTAAAATAGCAGCTGGAGTGTAGGTTTTGCCCAAGTTTGGATCCTCTGTACACAGTCATCATGGGTCTCCTTTTAGAACTTTTTTAATGAACGTATGTGTGCTTCTCTGTTTAATGTAATTCCTACTTTCCCTTAAGAACAGTATTTATTTTTTCAGACAAGGAATTTAAAAGTAAAATTTTTATTTCACTTCAATTGTCAGTGGCTTTTGAAGGATGAACATTTCTTTGTTGGTCAAGATAGGTCTTATTTTACCAACCCAAACTATTTTGACCAACTTTATGTGATGTTAAAGAAGTTTATTTTGCATCAGGTGGTTTTGGCTTTTGGGAATAACAGAGAGGAGATGTGTGCTCTGTGCATGAATTCATACATTCACTCAATAAACGACTAGGTATGAGAGTACTTAACATGTTTCAATGTTGGACCTCAGGTCCTCATCTGTGAAGGGCAGAAAAGTAGGAGTAGATTATTTATACTCTCCCTTTTAGTGTGAAAAGACAATGAGTCAATGAGTCCAAGCATCTAAGTGCCATGTAAATGGTTCCAGGGCTATGCTTGGCAACATATAAAGACATGCCATTCTCACCACATTCTATCTAAACAGGACCCCTGTAGGCATAGAAAAGTGTGATGCTATGTAGGGTGTTGTACAGGAAGACTATATCTCAAAAGGGAATGTTATGAAAAATGGAAGATCAGTAATACTAGTACATGCAGCCTGATAAAGAATCATCTCACTTTTGGCTACAGCTCTCCATTAAGCTCTTGGGATTGGCTGAGAAGAATAGAAGAGGCTCCTTTTGTTCTGGCTGAGAAGAGCCCGCTTGCTCTTGAGATACCATCTTAATTTAGTGAGAATTCTGCTAGCTAACTGTCCAGCTTACAGACAGGGGCATGGGAAAGAGCCCAACAACGATTGGGGAAGGCAGAGTGTAGTGATGAGCTCAGATGTCTAAACACAGATAGAAGAGAATCCAAAAGTTGAGGAGTAGATTACATGGGGAGCAGGCCAGTGGAAAGGCTGTGTATCCCGTAGGCATGGTGACAAAAACCAAGAATTAAAAATGCTCAAAATTAATCCAGCCAACTTTATTAAGAATAACAAGAAAAGGACTTGAGTTAAAGGCACATCCCCATATGTAACTTGTCATGTAATATTGATTCTTTTAATGGCAAACACAGTTTTGAGTTATAATTTGTGAAACAGACTTTTTTTTCAATTTTTGAACTTACCTTGGGCAATCAAAATAGTAGTGGCAGGTATGTGAAGTGTCTATTTTAAGGCAGGAAGGGACACAAAGAGAGAAAGTATGGATCATAAAACAGAAAGAGAAATCCAGATCAAACCTTTCAAGAATCTATTTGCAGATTTACTTTTAAAAAATATTCTCTAGTTTTCGAAGAAATAATCGAACAGTGATTAGTTCAGTGATTAGAACAGTGATTATTTGAATAATTGAACAAAAATCAAAAAGTTCAGTGATTTTCAAGTTAAGGAATTAGCTTTAGCTTGACTCTCTCCCCAAGATGATCCACACACTTCAGTCCTATCAGAACAGATCAGTCGTTCAGTCGTGTCCAACTCTTTGTGACCCCATGATCGCAGCACGCCAGGCCTCCCTGTCCATCACCAACTCCCGGAGTTCACTCAGACTCACGTCCATCGAGTCCGTGATGCCATCCAGCCATCTCATCCTCTGTTGTCCCCTTCTCCTCCTGCCCCCAATACCTCCCATCACCAGGGTCTTTTCCAATGGGTCAACTCTTCACATGAGGTGGCCAAAGTACTGGAGTTTCAGCTTTAGCATCATTCCTTCCAAAGAAATCCCAGGGCTGATCTCCTTCAGAATGGACTGGTTGGATCTCCTTGCAGTCCAAGGACTCTCAAGAGTCTTCTCCAACACCACAGTTCAAAATCATCAATTCTTCGGCGCTCAGCCTTCTTCACAGTCCAACTCTCACATCCATACATGACCACAGGAAAAACCATAGCCTTGACTAGACGAACCTTTGTTGGCAAAGTAACGTTTCTGCTTTTGAATATGCTATCTAGGTTGGTCATAACTTTCCTTCCAAGGAGTAAGCGTCTTTTAATTTCATGGCTGCAGTCACCATCTGTAGTGATTTTGGAGCCCAGAAAAATAGAGTCTGATACTGTTTCCACTGTTTCCCCATCTATTTCCCATGAAGTGATGGGACCGGATGCCATGATCTTCATTTTCTGAATGTTGAGCTTTAAGCCAACTTTTTCACTCTCCACTTTCACTTTCATCAAGAGGCTTTTTAGTTCTTCTTCACTTTCTGCCATAAGGGTGGTGTCATCTGCATATCTGAGGTTATTGATATTTCTCCCAGCAATCTTCATTCCAGCTTGTGTTTCTCCCAGTCCAGCGTTTCTCATGATGTACTCTGCATATAAGTTAAATAAACAGGGTGACAATATACAGCCTTGACAAACTCCTTTTCCTATTTGGAACCAGTCTGTTGTTCCATGTCCAGTTCTAACTGTTGCTTCCTGACCTGCATACAAATTTCTCAGGAGGCAGATCAGGTGGTCTGGTATTCTCATCTCTTTCAGAATTGTCCACAGTTTATTGTGATCCACACAGTCAAAGGCTTTGGCATAGTCAATAAAGCAGAAATAGATGTTTTTCTCGAACTCTCTTGCTTTTTCCATGATCCAGCAGATGTTGGCAACTTGATCTCTGGTTCCTCTGCCTTTTCTAAAACCAGCTTGAACATCAGGAAGTTCACGGTTCACTTATTGCTGAAGCCTGGCTTGGAGAATTTTGAGCATTACTTTACTAGCATGTGAGATGAGTGCAATTGTGCAGTAGTTTGAGCATTCTTTGGCATTGCCTTTCTTTGGGATTGGGATGAAAACTGACCTTTTCCAGTCCTGTGGCCACTGCTGAGTTTTCCAAATTTGCTGGCATATTGAGTGCAGCACTTGCACAGCATCATCTTTCAGGATTTGAAATAGCTCAACTGGAATTCCATCACCTCCACTAGCTTTGTTTGTAGTGATGTTTTCTAAGGACCACTTGACTTCACATTCCAGGATGTCTGGCTCTAGGTCAGTGATCACACCATCATGATTATCTGGGTCATGAAGATCTTTTTTGTACAGTTCTTCCATGTATTCTTGCCACCTCTTCTTAATATCTTCTGCTTCTGTTAGGTCCATACCATTTCTGTCCTTTATCGAGCTCATCTTTGCATGAAATGTTCCTTTGGTATCTCTGATTTCCTTGAAAAGATCCCTAGTCTTTCCCATTCTGTTGTTTTCCTCTATTTTTTTGCATTGATCACTGAAGAAGGCTTTCTTATCTCTTCTTGCTATTCTTTGGAACTCTGCATTCAGATGTTTATATCTTTCCTTTTCTCCTTTGCTTTTCGCTTCTCTTCTTTTCACAGCTATTTGTAAGGCCTCCCCAGACAGCCATTTGGCTTTTTTGCATTTCTTTTCCATGGGGATGGTCTTGATCCCTGTCTCCTGTACAATGTCACGAACCTCATTCCATAGTTCATCTGGCACTCTATCTACCAGATCTAGGCCCTTAAATCTATTTCTCACTTGCACTGTATAATCATAAGGGATTTGATTTAGGTCATACCTGAATGGTCTAGTGGTTTTCCCTACTTTCTTCAATTTAAGTCTGAATTTGGCAATAAGGAGTTCATGGTCTGAGCCACAGTCAGCTCCCAGTCTTGTTTTTGCTCACTGTATAGAGCTTTTCCATCTTTGGCTGCAAAGAATATAATCAATCTGATTTCGGTGTTGACTATGTGGTGATGTCCATGTATAGAGTCTTCTCTTGTGTTGTTGGAAGAGGGTGTTTATTATGACCAGTGCATTTTCTTGGCAAAACTCTATTAGTCTTTGCCCTGCTTCATTCCGTATTCCAAGACCAAATGTGCCTGTTACTCCAGGTGTTTCTTGATTTCCTACTTTTGCATTCTAGTCCCCTATAATGAAAAGGACATTTTTTTGGGTGTTAGTTCCAAAAGGTCTTTTAGGTCTTCATAGAACTGTTCAACTTCAGCTTCTGCAGCATTACTGGACGGGGCATAGACTTGGATTACTGTGATATTGAATGGTTTGCCTTGGAAACAAACAGAGATCATTCTGTCATTTTTGAGATTGCATCCAAGTACTGCATTTCGGACTCTTTGGTTGACCATGATGGCTAATCCATTTCTTCTGAGGGATTCCTACCTGCAGTAGTAGATATAATGGTCATCTGAGTTAAATTCACCCATTCCAGTCCATTTCAGTTCGCTGATTTCTAGAATGTCGACATTCACTCTTGCCATCTCTTGTTTGACCACTTCCAATTTGCCTTGATTCATGGACCTGACATTCCAGGTTCCTATGCAATATTGCTCTTTACAGCATCGGACCTTGCTTCTATCACCAGTCACATCCACAGCTGGGTATTGTTTTTGCTTTGGCTCCATCCCTTCATTCTTTCTGGAGTTATTTCTCCACTGATCTCCAGTAGCATATTGGGCACCTACTGACCTGGGGAGTTTCTCTTTCAGGATCCTATCATTTTGCCTTTTCATACTGTTCATGGGGTTCTCAAGGAAAGAATACTGAAGTGGTTTGCCATTCCCTTCTCCAGTGGACCACATTCTGTCAGATCTCTCCACCATGACCCACCCATCTTGGGTTGCCCAAAGGGCATGACTTAGTTTCATTGAGTTAGACAAGGCTGTGGTCCTAGTGTGATTAGATTGACTAGTTTTCTGTGAGTATGGTTTCAGTGTGTTTCCCCTCTGATGCCCTCTTGCAACACCCACTGTCTTACTTGGGTTTCTCTTACCTTGGACGAAGGGTATCTCCTCACCACTGCCCTTCCTGACCTTCAGTGTGGGATAGCTCCTCTAGGCCCTCCTGTGCCCATGCAGCCACAGCTCTGGGTAACTCGATCGTCAGTCCTATAGCTCCACAAAAAACTGCACAAGTGAGTTCCAACCTGGGCCACCAGAACAGGCATCATTCATCCTCTAAAACTACTGACCGCTGACCAACAAAATCTATTTGCTTTGATTTCCTGTATGTGGGTGTAAAGAAAGAACACAGGAAAGCTGCCACATGTAAGTAGGAAGGTCTTGCTTTGGTCTTGGGATCCTCTCTATGGCTCTTTGAGATTGTAAATCCATGATCAGAAATTTTGCTGAATTTACAAATATTTCATTGATGTTTCTCATAATCTCTAAAGGAAGAGTGAGTCCTTCATTCATTGTTATTTATTTATTTGGCCCAAAATGGCACCCCACTCCAGTACTTCTGCCTGGAAAATCCCATGGATGGAGGAGCCTGGTGGGCTGCAGTCCATGGGGTCGCTAAGAGTCGGACACGACTGAGCAACTTCACTTTCACTTCTCACTTTCATGCATTGGAGAAGGAAATGGCAACCCACTCCAGTGTTCTTGCCTGGAGAATCCCAGGGATGGGGGAGCCTGGTGGGCTACTGTCTATGGGGTCGCACAGAGTCGGACACGACTGAAGCGACTCAGCAGCAGCAGTAGCAGCAGCATATAATAAAAATGCACATATTCTGAGCTAGATGCTGGAAATAAACAGAACCTTAAAGACTAGAACAACTCTGCTCATAGATGTATTGAAACAAAGGATGAAATTTAATGATATTTTTAGGAACCTCAATAACTGAGAAATTATTCAAGATCTTTGATCTTTGATATCGTGGATCTCTGCCTACTATGATGGGAATGATGTTTTTGTGAAATAAGAGCTACAAAGTGCATAGCATGGTGACTTCTGTTATCAAGTGAATGTGCTTTGGCATACTGCAAATGTTTGATAATATTAGCTCATTAATTCATAGACTCGCACATTTCAATTGCTCAGTCCCTTTCATTTACGTTAATATGATTCTTACATGTTAAACTATTTTGAGGATGAGCATGAAATGCCCTGAAAGAGATCTCATTTTACTGAGGCTACCCCTTTCTTGCTTCAGCCACCAAGATCTAAATCCAGAAGATGACATCTAAAGCCCCAGTACAGGGACCAGACAAACAGCACTAGCATCCAAGCAAAAAGTCAGTCATTAAATGTCTGCTGTTCTTTTCTCACCCAGTTATCTTGCCTGTGCCCCCTGCCCAAGTCCTCCTCCACTGCTCCTATGTGGTTAAAAATGTCACCATTTGGGGGCATATTTACTTAGCCACCTACTTCCTGGCTCTGGGGTTCTATTTTGTTAGATCCTGTCGTCACTACCAGGCTGGAGGCCAATGTTTGTACTGGGTGGGAGTTACAGGGAGGCATAAACAGAATCAACCCTCTTGTGCTTTAAAAAATCAGGCTAGGATTATATACATATTTCATGTCAGAAAAATGAAATGTGTCTTGGCGGTGGATGGGAAGCTGGAGCACTTGGAGGGGGAGTGGAGAATTGGCAGAATCGCTCCCCTGTTCCTTGGCCCCCAGCCTGACAATCATTCAACCTTACTCTTGGACTCAGCTTCTTCCCCCTCTTCTGAGGCCTTCCAAATGCCCCAGCTTCCTTGCCATCATCCCTAGCATGTTGTCCGGACCCAGAATGCCTCAAAAAGGAAGAGCACATTGACAAAATGGTGTATGTTCCCAAAATTAGGTAAGGCTTAGATTCTAGTTGCTGGAGTGAAGCTCCACAGCTTTGCTTTGAGGCTCATATGGCAAGACTGATTCACCCATTTAGATCATTTATGACCTAAATGGGGATATAGGTGAACATCTACCATTTCACTGGAAGTGGACGTCCCACTTATTGGGTTTGTAGAGTGCTGAGATTATTATCTGCTGAAACTGCTTGCTAAATTTCTCTAAATTCCATTTATTCTGGCCAGCTCCCATGGTTCTGCTTCTCTAATTCCGGGGGTTTTCTAGCATCACTCAATGTTGCAGTCCCTTCTGAATTGCTATCTGCACAAAATGTGGCCCTTGCCTAACTCCTTTAGACTCACCCTTTCACTAACTAGCTCCCAGTTCCTCCCAGTATGTTCCCAGGAGAGACCACCCTGTTTTATACTGTCCTTGCCCTAAGCCCTCAGACTCCTCAGAAAATATTCTTCCTGCTACTCATGGTCTCAGAAATCCTGACGATCTCTAGTGACAGTGCTGCTTCTGTGCATGTGACCCCTAGATACTGGTTCCCAGGGGTATAGATACATTTCTAGAGACCTACATGACAGCTTTTAGGCCACCGCTTCCCACCCACCTTGAGAAAACCCTCCTCCTTTGAGACTCAGGTCACAAGCATACTGTCCTCACCTGTATGTCTGCCATCTGCCAGCCTCTGGGTAGGTCATTTCTTCATATTTAGCATCTCTTTGTAGCCAGGCAGAACATCTTACTCTCCACCTTAAATACTAAAATGCAGTGGTGATGTCACTAACCATAACCATAAACCTTTGCTAATCTGATTGGCTTCAAACTATCTTCCCCATCTAAACAATTCATTCCAAACACCACAAGCCAGACCCTGGACCTCTTTGTTTAAGTGCCCTTGTTGTTGTTGTTAAGTCATTAAGTCATGTCTGACTCTTTGTGACCCCATTGGACTACAATATACCAGGCTTCCTTGTCCTTTGCTATTTTCTGGAGTTTGCTCAAACTCATGTCCATTGAGTCAGTGATGGTATCTAACCGTCTCATCCTCTGCTGCCCCTTTCTTCTCCTGCTTTCAGTTTTTTCTAGCATCACAGTCTTTTCCAATGTATCAACTCTTTGCATCAGGTAGCAAAAGTTACAGAACTTCAGCTTCAGCATCAGTTCTTCCAATGAATATTCAGGGTTGATTTCCTTTAGGATTGACTGGTTTGATCTCCTTGCTGTCCAAGGGACTCTCAAGAGTCCTTCTCCAAAAGCACAGTTCAAAAGCGTCAATTCTTTGGTGTTAAGTGCCCTAACTCTCACCAAAATATCACCTTTGGAACCACACCCTTCTAGCTTTATTCAAACAGTGCAAAAATATGATAGTTTAATAGTGAGTGAAATCTTCCAATTTCAGGTGATGAATATGGACATCAAAATAGAAACAAACACTGTAGTTAGCCTCAAAGTTTTATTTGGGAAGGAGTAAAAACAGTGGAAAGAATAGAAGGAAAAGAATATTGTTGAGGGGTGGGGTGAGAGAGAGGCTCAAGAGAGAAGGAATATATGGATACATATAGATGATTCACTTTGTTGTACAGCAGAAACTTAAACAACATTGAACAGTTGTAAAGCAACAATAATCCAATTAAAGAAGAGTGTTGATGACCTTTGCCCTTAAAAGAAATGCCCACATCATCTTATTGAGGAGATAAATTCAGTGTTGAATATCAAATAAATTGGAGACAGTTCATTTCTTCTTCAGGAGAAAATAGCATTCCTGCTAGCCCTCCATAGAGCTGCAATGAAGGATAATATGAAAGGGTCATATGTGATGATTTCTTGGTTTGTCAGTGGTGAAGAATCCACCTTGTACCAGTGTGCCAGAGACTAGTCGACCTAGCCCCTGTGCCATGGTCAGCCCACCAAAGGCCAACTAAAGGTGAAGTGTCCCACCCTACTGAAAATGTGTGTGTGCTGTTCCAGAATCTGACATGTCTAAAATAGGAGGCTGGGAAACTTGCCTTATCTAGAGTTGAGTCCCAGATCTTTGCATTGTCCAAAGCAATCCAGGAATTCAAGTTATACTAATGTAATCTTCCTTCTTGTGCCAAAAACAACTTTTGATTGGGTCTTCTACACTTACTTTGTAGGTCATACGTTCTTCCCCCAAAATGTGACCGTTGATGAACTAGCATCAACTGATTTCTGAGAATTTTCAAGGCAAGGGAATAGCCCCCAAACACTTCTGAATTTTGCTGACTTTTTGTCAAATGGCTATGCCTCCCTCAACTCTGTGTTGTCAGCAGAATTAACCAGTATATACCATTTTTTTATAGATTTTGAGCAGGGAGGACCTCAAGTCTGACCCCTGTCGGGCCCCAGTAAATCTCACGGTGCACAATTAAAGACACTCCTCTGGGCTTTGTTTTTCCACCAGTCCATCATCTCCTCCCATGCGCTCTGGATACTAGCAAAACTTCTTTTCATCAGAAATTCACAGTAGGATTTTTTTTCAACATCTGTGCAAGACCCAAATAGGTTATTACATAGGATGTGATTTTTCATGTGACCCCCCCAAGGAATATTTCAGGGTCTTCCATTAAAACGATACTTTTCTCATGTGAAAGACTTTGCATTTCTTTCCTGCCTGTGTCCCTTAGCATCTTCATTTTTAAACACTAATGCTCTGGAACTTATCCTCCTAGAAGACCTCTCTCCATGTAGAGTGTACATACTTTACTTGTTCTTTCATTTAAGTTCAAAATAAAATCATTCAAAGTAGGAAACAGTACAATTGACAGTCCTGCCTTTATTCAAGGACCACTTAATTTTGTTACCACTTGGGTTTAGAGACTCTTGGAATATTAACTTGGAAATCTCTTGAGATCTTTGTTTCTTTAAGTGGTTTGTTCCTGGGGTCTGCACAACAGTATTATTCTTATATTAAGACCAATGTTAATTTTCTAGAATAAGTTCATGTTCATTTTGAGGCTAGACCAAGACTTCAAAGATATCTTCTAGATGGGAGGTATCTACTTCAGTCTCTCACCTCAGAAGGTCTGGAGTTGTTCATTCTGTCTTCTCTTCAGGAGGCAAAGTAGGACACATGTTCTTTTCCAGGTGCCTCACATGAAGCTGAGGAAGACAGTGAGACAGAATTAGAGCCTTGGCACTAATCACATGATAGTTGAGCTCCTCCCTCTTACTGTAGAAAATACAGCAAAGTGAAAAACATTAGAAACTATAAAGAAAATGATAAGGGTAACTCATATTTCACAGCCATGGATATATACTGTTCATGTCATGGGGAATGTCAGTTTTTATTATGAAAAATTTACTTTACATAATTTGGCATGGCTTCTCTTTTACACATAATAATATAAGTCAAGTATTTTCCAGCATGAGTCAAAACTCTAGTATATTTTTGATGATCATTTGGTGTATTACCAAACATACCATAACTCAACTAATTGCCCGATTTTCTAGAGTTTTTAATATTTTAAATAATGTAACAGTGAGTATCTCTCTACAAATATTTTTCCCTTCTATTTGATAATTAACTCAGAATAAATTCTCAAAGGTTCGGATTAAGAGGATAGATATTCTAAGATCTTTGGTATTTATTAACAACTCTTTACAGATAACTTATGCCAATTTATATTTCATCCAGGGACATATTAAAACCACTAACTTGTTAGATTGGCATGAGTATTAGTTATTCTAAGTCTTTAGAATTTTCATTACCAAAAAATTCAAATTGACAGAAAAGATACAAGAATAGTACAATAAACTCCTCTTTGTTCTTTGTGTATATCCCCCAATTATTAATATTGTTGTTGTTGTATGAATTATCTCTCTAACCATATATCGTTATTATTAATGCTATCATTATTATTATTTGCTGAAAGATTTAATAATAAGTTACAGGCCCTTTATCCCTAAATATTTCAATTTTTATATACTAAGAACACTCTCTTATATAATATTATATTTTCAAATTAAGCACTTTTAACATTAATAAAACGTCATCTTTAAGTGCACATCTTATGCTGAAATTGTCCTAATACTGTCCTTTGTTTTGTTTTTTGATCTAAAATCCAATCCAGGATGACATATTGTGTTTTCTGTCATGTTTTTTTAATCTCTTTAATCTGAGATAGTTTCTCTGCCTTTATTTTTCATGACATTGACATATTCAAAGACTACGGACAGGTTGTTTTGTAAAATGTTCCTCCACCTGGGTTTTCTGAGTTTCCTCATAAATAGATTCAGGTTTTTTAAAAGGATGTCACAGAAGCGATGCTGTGTTCTTCTCAGCAGGTTATATCAGGATGTCATTTTGTCCTATTTTTGGTGACGTCCACTTTGATCACTTGGTTAAAGTGGTTCTGCCATGTTTCTCTGCTTTTAAGGTAACTTTTCCCTTTTGCAATTAATAAGCAATCTGTGGGAAGTTACTTGAGACTACATAAATATTCTGTTCCTCAACAAACTATTCCTCTTGGGTTTTAGCATCCATTTTGATATGTGTCTGAAATCACTATTACTATGATTTTTGCAAAATAATGATTTCTCTAACTCTAGAATTCCTTCTGCATTTATTACTTTCCATTTTACTGTTACAAAAAGCTTCTTTTTCTTGCTATTTTGTATGTAGGAACGTATCTGTATCATTCAGTCATTTGTTCATTTGTATTTTAATATCAGTATGGATATTTGGATTCTTTTTTTATTCAGTATAAACCATTACAGATATTATTCATTTTGACAATGTAACTGTTGCTAATTTGGTTAATGGAATCCTATAAAAGACTGTCTCTAGATTCCTTAAATATATCTTTGTCATTTTCTTTTAGTCTTTTCTTATATTCTGTACCTCCTCCTCCACAAAAACATTCCAGAATTTGTCTCAATATTACCCTCCTCTCATTCTGGAATTGGTCATTTATATAAGGAAACTTGAATTCATTCAGTGGAAAATGGAATTACTTCTAGCTTTTTAATGCAAAATGTCTGTTTTTAATTTTCGTCTCTTTGGTTATTAGTGAAGTTATTTTTTCAATTTTTTTTTTTTTGCTTTATGTTTCTTTTGTTATTGTCTTTTTAATTTGTACAATGTTTTCTTTGGGATACCTAGAATACACATTTATGAATGACTTGTATTCTAATATTTTGATTGAATCACTTGTTTCTAAGGGTAAATATACATTTTGGACTGAATACTGGAGTGGGTAGACATTACCTTCTCCAGGGGATCTTCCCAACACAGGGATTCAACCCAGTTCTCATACACTGTGGGCAAATTCTTTACCATCTGAGTCATCAGGGAAGCCCAAATATGCTTTTAATATGATTGTTTTAAATGGTGAGTGACTGATGTTTTTGAACTATGGTGTTGGAGAAGACTCTTGAGAGTCCCTTGGACTGCAAGGAGATCCAACCAGTCCATCCTAAAGGAGATCAGTCCTGGGTGTTCATTGGAGGGACTGATGTTGAAGCTGAAACTCCAATACTTTGGCCACATGATGTGAAGAGCTGACTCATTTGAAAAGACCCTGATGCTCAGAAAGATTGAGGCCAGGAGGAGAAGGGGATGACAGAGGATGAGATGGTTGGATGGCATCACCAACTCGATGGACATGGGTTTGTGTGAACTCCAGGAGTTGGCGATGGACAGGGAGGCCTGGTGTGCTGTGGTTCATGGGGTTGCAAAGAGTTGGACACAACAAAGTGACTGAACTGAACTGAGTGAGTGAATGAGTGAAAGTCGGTCAGTCGTGTCTGACTCTTTGCAACCCCATGGACTATACAGAATACTGTATAATTCTGGACTAGGCCAGAACACTGGAGTGGGTAGCCTTTCTCTTCTCCAGGGGATCTTCCCAACCCAGGGATCGATCCCAGGTCTCCCACATTGCAGGTAGATTCTTTATCAGCTGAGCCACAAGGGAAGCCCAAAAATACTGGAATGGGTAGCCTATCCCTTCTTCAGTGGATCTTCCTAACCCAGGGAGCCAACCGTGGTCTCCTGCATAAGACTCTTAATCAAACTATGTTAGGTGGTAGAATTCAGTCACACAGTAGAACACATCTCTATAGTTAAATTCAGAATGTCAGCCTATGGTAGCTGAAACCAATCTCCTGTGCTTTCTGCATGACAGTAGCTAGAGTGAGATTAGGTAGTGGTGTATGCAAATTCTTTATGGGCAAAAGCACCAATGGAGTTTGGAAGAGGAAAAGATAAGTCTGAAGACAAAGGTACCTGTGACAGTGGAAACAGGCATCTCTAAAAGGGAAAAGAAAGAATTATTCCAGAAGCAGTTTTATAGAGAAAGGAAATGTTTTCTCTCAAGCAGTACCAGTTAAAAAAGAAATTATAAACCAAAGTGAAAATTTATTAAAACTTTACCTTTATGAGGAACTTCCCTAGTGACTCAGTGGTAAAGAACCCGTCAATCAATGCAGAAGACTCAGGTTTGATTCCTGGGTTGGGAGAAGGAAATGGCAACCCATTCCAGCATTCTTGCCTCGAAAATCCCAGGAATGGAGGAGACTGGCGGGCAACAGTCAATGAGGTCGAAGAAGAGATGGACATGACTTAGCGACTAAACAACAACAACAACTTTAATGAAGTTGTTTATGAAGAAATACCATGAGTTTGAAACATTCTATAAAACATGCAAATGGGAAAGATTATCTGTCTGCTTGTAATAAAGTAAGCAGACACACCCAGAACTATCTAAATACACAGTGATCACTCTTAAAATGAAATTATAAGGAGAAAATTCAATAGCAGATTCTATTTGGGGACATGGATCTCAACCATAAAGTCACATACTGAACTGTAGCTGTCAGGTCTGAGATGGTTTTGATGTTAGAAATTCTCCCATCCCGCCCACAAGCACTGCAGGCTCCCAGGATGCCACTGCTTGCCCTGGGATGCAGAAGTGATGCGGCAACTCTGGCTGTGCCTCAGTCGACCTGTCATCTGGGTTCCCAGCATCCTTGGCCCTTCAGTAGCTGCTGAAACGTCAGTCTCTTAACTTTTGACTTCCTGTGAGATCACAGGATTTGTTGTCCATTTAGGCAACTTGCAGCCAGAGGCACACATGCCAGCAAAACAGTCCCCAAAGTTCAGAGAGGGGAAGGAAGTCACTCAATTTTGTCACTGTCACTCCCTTGCTTCCCTTTTTCTCTCCACCGCTTTTCCGTTCCTGGCTAGTCGCTTCCGATTGCTCAAGGGAGCCGCTAGAGGCCTTTCTTCTCGCCAAGTCCTCACAGCTTCCTCTGGAGGACACCTCCATGCTAGAGTTTCCTTTCAGAAAGTGCTAAATCTGATCTTTTTTCTTCCCTTGACAATTATTTTAGAAAATTTGGAAGTGCAAAAAAAGGTAAAGAGGAAAATAAAAGCTACATACAATTCTATCACCCAGGATTAACCACTAAAGCAGAGACATTACTTTGCCAACAAAGGTCCGTCTAGTCAAGGCTATGGTTTTTCCGTGGTCATGTATGGATGTGAGAGTTTGACTGTGAAGAAGGCTGAGCGCCAAAGAATTGACACTTTTGAACTGTGGTGTTGGAGAAGACTCGTGAGAGTCCCTTGGACTGCAAGGAGATCCAACCAGTCCATTCTGAAAGGAGATCAACCCTGGGATTTCTTTGGAAGGAATGATGCTAAAGCTGAAACTCCAGTACTTTGGCCACCTCATGTGAAGAGTTGATTCATTGGAAAAGACTCTGATGCTGGGAGGGATTGGGGGCAGGAGGAGAAGGGGACGACAGAGGATGAGATGGCTGGATGGCATCACTGACTCGATGGACGTGAGTCTGAGTGAACTCCGGGAGTTGATGATGGACAGGGAGGCCTGGCGTGCTGTGATTCATGAGGTCGCAAAGAGCCGGACATGACTAAGTGACTGAACTGAATTGAACTGAACTGACTTTTCTTTAAGTCTTTATTGAATCTGTTACAATATTTTCTCTGCTTCATGGGGTTTTTTTTTTTTTTTCCTCTCTTTTGGCTGAAAAGCATGTGAGATTTTAACTCCCTGACCAGGGATTTAATCCACACCCCCTGCATTGGAGGATGAAGTTTTAACCACTGGACCATTAGGGGAGTCCCAACTACTATCAACTTTTAATGTGTATCTTTCTATTCATTTTCTCTCATTCATATGTCTTTTTCTATAAGTCTTTATATAATTCTCTCTCTGTATGTGTCTATCTCTCAGTATGTAGATATATAATATACAACATATATATAATACACATACATATATATTGAGACAGGGAGAGACAGAGACAGAGAGATAGAAACAATGATGCAGTCCCTCCAAAGTGCGCACACACACACACTCACACACAAGAAATAAATTTCTATTTTATTAAGCCACTGAGTTTCAGGTTTATGTGATAAGCAAAGATAACCTAACTAATGCAGATATGCCAGGTAAGGTAGTTGGTAACAGATGGGTGCACTCAACTGTAAACAGAGCGATGGAGGGAGGAGGAGAAAGCAATAAGAGGGGATTATGAACACTACCTGTGTTCATAATTAAATGAGGAGACTGTGATAAGCAGGCCACCCATTTATGTGTGCTTCAGATCTAAATATATTTAAAATAATCAGCCAAGGATTGAGAAATCAAGGTTGGTCTGTTGACCCTTTCTTTCATTCAAAAAACATTAGTTCATTGCCTGCCACATGTTAGGTTATCAGATTGATCAAGGATCAATACTCAGTCCCTTCTCTCAGGGTGGAATTGTCAGGAGAAAGATCAGCTTCTTCATAACTCAGTCAGTAAAAATAGCTGTTTTCTATATAGACCTTCGGGGAAAAAGAAAAGTTAAACAACAGACGAATAGTCTCACATTTCATTAAAACCTAGTCTGGTTGTTTTTCCTCCTTCTGTAATAAACTGAGATTTTAAATGGATTAGCTTCAAGCTTTTGCTATTTTTTTTTTTTTACTTCTGGCTTCTAAGAAAACTCTAAGATCCAAAAACTGATCAAAGTTCTCAGGTTAGGGTTTTTTTAAAAAATGGAAGTAAAGAGCCCAGATAAAACAGTGATGGGAAAATCAACACTTGCTTGGCTCATCTTGGCTAACTGTATTTAATTAGAAAAGATTCTTTAGAATCTGGAGCAAACTGAAAATTGACTCTCAGAAGCTCTGGGTCATTTGCTATTTGACTTGCCTCATTCTGCTAATCCAGGTTACTACTGTGTGTGGTGCGAAGACAAACAGGGACCTTACCAGAAGGAGCGCACTGTCTCATGAGAAACAGGACAGACTGAAGGGGTTTGCTGTCTGTGCTGGGTCACAGAGGGAAGCAGGGCAAGGATGCAGGGAACAGCCACCTGCCTGAACAAGAGCCATGCTGACTGCATGCCTGAACAATGAGCAACAATTTATGGATAATCTTCCTCTTCACTGTTCCTGGGAGTGTCTCTTCCCTTTGCTATGTGATAGAAGTGACTCTTCTGCATGAATTCAAAGAAGTGGAACAAGAACACTGCTTCCTTTTTAAAAATAGTTAAAAAAAATCTTTTCTATTATGGTTTGTTACAGGATATGGAATACAGTTCACTATCCTATAAAGTAAGACATTATTGTTTATCTATCCCACATGTAATAGTTTGCATCAGATAGTCCCAAATGCCCAATCTGCCCGTCCCCCAACCTCTTGTCCCTATTGGCAACTGCAGATTAGCCCTCTATATCTGTGGGTCTGTTTCTTTTTCATAGATATGTATGCTTCTGTCATAGTTTAGACTCCACATATAAGTGCTGTCGTGATATATTTGCCTTTTTCTTTTTCACTTCTTTCATTTAGTATGATAATCTCTAGGTCCATCCATGCAGCTGCAAATGGCATTATCTCATCCCTTGTTATTTGTTGTTGTTGCGTTAGTCCTTCAGTCGTGTCCAACTCTTTGCAACCCCATGGTCTGTAGCCTGACAGGCTCTTCTGTCGAAAGGTAATATACCATTATGTATATGTGCCATATCTTTATCCATCTGTCAGTGGACATGCAGTTTGTTCAGGAAACGTTGTTTCTGTCACTCTGAAATAGGCTACTAATATGCTTCCCTGACCATGTCATCAGCCAGAAAGCCTGATCCTGATGTCATTTTTTTTTTTTTTTTGCACTTTTGGCCTCTTTGTTTCTGGAATCTTGTCCTGCCACTGAGCTCTTCCCAACTATATGATTATCTTCTTATTATTCAATGCTCCTCTGTGTTGGAAAGTTAATGAAGATAAGGTTCAGAAAATAATTGTGTTTTGCCTTCAAATCTAAAATACCACTCGGCTTCCCAGGTGACACAGAGGTAAAGGATCTGCCTGCCAGTGCAAGAGACACAAGAGATGAGGTTCAGTCCCTGGATTGGGAGGAAATGACAACCCACTGCAGTATTCTTGCCTGGGAAATCCCACAGACAGAGCAGCCTGGCAGGCTATAGTCCATGCGGTTGCAAAGAATTAGACACGACTGATCAACTGAACACACAAATTACAACATCCTTGAAAGGTAAGTGATGTTTTAGAAAGAGAGATAGAATGTTGGTAATATTACATGTCTCCTCCTGGGAATAGGAGGCGGGGAACATCTGAATACTGCCCTAATCTCACAGCTCCTTCCCTTAGAGTACCCAAAGGGATTATAAATACAAGGGGCTACAGCAAATGGGAAATTAAAGTACACTGTATTATTAGTCTGGCCAATGCCAAATAAACAAATGCAGAACTTTCTGGTAACATATCCAGGACACATGGCATCCTCTCAGATCCCAATCCAGATCCCCAGGTTCTAAACCTAATATTTTATCTTGGAATCTTAACATCCTTGGGCTGCTCACATGGAACAGGAGACACAACTCATAAATAAGGAAAGTACAACATGGAAAAAGAAATAAAATTAATCTGGAGAAATTTCAGAGAAAATCTTTTATTAAAGAAAACAACAAACAAACAAAAAGTACTCGACCATAAAAAAACAGCTCTGTCATAAAAAGTGAATTCTCATCATCAGGCAGATACGTATCCTGGACCTAATTCCTAATTTATAGACGTAGAGGGCTTGTGGGTCATTCCAATATCAACCCTGAGAACAAGAAAAAGAGAAGAGATGGGTGACAGCAGGTCCCCTCACTGGTGGAAAAAGAAAATGTTCATCTATGATGACCTGCCCACTAGCGAATATGACCCAAACAGCAGCAGGACATTCGGCACAGTCTAGTACTTTATTCTGTTAGAGACCGAGAAATGGAACAAGAGAATGAAGGGACAGTTCTACTAAGCACTCACAACTCTGGGATTGGTTGGGAAAGAAAGAAAGGCTATTGTTTATGTTAAGGGTTTTGTTTTATTAGGGCTTTCCTAGTGGCTCAGATGACAAAGAATCTGCCTGCAACACAGGAGACCTGGGTTTGATCCCTGGGTCAGGAAGATCCCCTGGAGAAGGGACTGGCTACCCACTCTAGAACTCTTGCCTGGAGAATTCCATGGACAGAGGAGCTATTGTCATGGTCAATACTACCACTGTGAGCTTCTTGCTCTTTGAAGGAGAATTTATGTTGGTACTCCTGAAACTCAGTTACTACTAAAATTAGCTAATCCAATACTCATTATGTATAAGCGAAAAAATGTGCCTCTGAAAGATTATTTTGACCAAGAGCTCGTAGCTATTAAGTGTAGATCTTTAGTTATCTGAATCCAGAGCCTATGCCATTGTCATTAAAAAAAAATCTGAAGTTATGCATGAATTACATGACATTGATTAACAATTTTGGGATATCACTTGATTTTTTTTATTAGTCATTTGGATTTGGCCTTTATGAAAATATTCAAAGTAGGTACTGAGTTATAATTTCTGTACACGAGTGACACAAAATTCAGTTCAGTTCAGTCGCTCAGTCATGTCCGACTCTTTGCGACCACATGAACCACAGCATGCCAGGCCTCCCTGTCCATCACCAACTCCTGGAGTTCACCCAAACTCATGCCATTGAGTTGATGATGCCATCCAACCATCTCATCCTCTGTCGTCCCCTTCTCCTCCTGCCCGCAATCTTTCCCAGCATCAGGGTCTTTTCAAATGAGTCAGCTCTTTGCTTCAGGTGGCCAAAGTATTGGAGTTTCAGCTTCAACATCAGTCCTTCCAGTGAACACCCAGGACTGATCTACTTTAGGATGGACTGGTTGAATCTCCTTGCAGTCCAAGGGACTCTCAAGTGTCTCCAACACCACAGTTCAAAAGTATCAATTCTGCGCTCAGCTTTCTTTATAGTCCGACTCTCACATCCATACACGACTACTGGAAAAACTATAGGCATCACTTATTGTGCCCTTTGCTGCATTCTCTAAAGGTTGTCTCGATATCATCAAGAACAGAAGCTTCTGTACACTGAGTACTTTTACATCTTTCAAAAGAAAGCATTCTCCCTTTTAAGCATTCATCATCACCTTTATTCCTATGCTAGTAACCCCCCAGTGCTTGGAACCTGAGTTGAAGCAAATACTTAGTGGAAACAATTATGGGAATATGTAGCATTTATTTTCATTAAATATATGCATATTTCTTTCTCATTAAGGGACATATGACTGAACCTCATTATCAGGTTACAGAGACATGAAAGTTTCCCGTTCTATGCATAAATGTATATGAACCTGCTTTCCAGCTTTTATATAATTTTACCATCTATGTATTCACATATACAAGTGCATATATCCACATTCATATGGCACACACGAGATGGATAGTATTGTTATTATGATTGACAGACAGGTGGAGACATCTGGAGTGTCACTCCTACCTTTACAACAACAACAAAAGTTAGACAGTCTCCAAGTTTATGGCTTTTCTTGATTGCATCAGAGAGCTGAGGTTGCGGGGAGAGACAGGACAAGAACCATGGTTTAGCTGACACAGACGCAGTCAGACCCCAGTTAGGAAATGCCACGCACTATATAGTCAGGGGACTGATGGCAGTAAGTGTCGGATGGTAAAAGACCTTGAGGCTCCTTAGTCCTGAATGTCGAAGAAGTTTGTTCCTTTTCTGCAGACACACTGGGTATTGACAAGATGACTGGGCAGTATCTTGAGAAAGTATCCCTCACAGTGCAGCCTGGACCCCTCTTCTCTTGCTCCTGACAAGGGAACACAACCCTTAATATTTAAGGTGGGGAGAGTGGTTTTGCAACACTGCCACCCTTGGAGCACAGGAGAAAACCCATTGCATCTGGACTAAAGACATCAGAAGAAAACCTCTGCTCCTGGGGCAGAAGCAAAGATTATTTTCAGGGCCCAGAGCTACAGCTGAGGGAGCATCTGGAGCAGTGGCTTAGAAAGGATCACTGAAGAAATTTGCAGTTTCTGGTGTGGTGAGTGTAACCGTAACCTCAGACCCATCCCTGCCTCTGACTGGAGGAACTCAAACTCCCATATTAAAACCATGGCAGAAAGGAATATATATTCACTCCTATGAGTTAAAAAAAAAAAAAAAAACTATTTACCTCAGCCCCTACTGTCCTCTGGGCTTCCCAGATGGTGAATAGTGGTAAAGAACCCACCTGCCAATGCAGGAGACATAAGAGACATGAGTTCCATCCCTGGGTTGGGAAGATCCCCTGGAGGAGGGCCTGGCAACTCACTTCAGTATTTTTGCCTGGAGAGTCCCATGGACAGAGGAGCCTGGTGGTCTATAATCCGTAGGATAGCAAAGTCAGACATGACCGAAGTGACATAGCATACACACACTACTATCAAGGTGTTTGGCTTTAAACAAAAACTTAAAGAGTATTTAAAAAAGTAAAGAAAAACAACATGATGCTAAGAGATAAATCAGTTAATAGAAGCAGACTCAGATATGACACAGATGTTGGGACCATCTGAAAAGGAGTTTAAGAAATAGCTAAAGGTCAGTATTACTGATTTTCAAGCTGCTAAATTGTGATGTTTCTATAGGATATTGCAGCCTGTGAAACCAGGAAAGGCCAAGCCAAATTAAGCATCCTTTACTTGATTTTATATATATGATAGATAGATTTGTGTTGTTGTGCAGCAGATACCAACATAATATTGTAAAAAAATTATTCTCTGATTAAAAAAATTTTTAAACAAAAAAATAAAACAAATACAATTACATGTTAGATTCAACTCCTATAAGCCCTTTGGACCTCAAGATTACATTCATTTATGTCATCATTCATCTTGGCCTAATAGTATCATGTGATGGCTTTTCTTGGCCATCTGCTTGTGTACCTTGATTCCACTTAGCAAGTGCAATAGGACAGACTCTTACTACACAGCATCATTTGTACATTTAGAAATGTGCATCTGGACCCAAGAATGTTTCCTGATGAAATAACTCCATATCTGAGACCAGTGTGAGGTGAAGACCATCACTGTCTGTGGACATTTAATTTGGTCTACAGTTTAGTTTCTGAGTTATCTGTTCTGTCCCTATAATTCTGTTTAAGTCTGTATTTTATTAATTTATTCATTCAATAAACCAGTCTCTAGGGCAAAAAGCAAACAAATGTGTGCATCATAAAATGCACAGGCAGTAACTCTGCCAACTGCAGGATTGTCAGGAACTGTTGTGTGTATTTTTCCATGAACCATGTGCTACTCACCATAATGCTCTAAATATTATTAAACTCATTTTACGTTTGAGGAAACTGGACAGAGTTTGAACATTACCCAAGTTATCATCTCATAACACACAGATAATGACAGAGCTGGCTTTGGAATAGCCTTTTCAAACTAGTGTCTAGTAGGCCATAGCTAAGTTCATAGTGATATTCAACAAATCTCCATAGACAGACATTTCATATTGGGACGACTTCTAAGGATGGTCATCTTATTCTTTTCACCTCCTCTGTTGTACTTTTGGAAATGAATCATATGAGAGTGCTACAAAATAAGAAGTTAGAATATTTGGTCTCAATAACAGCTTCCATCTGTGACAAACTTGAACTTTAGAAAGTTCCTAAATTTGAGAAGCTTTGCTTTTTAAGTTATCATCAGAGCCAGGCATCCTGGCTCATGGAACACAAGTCCATCTGTTAAATGAGGACAGAGTCTCATGAGGGACTGAAAAAGACCAGTGGGAATAGTCTGCATACAGTCACAACTTCTAAAAGCTGTGAAATTAAACACTAGAAGAAACTCTTCCTTATTTACATCCCCGTTGGTACTTTTCCCATGTCTTGTCAAGTGCTAGGTCCTATATCTTTGCCCATATATCTTTTCATTTTCTTCACAGCACTAATCATATTCACTGATGCTTTCTCTTTGTTTTCTCTGGTTTTCCTTCCTGACTCAAACACAAATTCCACAAGAGCAGAAAGTTTGTCTATCTTGTTCATTGTTGTCAGAATCCAGTAAATATTTGCTGAATGCCTGAATCTTGTCTAGTATGTGGTTAAGTATGCTCTTTGCAATGTCTGTGGCATTAAGGGTCAGACCTTCACTTGTAAGCAGGGAGCAGGATTTCCCCTTTGGAAACTGAGTCCTGGGGAGGGAGGAGGGAGGAGGGTTCAGGGTGGGGCACACATGTATACCTGTGGCGGATTCATTTTGATATTTGGCAAAACTAATACAATTATGTAAAGTTTAAAAATAAAATAAAATTAAAAAAAAATAAATAAATAAAGCCTACTTGGAACACAACAGAGAAGGAAGGCAGATGCTCCCATATAGAGTCAGGGAAGAGTTTGGCTTAGAGTCTTAGATGTGAAGATTCAGTTCTGCCTCAGGGAGATCTATCAGGACAAGTTTTGGGTTTGGGGCACAGGCATTGCTTTGTGGGTTTGTCTCAGGCCTTTGGTAGAGTCTTGCTAAAGTCTTAGCCTGCTGTTAATATCAATTGAGTTATGAGGATCAGAGGAGGACTCACTCTTTGAGCCTGGAGGGGAAGGGATCTTCAGGGTGGACCTGCATGCAAAGGACAGCATCAGCAGAACAAAGATCTCATCTGGGGATTTTCAGAGGGAAAGCCAATAGGAAGATACAGGCAAGACAGAAGGTCAGAGCAGAGGGAGGAAATTGATTGTTTAAGAAAAGGTGAAAGTCTGAGAAATGCTTGGGGCTATTTGCAGGGGAAGGGATAATTTCTGACAAATGGATCAGCCACGGGGTCTTGCTTTAATATCACAAGGACTGAGGAAATGTTTTGTGAGGCAGCTGCCATATGACCCACAAGCATTTCTATTTAAATCCATCCTACAGTGTCTCCTCAATGTTAGCAAGTGACAACTACTAAATTTTTTTTTTTTTGAAATGGAGAATCGAGCCTTTCTTTTTTGAAGCATGTGCTTTAAAAGTCCATGTCACATGATTTCCTTGGATAACTACATTATGCACATATTCCCTCCTTCCTGAATCAACTGATTTTGGGACTTTTCTGATGGTCCAGTGGTTAGGGTTCCACACTTCCACTTCTGGGGGCACTGGTTCAATCCCTGGTTGGGGAACTAAGACCCCACAAGTTGCTTGCTGTGAACAAAAAAAGAGGAAGAGAGAATGAACTGATTTTGATTCCTGATGAAGCACTTATTTGAGTTCTAAGTATTCGTCAAACTAAAATCCTTTCAGGTTCATTGTCATAAAATCAATTTTCATTTGTAAAGTACCAAATAGCCAGTCTTGGACAGGAGAGTCATCTTATGTAACTCAGAACCATCTGGAGTGCCATTCCTCTGGGCTGTTTCGTGTATATTTCCAATCTATTTTATATTCTGCCCCCCCCCCAACCCCATCAGTCAGGCACTCTCACTCACTTTCCCTTCTTCCTAGGCTTCAAAGCTGGCTTCATTATCTGGCAGCTTATTAGTTTTCAGGGGCTATGTAACAGAATACTGCAAACTGAGTGGGTAAAACAACAGAAATTTATTCTCTCCTAGTTCTAGAAGCTAGACATGTGGAATCAAGGTGTCAGCAGATATTGTTCTGAGGGCTGTGAAAGAGAGAGTCTGTCCCACTCCTCTCTCCTAGCTTCTGGTGGTTACTGGCCATCTTTGGCATCTCTCAGATTGTAGACTCATCACCTCAATCTCTGCCTGTATGTTCCCATGGGTGTGTGTGTGTATATATATATATATATATATATATATATATATATATATACAGTTTACATATATCTGTATGCACATCTGTTTCCAAATTTTCCCTTCTTAGAACAAGGTCATATCGGATTTGTGTGTGTGTGTGCACAGGTTGCTTCAATCGTGTCTGACTCTATGCTACCCTATGGACTGTAGCCCGCCAGGCTCCACTGTCCACAGGATTCTCCAGGCAAGAATAGTGGAATGGATTGCCATTCGCTTCTCCAGGGGATCTTCTTGACCCAGGGATTGAACCCAGGTCTCTTACCGTTCCTGCATTGTGAGGCTGGTTCTTTACCACTGGCACCACCTGGGAACCTATTGGACCAGGGGCCACCCTAAATGACCTTATCTTGACTTGATCATCTGTAAAGACTATTTCCAAATGCAGGCACATCCACAGATACTGGAGGTTAGGACTGTAACATTTTGCAGAGGGACACAATTCAACCCATGAGAGGTGAAGTGAGGGGAGTTGGGGGCATGAGAAGGAGACTATGCCTGAATGTACTACTTCCCCTTCCCTCCACCCCCATAATGGTTCCAGAAGTTAATTTCTCAGGCTACTGGTCATGCCTGAGACTTCCTCTTTCCTTCTCAAACACTCTCACTCCTATTTCAAAACCCATAATTTTAACTCTATATATGACAGCTCAGATCTTAAAATCAAATCTTAGTTTGATTTTCCTCTGAAAATGAAACCAAGATTCTCTCAATGAAGATTCCACCATTAGGAATTCTGGGTGATTTTTGCCTCTTTCAAAAGCATTCAACAAAAGGCAGCATTAAAGCATAGATGAAAGACTGAGGTGGAAATGTATTTGATCTTCAAGGTTGTTGCCTTGTTTTTCTTTCTTTTACCAGTTATCCCCATCTTTATAAAATGTGCAATCATCCTACTCAACCTTCATCCACCATCCTTTTTAAGTCATGGTCAGCCACATAGAGATGCTAAGCCTTTCTCCACCCAGGACGCACAGTAAGTTGTCTTCTAACCTGCTGTTTCCTCTGCCTGGAGTAACCAGAGCTCGCTTGCTCTGGAAAACTCTATCCAAATTTCAAGACCTGGATAAGGTTTCATCTTCCCCAACTTCCTCAGGGATTTGAACTCTACCTACCTTTTCCCTCCTCAATAATGTTACAAGAAGCTTCAATCCCCACAGCTTGGCCATTTTTTGAGGTTATTTGTCGACCTAACAATATTTCTTAATTATACCATACCTCTGAGAGACTGGACTGTCACACTTACCATTGTATGTGGACCCTTTGTTATTGTTCAGTCACTAAAGTGTGTCCAACTCTTTGCAACCTCATGGACTGTAGCATGCCAGGTTTTCTTCTTCTTCACTATTTTCTGGAGTTCACTCAAACTCATGTCCACTAAGTTGGTGATGCTATCTAGCTATCTCATCCTCTGTCACCCTTTTCACCTCCTGCCCTCAATCTTTCCTGGCATCAGGGTCTTTTCCAATGAGTTGGCTCTTTGCATCAGGTGGCCAAAGTATTGGAGCTTCAGCTTTAGCATCCGTCATTCCAATGAATATTCAGAGTTGATTTCCTTTACGATTGATCTGGTTTGATCTCCTTGCTGTCTGAGGGACTCTCAAGAGTTTTCTCCAGCACCACAATTCAAAAGCATTAGCTCTTTGGTGCTCAGCCTTCTTTATGGTCCAATTCTCACATACATACATGACTACTGGAAAAAAACATAGCTTTGACTACATGGACCTTTGTCAGCAAAGTGGTGTCTCTGCTTTTAAATATGCTTTCTAACTTTGTCATAGTTTTTCTTCCAAGGAGTAAAAATCTTTCAATTTCATGGCTGCAGTCACTGTCCACAGTGATTTTGGATCCCAAGAAAATTAAATTTGCCACTGTTTCCACCTTTCCCCTATCTATCTGCCATGAAATAATGAAGGTCAAGAAAGTAGTATGGCAGGGCTGTCAACTGTCACCCTGTTTAAACTATACACTGAGCACATCACAAGAAATGCCAGGGCTGGATGAGTTACAAGCTGGAATCAGGACAGTCAAGAGAAACATCAACAACCTCAGATATGCAAATGATACCACTCTAATGGCAGAAAGCAAAAAGGAGCTAAAGAACCTCTTGAAGAGGGTGAAGGAAGCGAGTGAAAGAGCCGGCTTAAGACTAAACATTTAAAAAACTAAGATCACGGCATCCACCCCCATTACTGCATGGCAAATAGAAGGGAAAAGGTGAAAGTAATGACAGGTTTCCTCTTCTTGGGCTCCAAAATCACTGCAGACGGTGACTGCAGCCATGAAGTCAGAAGACGATTGCTTCTGGACAGGAAAGCAATGACAAACCTAGACAGTATGTTGAAAAGCAGAGACTTTACACTGCCAACAAAGGGCTGTATAGTCAAGACTATGGTCTTCCCAGTGGTCATAAACGGTTGTGAGAGCTGGACTGTAAAGGAGGCAGAATGCCAAAGAATTTATGCCTCCGAACTGTGATTCAGGAGAAGATTCCTGAAAGTCCCTTGGACAGCAAGGAGATCAAAACTGTCAATCTTAAGGGAGATCAACCGTGAATATTCACTGGAAGGACTGATGCTGAAGCTGAAGCTCCAGTATTTTGGTCATCTGATATGAACAGATGACTCATTTGAAAAGTCTCTGATGCTGGGAAAGATTGAGGGCAAAAGCAGAAGAGGGAGTTAGAGGATGAGATGGCTGGAGGGCATCTCCAAAGCAATGAATGTGAACTTGGGCAAACTCTGGGAGATGGTGAGGGACAGGGAGGCCTGGCATGCTGCAGGCTATGGTCTGCAAAGAGTCGGATACCATGACTGGGCAACTGAACAATAACAAATGGGGCTGGATGCCATGATATCAGCTCTGGCTGGCACTTTATGCTTGAGGGACGTATACAGAGAGAGGTTGTATAAGTCACAGAAAAGTGCCTCACAGATCTTCACAAGCCTTGTGTGCAAGAATAGAACATAATCACTCTCTGAAACTTTTCCCCAGTACAATCATTCTTGCTATGAGTGAGCTCCAGGGCAGAGGAAGACATAGCCATTAAGTAAAATAAATACTGAAGACTCACAAGAGCTAATTTTTTAAATGGATATACCTTCAGAGAGGAGTGTGTGGGCAAACTATTAAAGGGCATTGGTTACTCTCAAAAACGTCTGGTCTTTTGTTCACATGAACCAAGTTCTAAGCTGCAATTTACACGCCAACATCCAAGCAAAATTATCTTGCTTTCATGAAAAGCAAAGAATCCAACTCATTTAACCATTTGGCCCTTCACTGTAATAGTCTACGATGGCTTGTCATGTGACAAAAGTGTCGTAAGTCTCAGCAGATGTATGGGCTGAGTCCTGAAGCAGGATATGAGTTAGTGCTGCATGTTCACTGGGCAGAGACACTCAGAATGGGCTTTGTGCTTCACGGTTCCTGGCATGAGTGGCTGCTACTTCTTGCCTCAAACATTAACATCTAAACAACCAGCAACTTCTACCAATAACACTTTAACAAACTCCTTCACATTCTAAACGTAGCATCTGAAACTCCATAAACAGGAGGGAACTAGTAGCAGTCTGAAGTTGTCATCATTGACAGCTTATGATTTATCTTAACTCTCCCTCGCCATTTGGCCATGACTTTAAGTAAACACTTTCCGTCTTCCTCGTGTTCTCGTTACTGCCACCTCCCACTAATAAGAGAGGCTGCCAAGAAAAGCATCCAGACAGTTCATTTACCTCCCAAACTCGCCTGAAAGTAGCCGCCCCAGTTTAGACAAGGGGCGAAGCAACTACTGCACATTTTCAACAGATGGAACAATGCTTTCCAAGTTATTTACATTAACATTATTTGCTTTCAGGATATGTGTAACGAACGGGTAGTTGAATGAAATATTATGGCGCAGACTGAACACCAGCCGCTCAGGCTGGCCATTTATGGTGATAGATGGAGATGGGCCACTTTGCTTTCTAAGAAGCTCAAGAGCTGTGGGTAGTCCATCTTTGCTAAATTCTTGGCACCATCTTGTTCCGCCAGGTGGCTGGAGGCTTAGTCCACATTCTCAGGGAGGTTCCTGTGTAAAGCATGATGACCAGAGGACTCCAAGACTGTCTCCTCCTCACTCATCAAACAGTGAAGGAAGATTGATCAAGTGAGTTAGTGGCTGTACAGCTGATCCCAAGAATGATACATGATCCCTTGGTTTTATAGAGTGTCACATCCTGTCCCTAGCGTGGGATGAGAGACCTTTCTTCACGAGATGGATGGAGCTCACATATGACTCAGCCTTCCTGAAAATGTTTAGTGGCCTGCCAGATCCAAGGTGGCATTGGGTATCATAGGGTAGACCCTCCCAAGGATCATATGCCCAGTTGTATTCTTTTCACATCTTTTATTTATTTTTTAACTTATTTATTTATTTATTTTTGGCTGCACTGGGTCTCCATTGCTGTGCATGGACTTTCTCTACTTGCTGCAAGCGGGACCTACTCTCTAGTTTGGGGCTTCTCGTTGCAGAGGCTTCTTGTGGTGGAGCACAGGGTCTAGGATGTATGCACTCAATAGCTGTGGTGCATAGATTCAGTTGTTCCGTGGCATGAGGGATCTTCCTGGACCAGAGATTGAACCTGTGTGCCCCTGCTTTGGCAGACAGATTCTTAACCACTGGACCACCAGGGAAGTCATTTTCATACCTTTTAAACCAAACTGAGGGAAGAGTAGAATGGCCTCGGGGAGATGACCAGCTACAGTATGGCAAATGGTGAGCAGAGCCTTTTTGTGTCTTCAGGTGCCCATTCCCCGACCCCACACCCCAAGGCTTATGTCAAGCACATCACTGACATGACGGTCAGAAGCATGACAGGGTGAGGATGACTCAGTGCCAGAGTCAGTCTGGTGGCAAGACTTTCTGAGTTTTGTTTGGAGACTCTCATAACAGTTTCCCATGTGGAATGACTTAAGTGATCATGTATTTGTTAAGTATTTATTGAGTACATTCAATACCCACTACTCTAGGTCTTGTAGGGAATCTCTTCTCCAGAAGCTGTCTCAGCAGGAGTGAGGTGAAATGCCAGCAGAATACTAAGTGCTGGACCCGGAGGGTGTTTCTCCCATGTTCTTGAGCTGGCAGCAAAGCTCAGAGGCACTGGCCTGTCCTTGGTGTTGGTCAGAGGACAGCAGAGGGTGTGGAGGGTGGGGGCTGGGCTTGTTGCATGGCTGCATTACATCAGTGGGTTGTGCATTGTACAAGGGATGAGACACCACAGGTTGTGCGAGCTGGGTTTGTTCAGAAGCCCTCAGAGCAGCTTGAAATGTGAGAAGAGGCTCCAAAGCATAGTTTCTAGGTTTGTCATCAGGGTATTTGTCTCCTGTTTCATTCTCCCCCTCGCACTCCCTCTTCCTTCTCTCCTTCTCTCCGTTTCTTCTTAAGGAACCTCCACCAATACCTTGTTTTTTCCTCTAACCTCTTGTTAAATCCTCAGAGACTCCCAGCCTCGAGGTCCTGAGTTTCTCATTCATAGTTGAGTTGCTTCCTCTTATAATGCCCCCCTTTCCCAGATCAGAGATGGTTTAGCCCAACTGGATTCCCTTTGCAACATCTCTGCCTGACTCCACAGCACTCTTAGTCCAAGCAGCATGATAAGATGCCAGGAATCTTCTCCACATGAAGAGGAGGAGGGGACCCCAGACTGGGCCGTAGCGACCATATGCTAGACTTCCTGTCCCCTTTTGGGAGTCTGGATAGTTGTGGGGAAACAGAGCCAGAAAGTGACATTTCACCTCTATCATTTGGACAGATATTTTTAATATCACGAAAGAAAAGCCCAAAGTTTCTGTATTTGCCTGAGGGCGAAATGCTTGAAGAAAGTGGCAAGCCCTGTTGCACAACTGCCCTGCCCCCACAGGTGCCTGAGGCCGAGGCAGGGACCAGGCTCTGCAGCCCCTGTCCCCGGTGCCCCTCAAACACTCCTGGGTGGCAAGTTCAGCTCTCACAAGAAGGCGTGTTCTCCTGGCTGGCCACACACCCCCTGAGTTTAAGGGCTGGTTCTCTTCTGTGTCCTGAAGCCCCTTCAGCCTGTAGCATGAGGTCTTGCACATAAGAAGGATTTTTTTTAAAACCCCTTAACTGTCACTGCTCTTTGACCAACCAAATTTTACAACAAGGTCAATTATGCTTTCATTTTCCAAGGATAACATACTCAGACACATGAGCCAATAAAACACACAGGCATTACCACAGACATATGTTGGGTTTTCCCAGTGGTTCAGATGGTAAGGAATCTGCCTACAGTGCAGGGTACCAAGTTTGATCCCTGGGTTCGGAAGATTCCTTGAAGAAGGACATGGCAACCCACTCCAGTATTCTTGCCTGGAGAATTCCATGGACAGAAGAGTCTGGTAGGCTGAAGTCCGTGGGGTTGCAAAGTGTCAGACACAACTGAGAAACTAACACTTTCATATTGTACATAGATGCCTGGGATGTCCACTCAGACAGTCACTGGAAAACACACACAAGGCAACTGATTACACTCAGATGCAAGGATCCAGGAGCAGAGGCCACGAGGGCTGGGCCCACATGCACCCGCCTTCCCTGACATCATCACCCTTGCTCAGAGCTCCTGGCTCTACAGTTTGGGCTCAGTTCCTTTGGGCTGAAACCCAGTGCTATGCTACACAGGGCAGGGCAGGGCAGGGCCACGCAGAGCAAAGCCACAGATGGTTCAAGTGTTAGCCTCAGCCCAAGAGGGAGCTCCCTGAGTGTAGGGTGACTCAGGCCTTGCCATACTTGGGTTACTTCAGCTTAACTGCCCTGAAATGGCCCTGAACCCCCACTGAGCACACCAGCCCTGCCCACCTCCCCACTAGTCAAATGTGTGTCAGCCTCAATCCAAACACTTGAACCTGTCCCCGCACTCCCCCAGAAGACGCAGGCATCTTTGCTTCCCCCTGGACTTCAGGGAAGAGGCCTCAGTGTTCCTGCCTTGGCCAGGGGCTCCCAGGAAGATACCCCGGGGCTCTGCTTGGCCAGGGGCTCCCAGGAAGATACCTCGGGGCTCTGTCAGGCCTGACCATGCAGGCAGGCTCCATCGGCTTCACTTCTGGGGCCCCAGGAAGCTGGGGCTGCTCACTTCCAAGTGGGGGCTCTGGGGACAACTGTGGGTCATGGTTCCTTTAGCACCATTTGCCTTCCACCCGTGTAGATCGAGGTAACATCCTCAGGCATCCACGTCTTGACGCAAGCAGGTTATTCATCAATGGTGTGAGTTGTTTTCACAGGTTCACGTCACAAGCATTTATAGGCCACTGGCCACATGGCTGGCTCCGTGCTAGATGCTGGGGGCAATGGAAGAATCAGACTGGGACTTCTTCCTGGGAATTATGGTAAGCCTGGGGAGTCCAGAAGTCAGAGCAATAAAATAGCAAAAATACCAAGGCCTGGACTTCAAACAGACCAGGCATTGCCTTCTGTCTCTATCTCTGACTAGATGTGCGACTTTGGAAAGTTACCTTAAGGTGTGCTAAGCCTCTATTTTTCTTCTCAGATATAAAAATGAGAAAATCTATTTCACACAGGTTCTGTGAGAACTGTATTAGAGTCTGTTCATGATAACAATATTGCTAAAGACAAAAATAGTGCTGGTTATTTACTGAGTGCTTACAACATAAAGAAATTGGATGAAACGTGGCTCAGATGGTAAAGCGTCTGTCTACAATGCGGGAGACCTGGGTTCAATCCCTGGGTCGGGAAGATCCCCTGGAGAAGGAATCCACTCCAGTAGTATTGCCTGGAAAATCTCATGGACAGAGGAGCCTGGTAGGCTACAGTCCATGGGGTCACAAAAAGTCAGACACGACTGAGCGACTTCACTTCACTCACTCAGTCCTTACAATGGGCTTCCCTCATGGATCAGATGGTAAAGAATCTGCCTGCAATGCAGAAGACCCAGGCTCTATCCCTGGATCAGGAAAATCTCCTGGAGAAAGGAATGGCTATCCATTCCAGTATTCTTGCCTGGAGAATCCCATTCACAGAGGAGCATGGCGGACTACGGTTCATGAGGTCCCAAAGAGTTGGGCATGACTGAGTGACTGTACACACACACACAGTCCTTACAACTGCCTTTTAACATGCCTAACTAGTTATTAGTATTAATGTCAAGGATATAGAAAATGCAGTTTAAAGAGGATGAAAGATAAAGTCAAACAACTGGTGCATGGGAAACCAGGATTGGTGCAAGATCTGTTTCATTTTGAAGCCTGTGAACTCCTTATAGTGCTTTCTGCCCTCTCTGAGCCTCAGCCTTTTCATCTGCAAAATGGAAATAATATTACTGCTTTTCTAAGATTGCTAATTGAACCAAAGGAGGTGTGTTTGTGTGTGGTATGTGTTTCTGTTAGTTACTCAGTCGTGTCCCACTCTTTGCAACCCGGTGGACTATAGCCTCAGGTCTCCTCTGTCCATGAATTCTCCAGGTAAGAATACTGGAGTGGGTAGCCATTCCCTTCTCCAGGCAATCTTCCCAATCCAGGGATCAAACCTGGGTCTCTTGCTTTGCAGGAATATTCTTTACCATCTGAGCCACCAGGGAAGCCTTTATACCTTGCTAATTCCTTGGCCTTTGTGTCTAGCATTATCAAGGGACATGAGCTTAGCATTCAGCACAGATAGTTTTGTCTTTTCTGTCCTTGAAAAATCTATATTTTTTTCAGTTTCCCTGATGTCACATGGTTATATGCTCAATTAAATCTCATGTATCCAAAGTTGATTTCACTTTTCACTTTGCGTGTTAACTTTGCACCATTGTCCAAGGCTTACTTGCCTAGAAAATTAAAGAAAATCTGCTTTCAGTTAGCCCATGCTAACTGAAGTCTTTTGTCAAACTCTTCCTCGAAGTTGAGGCTTCTTCTTCATGTGACTTAGGAACTTCAGAATCACATTTGCTCTGCTAACAACACCACTTTGATCACTTTAACCATCACTAGCACCACAAGTCCACTATCAAAACCTCTACCCTTATTGCCTCCTCCAACACCATCCCCACCACCTCCATCGCCACCACTTTTCCCACGTCCACCATCACCTGCACCACTACCAATCCACGAACTCTAACCACCAATTATACCTCCATCTTCACTTCCGTTATTACACCTTCCCCACCACCACAACCATCTCTGCCATCTTACCAACAACTCCATTAACACCATCTCCAGTGAGAATTCCACCACCACAACCACTAGCTCTACACTACAGCCATACTTACAGTAATCAAAACACCTGACACTTACAACCCCTAATCTTCACTAGAACCCTACGAAGAAGACATTTTAATCTTGTTTTGCTCACATGGAGACTAAGTCCCAGAAAAAGTAAATAACCTCTCCAAAGTGTCACAACTTCCAAATAGTTGAGATGGGATTGGATATCAGGACTACTGGAATGGGAAAAACTGTCCTCTTTCCACTATGATCATCTTCCCTTTGGCCATGCATTCATCTTTGGTCTAAAAGGACAGACTCTATTTTTCTTTCCTGGAATATGGAATGTGATGTCCTTTTTCAGCCTTGGTGGACTATAGATATGGTGAGGTAATCTTACCAGAGAGCAATTGTCTTTATTACTGAAATGATAGGAAGTCAAAGTCTCTACAGAGAGGTACAGAAGGAAAACTTGGAGTGCAGAGGGTAGGGGAAAGATTTGGTAAATGTGTAACAATCACATGTGAGGTTTAAAATGTCATAACCATGGTCTCCGACTGTTGTATAAAAGACAACCAAGTCTTACCGGCTGGTGAGGCAAGTCCAGATGAGGTGGGGGAGGAAGAGGGGCCTGGCAGTGAGGCCATCTCCTTGTCAGCATTGGGGTGTAGGGCTGCTGCCACATTGGAAATGAGGGCAGGCTGCAGACTGAGGTTAGCATTCAATGGGAGGATTGAAAGGAAACTTTGAAGTCTAGATAGCGTTTCTAAAGAATCCCTGAGGAGAATTCCAGACTTTTATAGAGGGATATGGAGATTGGTTATGTTTTGCTTTTGAACACTTTTTATTTGCAACTTTATAGTTCTTTCTGCCATAAATTTGAACCGAGATGGATATTAAATTGCAAAAACAACACAGTCCATGCTTATTTTTTCACACACACACAAAAGACTCAGAACAAACTTTGTCTTGACTTGCACGTATTAATAGAACAGAGTTTGGATAATGCCTTTATGCAGGTTTTACTACTCCACTGGAACTATTACCTCCTCTATCCAATTAAAGAGAAAATTGATTTATTAACTGTTGATATTTGCACTTGGGAAATTCATCAGACCCTTGATCAGTACAGCTAGGAATCGTGGACAGCATCTCTGTACTGTAAGAGACAGCACCCATGAGATACAGAAGACGTACACGAAGTTGAGAGTGTTTTTGTGGTAGAAAGGATAACATCTCTACCTTGCTTGTTCATCATGGAAAGCATCTTATTTTCTAAACCAAGCATGACCAGACTATTTCATTCTGAAGAATCTGAGCCATATATTGGCATTTTTATCAAGGTTCCTATAAAATTGTTTTATAAATACCTTGTAAACTTACTGTCAGTAAGAAGACACAGCAAGGGCAGATATTTGCATGTTATTTTTACGTGATTGTCCATAGAATGGAGCTCAGAAAAATGGATGTTCAGAAACTGGGTCCCATAAGAATAATTGGGGGAGAAATCCTGATGAGCTACTTCATTTGATCCACTAAAATAAACAGTAGGAATGGTGGGATTTGCCTGTTCTTAAAATTCTCCTAAGCATTTCTTCTTCCTACATTTCTTAAAATAAACAAATAGCCTCATCTGAGAGATATCTTTGAACCTATCATACAAATATGCCCTCTGCAAGAGCTTCCATTTGAGTATATTTAACATTTAGAATGTAAATATATTGACAGGGCTCACAAAGTAGTCCCTGGGAAACAGTTCTGGGGTGCTGATAACTGCTAAGGCTGATATTTAAGAAGCCATATTCTACTGATGAATGAGCTGAACCATCTTATGTGAATACTGAGAAGGCCCCAGAGTGCCTATAGGAAGCCTCCTGGCTGGGTGAAAGCCTCTGTGAAGGGAGGAGACCAGCCCTTCCTCTGCGGAACCCAAGTCTCCTGCTGCAGCCTGAACTACACAGTGGGCATTTGTGGCTATATTGGCTGCTTTTAATCCCTCTGGGTAATAATCTGAAGGTTGCATTCATAGTGTTAACACTGGCGCCCATGGCTGGCACCAAGTATGGCGTGTTGACAATTATCTTTGGTCCTAAAGAATGAGGAGCACAGGAGGCCTGTGTCCCACTCCATAGGAGGCCTTCTCTCCCCTGCAGAGTATGTTGGCATCTTTCTTTGGCTTGTTTCAGAGAATGGGTTTCCAAGCCAGCCATGAACAGTCTCTGGAGCATTTCCTGAGCCAGCTTCTGGTGGGGTATCGGGCTCTGGTGTATTCTGAAAAGAGCAGTTGGCATACTCAAAGAATGAGTATATTTGTAACCCACAATCACATCAACGTGAGGCAACACACAATGTCTGCCAGCAGTGTCTGGTCTGTGTGGAGTAGACTAGCGAGCAGTGAAATAGACTCAGCCAGGAGTGTCAGAGCTGGAAGGACCTCAGCATCTCCAGGGCCAAGGCCACAAGGATGACAGAGAATGAGCAACTTTTCCAAGGTCACTCAATCATTAAGTGAAAGATCTGGGACTAAGACCTGGTCTTCCAGCTCCAGTCCAGGGGTCTTACTATTGCACCAAGGTCCCTTGGCTTCCTCATTTATTTAAAAAAAAAAAAGGGGGGGGGAACAACAACACTTGAACACTTGTCTGGCAGAATACCTGTCCTGATTAAATGGGCTAACATCTATGTAAGTGCCTCATACAGAGATTAGTGTTCAATTACTCAGTCATGTTCGACTCTGTGAGCCTGTGGACTGTATGTAGCTCACCAGGCTCCTCTGCCCATGACATTTCCTAGGCAACAATACTGGAGTGGGTAGCCATTTCCTTCTCTCCAGGAGATCTTCCCAGCCCAGGGGGCAAAGTCACATCTCCTGCATTGCAGGCAAATTATTTACCACTGAGCCACCAGGAAAGGCCTCACACAGAGACTGGTCCCCAGGAAATGTTTAGTAGATTCCTTCTTGCAAGGTTATTTCCCACTGGGACCACAACTCTACCACCACCCATTCCTGCCATGTGTAGTGCTGTGGCTACCCTACCTTCTCATACATGTAAAACCTGGTGTGACGCTTCCCGGTCACACATGCCAGGTATGAGTTTCTGCCACAGAACTTAAGATTCTGGCAGTATAATAGATGAGTTAGTCATATAGAAAATGATATCCTTTAAAAAGCTGGCTTTGTATAAAAGTCATTTTCCAATTCCACAGGATAGAAGCATACAGACAACCAAGTTAGGTCAAGACTAGAGCCTTTTATTTGCTTTCCTCGATATTTCGAGCTTGGCTTCTCATATCAAACACTCATGAATCCTGTTCCTCTCAGGGGTACATTGCTGTCCATTTTCTCTCCAGTTAGAAGAAAATTATTTTCCAAGCTCAAGAATTTCATTTCCATACTGAGGAAAAGAAATCATGCCCCTTCACCATGAATAGCATCAGTAACTAACAAAATGGTATTCCAAAGTTTGAGCTTCTCTGTGGAAAATTCTGAAAGAGATGGGAATACAGAACACCTGACCTGCCTCTTGAGAAACCTGTATGCAGGTCAGGAAGCAACAGTTAGAACTGGACATGGAACAACAGACTGGTTCCAAATAGGAAAAGGAGTACATCAAGGCTGTATATTGTCACCCTGCTTATTTAACTTCTATACAGAGTATATCATGAAAAAGGCTGGGCTGGAGGAAGCACAAGCTGGAATCAAGATTGCCAGGAGAAATCTCAATAACCTCAGATATGCAGATGACACCACCCTTATGGCAGAAAGTGAAGAAGAACTAAACAGCCTTTTGATGAAAGTGAAAGAAGAGAGTGAAAAAGTTGGCTTACAGCTCAACATTCAAAAAACTAAGATCATGGTATCCGGCCCCATCACTTCATGGCAGATAGATGGAGAAACAGTGGAAACAGTGTCAGACTTTATTTTGGGGGGCTCCAAAATCACTGCAGATGGTGACTGCAGCCATGAAATTAAAAGATACTTACTCCTTGGAAGGAAAGTTATGACCAATCTAGACAACATATTAAAAAGCAGAGACCTTACTTTGCCAACAAAGGTCTGTCTAGTCATGGCTATGGTTTTCCCAGTAGTCATGTATGGATGTGAGAGTTGGACTGTAAAGAAAGCTGAGTGCCAAAGAATTGATGCTTTTGAACTGTGGTGTTGGAGAAGACTCTTGAGAGTCCCTTGGACTGCAAGGAGATCCAACCAGTCCATCCTAAAGGAGATCAGTCCTGGGTGTTCATTGGAAGGACTGATGTTGAAGCTGAAACTCCAATACTTTGGCCACCTGATGCGAAGAGCTGACTCATTGGAAAAGACCCTGATGCTGTGAGGGATTGGGGGCAGGAGGAGAAGGGGACGACAGAGGATGAGATGGTTGGATGGCATCACCAACTCAATGGACATGGGTTTGGGTGGACTCCAGGAGTTGGTGATGGACCAGGAGGCCTGGCATGCTGTGGTTCATGGGGTTGCAAAGAGTCAGACACGACTGAGCGACTGAACTGAACCGGCAGCTCAGTGGTAAAGGATTTGTCTACCAATTCAGGAGATGTGGATTCCATCCCTGGATCAGGAAGATTCTCTGGAGAAGGAAATGCCAACCCACTCCAGTATAACGCCTAGGAATTTCCATGGACAGAGGAGCTTGATAGGCTACAGTCCATGGTGTCACACAAGAGTCGGACAGGACTTAGCAACTAAACAACAAGATCCCAAAGTTTATCACATAGATGAAGTTTCTGAAATATCTCCCTGCTTTGTAATTACAAATGTGAGAAAACAGGATATACCTATTTTGGGTTTTGTGTTTGGTATACTTGTAAGAGTTTAGAGATAATTTTAATAATAGCATACCAATGCTGATAAATGCAGGCAATTTTCTTGAGCCTGATCTCCTTTGAGGATATGTTTTAGGCTTGAATAGCATACTGTCATTAAGTATTTAGTATTTTGATGCAATAGAGAAAATCTCTGTTGGTAACAGGGAGATATCAATTAGCCAAAGATGACTATCACAGAATCTATATCACACAGAAATTACAGACAAAGCATACTTTATAATATTTCACATCATGAGAGCTTAAATTTCTTTTTATTCGCAAATTACAAATACCTTGAAAAATCAAACTCCGAAGCAAAATTCCCAGCTATCTTTCCAAAAAGATCCATACTCAGCCTACTCTAGTAGCCTAGTGCACTAGAGGAAGCAATCCTCGATGAGTTGTAATAAAATCAAAATGATTGATTCAAAAGCCACAAGTAGAAAAGGGAAAGTTATCAATATTAAATCCACTATACATGAAAAGATCATATAGGCAAGGAGAAATCTTCTGAAGCAAAATCACTGAAAGAAACAATATTCTGAGACTACAGGAACCCCCATGTTCACTGCAGCACTGTTTACAATATCCAGGACACGGAAACAACCTAAATGGCCACCAACAGAGACATGGATAAAGAAGTCGTGGCACATACACGCAATGGAATATCATTCAGCCATAAAAAAGAATAAAATAATGCCATTTGCAGCAACATGGGCGAATCTAGAGAAAGTCATGCTGAGTGATATAAAAGACAAACATCATATGATAACAATTAAGTGTGGAATCTAAAAAAAGAAAAAAAAGTACAAATGAACTTATTTACAAAACAGAAATAGCATTACAGATGTATAAAACACACTTATGATTACTGGGGCGGCGGAGGGCGGGTTGGGGAAGCAGGGTTGGAGGGGGAGGGATAAATTGGGAGACTGTGATTGACAAACACACACTATTATGCATAAAATAGATAACTAATAAGGACCTACAGTATATCACAGGAAATTCTTCTCAATACTTTGTAATGACCTACATAGGAAAAGAATCTTTAAAAGACTGGATATATGTATTGGGTTGGCCAAAAAGTTCATTTGAATTTTTCCATGTTACGGAAAAACCCAAACAAACGCTTTGACCCACCCAATGTACATATAACTGACACACTTTGCTGTATAGCAGAAACAAATGCAACAGTGTGAATCAACTATACTCTGATAAATTAAGAAAAAGAAGAGCACACAGCTTTTGAAATCAAAATACTGCTCCAAGGGGGAGACTGCAACCTGACAAGACAAAGGGAGAAGAAAAGAGATACCCTGGAGGTGTTGCTTTTTAATGTGATGGCCAAATTTAAACACACACATACAAACACACACACTGTCATCAAATTGAATTAACACCACAAAAGACAACATTGAAATGTGGCATTACATGGAGAAGGGAAAGAGGCAAAAATAAGAAGACACATGATGATGTATATGGTGAGAGGCTAAAAAGATAAAGTATGGATTCAAGCTCAGAAAAGCACAGAACAGAAGCATAGCCATTTACCAAGTGTCTGTCATGTACCTGTTCCTCTGAGAGAGTGTTTTCTGCTATTGTTTAAAAACCAATACATGACAGAATTTAAGAGAAGAAAATATTTAAAATGCAAACAGCAAGTACTCCTTTAAGAATTTGCCTGTCATACTTTTCAGTTACATTGCTAATGTGGACACATGATTTATTAATGTAGCACAGGGCGAGACTCGTTACATACTTTCGCATGACTAATTCTCAGTACAATCCTGTGAGACAGGTATTATTTTTCCTAATTGTTAGATGAGGAAATGGGCTTACAGAAATTAAGAAAATACAGTAAGTAGCAGTGTCTTAACTCAAGCTGCTATGGCTGATCACTATAGACTGGATAAATTAAACAAAGATTTATTTCTCACAGTTCTGTGAGATCTTGGGAGCTGGTAGATCCTGGGTATGGTGAGGACCCGCTTCCTGGTTTGCAGATGGTTGTCTTATCTTTGTATTCTCACCAGGCAGAGAGGGAGAGAAAAAAAAAAGCAAGGTCTTTTCTTGTAAAGAAACTAGCACCATTCAGGAAGCCTCCACCATCATGATTCAATTACCTCCATTTCCCAATACTTTCACAGCGTCGTCTTTTAGGACTTGAAATATCTCAGCTGGAATTCTATCACCTTCACTAGCTTTGTTCGTACTGATGCTTCCTAAGGCCCACTTGACTTCACATTCCAGGATGTCTGGCTCTACGTGAGTGATCACACCATCGTGGTTATCTGGGCCATGAAGATCTTTTTTGTATAGTTTTTCTGTGTATTCTTGCCATCTCTTCTTAATATCCTCTATTTCTTTTAGGCTCGTACCATTTCTGTCCTTTATTGTGCCCATCTTTGCATGAAATGTTCCCTTGGTATATCTCTAGTTTTCTTGAAGAGATATTTAGTTTTCTTCTATTTCTTTGAATTGATCACTTAGGAAGTTTTTCTTATCTCTCCTTGCTATTGTTTGGAACTCACATGGATATGCCTTCCCTTTTATCCTTTGCCTTTTGCTTTTCTTCTTTTCTCAGCTACTTGTAAGCGCACCTCAGACAACCATTTTGCCCTTTTGCATTTCTTTTTCTTGGGAATAGTTTCAATCACTGCCTCCTGTACAATGTCATGAACCTCCGTCCACAGTTCTTCGGGCACTCTATCAGATCTAATCACTTGATTCTATTTGTCACTTACACTGTATAATTGTAAGGGATTTGACTCACATCATACCTGAATGGTCTAGTGGTTTTCTCTATTTTCTTCAATTCAAGTCTGAATTTTGCAATACAGAGTTCATGATCTGAGCCACCTAGAGCCAGACATCCTGGAATTCAAAGTCAAGTGACCCTTAGGAAGCAACACTATGAACAAAGCTAGTGGAGGTGATGGAATTCCAGCTGAGCTATTTGAAATCCTAAAAGGTGATGCTGTGAAAGTGCTGCACTCGATATGACAGCAAATTTGGAAAACTCAGCAGTGGCCATAGGGAAAAGGTCAGTTTTCATTCCAATCCCAAAGAAAGGCAATGCCAAAGAATGATCAAGCTACTGCACAATTACACTCATCTCACACCCTAGCAAAGAAATGCTCAAAACTCTTCAAGCTACGCTTCAACAGTATGTGAACTGAGAACTTACAGATGTTCAATCTGTATTTAGAAAAAGCAGAGGAACCAGAAATCAAATTTCCAACATTCGTTGGATCATAGAAAAAGCAAGCAAATTCCAGAAAAACATATACTTCTGGTTTATTGACTATGCCAAAGCCTTTGGCTGTGTGGAGCACAACAAACTGGGGGAAATTCTTAAAGAGTTGTGAATAACAGGCCAAGTTACCTGCCTCTTGAGAAATCTGTATGCAGGTCAAGAAGCAACAGTTAGAAATGGAGATGAACAACAAACTGTTTCCAAATTGGGAAGGGAATGCATCAAGGCTGTATATTGTCACCTTGCCTATTTAACTTCTATGCAGAGTACATTATGTGAAATGCCTGGCTGGATGAAGCACAAGCTGGAATCAAGATTTCTGGGAGAAATATCAATAACCTCAGATATGCAGATGAGGTCACCCTTATAGCAGAAAGCAAAGAAGAACTAAAGAACCTCTTGAAGAAAGTGAAAGAAGAGAATGAAAGAGCTGGCTTAAAACTCAACTCATGCAAAAAACTATGATCATAGCATCTAGTCCCATCACTTCATGGCAAATAGATGGGGAAACAATGGAAACAGTGAGAGACTTTATTTTGGAGGGTTTCAAAATCACTGCAGATGGTGACTGAAGCCATGAAATTAAAAGACACTTGCTCCTTGAAAGAAAAGCTATGACCAACCTAGACAGTGTATTAAAAAGCAGACATTACTTTGCTGACAATGGTTCATCTAGTCAAAGCTATGGTTCTTCCAATAATCATGTATGGATGTGAGAACTGGACCGTAAAAAAGTCTGAGCACCAAAGAATTGATGTTTTTGAACTGTGGTGTTGGAGAAGACTCTTGAGAGTCCCTTCGACTGCAAGAAGATCAAACCAGTCAATGCTAATGATAATCAGTCCTGAATAGTCATTGGAAGGACTGATGCTGAAGCTGAAACTCCAATACTTTGGGCACCTGATGTGACCAACTGAATCATTTGAAAAGACCCTGATGCTGGGAAGGATTGAGGGCAGGAGGAGAAGGGAATGACAGAGGACAAGATGGTTGGATGGCATTACTGATTCAATGGACATGAGTTTGAACAAGCTCCAGGAATTGGTGATGGAAAGGGAAGCCTGGAGTGCTGCACTCCATGGGGTCTCAAAGAGTCAGACACAACGGAGCGACTGAACTGAACTGATTATTCGATACAGTCGGGGCTTCCCTGATCACTAAGACAGTAAAGAATCTGCCTGCAATGCGAGAGGCAAGAGTTCGATCCCCGGGTTGGAAAGATTTCCTAAAAAAGGAAATGGCAACCCACACCAGTATTCTTGCCTTGGAAATCCGATGAATGGAGGAGGCTGGCAGTTCATGGGGTAGCAAAAAAAAATCAGATATGACTTTAAACAATAGCAACCAGATACCATTACCTTTGATATTAATCTTCACCATATGAATTGAGGGTGGGAACTCAAATGTCCAGCCACAGAGGACAGAAATAATAACCAAGTATATTACAAAAGGCTGCTGCTGCTGCTGCTGCTGCTGCTGCTGCTAAGTCACTTCAGTCGTGTCCGACTCTATGCAACCCCATAGACGGCAGCCCACCAGGCTCCGCCGTCCCTGGGATTCTCCAGGCAAGAACACTGGAGTGGGTTGCCATTCCCTTCTCCAATGCATGAAAGTGAAAAGTGAAAGTAAAGTCGCTCAGTCATGTCCGACTCTTAGCGACTGCATGGACTGCAGCCCACCAGGCTCCTCCATCCATGGGATTTTCCAGGCAAGAGTACTGGAGTGGGGTGCCATTGCCTTCTCTGACATTACAAAAGGAAACTTTCCTTATTGGAAAAAGACCTAAGAAAAGACAGTGAGATATATTAATAATGAGAATTCATGAAAAATATTCGTTACCTAGACATATCGTATTTTCAGGACAATGAAATTGTTCCAACGATGGGGAAAAGTAAATAAACAATTGTTACTTGCCAAAGAATACAAATCAGCCTTTTGTAAAGCTGATAGGAAATGAAAAGGCCTCTGAGGAGGGTGAGGAGCAATGATGTGAGGCTCTAAATCTGTACCTACTTGAAGTTTTGTTTATTTGCAATGGAAAATAATTACAATTTACCATACTCAAAGCATCAGAAAAGTGATTTACATACACAGTTTTCCTCCATATATGGGAGGCCTTGGTTCCAGGGCCTATGACCTATGCTCAAGCCGCATAGCTGGCCCTACATATCCATGGTTCCACATTTACAGATTCAATCAACCACGAATCACATACTACTATATTTATTTTTTTTAATTCTTGTATGTGTGAACACATGAAGTTCAAATCCATGGTTATTCAAGGGTGAACTGTATTAACTTTTTTAACCATGACAACAACTCCTTGAGGAAGAAACTATTATCTCTATTTCACAAGTGAGGAAACTGAGGTACACATAAGTAACTGACTTATCCAAGCTCACGCAGCAGTGGAATCATAATTCTATTAAAGCAATCTGATTTCTGAGACCTCGCTCTTCAATACCCTGAGAGTAAATCAGCAGGCAAAATAAATGTGATAATTCACACCCAAATATATATATATTAATATAACAAAGAAGCCAGAAAAAAACATTGAAATTAGAATGTTCAGAATGCTAGAAAAAAAATAAAAGAAGGAATAGAATTCCTGAGAAAAGTATTGGTTGTTTTAGGGGGAAAAAGAATAGACAGAATTGAAAAGGAGCAAGTATAAACTCTAAATCAAAAATTTTACTCAGTCACTAAATTTAAAAAAATATATCAATAGAAAGGTACTATGGTATACTTAGAAAAAAATTGGCAATTTTAATTTGAAGTTAAATTTAAATATTGAATCTACAGCAGGAGGAATAAATTAGGATTGGAATTATCATATACATACAATTATGCACAAAATAAATAAACAACAAGGTCTGACTGCACAGCACAGGAAACTATGTTCAGTACTTTGTAATAACCTGTAATGGAAAAGAATCTGAATCACTTTGCTGCACACCGGAAACTGTCACACATTGTAAACCAACTATACTTCTAAAAAGAAAGACTCTAGACCTGAGGAAATCTCCCAGAATGCCACCAGAAATCTACTAGAGCTCATCAGTAAATAGGGTAAAGTTTCAGGATACAAAACTAATATGCAGAAATGTGTTGCATTTCTATACCATAATTATCAACAAGAGAAATTAAGAGTTCCGCTTATTATCACAGCCAAACATAAGAAGCAAAGGTGAGAAAAATCCATAAAATAATTCTCTCAATACTGTGTTAGGAGTGAATTTAACTAAGGAGTTAAATAAAGACTTGTACTTGGAAAATAAAGTTAGTTCTGAAAGTGAAGTTGCTCAGTCGTGTCTGACTCTTTGCGACCCCATGGACTGTAGCCTACCAGGCTCCTCCCTCCATGGGATTCTCCAGGCAAAAATACTGGAGTGGGTTGCTATTTCCTTCTCCAGGGGATCTTCCCAACCCAGGATCGAACCCGGGTCTCCCACATTGCAGGCAGATGCTTTAACCTCTGAGCCACCAGAGGAAAATGTACAAATTAAAAACAAAGAAAGAATAAGAAAATAGATGGTTCTTTGAAACTAACCAATTAATTGGATAAACTTTCAGAATACTAGGCAAATATAACAAAACTAGGACTAAGATGCAGAGACAAAAGACTAAATTACAAAGAAAATTAATTATATATACATTTTTTAACTCATATGAAATCCTGATGAACTAAAAACACTGTTTATTCACAATAAAAACTCAACTTGGAATAGAGGGCCTAAATGGAATATAACTAAGAACAAAATTTGACACTACCCCTAAACATGCAAATCATACTTAAAAACTCTGGAATTCCCTGGTGGTCCAGTGGTTAGGGCTCCCGGCTTCCACTACCTGGCCTCAGGCTCAATCCCTGATCAGGAGCCTAAGATCCCACAAGCTGTGCAGCATGGCAAACAAACAAACTAGAAAAACCAAAACATGAGAGAGAATGAACTTATTTTGATTCTTGGTAAAGTACTTATCTGAGTTTTATAGTACTCTTCAATTTAAAATCCTTTCAGATTTACATGGTGCAGTAAGAAAAAAATTTCTATATATATATGTATACTATGAAAGTATGTATATATATGTATACTATGAAAGTATGTATTATATAAACATAATATTGCATGTCAACTGCATTTCAATAAGATACATAACAAATAATTTAAAAAGAAATAATAATAACAAACTCTAAGCTTGAATGGTTTAATTGGAAAAGTATTTCACATATTTAGAAAGATTACCTCTCATGTTACATGAGCTATTCCAGCAACACACTCTAAGTCTTTGTTCTAAAACTATTATTTTTTAATTCATCAAACTTCATAGATTAGAAAGAGACCTGGACACCCTCTCAACTTGTGAGGAAACTCAAAGTAAAACAGAAGCCATGCCCAGGAACCAGGCTGAAAGACACCCCCCCTTTCCCAAGAAGATTTGGGAATACCAAACAGATTTTCTCTGCTTCAGCTTCAATTTTGCTTTGTCCCTGAAAGGACTTTTCCCAGTATGATCCCTTTACTCCACACCCATCAGTACTGCCAGGCCAGCCCAACTCTGAGAACATGTGGACAATCTTTGTTTATAGTAACTCTGTCCTCACAAGTGGGAGATAATGGACATTTTACCAGAATGATTATTCAAAACAAAAATCTAGGCTTCTGGTTTAAATGAAAAAACAAATTCACATTTATCTCTGCTCCATCTTGAAAATACGTCCAAGCCCAGTAAAAAGTACAGAATGAGAAAAAGTGCATAAACTGGTCATTTAGAAAAGGGGACATCAGCAGATCAAAGATACTGTTCTTTCAGCGTTTCTTCCATTTTCTCTGTATTGCAAAATAACACAAATTCATTGTAACTAGCAGGACAAAATGAGACAATCAGCCCCCTTCCTCCTCTTTCAATCTTTCTTATAAACTTAAAGCCACCAATATCAACGTGTTGGATAGAATCCTTTCAGGATTATGTACCTTTTAAGTATAATCTTTTAGGTATAATCTTCATCCTTTCTTATGGCCAAGGAAGACAAATATAGACCATCCATACACATGTAAAAGAATTCAGAATGAACGTCATGGGGTCTTTGATTTTTACAGAAATATTTATGATACTACTGGGCAACTTGCTTATTTTACTAAACAATGCATTCTGGGCATCCCTTCAGGACTACGGTATCTAACTCACTCTTTTAGATAACTGCATAATATTCTACATGATCAGAATTAACATAATTTGTGCAAGCATAGTCAAAGCTATGATTTTTCCAGTAGTCATGTACAGATGTGAGAGCTGGACCATAAATGCTAAGTGCTAAAGAATTGATGCTTTTGAATTGTGGTGCTAGAGAAGACTCTTGAGAGTTCTGTAGACTCCAAGGAGATCAAACCAGTCAATCTTAAAAGAAATCAACCCTGAATATTCACTGGTAGGACTGATGCTGAAGCTGAAGCTTCAATGCTTTGGCCACTGATGTGAAGAGATGACTCATTAGGAAAGAGTTGTCTTTTCCCACCTGATGCTGGGAAAGATTGAAGGCAAGAGGAGAAGAGGGTGGCAGAAGATGAGATCGTTAGCATCACCAGCTCAACGCACATGAATGTGAGCAAACTCCAGGAGATAGTGAAGGACAGGGAACCCTGGAGAGCTGCAGTCCATGGGGTTGCAAAGACTCAGACACAACTTAGTGACTGAACAATAGCAACGACACACTGCTGATGGATGTTCATCTCCAGTACTTTGCTTCTAAAAACAGTGCTGTAATGAACCTTCTTAAACATGATGCTTCTGTTTTTATAGAAGAGAGTATCAAAGTAAGATTTCAAAATTTTAAAAATGTGATTTTTAAATAGCTATTACCAAATTACTTTATAACAATACAGCAATTCATGTGCTGAGCAGCTACATATGAAAGTGTCAGTTTCTTGTTAACCTTACCAACACTTTTATTTTTGACAATCTAAGGAGTGAAAAATATGATCTTTGTTACTACATACATCTGTCTTTCTCTGAATATTACTGAAGTGGGCATTGTTTAATATGAATATGATCAGCTTAGATTTTTCTTCTTTAATTTTTCACATCTACCCATTTTTGTGAATTTATGGGCTTTCCTGATTGATTTGTAAAACTCTAATGATTATAAATGGCTCAGTGGGTAAATAATTCACCTGCAATGTAGGAGATAGGAGATGTGGGTTCAGTCCATGGGTTGGGAAGATCCCTTGGAGGAGGAAAATGGCCAACCAATCCAGTATGCCTGCCTGAAAAATCCCATGGACAGAGGAGCCTGGCGGGCTACATCTAAAGAGTCACAAAGGGTCAGACACGACTGAGAGACTAAGTACAAGGTTTGTAGTGGTATTAACTTCTCCCATTCAAGAGGCTGGGAAATCTTTCACCCATTATCTACTTCTTAAACACACTCATATGTAAACTATATGTTATAAGTACTATATATCTTTCACCTATTATCTATTTTTTAAACAAACTCATATGTAAACTCTATGTTATAAGTATTATATATCTTTCTCCTATTATCTATCTTTTAAACACACTCATATATAAGCTATATGTTATAAATATTATATACTTATATATGTTAAGTATAGATAAGGTTAAGTAAAATAAACAGGGTGACAATATACAGCCTTGACGTACTCCTTTTCCTATTTGGAACCAGTCTGTTGTTCCATGTCCAGTTCTAACTGTTGCTTCCTGACCTGCATACAAATTTCTCAAGAGGCAGATCAGGTGGTCTGGTATTCCCATCTCTTTCAGAATTTTCCACAGTTTATTGTGATCCACACAGTCAAAGGCTTTGGCATAGTCAATAAAGCAGAAATAGATGTTTTTCTGGAACTCTCTTGCTTTTTCTATGATCCAGCAGATGTTGGCAATTTGATCTCTGGTTTCTCTGCCTTTTCTAAAACCAGCTTGAACATCAGGAAGTTCACAGTTCACATATTGCTGAAGCCTGGCTTGGAGAATTTTGAGCATTACTTTACTAGCGTGTGAAATGAGTGCAATTGTGCGGTAGTTTGAGCATTCTTTGGCATTGCCTTTCTTTGGGATTGGGATGAAAACGGGCCTTTTCCAGTCCTGTGGCCACTGCTGAGTTTTCCAAATTTGCTGGCATATTGAGTGCAGCACTTTCACAGCATCATCTTTCAGGATTTGAAATAGCTCAACTGGAATTCCATCACCTCCACTAGCTTTGTTTGTAGTGACGCTTTCTAAGGCCCACTTGACTTCACATTCCAGGATGTCTGGCTCTAGGTCAGTGATCACACCATCGTGATTATCTGGGTCATGAAGATCTTTTTTGTACAGTTCTGTGTATTTTTGCCAGCCCTTCTTAATATCTTCTGCTTCTGTTAGGTCCATACCATTTCTGTCCTTTATCAAGCTCATCTTTGTATGAAATGTTCCTTTGGTATCTCTGATTTTCTTGAAGAGATCCCTAGTCTTTCCCATTCTGTTGTTTTCCTCTATTTCTTTGCATTGATCGCTGAGGAAGGCTTTCTTTTTTCTCCTTGCTCTTCTCTGGAACTCTGCATTCAGATGCTTATATCTTTCCTTTTCTAGTTTGCTCCTCACTTCTCTTCTTTTCACAACTATTTGTAAGGCCTCCCCAGACAGCCATTTGGCTTTTTTGCATTTCTTTTCTATGGGAATGGTCTTGATCCCTGTCTCCTGCACAATGTCATGAACCTCATTCCATAGTTCATCAGGCATACTATCTATCAGATCTAGGCCCTTAAATCTATTTCTCACTTCCACTGTATAATCATAAGGGATTTGATTTAGGTCATACCTGAATGGTCTAGTGGTTTTCCCTACTTTCTTCAATTTAAGGCTGAATTTGGCAATAAGGAGTTCATGGTCTGAGCCACAGTCAGCTCCTGGTCTTGTTTTATGCTCACTGTATAGAGCTTCTCTATCTTTGGCTGCAAAGAATATAATCAATCTGATTTCGGTGTTGGCCATCTGGTGATGTCTATGTATAGAGTCTTCTCTTGTGTTGTTGGAAGAGGGTGTTTGTTATGACCAGTGCATTTTCTTGGCAAAACTCTATTAGTCTTTGCCCTGCTTCATTCTGTATTCCAAGGCCAAATGTGCCTGTTACTCCAGGTGTTTCTTGACTTCCTACTTTTGCATTCCAGTCACCTATAATGAAAAGGACATCTTTTTTTGGGTGTTAATTCTAAAAGGTCTTGTAGGTCTTTATAGAACCGTTCAACTTCAGCTTATTCAGCATTACTGGTTGGGGCATAGACTTGGATTACTGTGATATTGAATGGTTTGCCTTGGAAACAAACAGAGATCATTCTGTCGTTTTTGAGATTGCATCCAAGTACTGCATTTCAGACTCTTTTGTTGACCATGATGGCTACTCCATTTCTTCTGAGGGATTCCTGCCCGCAGTAGTAGATATAATGGTCATCTGAGTTAAATTCACCCATTCCAGTCCATTTCAGTTCTCTGATTCCTAGAATGTCGACATTCACTCTTGCCATCTCTTGTTTGACCACTTCCAATTTGCCTTGATTCATGGACCTGACATTCCAGGTTCCTATGCAATATTGCTCTTTACAGCATCGGACCTTGCTTCTATCACCAGTCACATCCACAGCTGGCTATTGTTTTTGCTTTGGCTTTATTTAACTTATATGCAGAGTACATCATGAGAAACGCTGGACTGGAAGAAACACAAGCTGGAATCAAGATTGCTGGGAGAAATATCAATAACCTCAGATATGCAGATGACACCACCCTTATGGCAGAAAGTGAAGAGGAACTCAAAAGCCTCTTGATGAAAGTGAAAGAGGAGAGTGAAAAAGTTGGCTTGAAGCTCAACATTCAGAAAATGAAGATCATGGCATCCGATCCCACCACTTCATGGGAAATAGATGGGGAAACAGTGGAAACAGTGTCAGACTTTATTTTTCTGGGCTCCAAAATCACAACAGATGGTGACTGCAGCCATGAAATTAAAAGACGCTTACTCCTTGGAAGGAAAGTTATGACCAACCTAGATAGCATATTCAAAAGCAGAGACATTACTTTGCCAACGAAGTTTCATCTAGTCAAGGCTATGGTTTTTCCTGTGGTCATGTATGGATGTGAGAGTTGGACTGTGAGGAAGGTTGAGCACCGAAGAATTGATGCCTTTGAACTGTGGTGTTGGAGAAGACTCTTGAGAGTCCCTTGGACTGCAAGGAGATCCAACCAGTCCATTCTGAAGGAGATCAGCCCTGGGATTTCTTTGGAAGGAATGATGCTAAAGCTGAAACTCCAGTACTTTGGCCACCTCATGCGAAGAGTTGACTCATTGGAAAAGACTCTGATGCTGGGAGGGATTGGGGGCAGGAGGAGAAGGGGAAGACAGAGGATGAGATGGCTGGATGGCATCACTGACTCGATGGACATGAGTCTCAGTGAACTCCAAGAGTTGGTGATGGACAGGGAGGCCTGGCGTGCTGCGATTCATGGGGTCGCAAAGAGTCGGACACGACTGAGTGACTGATCTGATCTGATCTGATAGATAAGGTATATATACTATATATTTGGGCTTCCCTGGTGGCTCAGACTATAAAGAATCTGCCTGCAATGCAGGAGACCCTGGTTAGATCCATGGTTCGGGAAAATTGGAGAGGTAATAGCAACCCTCTCCAATGTTCTTGCCTGGGAAATCCCAAGGACAGAGGAGCCTGGTGGGTTATAGTCCATGGGGTCGCAAAGCATCAGACATGACTAAGTGACTGACACTTTAATTTTCACTATATGTTTATATAACATAACATATATTACATTTGTGTGTATTCTTAATGTATCCTGTCACCATATAATAGTTATTACATATATTTCCCATTACACATTGTACTTAGAAATATATTCTATGTTTTTATTTCTGAAGTTTTCTTTCTTTGAGCAATTTCCCCCAGCTTTTCTAAGCATCCTCTGGATTTCTTTCTGATATAGTTAATCTACTGACTAAGGGTATAGACATAAAGTAAAGAGCTTAGGTTTGCTTCAATATTGCATGTATATGAGAATCATTTCATAAGTGAACATTCTTTATCCATTGAAATAAAATACCATGTTAACTTCTCATATTTACTTGGGTCTATTTCCAAAAGTTTTTAATTCTGCTCCACTGATTCATTTCTCTATATCTGTCTGGGTTAAGACCATATTGTTTCATTTACAGATGACTTTTTTTTAAGTTTTACTATCTGGGAAGATATTCTTTATTGCAATTTTCCTAGCCATTTTTAGACATTGATTTATCCATGAAAGCTTTAAAAACATCTATTTGATGCCATTCTTCCTTCTAGTTTTCTTCATAGATGCCCCCATATCTTTCTTGTTGAAATGACTCCTATATAATTAAATTTTTATTGCTACTATGAAGATAATTTCCCCTCATTTCTAATTGGCTATCACTATTATAGAAAAAAATAATTTTATGTGTATGTACTTCATTTAGTGATGTGCAAGGTTTAGAGTTTTTTTAATTTAGATATAATTCACACAGCATAATATTTACCATTTTGAAATATACAAACAATGCAGTGGTTTTTAGTATTTTCACTACATTTTATATACAACCACCAACACTAATTCTGGAACATTCCCATTACCCCAAAAAGAAATTTCATACCTATTAGCAATCAGGAAAACTCCAACTCCCTTGACTGTTAATATAGCTCAAATCTTGATGAATTTGCCTATTCTGCACATTTTATAGAAAGGGACTCATATAACAAATGGCCTTTTGTGATTTGATTCTTTGCATGATATTTTAAAGGTTCATTTGTGTACATAACAGCATACTTCAATCTTTTTTTACATTGCATATACTATTTCAATTGTATAGACATACAGGCATAGCTGAGTACCAATGTAAAACTGAAAGATCCAGTGGACAAGTTAGTCACAATACAGAGCAAATATTCAGAGACTGACAAGCCTAACTCAGTTTGCCAATCTCGTATTACTACTGCTTGTAAAACTGAAGCATCTGTGGCTAAGACTCACAACCTCACATAAGATTCTTGAGGTATATCCCAGTTTCAGATGCCTAATAAGGTATTCACAATTTTACCCAAACATTTTATTTTTAAAATCCATTAATTTTATGCAAAGTGATAAAAATGAACACTGATATATGAGCTAGTAGTTTGTTGGCGGTTGTTTCTGTGTGAATGTGTGAATGTGTGTGTGTGTGTGTGTGTGAATGTTGCCCCCTTAGTTGGGATTCCTCCTGTTTGGGGAAATGACAACTGCCTTTCCCAAAGACTGTTTTTTGTTTTTTTTTTAATTTAATTTAATTTAATTTTTTAACTTTACAATATTGTATTGGTTTTGCCATATATCGAAATGAATCTGCCACAGGTATACATGTGTTCCCCATCCTGAACCCTCCTCTGTCCTCCCTCCCTGTACCATCCCTCTGGGTCGTCCCAGTGCACCAGCCCCAAGCATCCAGTATCGTGCATCGAACCTGGACTGGCGACTCGTTGCATATATGATATTATACATGTTTCAATGCCATTCTCCCAAACCATCCTACCCTCTCCCTCCCCCACAGAGTCCAAAAGACTGTTGTATACATCAGTGTCTCTTTTGCTGTCTCGTATACAGGGTTATTGTTACCATCTTTCTAAATTCCATATATATGCGTTAGTATACTGTATTGGTGTTTTTCTTTCTGGCTTACTTCACTCTGTATAATAGGCTCCACTTTCATCCACCTCAAACAGGACTTTCTGCCATTTCTTTGTTATTTGTCATACAAAGGCGATGCTTTGGTATCTTTTGCAATTGAATTTTTAAGGCTGAATTTCCTGTAAAGTAAATGTCTGACTCAAGGAAATGAATAGTTTCATGCTATAAGCAGTGTTAAACCACTATTTTCAAGAGCTCTGATCAGCAGAAAGGCAGAAGCTTGGAGGTAAGGCTAACGAGATAACCTATGAATGCTTGTGGCAAACCACAGTGAAAGATTATGGTGGAAAATAGCTTTAGCAGTTGGGGCAGTAGCTGTAGTCGTGACTCCTGGGAGTCAGTCTTTTTGCTCCATCGAAGTGCATTCCACATCTCTCCAGAAAGACTGTGAGGCAACCGGACAGAAACAGACGACAACCAAGGGAAGAAAACAGAGAAACTGACACCTATCAGTCCTACCAGGAAGCAGAAATAAACAAGGTACCCAAGACTGAGTTATCACCGGTGGCTCTGAGATGTCTGGCAATTCAAGTGAAAAGTAAAGCATGGTGAATTATGTGGTTCTTCTTATTAGAAAGGAGCAAGCACACCTATGTTTTTCTTGGTTCTTCTCTATAATCTAAGTCTCTCAAATGATTCCTTATACAGGAGACATGAACAGTAAGCATATCAACATGCAGAAATAAGTTATTTAAAGTGTATGCCTGTGGCGGATTCATTTTGATATTTGGCAAATCTAATACAGTTATGTAAAGTTTAAAAATAAAATAAAATTAAATTTAAAAAAGAAAAAAAAAAAGAAAGTGGTACTTCTGAAGAGCTAGAATCATCGTCTTCCACCAAAGCTCTGAAGATTCTTTTATTCTTGATTTAAAATAAATAAATAAATTTACAACAGCTCTTTTCCTTCGTAGTTTGGAAACCAGGTTGTTTTTTGGTTGAAAACTGCCCCTCCCCTGCCAAATTCATAAATGGAAATGATGATCCACTGGACTTCAGAACATGACTTTTTTACAGAGTTAATCAAGTTAAGATAAGGTCATTAGTGTGGGCCTTAATCTAATATGACAGTGTCTTGAGAAGAAGGAGAACTTGGACATAGCCCATACACGGAGAATGCCACATGAAGAGGAAGCCAGAGACCAGGGTGACACTCCTATAAACCAAAGTGCACACGCATGCTCAGTTGCTCAGTTATGCCAAACTCTTTGCAACCTCATGGACTGTGGCCCACCAGGCTCCTCTGTCCATAAGATTTCCCAGGCAAGAATACTGGAGCAGGTTGCCATTACCTCCTCCAGGGGATCTTTCTGACTCAGAGATCTAACCTGAGTCTCCTGCATTGGCAGGTGGATTCTTTACCACTGGGCCACCTATGAAGCTCCATAAGCCAAGGAATGGATGCCAAAGATTGCAGACAAGCCACCAGAAGAGAGCAGATCCTCTCTGATACCCTCAGGAGGAACCAAGCCTGCTGACACCTTGACCTTAGACTTCCCAACATCCAGACCTGTTAGATGATAAATTTCTGTTGTTTAAGCTGGTTGTGGTACTTTGTTCAGGCAGCCCTAGCAAACTAATATACATGTTCTTATACTTTTTAGGTCAGGAGATCCTCCAATTCAACTTCTCCTGGTACTGAACATTTCTGATTAGGGTCTAAATAGACAATTTTAGTGACTTAATTGAAAATAAAATCACCGAAAGAAGAATGCAGTCTGGAGAATTCCAAGAACAGTCCACGACTGGGAACATTTTCTTAGTACCCAGCTTCCCCAGCAACGATGTGGTCACATCAGGCCTCATTCTCCCATAAAAAGTTCCCATTTCGACAATAAAAAGTTCACATGTTTTCTTTGGTCTTGTCCTACTTTATACTGGTTCCCCTTTATGACAAGAGGCCAGAGACCAGAAAGAACTGGCCCAGGACCAAATGTAAATAAAACTCGAAATCTCTGTCGCTTACCTGATCCCTAATTAGGAGTGGCGAAGCTCTGCACCCTAGCCTTTGCCAGCACAGGTAACAGGGCTGCATAGTCCCAGCAACTCTTTTTATGATTTGGCTAAATTTTGCCAAGTCTTTGCTTGGTGTCACATTTATGAGCTGACTTAAGAATCTTTTGTGCAAACGTTTTGAAGGCTTACTTTATGGACCTGCTCCAGAACTAGATTCCTGGGGCCTGCCGCACAGTCTTTTAAGGAGGCCAAAAGGTAAGCTTTGTCTTCTGGTTATTTTCTTCCATCTTCTCTCCTGCCTCTCCTCTTCCTGCTGAGATGTCTCTTTTCTCCAGGGGTTTCTGCTCTTCTAACACACAAGTCAGTGATTTACAAACCGGCAAAAATCTCTTGAGTACCTATCATTGCCCTGCACTGTTTGGGGGCATGGACCTGATTTCCATGGGGAGGCTTACAGTTTTAGAACATCTATGCCTATAAATGCTTCTCTATGTGTGCGTGTTTAAGAGATAACTCCTTCACTGGCCACATATTTCTAGAATCCACATATCTTAGCATTGCAAGCAACCTTCTAAATTTCTGATCCAACTCTATTCCACCAGTCTCTACCTCAATGAAAATTTAACTTTGCCAGCCCGTCATAGAGTCCTGATAGAGTTTCCCAGGTAGCTCAGCAGTAAGAATCTTTCTACAGTGCAGGAAAGGCAGGAGACACAGGTTTGATCCCTGGGTTGGGATGATCCCCAGGAGGAAATGAAAGATCCCTTGGAGGAGGAAATCCCACTCCAGTATTCTTGCCTGGGAAACCCATGGACAGAGGCGCCTGGTGGGCTAGAGTTCATGGGGTCATAAAGATTCAAACACCACCAAGCACGCACCCACAGGTAGTCCTAATTGAATTCTTCTCCCTGAAAACTGAGCTCAGACTTTCACATAGCCTACAAATTCTACAGAGTTCTCACTGTTGGCATTTCTTTAACGTTCAAGATAAACTTCTTTTTTGGCTCTATCCACTATATCTCTTCTCCTAGATGCTCTCACTCACATGAGCACGCATTTATAACAATATTAAAGAGACGGTCAGTAGAAATTCAGATATAAAACAGTTCATAATTCTTAGTCATTTAGACAGAAGACACCCCTGATTCTTTTGTCAGATATGCCAGCCATCTTGGTCCAAGTATCCTCAGATATCTGTAGAATTTGTGGCAGGATGCCATCTTCTTCTTTGCAGGTTATTATGAAATCCTCTGGCACAGAACTGAGCTCAGCTGGGCAGCTCCTACCCAGTCATGTGGCAGTGAATGAATGGCAGAGTCAGAGGAAACAAGAAGTCTATCATTTTCGTGGTACAAACTATAAATAGGACCTACAAATCCCAGAAGTCCTAGATACAGGGTCCACTTGTGAAACTTTGGAAGACCCAGTCAAAATCAGCAGGCATGAAGGCATGCCACACAGGAAGAGGGAAAACCTAGTAAAGAAGGCTGAAGCCCGTGTGAACCCGAGGAGTGACATGGGAAGAGGGGCCTACAGAGGCCAACTTTTTGGTATATCATGGGCATTTCTGCTTCCTCTTTTGATTTATTGACCCTAAATATTATTATCTCCCATTTTCAGGTATTTAAATGTACGTTCTCATAACATTCTGAGAGTTCCTGCTAAGAGGTGCCTGTTCCTTAAACATGTCAAATGTGGCAAGGATGGCTGGGAGAGGGGCTGTGGGCGGGACTAAGACAGCAATGGTAGTGCTTTTTGATCCCAGCTGCAGAGGAATTGTGGAGAAGGCAATGGCACCCCACTCCAGTACTCTTGCCTGGAAAATCCCATGGACAGAGGAGCCTGGTAGGCTGCAGTCCATGGGGTCGCTAGGAGTCAGACATGACTGAGCGACCTCACTTTCACTTTTCACTTTCATGCACTGGAGAAGGAAATAGCAAGTCACTCCAGTATTCTTGCTTGGAGAATCCCAGGGACAGCGGAGTCTGGTGGGCTGCCGTCTATGGGGTTGCATAGAGTCGGATACGACTGAAGCGACTTAGCAGCAGTAGCAGCAGCAACAGAGGAATTGTGAGGAAGGTCAGCTGACCCAGGGAGAGGCTCCAGAGACTTCAGCCCAGAGTCTGAGGATGCTTTGCAGAACTCCGCTGTATACTGAAGAGTCATCTGGCATACTCCCATCACTTTGCAAAGTGTTTCATTGCCCCCTTGAACTTCAACAAAACTTTTTCTTTGAAAAACTTGGAAGACAATGATATTGGGGGTCCTAAACTTTTCGATAGATGAGAGAATTGAGATGTTAGGCTACTTCTTCCAAGCTATGTAGGGTGTTAATAGTAGAGGGAAGAATTTAACTCCTGTTTCTGTGATCTTTCTGTTTTTGCTTATACAGGTGAATAAGAGGAGGTAGTTTGATCTCCTGAATTGTCCTGGCAACTGTCCCATTTTAGGCATTTGCTCAATATTTGCTCAATACCATGTGGCCCTGACCAAAGGGACCACATGCAGGACCATGTGACCTGCCAAGTCTTGTCTGAGGTGACTCAGTCTCCCTAGGTTCCCCACAGGCCTTTTGAAAGACTTAACCAAAGTTCCATTTATCAAATAATTTGGTCAGTATATTTTTGTATTTTCTTCATAAGAGTGAAAATATTGATAGATTTTAGATGTTACGTCATGTATTCATGCAAGGGTAAAGGCAGTGTCCTTTAATAATAAATAAAAGTTGAATCCTCCTTGTTCTATTTATATGGGTAAATTATTTAACCACACAGGTTACATTACCAGTTGAGAATGCCTCCACCTGACTAAATATATATTAGTACACATTGGCATCAAACTCCATCAACACAATATTAACCATTATGGGAGCATTACAACATCATCCCACTCACAAATGTGACACAGAGCAGAGTGTCACAGACACCTCAGTGCACTGGGCCCTTAAGTCAGAATGGAAAGTTAAAAACACCTTCTGCAGGCAGCCACTGGCATGACTTCATATTTACATTAGTTTTGCTAATCTAGTCAAGTGAACTTTTTCCCTAAGAAAATGTAATCGGAATATTTTATTTGAAAATTTTATGCGGTCAGCAGCTGTCTAAAGTCTTAATTCCTGTTTTCAGGAAGGTAAGTGGCAAATGCAACCAGGAAGAAAAAAATAGCAGTTTCCCAAGTGCTAGTGAGGGCAGCAGGCAGTGGAAAATCCGTGCAAAGTCTTTCCAGGAAAACGTTCCTACGGGTCACTGTATAAGTACTTAAAGGGTTGTGTAAAAAATAGATCCACACATTTCTTAATGAGATTGAGTAAAGGAGCTGGAAAAGCCCCCCAGAAATCAGGAAACCGGGGCAGAGAGAGGGAAAGCAGCTTGAGTAAGTTACACAGTGGGGGAATGATGCCATTCAAGGAGCCAGGCCCTGCATCCACTGTCCACTCACTGCCCCACCTTGTTCTGCTCCCTTGGGGCCACTGCATTTGTGCAGGGATGAGGGGAGCTCCATGATGCCCCTGCTACAGTTCCACCTGCAGAGATTCATCACAAGCCAAGCCAAATGACATCCTGCTGTGGCCTGTATTTCCTTTCACTGATACCTGTCTGATCCATTACAAAAGCAACCATAGGGCCGTGTCACCATTTCTGCATTTTTCCATCATAGACATTCATGTAGAAGAATAGTGTGTATTTACATTCTCCATGATTTAAAGAAGATAAGCCAGTGAAATAGAAAGAGAAAGTTTGGGGGATGGCTGGATGAGGGTTCTTCTTTTCATTCAACCAGAACTTGGAAAAAACTGCCCAATCCTTGAGCCTCTTAAACCATAACAATGATATTTTCCTGATAATTTTTGTAAGAACAAGATGAGATACTGTACAGAATGTTTATCCTGAAAGAGTTAGTAAATCGAAGCCAGCAGTATATACAGCAGTATAGCTACCAGTACATAGCAGGATATGACAACATGCAAAAATTCCTTTGATTGCCATGTCTTGATGTAACATGTACTTTGAGTCAGAAGAAGTGATGGCCTCAGGAGTAGATGTAGGACTTAAAGTGAATAAAAAAGGCATAGAAGCTCTGTGTCCTCAGTGGGTTGCCATGCCTGCTCCTCTATCTTTGTTCTGGGTGCAGGCTTTAGCAGAGCTTGTACAGAAGAGGTCTATAACCCACTCCATCCAGGATTTCACTTCCCTCATCTGTAGTTTCCTCCTTTTAAAAAACATGTTCAAGACCAACCCTTGCCTCACAGAACAATTTAGTGGATTAAGTGGAATCATGTATGTAAGAGTTCTCCAAATATAAAGTAGTGCTTTTCTTTTTTTTTTTTTTTCCCGAGAGACAAAATTTAATATATGCACACGGTTTTATATATAATGCAGCATCACACCATGTAGGGCATTTACTCTTATTTTATACATTCAGATATGTTTGAAACACTTCTTAAGGCTACAAAACAGAACATAGAAAAATAAACAGGAATATATTCAACACTTACAAAAAGTGATATGAAAAAGAATATAAAGTACTATTTTCCTTTCAACACTTCAAAAGATGTATATATATATTTTTTTACAAGTAACATCACAAATAATCACATCTTCACATGCTTTAAGTATTATTTTTCTTAATGAATGAGATGTACCTGAAGGTGTTCAAAAAGCAGTAAAAAGAGAATAATATTGAGGGAGATGACCCTACAGAGAATGTACTGATAAAATGTTTCCAGAAAATTATTGATATCAAATAGTTGGAAAAGTATGGCTGTGGAAGTTAGAAACTCACCTAGTTGGGGTGTATCTTTAAGACTAGACCAGCTGCCTGTCTGGAGACAGTTGGAAGGGAATATAGAGGATGGTTTGTGATGGACTTCTCTGCCTCCCTTGGAGAGAGCACCTGGAAGCCAACATTGGCAAGAACCTACTTAGGGTGGCAGCATAAATCAGTGTTGGGAGACTACATGGATAACTGGTGTGAAGGGTGGGAAGGCCCTGGTTTTCCCAGACCACATCCCTACAGCACCCGGCAGCCAGAAAGGAAGCCATCAGGGACTCCCTCAGCATACAGATCATGGTTTGATTTTGCAGGATAGTTTTGTGTTTGTTTTAAGATGCAAGTGTATATTCACCCGGGGCAGAGAGAAATAGGAGAAGTCTAATATTTGGGGGTGTTTTGCATTCTTCAGGAGATGGTCAGTCAGCTCCAACCACAAGAGGGTGCCCAGGAGAGGCACAGGAAAACCAAGTTTATCATTACTTACAGGATCCTAAAGAGACAGTCAGGGCATGCCCTGAGGTACCCACACAGTGGGGTGCATCAAGGAAGCGGGGCTCTGCCAAGCAGCTATGAGAACTGAGAGAGAGTGAGGGCCTGTGGACCAACCGGGGCCTTTATGGGAGTCAGGGTGGAACACACCAGCAAAAAGCATGAGGGGATTTCATTGCTGTGTATGATTGTCACTAGTCCACAGTCAGGGGACCTTGTGGGAGTGACTGGAATTATCACAAGGGTGCACCTGGTCACCTGGGCAGGGTGCTCACAGTCTGTTTATGGGGATATGGAAGCAGCAGGAGCATAAGAAGTTTTAACATTTACAGTACACGGGGTTAGTTGTTTAATCAACATTTTGGTTCCAGCTGCAAGAGAAGTCTGTATATCCTCCATTGAAACATTCAAATTAGAAGATAGAAGAAGTGAGCCTAAAAGTAAAAGTCACTTCCAGGTTGAACGGCATTGTGGGCAGATTATGGGAAAGTTGTAGAAAAAAATTGGAACCAAAAATATCCTTAGGAAATGTTTTTTCTCTTTATTTAGTATAAGAGGCATTGAAACTGATCCTCTTTGTATATGAATTATAGTAATGATAAAGGTGACTTAGTTCACAATGTGCATTTACAGATACATGTGCACACACCCACCCCGCACACACACACGTGCACACACACACACACAGCACACCTGAGCAATGAATCTTTTGCTTCCTGACGAATCCCCAAGGGACTGCTGCAACACTTGGTGCAGAATTTGTACTCAGTACATACTCAAAAACTCAGGTAATAAGTTAATAGATGAAAGAACGGAAGAAAGAGAGAGTGAGAGTTTTCAGAGAGAAGGAGAAAAAGACAGAGACACACACACCCAGAGACACACAGAGAGAAATGTAAATCACTGACTCTAGAACTAAGAGTCAGAAATGTGAAATATAAGCCAATATTCCCATTCAATGGGCCTTTAGTCTGACTCAAGAGGAAGCTCTTCAATTCTTTGGATAAAGGGAAATGTGTGCATATGAAAGGAGCAACCTGAAGTCAGCCTGGCCTTAAACTAGCAAGTTAAAGTGAAATCAAAGCTCTACAGAGCCAAAATGTTTACAACATCTTTGTGATGAAATTTTCCTTTAAAAAAAAAAAAAAGCTCATTTTTGAAAAACCTACACGTAACAAATGTACCAAAAACTCTGGCCATGGAGCTATGGAATGTTACATGTGGTTTTAAGCAAGTCATTTTATGTCCCTCTGACACAATTTGGCCATCTGTTAAGTACAGTAAAACCTACCACTCACACTCCTTACACATATCCTTGAAAGGCTGAGAACCACAGGCAGTAGCTCTGAAAAAAACATGCATTGGAAGAAATCTGCAGGACAGTCCCTGGGCTGCAATTGTCCCACATGATACCAAGAGGCTTTCTCATCACAGACACAGTCCACGTATGCCAGTGAATGGCTGAGTACACCTCTCCTCAGAGGAATACTTTAAGGAGATTAAAAAAAGCCACCTCCTACTGTTCATTAAATTGGGGACCCCATTTGTTAATCTCAAATGAGCTAAACGTCAGTTATTAACAGGAGCAGAAACCATAGCTCTTTGGTAAAGTCAGAAGACCCGTGTTTAAGTTCAAGCTGTATCATGTAGAAGTCATATGATCCTGGTCAAGTTACTTGACCTCACTTCCCAACTAATCTGTCAAGTCCAGTGCCTGTTACATGAATGAGTAAGTGTGTGAAAGTCTTTCAGTCATGTCTGACTCTTTGCGATCCCATGGACTATATGCTGCTGCTGCTGCTGCTGCTGCTGCTAAGTCGCTTCAGTCGTGTCCGACTCTGTGTGACCCCATAGACAGCAGCCCACCAGGCTCCCCCGTCCCTGGGATTCTCCAGGCAAGAATCCTGGAGTGGGTTGCCATTTCCTTCTCCAATGCATGAAAGTGAAAAGTCAAAGTGAAGTTGCTCAGTCGTGTCCGACTCTTAGCGACCTCATGGACTGCAGCCTACCAGGCTCCTCTGTCCATGGGATTTTCCAGGCAAGAGTACTGGAGTGGGCATGGACTATATAGTTCACGGAATTCTCCAAGACAGAATACTGCAGTGGGTAGCCTTTCCCTTCTCCAGGGGATTGTCCCAACCCAGGGATCAAATCCAGGTCTCCCTCATTGCAGGCAGATTCTTTACCAGCTGAGCCACCAGGGAAGCCCAAGAATACCAGGGTAGTAGCCTATCCCTTCTCCAGGGGATTTTTCCCACCCAGGAATTGAACTGGGGTCTCCTGCACTGCAGGAGGATTCTTTACCAACTGAGCTATCAGAGATACTAGACTGCTAATGAATGAGAGCATGAAGAGTATCACGCAGATCAAACAAGTGAGTTCATGTGCATATTCTCTGTAACACTACATAAGCATATGATTACTCTGATTACTAATAATAGATATCCCATAACTCAACCTGTATCCTTGCAGATGGATCTATTGTTGAGGGCCATGAAGGCAGAGGTTGAAATTTAACTTGGGGTGCAAGTTGGCTTTTTCTGTTATGCAGATCTGCCCAAGTAGGAGTTTCGCCAATTGAAGCCAAAGGAATCTTTGTGTTGCGTGTGTGTGCACATGTCTGTCTCTGTGTGCATGAGATATGTAGGAGATAAATAAAAATGGGGTTATCAATGAGACAGTCAGGGTAGCACAACTTCTACCATTGCTCAAGTACATTAAAAAATGAATTTTTTCTTCTTCTTGCCTGCTTGGTTTTAACTTTCCCCCCAACCAACTCACTGGAGCCAAAAGCAAGGCAAGCATTTTCCACCTTGCTGCCTAATTGGCAGTCTCACAGTGGCCTCTTGCAGCCTCTCACAAGTTTGGCTACGATGACTAGCCTTCTTCACGCCAAGCAGCATTAGCGCTGTTAACACCAGGCAGCGGTACAAGCAAAAAGTCTCCTTGTGGTTATGATGTGACTTCATTCTGCTGACATCTGAGCAAAGAAAACACTGAAGAAGTCTGGACAGTTTCTTTATGTGCAAACAGGAAGAAAAGCGAGAGCTATGGCGTGGTCTAGTTTAAGAAGAAGTTGGTGAGTCGCTGGGGATGCATCGCTGATAGACTCTGCAGGGACCATAAGGATGTACACAAGTTTAAATATCAACATAGCAATAGAGGGAGGGGGTTTATGATCATGGTTGATAGGAGAAAGAGAAAGCCTGCAAAATAATGTACTCCCTCTCAGTACCTTCCTTACGTGTGTTGATTCACAGTCTCGATTTCCACTGATTTCTCTTATGTCTTTTGTACATTACTTTTTTTGTTTAGTTGCTAAGTTGGGTCTGACTCTTTTGCAACCCCATGGACTGTAGTCCACCAGGCTCCTCTGTTCATGGAATTCTCCAGGCAAGAATAGTGGAGTGGGTTGCCATTTCCTCTTCCAAGGGACTTCCTGACCCAGCGATCAAACCCATGTCTCCTGCATTGGTAGGTGGATTCTTTACTGCTGAGCCATCAGTGAAGCCCAGTGTCTTTTATCATAGCCTAGTAATTAGGCAATGTCTTTCATCATAGTCTGATAAAAAAAAAAAAAGCTGTCAGTCAAGCTTTCATTGAAAATTATTGAATATGCATCACTTTTGGAGAATTTGCTTGGGGACATGGCTGTTCTCCAGGTTTTGTCCAGCATCACTTTTTAAAGATACCTGTCTGTGAACTTATGAGGGTTTTGAATCTATCATCTACAAATTAGGAAGGACAGGGACCAACTTCTTCTGTTGGTTTGGAGTTTCACATACAATTGACTCATATCCTGATAACTGTGTTTGCCACAGAGACAGAAAATGCAACTGATCGGAGGAAGCAAGTCTATCTTTCTCCACGGAATCTAATGGAACCTCTCGGTTGGTGCAAGCTGTTCACCTGGGTTCATTTTACCTTCTAGGGAAATCTTTTCATGTGCTTTCCACCAACCAAGAGTAACATCTGAGGACACTCCTTTTCTTTGTTGCATTTTACCCTTTCTGACCTTTAAACAAAACAAAGTCCTGGAAACCATACTCTTCTAGCATAGCTTCAGGGCTAATCCTCAGCAAAATGAGAAGTTTTCCATTATGTGTCCTCTGTACTTATGGTTCCTAATGAGGCGCCAGATTGCCCACACTTCTTTCTCTCCCCACATTAGTAAGCCCCCTTTATTCACACCCAGACAAGTTTCTCCATCCCAGTACTCTTGACATTTGGGGCTAGATGATTCTTGTTGTGGGAAGTTGCCCTTGACACTATAAGATGCTTAGCAGCATCCCTGGCTTCAGCCCATTAGATGCCAGTAGCACCTTCTCTTTCCAGTTATAGCAATTTAAAATTATCTTTAGACTTTAACAAACGTTACCTTAGAGACACCATTGCCCCAGGTAAATACCTGTTCCACTGAAAGAAACTTCAGTAATGATTCATTTCTAAGGAACTGTCCATAGGCTATATGGAAACTGAGTCCCTGGTCCCTGGTGGCCCAGAAGGTAAAGAATCTGTCTGCAATGCAAGAGACCTGGGTTGGATCCATGGGTCAGATAGATTCCCTGGAGAAGGAAATGGCTACCCACTCCAGTATTCTTGCCTGGAGAATCCCATGGACAGAGGAGCGTGGTGGGTTACAGTCCATGGGATCTCAAAGAGTCAGACACAACTGCACGACTAACACTTTCACTTTTGCTATGGAGACTGTCTAATAATGGTGGAATTACAGGCATTCACCAGCGTAATGATCTTCTTGGTGACCATAAAGTCACCTAATGAAGGTAACCCCTTCTTGAGGTTAAGGTAGCCCATACAGTCATTAGCCGGTTTATCAGAATTATATAATTGAGACCTATAATAAAACAATCACAAGCTTTTGGCCCAAAGCAGTAGCAGTTTCAGGTGTAAAACCTCCTATTCATTGGACGTCTGGGCCAATGCACTCCCTTAAGATCCTGGAATGACTCTCAGCGAGGCAGAAGGGATGCTCCCCATCCCTCAAATGATGTATTTTCAAGCCCCAAATATACAGCTATAAAACCCAGCACTTAGGAGCCAGTATCTGTGTGCACAGTCTCACACAATTTACAGCCGTAAGCAGAAGGTGATGTCATCAACGGAGACACATATTCCACACCTCGTTTTCCCGTGGTAGGATTTACACTTTCTTGGAGAATGTTGAGTTGGCAAAGAGTGTCGAAAGTGAGCGACAAAGACCTGGGGCAGGCACAAACTATTCTATGAGAGTAAAGCCCTATTCCTGTGTGGTTTGTGATCCGCCAAGATGTGAATGCTTCAGCACATTTTGTGCAATGTAAAATCATTTACCACGGGATGACTGAGGGTTGCTTTAAATAGAATGTGAAAAAATTACTATTGCAGTAAGGAAGCTGGCTAATGAATGTTAGCTTGTGGCAGAGTCCTTTTGGGGATCTGGCAAAGTCAGGCAACTGGCTGAAACTTAACACTAGGTCTACAGATTGGGCTGGGTGACTCCAAGTGAAGCACATCAGGCAGGTAAGCAGAGATTCTGAGCCTAGGAACTCTTGTGAATTTAAGTCAAAGATTCTGCCTTCTTCTCTTGGGGGAAAAAAAAAATCGTCTCCTAATGAAAATGAGAAGGACATTACCAGAACTTTTAAGGAGAATTAAATTTATATATTTGACCAATTATTTGTTTTAATAGACCATTTATAATCCTTTCATCTGAAGATTTTAATTTCCCAGTCTATTATATTTGTATAGTGAATCACCTAATATTTATATTGGTTCCCCTGCTACTGATGAAATTTAAAATGTTAAATGATGTGTCCTAAATCTTCAGAGGTTATTCATTCGCAATATGTATTTTTTTAAAAAAAGAAAACAGCAGAACCCACGGCTTACTAATATCTGAAAAGACTGATTTTTCCCCCCAGTTTGAGGATAGCTCATAGAATCACAAAGCCAAACTTGAACCTGGCACTTAACAAATGCAAAGGCACTTCATTCGTTTGGCGTTGACAAGGTGATCCTCTTGCTGGAAAAGAAAAAAAATTAACTTGTGGTGAGATTTTTGCAAATCTATGGCTTTGGGATGAGTGCTAGGCAACTGAGGTAAGGGTGGCACATTCTTTCTTTGCCATGTGAGCTACCTATTAATCACAGTGTGGAGAGTAGACAAGATCCAAACATGATGCCAAAGCCCAACACTTCTAACCAAGAAGGATAGAAGTACATCACAGAAGATGTAATACCTATGATACTGCTTGAATTAAAAAATAAAGTGTTAGGTCTGAGAGGAAATGGGCGGTTACTAACTTGAGTCTTTGAAGCATTGCCATCAGACAGTCCTGAATGTACCCAGCACACAGCACCGTGTTTCCAGCCAATCCCTCTTCTCTTAGCAACCAAGGGACAGCCTTAATGAATGCAAATAGAAGAAGGTTTGGTCCATAAAACCCTCTCTCAAAATTTCAACAAGTCATGTATTTAGGGCATTTTTTCTTTTAAAAATAATAACCAAAGTCAAGAATTCTTAACTAGAGTCATGAGGTAGTCTGATCAGCTTTGTTCTGAGCCCCTCAAATTTTCTTTGTTGCCCCAGTACATCCTTCATGTTTGTTCACAGCTATGTCATTAATACACGTTTTTCTCCATGAATAATCTCCTTCCAAACTATCTTCTTGAGGGGTCCCATCAGGACTGGAATCAGCTCCAGCAAGAATCCATCCATACCTTCCCAGACAGTGATCAAGTTCTTCCCTCCCCTCCCGTTATTGCATTAAGACATATCCCTGTGACAACACCACTCCTGTTGGGCTGTGATCATCTATGGACATTTTATCTTTGACGCATAAGCTCTTCCAGGGTAGCACTGTACCTCACCCATCTCTGTGTCTGCAGGGCCAGGAACACAGTGATCATCTACACATTTCTGATGAAAGGATGAATGAACACGCACCAAATGGATGGGCACAATCACATCATGGACTACTCTCTGTCTGAAGTTGACAAGAATTACAGGAACACTGGTAAAATTTTTCCACCTGTTAGGTCAGAGGACAATGAAAACACTTGGCTTTCCTCCTCTTGTGGAAAAATGAACATAATAAGAAGGAACTCAGTCAGGTAAGACATGTAGTATCTTAGAGCTGGACCTTATGTTCCCATCTCCTCAATTGTAGCTCAAGTTTTGTTTTTGTTTTTTTTTAAGTTATTATTTTTGGTAATTTTCCAGGAATGTGTTTAATCAGGAACCACATATCAGAGAAATGATTATCTAACAGGGGAGACAAAGCAAATACCTTCACAAGTTCACAAAAATGAAAACTCAAGGTAAATGCTGGACATTGTGCTTCTTGATTTAAAGTAGCCTATAAGCAACCTAGATGTCCATCAGCAGATGAATGGATAAGAAAGCTGTGGTACATATACACAATGGAGTATTACTCAGCCATTAAAAAGAATACATTTGAATCAGTTCTAATGAGGTGGATGAAACTGGAGCCTATTATACAGAGTGAAGTAAGCCAGAAAGAAAAACACCAATACAGTATACTAATGCATATATATGGAATTTAGAAAGATGGTAACAATAACCCTGTATACGAGACAGCAAAAGAGACACTGATGTATAGAACAGTCTTTTGGACTCTGTGGGAGAGGGAGAGGGTGAGATGATTTGGCAGAATGGCATTGAAATATGTATGATATCATATATGGAACGAGTCGCCAGTCCAGGTTCGATGCATGATACTGGATGCTTGGGGCTGGTGCACTGGGACGACCCAGAGAGATGGTATGGGGAGGCAGGTGGGAGGAGGGTTCAGGATGGGGAACACGTGTATGCCTGTGGCAGATTCATTTCGATATATGGCAGAACCAATACAATATTGTAAAGTTTAAAAATAAAATAAAATTAAAAAATAAAAATTAAAAAAATTAAAAAATTTTTTCAAAAAAAAAAAAAATAAAGTAGCCTATAGATATGACCCTTGAAACCATTATTGTCCTGACCATTTTACAGATGTCATGAGAATGTGTGTGCATACCAAGTTGCTTCAGTCCTGTCCAACTCTTTGTGACCCCATGGACTGTAGCCCACCAGGTACCTTTGTCTGTGGGATTCTCCAGGCAAGAATATGGGAGTGGGTTGCCATTCCCTCCACCAAGGGATCTTCCCAACTCAGGAATCAAACCCAAGTCTCTTATATCTCCTGCACTGAGAGACAGGTTCTTTACCACTAGCACCACCTGGGAAGCCTGTCATGAGAATAGTATTAATTATAGTACTCTCTCTGAGGGAATCTCAGGGAGATAATTTTATATCAGCCATGCATTTGATTTTAGTTTTCTTGAAGACACAGTAGATCACAGAAACATCAGTTTCTCTTCTGCTATTGGCTTCTGACAGGTTTGGAATCAATGAGCAGCTCATCTCCCGCAAGTGTTTTGACTGATAAGTGTTTACACTTCTATTTTGATCTCATTCCTGCCCAAATTTGTCTTTCTTCCCTAGTATTTCTTTTTGCTTCTTTACCTATTTCTAATAGATGTTATCTTTCTAGTTGGTGGCATTTTTTATAAACTGCCATACATTTTTTAAAGAAATGTGGCAGAAATATTAAATATTTATAGAAAAACAGAAGCAATAATCAAAATATTTTCAAATTTCTATGACAGGGTCATTGACCAGTCAGAAAGGTGCCATCCATTAACAACAGGAATGCCAACCTGGTGCAGGCAAGTTTCATTGCCTTTGCTGATAAATTAATTAAATAGCCTAGGCTCAGGTAGAAGACACAGCACCTGATGTGATTCGGGGGACCAGGAAAAACAGCATCAATGAGGATAAGAAGTACTGAAACAAAAGTCAAAAAGATCAGAGCTGGAAAGCTTGGTTCTGTCTCTTATTCACTCTCTGAGTTTCAGGATTTCTCATATGCAAAAAAGTGAAAGAATACTTGCCTCTTTCATGGGGCTGGTAGGAAAAAAAAAAAAAGTGAAGACATATGAGTTTTTTGCAAAAAATCCGTTACTGTATTGAGGTGGAAATGCCGCACCCCAGGTGATTATTTAGGCCTTTCAGTGAACATTTTCAATGAGTCACATCATTTTCTTCCAGCTTTTTTCATAGCAGGGAAACATGGTCACACATTATAAATGTCTCTACGTTGGACTCCTTGGACAATCTTACAGATTGCTACTGAAACTGGTGAGTTCCTCCATGGAGCAAAGTAGACAGACAGGGCTGCCAGGAGCTACCAGCCTGTGCACAGAAGCCTCCTCTACAGCGGCCTTGGGATCAGGCCACATGGCCGCGGGAGCCGCCGGAAAGGAGGAAAGGGTGGGTGAGGCCAACACTCAAGCCAGGCATTTCAACTTCAGCCCTGAGCTGGTGAGGTCATTTTCCATGTGTTCTCTGTTTCCACTAGATTCAATGTCTCATAAATGTTGAACACACAAAATCTGAACCCGTATGATGAGCCATCCAGGCCAGGGCAATGGCGCTTGCCATCCTGGCAGGATCGTCTGGAGCTGGAATTATCATAGCCCAAGCATCAAGGCTGGCTTTAGATTGTATTCTGTCCTCTGTGTCCATCAGCTATTTGTTTCTCAGAGAGGGTAGCTTCAGTCTCTGGAGCAGTCACTCTGTCATGTCTCTGGTGGCTCATGCCCCATCTGGGCTACAGTCCCAGTTCTGACCTGGACTGTCTGTGTGCATTTGGGCTTCAGTTGCCTGATATACCTGCTGGGAATAATAAGAGTACCAAACTCAGAGAGGTGGCAAAGATTAACAAGATGATTCACTAAAGCAATTAGTTGCTGCTCATTGAAGCTTCTGAGTAAAGTATAACTATCATTTGCACCCACACATGAGAATAACACCGTTTCAAAATCATTAACATTTCAAGACTGCTACTAGTTGTTCAGATTTATTCCCAGCCCCTCACAAAAATTTTTTGTTACAGGCACACCTCACACATGTTTTTTCATACTTGGTCTGCTTTAATTGTTCTGTTCCCTCTGCATGGAATGTTGTGATATTGTGATATTAAGAAACAAGAAATACATTTTGTTCCCAGCTCCTGGCACAGAGCTTCCAAAACCCTTAGAATTTCCTGAGTGATAGAGAAGAGAGGAGCATCTTTTATATTCACAGTAAGTCCTTTTCAACCGTACCTGAGTTTATACTATCGAAATGATTTTTTTGGAAAGTCCTTAAGGATGGGGAGGCTCATTTCATCTGAGCCAACCATGTGATTAGAGGTTTGTCTCTTTCAGCTCTACCTTTCCCAACTTCCTCGGGAAGGGGACAGGGGCTGGAATCTGGGTTCAGTCACCACTGTATGGCCAATGACTTAATCAGTTATGCCTATGTAATGAAGTCGCCAATCTCCATAAATACCCTAAACAACAGGGCTTGGAGAGGTTTTGGCTGGATCGAACGCATCCAAGTGCAAGAAGGTGATGAGCCCAGAGATGGTATGGATGTTTCAGGTCTCTTCCTGCCTGCCCTGTGCATCTCTCCCATCTGACTGTTACTGAGTAGGATCCTTTTATAATAAGCTGATAACTTAGTTCTGTGACCTATTTTAGCATACTACCCAACCAAAGGAGGGGTTTAGGAACTCCCATTTTATAGCCAGTCAATCAGAAGTACAAGCAACAATATGAGTCTTACAACTGGCATCTGAAGCAGTGGGAAATCTTGTGGGAATGAACCCTTAACCTACACAGTCTGCACTAACCCAGGGCAGTTAGTGTCCAAACTGAGTTTAACTGTAGGAGACCCAGTAGGCCAAGAATTGAAGAATCACTTGGTGTGGAAAACCCCACACATCTAGCATCAGAAGTGCTGGGTGTGAGTGTACAGAAAAACAGTGTGTTAGCAATGTTTTTACCAACTTTTAATTCTTACTACATCATTCAAGTACCAATTCAAGGTCAGCTCATCCAGGAAGTTTTCTCCTGTGTAATTCTCAGGATGAGGTAAATGTCCATTCCATTTCATCTTGCTTCTTACATGAAAATAAAATCTGTCTCCCACCTGGACCATGAGCCCTTTGAGGACAGGACATAAATTCCCCCAGTATAACCTAACTGAGAATAGGTTCTCAGTAACTGCTGAATAAAATTATAGATAAACAAATGGGTTTAACATGGTGGGATCCTGGCACTGTGCACAAGCTTGTGAGGTGTCTGCCCACATGGTATTATTTCACTGATCCAAGGAAAAATCTGGTATCCTCAATGCCTTTTCCACCAGTGAGCTAGTTTCTTACAGCTCCAGTCATCCATGTATCTATGTATGAGTCCAATGTTATGGTGGGCTCCAGGATTTAAAAATGAATCAGACCTGGCTCCTAATTGGCAACAGCCTTCCTCTAGACTGATGATTTGAAACCTCAACCGAATGTACACAGGAGGTCCTTCACTAAATGCCCTTTATGCCTTTGTAACATGAATGAAAGATCTCAGATATATTTTGACTGGGAAACTGAAGGAGGAAAGAGGATAATCTGAGAGATCTGTGGAGGGCAGAAGAAATGAAGCATCACCCACAATGAAGGGAAACAGCTGGAAGAGGTCAAGTCAGAATAAGTCTCCCAGGATACAGTTCTTAAGGAGCTGGTCAAAGGAGAAGGCTTATCAACAACTGGACTCAGTGGGAAAGTGGTGTGAAAATAAGCATGCTTGAAAAGAAAAAGCCCAAGTTGGGGCTAACTAGACATGGGTTTGAATATCTCTCCACTTAGTAGCTATATAAACATGGGCAAATCATCAAAACCTCTGATCTTTATAGTTTTCTCCTCTCTACAATGGAGATGGCCTCACAGTATTTTTTGTGTGATTAAATGAAATATGGCTTCCTTGGTGGCCCAATCTGTAAAGAATCTGCCTGCAAGAAACCTGAGTTTGACCCCTGGGTCAGGAAGATCCCCTGGAGAAGGAAATGGCAACCCACTCCAGTGTGCTTGCCTGGAAAATTCCAAGGAGAGAGGAGCCTGGCAGCCTACAGTCCATGGGGTCACAAGAGTTGGACATGACTTAGCAACTAAGCCACCTCCAAATGAAATATAATATCAAATATCCAGTTAGACTGCATGTACTCAATAATTGTTGTCCCTCTTCTCTCTTACTTTGATACAAAGCAATCCTAGGGTTTGGATGCACTTCTAATCTCCATGTCTTTGTAGGTGAGTATCTTTTTTCAGAAACCTGTTCACCTACAAATCAGAAGGACAGGAGCTGCTGGCCAGGCAGGGTGACTCTGCATATATGCCTCTGGGCAAGACCTGACTGGGGTTGCTTGGGTCTATTCCAGGTAAAGTGGTCTCTTTGTGGACATCCTTTCAAACCAGGATGCAGAAGAGACTTGGACTGATTCTTAGTAAGATGAGCCCAGACTCTCCTTGCAGACAGAGCTTCTAGAAGCATTGTCCTGGGCAGCTGAGGGAGAACTGAATGGTGAGGCAGTGCTGGGCCCCTGATTCCAGCTCCTACCACTTGGTAGCTAGGAACTGGCCCCACGGCTCTCCCGGATCTTGGGTGATGCTGCAGGTAGGCACAGGGGGTGAGAGGTGTGGGTGGGGCTGTGCTTTCTTCAAACATGCAACTTCAAAGTCTCTGAGTATGTTGTTTGGCATGGAAGAGAGTCAGGGGCAACTGGAACTGCGGAATTTCCAGGTATAAATGGTCCCATTCAGAGCTGTGTGTCCCGTTGCACAACAAGGGAACAAGGAGATATTTGATGGCATTAAATGGCCTTGAGCTCAAACAAAGGGACACAACTTTCTTTGCTTTGTCTTCTAAACCTAAAGGCCTGTCCTATGTGATGGTAGGTTATGAAAACAAGCGATGACTTATCCCACTCTGCCTTGGCAGAAGGCTTGCTTCTGGACAGAAATCTGGAGGCAGGCCCTCTGACCTGGGTTTTCCCAAAAGCTCAAGCATACATTGAATCTGGACAGTGAAAGATCTGGATTAAAGATCCAGTTGTCCAACACAGAGATAAGAACTCTCTGAGATGGATCTCTCTCCCTAGTTCTGGTAGCCAATCCATTAACAAACCCCTAATTACTCTTACACTGCTTCCATCTCCATCCCCTCTGAGCTGTCTATCAGTTTACTCCTTGGGTTCTGAGGGGCATAATCACTGAGACCATGTCTGGAAGAATTTCTCAACCACTGAAATCACAATGCCATCCTGAAACAAACTTATATTTAACAACTTATTCCAATAAGCTGGATGAGCAAGAACATCTTATGTGTATCTTAGGATTTATTTCTCAGGGGAAACTTACCTGGATGAGGAAATGGAAACTCAGAGAAACTGTCTAAGCACAGAGGTCCCCAACCTCCAGGATCTAATGCCTGATGATCTGAGGTGGAGCTGATATAATAACAATAAAATGCACAATAAATGTCATGAATCATCCCTAAACTATCCCCTCCACCCGGTCCATGGAAAAATTGTCTTCCATGACACTAAACTAGTCCCTGATACCAAATAGGTTGGGGACAGCTGGTCTAAGGTATAGTACAAGTGAGTGGCAGAGCTGTGGATTCTTGTTCATCATCAGCATCATGTTACCTGTTCCAGTCCTTCCCATTGTGCGCTTGCCTCTGCAATTTTCCTCCCATGGGACCCTTCCTCCCCCCAGGGTTCATCGTGAGGAAGGCACTTTGGTGGATATTGAAGGATATTACTAAAAATTCCTGGAGTACCTTTAAAAGATCTTAAAACAGAGCTTTTGAAAACTTGTTTCTAAAAATAATTCAATTATTTTTACCAGATATATACATATTGATCAATATCTGAATGTGTTCATTTCTCCAGGTACCAGTCGCTCAACATCCCATGCCTAATTTAGAAATGTCATAAGGCTCAGTAAAGTGCACACCTTCAGAATCACAACTCTAAGCTGCCACAAAGTATATTTTAAAGTGTGAAACAAGTAAGTTGCAGGAATATAGTATCCCTGTGCAGAGGGAAACAGTAACTACTGGAATGCCAGCTCGGAACTGGGAAAATGAAAGCCTCACAATGAAAATCTTGTGTTGCTGGTGCACATGTTCGGTCAGAGACACAAAATTTTAAAGAATCTTCATTTACAGGAATGATGCCAGCTCCTCTCTCTTGCACATCCTCTCAGTGGATTAATCACCAGGCCCCCAGGAACCACAATGTGACCACTATGTGAGGCGCCTTCTTCCCTGAAACAATGAAGTTCTGTCCGATTGTCTTTGGGAGGCATTTACAGCTCCAGGACATTGCTCTGTTTTATTGAAAGTGCTCAGCACTGGCTTCTTGGGACATGGCTGGAAGGGCTGTTGAGCTGGATTGGGCAATAACAGATGTTCCAGTGGGACACTGAGACATCCTTAGTGGGGCGGGGCAGGGGGGGCACATTTTGAAAGGTGAAGAAGGCATAAGTGCATTTCACAAAGCTGAGTGTGAGTGAGCTGACCCATTATGCTGTGTCCCGATCACAAGTCCTTAGCAGGGGTCTTCCCCGCCTACAGGTCACAGGACTGAGAGGAACATAACTGCCGGAGCTGAGGCTCTTTGTCTTAATAACGATGAGATGGGATGAGATGGTTTCTGTTCTTCTGGCTGGGTAGAGCGTGGAATGCAGTAGCTGTGCCTGAGGCGCCATGTGGAGGGTACAGAGGAACATTGTCATTCCCAGAAGAACGTGGCAGCCGCCACGCACAGTAGGCTGGCTGCTCTCCACCCCCATGTCTAAGGGCAGCAACTGAGAGCTCTTAAAATAATAAACAGCTGGCCGTGGGCTCCCTACACAATCCCCAGAATTCCAGAACAATTGGATTTGACTGAACAGGTTTTCAACCACATCACAGGAAATCCAGAGTCCAAAGACCTCCCACCCGCACCCACTGACCTGGGCACCCATTTAGAATGTTCGCCCTGAAGGTTTGTGTCTGGGAGCCATTCTCCCACAAAACAGACAAGGGCAGGGGGATTCAGCGTTCTTGAGTTGAGCAATCTCACCTTCCATCTTTGGAGCACCTGAACACAAAGGTAACTGGGGCTCTGAATCCTGTGTGGATGTGACTCATTTCCCATGTTGGAGGGGCCCCCTACCTAGGAGATGACTCCCCAACCTTGTTCCCCTACCTCAGACCTGGAAATGGGGAGAGGATAAAGTGGAAGATGAGGAAGAAAGGCAAGAATCTTGATGAGGTTCACAACAAAGACATCTTCAGCAAGCCTGTTCTGAGCTTCCAGAGTGACTTTGTGGGCAGGGGTGATGGTAGTAACTTATCTGCAGCCTAAAAAAGGGAACTGAATGAAAACTGAGAATCGAAGAAACCGAGTTTTGTTTCTGGTTCTGCTATCTGCAGGTCATTTGACTCTGATAAAGTATTCAACATTTATGGGCCTCATTTTCCCCATCTGTAAAATGGGGAGAATAAAAAACTTGTTCTGGAGTTATGCCCATAGTATGTAACTCATAAATATTAATTATTAACTGACTACTGGTTGCATGACTAGTACCTACCTCCAAGTTGCTATGAGGATTCGCTGAAACAATACGCATGACCCTTGCCTCACAAATAATAAACATGCACAATTTTGAAAGCATGATGGAGAAGACTACACCTCTCCAAAGAGCCCTGAGAAGACTCCACAAAAATGTGGGGCTTCATAGGATGTGAGGTGTAGAATAAGTGCCATACTAACAGGTGTTCTGTGAGGAACAGTTTTCATGGGTAAATACTCAGGAAATTGAGTTAAACAAACTTAAATAGGTTTCTGTCCTGCAGGATCTCTCAGGGTGTGTTGTAAATTTCCAAGAGACGTAAAAGGTACCTCTTTTTAAGCTCACTTGATCATCAAACCCCTTTTCACAAGGTTCTCCAAACTCTTGAGTTCTCAAGTGATATATTAACGAATACAGTTGGAGAAGTAGTTGCTTTAGACATGCCCCAGGAAGAAGAAGATTTAATCCCACCCTCCAACCCAAGAAATAAACTCTTTAGTTTCAAGGGCTGAACACATGTTTTCTTTCTTCCCTTTGCCAGGCATTTCACAAGGCTGTGACCACTGCAAGTTATTTTTATGCTGAATTGTTTTTTATCTTCAGAATGGAAATAAATATCTATAAGGAGGACACGGGCTTCCCAGGTGGCTCAGGAGTAAAGAATCCGCCTGCCAGTGCAAGAGATGTGAGCTAAATCCTTGAGTCAGAAAGATCCCTTGGAGAAGGAAGTGGCAACCCACTCCAGTATTCTTGCCTGGAGAATCCCATGGACAGAGGAGCCTGGCGGGCTACAGTCCATGGGTCACAAAGAGTCAGACATGACTTAGCAACTAAACAACAGTAACAAAGAGGACATATCAGCCAATGATTTAAATTCCTAACTCACCAATATCTAGAGCAGTTTCTGGGGATGGAGACAAGACACAGTTTACCCGCTGAGTAGGAGTCACATCCACAGAGGTAAAGGGAAGGATCGGGGTGGCAAAAACAGCCCCCCAGCCTCCAGACCAAATGGATGAGGAGAATGAGATCTAGTTTTCTCATGATCTGAAACACTCAGAGAGCCACCAAAGGCCCCTGCACGGGTCATGGGTATGGCCCACAGCAGAGCACAGAAGAGTCCAGAAAACAAAGGACTGTCTTCTCCAAAATTATCCATACCCTCAGGTCAATCCAGTGGTACAAAGAACTAGAAGCTGATGACAGAACTTCTCTCATGCTTATTGTCATTTGGAAAAAAAAATAGAGATTTGCAATTAGCCAGGACAGATCTTTAGAACCACTCAGTGAGTCCCAAATTATATCAGGCATTGGTGTTTCATCATCATCCAGGAAGAGAACTTCCCTTTTGGGGAGGCGACCTCATTTATCTGGATGTTGGGGTATCAGAAAAGGGGCCCACCACCTCAAAGAGAGGAAGCTTCTTTTCCAGGTCAAAAGAAGCAACTCTGTGATAGGTTCAAGAAAAACCCCACAATATTTCCAGCCTCACCTGCTTCTGCTCATAGTTCTGTAGCCACCTGACCTGAAAGGGATGTTGGAAAGTTGACCCATCCACATGTGGAGCAAAGGGAAATCAAAAGAAGATTCCCCCCTTTCTTGCAGTCTTAAAAGTCTTATCCTAAATGTCCTCCAGTCTCTAGGATAAATGTCTTTTGCTAGATCATAACCCAATTCATTTCTAATTGCTCCTCCACCAAATTCATTTGAGTCCATTCAAATCCTACACAAATCTTTAGAGTAAAAGTGAGAGTAAATTAAAACTTAAGGTACAGAATGAGACTGAGTTATCAATTGTTTTCACTGGAGAGATACTTAATTTCCTTCATTAATGGGGGTTGGGGGGAGACAGGTATTAAATGAGAGAGAAATAGCATGGCCTGGTGGGAAAACATTGAACTAAAAGCCCAAAAATAAAGGTCTAAGACTTTGGGTGAGAAAGTTGGCCCCTACATTATAGTGACTGCAAATACCTTTCTTTTCGTTCTCTTGGTTCTTCTTCTGTAAAAGAGGTATTGAGTTGGGGCCCTCTGGGTTTATCATTCCAAACCAGGATGTGAGGAGATGGGAGAGAATGTCTCTTAACAGTGATTTTTGCATGCATTTTTCTCTTTCTGTTTCTGTAGGTCAGGAGGAAACCAGTGATGTGAACTCCCCAGTGAACTCCTGAGAGGTAGTGTCTCCATCCACACAGGCCTAAGATGCTATCAGTAGAGAACTTTCCACCTTTGCTAACATTTCTTATCTTCTGTCATCTGCATGGTGACTGTGAAAAATGCTCTCAGTGGGTGTTTCTGATTCATTTTTGTGATGGTCCCATGATGTCTGAAGAAGTTAAAGTTTAAACTCTCTCCCTTCCCATTGGCCTTTATAGCTCTGTGGATCCTGCCAGTAACTGGGTTGATTCCTAAAGCTTGAGCTCTCTAGAAAGGAACATGGCCTGACCAGGGTAAGTGGCTGTATTTGCTGAGCTGAAAACTCACCCAGGTTTTAAAGGATTCTCTTATACGGCGGCAATAAATGTGAGCCAGCCTGTCAATGCCTCCATTTTCAGAGGGTGTGATGAAGATCTCTATCTAGGAATAAACTTCCTCAAAGATAAAACAACAGGCTTGAGCTTTGGAAACAATGGTAATATTGTCTGGGGACTTGGAGACGCTGCTCCTAAAGGCACTTAGAGAACAGAGTGTACTCTTCCCATTGATCCTGACAATTTATGTATTGTTCAGGAACTAGCCCCAAGCGAAGTCAGGGAAGAGTCAGTATTTGAGGGCCTTTAAAACATTAAAATCCAACTGATTTTGCAGTCTCCAGCAGATAGAGAGAATTTATTTATTTATTTATTTATTTATTTGACGCACTTTTACAGTCACACAGGCCAGGTTGCAAGATGCTTTCTGTTTCTCAGTCCTAGCTTCAAAGGCATCTGGAGTAAATGCAAGTGTGTGTGTGTGTGTGTGTGTGCAGCACACACGTGTACAGGCTGTCTATATTGGCACATGTGTCACTGCCACTGGGTGTGTGTCTGTGCACAGTGTGCCTGGCTGATGGAAATGGGAGATGTAGTGCTAGTTTTAGGGGCAGAAGAGGTGAAAGTCAGCACTTGAGGACAGTGGGATGCACACGCAGGTACCTATGTGCACACTCACCTATGGCAAGTATGTTTTTGTGGGTAGTGAAAGAGGGTTTTGTAGAAATACATAACTGTGGATAGGCCCACAGAATTATCAGCAGTCATCACATTAGACTCAGTGAAGACACCTCTGTTCCAGCCCAAACCCCAGTGGCTCTCAGACTTGTACACTCACTGCAGAGTTTTCCCAAGTACCTACTGTGTGCCCAGTCCTGTATCAGACACTGTAATAAAAAAAAAAAAAGAGGAGAGAGAAGATGAGGCTTATCTCTTCAAAGAGGTCACCACATAATATGAAAGATGAGGTGTGCATGCTTGAAAGGTTAACACTTCTGAGCCGAAAGAAACCTGGTCCAGGCAGCATTATAATACTTGTGTGTTAACCTCACTCTAGGATGTCTTTAACTACACAATTTATGAAGGCAACAATCAAGATTATTTTCAACACGCTGAGTGAATTCTCTCTGAAATGTAACTGAGGTTCTTTTTTATGTACAGTTGATTTAGACTCTGTCTTACAAGACAAACAGTAAATAAAATATTTACTCATTGAAGTGTGAGATGGGCTTTGGATATCTTCTCATTAAGGAACCGCCAAGGATGTTGTAAGGATTAAATAAATGATGACGGTGATGGTGCTGATGATGACATTAGTACAATAAGAATAATGATAGATATTAAGTTCTTAAATAATCTGGGCATTGCAGGCAATTATTTCCGTGGATTTACATGATGAATTTGGATCGCATCTCAGTGCAATGAGGAAAAGAGATCTGATGAAGGAGAGGTCTGAAAGGAGACCCAATAGAGAACTGGCAGACAGAGTGGTGGGTGTGGGGATCTGGCTCTTTCCCACAGGAATTTAGAACCCTCCAGTGACTGGAAGTCTTGCCTTGAGCCTCAGCACTCAGATCTTAACTGTGTGAGCATGAAGAGGAGGTCACTTCTCAGGGACTGGTAGTCATCCTATGGCCAAGATATTCGATCCCAAGCCTGTCCTACCTCCAGTCATTCTACTCCCAGATCACTGCTTTAGAAAAACTTGTGCTGAACCGCTCGTCCTAAAAAAACCCACTCTCTTGGCTCAGATGGTCGAGTCTGCCTGCAATGCTGGAGACCCAGGTTCGATCATCCCTGGGTGGGGAAGATCCCCTGGAGAAGGGAATGGCAGCCCACTCTAGTGTTCTGCCTGGAGAATTCCATGGACAGAGGAGGCTGGCAGGCTACAGTTCATGGGCTTGCAAAGACTTGGACATGACTGAGCGACTCACACTTTCACTTTTCCAGGGGGCAGCTTTCACGGGAAGCACAGACTCTTAGTTGGCCACAGCATCTCCATTAGTATCCACACTAATAACTGTCTCTCCCTATTGTGCAGGACTCTGTAGTTAATGTAGAGCACTTTCACATCCACAGTTTAAGTAAACAGAACAACAATCACCCTTTGGAGTAGGTAAGATTAGTCACTCCAAGAGAATCACAGAGCAGATCAACCTACGTGAAAAGAATACAGTAAGAATTGCTTACTAGTAATTGCCAAAGCATCTACGTGTCCCGTCAGTTCAGTTCAGTTCAGTTGCTCAGTCGTGTCCGACACTTTGCGACCCCATGAATTGCAGCACGCCAGGCCTCCCTGTCCATCACCAACTCCCAGAGTTTACTCAGACTCATGTCCATTGAGTCGGTGGTGCCATCCAGCCTTCTTATCATCTGTTGTCCCCTTCTCCTCCTGCCTCCAATCCCTCACAGCATCAGGGCCTTTTCCAATGAGTCAACTCTTCGCATCAGGTGGCCAAAGTATTGGAGTTTCAGCTTCAGCATCAGTCCTTCCAATGAACACCCAGGACTGATCTCCTTTAGGATGGACTGGTTGAATCTCCTTGCAGTCCAACAGACTCTCAAGAGTCTTCTCCAACACCACAGTTCAAAAGCATCAATTCTTAGGCGCTCAGCTTTCTTCACAGTCCAACTTTCACATCCATACATGACCACTGGAAAAATCATAGCCTTGACTAGATGGACCTTTTTGGCAAAGTAATGTCTCTGCTTTTTAATATGCTGTCTAGGTTGGTCATAATTTTCCTTCCAAGGAGTAAGCATCTTTTAATTTCATGGCTGAAGTCACCATCTGCAGTAATTTTGGAGCCCCCAAAAATAAAGTCTGACACTGTTTCCACTGTTTCCCCATCTATTTGCCATAAAGTGATGGGACCAGATGCCATGATCTTCATTTTCTGAATGTTGAGCTTTAAGCCAACTTTTTCACTCTCCTCTTTCACTTTCATCAAGAGGCTTTTGAGCTCCTCTTCACTTTCTGCCATAAGGGTGATGTCATCTGCATATCTGAGGTGATTGAGATTTCCCCCAGCAATCTTGATTCTAGCTTGTGCTTCTTCCAGCCCAGCGTTTCTCATGATGTACTCTGCATATAAGTTAAATAAGCAGGGTGACAATATACAGCCTTGAAGTACTCCATTTCCCATTTGGAACCAGTCTGTTGTTCTAACTGTTGCTTCCTGACCTGCATACAGGTTTCTCAAGAGGCAGGTCAGGTGGTCTGGTATTCCCATCTCTTTCAGAATTTTCCACAGTTTATTGTGATCCACACAGTCAAAGGCTTTGGCATAGTCAATAAATCTACATGTTAAATAAATCTACGTGTTAGAAGTCATCAACTGTTTAGAACTACCCAATAGTCAGCACATGATAAAACACTGTATCTTCTATATTATAGGAGTGCTCAGTCCCTTAATGGTCATACAGACAGCCTCTGAAGTAGACCATCACACTAAACTGCCTCTGCTCAAGCAAAGGGCAGCTAAGATTGGGAGTATGGCTGCTTGTGGCAAGAGCCAAGGCCATGGGAAGGCCTATTCTAATACTCAATACTGGATCTCTAAGAGCCAAACGATATTAAAAGTAACTTTGCTTACATTCATCAAAATACTTACCTATTGTCAATGTCCTGAAATCATTATACTTATTTTTGTACCACTTCTGGCTAAAATGAATCCAAAAGAGTAGTGTTCTTTTGTTTGTTGTTTATTTATTTTTAACAATTCCAGGTTTTCCTGTATCCCAGGGGTATGTTTCTGAGTATAAGTGTGAATGTTCATGGACCTAGATTTTTGACCTAAAATAAATTTAAGATGAGTCAGGAGTGTCCCAGGTAAACTAAGCTGCATTTCTCAGGTGGTCAGTGAAGCTGTGCAGGCCTCTGAACTGAGGATGTTGCCAGATGTTGTGTGTTATATGTGGCTCATCTCCAGTGAGTTGAAATTTCACTCTGCAAATAAAACAAACTGATGTTCATCTCTTTGACTATATAGATACTTTTTAAAAATGTAATCCTGGCTGAATTCTGAGGGAATGCAATCTCAGTTCTGTTCAGTTCAGTCACTCAGTCTTTTTTTTTTTATTTTTATTTTTTTTAATTTTATTTTATTTTTAAACTTTACATAATTGTATTAGTTTTGCCAAAGTCACTCAGTCTTGTCTGACTCTTTGTAACCCCATGGACTGCAGCACACCATCCCTCCCTGTCCATCACCAACTCCCAGGGTTTACCCAAACTCATGTTCACTGAGCCAGTGATGCCATCCAACCATCTCATCCTCTGTTGTCCCCTTCTCCTCCTGCCTTCAATCTTTCCCAGCATCAGGGTCTTTTCAAATAAGTCAGCCCTTTGCATCAGGTGGCCAAAGTATTGGAGTTTCAGCTTCAACATCAGTCCTTCCAGTGAACACCCAGGACTGATCTCCTTTAGGATGGACTGGTAGGATCACCTTGAGTCCAAGGGACTCTCAAAAGTCTTCTCCAACACCACAGTTCAAAAGCATCAATTCTTTGGTGCTCAGCTTTCTTTATAGTCCAACTCTTACATCCTTACATGACTACTGGAAAAATCATAGCCTTGACTAGATGGACCTTTGATGGCAAAGTAATGTCTCTGGTTTTTAATATGCTGTCTAGATTGGTCATAACTTTCCTTCCAAGGAGTAAGCATCTTTTAATTTCATGGCTGAAGTCACCATCTGCAGATTTTGAAGCCCCCCAAAATAAAGTCAGCCACTGTTTCCACTGTTTCCTCATCTATTTGCCATGAAGTGATGGGGTCCGATGTCATGATCTTAGTTTTCTGAATGTTGAGCTTTAAGCCAACTTTTTCACTCTCCTCTTTCACTTTCATCAAGAGGCTCAATCTAGGGAAAAATAATTTAAAAGCCATCTTCATTTCCACACACTAAATATTAATACATTTCCCTTTCTTTGGAGGTCATAGCCAGGCTAATTTCTGCTTTGTAGTCCTCTCACAAACTTACTGGCACAAGCTGATTTTCAACTTGTCCTTTGTTTTGGCCAACCAAGGCCAAGATCACCCTTAGCCTCAGAACCCATGCTTCTTGAGCTCCTCAAACCATTGGAAGCCCACTGAATTTTATTGAGCAAGAGAATGACATAGAGAAGGAGTTATTTAACTCTGTGCTGTAACTCTGAGCTGCTAGGTGCATAATGAGAATATTACCTATTTTAAAAGACCTCTAGGTAATAATTATGGAGGAGGGAGACTGATGTGTATAAGACTCAGCAGATAAAGCATATCTGATATTTTCAATTTCATTTCTTTTTTTTTTTTTTGTAATTTCAGGTTTTTTTTCTCTTTATTTTTTTTTAAATTTTATTTTATTTTTAAACTTCACAGGCACTGATTCACTATGTTATTTTGGGCAAGTTACAACCTCTGTCTGGGCCTCTAAGATTTCCATCTATAAAGTAAGGCTTTCTAAATATCCATCCGGGCTTGGCACACTATGGTATTCCCACCCTATTCGCAATGTGTAGTATATGATAAGATGACTTTTCTGTTTCCCGGTTTCTTCCACTGTCTAGTGTCAAAGAAAAGACGAGGCATCGTACAAAGCCCCACGCAGATCATGGGGACTTTTTGCTAAAGAGGAGGCAACATCCAAGGCAAACAGAAATTATGAATCTTAGGATGTTTTGTGTTAAAGGGGATGAGAGAACCTGACCAAAGAAGAGAGGTCATTGAGTCCATGGTCAGGAGGAAAACAACGAAGCAGTTACAAATATACCCACTCTCTACCCCAACCCTCCCACCTCCAAATCAGTCATTGAACTAAAGCAATACATATGCAACTTTTAAAATCTGGACTTCATAAATGATGCCCAAAACTTAAACGGATACATCATATATGTTCCATTGGGGATATTAGAAATCATTAAGATAAATCTTCTTGTTTTGTAAGGTTTTGAATAACCTTTAGGGAAAATCTCTTGTTTGCCTTGGTGAAGTACTGATGGGGCTTATTCATGGCTCAGAGATGAGTAAGAATATCTCCATCTCATCCAGTGATTTATCAGGCTGACTTGAACATTTCCAAATGAGATTTTTTTTTTAAGAAATTTTGCCAGTTTATTTTTTTTTCATCTCCCTCTTGGTAGCAACTGAAGTTCTGAATTCAGTGAATATATGTTAGACACTGTTTACTTGAACTTTCTAAAACAAACTGTTCATCTTGGGTGTAACAGAAATGCTCTCTTTTTTATATTACTGTTCCCATGCCTCTCTGCAGAGGCTCGCCAACACAAACACCTACTTACAGAGCTATGCTCCACCACTGTTCGCTCTTTGGTGAGTCTGCCATTGGATTTCAGTCGATAAATTTGCATTTAGCGCTTAATTTGTTCAGTATGCCTTACTAATTTGGCAATATTTATTTTGGCCCAGAAAGCATAAGGCAGCTAAATTCTTTTGTTGTGTTTGGTGTGCGCTTTTTTTTTTTTTTTTTTCATGAAAGGATTTGAGATATGAAAAAGTTCCAGTGTCATGGACAGGACTGGTTTCCTGTTTATGCGTCACCATAAATATGAAAGGTGCTGGGTGACATTTCTCAGCTGAGAGAGTCCATACAGCCCTGTGTGGAGAGCAAATCTTCAAGCAGGGTGGTCTTGAGGTGACTTGCTGACCTTGTATAATGTCAAGAGGAATTATTGTTAAAGTACAGTAGCCAGATACCCCCCCCCCCTTCCCACACACACACACACAGAACTTTAATGGTTTTTCTCACCCTTGTTATTATAGGAACAAGAATGTAACTGTAGTATCTTTAGGTTCTCCAAATCAATCTTCATCTTTCAGGAGAAAAAGTGTCAGAAAGTGTGTTCATATCTGTAGTTTTTTGTTTGTTTGGTCTGTATGTCCTTTCACAAGGCTCCTCCACAGAAACAAATCTTCCCACACAGCACCATTCCAGAAACTTCTTCTGTTAGATATGGGATTGCAGCTCTGTGGCCCCTTTTCTTTCCCTCAGAGGAATGCTGCAGCTAGAGGGACACAGTCCTTGAAGAGTTCATATTAAAGAATCTCTGAGAACACAGTAGTTACCAGACTCTGACCAGGGTGGTCAGGGAAGAGTAGCCCCCACGGTCTGAGTTTGACATAGTTGTTCACTGGAACATAGTGGGCAAAGAGAATGCTTCCTAGACAGAAGGCTGTTCTCAGTCAAAGACAAGTAGCTTTAATGCCTAACATCTTGTGAAAGTCTCAGCAGAATTGGGTTTATGGCATCAGACTCCCTCCATCCATCTCAACCCTGGTCTCTTCCAATTCCCAACCCACAAGCACTCAGAAGTTGGTCTGAGATATTAACACTGTACTTTTTGCAAAGTGAATCAACTTGAGTCATGAACAGCAATGTTATCAAGGCTGATATTTCTCCTCACACAAATAAGACACTGCCCATGAAATTCTGAAACCCTTTCCAGATCACTGAACCCACTTCCTGAACACGTCATGTTTTTGTTTTTAGTATAGCTGATACACTTGCCAAGCTATTCCATCTGCTCTGAATGCCCTCTCTTGCCCTCACATAAAAACTCACACATTTGCTCCAGGAGTCAGTTTCAGTGTAACCACTTCAGTGACTCCTTTGCCAGCTTCCCAAGCAGGAAGTTCTTTCCTCTAGGCTTCTCTTGGTCTTTGTATTGTACTTTCATTTGCTCTTTTTGTCATGCATGCCTTGTTTTATTTATTCAAATAATATATATTTTAATGCCATCTGTATGCCAAACATCATGCAAGTCACTTTTCCCAAAATATTACAATGTTTGTCTTTGAAAATTGTCTCTCCCACAAAACTGTCAGGCTTGTGACGTCAGGAAATTTGTCATTTAGATCTTAGAATTCCAAGTTCCCAAAGCAGGTTAAGTGGTTTCCTTGCTCAGAAATTATGTTTACAATAAACAATTTAGTGCCTTGAATTTTGTATAGGTTCAACCCAAACTAATCATTGTTTATTTGATAATTTAGCTTCTTACCATAGTAAGCCTAAGAAGTCGTACTTTCAAGTATTAGCCGTAAATGAAGGAAGCATTGGATAGTCCATGATATATATCTGGGAAAAGATAGTGTCTTAATTTCTTTATTTATAAACAGAAAGGAAATGCTTATACTGTTAATATAGGAAGTAAATAAAGTGTGAAATGCATTTTGTATTTTATGCCAATGTTCTTTGAGTGGTAGCCATTAGTCTTAATGATCTCTATAGTCAGGAATCTTGTCAAAAATAGCATTATTAACTTTTAGAACAACACATAGTAGAAAATGTAGAAGCATTGCCAAGGCTGAGCTGAGTGATTCAAATGCAACATGTGATATACATCCTTGTGTCAACAAATATGACTGTAGGGTCAGGTCAAAGAATCAAGTTGATGTCACTATCATTCAATTACTCAGATACAAAGGTTTTTGCAAACGTGACACTGAAATGTGACCAAGATACCCAAAAGGATTTCTAGGGTCTGCTGCTGCTGCTGCTGCTAAGTCGCTTCAGTCATGTCCGACTCTGTGCAACCCCATAGACGGCAGCCCACCAGGCTCCACTGTCCCTGGGATTCTCCAGGCAAGAACACTGGAGTGGGTTGCCATTTCCTTCTCCAACGCATGAAAGTGAAAAGTGAAAGTAAAATCACTCAGTCGTGTCCGACTCTTAACGACCCCATGAACTGCAGCCCACCAGGCTCCACCATCCTTGGGATTTTCCAGGCAAGAGTACTGCAGTGGGGTGCCATTGCCTTCTCCAGGGAATGCAGTACCCCCAATCAACTCCATATTGCTCACATCAATAACAAACATATGTGAAATGGCCAACTCTTTGTAGTTTTTAAGGCACTGTTTTAGGATGACTTCAAGGACTGGGCATTTTCTCCAAGAGTATGGACTGGCATCTTGGCAATAGGAGTGAGATTTATGCTGGGACAATAGGCATAAACAGAACCATCCTAAGTGTTAGTGCTAGTCGCTCAGTTGTGTGGGACTCTGCAACCCCGTGGACTGTAGCCTGCCAGGCTCCTCTGTCCATGGAATTCTCCAGGCCAGACTCCTGGACTGGGCAGCCATTCCCTTCTCCAGGGGATCTTCCTGACCCAGGGATGATCAAACCCAAGTCTCCTGCATTGCAGGAAGATTCTTTACTGTCTGAGCCACCAGGGAAGCCCAAGACCAGAATGTGGTGTGCTCAGTTGCTCAGTTATGCCCCACTCTTAGTGACCCCATGGACTGTAGCTGCCAGGCACCTCCATCTATGGAATTTTCCCCTTAAGAAGAATGGAGTGGGATGCCATTTCTTATTCCAAGAGATCTTTCCGACCCATGAATCGAACCCATGCCTCTTGCATCTCCTGTATTGGCAGGTGGATTCTTTACCACTAGCACCTCCTGGGAAGCCTCTATCCTAGGCAAAGTGAAATGCATGTAGGATGAAAAAAAAAAAGTCCCTCTTGTGGATGATGGAATCTTAAATGAGCCTACTTTTCTAAGTCTTAAATTTCACTACTGGAATTACACACCTTTCACAAATGTCAGGCTATTAATTAACATTGATCTGGATACATTGAAGCCTATACACTTAATAAAGATATAGAAAATATGAAGAATCTGAATAGCCTGATTAGTAAGTTTGGTTAAATAGAGAGATAGAGAATACTGAACACCCCCAAACAACAATATATGTTCCTTTAAAGCACACATACTTAGCAGGCATCAGTGGTAGGCAGAATTTTACAATGGTTCCCAAGAGCCTGACATCTGGCATACACATTGCTTCTCCTGATTATTCAAATACTGATCTATGGACTGTTGTAAGAGGATTTTACAGATAGGATTAAGATCTCAAATCAGTTGATCTTTCTGTTGTTTTGGTCATTCGGTTGCTCAGTCATGTCCAACTCTTTGCAACCGCATGGACTGCAGCATGCCAGGTTCCTTTGTCCTTCACTATCACCTGGAGGTTGCACAAATTCATGTCCATTGAGTTGGTGATGCTATAAGAGAGGGAAATTATCCATTTGGATTTAACTTAATTCAATGAGCCCTTTAAATCTGAGTCTAGAATATAGAGACAAAGTCAGAGATTCAAAGCATGAGAAAGATTTGATTCTAAAGAGATTTTCTATCACTGGATTTGAAGATGGAGAGAGTAATAAGACCTGGAATACAGGTGAACTCCAGGAGCTGAGGGCTGGCAAAGAAATGGGAACCTCAATCCTACACCTAACAAAGAACTGAATGCTACCAGAAAGAAGAATGAGCTCAGAAGCATATTCTATCCTGGTTCCTCTACTCAGCTAACACAGTGGTTTTCACACTATGAGAACCTGAGTACCCAGATTTCTGAGCTAAATGGCTAATAATGTTAAGTTTCTAAGTTTGAGATAATGGTATGTGGCAGTACAAAGCTAATACAGTATCAAACAATTTATAAAACACAGCCATTATCTCTGATTAAAATTTAATAAAGTCAGAAATGATAAAATATGCTCCTCAAAGTCCCATAAATCTGCAATTAAAAAAAAAAGTAATTCTAAATAGCCCACGATTCAAAGAACAAAACAAAATAGGTATTACAAATATTGAGAAATAAATGATAAAGGTATACTGTGTCCATGGATAAGAAAAGTCAATAAAATATACATGTCAATTCTCTGTAAATTGAATCCACTGATTCCATACAATTCCTTTAATACATCCAAAAAATTCTGGTGCATTTTTTCATCAAAATTTGGTGGAAAAAAGAAAGTTGATCCAAATATTCCTATAGAAAATTGCTTTTCAGATTTCTTATTGAAAAGAAAGAAGTTGCAGTAAACAACCCTGGGGTTCCCTTGGTGGCTCAATGGTAAAGAATCCTCCTGCCAATGCAGGAGTTAGGGGTTCGATCCTTGATCCAGGAAGATTCCCACTTGCCATGGAGCAACTAAGCCTGTGAGCCACAACTACTGAATCTGTGCTCTGCTGCTGCTGCTGCTGCTGCATCACATCAGTCGTGTCCGACTCTGTGCGACCCCATAGATGGCAACCCACCAGGCTCCCCCGTCCCTGGGATTCTCCAAGCAAGAACACTGGAGTGGGGTGCCATTGCCTTCTCCGGAACCTGTGCTCTAGAGGCCAGGAACTGCAACTACTGAAACCCCTGAGTTCTAAGACCCGTGCTGTGCAACATGAGAAAGCAAAAGTTGCTCAGTTGTGTCTGACTTTTTCTGACCCCATGAACTGTAGCCTTCCAGGTTCCTCTGTCCATGGAATTCTCCAAGCCAGACTTCTGGAGTGGGTAGCAGTTCCCTTCTCCAGGAGATCTTCCCAGCCCAGGAATCAAACTGGGGTCTCCTGCACTGCAGGTGAATTCTTAACCAGCGGAGCTATCAGGGAAGCCCAACAAGAGAAACCACCACAATGAGAAGCCTGAGCACTATACTAGACAGTAGACTCTGCTCACTGCAACTAGAGACAGAAAAGCCCACACAGCAATGAAAATCCAGCACTACCAAAAATAAATAAATAAATATGTTTTTAATTTTAAAACAATCTTGTCCATAGCAATATGAGAGCCTTTGTGAGAACATTAAAAAACAAATGAAGAGGACCCCGCACATAGCCCCTCCCAAGGGAACAGCAAAATTGCAACTATTGGTGAGAATCACCTGAAGACTAGCAGAGGTTTTTGTTGTTTTTTTTTCCACAACTGAGAATATAAAGGAGGAACCACACTAATATGGGTAGGAGAAGCAGAGACAAAATGTAGTCAGGGCCTACACTATCAAGTAGGTGACCCACGAACAGGAAGATAATCACAGCTGCAGAGATTCTCCCTAAGGAGAAAGGTCTAAGCCTCCCACTTTCTTTAATATGAACTCTTCAAGGACTGTGTTCTCTAGGTGTTCTTTATTTTCCAAAATTGTTTTAAATTATTGTCTGATAAGTGGTTTATTTTTGTTTTTATTGAAAAAAATCACTTTAGTTAAATAATTGTAGGAAAATAATCATTACAGCTTTATTGCATGGTCTGAGAATTAGCCTTATAAAATGTTTTTGTATGTTTTGGAATTTATTGAGAGAATGTTTTGATTATCTAGTTTATAGATTATATGTGTCCCTTTGCACTCCCATTTTATTTGCATTCTAATAGATTTTCTTCATATATTCAATATTATATCATTGAATAAAGATGAACAATTATTACTACATATATTGTGGATTTGTTTTTTTTAAGGATCATATTGTATTAGTCATGTTTTTATTATTTTCTGTGTATTATGATGTTTTGACAGCTTATGACTGGGAAGAGACTAGAACTGCTGGGGGCTAAGCCATTTTTTAGAGGCAGCAAAGGATTCAGCTAGAATCATGTTTTTTTTTCCCCCAAACACTAACCCTGGAGGTAATATGAAACATGAGTGTGCTACAGTATATTTGGAAGCTTTTAAGAGAGTAGATCCTAAGAGTTCTGATCAAAAGAAAAAAAAAGTATTGTTTTCTATTTATTTTTATATATATATATATATATATATATATATATATATATAAATGAGATGATGGACATTAACTAAACTTACCAAGATAATTATTTTGCAATATATTTTTCAAGTCACTATGTTACACACTTTAAAACTGCACAGCACAGTCTGAAAATTGTGAAAGTGTAGTGAGAGTGTTAGTTGCTCAGTCATGTGCGAGAACCCATGGACTATAGCCCACCAGGCTCCTCTCCTCTGTCCATGGAATTCTCCAGGCAAGGATACTGGAGTGGGTTGCCATTCCTTATATCCCAGTAAAACCGAAAGAAAAAAAATCCTCTAAAACAAAGGAGCCCTGAGTCCTCCTAAAATTTTGATAACTCTGAATTGATTGGCAGATGGTGGAAGAAGGAAATATAATTCCTCCTTGATTTAGTGGGAGCAGGTTTCCACCGTTCTTAGCAGAATTGCATGAGCATGAGTTTCCCCCAACAGAATAGTCTCAAGGTTGTGGAAGTGACTCCCAGTTTTGGATGAATATTAGTCAAAGTATGAATATGAATATTCATCCTAATTGTTGGTGGAGGTGTGAGATTTCATCTTCTATTGTGTCTTCATAGGAATTTTAGAGGAAATTTGAAAGATCGAATTGGATTTTGAGTTTGAGATGCTTGGCATTAAAAAAAAAGGTCTTAGCTAAAACCGCAGTCAAATCCAGACTCTAAGGCTATAAAACTGAAAAGGTTAAAGTTATGTGGGTCACTTTAATAGCAAGAACAGAGGTACTGACTCTTGGGACTTCCTTGGCAGTCCAGTCACTAAGACTCTGTGCTCCCAATACAGGGGTTCTGTGTTTGATCACTGGTCAGAGAACTAGATTCCACATACCATGCCACAACTGACAGTTCCCATGCCACAATTAAGATTCTACATGCCGAGGACTTTTCTGGAGGTAGAGTGAATAAGAATCCGCCTGCCAGTGCAGGGGACACGGGTTCAGTCCCTGATCAGGGAAGATTCCACATGCTGAGGAGCAACTGAGCCCATGCCCCACCACTCCTGAAGCCCGCACACCCGAGAGCCTGTGCAACAAGAGAAGCCACCGCAAGGAGAGCCAGACCACCACAGGGAAGAGTGGCCCCCACTTGCTGTAACTAGAGAAAGCCTGGGAGCTGCAAAAAAGACTCACTATAGCCAAAATAAATAAATACATAAAATTATTTTTTTATAAAAGACCCTGCATGCTGCAACTAAGACCTGATGAAACCAAACAACTAAGTATTGGCCTTCAAAATAAATGGGTTTAAGTGCTGGCTTCACCAACCAGTAGGTGGAAGGCCTCGGGCACGTCACTCAATCTCTCTGTACCTCACTTAAGGTGTCTGTACAATGGGGATAACAATGCCAAGTACAATAAGAATAATGAATAATTACCAGCACATTGAAAATATCCAAAGGGTGGTAGTTGCTACTGGGATGAGATATTGGAGGGTTTTTTTTTGTTGTTATCACTCTCATACGATTTGCTTTTCCTTCTGGGTAACTGTGGTGATTGGCCAGCAAAAGCAAGCTCATGTCAAGTCCCAGGGCACTGGTCAGCATGAGCTCGGCTAACTGTATACATAGATTATGAAGTACTTAGTTGATTTACACATTTCTGCAGCTGAACAAAAATATTTACTGGGCAGATTCAATTGAATTTAAACAATCAGATTAAAAGCAGCCCAGAGGCTGCCCTTCAACTCAACGAGGGACAAGTTGCCTTGCTCTGGGTAGCAAAATCATGCTAGCTGCTTGGCTAATTTAATGGTAACTTGAGGAGGTGTGATTAGAACTGCAAAGGGGACAGAAATACTTGAGAAGGAGGGCTTGTCTCTTTATACTGAATTCACATTGCAGCTCTGGGAACAGACTTCCCTTACAAATTCAGAGCATCTGAGATAGGGATCGAAAAGTCTGAAGGAGGGAACATGGGCTCAAACTTGGAGGAGGTAGGAAGTTTTAAGTTTCCACATCAGGTTAGTGCCATCTAATAAATAAGTCATTTTTTTCAAACGCCAAGTGGTAAATTAGCCCTTTGTAATTCAGAGCAGAATTTCTTATAAATGTAAGTTTATATTTGGTGATCAGGTGATCAGCTTCCCAGGTGGGCTGCACAAGCATTTCTGATCCAAAGAGCATAATGTGACAAGTACCACAGTCAAACAATGTTAAACCCAATAAAGCCATGTTCTGTTCCATAGCTGGACTTTGTTCATTTTAGCTTGCTTGCTTGCTTTTCAGATAGTCCATATAAAATTGAATTTTCTTCAGGTATTGTTTTTAAAACAGTACTTAATGGCCATAAAAAATATAATAAATGGTTTTCTTCAATGGATCTTCTAACACCTTCTAGTTTAAATTATATTGGCTGAATTCACTTAGCTATATCACAGGAAATACTGCTTAACCCCAAATTTACCGAACTGTGTTCATAACTCAGTATTTCAAGAGATGAGCATAAGCAAAATAAATAAAAGCAGCTTTGTAAAATAAATTTGGGCAATGTAGTACACTAAAACTCACTCTTGGAGAATCACAATGCACATTCAGTTATTAAAGTTTAATATTCTAAGTTAGAGAAACCTGTTAAACTTCATGCCATCAGTTGTCATTAAACTTAATTTCAATAAATCACGTTTTTCTTTTATATTACCCTAATTAAAACCCTGAAAATGTGACCAGTAAAACACTGGCTTTTATTTCCACACAGTAGTGTATGTGCTGCATAAAACCCACAGGAAAATAACAGCCCATTGCATACCTGGTCAGTTACATTCAGTATTATCATAATGAAAATAATAAACTACAATTGTACTACAGAGAACTTGAGTGTGTATTAGACTGTCTTGATTATAGACAAGACATTGTAGTATATAATTATGATTATATCTAACAAAGTATTCAGAGGGAAATAAAATTCACAGTTCTGTGGAAAGAGACTGTAACCCCTCTTCCTTCTATTCCTGAAGTTTGAACTATGACTTTCAGGAGAACATCTTTCCCAATGACTAGGTATCCCCAGGGGACCTGGCTCAGAGACACTTGGGTTTGCTTGTAAGCAGGGGACTATTAATTTATACTGACAGTCTTGTTGCTGAAAAATACTCTCTCCAGCATATAGATACATTGGCTGTTTTAGGGTTTCCAATATTATTTCCTTCTTCTTTTCTCAAGGAAATGATTGGTCTAGTCCCTTCACAGCCTTCCTTATTCTGAAAATGTATATTAAAAAACCTGTCCCCATGTAAGTGTACAAAAATAAGCTTGAGTTAGGGTCCCAAGTTCTGAGGGAGAGCATTCTGAATGAAGATTTCATAGTCGGCTGATGGTAGAACACTTTAGGCAGTGAAAAGTCCAGTTCCTTCTTGTACTGGAGATTTGTATTCTGGCTGAACAAGGCCAGGAAATTTGGAGGAGGGAAGGCGGGGGGATTCGCCATGCAACAGGGATACCTGCAAGCACTGCCGATCTGACCCAAAAGGCCGAGATCTCATGTGTAGTCCTTGCAGTCCTGCTGAAGACCAGCAGCCCTCTTCGGCTTATTTAATTACCTCCCTAGCTGGTGAAGTCTGTGCAGCTTTCTATGGTACTTGAGAACTGCCGACACCGAAGGTTTTGGTTTCATGTACTTGAACTCGGGTGACACAAATATTTCAGTGGTGAATCAGTCCTGAAAAACGGGAGGTGGGTAAGGTAGGGAGTGTTTATAGAAGACATTTCATCACCACTAGTCAAACATGCCTCATTGTTGGTTCAGGAGGGCCTGGTATTTTCCTCTTTGAAGGGGATGCTCAGGGAGCCAAAGAGCTTCCAGCCTGGAGCTCCGCTCTAGGGAAGGGCCATGGCCATTTGCACACAGGGAACCCGCAGGACTAGTTGCATTGGAATGTTGAAAATCTTGGGGAAATGGCTTTATGTCTTTCCTCAGGGAGAGAAAAAACACTTGGTAGATCTATGTAAAGAAAGCCTGAGGCTCTTTTAGGGCTGCTGCAGAGAAATTTTCCTTCTGCTTGGCTTATTTTTTTCCTTTTTAATTGAAGTATTTCTTTGAAAGGTTACCCAGTTGCAGAACCCTAAAGATGAGGTCAAGAAACTTGTAATGTCAGAAAAGCAGTACTGCTGATATCAATGGTATTCAGGTTTGGTTGGAAGATGAGATTATGGGATTTCTTTGGCTTGGGTACATCACTTGGGCCATACGTGATCGAAACCCAAGCCCTACACGGCAGTCCTATGAACCCTCAGCCTTCCAGGTGAAGAAGAGGTGGCACCATGGTCCCGAGTGCCCTGCCAGCCTCCCGACACAGAAGTCACCTAAACAGCTTGCTGTCCTTCTCGGGGTGTGGCACTGTGCATGGCAGAGGGGTGTGAAGAGGATTGCATTTAGAAAAACCATAGCCAAGCCATGCCAAGAAACACAAACCCAGAGGAAGTATCTTAAGAAAATAAACAGAGCTACTGAGTCAAACATACAAAGCATGAAAGCGGAACAAAAGATTATTTGAGGGCTGAGGTTTGAACGTTTTGAAGCCACACATGTGACGGGCCAGCCCAAGAACATGAGGAGTCTCACAGCTGTGTAAGCGTTGAGGCAGCCTGCTCCCACCAGGAGCTCACCAGCCGGTGAGGCTCCGAACCCGCTCACCGAGCTAGAGGACTGTGCACTTGAGCTCAGCCTGGAGCTATGCAGAAACAGAGCTCCACCATCACTGGGCCACACAAATACAGACATGGCTGACAGGACTAATCCCACCAGCTGAGTAGCTCCTGTTGCATGCATTTAAGTGTTCTCCAGGCCTGAGTTTTTCATACTGTTCATGGGATTCTCAAGGCAAGAATACCGAAGTGGTTTGTCATTCCCTTCTCCAGTGGACCATGTTTTGTCAGAACTCTCCACCATGACCCATCCATCTTGGGTGCCCCTATATGGCATGGCTCATAATTCATTGAGTTAGACAAGGCTGTGATCCATGTAATCCATGTTTGCCTAAAAAGGTCCATCTAGTCAAAGCTATGGTTTTTCTGGTAGTCATGTATGGATGTGAGAGTTGGACCATAAAGACAGTTGAGCACAGAAGAATTGATGCTTTTGAGCTGTGGTGTTGGAGAAGACTCTTGAGAGTCCCTTGGACTGCAAGGAGATCCAGCCAGTCATTCCTAAAGGAAATCAGTCCTGAATATTCATTGAAAGGACTGATGCTAAAGCTGAAACTCCAATACTTTGGCCACCTGATGTGAAGGACTGACTGATTGGAAAGACCCTGATGCGGGGAAAGATTGAAGGCAGGAGGACAAGGGGATGACAGAGGATGAGATGGTTGGATGGCATCACCGACTCAATGGACATGAGTTTGTGTAAACTCCAGGAGCTGGTGATGGACAGGGAAGCCTGGTGTGCTGCAGACAATGGCGTCAGAAAGAGTAGGACATGACTGAGTGACTGAAGTGAACTGACTGAGGCCTGAGTTTGTTCAGGAACCCTAAAGAACATCTATGTTATAATATAAAATGATGCTAGGGAAATATGCATGTTGGGTTTTACAAGTTTGGCTATCAGAACTTCTAACCAAGTACCTGTCACATCAGTATGACACTGTCCCCAGAATCCTGGGATTCTAGCCCTGAATTTGTTGAGCTGAATCATCTCACTGCCCAAAGATGTCAACTCTGTAAAATAGACATGAGTTGGATATACTTCAAGGTCAAGTGTATGTTCTAGTGAATAGAAGAAGTGAAGAAAAAGAAGTGAAGTCACTCAGTCGTGTCCGACTCTTTGTGACCCCATGGACTGTAGCCTACCAGGCTCCTCAGTCCATGGGATTTTCCAAGCAAGAGTACTGGAGTGGGTTGCCATTTCCTTCTCCAGGGGATCTTCCCCACCCAGGGATCGAACCTGGGTCTCCCACATTGTAGACAGATGCTTTACCATCTGAGCTACCAGGGAAGCCCAGTGAATAGAAGGAGGCTGCAGAACCCAATAGCTTCTATGACAGAGTAATGCCTCAGTGGCACTGAATCTGAATATAGTTGGTATAACTAGAGGGCTTTTTGAACCAATTCCCTGAGACACAGCAGAATGCTTCTCACCAAGATACACTATGATACCATGCCTTTGGCTTTCATGAGGGTTTCAGTAAAGCATCTGCTATATGAAAACCACACTAAATTTCTTGTAAAACTATTGTCAAGAACATAACTATATCTGACTGCAAGTTATTTTTGTGAGTAAAGGCTAGAAAACTCTTGAGGAATGGGTGCATTTCCTCTACTCTTTGAGGAAGTTTATCAGGTTTTTCCTTGCTGCTGTGATTGCCAGGAAACTCCTGCATAGATGTCATAATGGTAACTCTATCACTTCTCACGATCAGGCAGGAAAGAAAGAAGAGGCCAAAACTGTACTGATCATGAAAGTTATGGAGCTATGATTATGACACTTATACATTTGCAGAATTGTGTGTGGGGGGGGGAGGTGTGTGTAAAACCTGGGATTAGGATGAAAAATCAGGAAGTATCACTTCAACTAGTAAGATAGTAACTCTGATAAATATATGGTCCTGACCATCTGCAGACACTATTCCAGAAGGAATATCCACTTTGGGCCCATCTCCCAGTTTGGGAGAGAGCATTTGCTTCACTGAAGGAAAGATGGCACAATTCATATCGTGGAGGCAATAACCCTTCACTCTGGTCCTTGGCCCTGGAAGGGATTGGTCAGGAAAAGAGAAAAGGCTTAACTTTTAACAGACATTGGGCTGAGCACGTGAATGTGTTTTTGGAAAAGTACAGAGAGATTAGAAGCTCAGTCGAAGATGCATGCAGGGGAATGGCAGATGGGCTGTGCACTACAGAGGAGGAAGAATTTTGGAGAGGTGCTAGAGGGTTTGATGGTGGGAAAGGGGTGGAGAGAGGACAGAAAAATGTATCAGGAAGCTGGTGTCTACGTGGACAGAAATGATCAAGGGAATTTTTTGGAATAGAATCATCTAATCAACAAAGCTGTAAGAAAATCTAGTTCATCATTATATTATTAACCAAAATCCCATCTTTTAATTTGTTTGTAAGGAGGATGCTGTTGGAGAGGCAGAGAGGTGACGGGATTTATGGAAGAGAAGGGGTCCCCTCTTTAGTTGAATATTACAATGACATAAATAGAAAAAAGCAGGGCAAAGGTAAAATGTGGACAAAGAGAACTGTGTGTGAGCAGATAACTGGAGTGAGAAGTCTGTGGCAGAAGCCTGAGGGCTTGAGCACCTGCAAACCCATGTAGAGAGGCCACCTGGGACGTGGATTACAGGAAGGAGGCTCGTGGAGACAGTATCGGAGTCTAAGGGACAGTGGGGAGCCACCACTAGTCTACATGTGCAAGCATACTTTTATGTTGAGTGCGATAAAAATGTTCTTTGGCAACTTCCCTGGTGGTCCAGTGGTTAAGACTGCACTTCCAACCCAAGGGGTGTGGGTTCTATCCCTGGTCAAGGAACTAGATCTCACATGCCGTGCAGCACGGCCAAAAATATATAAAAATAAAATAATAAATAATAATGTACTTTGTATATCTTTTATAAAAGCTATGAAGCCATGAGAAATACCATCTGAAGTCCTTAATAATGTGGGCCCGGATATAGGAACAGAGTAGAACAAATAGAAAGATATTTAATTTTATTCTATATATGTGATTTTTTTGTGAGTTACTGTCAAGGAAAAAATTCACTGGTGTAAAAAAAAATTACCAATGTATAACTATTTTGGAAATGATAAGTTCACATCTTACTCTGGAGAGAATAAACTCTGAGCATCAAAAAGGACCAATTATCTATCATAACTGGATCACCTATGTGAAAGAAATTCAGTTTTAAGGTGCTTTATCACTGAAACTTTGAATTCAAGAAGCAAAGATATTTGTGATTTCGAATATGGTTAAAACACCTAACATCTGGTAATATATTTCTCAATTTAAGACCCTGAAGGATGGGATGGAGAGGGAGGTGGGAGGGGGGTTCAGGGTGGGGGACACATGTACACCCATGGCTGATTCATGTGAATGTATGCCAAAAACCACTACAATATTGTAAAGTAATTAGCCTTCAATTAAAATAAATAAATTAATTTACCAAAAAAATAAAATATTTTGAAATCCACCTTCTCTTATTCTATGCATATATATTGGGTTTTATTAAAAACTTTAATGAATCATTTATATCCTGCCTATTTCCAGTGAAAAATTGTTTGATGTAATAGCTAAAAAGAAGATAAATTGAATACCAGAAAGCACATACAGAGAAGGGTCTGGTAGAGTCTTTAAAAAGTGGCACCTTGAAACAATATTTAGGTAGAAGTGATAAGGTTGAAACTTCATAGCTGCCTTTCACTCACTAAACTCTTCATTCTCTTCTACTAGAATGCATTCAAAAGTAGTTACTCTTTGATGCCACCTAACTGAATATTTGATTTACTTCAGCATATGTTATAAATGTGCTAATTTTAACTGAAAGTGTGAAAATGTTAGTTGTTCAGTCATGTCCGACTCTTTGCAATCCATCATGGACTGTAGCCCACCAGGCTCCTCTGTCCATGGAATTTTCCAGGCAAGAATACTGGAGTGGGTAGCCATTCCCTTCTCCAGGGATCAAACCCGTCTCCTGTGTTGCAAGCCGATTCTTTACCTTCTCAGTCACCAGGGAAGCCCAAATAGTTTTCATATTAAACAAGTATTTAAAATAATAGTGATGTGTATGCAGTGCTGTAAGGTCTACATAACACATTCACAGACATCCCATAACATCTGACTCCAAACACTTGGAAATTAGAACTGTCCTATGCTGGGTTCCAGGTGGCTCAGCGGTAAAGAATCTTCCTGCCAGTGCAGGAGACATAAGAGTTGCAGATTTGATCCTTGGGTCGGGAAGATCCCCTGAAGAAGGAAATGGCAAGCCCCTCCAGTATTCTTGCCTGGAGAATCCCATGGACAAAGGAACCTGCAGGGCTACAGTCCATGGCGTTGCAAAGAGTTGCAAAAAAAGTCAGGCATGACCGCACAGCTGAGCACTAACATGACGCTGAGCGCTAACACTGTGTCCCCTTTTTGAAGTGTGTTCCCTACCACTTTGACTTTACCCTCAGACAATGAAGTGTTAAAGACTTTCTCATTCCCAGTTTGTAGAAGAAGAATAAAGTACTACCATCAACTTGACTTATTTAGAATGATCCTAAGAAAATGTATACATATCCCTGCCTATAAATTCACTCACTTCTACTCTTTGACTTATAGATCTTGTTTTTAATTTTCAGAAACTTCAATATTATGGTGTTTTACTACGTCTCCCATCTTAGTAAAAAACAAAACATCATTATCAGCTCCAAGAGGTATATTTGTCTTCCAATTCCAGTAACACAGCATACTGACCTAAAGTGGAGTCCCTTTTTGCACAAATAAAATATTACCAACAGAAAAGCATTTAAAATATACAAGAGAGCTCACAAGAAAGAGAAATTCCCAGCTGTCAGAAATAAAAGCTAAATTAAAAGACAGAGGCTGAAATAATAGCACATAAAACTTGCAGAAAGCAACTGCAACAGGGATATATACATTGGCAAACATATACACATATGGAAACCTACAAGTTAAATGTGAACTGAAGATACTCTAAGAAAAATTGTAGGAAAGAAATAGTATTAAAAATCAAGATAAAATAGAGAAAAACAACAAATTCAAAGCTTATTTTTTGAAAGGCTAATAAAATAGTCAAATTCATCACAAAACTAGAGAAGGAAAAAAAATTGTAATGGGATATAACTACAGATACAGTGGAGATTTTTTTCCAATCTTTACAGAACTTTAGGAATAGTTTTATGCTGGTAAATTTGAAAACTAGCATGTGATGAAAAATTTTACAAAAAAAAACTGGTAAATTATCATACAGATCTAAGAAAAATAGATAAACTGAGTATCTATTAAATAAATCAAATTGAGTGAGTTAAAAAAATTCATCTCACTACCCCACCTTTCCATAACCCTTGCCTTCCCACAAACCCCAACATCAACACCATCAGACTCAGACAGTTTTATAGACAACTTTTACTAAACCTTCAAGGAACACAAGAGCTCTGTCTTATACAAACTGTTCCAGAGAATAATAAAAGAAAGAATTCTCCCAAACTCGTTTTATGAGGCTGTGATGACCTTGATTCCAATACATGACAACCGAGGAAAATTATAGACAGATTTCATGTACTAACATAAATGCCAATATCCTCCACATTGAATAAACAAAATCTTTCCACCTTCTTCATCCCGGAGTTATCAGAGACCAAGAAGAGATACTTAAAATGGATGTAAACCAGCCATCATTTATCATCTGTCAAGAATGTGGAGTCCTGGCTACTCTCCCTCAAAGGGATCAACTGGGCCCCACTTACTGAATCTGACTACACTCTCTTCTCTCAGGGTTTCACCCTCCTCCTCTGGGATCTGGAATCTGGAGAGGACTTACCCCGTGGAACTAAGTTTATGCCCCCCAGACCTTTGGGTCTCTTTTAAACAGGGTCAAATAGAACCCAGCGAGTTCTACACGTGATGAGCTCAGAAGTCACCACTCCATCTTAACAAGTAAAAACTGAACAAACTGTATCAACATTTCTTGGATCCATAAGACAGAGAAGGACACAGGGCTCACTATGGCCCCACAGATTGGAGGGACAGACCAGAAAATGTAAGTGGTCATGGCTCACCAGGAGAGATACTCATGAGCAGAAACTGCAGAGGGAACCAATGTAGATTAGGAAAACCTTAACTTGACGAACTGCTGGAAACTCAGTGTAGATAACTCCATTAAATACTCCATGGGGGGGTTTCAGGATGGGGGGCACATGTACATCCATGGCTGATTCATGTCAATGTATGGCAAAAACCACTACAGTATTGTAAAGTAATTAGCCCCCAATTAAAATAATCGATTAAAAAAAATCAAAACTCCATGGAGAACTACTCACTGCTGGGGTGGGGGGTAGAGGGGGTGGGGGGTAGAGGAGTTGGGGGAATGGGGGGATGTTGCAACAATTTTTTGAGATTTACCTTCAGGAGCTTGACCAGGTTTTCACAGCAAATATTGGAGAAAAATCTCCTTTTGTTTCTGGCAGAGAAAGAAGAAAGAAACCATTCTGAAACACACCAGCTCATTTTGTTCTTAACAAAATCTGTCCACAGGAAAAACCAGTTAACTAGAAGCTAACCTGATGACGTATTATCAGAACCTAAATGATCTGGGGGAAAGGAAATACCCAACTGCAGTCCACTTCAGCCTTCCACATGGGAGAACAGAACTACCCAACTCCAGCTCACCTGAATCATCCTGTAACATATAAGAGGGGAAGTAAAAAATGAGAGACAGTTGTGAAGTTCCAGAGATGCACGCTTATTAAAAGACTGAGACATAATTGTAGGAGTATGGAATCCCTCCCCCCAAGTTCTACCACCATATTACTAAAGGCTTATTTATAGTAGTTTCTTTGACCTGGTACATCAGGGGTCATGGGTTCCATCTCTGGTCCAGGATGATCCCACATGCCGCGGAGCAGCTAAGTCTGTGTCACAAGTACTGAGCCTGTGCTCTAGAGCCAGAGAGGGAGCCACAACTACCGAAGCCAACACACCTAGAACCTGTGCTTCACAACAGGAGAAGCTACAGCAATAAGAAGCCTGCACACCGCAGATGGAGAGTAGTCCCTGCTTGCCAAAACTAGAGAAAGCCTGAGTGCAGCCATGAAGACCTCGTGTGGACAAAAATAAATAAATTTTATTTTTAAAAATTTAACTTAAAAAAAAAAAATAGAACCAGACATCCACCCTTCCCTACCCCACCAGCCTACAGCCTCACCTCTAATACCCATGCTGTATCTATGGAGTCTGATTTTACTATGTCCATTATTCCCAGTTATCACTACAGACTTTTGAGTTACCCCTCAACTCCATCCCTTGTGGCTCAGCTGGTAAAGAATCTACCTGCAATTCAGGAGACCCGGGTTCAATCCCTGGGTTGGGAAGATGCCCTGGAGAAGGGAAAGGCTACCCACTCTAGTATCCTGGCCTGGAGAATTCCATGGACTGTATAGTCCATGGGGTCGCTAAGAGTTGGACACGACTGAGCGACTTTCACTTTCTTTCTCAATTCCATCATTCTAACCTGGAATTTCTACAAATATGGTCTGTTCCATTATTGTCTCCTAATCCCACCTCAATTCTTAAATTCTGTCTACCATGATCTCTGGAATTCATTGCTAATTAATCGTAATATTTACTGTATACTCAAAATCAGCTCTAGACATTCTATATCTTCATATTCTTATAGCAACATGACCCTTCTCTGAGATGTTGCTTCTACACAGCCAGCCCTCTTAATTGCAGGAGAGATATGTATTCTCTGTGTGCCTCATTGCCACTTCTAAACCATTCTCTCCTGCTCCTCACTTAAAACCCCAGCTTAAAGTCTCATGGCATCAGATTACATCACTGCTTCCATTGATTTTTGCTATCATTCCACCTGTTCCCCTTCAAATCTCGATGTTCATAGTTCTGGGTTCACTGCCTGTAGCATTATTCCTATCTTAATTCTTAGTGATTTCAAAGAGCATATAGGTGATTCTTCTAGCACCTATTAACTTCTTTTTAAATTTTAATTGGAGGATAATTACTTTACAATATTGTGTTGGTTTTTTTCCATATATCAACATGAATCGGCATGTTGGACACATCAGAAACAGGTTTACATGTGCTCCCCCCATCCTGAAACCTTCCCACTACCCTTCCCACCCTATCCCTCTAGGTTGTCCCAGAGCACTGACTTTGGGTGCCCAGCTTCATGCATCGAACTTGCGCTAGTCATCTATTTTGCATATGGTAATATATATGTTTCAATGCTATTCTCTCAAATCATCCCACCCTCGTTTTCTGCCACTGATTCCAAAACACTCTCTTTTAATTCCTTACTAAAATCTTACTAAAATTTCTTACTAAAATCTCACTATTAATTTCTTGAACACCTCTCTTCAGATAATCTTGTCCTAGGCATTCATTCTCGTGGTTATATATCAGAACTTACATTTCTATAACTGCAGTCTCTATGTAACTTCAATTGCATGCATTTTGCTCTCTGACTATAATTTCTATTTTCCTAGTTTTCTCTTCTTAATACCCTGATTCCAACCATAGATGCTCAATATTTATGGACAACCTGAATAAATGCTTTAATATAATTAATTTAATTATCAAGTAAAAAGATCTGTGACACTGCAACTCAGGAAAAAAAATAAGTATTTGAAAAGTTAACACCTGATTAATACCTGGAGCATCTGGTACAGTCAGAAAGTGAGGAAGTACTAAAAAAAAAAGTCATAACAATGAGAGTATGTCAATGACACATAGAATCTAAATTAAGGATTCCCCAGTGCAAAGTCTGGAACAATTTGAGCAATAAAAAAATAAAGTGTTATTGGTTATAACCCAAAGTATAAAATGAGTTCATGCTGATAAAAACCAGTAAATGAATAAATTAATAAATAGGGGGAATAGAAAAATATCCCATGCAGAAGAACTCCAAATAATTTATGTAGATACTCTGTTTTCAGAGGTGAGGCATAACTCCTCCCTGCTGGGGTATGGGCTGCATGGAGTCACTTAATTGAAAAAGTACAGAATAGGGACTTCCCTGGTGTTCTTGTGGCTAAGACCTTACTTTCCAATGTAGGAGGTGAGGGTTCGATCCCTGGTCAGGGAGCTAAGATCCCACATGCCTCGAGGCTAAAAAACAAAACAAAACATAAAGCAGAAGCAATATTATAATGAATTCAATAGACTTTATAAATGATCCAAATCAAAATTATATATATATATACACACACACACACACATACATGGGCTTCCCTGGTGGCTCAGATGGTAAAGAATCTGCCTGCAATGAGGCAGACCTGGGTTCAATCCCTGGGTTGGGAAGACCCCCTGGAGAAGGGAAAGGCTAACCACTCCAGTATTCTTGCCTGGAGAATTCCATGGACAGAAGAGCCTGGCAGGCTACAGTCCATGGGGTTGCAGAGTTGGACACAACTGAGCAAATTTCATTTTCACTTTCATATGTATTTATTTATTTATTTATATAGTACAGAATGAAAAGAGAGGAGAGAGTACAGCGAATGAACCAAACAAACACCACCTCAATCACGTGACCAGCATCAACTTCAACAGTGAAGAGCCAAGTTCATAGCATGTACCCTTGATCTGCTGTGATGAGAATAGCACTTTACCTCTGCGGCTGTCCTCCTCAAAGTCCTTAAAGAGTCCCATCATAAGAAAAACATAAGACAAATCCCAGTTGAGGGACATTCCGGAAAAACCTAGCCAGTACTCCCTAAAACTCAAGGGAATAAAAAATAAGTAAAACCTGAGGAAACTGCCATCGCTAATAGGACCCTATGAATAAGATAGGATGCAAGTCTAAGATAGTATCCTGGATAGGATTTTGAAACAGGAAAAAAGTGCACTAGATTAAAAACTAAGGAAATCTGAATAAAATGTGGACTTCAGTTAATAATAATGATCAATATTGGTGTATTTATTGTGATATGTGTGCCATATTAATATAAAATGTCAATTATAAGGATAACTATATAGGGAGACATATATGGGAATTCTCTGTACTATATTCAAAAATTTTTTGAAAATTTAAAATTACTCTGATGTTACATTTTTCAAATAAGAGAAGGAGTAACTAGATTGTGCAGTAAATTAAAAATTAGTTCAACTTCACTAATAAATATGAATATAATTTTTTTTAATTTTATTTTATTTTTAAACTTTACAATATTGTATTGGTTTTGACATACATCGAAATGAATCTGCCACAGGTATACATGTGTTCCCCATCCTGAACCCTCCTCCCTCCTCCCTCCCCATACATCGCTCTGGGTCGTCCCAGTGCACCAGCCCCAAGTATCCAGTATCGTGCATCGAACCTGGACTGGCGACTCGTTGCATATATGATATTATAGATATTTCAATGCCATTCTCCCAAACCATCCCACCCTCTCCCTCTCCCACAGAGTCCAAAAGACTGTTCTATACATCAGTGTCTCTTTTGCTGTCTCATATACAGGGTTATTGTTACCATCTTTCTAAATTCCATATATATGTGTTAGTATACTGTATTGGTGTTTTTCTTTCTGGGTTACTTTACTCTGTATAATAGGCTCCAATTTCATCCACCTCAATAGAACTGATTCAAATGTATTCAAGAAAAAATGTAAAGACATTTCTGATGGATTGAAAATGAAAGCGAAAGTCTCTCAGTCCTACTCTTTGCAACCCCATGACTATGCAGTCCATGGAATTCTCCAGGCCGGAATACTGAAGTGAGTAGACTTTCCCTTCTCTGGGAGATCTTCCCAACCCAGGGATGGAACCCAGGTCTCCCGCATTGCAGGCAGATTCTTTATCAGCTGAGCCGCAAGGGATTATCTGATGGATTATCTTGTATCAAATTAATCCCACCAAGAACACCTATAAAAGATGAATAAAATATTTTTAATTGATTTAACCTATTGTGACATGAGCATTCATTCTACCTCCACCTATTGTGGGCAGTCATGTACTTGTGGATCATTAATCAACATCACTATTCAATAAAGTCTGACAAGTACATACAGTTGTGTGACAACCTACAAACTAGATGAAACATTTCCATCAAGTCAACAAGTTCTCTCAATCCCCTTTACAAGCAATCCTCCTTTCAAAGCTAGAAAAGCAGTTGCTGTCTTTCAGGCACTATATCTGCCTTTTCTGTCACTTCATATAAATAGACTACAGAATGTGGTCTTTTGTGTCTGTCTTTTGTCACTAAGCTTAATGCTTTTGAGGTTCAATCATGTATACACGTAGCAACATTTTGTTCCTTTCTATTGTTGAATAGTTTTCTTTTATATGTATATACCACAAAATGTTTTAATCTATTCACCAGTAGATGGATATTTGGGTTATTTCCTATTTAGTATGATTACGACCAAAGATACTATGAGCATTCCCAAGCAAAACTGTGTATGCACATGTTCTCACTTCTCTTGGATAAATTTTAGAGAGTAGGAATATTGGGACGTGTGGTAGGTGTATGGTAACTTCATAAGAAAATGCCAAAATGTTTTCCAAAGTGGCTACAACATTTTTCATTTCCACTTGCAATATATGAGAGTTTCAGTTTTTCTATCATCTCAATAACACTTGGTATTTTTTAATTTAGCCACTCTAATATGTGTGCAGTATCCCATTGTGTTTTAATTTGCATTTCTCTGATAACAATGATATTGAACACATTTTCAGGTGTTAATGGCCATCCATATATCCTCTTTGATGGAATATCTGCTTAGATTCTTTGTCTTAAAAAAAATTAGATTATCTTTTTCTTTTTTGTTTGTATGAGTTCTTTGTATTTTACAGGTACAAGTCCTCTCTCAAATGTTTTCTGCCAGTCTGCGGCTTATCATTTAATTTTCTTAACAATGTCTTTTCTTACAGTATATTTTGAAAAGCTGTTTTTTATTTTTTTTTGTAAAAAATGTTTTTTATTTTGTAATCTGTGCTCTTGTGTACTAAGAAATTTTGCCTAAGAAGAAACAGTTCTAATTTTAATTAAATATACATCATCTGTTTTCAAAAAAAGACAGTCTGGGCGGCTGACTATAGGCAAGCAGCAGGTCAGGCTGGGTGATGAACAGAGTGTGTAGGTGTCTAGAGGGTTCAGGACTTTGGGACAAATACACTGTTCTCACCATGCTGCTGTTGCTGCTGCTGCTGCTGCTGCTGCTGCTAAGTCACTTCAGTTGTGTCCGACTCTGTGCGACCCCATAGACGGCAGCCCATCAGGCTCCACCGTCCCTGGGATTCTCCAGGCAAGAACACTGGAGTGGGTTGCCATTTCCTTCTCCAATGCATGAAAGTGAAAAGTGAAAGTTTAGTCGCTCAGTCGTGTCCGACTCTTCGTGACCCCATGGACTGCAGCCTACCAGGCTCCTCTGTCCATGGAATTTTCCAGGCAAGAGCACTGGAGTGGGGTGCCATTGCCTTCTCCAATCTCACCATAGGCCTTTGCAATGAAATCAGACCCATGTAACCTACCCTGATCTGGGTCTTCATGTCTCTGCTCCTCTGCTAGACAGAAGCTTTTCTGTCCTTAAGCCCCAATAGCAACAGCAATTCTCACTGTATGGCCTTTGGATGTTTCAGTGTTTTTAAATATTTTAATATATTTGATCCCTACAGCTCCATGAAGTAGGAATGAAACATTTCCCATTTTGTTTTTTGTTTCATCTTGTTCTGTTTGACACACAAATTTCTACCATCCCATATGCATAGTTGAGAATTTAAGTGACTTGCCTAAGGCCACATAAATATTGAGTGATGAAGATAGTACTGGGCTCCAAGTCTCCTGATACAGCACATGGTATCTCCTGCTTCCTTGCATGAATGTTGGAGCAACTCTGCATGTCTGCATGCTCAGTCACTCAGTCGTGTCCAACTCTTAGAGATCCATGGACTTCAGTCTGCCAGGCTCTTCTGTCCATGGAGTTTTCTTGGCAAGAATACTTAGAATGGGTAGCCATTTCTTCCTCCAAGGGATCTTCCCCAACCAGGGATCAAAACTGCATCTCCTGCATTGGCAGGTAGATTCTTTACCTCTCTGCCACCTGGGAAGCCCTGAGCAACTGTGTCTGAGCCCAAGTCCCCTCCGTGGATACGGTCAGGCCAGGCTAGAGAGGTTGGGTTGGGAAGAGAGACTGCTCGTAAAGAAAGTTTGGGACAACCTGATAACACATTGTCATCCTATGTCAAAACAAAAGGCGGTGTGATATGATAGGAAATTAGATAAATGTTAGTTCTGAATCCAATGTGGCTAGCTTTAAAAAACTTTTCCCTTCTGAGTCAACACGTTCCCCTAAAGTATTTGAGAAAAATAATCTCTCATTAATTTGCTATGTATTTCTTAACTCAGATAAGCAGTGTCCTCTTAACACTATGAGTCTATTGAGCACCTATGTATCAGAAACTGAAATCATTTCATTTTCTGTATTTAAACCTCAAAACATCTTTATGAAGTAGATAATCTCATCCCAATTGATCAAAAAATGAAAAAGAGATCACATTTTGCCTCAGCTCCCATAAAGCATATGTTGGGGATTCAAGTATTTTCGACTCCAAACCCAAGCTCTCAGGCACTTAATCTATACTGTCTCTGGTATTTAAAACGAGCACATTAATCCCTACTGCATAAAGTTACTTTGCAAGTTTGGAACAATTCATGTTCAAGCAGACTGTGAATACTTTTCTTTATTCAATTTCCTCCCCCTTTCAGTGTATGAGAGGATTAAAGCTCCTAGCCCAACTTGCAGTTTGAGGGGGTTCTTATTTTAGTTCATTTTAATGGGTTATGGACAGAACAGATTTGAACCACTTGCCGGGATGGAATATTTAATTGTCAGCACAAGATCATTTAGTTCTCATTCTGCATGGGGGATTATGAAAGTGTGTGTTGATATGGAAGTGCAGTAAGTTTCAAGTACCCTGGAATGTTGAACCAACACATGGAGGACAGCTGCCTTGGAAAGTTTTGTAGAGTGAACTTCATACGAGAGAGAAATAAACTTGTCTTCAGCCACTGATATTTGGGGGTTTGTTACCATAGCAAAACCTAGTGCATCCTCATCTATACAACATAGCACCTGAGGTGGTAGTGACAGTGATCATATTTTAGTGGTGGTTGATCTTGATGCTACTGTCCACAAAGACCATCAGCCCATTTCCCAAAAGCAAGTCCTTTAAGGTCCTTGACCTCTTTTTCTTAGACAGGCATAAGAGTATTTTCATTATCAAAGCAGCAAAATTAAAATGTCGTTCTAAAACATAATTCAGTGACATAGACAAGGAATAAATATATTGTCTGGAGTGTTCAGCAGAAGTTTAAGCATCAGATAAACAGTCTTTCCCCTTGAGTTGATTCTGGAGGCTCTCAATCTACTTACAAGTAATTATAAAGGCATTAAACTCACAAGCATGAATGGATTACAAACCATTCCACCACTAAGTAAATTTAAGCAGTCTTCTTGATCTCTATCAGGAAAACCTTCCCCCCTTAACAAGTTCCACATTGCAGACAAACCTTTCTGCCATCTGCTCGAAGGAAAACATGTGGCAAGATCTTGCATTTGAACATTTTGCCCTTGGTAAGGAAAAAGACCTTAGGGAATATTTTTGTAAAACCACCCTCTTGGCACACAATTTGTGGCCAAGGTTTGCCCTTTGTCCCTTGTGTGAAATGATCTATTTTGATATGAATGTCACTTTAAATCAATGTGTATGAGATCATATTTACATACAGTAACCGCTAGTGTGGTTTCTAGTGGTGACGATGATGGTGGATCCTTATACCGCCATATTTAGGATTTGAATTGGGTGATGATATCAATGTCTTCTAAGCCACAGAAGGAAATGAGCCATTGTTTAAAAGCTCCATAGCCTTTCTCTCCTGAAGCTGCTGCATGTTGCCCTGTTTTCCTCCTCTTTCTTCTTCATTAAGCTAACTCTTATTCTTCTTAGGTGTATTCTTTGGTCACCCCATGTGCGTTAAGTAACTCTTCTCTTTGTTCCTTTCACCCTGTTCTTACTCCTGTTTTAGTATAATATGAAGGATATTCAAATATGATGTGCTTACTGACTTGGGGGAAGTTTAATGATGTTTCAGCACCATGTGTATTTTTTCTGTGCCTTGGGCATCAATTTTCATATGAAACTTCAAGCAAGAGCTGGAACATCCCACAATAAGTGATTTAAAGCATTCTCCTCCCACAGACAGCACACATGAGATCAATTCTCCAGAAGCCACCAAAGAGAGTTCAAATAGTTTCAAGAAGTCTGAGATTAGAGAGGAGAGAAGATAGTCATCATACTAAGAAAGAAGGCAACTTGCATTTTGCAGAGCATACCTGATGTAATCAAAGCCATCCATGTGGATGACTGCTACATACTTAGACCCTACACTTTGATCAAGTGTACTGGCAAAAGCTGGGCTTCCCTGGCGGCTCAGGGGTAGAGAACTCCCCTGCCAATGCAGGAGACATGGGTTCAATACCTGTGTTGGGAAGATCCCCTGGAGAAGGAAATACAACCCACTCCAGTATTCTTGCCCAGGAAATCCCATGGACAGAGAAAATTGGAGGGCTACAGTCCAGGGGGTCACAAAGAGTTGGACACGACTCAGCAACTAAACAACATTGGCAAAAGCTAAGGATTCAGTGTGACTAGGAACAAGGGTCTCAAGATGAGTCAAGAGGCAAACATCTGAACACACACTGAACTAGGATAAGAGCAAACATGGCATATACCAAGGATGATCTAGTTTGGATCATAATCAGTTGCAGCTTTGTAATTTCAACATTGCAGTTTTATAATTCACACTAGAATCTTAGTGGGAGGTAAGGGTGAAAGGTTTTGGAAACACACACAAAAAATTGACACATAAAATCTGTTTTATAATCAGCTGTATGTGACTCATTTTTAACAAATTCTTCCATGGTTTTCAAATATTATTATAGATAAATGAGAAGACTAGATGTTCCTGCCTGTTTCAATCAAGTTTTTAAGGCAGATGTGAACAAAACTACATAAATTTTCCACATTACAGAATCCTGTCTTAAGGAAATGTATTTCTACCCAAGTATACTAAATGTTGTAGTAGCATTTACCGTGTTCTGTGTATCTGTCCATGGGTTTATTTCTCTTGAGGACTGTGTCTCACACATTTTTTACTGCCCATATGTGTAACATAACAATTAATGAATTAAGACATTAGTTATATTAATGCTATACATTATATATATTATATTCTATAGCAGTTATATATTAACCAGTGTGGCATGAAAACTGTTATTCTAACCATTGGGTAGAGAAGGATTTCTTAAAATGACAAAGGAAATAATAATACCCAAATTGAACATTTTATCATATTAAAATCAAAATATCTGTTATATTTTGATTATATAAAACACTCTTTGAAAAAGCAAAGAGTTAAGATAGAGACTGCGTGATATGTTTGTAACATGTATAACTGCATAAGAATAAAAATATAATACTTCTACAAGTCAACAAGAAAAAATTCAAAAGACAAAAAAAGACATAAATAGGTATTTTATAAAAGAGGAATTGTATATGACCAATTAATACATGAAAAAACATTTGATTTCACTAGAGATGAGAGAAATCAAGATCACAGTGAGATAATATTCTAGAACAATTCAATGGCAAACATCAATGATTATAAGGACCAGGTTCTGTCTCTCAAAATTGGCATTATTTTTCTGTGTGCAATACAAATGGGAAGACTTACTTACACATGTAATTCATTGTTAACTCTGTACACTTTGATTAACACTGGATAGTTACCCCAGTTCTCAATGAAAAATGACATAGTGTTTTCATCTGACTGAAGTTTCCTCATGTGAGATAGAGAACTTTAAGAGTGTCATAAAATTTGATTTGTGCTATTCCTTGTCAAACATTAAATTGCAGTGTTTAAACAAAAAAGCAAGGACTAATATCTCCAATGTGACTATTGTTTTATGTTGCATTAATTGTTTCTGAATCACATGTTCCTGACAGATGATTTCTTAACCTCTTTGTGTAAGTTCAAAAAAATAAATATGAAAATGGAATAAATTCTTAAAAGGTATAGTGAACACAGTATTGAGGATGGGTGCTACTGTAAATGGAGCGAGAAAAGGATATATAATGGGAAAATCACATAGCATATTTTTGTCAATATTATAGTTTCTACATGGGATGATGAGTACACTGGAAGAAAAAATTCTAGCTTAATTCCTTAAAGGCCTCTCCAAAACCAAACTAAAATCCTTAGAACATGAAGCAGGAAAGTAATGAGATTTGTCAGTGCTTCTTCAGTTTGAAGAAAATGCTTGTTGATCATATAAAAATAACTGTGAAAAACAGATTTTTAAATTTTCTGATATCACTCATCTTTTCAAAGAGAAGAGCAAAACTACACAAGGAGAAAAAAATCCATAATAAAGGATTGAATAAGAAAAAAATTTTTAAAAATATGGTGAGTAATTTCTTGGGAATTAACATCAACAGTTGGAATAATGTTGCCATTTTTATCACTGTAGAGTGAGATAAATGCAGGTTGTTCAGCCAATTTAGAAATAAATATTTTCAATCGTGAACCTCATTTTTAGTGCAAGGTTTAACTAGGTAAAGGAGTTTTAGTGTGGATTTGGGCAGGATTTTCCCTGCCCAAAGCACACTCATATAACCAACCACCAGGAACCTGAACTTCACAAACTGCCTTTACCATTTAAGGCATCTAAAGTACCTCAGTCAGTGTCCTGTCCTTTAATTCTGAGCATTATTTAAATACGGTTACCAGGACGTTGTGGCAAAGAAGGCAATGGCACCCCACTCCAGTACTCTTGCCTGGAAATCCCATGGATGGAGGAGCCTGGTGGGCTACAGTCCATGGGGTTGCTAAGAGTCGGACACGACTGAGCAACTTCACTTTCACTTTTCACTTTCATGCATTGGAGAAGGAAATGGCAACCTACTCCAGTGTTCTTGCCTTGAGAATCCAGGGATGGAGGAGCCTGGTGGGCTGCCGTCTATGGGGTCGCACAGAGTCGGACACGACTGAAGTGACTTAGCAGCAGCAGCAGCAGCAGCAGGATGTTGTGGTGGTCCAGTGGTTAAGAATCCATGCTCCCACTGCAGGGGACACAGGTTTGATACCTGATGGGAAAGTTCCACACGCTGCGAGATGAAGCCCGAAAAACAAATAAGCAAGTAAAAACTCTTTTTAGAAAAAGATTTGGGCTTCTCTGGTGGCTTGGTGGTAAAACAAACAACAACAAAAAAATCCACCTGCCAATGCAGGGGACGCAGTTTTGACCACTGGTATGGGAAGCTCCCATATGCCTCACAGCAGCTAAGTCCAAGTGCTGCAGCTATTGAGACTGCGCTCTAGAGTCCAGCAGCCACAGCTCCGGAGTCCGTGTGCCACAACTGCTGAAGCCCAAACGCCTTAGAGCCCGTGTTTTGCCACAAGGGAAGCTCCCGCCATGAGAAGCCCATGCACCGCAACTAGAGAACAGCCCACACACAAACAAAGATCCAGCACAGTCAAAAGTAAATAAATAAAGTTTCAAATGTTATAGTCTATCTTTAAAAAAGATTTCTGTATCCTCAGCAAACAAAGAAAACTCCAGGCTTTTCAACTGAATCTAAAGAATAACTAAAAGGACAATAAAAGGGTATAGATCAATTCAAGATTAGCAGATAAAGTTTAAATAAATAAGATTACAAAAGTTTTAATTAATAAACTATAAAAGCACAAAAAGTAAATACTGAGTGTGGACTCAAAAGTCATTACTCATGGTTTAGGACAGAATATGGTATATTGCTTCCCTGGTTCTTCACCCCAAGCCCTTTCATGTGTGGCACGTCCAAATTCCAAGTGCCACACCACTAGTTCTTCTGGACAGCAACTCAGCTGGAAGAGGAACCTCTACCATGCAAATGTCCAGTGCCTATGAATGTCTCACTCATTCCCTGCCCCGGCTCAAGTGAAAAGTATTTCCCCTCAAAGCCTAATGAGCAAGAAATTTGAACTGAGCTAATAGCTACTGCATTCATGGAATAGAAATGAAGATACATTTCTCCTCCTGAGTTCTAGGTTGGAAGTACGAATCATCACAGAGAAAAGCCGTGTATCTATCAAGGATGTCCATGGATGTTAGCTTGACCCATTATATCCCTGATATATCATCCTAAAATCTGTCTTAGTGACAATGTTGGTTAACAAGATTAATTTTTACACTGGGGATTTCTTATATAAATTAACTTCTAAGTTGAGTTATCAGTAGAAGACCATTTCTACAGATTATTACTACATCTATCCCTCAACATAAAAAGATGAGTTCAGGGAAAAATCAAATTTAGCAAGTATTTCTTACATGTTTACTGTGCTAAGCTTTACCCTGGAATCTAGATAACAAAAGCCACAAGCTATTGAGTCCGTAGAAACAACAAGATATTTTGCATCCATTTTCACCAAATTTTGCAACTCTTCACATTAGTTATGCACTTCCACATTTTACAAAAAGGAAATTAAGTTGCCCAAGGTCACAGAACTAGTTAACCCTAAAGCTGGAATGTGAATCTAGATCTGTCTCAATCTGAAGCCTGCAGGCTTTTATTATCGTAAGATGGAATATTTTAAAGAAACTTACCTGTGTACAGGATAGTTTGAAAAGCCATGAGTTCTTTACAACTAAAGGTACACTGCCTTTCATGAACATTTGGAAACTATAAAAGGTCAAATCAGGCCCCACTTCACCCCCATCTGTTTATCATAACAATGTTACATTGCACACCGAAATCCTCAACCAAGACCCCCTAATAGGGGGCTCTGATAGCTTTGTTCATTTTCCCCTTATTTTCTCAGCTTACAGACCAGTTTACCTCAACCTACTGTGTATTACACTTTGCCCTGCAGGGGTCTGCCAGTGGGAATGGGAGGAGGAGACTCCTAAACCTTCCAGTTACAAAATAACTCACCAAGAGGCCCACGGGTGCTTTGTGACTGACCTAATATCACAAATATTAGTGTTGATGGTGTTTGAGAAGGTGCCTTCTTAAAACTGGTGCTAGTGGTAAAAGCACCTGCCTATCAATGCAGGAGATGTAAGAGGTGCATGTCCAATCCTTGGGTCTAGAAAATCCCCTGGAGGAGGGCATGGCAACCTACTCCAGCAGTCTTGCCTGGAGAACCCCATGGACAGAGGAGCCTGGCGGGCTATAGTCCTTAGGGTAGCAAAGAGTCAGACATGACTGAAGCGACTTAGCATGTATGCTTCTTAAAATCAAACATCAAGACTAGGGACTTCCTTGGAAGTCTAGCGGTTAAGACGTCACCTTCCAATGCAGGGGGTGTGGGTTCAATCCCTGGTCAGGGAGCTAAGAGCCCAAGAGATGCATCCATTAGAAAACCAAAACATAAAACAGAAACAATATTGTAGCAAATTCAATAAAGACTTAAAAACAAAAGATCAGAACTAATTTTATTTAAGACTTTCAACTTCAAGAAGACATGCAAATGATTCTTTAACAACATATAACATCAAAAAATCAAAAACTGGTATATTTAAGAAAATAAAAACAAGCCACTTGTATCTTATATGGAATTAAGTGGACAGAGAAACTGAACTGACCTCAAACTATTTCCTTTTTCCTCTGCCTTAGAATACCCACAGCCTTGGAAGGCGCATCTCCAGGTAGTGAAGCAGCATCTGTCAGCAGTGGGTCTGGAAAAGCCATCTCTCAGATGGAAAGAAAAAGAAACAGTTTGATGACCAGATGTAGGAATGTAATTTGAGACAGAAAAAGCTGAATTTAGGAGACCAGAAAGCCCTTTATAAAGAAGCTGCCCAGTGGAGGGTGTAAGAGGGCAGTGCTTCCAAATTGTAAAGTGCATATAAATCACTGGGGAATCTCGTTAAATTCAAATTCTAACCTGTGAGTTCTGGGTGAAGCCTGAAATCCCCAGGTGACACCAGGCCGCTGGTCCTCAGACCACACTTGGAGAACCAAGGTTATAGGGCAGGGGGTTGTTTAATGATGTCAACTGATATACCGTGATGGTAAAAGACAATGATTAGGGGAGAATGCTCATGCCCGATGAGACTAGCACAGGGAAGGACAGTGTGGTAGAGTCTAAGCGTATGGTGCACCTGCTGGGAGGCCATGGGAAGAATCGAGTCCTGGGTCTGACCATTGAGTGCTCCTGACTTGCTGTAGATGGTGGATAGGTGTCCCTGGTACTAACATTATGAATCAGCCATCTAACCCCTTCTAATATACCCAAGGAGGCAAATACATTTTGGAGCACCATCATTTCTACTGTTGTTTATTAATTTATTTGAGAATAGTGTTAGGTTGCCTCACATCCTTTCTGTTATGATCCTAATGTTTATGTTTCCCTAAAATGCATATGCTGAAATCCTAACCCCCAAGGTGATAATATTACGAGGTGCTGCCTTTGAGGCATTAGATCATGAAGGCAAAGCGCCCACACATGGAATCAGTACCCTTATAAAAGAGACCTGGGGAAGCTTCTTTGCCGTTTTCACCATGTGAGGACACAGCACAAAGACTACATCTATGAAATGGGCCCTCACCAGACACCAAATCTTCTGGCGCCAGGGTCCTGGACTTCCCTGCCTCTGAAACTGTGAGAAATAAATTTCTGTTGTTTGTCAATCACCTACTTTATGGTGTTCTGTTACAGCAGCTCAAACAGACAGACAATCTATGCCCTTCCTCCACCTCCCCAATCACTTTCACACAATTTCTGGAAATATCTGAGTGTGGGACAAGAACTCTGGAATGAAAAGTCTGCAAAAAGCTTTAAATGGCAGTAAGCATGAGCATCAGGCTCCTGATTAGACCTAGCTTGTAAAAGTCATCCTCATTCACACCTATCATGACATTGTTTCTCTCAAGAGGGCATGTGTTGCTCATGCTTCTCTGTTCTACTTTCTAACATCTCTCAGTGTTCCACTGTGTACACTAAATTCAGAGAGATGGGAAATTCTATTCCTACTCCATGGTTACATTATTTCTCTAACCACTTTATTACAAGGCCTGGGGGTAAATATGCCGTTTGCCATACTTTCCATCAAAGCATCAAAATCATGGAAGCAGACAGATACAGAATACTCACTGATGATCTAAAGACAGGAGCACCTGTCACTTCTTGTAGGCAGTTACCATCTGGACATCCTTTTGCCACTCATGATCTCTTCTCAGAGAGACCTCCGAAGACACCTCAGCTTCCCAGCTCTCAATGGTCCTCAACAATCTGACCCTGCATCCAAGAATAAGAGCTTGTCGTACCAAAGCACAGAGCTACTTTAAAACACATCCTCACATAAAATATCAAGTATATTACAGCTCACTCTAATAGTGTGTTTGTAAAGAAAATAAATTGAGCTGGTTCTTAAGTCTATCAAATATCCAAACTCTTCATCCATCATCCCCACACATCTATCTAACCTTCCATGGACACCAAATGAGCATAAGTCATGGGCACAAAAGAAACACAGGGGCATGGAAAGAAGACTGTGTTCATAAAATATTGGTAGTCTCTTAAGACGCATCATACTTCTTTCATTTAAGTATTCATTGATGTACTGAGTCCTCAGTGAGCACTAATTATATGCCAGGCACTAGGCTAAATTCTAGGAATAAACCATAACTGAGATGGATGTGAGTCCTGCCTTCTCAAACCTGGTGATGTGGCAGGGGAGATAGACAAGAGTGACAGAGAACATAACACAACAGCTCAGGACAGCAGAGGAGCCACACACAGATACCGCAGCCTCAGCTCGGTGACATGAGACCCTGTGTTCTGCTTCCTTGGGCAGAGATGGGGCCGGGAAGCAAAGAAATTTGAATACAACTGCAATAAGTATAAGAACTCAGATATATGGGAACTTCTGAAAGTCTAAATCATTCCTAGGGGCCAGAAAAAATTGAGAAATATTTCCTAACCGAAGCAGAAAGTTTCTGTTACATACTTTTTTTTCTTAAACTGAGGAATATGTACCACTGGGAGTACTGGGTGGGGTTCTGGGAGTTTAAGAATCTGTGGTAAAATGATGAAACATCTTCCTGGGGAAGCAATTTTACTAGATGTCAAAAGATGTGTGTATGTGTGTGTAGAATACAGTAAAATGTGTATGAATGTTTATAACAGAAAATTTCAGAGACATTCTTTGTTTGCATAGGATCACTTAGCCCTCAACAGCCACACCTTCTCCACAACTGCCACATCACATTCTCATCACTGTATGTTGAAGAACGTGTTTACGGGAAGAAGGAAACCCTGCTCTGTTGAGAAAAAGAGATATGCATCGGGAAAGTTAGTTTGAGTCATTACATGAAAGATTGAATGCCTGACTGAGGATTCTCGGTTTCACAGATGACACTGGAGGCAAGGATGGCCTGAGTATCTGTGAGCTGATCAGGGATGCGTGGGACCCTGCAGGTGGCTGTATTTCTGTGTTTCACTGGTTTGGATGGAAGGATATGGATAGAATCCATATCTGAAGCCAAGGGTGAATGTGACTGTATAACAAAGGCCACCTTGGAACGTGTATGGGCAAGGTATACGCACAGGGTGCTGTCCCTGTGGTGAGTCAGTTACCAGATGTATGTGCCTTGGAGAGTGCACAGCAGAGGGGTTTGGAAAAGAGTGTCAGAGTCCAAGGAGCAGTAGGAACAAGCTGGGGCTCGGGCTGAATTTCCCTTCCGGGGGAGGGTTTCCTTTCCACTCTGGTATCAGTCTTGCATCAAGAGGACATGGTGATCACCTGTCAAGAGTTTCTTCCTGCCAAGTCATAGGGCAGACTGAGGTAAGGAGATGCTATCAACTGTGTCTGGTCCAGCTTTAAATAGATAATCACTGCTTGAAGGTAGAGAAAGAGAGAAGCTATTAGAGATCACTCTGCTCTTGGGGAAGGAGTGATCCCTAATAGCTGGTCTTTTCATTAGAATATTCTGATGAATTTCAAGTTGGGTCTTTGCTTGGATGGATCTCCCCAGGATACGCTCCCCCAAGAAGTTGGTAAAAATGACTCCTAGAAAGTCCCAGATTGTGTTGAGGTCACCCTGGGAATCTTGCCTGCTTCGTCTGCCTCATTCCACCCCACTTGCATCCCAGAGTTTGGCATGGCTCTGTGTGGGCAGGGACCATTCTCTAAGTCAAGTTTAGATGGTTCTGGTGAACACAAAGCATCTGGTGAAGCTCAAGGCCAGCGCTGCCCAAAAGGCATGTAATGTGAGCCGCACCATGAGCCACATATGCAATCTGAAATTTTCTAGTTGCCACATTACAAAATGTAAAATGAAACAGGTGAAATTCAACTACATAATCAATATGAAAAGTATTAACACTATTTTACATCCTTTATTTCCTAAGTCTTTTGTAGTGAATTTTACACAAATAGCACATCTCAGTTTAGCATAACCGCAGTTCTAATGGGTAACAGGCAGGATTGTTGAATGACTAATGTATTGCACGGTACACTTCTAGACCGAGCTTAAGCCTGTGCATCACAATCATGCCTCCTGGGCATTCCTGTAATAATCAGGGTCCAGAAATACCAAGTCACTTGCCAGAGCTCACAGAGCTTGCTGGAGTCAGAGCTAAGACTACATCAAAGTCTCTCAGATCTAATCAAGTATCCTTTCCGAACAATGGACGCAGACTTCGCTCTTCAACATCACAGCTAAAACATCAGTGGGTCTCTTGCTTCTTCCTTCAGAGCACTCTCACGTTCTTTCCCTCTGTTCTGGCTGCCACCTCTTTTCACGCTGTGATGGCAATTACCTCCTAATTGATGTGCTGGCTTTTGGTCTCCCATTCCAGCCTCTGGCAAAACCTGAACTTAGCACAGCTCTCCTGGAAACAAACTGGATTGCTGAAAACAATAAGTCTGTATCTTTTTAAATAGATTTTATTTTTAGAGTAGTTTTAGGTTACAGAAAGAAGCTAAGTAGAAAGTACAAAGAGTTCCCATATACCCTCTCCACCCACCTCTGGGCTACTCCTATTAACATCTTGCATTGATATGGTATATTTGATATAATTATGAGCAACTATTAAGATAGTTGGAGAAGGCAATGGCACCCCACTCCAATACTCTTGCCTGGAAAATCCCATGGACAAAGGAGCCTGGTGGGCTGCAGTCTATGGGGTCACTGAGTCGGACATGACTGAGTGACTTCACTTTCACTTTTCACTTTCATGCACTGGAGAAGGAAATGGCAAGCCACTCCAGTTTTCTTGCCTGGAGAATCCCAGGGACGGCGGAGCCTGGTGGGCTGCCGTCTATGGGGTCGTGCAGAGTCGGACACAACTGAAGCGACTTAGAAGAAGAATTAAGATAGTATTATACAGTTTATGTTAGAGCTCACTCTGTGTTGTACAGTTCCATGGATTTTGGCAAATGCAATAATGCTACGTATCCACCATTACAGTATCATATAGTTTCACTACCCTAAAATCAACTTGTTCTCTACCTGTTCATTCCAATTTCTCTTTCCCCCAAAACCCTTGGCAACCACTGATTGTTTTACTGTCTCTATAGTTTTGACTTTTCCAAAATGCTATATAGTTGGATTCAAATAGTATGTAGTTTTTTTCACTTTGGCTTCATTCAGTTTTTAAAAAAAAATGAATTTAAGGTTCTTCCACATATTAATGAATTGAGACTATTTTTATCATTAAATAGTATTTTAGTGCCTAAATATACTTCAACTTGTTCCTCCACTCATCTCCTGAAGGATTAGGATTAGTTGCTTCCAAGGTTTGATAATTATGAGTAAAGCTGTTATAAACATTTGCATGCAAGTTTTTGTGTTGATTTTCTATTTTTAAATGAGCAAAACATAATTCAAGACACTTCATTGTCTCTACAAATATCTCTGCATTTTTTTCTACAAAAAATGCTTTCTCCCTCAAATTTTTTTCTTCTTTATCAAAACCCACTTTGGTTATTTGAAGTCCTTTGCATTATCACATAAATTTTAGAATCTACTTGTCAATTTCTGGACTTCTCTGGTGGCTCAGCTGGTAAAGCATCTATCTGCCTGCAATGTGGGAGACCTGGGTTGGGAATATCCCCTGGAGAAGGGAACAGCTACCCACTTCAGCATTCTGGCCTAAAGAATTCCATGGATATACAGTGCATGGGGTCACAGAGAGTTGGACATGACTGAGCGACTGTCACTTTTCACTTTCACTTTGTCAGTTTCTACAAAACAAGTGGTATTTTGTTGGGAGTGCATTAAATGAGTAGATTAATTCACAGATCATTTATATCTTAATGATATTGAGTTTTCTAACCAATAAATATATATTTCTCTCTATTCACTGAGGTTTTCTTCAAGTTTTCTCAGCAGTGTTTTATAGTTTCCAGTATATAGGTCTTGCACATTTTTGAATTGAACTGAATTTCATTTTTTATAGAAATTTATAGATTTGTTATAGATTTTTAATTAAATTTATGATTGATGTCAGTATATAGAAATACAATTGATTTTTGTATATTGATCCCTTCTCTTGCAAATTAGTGAATTCAATTAATTCTACTAGCTTTTTTGCAGATCACATCAAATTTTCTAAGTAGATGATCATGTTTTCTGAGAATAATAACAGGATTGCTTTTTCCTATATTTTCTCTATCATTTTTCTGATATTATTTTCATTGACTTCTGCTCTTTATTCTTTCCTTTGTTCTACATACTTGGATTTAATTTCTTTCATTTTTTCCCTAGTTTCTTAGAAATTGAGATCATTCATTTGAGACCTTTCTTCTCTTTAACATAGGCACTTACTGCTATAAATTTCTCCCTAATAACTGCTTACACAGTCTCTCACAAAGTTTAATATGTTTTATATACATTTTGATTCAGTTCAAAATACTCCCTTTCCTTTTGAATTATTTCTTTGATTCACAAATTATTTGTAAATCTGTTATTTAATTTCCAAATATTTTGGGATTTTCCTGAGATCTTTTTATTATTGATTCATAATTTAATTCCACTGTGGAATCATTTACCCTTACTTTTTATTACCTAATCTTCCATTTGTTTTAAAAAATTATGATTTCTTACCTGTGACTGTATACCTCTTTCCACTTCTATGGCCTATGTATTCTTCAATGCCTAACTCAGATATGATGTCCTCTATAAAATGCTTGGGGCTAGTGCACTGGGACGACCCAGAGGGATGGTATGGGGAGGGAGGAGGGAGGAGGGTTCAGGGTGGGGAACACATGTGTACCTGTGGCGGATTCATTTTGATATTTGGCAAAACTAATACAATTATGTAAAGTTTAAAAATAAAATAAAATTTAAAAAAAAAAAACAGGAAAAAAAAAAAACTTTCCAAACTCTGCCAGATGAACTCTATAGCTTTCTCTTTTGTGCCTGAGAAGTTCTTTCCATGAACTCTTTGAGGAGTTTTTGTCATGTTGGGTTGCAGTTATGAGTTAAAAACTTTGTCTCCCCCACCAGAATCTAAGGTCCTTCAAGTGCAGTGGTAAAGTTCTCTGCGTGTTTGTCTCCACAGAATCTGACACACAGTAGTTTCTTTTTTTTTTTTTTTAAGTATTCTCTGAATTTGTTACAACATTATTTCTGTTTTGTATTTTGGGGTTTTTTGGCCAGGAGTCATGTGGGATCTTAGCTCCCCAACCAGGGATCGAACCTGCAAACACTGCATTGGAAGGCAAAGTCTTAACCACTGAACTGCCAAGGAAGTCCCTACAGTATTTTCTTGAATGAATGAATGAAATCAGTGACGAGCCACTAAGTTCTGAGTCCTCCTCAGCTCATGCCTTTAGTTTCCCGAATGACTCAGCTACTGAAAACAAAGAGAAGATGGGAATATTAAGAAAGAGAGAGGGAAGCATAAATAAGTGTCTTTGTGTGAGAGAACCAGGGACAAGAAGCAGGCGCCCTCAGGTATGGCAGGATGCCTGCTTTATGTCCAGGTTTACTTTGTGCCTGCAGGAGCTGGCGTGGTGGTTCATGTGAGGCTGGGGCCTTACCTATGCAGATGGTAACCAGGCCTGCTTGTGACTGAGTGCAGCAGACACAAAGCAGAAACACGCAGGTGCTCCCCACTCCAGCTGTGGGGAACCTCCAGGCTGGACCTGGGGAAGTAATGTCTGCACCAGGCTTGTGCCCGAATGTGCACAGCAGTGTCTGTTCACATGTGTGTGTGGAGCAGGGCGGGAGAAGGGAGGATGGATGGAGATGAATGACTGCTAAATCCAAACTCACCAGGAAAAGAGAATGAGAAGAAACCTTATTTCCATCCCTGGCTGAACTCAAATCATACACTTTCTTAGTGATCTCATCTAAAAATGTCTCACCTCCCCAAAAACCAGACTGTACCTGTCAGTGACTAATGCCATCCTAGAAATTTGCACTTTTATAGCATTCCATAGCAGAAAAGGAGGCTTTTTCTGTAGTATTACATGTCCATCTAGGAAATTTTCTTTATGAGATGAGAATACCAATCTTCGCTGGGAGGTTTTAGACATCAGCCAGCAAATACAGCAGGTATATAATAGCCTTCCCCACAGAAATGAAATAACTTGGCTGGGGAGTAACATTTGTACACCCTTCTCAGCAGCCCTGCTCCCCTCATTGTGTCTACACATTGTTGGTAAGAAAAGCCAACCAACAAACAAAAAAACAGGCTCCTTGTATTCTCAAGTCTTTGTTCAATATGTAAGCCATTCAGGCAGCACCCTGCAAAAGAGCTGCTTCCATGGCTTGGCCCTCCCAATAAATTATGGGCTTGATCCAGTCCATATCTGAGAAAGCTTTTAGCTCTTTCATTCAAAGATCAGTTGAGAATAATTGGGTACACATTCTTACATGAGAACTTGAGAGTTTACCCTGGGTCCTTATGGATGACAGGGTGAAAGTCACACTATGCGTCCTGGTCTATGCACACTATACATACACACTATGCACATCAGTCCCTGGTAGCCTCTCTCTAAGGAGCTGGTGAGAACTCTTAACCATTGTGGTTTGAGGTCCAGGTGTGTGCAATCCTCTTGTGTGTGTTCTGTGCTGGAGTTTTACAAAGTCAGCCTGGAGTTGTTTGCTCCTTCCTCCAAACTCAGTGTTTGAAAACTCAGACCACATCTGCTGATTCTACAGGGGTATACTTTCTTCCAGAGTGCTCCACAAAGTGATGGCTGTACTTCTAAAAGAGCACACCAAGACCAGATCTATCGCCCAGCCCTGAATCAGAAAAAATGAGACCTAGACTTGGAAACATCCCTAACGCAGCCGGTGGACGTCAGTCAGCTACCGTCAGAGACGGCTGTAGTTTGCACTGAAAGAGCTCACTCTCTAGGCTCTGAAACACGAGAAGCAAGCCTTTTCAAGTTGGACCTTACTGGATGGAATACATGTTCTCAAGATCCTAACCTTGAACTTGTTGCCTTCTGCTACATCACCTGCTCCTGAAGAGAACTTTTTATTTTCTTCTGCTGAAGCTTTCATTTCTTGACTGTTTTACCAAGAATATGGTTTTGATATTTACACCTAAAAATAAATTCAAATCCTATTATATGACATGTTTCTCCATGAAAGTGAAAGTGAAGTCGCTCAGTCGTGTCCGACTCTTTGCGACCCCGTGGGCTGTAGCCTACCGGGCTCCTCTGTCCATGGGATTTTCCAGGCAATAGTACTGGAGTGGATTGCCATTTCCTTCTCCAGGGGATCTTCCCAATCCAGGGATTGAGCCCGGGTCTCCCGCATTGTAGACAGACGCTTTACCGTCTGAGCCACCAGGGAAGTCCATATGTTTCTCCATAGAGGGACATAAATTACCAGGAAAGAAAGAATAAAGGGTCTTCAACAAAGCAACTCCTTACCAAATATTTGTGTCATTTTCTTATTCATATGTTCATCAAACATTTCCTGTGTTCTTATTCTGTCCCAGACACTGTGTCAGGCACTGGGAATCCAGAAATGAACAGACTTCTGCCTTCTTGGTGTCCACAGCCCAGTGGGGTGACAGACAACTAAGCAAGGAAGTATGTTATGTTGGATGAGCTACGCTAATTGTCTGTTCAAAGAATCTTGGGACCCTGGGAGAGTGGCCTGCATTAGAGCTGAGCATGGAAGGTGGAAAGAAGGACAGAAGAGCAGGCATTGTCATCAGATACAACTAAGCTTGAGTTGCAGCCCTGGCTCTGTCATTTACTAGCTGTGAGATGTTAGGGTAATTACTTTACCTGTCTGAGCTTTAGCTTTATTATCTGTGAAATCAAAATAATTTTAATGGACTGTTTCAGAAGATGAAATAAGATCATATCTATAAGGCTCTTAGCACCATGGCTGGCACCTGGTAAGCATTCAATATATGTGACCTATTGGTTCATTTCATCATTATTATTTTCTGTGCAGCCAGGATCATCATTTGACACACCAGAAGAGGAACCGTAGGGAGGAAGACAGTGACTTCTGATCCAGTTTACAGAGTAGATCTATGTTCTGTTTATTGGGAGCTGTCAGCCTGCCTCCATTTGCTGTAAAACCCACTTCTTTTCCAGTTACTGGTTGGGAAATTCTACCTTGAGTTATCAGTTTACAAGGTGTGTGGCAGAGGTGAGGTTGGGAATAGTCCTGTCACTTTATCTGGTTCTCTGTCTTGGCAATGCCCCCTTCCTCGAATTCCTTTTCATGACGCATCCAGGGCTTAAAGCAGAGAATACTGCATTTCCTCTTGTCACTGGTATGACTGAGTCTGTCTCCTGGATGTGTGCCACTTGTAAATGGCTTCTACTTTTCTCCCATTAATACTGTGTCTGCCTGTAGAGCTATCTAGACCTTTGTTTAAATATTAAGAAGAAGTGCATTCCGACAGCCAGCACACAGAAATGTAGGTGCACGGCCAAGATAAAGAGTGTGGCTGATAGAAAATACAGTGGTGAATAAATATGCAGAATCTGAGAAATTGTGAAAATTCATTCAATTTTTTTCATCCTCAGATTTAACCAATACAATGGGGGAGGAGGGGATGGTATGTGATGCCCAGACACAGAAATAATGAGAGTTTTTATGTACATTCTAAGTTCATTCAATAGACAAATGTGCCATCAGCCTTTCTTTTCCTTACTAATCCTAGCAAGGATAGAGAGAATGGGAAGACAGTCTTCTTCAGAGATCTGCTCTGAGTTCCCTGGGATGCTGGGAACCACCTGCAGTAATTGTCCCATAAGCACACTTTCCATCACCCCTAGATCCTGAGACAAAGCACTAGGATTACAAAGGACCACCATGTCCAGTCACCCATTCACTTAACCAGCATTATGGAAGTCCCATTGCTAGAAAGCCCCATGTAAGATTCTCTAAGAAATACAGAAATGAATAAAATCAATCCTTGTCTCCAAGGACCTCATGATCTGAAGGAGGAGGTGTATTACTCTAAAATCAGATACAAAGGAATCAGAAAAGCAGGGACAGGGATGAGTCAAAGAGTGTAATGTTTAACATGTTACCTGTATTGCATGCACTACGAATAATAAGTCATTTTTCAAAGAGCATCCAGAGTACTCATTATATAACTTTAGCAATTATACAAAAAATGGCAACATGAATGAAACATTAAAAGTTTAAATCAGATATCTTGCCTGATGTCCAACAGAAATATTGTCACATGACCATATATGCTCAGATCATCATAAATTTCTAGAACATTTTGCAGTAAAGTGCTTTTTTGTTAATATCTGTGTATATAGCTAATATTAAATACATAATCATAGATATTAGCATATATAATAAGATTTGGAGATGTATTGAATTATAAGGTCACATCTTCCCAATTATTCAGATATCAGAGTGTCAGTAAAACCCACTGTTGTAAAAATCAGACTTCAGAATGCTTCTCTTTTCCTCGAATTAGAGATATAACATATCTGAAGCACAGTGTATCAAAAGAACTGGCCAATATTGAGGGAAACAGAAGTGCCTAATGACAAAAAAGAAAAAAAAATTAAAATGGCTGATTTGTTAGGTTTGAATGTGAAAAATACTAAAAATCTCAAATTCACTGCCAGCTTATACCACACATCAAATCTGATCCTGAAAGTAAAAAACCCCAATGTCTTCAGCAAGAGTCAGTAACAAAAGCTTCAAACAATTTAGAAGCAGCATGTTCACTCAGTATATAGTAATTGCATATCATTCTTCTTAATTCTGTTAAATCCTAAGGCATCTTCTGGCAGACATTTGATGTCACACCAGAAGCAAAAGAAGAGGGCATTGGGACTTAAAAGGTAACAGAACTATATTTCTTTCCTAACAGGAATATAATTCTGATGGATTTTTTCCAAGTTATTTGGGATTTTTGAGGTTTGACACTGATTGAGCAGATATAAGACAAACACGTATTGTTTTGTAAGCTAACTCGCCACACTACATTCTGTGAGATAAAAGTGGTTTTAAAAGGAATAGCACATACAAGTGTAAAATTCTGCACACGCCTCCAGAAATCAACCTTGTAACTTTATTTGATTCAATATGGTGACTCAGATGGTAATCTGCCTGCAATGCAGGAGACCGGGGTTCGATCCCTGGGTCAAGAAGATCCCCTGCAGGAGGGGACAGCAACCCACTCCAGTATTCTTGCCTGAAGAATCCCATGGACAGAGGAGCCTGGAGGGCGACAGTTCACCGGGTTGTGAAGAGTTTGACATGACTGAGTGACTAACACTTTCACTTTCACTTTCACTATATTTAAAACAGCTGGCATAAAATCAGTGGAGGAGAAAGGGCAAGCAATTTTGATAAATTTAAATTAGCATTAACTGCTAAAAATACCCCAAATAATAATAACCTATTTGGAGAATAATTCAAAATCAAAATAGATTAAATTACTATATACTGATAACAAGAAAGATATTCAGAAGAGAAGGATATTGGGTAGACTTGGACTATGTTAACTAAAGCATAAAAAAAAAATAATAGTAGCTGCTAAAAGAATAAATGTATACTTTTCAACATGCTAGAGGAACAAATAGAAAAAATAAAATAATATATGAAATAAAATTAGAAAAGGAGGAAATCAAGAAAAGAAAAAAAAACATGGCAAATTGAAAACACAGTATTGCTGAAAATATAAAATTCGAAATTTAAATTTTTAAGGCTGAATGACAATAAAAGCAATATATTTCTACACATACCACACATTGTAGTTATGGTTGCATGTAGGGTTATATGATTGCTTCTATTGAATATCTGGCATCTAAGAGGTTCTCAGAGGAAAATTTAAGGTTTTATATTTATACATCAGAAAAAGCAAAGATTGAAAATTAATAAAATGGATTTTTAAGCTTAAAAATAGTATTAATAAGAGATAGTGTTGCAAAGTCAATAATAGGAATAAGAGAAAAATTTATAAAACAAATCAAATGAAATCATATAGATTATTCAGAAACCTAAAGTATAGTTAATTGAAATAGCGGATAGAAGAAAAGGTAGAAACAAGGAATGAGTTAATAAAGAAATGAATGAAACTCTGGCATGGTTATGAGTGTCCCAGGATAGTTGAAAGCAGAGAGGATCTTGTTTCCTGAACAGGGGTGGCACAAGACAAAGCTGAATTTCCCTGCCACATCAGAGAAGAGATGCTTACCATCAGGACAAGAATCCTTTCACCCTGGATCCTTTCTCTAATTGGGACCCCAAGAAGTCCATCTGGAGGAAAACTGAATTAAGGCTAGATCCCTGAACATAACAGCTTTCATCTTAACATATAATAATTGTATTGTCTCCGAATTGTTTCAAAACTCTTTTGGACTCATCTCTATAGCACCAAGTTCTCAGAATGTATTCCCTATTATGTGAGGTTGTACTTCTTTGTCTGCCACCCAATTCCATTTGATCTTTAAACTTCAATGTTTTCAAGCTCTGAGAAGTGGAAACTAGACTGAATGCAGAGCATCAATCCTCCTGACTATCTGATCATCTCTTCCTACCTACGGGCCTGATCTCTAAGCCCTAGTATGTTCCATGCTAGAACATAAAGTCTGTCACTGTTTCCATTGTTTCCCCACAGATTTGCGATGAAGTGACTTTATTTTCTTGGGCTCCAAAATCACTGTGGACAGTGACTGCAGCCATGAAATTAAAAGACACTTGCTCCTTGGAAGAAAAGCTATGACCAACCTAGACAGCATATTAAAAAGCAGAAACATTACTTGCCTGACAAAGGTCTGTCTAGTCAAAGCTGTCGTTTTTCCAGTGGTCACGTATGGATGTGCGAGTTGGACTGTAAAGAAAGCTGAGCACCGAAGAATTGATGCTTTTGAACTGTGGTGTTGGAGAAGACTCTTGAGAGTCCCTTGGACAGCAAGGAGATCCAGCCAGTCCATCCTAAAGGAAATTAGTCCTGAATATTCATTGGAAGGACAGATGCTGAAGCTGAAGCTCCAATGTTTTGGCCACCTGATGCGAAGAGCTGACTCATTGGAAAAGATCCTAATGCTGGGGAAGATTGAAGGCAAGAGGAGAAGAGGGTGGCAGACGATGAGATGGTTAGATAGCATCACCAGCTAAATGGACAGAAGTTTGAGCAAACTCCGAGAGATAGTGAAGGACAGGGAAGCCTAGTGTGCTGCAGTCCATGGGGTCACAAAGAGTTGAATGAACAACAACAATGCTAGAACACGAAAACCCCCTATCATTCTGTTGTACCAGATTGATTGTGGTAGAGCACTGCAGCTATAGCTGAACAATTATTTCTGAGAGGACGTGTAAGAGATAAGCCTCCTTCTGTGATCTGGCAGCAGTAGGATACGTCCCATGGTTACTTCAGCTGGAAAAACATGAAGGAGGGGAGAGTTAGTGGAGACCTTGAACAAAGCCAGGATCCACGCCTGCAGCTCAGGATTTATTGCAGGTGTGTTTGGTCACTGTGCCTACAATCAGGAACTATGAAACATAGCTACCAGTTTGTTTTCATTTTTTGTGTGGTTGTGTCTAATCATGTCAAAACAACCTGTCAATTCAACACAAAGATATGAGCTGGTTCATTGGAGACACTTACTGCTTGACACCATGGAGACAGAAATACTGGGAGCTCGACTGCCCTCTTCCCTTCGTGGCCTCCCTTCAGTCTCTTGGAGTGAATTCACTATTCTATGCTATTAATACTTGATTGCAAGGTGTGAGAGAGGTAGTCAATATGAGACCCGATGAATGAGTAGAGTGGCTTTGCTGTAAATGGTTATTTGGTCCACATTACCACTCACAACGAGCCCTAATGCAGCTGAAGCACACACAACAGTCTATGAAATTCAGTGTAGTTGAATAGACCTACTGTTGACTTATGGTTGGATGAGGATAATTATTAAAGTTAATTATTAGATTATTTCCAATAGTAGGAATTTGCTTATTATCTTCACCTTTATCTTCAAAGCATTAGACAAACACTGGCTTGATCCTTTAAACACCCTCTGGTTGGCCTATTTATATTGGCCAATTGCTACACGTGTTAATCTTAGAATATAGCAAGGAAATACCCTTTTCCTGTAAGTATGATCAGTAATGACAATCTTTGAGACTGTGGCTGCCCTTTATCTGCAACCACCTTCCTTCCGGCATTCAGACTACTGAATACCCAGTTATACCTTTGTTGGGTGGTGAGAGATGCTGAAGGGTCGTATGAGCAGACTTAACAAATCATCTTCCAATGCATATTTTGGGCAAGTGAAAGTAGCTTGCTGAGTGGATTTTTTTTTTCATTTGGAACTTTGAATTATAGAGATTAGGGCAAAAGTGGTCACATGGACGTAGAACAAGCCACATAGATGCAGAAATAAAAAAGATCTCAGTGCTTAAAGGGAGTCCAGCTGGAACATGAAGAAAATCTAACATCATTTTCAGCCTGCAGTGTGTTTGCCATGGCTACAGAGAAAAAATATTTTTAGCTACTTATTTTAAGTAATTGAAAGGGAGAAAAATAACTACCTTCACATTTTAGTTTTTCAAATCTTGATTTATTTCAATCAAAAATTTGCTTTATAATTTTAACTCCACAGACTTTTAAGCAATGAAATAGTTTAGCTTGATAGCCCTTAATTGTACACTATGCAATATTATAAGTAATGGGTGTCTAATCAAGTGAGAATTCTCAGCAATTAAAAATTGTTAAAAATAATAGTTTCCTCACACATACACATACTACATGGAACATTTTTTTTTCCTTCTGAGTGGCACTTGTCAACTGACAATCGTGTTATATTTTTTGTACAGCATACAATGGAATGTTTGCCTATTTCAAATTGAAAATCAATTTTCCTCCTTTTTCTCTTCTTTATAAGGAAGGTGCCTATAATGTAATGCTTCTAGAGCTTCGATTTTTGTGGTGAATGCAAAGGTCAGTGGCTGCATGTAGCCCCATACACTGTGGGACGAGGTGTTTTACTCAGACTGTGACACCTTGCTGAAAGAAAGGATTTTGAATCAGACATGACTTTGGTAGTGATGAAATTTGTTAAACATCTTCTTTACTTTATCAGGAAACATCAGATGATTCTCCCCAGCAGCTGTCTCTGCCTCCTGATTCATACCTGCAAAAAGGCAGGAAGCACCTCAATGCTGAGACCTGCCCTTCTGTTCAGTTTGTAAGCACCCGGGGACAGTGAAAACAGCCAGGGCTTAGAGTCTGGAGACCGAAGAATCTGCTTAGGCTCTGGTATAAGCTCCCTCTAAGGCCTTAGACAAGACACTTCCACTTTCTGGGCCTTAGTTCTCCATTTATAAAATAAGACAAAGAGTTCTGGTAAAGACGACAGATTAAGTTTGTGTCTAGTACACTTTGTCAGCTTTCAACATATACCAATGATAAATTAAATATAAAAAGAAATCCAAAAGACAGAGTTGGGCTGAAAATCATAACAAATATCACCATGGACTGAAATAGAACTTAGATGCAAAACAGTGAATAGAGCCGAAGCCACAAGGCTTCTGGGTCATGCTCCAAACCAAAGTAGTGGTAGCCAATAATCCAGCTCTCGTGGGGCAGGATGGACTGAAGCCCTCCCTGCAAACTGGGAGATTAAAGCTAGATTCAGTATCTGAATTAAAGTGCTATAGGGGAAATTCCCAACCATGACGCAAGGCCAAAAGAAGCTACTGTTGGTTCTAACTAGAGCTTTTGCTTGTGGGAGATTGTGCTCACAGGGGTGCAGGAGCGCCGAAAGATCAGAAGTAGAACCAAGCTACCTGCTGGCTTAGTAACAGGATTTGACATTTCCAAAAAACTGCCACTGGAGAGGATGTGGGCCAGCCTGAAAGTTCAGAAGTGCTACAAAGTGGCATCTACAATCTACACAGAATAAAAAGGATACACACAGAGACAAAAATGAGGAAAATAAACTTTAAAGTTGATGAGACTAAATTTGAAAATGCTCTCAAGTCTTATGATAAGGAAGGCAGCCAAAAATCATTAACAGATTGAAAAACTGCTTTTTCTCAAAGGAAATTAATTTTACAGGATTGTCTGAGAAAAACTACAAAATAAATTTGTGTAGGAACATCAAAGAGATAAAGAATGTCTATGAAAATGAACAAAAAATACAAAGCAAAAATTGGCAGAATTTGGACAGAACAGGAATTGGAAAATAGAGTCTAAAAGGAGAAAAAAAATAAGAATTTTTAGATAGGACACAGTAAAAGAGGAATTAGTGGTTTGGAAAATAGTGCAGAGTAATTTAATTATGATATCAGTTAACATATATAAAAGCTAGGGTTAGAAAAAAATTCACCAAGCATGTATTTTTAAAGAAGATAGTAAAGTAAGAAAATGGAAATGACCAAAATTCTTACAGAAATCGAGAAAAACATGAGTTTATAGGTAGAAATATACTTCAACTACTGAATAATAAAAAATATAGTCATGTGCAAATGTCATGTAAATCAAGAATAAGCATAAAAATTACAAAAATAACTGGAGAAAGAAGATAGGCTACCACAAAGTTTTAACAATAGGACTTAAAACAGACTTCTCAGTAGAAGGCAGAAAATGGTGAGTTAATATATTCAAAGTGCTTCAGGAAAATGGCCAAAATAAAAAATTTTATTTATAGCTCACAATTTTTAGGAACCAAATAAAGACACGTATACAGATACCAAAAAATAGAAGAGCTTAACATCCATAGGCCCTCACTATGAGAATTTTTGAAGTACTTCTTCCAAAAGAATGGGGAGGGAGGAGGGAGGAGGGTTCAGGATGGGGAACACATGTATACCTGTGGCCGATTCATTCTGATATTTGGCAAAACTAATACAGTTATGTAAAGTTTAAAAATAAAATAAAATTTTTTAAAAAAAGGGGAAAAACAAACAAACAAACAAAAAAAAATAAAATTGCAGTCAAAAAATAAAATAAAATAAAAAAAATAAAAAGAGAAAAAATGAACTCAAGTACGGAGTACAAAAGATGTTATCATTAAATTATACACACATAGATAGAGATCAAAAAATGATGAAAAATGTTAATGTCACAGAAATAAAGCAGTGAAGATCATCAGTGAAACATGACGGCAGGGCAGAGCTGTCTAGAAATATGGGACTGAGGATAGGGACTTTATTACAGATTGTATGTATGTTTAAAGAAGCTATAATAATATCTCCCATCCACATATTTTTATTATTTGACTAACAGACAGTTCTTCCATCTTGTAGTAGTGGGGCTTATATCCCCTTCCCTTGAAAATAGGTGAGTCCTCCTGACATCCTTGATCAGTGAAGTACAGTGGGAGAACTTACGTAACTTGTATGGCTAGGTCATAAATATGTCCTGTCCTTTCTCCTTGTTCTCGGGGGATGCTTATGCTTGGAATTCAGCCACCATGCTGTGAGGAAGCCCAAGTAGTCTGTGGAGAAGTCCACAGTAAGGAACCAAGGATGCTAGCTGATAAGCCCTGGTTGAGCTCTTAGCCAACATTACCAGCCAGTTGTCATCCATGTGAGTGAACCATCTTGGAAATGGATCCTCCAGCTCCTACTTGAGTTGCCCCAGCTGATGGCATATGGAGCGGAGACGAACCATGCCTGCTGAGTCCTGTCCAATTTGCAAATTAATTATCAAAATAAATTATTATTGTTTTTTTCATAACAATTAAGTCATAACATTTAAGGGTGGATTTTTACTCAATAATAATGTCTAAGACAGGTCCTGCATGCCCAGAACTCTGGATGATACACTTACTCAGTTTTTTTTTTACTTTTTGGCCACACTCTGCAACATGTAGGATCTTAGTTCCCCAACCAGCAGTTGAACTTGCACTCCCTGCATTGGAAGGCATAGTCTTAACCACCGGAGCACCCAGGAAGTTCTATTTTCCTTCCTGACCAATGTCAAGTTTTCCTTTAACACTTTATCCTTTGTGAGATTGTACCAAAAGCCTACCCCAACTGATTTCACTACTTTCTGTGCTCCCAGGACTCAGTGTATATTCCTATGTCCTAGTAAAAAGACACATAATTTACATATCTGCCCTACTGCACTGTGAGGACTAAGACTACATCTAATTCACTTTGGAGCTTGAGTATCTAGCACTGGATCTTACATATAGAAAGGGCTTCAAACTATCCAACAAACTGAAATACAAGTCACAGCTTGCTTCAGAGTTTTCCATTCATGATTTAACCAAAGGTATTGCAGATATGGTCAGAGGAAAAACTGATTGCTAACAGAGAGCAATGTTAGAGGGAGGGAGGGAAAACAAGATCTGCAACTCAAGGGAAGACCAAGCAAAGATGACAAAGAAGAACTTGGTGCTAATGCTGCCTGTTGCTAGCAAAGGAGCAACATTACCCTCAGATGTACTAATGGTGTTTTCATGGAACAACCACAAAGGTTTTCTTCCAATACTGTATATTTGTCTCCTTTCTTGAGAACCTAGTCCATTGTGAGCATTTTCACTTCTCAAAAGATACCTGTGGCGGATTCATTTTGATATTTGGCAAAACTAATACAGTTATGTAAAGTTTAAAAATAAAATTAAATTAAAAAAAAAAAAAAAAAGATTTGAACTGGCTGGGACAAATCCAGAATAATCTATTACTCCGAAAAGCAGAAGTGTCAAGAATGTGTTTTCTTTGACAATTGTAAAGAAAATGGACACAAAGAAGTATTCCAGTCTTTGGTATTATGATAGCTACTTCAAACTAAGAAAGGAAATAATCATCTATCACCATTCTTATAAGAACAGGATGCTAGAAAAATAAGCTATACCATGATCTATAACCCAAATAAGATTTACAATTTTGAAAATGCATTAAGGTTTCAGGGCTATGAAAGTTTTTTGATTGGTTTCCCGCTTCTGCAAAATTATTTTGCATTTCCTAGGAGACTATTTAAGGAGGATTCTAGGCAGGAATTTAAATAGAATTTTAGCTGGTGGGGAGATGACTTTTTTTTTAAAAATGATTCTGGGCCTCTCATTTCCATTCCCAGGTTAAAAGTTGATTTGTAGTGCAAGAGACATTATTCCCAACCCTAACACCTCTGTCCAGAAACAGGCAGGAAGTGTCAACAATCTATGAGATACCTCCATTCTCATGGTTCTTAAAAGACTCCATTAGAACTTGAACTTCCCATGGGAAAATAAATTAGCCTAGTCCCTCTAGGAGGTCACCAAGGACCAATTCCTTTTTCATCACTCTTCTCCCTTCCATAGATTGAGCTTTATCCTAACACTGGTTCCTTTTGCTATCATAGGATCCTTGCCAATAGGACTCTTTCTTCATTCTTTCGAGCAGGAGTGAAAGACCATATCCTGAGGTTTTTCTTATGACCAAAGAGAATTTTATTGCAAAATCCTAAAAAATATCATCTTATATCTCAGTGTTTGAAAGTAAACTTTCTGCCCATTTACAATCTTTTTTTTTTTATTCAGCAGGGAATGCTGCATTGTGAGTAGCTTAGACCTGAGTTCTCACATCATTCTTTAGCAACAAGAGAAGGAATGACCATGATTGATTTAATGTCACCAAGAACCCAAACCTGGAGGAGGGAAGCTCCACAAAGGAAAGGCTGGAATGTTTGCTGGAGAGACAAACAGCACTCACCGAGTATTGCTGCCTACACTACAGGAAATGCTATCAAGCATTTGTGAGGCTGGTTCGTTTTTCAGTGTGTCCTTTCTGTGTTGTATTGGGTTGGCTAAAGAGTTCATTTAGATTTTTCCATAACATCTTATGGAAAAACTCAAATGAACTTTCTGGCCAGCCCAATATTTTGTTTTCCACTGGTCTCTTACAAGGATAATTTAGTCGCAACAAAACTAACCAAAAGCAGAAAGTGACACTGACCTATTCTGCCCTTCCAGGGAAGACAACTGGCAGGAACATTTGCTTTTGTGTGTGCGTGTGCTGTCATGTCCGATTCTTTTGTGACCCCACAGACGGTAGCCTGCCAGGCTCCTCTGTCCATGGGATTTCCCAGGCAAGAATCCTGGAGTGGGTTGCCATATCCTATCACCAGGGATCTTCCTGACCCAAGGATCTAATCCATGTCTCTAGCACCTCCTGCATTGGCAGGTGGATTCTTTACCACTGAGCCACCTGGGGAGCCCCAACATTTGCTTAGGAGGGTGAATAAGTGAAGTATGAGGCTTCAGCACCTGAGAGGAAATTCCAGATCCAGATCTTTGTAGAGAAGAGATATGCCTCAGAATCTATCCGATTCCCTAAGGGGCTGGGAAAGAACCTGGGGACTTCTGTGCCCTCGTTGCTCTTGGTTAAGATCAGGAGACTCCAGGTGCTTGAAGAGTTGGGGAGAAAGGTTGTACAGGGAGTGACTGACTCAGCAAAATGACTTCTACGGACATGTTCTCAGCTTTATCCTTTCAGAGTCCAGCCTACATAGTACTTTAAAAAGTCTCGCCTCTGTGGTCCGATGAGATTGGGAAATACATTTTCTGTTCCAGATATTTATTTAAAAGTTTCATTTTCACTTAATAAATCCATAGCCATGGCATACATGGAAGGTTTCCCCAAGTGGTAATTTATGCTTTTTGAAGAATTACTTTTCAAAGTGCATGGGCTTCCTGTCACTGAGGGCAATTGTGGCCACTCAATTTTTAGACTTATTGGCTGTTATAGATTTGGGAGTTGATATATTTTTGAAATGTTTATGCCTTCTCTTTCTTGTTAATTATCGATCTAAACCCTTATGGATTCTTCAAGATTTGTGAACAAGGCTTGCATTAATCCCCAAGGCTGCTGAGGAGTCTGGGCAATGGAATTCCCAGTTCACAGAAATGCAGGAAACTTGGAAATCTACAGGCTACTTCCTAGGATCACAGGGTGGGTCACTGCTGGCCAATCTTAGAGTTTTTAACAAAGATACAGGTCATTTAGCTGGCTCACAAAGATGACCCTTTAGCTGTACCTAGAGCACACAGTCAGGGTGGCCCCAGAAACCACGGGATGCAGACATGTAGATGTGTCCCTTTACAACCCTCTGACGGCCTCCTCTACACCAGGGACACCTATCCTGTGTCCTGCGTCGACCCCACCTTCCAGTGGATTTCCCCTTAGTCTAAAGCAAGTGTGGAAGACTTCCAGGTGCTAAATCCCTCCTCTTATCTGATCATTTCTGATTACTCTTCTCTCCTCTCTCCTACCTTCCCACCATCTATGGGAATGCACACATGCATGCTAAGTCATTTCAGTCATGTCCAACTCTGTGCGATCCCATGGACTATAGCCCACCAGGCTCCTCTGTGAATGGGATTCTCCAGGCAAGAACACTGGAGTGGGTTGCCATGCCCCTTCTCCAAGGGATCTTCCCAACCCAGGAATCAAACCCACGTCCCTATGTCTCCTGCATTAGCAGGCGAGTTCTTTACCACTAGTGCCATTTGGGAAGCCCCAAATGGCTTCTCATCTGTGAGAATGAAGGATCTTAAAATTAGAAACATTGACTAGAATCCCTCAGAACATGGTCTTCAGAGCATCAGAGTATGGGGAATCCAAGGTGGGAAGGTTTCTTGACTCTCATTGGCGGGAGCCACTGGGGGCAGGGGAGGAGGGGGGACTCAGACCAGCCACAAGCCCTGCAACAAGCAGGGCAGGTTCGGGAGACAACAGGGCCCATACAAGAATGCCACCTCCTCAGGTCCATGGAAGGAAGAAGGGAGGAGGGTGTTGCTTTGTTTTCCCATTTCATGTTTTTACAGGACCTGAAGAACGTGAAATGGGGTGGGAGACGTCCAGTGCCTCGCCCATTCTCAGTAATTTCCCGAGAGGACACTTGCTAAAAAGAAGACTTGGAACCTTTCTTCTTTCTGTATACAGGACCACTTTCAACTGTCCAGCCTTCCAGAAGTATTTTAGTAACTCTTGAGTTCTGGTGTGTGGCTCCTTGGCACTTTTCTTAACTCTTATTTCCTTGGAAGTTCTGGCTTTGAAGGAAACATGATGCAGTTGGATGGGGGATAATGTGAAAGCAGAATCAAATCCTGGAGGACTTGAATGCTAAGGCGCGGGTCAGATGTTACCCTGAGAGTGGTATGAAGCCCTTTTCCAAAGTACCTTCTGCACCCTTTGAGAGCTAGAGAAAACCCAGCCTCCTTCCTCCTTGGGCAGGGACCCTGTGCGTGCTACAGCCCTCCATGCCCATGTGAGAACAGGAGGGTCTCACACTGCTCCTCTCTCTGCTGGACACAGGATGTCTGCGCTGGGAAGGCCCTAAGAACCCTCTGTGTCAAAGACCCTCGTATGTAAGAAATAAGGACACGGAGGCCCTCTGGGTAATGCATACGCTTCAATCCTTCAATCACATGCTCCTGATTACAAATTCAAGAATGAGGGGGCCCGGATGGGGGGCTTGCTTCCAGGAGGCCTGTGGTTTTATGTGTGTGAGCAAACACATTTTGTTTAAGTAGACCTTCCTCCTGCCCCCACCCCCCGCCCCGCCCCCGCCACCCCGTCTTTATTCATTGCTAACAGATGCCGTGGGGCCGCGGCCAGGCAAGAGCAGGAACACACGGGCTCCCACGCGGGTGGGAAGAGGGAAAACTGATGAACTGCCACAGAGCTGCGTGTTGAGGGCCTTGGCTTTGAATTCTGATTCCTCCCCCCACCACCACCTCCTCCCTCTCACCCACTCCCAGCCCCAACCTGCTCACCAGGCCTTCCAACAATTTCTGTTCTGTTTCCTCCACAGAACAGATGAAAGGAGCCAGTGCCAGCAGCTAAGGAGTCAGCCGCTCATCCTGAGAACCGCACTGAGGCTCAGGGATGGGTGGATGGCTTCCTCCCGAGGTACCCAGTTTGGAGGCTCGTTCTGAGAGCCCCATGGATCTCACAGCCACCTCCTCTGATGCTGAAAACATGCCTTATCTGTAGCACAAACCACCTCGAGCCAGAGACACAGTAAGCCAAGGCTGAGAAGGAGGCTGAGAAGGGGCACAGGTGAGAACCTTGTGACCACAGCTCTCTCGGGCCTCCTTCTCATCCATCCAAACATCTAAACCTTCTTCCATCTTACGCTAGCACATGAAACATTTTCCTGCAGATACGAGCTTGCCTAAACATCCTGCTAGGTGATGACCACTATGACCATCCTCAGGGTCTAGGTCCAAGGACACCTCTCCTTTGAAGCCTACCCTGATACCCACTGCAAGGTGGATATGACTGCTGCCTCTGAGCCCCACAACTGGGCTTGCACGTGTGTACTTTGCTCCTGAAGCATCTGTGTATGTCTCTGCATCCCCTTCTCCTGTGCCCCAGCCCAGGCCCTACAGCACAGTAATTGCTCATTAAATGAGAGCCAGATCAACTACACACTAGAAATAGTAATGGACTTAGTGTTAAAAACCTGAATTTGATCCTGGCTCCAGAGAAACGTAGAGAAACGTAGACCCAGAGAAACATAGCCTCCTCATCTGAAAAATGGACTCATTGGTCTCATTCCTGCCATCTACACCATCACTGTTAGGGGCTCAAGTGAGAAATTAGATGTTAAAGAGTTATATTAATTGTATAACACAGTATACAGGTTAACTGACGTTATAATCGCTGTGCTTGTACTACTTGTATTACCACTACTCCTAAGTTTATTACTATTAATAATGGATACTGGAAGGAGGACCCTTCTGAAGAAGTTAATTTCAATTACTCACTAATCTTCTCTAAAAGGAATTAATTGCATTTATTCTTCTCTTGAGGTCAATTTCAGCACAGAGTTGAGTAGGAGTAGGAGATCTTTCAGTTGGAAAAATGAGGTGTCTGAGCCAAGCTCTCCCCACCCATGCACCCCAAATGTATTGACCTACTGGTCTGATCTGTGTGATCTCATAACCTCAAGAGTCCCTGAGTTCACCAAGTGAGCAGACACCAACTTCCTGGGATCTCACATGGTATGCACAAAAGTTTAAAAGCTGAGTGTACCGTGAAAAAGCATAGAGAAAACTAAAATGTACGTTACCAAATGAAAGAAGCCAATCTGAAAAGGCTGCATACTCTTATGATCCCAACATAAAGACATTCTGGAAAAAGTAAAACTATGGAGACAGTAAAAAGATCAGTGGTTGCCAAGGCTTAAGGGGAAGGATGAACAGGCAGAGCCCTGAGGACTTTTAGAGCAGTGAAAACACCATGCATGATATTAAAATGATAGATACATGTCATTATACGTGTGTCCGGATCCATAGACAGAACTGTAATGTAGTCTGTGGACCCTAGGTGATTATGCTGTGGGCTTCCCAGGTGATTATGTCAGTGTAGGTCTATCTATTGTAACAAATGGACCACTCTGGCTGTGATGCTGATGAGGGGGGAGGCTGTGCTTGTGTGGGGATGGGGGATATATGGAAAGATTCCATACATTTCAATTTGGCTGTGAACCTAAAACTTCTCTTAAAAAAAAAAAAACTTTTAAAAAAAGAAAAAAAAAGGAGTATGTGCCTCATAAAAGAAGCTAATATTTGCTTCTTTGGGTATCCTGAAAGGTGACCTAGCTGTTTGGCTTTTCATAAGATTTAGGGCCAATTTCAGGGCTTCCTGAGGGAGAGCAAAGTGGGACAGGAAATTAACAAGAAAGTTAAGGACCAGAGGAAGAGGCAGTAGGAGGGGATGGACATGAAAAATACAGCACAGGGCATGCCCAGATCCCAGCTCAGCCACAGGCCTGGATGGAGGCATAAGTCAGGGTTCTGGAAAACATTGCCAGAATGATAAGGAAGATTTCTTGCCCAGTGGTTTTAACTAAGATGCCAAACCTGGTGCTTTAGAGCAGCGGTCCCCAAACTTTTAGGCACCAAGGGTACCGGTTTTATGCAAGATAATTTCTCCATAGCTGGTGTGGGGTGGGAAGCCTGGTTTCAGCACATTTATTATTCAAGCATATTTACTATGCACTTTATTTCTATTATCATTGCATTGTGATAAATAAGGAAATGATGATACAATACACCATAATGCAGAAGCAGTGGGAACCCTGAGCTTGTTTTCGTGCAACTAGTGCACACGTGGTCAGTTGTGTCTGACTCTTTGCGACCCCAAGGACTGTAGTCCACCAGGCTCCTCTGTCCAGGGGATGCCCCAGGAAGGGATACTGGAATGGGTGACCATTTCCTTCTCCAGGGCATCTTCCCGATCCAGGGATAGAACCTGCATCTCCTGCATTGGCAGGCGGATTCTTTACCTCTGAGCCACCTGGGAAGCCCTCCTTCAACGAGATTGGCTGTAAATACAGATGAAGCTTCTCTCTCCAGCTGTTCATCTCCTGCTGCGTGGTCAGTTTCCTAACAGGCCATAGACCAATACGGGTCTATGGTCTGGAGGTTGGCCACCCCTGTTTCAGAGCATTTGTTTTTCCACATTAGATACCAAAAATGGAGGACCGTGGGCTTTCTGTATCTTTGATTTTCACTTCCTGCCCAGTGCTCCTTGAACTTTCTTGCCCTTATCACCTTGGCATGAGCCTTGCCATTTTGTCTCTCTACGGATGGAGGCAAGAACAGCAGATGGACATTAGGGAGGTGGGTGGTCTTGGTCTCTTTTCCTTGTTAGCCTCCCTGTGAGCCTTGTCTCTGTGTTTATGGGTATATTTCTGGGCCCTGGCCTGGCTAGGCCTTCCTTAAGACCCCCTGGGGACACCACTGTGTGGTGTGGCTGACAGGAGAGACCTACTAGAGAAAAGCCTTCGGAGAACGTGGGCACAGGCACGAGTGCTCGGGAAGCACTGCTCTGGAGTCAAGGGGAGAAAGAAGGTTCTGATTCTGCCCCTGGGGATTAAAATCCCTTGGAAGTCCCAACTCACTGTGCTGCCTTTCAAACAGAGTCTGGTGGCAGAATTTGGCTCTTTGGTCACTGGGTATGGCCTGTGATGCTTCAAGAACGCAGATGTGAGTAGTAATTCTTAGGTCGTGAGGACTGAGAACACTCATCTTTCATCACGCAGTTGCTGAGCTGTCCCGCCATGGTCCCTGCCCACCCTCCCACCAGCACCACAGCAGGGCACTTACCCACGAGTGCTAACAGGTCACTCCAGGTTGACCTCTGCCTCTCTGTTTGTTACGCAATATTGAAATGATGTGCTTATTTCTCTGGCTTCCTCAACAAAATGTAAGTTGTTAGTGACCAGGGATTCTGCCTTTATCACCAGTTTTGGTGACCCAACCTGTCCTTGTGACCCATGGACTTAGCAAAGTATCTTGCTATTAGTAGGTGGTCCTTAAGTGTTTGGAGAATAAATGAGAGAGTAGTCAAACTTTAAGGAACAAGGAGGTCACAACAGAAGTGGAAGGAGCAACTGGATTTCCAGAATCCAAGAGGTTTCAAGCAAAGAAAATAAATAGTAATGACAAGATAGAGAGATAAATAGATAGACAATAAAAATAACATTGCATGACATACTGTTATGACTGTTGTTTAGCCACTAAGTCATGCCTGACTCTTTGTGACCCCATGGACTACAGCACACCAGGCCTCTCTGTCTTCCCTATCTCCCAGATTTTGCTAAGATTCATGTCCGTTGAGTAGGTAATGCTATCTAACCATCTCATCCTCTGTCGCCCCCTTCTCTTCATGTCCTCAATCTTTCCCAGCATCAGGGTCTTTTCCAATAAGTCAGCTCTTCACATCAGGTGGCCAAAGTACTGGAGCTTCAGTTTCAGTAACAGTCATATATGCATGACATATATGAGTCGATCAAGATGTGGTAAGCATTCAGGCATTGTCTCATGTAATTCCCCTGTGATTCTGTGAAGCTGACAGTATAACCCAGCAGCTTCAGTGCAGCAATATGATCCAGAGAAGGAAATCTTCATCAGAGAGGCTGTCTACAGATACCCTGCACCTGCCTGGAGTGATTCCTGGACTGATGCTTCTGATCAAGTACAGAAAGGGGAGGAGGACAAGAGACATTGCGTTCGCTGTGTGCCCATCATATGCCAGGCAACAGGCTAGGTGTGCCACACACACATTTTTATTTAAGCTCACAGGAATCCACAGGGAGTGGTATTATCATCTAGAACAATATAATTAATTTAAAAAACCAAGACTTAGGAAGGAGAAAAAGTTGAAATGAGCCCAGGCTCCTCGCAGGTCCACAGAACCTGATATATAATTGACACCCAATGTATTGAATTACATGGAAATCAATTGAATGTTCTCTATGGACAGAGGCAAATTTTATTTTCAGGTGCCTCATTTCAGCAGACCTGGCAGACTGCCTGCCTCAATCTCTCTTTGAAAGGCTGCAATGAGTCCGGGGAGTCATTTGGAAAAGTGAGAGCAAGAAGAGGTACCTCCCACATTCACGAAAGTGTGTGGTGGTCATGGCTTTGAGTTGAGGCTGTGCGGCTTGTGGGCCACAAAAGCTCATCAGTCTTGTTAAGGGAGATGTATTTATGCCAAAGACCTGCCAATTGGACTGCACAGGACCCTTTCTCCCGGAATACCTTAGGAAGGCAGTTCTGGTGGTAGCAAGGGTGGCCGTTAGCCAACTTAGAGCTGTGGGCATCCCCCCTTGGAACATAATTACAATGTTTTTTATTAGTTTTGACATGGAAGCCTGTGGGGCTTGGATGGCTGGGTCTCCAGCAGTGATCCAGAGAGGAACTGGGTAATCATTTTAAATAACTGAAATAATTTGCCTAAAAAATATGCATATTGGTTGTCTCTTACCTAGAAATATCTCTAGGGAGGGAATAATTTTGTTTCTGCAGCTTGCTTGGAAGTAGCACTTATAACATTTTCAGTTGGTGGCATCAGAAATCTCTGTTGTTTAATATCACCAGATTTAATATTTTAATTGGAATCTGAGCTAGACATTCCAGCACATGAATCCTCCTGAGAACTTCGCCATCCCCTTGTTCACGCAAGTCATCCAGCCATGGAGTTGGTTGATGGTCAACAAGAAGGTCAGCTGGAGGCCCCACCCTTTGGATTGCTTTTTCTCTTCTCTTGACTATGTCAAAATATTAGAAATGTCAGTTCCTCCCATCCTCACGGCTCAGATGGGCTCAATAATCAGTTACTTCCCCAGCTGCACAATAAAGGCTGGAGAGGCTGATGCCAGGGGAAAGGACAGCTAAAGATTTTGAAAGCAATTAGTCAAAACAGGTCATGTCTTCTGTTTCTGCAGCTCTTGTGCAAAAAAGTCCTCCCCTGCTACTGGTCCTTGAGCACCAGAGTCGATTTCTCCTTTAGAAGAGAGCAACAGCTTGCAGCAAGCTTTTGTTGACATGAATTCCATGTTGCCTGGTGCTTTTGTTTGTTTCACACATAATTCACATTTTTCTTTCTTACATGCATTTTTCATAGTCTGTCCTGAAGCAATGTCGTGACTTCCATCTGGGACTCCCCGTCTGGGGTCAAAGTCCCTGCAGATAACTGGGTTAAGGGTGTTGATGGAACACTCTGCGGGATGGAGTTGACATATTAGGAACTAAATTCCTACAATACAGAGTTTTAAAATCACCTTGGATCAGATCCTAAACCAAGCACGAAAATGAGCAATGGCTTAGGTACCCTAGTCTTAAGGACAAAGAATCAGATTTACTTATTTTCTATTTTTTCCTGAAGGAGTTTTCACAAAAATTCATGTGGGGAACAGGAAAAAAGCATTCACTTTGGACAAATCTCAGATGGGGCCTCAAAAGGAAAGGACTGAGAAGGACAGAAAGCAGAAGTTGGGGACACGCTGGGTATCACTGATGGGACCAATCGCATTCGTGAGCTACGTGACTTGTCACAACACCTCAAACCTTCAAGGAAATGTCCTGAAAGTGAAGATTACTTTTCTATCTCCCAGAAACAGGATACTTGTATGGAGCTTCTAAACATGACAAGAAGCACTGATTTCACGGAACATTAAAAGACTAAGACTAGAAGAACCTCAGAAGCTACCATTCTGACTTCCTACATCATTCAGGATGCTATCCTGCAGCATCTCCAACAACCAGGCACCTGATTAATGGGGCCCCCACTGGTGGCTCCATGATAGAGAATCCACCTGCCATTGCAGGAAATGCAGGTTCGATCCTTGGGTTGGGAAGATCCCCTGGAGAAGGAAATGGCAACTCATTCCAGTATTCTTGCCTGGGAAATCCCACGGACAGAAGAGGCTGGCGTGGCAAAGAGTCAGACATGACTTAGCAACTAAACAACAACAGTTTGAAAAGGTTACGCATTCCCTTATTCAACCCACCTGTTACCAAGCTCTCCTTGGTCACATAGCACAAGGCCCTCTGTCTTCCATAGAAAAGTACCAGCTCTGCCTCAAAGTCATAAGGAACAATTCCCTTCCTTTACCCTGGCTGGATAACATGATAGTTATCAACATAACTTCTGCCCACATTTTGCCTTGAGTTCAAGTTCCACCTCCACCACCTAACTAATTTGGGGTAAGTTATGCAAGTTCTCCAGCCTCAATTCATCTGAAATATGAGCACGGTAGCAAGTTCTATCCCAAAAAGTCAGGTTTGCCTATAGCAGTACAGCAGTAGTAGGGTCACATGAAAGAGGAGTACTGAGCCACGAATCAGAAGACTGACTTTGTGCTTTGTCCTGGCTTTGCCAGGGTGAGTGCTAATTGTTTGCAAAAATAAATCTTCCTGCAGCTCCTTCCTCTCTTTTGTACGTCATAGCACAGGCTCTGCCTCTTTAGCATCCAGGTGCTGTCATAGATGTCAAATGCCAACACAGGACTTTCACATCTGTGCACCTGTAGATCTAAGGTGCAGCCCCAGTGCAGGCCTAGGCAAACACTCAGTGCTCAATAAAAGCCTACAACTAAATTGCATCTGGGCTTTCTGAGAGGAAGAATAGGAATTGTGGGCTGAGAAGGGAAGAGGCTTATTAGATGGGGTTTACAATTTGGCAGACTGTCCAGGTGGATGAAGTCCACAGAAAGCAGAAGGTGTGTGTTTGGGCTGCCAGACAAAGAGCTGGGATCTAGGAAGAGATTTAGTTGTTACCCACTGCAAAAGCACTGGAGGAACAGAAGTGATGAAAAGAGCAGATCCCTGGGCTCCGGAAGGCGCTCAGTGCTTGTCTCTGGGTGCTGATGATTGGGAGTTTCACGACAGATGAGCAAAGAAGGGCCAGATATAACAAGGGGATTGTGGGTGGACACCAGCTGTCTGGGGGAGGGGCAGAAGGTAAGGAGATGGGCATGGTCCCATCCCAGGAGGTTGTCAATGGAAACTCAGAGCTGCAGCTTTTAGGAAAAAAAGTCAGAGGAGGGGTTGCCTGAGGGTAGAATGCGGCAGGCAGCTTCCTCTCTAATTCTCTGAGTCTCATTCCTCTTTTAAGACCAAGTTCAAACTTAACCTTTTCCTGAAAGCCTTCCCTCAACTCTGGAACCATGAGACACGTACCGCCTTTCTGAAGTTTCTATAAGAATTCTGATCTGTGTAAATCACAGAGTAATTATGAGTACAAAAATGCAACTTCTGGTTGATTTATCTATTGCTGTCTTGAAATAAAGTTATTTAACATTTTGAAAGTAAAATATATGATGTCCTCTATTCAGCCAAAGGTCCGTCTAGTCAAGGCTATGGTTTTTCCAGTAGTCATGTATGGATGTGAGAGTTGGACTGTGAAGAAAGCTGAGCGCCAAAGAATTGATGCTTTTGAACTGTGGTGTTGGAGAAGACTCTTGAGAGTCCCTTGGACTGCAAGGAAATCCAACCAGTCCATTCTAAAGGAGATCAATCCTGGGTGTTCTTTGAAAGGAATGATGCTAAAGCTGAAACTCTAGTACTTTGGCCACCTCATGCAAAGAGTTGACTCATTGGAAAAGACCCTGATGCTGGGAGGGATTGGGGGCAGGAGGAGAAGGGGACGACAGAGAATGAGATGGCTGGATGGCATCACTGACTCGATGGACGTGAGTCTGAGTGAACATCGGGAGTTGGTGATGGACAGGGAGGCCTGGCGTTCTGGAATTCATGGGGTCGCAAAGAGTCAGACACGACTGAGCGACTGAACCAAACTGAACTGATTCAACCACCTAGTGTCCCCCTGAAACATACCTCAAACATGACAGAAAAAGGATTTCTAGCTCATTTCATCCTGCCTTTTCACTCCACCTGGATCTCGTTGCCAGTTCCTCCTTTTTTGGTCTTGCTCACATGTTTGAAAAAGGTCAGCACTCTTTTTCTGGCTGTAACTTTGCCTCTTCTCTGTGTTCTTTTCCAGTGTCCTTCTCAGTAGTCCCTCTACTCTGTTCCACCTTATGGAACAATGTGTTTCTAAGAAGTTGGCTCAGAAAGGGCCCAGACACCTGCAGAGAGACCACAGGGTCCCGAAGACAAAGCTGAGGCCAGCTCTGAGTCTCCTCTTGCCCCCCAACCCTGCGCATAGCAGTGCTGGCCACATGCTGGATACACAATAAAGGCGGGTAGACATTTAGACTTTAAAGAAAATGACAAGACAATGGAAGGAGCAGCTTGTGTGAGAACTGGTGCCAGAAATGACCCATGAATGGATTTCCCTCACTTATAACCATGCATCTTGCACACAGAAGGTGCTCAGTGAATATCTGTTGAATAAAATCTGGAGACCGAGATTTTCAAAAGAAATAAATATTGAACCCCCAAGTGGGAAAGTGGATAGGGCAGAACCAAGAGTAGAAGAAGCACTTAGTGATAAGGGAAAAGGTTGACATGAGTCAGAGCCCCTGCTCTTAAATATTGGTCTCAGCTCACAGGGCAATGCAAGGTGGATACTGCTGCTCTCCTTCCACTCCCTGAGTCTCGATCCTGCAAAACAAAGGCACTCCTGGCACTGTGCTGTCTGTCCTCTGCAGGTTAGGAACTTTGCTAACAAGAGGCAAAGAAAGGAGACCGTGGCTGCCCATCATCCACACCAGCTTTCCAACTTTCCTTTCCTATGTCCAGATATTCCCAAGAGAATGGTTTTAAAATAACTGACTCCAATTCTGTTGAAAGTCTTTTTGCTTGAAGTTAGGTAAGTGTTGGCTTTGGAAGACTCCTAGGCCACAAGGTGGGTGGTTCATCTGTTTATCCCAGTGGACACTAGGATGAAGGAACAGTCTTTAAGGACAAGAGGACCTAGGACAATGGTTAATCTGCATCCTCAAAAACTCCCTTCCAAGGAGCCAAGTGCCTTGTTTTTCTCTAGCCATCCTTGTACCTACATTCCCAACCCTAACATGCCTCTTCAAGTCCTTTGTTTTACCATTTGTGGATATAGAGCACATACATACCTCATGTAAATGTTAAGTTCATTTGTTCCTTCTTGTAACAATTATTTATATATTAAGTGCCTTCTATGAATCTGCCTGATGATGTAGGAGACACAAGAGATGTGGGTTCAATCCTTAGGTTGGGAAGATCCCTAGGTTCAGAAGATCCCTAGGTTCAGAAGAGCCATTTCCAGAGTAGGAAATGGCAACCCACTCCAGTATTCTTGCCTGGAAAATTCCATGGGCAAAGCAGCCTTGCAGGCTTCAGTCCACGGGGTTGCAAAGAGTAGGCTCGGACTTGACTGTGTGACTGAGCACACACATATGCACATATACCTGGCATAATGCTAAATGCTTTCACATATTTTTTTTAATCATTTTACCATTCTATCAATGGCTATCTGAAAACTATTGTTATCTGCATTTTACTCTGAGGAAATATAAACACAGAGAAGCTAAGTTATTTGAACAAGGTCACAGAGCAAATAATAAAGTTAGATTAGAATTCATGTTTTCTGAAGCTAAGACCAGTGTTCTTTTCACTGGACCATACTTACCTTTAACAAGTGTATAACAATGCTTATGAATTTAAAATTGTGAATAATGCTTATGAACTATAAATCCCATGGTAGGGAAGATCTCTATGGTTTTATGAATTACATTTAATTTATCAATATATTTGTAATGACTTTAGTGTTTAGAGTACATATTCAGTTCAGTCAGTCAGTCGTGTCTGACTCTTTGGTTCCCCATGGACTGCAGCATGCCAGGCCTTCCTGTCTATCACCAACTCCCAGAGTCCACCCGAACCCATGTCCATTGAGTCAGTGATGTCATCCAATCATCTCATCCTCTGTCATCCCCTTCTCCTCCTGCCCTCAATCTTTCCCAGAATCAGGGTCTTTTCCAGTGAGTCAGCTCTTTGCATCAGGTGGCCAAAGGATTGGAGTTTCCATGTCAACATCAGTCCTTCCAAGGAACACTCAGGACTGATCTCCATTAGGATGGACTGGTTGGATCTCCTTGCAGTCCAAGGGACTCTCAAGAGTCTTCTCCAACACCACAGTTCAAAAGCATCAATTCTTTGGTGCTCAGCTTTCTTTATAGTCCAACAGCAAATCTATACATGACTACTGGAAAAACCATAGCCTTGACTAGATGGACCTTTGTTGGCAAAGTAATGTCTCTGCTTTTTAATATGCTATCTAGGTTGGTCATAACTTTCCTTCCAAAGAGTAAGCATCTTTTAATTTCATGGCTGCAGTCACCATCTGTGGTGATTTTGAAGCCCCAAAAAATAAAGTCAACCACTGTTCCCCCATCTATTTGCCATGAAGTGATAGGACTGGATGCCATGATCTTAGTTTTCTGAATGTTGAGCTTTAGACCAACGTTTTCACTCTCTTCTTTCACTTTCATCAAGAGGCTCTTTAGTTCCTCTTCACTTTCTGCCATAAGGGTGGTATCATCTGCATATCTGCATATCCGCCACTCACCTCTCCAGGGCCTCACAGCCCAAAGTACAAATGGAACTTTGCTGTTGCTTCCATTTTGATCAGTTACTCATTTGTCCTAGCTGCATTCCTGATGTTGTTTCTTCTTAGGTATCTAGAGTCAGGTGCTTTTCATGCTTTCCTTCTGTGTTGCGATTCCTACTCCCATGGCAGGTATGAACCCTGTCCTACCATATAGCTCAGTTGGTAAAGAATCTGCCTGCAGTGCAGGAGACCCTGGCTTGATTCCTGGGTCAGGAAGATCCTCTGGAGAAGGAAGAGGCTACCTAATCCAGTATTCTTTAGCTTCCCTGTTGGCTCAGCTGGTAAAGAATCCACCTGCAAAGCAGGAGACCTGGGTTAGATCCCTGGGTTGGGAAGATCCCCTGGAGGAGGGAACAGCTACTCACTCCAGTATTCTGGCCTGGAGAATTCCATGGACTATATGGTCCATGGGGTCACAAAGAGTCAGACAGAGCTGAGCAATTTTCACTTTTTTTTTTCACTACCATTTCCTCCTCCCAGCTGAAGCTCATAGGACTGGGTCCCAGCATCAGTGGTGGTAATCTGCAGATACTCGAGATTCAGTGGGATATCATATTTTTAAGTTCTAAATGACACAAATTTGTGATGTAATCAAAATGAAGCCTTGAATCATGAGTCACTGACACTATCTTGGGGAAGAGAAGAGTTTTCGGGGAGTTAAAACTGGCGATGATGCAGGTGGAATGTCTGGATCACGAATCCCATCAGTTTTGACATAAATCTGGGAAGAAGTGGCTAGGCCAGTCATCTGCCTACAATCTAGCAGGTTTGGGATATGTGCAGTTGGGGCTGAAAAATCCAAAGTGTCCAATAAAAACAAAAGCTTAAAATGGGAGACATTGACATAAAGTAGTGTGAAAACATGCTCCATTCCAATAAAGACAACTGAAAGAATTCCCCCTTTTGTAACACTGAGGAAAAGTGATGACATATTTGGTCTCACGCTGAATTCATGAAAACAGACTTTTTTTTTTTTTTTTTTGCAGAGAGTGGAAACAGTATTTGGTGTCCCTTTCCTACAATAAATGCTAGTGTTGCACAACAGGTGAACTTTGAAAATCAGAGAGAGGCCAGAAAGGGCAGCTTTTCTAAGAACAGGTCTTTGGGTTCCTTCTCAATGTTCACACCAGAAATTTCTGGAGGCCAGTTTGTCTTCTACATTGTTTCTGCCTGTTGTGAATTAAGTTTGAAATACCTTCTCCTGACATGTGGCATTTCACCTTGGTGCTCTTTCTCCATGGAAAAGTCTTACCCATCTGTTTTGAGGCAACTTGGCATCAGAATCTGATTCCTCTTGGAAACTTTAGGATAAAACTGGTCATCAAAGCACATTAATTTCAACGAAAACTGCAGCTAGACACACACATATCAGAAGCCCCTCTGCTTGGTGTGCAAGCGTTCTCGCCCTGTGTACTGCAATCCTGCTACTTACTCTGCTCCAAGGGGCTCCCCCTTTCCTGCATACCCCAAACTCACATCCTGCTGCCGGGATAAGATCCCTAGACTTGTTTGCATATTTCAGCCTGCTCAGGCTTCTGTTTAGCTTCTGTTTTTCTTGGCATTTCAAAGCATCATGTCCATTTTTATTACACCCTTGACAGACCAAATCCTAGTGCCAGCAGACCACAATGAAACAAACACTTAGAATTTATAGGAAAAAAATGCAGAGTGTATTTTCTATGGAGCCTGGAAGTTTCGTCACTGGTGAAATACTGCAAGCAGGACAGCGGACTTCTGCTGCACTTCTGTGACTTTCAGAACTGTTTCTGATATTGCAATCCCATGGACAGAGGAGCCTGGTGGCTGTCTGTCTGTTTCTCTCTCCATACACACACACACACATATACACACAATTTATTAAAGTAAATTCAAATGTAGCTGCCTATTAACTTTCATAATGAAGCCTCCGACCTAACTGAACTCTTTAGCATGGAAAAACAGCTGTTATTTTTAAACAGTTACGAAAGACTCAGGATCCCAGTTGTTTCAACTCTGTCTATATAAGATAGAGCTTAAGCTGGCTACTCTCAGCCCTTTCTTTACTGACAGACAATTTTTTCCCTAAAGGCTATGAGGAATGTTCCAGCCTAACCAGTCATGTACTTTCTCATCCAAACATCTTACCTCATGACAAGTTATATCTAAGCTTTGAGACAGCGCCCATGGCCCACTTGTCAAGTAGCCAGAAGTGGATACCCTTATGGCAACTATGAGGTGATCATTCCTGGGCTTAAAGCTATGAGTCCCTAAGAGAAGCATAAGACAAGATCCTTGCTCTTAAGAGAATTATCTAGTTGAGAAGCAAAATCTTAATGTGCTTTGAGCACTCAGTACATATTCTGTGTCCCACTGATATTCACAATTTTAAGTTTAGTTAACATTTTGCAAATTTGTTTGATTATGGAATATATTATAAAAACTATGGAGGGTAGAAGGTCATCTCAGGTGACCCAGTGGTAAAGAATCCATCTGCAGTGCAGGAGACACAATTTCGATCTCTGGGTAGGGAATAGAAGCCCCTGAAAAAGGAAATGGCTACCCATCCCAGTATACTGGCCTGGGAAAGGCTATGGACAGGGCAGCCTGGTGGGCTACAGTCCACAAGGTCACCAAGAGTCAGATATGACTGAGCAATGAAACAACAATGACACAGTGAAGGCAGAGAGTTATGGTCCTTTGGGGACACACAGAGATAGTACTGTGCTCTTTCATAATCTAGATGGGCACAGCATGAATATTTGTTCTCTAACAATTGGCTACAATATACATGTAATTAACTGTTCCCAAATGCTCAAAATTACCTACATGGCCTGGGAACTGAGATCTAACTAAACTTATAACTGAGAGGAGAACTGAGTAACCCTAGTCTTTTCATTCCCCTGAGTGTCCGACAGGCCTGGGGAGACTCTTCTTCGAGGAGCCATAGGACCATAGCTCCTCTGATGCTGGGGTCAGAGGCTTTGTCCAACCACGTCAGACTTTCCGAAAATACTGCTTCTTTCATATTACATTCTGATGAAGAGCTGAAATGTGCTCTCTTGCTTAGGATATTAATTCCAACTTTTCTTGTAGATTCAGTTCTGTGGTGGTTTATGTGTCAACTTGAAGTGTTTGAGGATGAGATTATCATTTAAATCCATGAACTTTGAATAAGCAGACTATCCTTCATTATGTAGGTGGGCTTCATCCAAGCAGTTGAAGATCCCGAATACAGCAACCAGACTAGTCTCCCAACAAGAGGAAATTCTCTGGCAGAGAGCCTTCAGACCTCATCTACACCATTAGATCTCTTGGGTCTCTATCTGCCAGTCTTCAGACTATAACTGAATCACGGATTTGCCTAAGTCTCCAACCTAGTGGCCCTCTGAAGAGTTTGGGCTTAGCAGTCTCTATAATCATGAGAATACTCAGATAGCTGGTAGATAGATAGAAATGTTTATGTTTATGTTTCCCTGGAGAACTCCAATACAATATCCATTGCTATATAATAGGTTATACCAAAATTCAGAGATTTAACAAATAACACACATTTAATCTCTCACAGTCTCTAAGAGTCAGAAATCTGGGCACAGTGTATCTGGATCTTCTGCTTCAGAGTCTCTCATAGGTTTAAACAAAGGTGTCTGCTGAGGCTGTATTCTCCTCTGAAGACCTACATGGGGAAGGATCTGCTTCCAAGCTCATTTGCATGTTTGCCCGTAGAATTCATATGGTGAGGTGGGGACTACTCATGACCTACCACAATGAGAAACTCAAATTGTTCACTGACTACGGGTTAGAGAAAACCATCATTTCCTAGCCACATAGTCCTTTCCATAGGACAGGTCATGACATAGCAGCTTGCTTCATCAGAGCAAAAAGAGCCAGAAAAAGAGAGCTATTAATAACAAAAAGGAAGTTATAGTCCTTTACAACTTAATCATGACCATTACATTCCATTGCTTTTGCCATATTCCATCAGCTAAAAGCAAGTCACCAGGTCCAGGATACCCTCAAGGCGAGGAGGTTGCACAAAGGCACGAATATCCGAAGCTGGGGACCACTGGGAGCCACACTAGAGGCTGCCTACTCCACCCATCCAAGCTGCTTTCTCTGTTTTCCACATGAACACTCACCTCAGACTTGAGATCTCTTAATAGGCACCTGACATATCTACTACCTTTGCCAGACTGTCGTCCTGCCTACAGGAGTCTTCCTTGTTTCTGCTTCCCATCCCATTCTACCCACAACTCTGGATGTAGATTTCAAAAGCAGTCAATTATCTCATAGATGTGAACACTTGACTTGGGAAGAAAAAAAAAAAGAGCGTATATCTACAGTTGTGCTGTTTAACCTCAGGAGATATGTAGGTTCAATCTGAACAAGCCACCATTGTGTCACTAGAAGAAATGAACCTTATTAAAGGATTGCAACTCAGAACATGGGCAGTTTGCTTGGGAAACACCCAGTTCTTCTGGACCATCTGGGAACAGAAAAATTGCCATCCTTATCAAGTTTCCATTGCTAAAACCATAATGGTAGAAACACAAGTTAATTTAATTTGAAGGGAAACATTTTCAACCCTCAAGAGAATGACTGGTTTTAGATTCTGGGTTCTGTTTCAGGGAGGCATTTTTGTTTTCTTATTATTGCCTTTCTTCTACTCCATGGAGGTCAGTTCCACTTCAAAAAGAATAGTATTTAAAGCTGGTTTTCTGTATGGTAAAAGATTTGCATGCCACCTCATCACAAAGGTATTTATCTTTCTGAGTACAGTAAAAAATAAAATGATACCTATGTATGCTTGCCAAACAAAGCTTAAAAATCCAAATGAAGGGTCAGATACATGATTTCTATAATCAACAAGCTTCTCCAACTCCTCTAGAGAGAGAGAAAGAGAAGAAGATATATAGAGAGGTAAATTTTCACACTCTCAATCATAGTGCTTTTAAAATTAGTCCAGGGATTTAACAATTTAACATGGGAGGGTTAATTGTATTACTATTATTCATAGCATCCTCTTTCCCTTTGTTTTTCTCAGATGTATATATTGGTTTATTCAGACTTCATTTTTCTAGACAAAGAGTGGTTACGAAAAGTAGCATTAACAATCATTGTGAATAAAATATCTGAGCACCAGATTCCAAATGAAAATGCGAATGAAATGGCACATGTGTGGGTATACAACTCACACAATTTTTCAACATGAAGGTATAAAGGTATATATGGAGGACTGAGAAGGATTCATGAATGCTGACAGAATTAAGAAAGCTGTTGAGGTGGTTTCGTTGGCTTCAGCAAAATCTGAGATTAATTTTTTTGGCAAGAATTATGTCTTTAGGGATGCAAAGAAAACAATAAGATAGCTGCAGAATGAATTAACTCTTCCAGTGCTTTGGAAGCCTTTTCTGAGTGGAGGGCTGAGAAGGCATATCACAGGATTAGGAGTGGAGGGAGACCACAGAGGTGAGGAAACCAGCCCCCCCAGTCAGCGTGGAGAAAGGCACCGTGTTAAGCCACCAGGGTGAATCAGGCCCCATGAGGACCATTGGCAGCAATGACAATAGTGACATTTGTTGTTTATCTCTTTCAAATGGAGACCACTCAGATTTAGACTACGGAAGCCAACTGGATACAAAGAGCAGTGGGGAAAAGTCGGTGACAAGTTACAATGTAAATAGATGTTGAAAAATCATTTTGTCTTATTTTTAAAGCTTTATTAAAGTATAGTGAAATTTTCATAACCCCATGTGCAACCAAGAAGGACTTCTGCCTGTAATCTTGTCTAACAATAGCTACGAAGGGACTAGTTAATGAAAATTATGAATTAAAGAAGTATAGCTTCAAGAACTGAGCGACTTCACTTTCACTTTTCACTTTCATGCATTGGAGAAGGAAATGGCAACCCACTCCAGTGTTCTTGCCTGGAGAATCCCAGGGATGGGGGAGCCTGGTGGGCTGCCGTCTATGGGGTCACACAGAGTCGGACACGACTGAAGCGACTTAGCAGCAGCAGCAGCAGCAGCAGCAGCTTCAAGAACAGTTGGTACAAGGGGTTGAACGAAGCTACTTCCTACCAGTCCCTCAGTAGCTGGCTGTTTCACACAAATCAAGTCATCACATTATTCTGTTATATTTCTTTCTCTCTTTTTCCTGAGAAATTTAAGAATAAGATCTTTTTTTTCCCAGGGAGAAATGGAGTCTACTTTTTTTTTTTTTGGTGAAGTTCTTTATAGGAGCAAGAAGGAGTAGAGGGTACTGGTCACAAAAACCTGTAGTAAAAGAAAGACTAGTATATTAATTCCTGCCCAAGTCACTAGGGTATCAGACAACCTTAGGAAACTACTTATCCCCAGACAGAACATCCATGAGAGGTAAGCGCTACCCAAAGAACCAAGAATAAGTTATGGAAACACTGATATAGATGAATAACAGTGAGAAAAGTTCTATGATTCTGTGAGAATATCTGTGAGAAAGTTCTACATTTATAACTACATATTCTCATTTTCATGAAAAGTGGCTGTGATTTCCAACTGATTTTATTGCTATGTTTTTCCTAATAAAATTCAGAGTTGAAACAAAAGAAGTCTGTGATGTTTCCTACTCAACCCAGTGGTGGGAAGTGGTCTGTGCAAAAACAAACATTAAAAAAAAAAAAGTACTAAACCAACTATCCAGTAATCAGCTGTCTTATAGATAGCGTCACCAACTCAATGGACATGAATTTGAGCAAGCTCTGGGAGATAGTGAAGGACAGGGAAGCCTGGTGTGCTGCAGTCCATGGGGTCACAAAGTGTCAGACACAACTGAGCAACTGAACAACAAAAACAACAATTGCTGCTGTTGTTGCTGTAGTGCTCAGTAGCGTCCAACTCCTCATGACCCCATGAACTACTGCCTTCCAGGCTCCTCTGCCCATGGAATTTTCCAGGCAACAATATTGAGTACTTACTATGGGCCTGGTGTTGCATCAAGCACTTTACATAGAGTTAGTTCATTTCATACACACAAAAATACAGTGAAAAGTGTTCCTACCATGTCATTTTACAGATGGGAAACTCTAGTTTGGCCAAGGAAGCGGTTTAGTGGAGTATTCCCAGCTGGTGACTTCATTACCAAGGTAAGAACCAGGTTCTCTGAGGACCAGTTCCTCTTGCCTGCAGGCCAGGCAAGACCAGAGCCAGGCTTCTGAGCCTCCATGTTATTAGGTCACTACACTAGAGATTCATGCAGTCTTTGATATTTTAACAAATTAAATAGGGGACCCAGTGGGGCCAGATCTTTCAGGTAATATTTCACTGTTTCACTTCAACTCACCTGCAGGTGAGATGTGTCTGGCAAGCAGATTCACACCGAAGGCTGTGTAAAGCCATAGATGAAACGCTGTTTCTCACACAGCCACAAGCATAAATCCTCTCCAGCGCAGTGATTCCTGAATCCCACCACAGGGAGCATTGCTCCTCTTGATGAAGTTTTCATCAGTCAGCAGCAATGTAAGAAGAACCGGGACAGTAAATTAGGCATGCAGAATATCAACATAGACTGCCATTCCTTTAATCTGAGGCTTTTATCCTTCCTTACACGTTTGGGGGGTAAACCATGCTGTTTTATATACATATACTTATATACATACATATATATGGAATAACAAGAATGGAAAATGATTGGTATTTTGGGGTTTTTTTAAGATTTTTTTTTTATGTGGACCATTTTTTAAGGTCTTTCTCTATTGGCTCCGACAGTAAAGAATCCGCCTGCAATGCAGGGGACCGGGGTTCCAACTCTGGGTCGGGAAGACGCCCTGGAGGAGGAAATGGCAACCCACTCCAGTATTCTTGTCTGGAGAATTCCTTGGACACAGGAGCCTGCTGGGTCACAGTCCGTGGAATCACCGAGTCAGACACAGCTGAGCAACTAACATATGTTTTAAGGTCTTTATTGATTGTGTTATAATATTGCTTTTGTTTTACGTTTTGGTTTTTGGCCACAAGTCATGTGAAACCTTAGCTTCCCGAGCAGGGATCAAACCTGCATCCCCTGCATTGGAAGGTGAAGTCTTCACCACTGGACTGCTAGGGAAGTCCCAACATTAAATGGTCTTATTGCAACAAAAAAATGTGTCAATTTTTGAGCATTTATGTATACTCCCCAAATTATTTAATATGTTTTAACTGGTTCTGTTTGTGTGATTACGCTTAATGTTATTTTTTAACTGGTTCATGAAATCTCAAAGACTTAGCATCACTGATTCATGGAACGCATAGTGTTCTAACTAACAAGAGTTAAGCACTGTAAAAAGCATTGCAAAGTGGTTACAATTCTCCATTCTTGTCTGTATCCATGTCACTTTGACTTTGCATAGTAATTTTTGCAACTCCTCCCACAGAAAGACAGAGATTATTGCTGCTCCCCCATGAATCTGCTTGGTCTTATGACTTGGCAACACAATGCCATGGAAATAACAGTGTGCCAGTTCCAAACTTAAGCCTCAAAGGGTTTGATCACTTCTACCCTGTATCTTGGAACAATCCCAGGCTAGTCTGTAGGAAAAGAGAAACCATGTGCCCAGATGCCCCAGCACCCCAACAACCAACAGTCAGTTAACCCCTCAAAAGCAGTCATCCAGCATACTTACAACTGCACCCAGCCCAAATTGCCAACCCATAGAGTTTCTGGTTAGATCAATGGATGTTGTCTTAATGCTCTACGTTTTGGAGTGGTTTATTACACAGCAAGGCCTAACTAATACAGTCATATCAATAGACATTGGATAGAACTTGGAACAGATATTGGCAAATGTTGTCACTTAATGTTCTGAAACTGATCTTGGAATAATTCCTTAACATATTCTCTTATCTAAGAGAAAGTTTTGATACTATATTTTCTGATTTTCTTTTAAAGTTGAAGAGAGTAAGTGCATAGCTATTGTAAGAATACACAAGCTCACACATCTAATTACTAGAAGAAAGAAGTCTGGTAACCTAAGATGGTGGGATTATTTCTCAGTGTGTCCTGACTGCACCAAAATCATCTTTGTTTACCTATTTCACAGTGATAAGCAATGTTTTAGGACACTATGAGTGGCACTAGCCATTATCGCTATGGAATAAATAAGATCTAGAAGATGCTTTGATGATCTGATTAAAAGAACAGAAACCCTACTTCTCACGTGCCAAGCTGCCACCATTTTAAGTTTTTAAGCTCAATCGTGTCTGACTCTTTGTGACCCCATGGACTGTAGCCCACCAGGCTGCTCTCTCCACGGAATTCTCCAGGCAAGAATACTGGAGTGGGTAGTCATTCCTTCTCCAGGGGATCTTTCCAACCCAGGAATCAAACCTAGATCTCCTGCACTACAGACAGATTCTTTGCTATCTGAGCCACCAGGGATTTCTCATTTTAAAATTTATCATTTTAAGTGAAAAATATGTTTAATGCTCATCAATCTACTGGAGTAGGTAGGACTCAGGATACCAAATCCAGTAGACATGGATCCTAGTCCTATCCATGCTGGTTACTGGCCCTTGGATAAGCCCCTTTCCCATTCTTCTCTTCAGATTCCTCATCTGTGAGGTAAGGGGACTAGATTCAGTGAATTTTATGTTCCTCACCATTCCAACAGCATCTTAAGTCCTTAATGTGGTCACTCATATGCTTAGAAACAAGGCCTCAAAAATAAACGCATTAAAACTCTCTGGGGACTGAAAACCTGGTATCTCCTGGAGTCGAGTCTAGGCTGCTGCTTTTCCAAAATCCAAACAAAATAAAATTTGGTTTACAGGTGTTATTGTTATGGGCGATGTTCGGTTATACTTATAGAAATAAGACTTTTCTGTCTTTTCTTCCCCTACAGTTGCTTTTGTGCACATTAAAATTGTGTTTTTCCATGGTCATTAAACGTATTCTGTGACTTGAGTTAAAGTGTATTCAAGGATCTACATGAAAATAAAACCAGGCACGTTGCAGTCTCTCTTGTGATATTTATCACTGATGGCGCTCACGTGACTGCAGAGCTCCATAAAACTCTGGAGGGGTTACCTTCGCTTAATGGCGTCCTTCCCTTTCACTCACCAGCCACTTCTTATTGCAAACAGCTGCTTGGAAACGAAAAAACATTTTCTATTTTCAAGGGACCTTGTTGGCTCTCAAAGTACTTTGCTCATTTTATTTAACAAATGTTTAAGTTTAATCAAATTTCTAATTCCAGAAATGAGCCAATCTTGCATTTTGAATCACTAGCTTGTGAGACTTATACATTTAAAAGAGTATAAAAGGAATCAAATTCAAGAGCAAAAAAAAGTGAAGTGTGTGGCTCCCATGGTTTCAGCTTACTCTTATGATGTTTCTGCCACCCCTTGGACCATCTGACTTCGGCCCATTCCATGATTCTAAGGGGACCGAGCATCTCAGCTTATAATGAAGGCTTCCTTGAATTCTGATAGAAAGCTCATACCCAATAACCCAATGAAACTGCATCAGCACCAGAGTAAGGGGGGAAAACAAGCGTCATATAAAGTTTATTAGCACTCTTTATTATGAAATAAACTCAGCTTATGCTTCTTTTGGAGGGGAAAATGATGAACACAAAAAACATACCGTATTTTTACTTACTAACGTGCACTTGTAAAATGCGTGGCATGCTGTTTTACAGGCAGTAGCATATAAAATACTTTTTCCAGATGTGGGTTCATAATTCTCGAAAGACTATAATAGTTATCATAAGATTTATGGAGGATAATTTATTAATCACATTTTTTTCTTTTAGAGATCTGTTTAGTAAGATGAAAGAGAACTTTAAAATGTCATTTTAACCAAATGTAGATGGCATAATATCAAGTTACTCCTTTTGTTCAAATTATTTTTAATGACTTTATTTGTTTTATTGCCTCCACAAGTCAGTACCAACTTGGTGGTAATGATCTATTTAGGAAATCTCTTAAGATTTTTAAAGTAAAATACTATGGAGCTCTTTTAAGAACTAAATGAACTAAACTATGTGAGTTGATTAGCTTTCATTTATTTGAGAGACACAGAAGCTACTAAAGCTTATTTTTGCAAGATTTGGAGGAGACAAATCTTGTGAAAACTATAGCTCCCTGAACATTCATGTGGCTTCCCCAACAGAAAATTAGAAGCCCACGTGTGCCGAGTGCTACAAGTAACATACTGTTAAATAAAACACGTATTTCAAACATGGATCCCTTTAATCTGGCTTAGATTATTAAAAACACAGCTGTGCTAAATCCACATTGTGGAACCAAGTCACATGATGAGTCAAAAACCCTAAATGATCCTCTTTTTGTCATCACTTGATTTGAAGTAAGTTTTGTCTAAAGCATCACACTGACAAAGTACAAAAAAGACAACTCTGCAATTGAGGAGGACGTATCAGTCCTGGGATTACTGTGTTCTTACATCCCCTCTCCTCTTCTCCAGTCCACAGCTCCCCTGGCAGAGAAGCTAACGCCAGACAGTGGGTCTAGATTGTTATTGAATTAAAAGTTGGCATAGACGCTCCACCAGCCTTCTCCCCCCAGACTCTTACAATAGCCATCAGGGTGCCCTCATCTCTAAAACAAATATCATAACACTTATTTTGCAAAGTTATCACAAGGGTTAAAATAAAATGAGGCATGTAAATCATCTACAGCCTGGCACATAGCCCATTTTCAATAAATAGATGCTATTATAGTTATTATGCACACAACTGCATGAGACATTATTTTTTCATTTTGAAAGAGCAATACAGTCAAGTAGTATTTATTGACAGATTTGAAAATAAAAGTAGGAAAAATAGAAACATACTGAATAACAACCATGTGTAATCTGCTATTCTAGGTTTTGTAAGGAACAACAGAATGTATGAGAGGGAATCTATGATTCAAAGCATTTATAATCCACGAGAGAGCTCCGAAGCACGCGTTGACGATTCCAGCAGCATTTTAAATCACTGGCCACATGAAAGCACAGTCCCAGGGCTGGACCTGCAGAGCAAGTGGCAGTTGCCACATGAAAGGTAAGGGCTGTGAGTCCTGAAAGTCTAGAAAAGGTTGAGAATGGTTGAGTAGGTTATGACGAGTTCATGCCAGTTGGGCTTGAGTGACTATAAGAAAATGTGTGGCGGGGGTGGGGGGGAGGCGCTCAGGAGAAGGAAACTCAGGAGCATTTGATATTTAAGCTAACCAGGTAACAGCTTGAGGAATGAAGCCGTGATGCCAGAAGAAAAGACTTGAGAAACTGAGAGCCAGGCTCGGTTTCTGTGTAGAGACACAAGGCCTCTCCTGAGCGCTCTGAAAGTCTGAGAGAATGCCGTGATTAATACCAGAATTAGTCCCTGAAGGAGAAAATGTTCTACCTGTGATGAAGATTAGTGTCTGATGTGGCCCCGACCATGGCTGTTTTCCATGAGAAAGGAAGACTGCACAAAGAAGCCGTCAAGAACACAGTGCTCCAGCCCCACACCTCATACATCCCTTCACGGCCACAGTCTTTGTACTCCTGGCAACCCTCTCTCCTCATCCACAGTCCCACTGTCCCAAGGCTACGAGCTCCAAGTCAGCAGTCCGGGAATGTCTGTTGAATGGTCTCTTCTTGGCTGAAAGGCCAGTGGTAATGACAATTGTTCAAATGAGGTATTTACAAGAATCTCATGTGTTGAAAGTATAACATTAAAAGAAGAAGGAAAGAAAACAGAAGAGGAGGTCCTACAAGTCCACTTGGAATGATGAATTAAAACTCCTCTCATACCTCCTTTGTTAGTCTGGGAATGCAACCTTGGACTTCCCTGGCGATCCAGTGGCTAAGACTCTGTGCTCCCACCGCTGGGGGCACAGTTTCAATTCTTGGTCAGAGAATTTAGATCCCATATTCCAAGCAGCCAAAAACAAAAATTCTGTATTGGCCTTTTAGAGTGGTCCAGTGGTTAAAAGTCCGCACTTCTACTGCAGGAGGCACGGGTTCAATATCTGGTGGGGAAGTTCACATGCTGTGATGTGCAGCCAAAAGGCAAAAAATTAAGAGTACAATCTATTTTCCTCCACCCAGATATTTTCTTTAATATCATAAAATATTTTAATGGACAAATGAGTTAGCAAACACACAGGGATCAGTGTGCCTTTTGACAAAGTTATCCCCTGCCCCTACCTTCCACTCCCACACCAACATGGGCACGAGACTGGAGAAATGAATATAGAAGCTGGAACAGATAGAAAAAAAAATGATTAAAAAGATAGAATATAGTATTGTGCTTGCTTATTTTCCTATATCACAAAACAAAACAAAACAAAATTTTTGGTGTAGAGTTGATTTTTCTTCTTTTCTATTTAAGTCTGATGGAGAAAAAAAAATACTTTTTATACAATAAAATATGTGGGGTTTTGTTCTCTCTGTTCTTTTTAATTGCTCAGTCATGTCCAACTCTTTCGCGATCCCAAGGACCATAGCCTGCCAGGTTCCTCTGGTTATGGGATTTCTCAGGCAAGAATACTGGAGTGGGTTGCCATTTCCTTCTCCAGGGAATTGTCCCAACCCAGAGATCAAGCCTGCATCTCCTGCATTGGCATGTGGTTTCTTTATCACTGGCACCACTTGGGAAGTATTCATTTAGTAATACATCAAGAAACCTTTTCCCCCATCAGTGTAAGTTCTTCCACCACATAGATTTAGTGGCCAAGGTCCCGTAATCTACTCAGACTTCTGGTTGATCATTTGTTCTGTCTTAGGGATACTTTTAACCAGTAGCCAACTAGCAACATACTCAATATCATACCAGGATCCATCTGGATCCTTTCTCCTCTGGAGGAGGGACCAGACACGTCCAGATGATGAACAAGAGGCAAAAGGTCTTGGACACCCCACCCAGGAGTCCCATGCCCTGACAGTGAGTGGAGGATCTCTGCCTGAACCTCACAGTCCCAAAGCAAGAGACAAAGCAGCATCCTTGGACCACAGGGAAATACGCTACCTACCAGCTCTGCTCTCATGGATGTGGAAAGCAAATGAGAGCTCTGTCCACATGAGATAACACAGCCTTCTTTGCCTATTTGGGGAAGATTTCCCAGGTCCACTGTTCTACTCACCTAGCCAGTGTTCTGTTCACCTGGAAGGCGCTCTTCAAAGTCTGGGGGACATGCCCTGGAACGAACTCCACATCTCTTCCAAGTCATGGCAACTCATACCTTTATAAATGTTTCTTGGTTGAGACTGTGAATATAAGCCAGAGGCTGACAGATGTGCACAACAGAGAAGCCATGTGGGAGCAGTAAAGAGAGCCTCAGAGAATGAGTCAAAAACACATCCTCTTTATCATCACTGAGGACCGATTTCCACAGTGCAGAATACATGCTTTGGAGCATTGCAGAGAGAGCAACGATTGGATAGATCTTCTCTAGGAAGTAAAGTACCAGTCTTTTCTGGAGTAAAGTGGCCAGGAATGAGAACCCCTGAATATTTCTTCTTTTGCTAAGCTGAGGCCAGAGCAGGGTGGGCCTCGAATGGCTGCCAGAGGAGTTTCCACCAGACAATGGGTATAGATGGTTATCAAATGTATAATCAGCGTGTAGACTCACTCTCCCTTTTCCAGACTCCTAAATATCAGTTGCTTTAGGGAAACAATAGCCCACACATATGTAATAATTTGTCTCAGGAAATATTCTTAGTGCTTTGCATATAGCAATTCAGTAATTGCTCACAATCACCCTATGAGTTATATATTTTCTTAATCTTCATTGTTACAAGAAGTACAAGTGGAAGGTTGACAGGAAGTTGCAGTCTCAATTGGCGTTTAATCTTCTAATGGGCAAATGTTTTTCAGCACGCTGGGTTTGTGGAAAAGCAGAGTCTTCACTCATCTCTGTTGAAATCCCGCTAGTGGGTAAAGTTTGAGAGAATAAGTGGCATTTAACTCATTAGTCTGCAAACGACACCACTGTATATTCTCTTCACCAGCTTAAAGAACAGAAGTCAGAGCAAAGGTGGGAGATCAGGGCATAAATTCACCATCTGCGACGAAATGTAATCAGATCCGAGGAGTTTCCACTTTGAAGTCTTCCTGAATCTGTGTGGGTTACAGGTCTAAACATATCACCAGCTTTGACAGGTGGCTTTATTTTTCATTTCAAAGAGAGAGAAAGAAAGCCAGGAAACCAAGTGAACACATGCATGGGGAAGCTTTGAATGCTGCCCCCTGAATGCCCACAGAGGTGCTTTTCTAAGTTTGCGGTCACTCGTTCAGAGGAGCAAAAGCAGTTGGGCTCTGGTCCACCCCAGACTCCATCCTTCCCAGTCACGGCTCTGTGAAAGCTGCCTTTCTCTGGTTCCAATGCCCACTGTCTTCTCTGCTCCCACACCAGCCTCAAACCGGGGCTGAGCTTCAACCATTGCTGCTGTGGCCAGGCATCCGCCTGGTGGTGACTGCAGGCTAAAAAGCGCTCAACTCAGAGAGTAGCATTTGCCCTGTCATCGTGGAATGACAGCACTTCCAAAGGCTGAAACCCAGCTGCCCTCCAAAATCAGTCAGCCCCTCGCCTTCTTGGAGGGCTTCCCAGATGGCGTTAGTGGCAAAGAACCCACCTGCCAATGCAGGAGACCTAAGACACTTGGGTTTGATCCCTAGGTTGGGAAGATTCCCTGGAGGAGGGCATGGCAACCCACTCAAGTATACTTGCCTGGAACATCCCACGGACAGAGGAGCCTGACGGGATATAGTCCATAAGGTTGCAGAGTCGGACACAACTGAAGTGACTTGGAAGGCATGCTGCCTTCTTGGCAACACTGAACCATCTAAAGGATGCACTTAACAGCCTGAGCAAGGCAGGCAGAAAAGTGTGCAGTGACCCACAGCTCAGTCTCAGTATACGGTCATTAATGTGTAATTTATTTTTTCTTTTAAGATTTTTTTTTTTATGTGGACCATTTTAAAAGTCTTTATTGAATTTATTACAATATCGTTTCTGTTTTCCTTTTTGGTTTTTTGGCCACAAGGCATGTGGGATCTTAGCTCCCCGACCAGGGATCAAATACACGCCCCCGCCATTGGAAAGTGAAGTCTTAACCACTGGACTTCCTGGAAAGTCCCTTTGAATCCAAAAGGATCACCTACTATCTGTTCATGAAAATGGCACAGAGCAGAGTCAGCATTACCCAGTGCCAACCCAGGCATGTCACCGCCTGCCGGAAGCTTCTTACACACAGTCCCCAAGGATGAGGAAGCCCCAGAAAGGCCAGGGCTGACATTCTCCACACTGCACAGTCTGCAAGCCCTTCAGCCTGTGGAGAGAGGATGCCTTGCCAGGGGACAGTACACTGAGTGGGTGGAGAACATTCTGCAGGACAAGGGAAAGGGTCTGGTGAGTGAGACCAAGTCAGGCTCTTGGCCTTGCAGGGAAGAGGAACTACTCAGATCCTCATGAGGTGATGTTATGTTCCAGCCCAGCTCCTTTTGGCCATACTAGTGTTCTCAAGAGAGGGGCTGAGAGTTAGTCCCTTAAACAGGTATGTGCCTAGACTTTCTGGATGAAACTGAGGGCATGAAAGCAGCATGATGCGTGGATGTCCTAGGCTGAGTACTGGATGGCAAGATTGGTCTTTTTATTTTTAATAAATAATATTTATTAGACTTTATGATTATAAAAGTAATACAGGCTCATTACAGAATGACTGGAAAAGAATGGAGACACATGAAGAAGAAAACAAATGTCACCTGTAATTCCCCCACTCTGGTCATTGTGAATTCTTTACTCAAGTCTCTTATACAGTGAATTATACAGTATTTTTAAAAAATAAAAATAAATACTGCTTTGTAAGCTGACTTTTCCCTTAGTAATACCACAAGAAACTTTCCCCCCTCAGTATATGTTCTCCCACCGCACAGATTTAGTGGCTAAGGTCCCATAATCTACTCAAACTTTTTGTTGACTGTTGCTTTAATTCCATCATTTTGATATTATTTGTTGTTCAGTCACTAAGTTGTGTCCAACTCTTTGCGACATGAAGAACTGCCACACACCAGGCTTCCTTGTCCTTCACTACCTCTCGGAGTTCACTCAGACTCCTGTCCATTGAGTTGTTGATGCTATCTAACCATCTCATCTTCTGCCTTCCCCTTCTCCTTTTGCCTTCAATCTTCCCCAGCATCAGGGTCTTGTCCAATGAGTGGGCTCTTTTCATCATGTGGCCAAAGTATTGGAGCTTCAGCCTCCACATCAGTCCTTCCAATGAATATTCAGGACTGGTTTCCTTTAGGATGGACTGGTTGGATCTCCTTGCAGTCCAAGGGACTCTCAAGAGTCTTTTCCAGTATCACAGTTTGAAAGTATCAATGCTTCAGTATATATAACACTAAAATTAACATCTTGCATGTACAACATACCTGATTATATCCTTAGGGTACATTTTTTAAAATGTGACCATGGAAATGAAAGGTTTGCATTTCCTATTATTAAGATTTTTGTTATGTAATCTAATCTTTAAGTGACTGAAAAATCCATTCAGAACTTCTCAGGGCATGTTCTTGGCTTCAAGGAGACTGGTGGTGATTCTGTGTCCTGTGTTCTGATGGCAGTACTTCAAGCCATTCTGAGAGCCCAGTCGCCTTCATGAAGATCCATTCCATTTAACAGTCTTGGCACAGTGTTTCAAAGATTGGATCTGGGTGTCAGGTAAGCCTGGGTTTCAATCTCTGCTTTTCCTCTTGTTATTTTGTGACCTTGAGCAAGTTCTTCATCTTTTTCAGTTTTCTCTTAGACTTGTTGCAATTGTTATGGCCACCAACTCACTACAACCACCCCAAACCCTACCTTAGTTAAACCTGGGCTCTATAAACTTTGTGAACAATCATATTTCCTTTGGAGGAAAAATCTATACCCTCTCTCCCTGGAAATGGAAATACAAAGAAATTGTTGAAAATATGTAGAAGTCTTATTAAAAGCCATCCTATGATCCCAAGGTAAAGATGGGATAGAAAGTTAGAACAAGAATGGAATTATCAGGCAGTGAGGTGAGTTTAGAACAGAAGTCAGCTGCTATTTAAGTTTTAAGCACTCTGATTGCTAAGAACAAAGGGGAAGCACATTGATTTAATAATGGTTATTAACTGCAAAACCAAAATATTTAAATCCATCTATCATTTAGAAATATTTGTTTATTTCTAAACTGAAAGGAAAAAAAAAGAGCGTGTGGATTTTGATAGCACACAAACCAGTCTTCAACTTTGATCCCCTTCAAGGATCTAAGAAACAGAGATTATCCTTCCAATGATCTAATTTACTACTTTTCAAGGAGAGAATCCAGGGTGCCCACAACCCCTTCTCCCAGGGAAAACGAATTCTGTGGTTTGTCATCGTTAAGAATCCCTTTCCTAGGACACTGCGGGCTAGGACATGCCTTCAGGGCCCATTATACTCAGCCATTCATTCATTCACAAATAAGTTTTCTAAAGGCCTGTTTTATGCTGGAAGTTGGATTAGCCATTGGCCAATAGGAACAGATAGATAACAGATGAGAGAATGAGCTACGGCCAGAAAGAGGCCATTTAATGAAATGTAATCATTTCACCTGTGAATCTCCACATGCCTCACTGCAATTCTGAATTATAAAAGTGAGCTTCTCTAGCCGATGTGCAATGCTGTCTTTACACCAGCTAGAAGCTCCTCAGGGTCAGGTGCTCCGTGCTGCGTTTGTGTCACCTGCAGCTTAGGTGGTTCCCCTGGGTGTTCAGTTTTTATGGAGTCTCGCCAATTTTCTGGGTTTTACCGCATCACATTCTGCCAGCCAACACAGGGGGGAACAAGCGGCCTGTGTTCCTAGAACATTTTTCTGAGAACAGGAAAATGTCAGTAATTTAGATAATTGAGTATCTGGATGAAAATTTACCTGTGCCACAACTTTAAATAAAAAGGGTTTTGACTAAATAATATCAGCAAAGCAAACAGGATGAGAAAGTAGAATTTACGTCTGCTTTAATGAAGTAACAATTTTTATTGAGTATATAGAAGTAATGGTAATTGTGATCCAATTCAATCTACTTATTAAAACATATCCCATAAGACCTTCCACTAATCAGGATATATTTATTAGTCTAGTTTGGTTACATAAATGCCTTTCTTGGGTTTTGTTACTGTTGATAATTCAGATTTTAGCCTCCCTCTTGCCAGAGAGTGTCTGTGTCCATAAGGTTTCACTGGGGTTTTACCTGTGAGAATGCCTCAGGGGAAGGGCCAGATAGAGAAGTGTTTGTCAGGACCAACCCTGGCCTGATAAAAGTGATAAAACTGTGCAAGGAAATGAAATGTATACAGAAAAGTCTTTAGACTCAGTTCCAAACACGGATGAATCCCCACTCTGGAGCTGCGATCCTCAGTAGCATTGAGATCTTTCAGCATGCTCTTTCACATGATAAAATTATTAAAAGAGGCAAAGCAATTGACCTGTGAGGGAGTAATTCTGTCATGCTCAAATGCCTTGTAAACAAGGAGAGGCTTTAAGTGCAGAGTGACTCTCTGCTTTCAGGGCTTCCAGGGTGAGGAGGTGCTGAAGGAAGATGCTGACAAAGAGCAGAAGGAGCCTGATGAGCACTCTTTTCCTTCCTGCCCCCTGGGAATCCTGCCAGCCATCTGTGGGCACCCTGACTCCCTTATACAACAAGCCTGGCCTCAGAGCTGAAGGGCTCTCCAGGTGTTACCTGGGTACCTTTGGTGTCAATATACATATTTGCCTAATAAGACACCCAGTTCACTGATGAGACTGGCAGGAAGTTGGTGATCCTGGGAAGGTGAGAACTCAGATTTTCTGCCACTTTGGTGGAAAGGTTTGTGTAGCTTCACTCCGCTTTCCATGGCCTGGCTGGCCCTGTATGTTTGCAAAGGAAACATCAGCACAGAACATCATAATCTATCATGCATCCTCACACATCAAATAGGACTTGTACCATGATGCAGCAAAGAACTGCCTCTGAGTGCCTGGGGGACTCTCCTCTCATCTCTGGTCCTTACACACACACACACACACACACACACACACAGATTTGCATTGTCTGAACCTTTCTTCAAAACCTTCCTGGACCAAGTCATAGTCATCTCTCCATCAGCTGAATTCCCAAGGAACCCATTGTTTCCTCTGCCAGAGATTTTGTGTCACTCCCAAAAGAATTAGAAGGACTCCATCAATAAATGTTGGAGAGGGTGTGGAGAAAAGTGAACCCTCTTTCATTGTTGGTGGCAATGTAAATTGATACAGCCACTATGGAGAACAGTGTGGAGATTCCTTAAAAGACTAGGAATAAAACTACCATATGACTCAACAATCTCACCACTGGGCATATACCCTGAGGAAACCATAACTGAAAAAAAACACATGTACCCTCATATTCACTGAAGCATGATTTACAATAGCTAGAATATGAAAGCAACCTAGATGTCCATCCATAGATGCATGGATAATGAAGTTGTGGTGCATACACACAATGGAATACTACTCAGCCATGAAAAGGAAGGCATTTAAATCAATTCTAATGAGGTGGATGAACCTAGAGCCTATTACACAGAGTGAAGTAAGTCAGAAAGAGAAAAACAAATATTGTCTATTGACACATATATATGCAATCTAGAAAGATGGTACTGATGAATATTCATGCTTATCTCCCCATCCTATAGCCATCAGGGACCCCTGGGTAGTGCCAGGATTACAGGTTTAGTCAAGTGACTAGGGATCTGTCTCCTTCCTGTAGGCTGAAGGGAATGGACTTACACTCTACAGGAACCTTTCTGGTTTAACCTGGTGGGGCGATGTGATACAAGACTTTTCAAATGGTCAATTCACTTGTGCTTCAGGCAGCAGTTTCATACTTTGACTTTCAATCTTGAATGTTGAAGATTTAAAATTAAGATTTTTTGGTCTCATTAGTCTCCATGGCTTCTTGTTTATCTGAGCTCCTTTCTTCCCCTGGAAAAATTTAGAATACTGTCCTTGACCCTATCCTGTGGTCCACTAGGAATCATGCCCCACTGCCACCACCACCACCCTGCCCCCAAACTGATCCTTTCTGCCACGATTCATACAGAACTCCCTTTTTCCTGGCCTGGGAGGACTGTTGCTCCCAGATGAACCCTCTGCCCTTTGGTCTCATTTAACCTTCTCTAGAGCAGCCCCTACCCACTGCCACCACACTGACAACACAGGATGGAGGCTCTGAACTTTTTCCTCCCAAACAGACCATGCTGTCCCATCCCCTCAAGACTGTGACCTTTCCTTGAAAGGTTATATTGTCTTTGCTGCTTGTTTTAGTTTGTTTTCTGTCGGTGGGCTTCTGTTACCTCCCTTTCCACACACTACCCCCACCCCAGACCCTGCTCTCCCAACACGCCCCGCAGCCCCCCAGCCCCTTATCCTCTGGATCTTGGGAGACCCTCAAGTGGAGACAATGAATCATAGCTGCTGTCCAGGCTTCCACTCACCTACAACCCAAGCAACCAAATGTGCAGTTATAACCACATCCTTCCTCCCTAATCAAATTTCTTCTGACCGAGAGCTATATGGTTAGCTGACTTGTCAGCTAGAAACCTGGTGAACTGAGCCAAGAAGGCCTGGTGTGTCTGCCCAGATACACCTGCCCTGTTCCTACGCCAGGCCACACCCTCCATCTTACCAAGTCCACAGCGTGACCATCACATGCCTGTGCTTCCTAGACTACAACTCTCAAAAAATCAAAAATAGATCTCAGTCCCTTTGCAGTCCCTGCATGTTGAGGAAGGTGACACAGCTGTGGTCAGCAAATCCTGTTGAGTGAACGAATGAATGAGCAGCCACGTGCACCACACTCCTTTGTCCACACACAGGGTTCTTACTCCCTCTACTTGCCAGCCCTCCAAACTCATGCTCTGCGGCTTGTAAATGGCCTCCTGTCTCCCCCTCCCCGCTCCGTCCTCACTACCTACTATACTAATGTTTGCGAACTGCAAGTTACCCCTCTAGGGTTTCAACTAAGCAGGACCAATTCTTTCGGCTTCCTTCACAAGACTTGCCTTTTCACCATTATCTTCCTTTCAATTTGGACTCTCTCCAAATGGTCCGCCTCCCTTCTGAGTTGTAAAGCTGAGAAAGAGGTTAGGTTTGTAAGGCCAAACCATTAGGTTTTATCTATTCAGAAGGGAGCCTTTGAGACATTTGGCTTCTTGCTCTCGAAGAGTATCCCGAGTTTCAGTGAGCCAGAATGACAAAATTACCCCAGGGACAGCCACTTCTCCTATGCACTGGTCATAGCCGCAGTGGGGTGTGAATGCTGCTCGTCATTTTATGAGCATGTTTTAGGAGGTCTGTAATGTGAGGAGGACTGTCTTTACAATCAAGGTGGGAATTAATTGGCAAGAGCGTGGTGATCCAGGATACTATTGTGGTCTCTGCACTTCCACTGGGAGGCTTATCGTCCTCTTCTGTTTACCAAGGTCTTTTTAAAAATTATTATTATTGTTAAACTCCTTGGATTGTAGGGTTCATGAGCTGCATGATAGGAAGGCTTAAGCTCAAGTTGTCTGAATCTTGGAAGAGGATCAAAACCCGAGCTGAAGCTCCTTCCCTTCCCGCCTGACTCACAAGGCCATTGTTACTGTGTTTAGCTTTGGATGAACTTGCCTGTGGAAGGTGACTACTCACAGTGGGTCATTTGAAACGTGCAGACTTAGCTCCGGCTTCATGTGTGAGGGCAGGCCTGTCACCACGCATTCCAGGTCACTCTCAAAAATGAATTTGTCTTTCCTCAATGTTCCTCCGAGCCGGGGAGCAGACATTCCTTCGGCTCTGCATTAATCCAATTACTAAACACCTGCAGACATGCAATAACAGTGTGGGTGCCAAGAGCCTTAGAAATGGTTTTAGAGCAGAGTGTAACCTGCCGTCCTGCTATCAGGACTCACGTTACACACCTGCCAAGACCCCAGCCAGAAAAATAACATTCCCGGTTCCCACTCTAGGCCGGAATGCTCAGAGCACGTTACAGAGACAGAGTGACGGGCCTGTTAGCTCGACTGCCACGGTGCCCATGAAACATTCTGAACTATTCAGTGATGGTAACTCAAAGTCACTTCAGTACTAAAAATACTTACAAGAAAAGTATGACAGAACAGGATTTTTATTTCGGGGACAGGTAGGGCAAAATCCTTCCCCACCAACACTGACCCATTGAATCTGATGACTCGTGCCAATCTCCTGTGCTTCAGATCATGTCAGAGGGGGCTTCTCATGGCATCGTCTCCAGGATGCTCATGGCCACAAGGATGCCTGAAGGGAGAAAACAACCTCACCCCACTGCCTCACTCCCTTCACTGCAAAGTGTCTAAGTCAGTTACATATTCAGAAACTCAACACGCTTGATTTTCCTAAAGATCCTGAACTCGCGCCTAAGACTAGTGATGCGTGAGGACCGGCCATGACTGACACCTTTCTCCAAATACACCCACCTCTAAAAGAAATGAAAGGACTCAGAGTCTCTCGGTCAACCCAAAACAAGTCTTGATTGAGAACTGTCCTTGTGTGTTTTTTGTTTTTATTTTTCTTTTTCCGAACTGGTGTTGGAACAGTTCTATGGCTGCCTGTGGTAAGAGTGAAATAAATCCTTCACAGAAATCCCTCACTTCCATGCTTTTTGCAAGAAACAAGTTTCTCTACGACAGGAGCTGCCGTGTTATTTCATCTTTGCCAACTTGAGTTCTTAAGGCTGGTGACAGTACCTGCTCATGTCCTCAGACTCAGGATCTGCAGAGAGGAGGCAGGGATTACAGCGGGAACTCTCTGCTGAATGGGTCCGTGGGTCAAGGGTCCTTCCAAATGATATGCACCCCCTGGGCTGAGTGGGCATCCAAGTGGACATGTGGATGTACTTTCCCAGCCCCTGGTCACTTAGTCTATATAAAGAAACCACTGGAAACATCAGAACCTAGGACGTAAGAGAGTAGTAAGGGATGGAGGAGGAAATGGCAGTACACTCCAGTATTCTTACCTGGAAAATCCCATGGACAGAGAAGTCTTGCAGGCTGCAGTCTATGGGTTGCAAAGAGTCAGACACAATTGAGTCACTGAGTATGCATGCAAGTATACAGGGAAAGGAGGCAGAAAAGGGCGTATCCTTGACACTGCTTCCTTTGAATTACCGGTCCTCGCCTGTGATCAGACCTCACTCTGAAACAAGATGTGCAAACCCCCTCAGATAGCCTACCACTTCCCACCTGAGTGCACTCAGAGTTCGCACCCCTTGCCCGGCACTTCTGCACCAATAAAGTATGACATGTGATTGATCATTGCCCATGTGAGTGTCTCATCTTCCCGAAGTGGGCATGAGCCCCACCATGGGCACGAAGGGGCATGTTTTATCACTTCTCTCATGTTTGGCCCCTCCTAGCGCCAATGGTCCAGGCACCCAGTAAACAGAGAGGAGCTCCTCACAGTTAACCCTTCTTGGATTTGGGGAAGGAGAGGGTGGGATGAATTGAGAGAGTAACATTGAAACATTTACATTACCGTGTGTAAAATAGATAGCCAGTGGGAATTTGCTGTATAGCACAGGGAGCTCAAATCAGGTGTTCTGTGACAACCTCGAGGGGTGGGATGGAGTGGGAGATGGGAGGGAGGTTCAAGACAGAGGGACATATGTATACCTAGGGCTGATTCATATTGATGTATGGCATAAACCAACACAACATTGTAAAGCAATTATCCTCCAATTAAAAAATAAATAATTTTAAATAAAAATATACACAGCTTAGCACCTCAGTAAACTTGATTTCCAGCTATAGACTAAGTCCTTGCTAGTCAAAGTGTGATCCATGGGCCATTTTAACCACCTGGGAGCTCATTAAAAATACAGAATCTTTTTTATTTTTTTTTGAGAACAAGTGAAAGTGTTTTGTTTTAACATGGAACCGACAGGATTGTGTTTCTTTTTTCTGGTTTGTGGCTTGTGCCACACCATGTGGCATGTAGGATCTTAGCTCCCCAACCAGTGATCCAGCATGCACCCCCTGCAAAGAAAGTGAGGAGTCTTCAACCCTGGACCTCCAGATAAGTACCCAAAATACAGAATCTTAGAAAGCTATGAAAAACCTAGACAGCTATTAAAAAGCAAAGACATCACTTTGCCAGGAAAGGTCCGTCTATTCAAAGCTATGGTTTTTCCAGTTAACCATGTACGGTTGTGAGAGTTGGACTGTAAAGAAGGCTGAGCACCAAAGAATTGAGGCTTTCAGATTGTGGTGGTGCTGAAGAAGACTCTCGAGAGTCCCTTGGACTGCAAGATCAAACCAGTCAATCCTCAAGGAAATCAACCCTGAATATTCATTGGAGGGACTGATGCTGAAACAGAAGCTCCAATACTTTGGCCACCTGATGCCAAGAGCCGACTCATTGGAACAGACCCTGATGCTGGGAAAGATTGAGGGCAGGAGGAGAAGGGGGCAGCATTTGAGCAAACTGCAGGAGATGGTGATAGACAGGGAAGCCTGGTGTGCTACAGTCCCTGGGGTTGCAAGGAGTCAGACATGACTTAGAGACCGAACAACAACAACAAGCCCCACACTAAACACACTGAATTAGCCCCTGCATTTCAGCAAGATTCCCAGGAGGTTCAAATGCATGTGAAAGACTGGGCAGCCTCATTAAGCTATCACCTTCTCTCAGAACGGGATCCTACTGAGCCCTGAGAACTCATCATCTCTGGGGGAGTCCTCTGTGTGCTCCAGGATAGAGTCCTCAGGCGGCTCCCAGGATAGAGAAAGACACCAAGGATCCAAGAGGTCTGAGCCAGAAGAGAAGAGGAACAAACACCAGCATCACCATCATGTGCCTGAAAGGACGGTTCGGTGTCCAGAGAGCAGGAGCGGACAGCCAGAGGCGAGGCGGCCAGCAGCTGGCTCCTGAGGAGCATTCCGAGACGGGGGCCTCGATCTGCCAGCCCCTCCCTTGCAGCCCAGCATTCCCAGCCCACATGTAACCTTCAGCCCCTGCCCAGAGCACTCAGTATGACAGTAATAATACTAGTCACCAGAAAATGCAACCTCGATCATGCTAACAACTTTTGAAAAGTAAAATGCTCAGGATATGATTTCAATTAAAACTCACATTGTCTGACTTGTCTCTCCGCATAGCAAGGGTTCACCTCCTCTTGCCCTCTTACCTCCGCTGTTCAAAACGAAGGAGGACAGGAGGGAGCCGTGTTGATGCCCGCTCCCACCTTGAGGTGTGGGTGTCTGGGTGCCAAACTTCACTTCCCCTGCCCCGTCTGCTGAGCACCCATCATGAAAAAATGGTCTTCATGTTGACCTCACCCCAAATAAATCTCCCAAATGGAGGGCAGAGTCCCTTTCTCTCTACCCCTCCCCAACCTCTCTTACTCGGTGTGTGTCAGTTTATGAATAAACAATTCTGAACTTAAAAGGAACTGCTCTTGTACAAATGGAAAGAGCCTAAACTCCTTGCCAGGGCTTGTCTCATGCAGACAGCCCCAGTGATCTACCTCATTTGCGTTGAAGGTGACCTTTTTTTAAATCACTTCTAATCACCGAGCAGGTGAGTGCCAGACAGCCAGATGAGGCTGGGGAGTCACAGACTCAGTCAGAATCCTGGTACATAGTCTCCCCAAGGAAACAGACTCACCGTCACCCTGGAGATCTCCAATGGCCCCTTTCAACAAGATGCTAAACAGAATACAACAAACAAGGCCAGCATCAAAGCCATTTGGTTATGTGTCAACAATCAAACTTACTGCTTCGTAAGAAATTTATGAACTAGTGCACCATTAGTTTGACCCTCTTTCTGAATCTTCTCACCTTATCCAAGTAATGCCTATTCATTTTTTACAATTAGCTTAAATGTTATCTGCATCTAAACTTTTCTAAATCTTCCCAAATTTCTCAGATACTCTCCCATTCTGCTTGCGTAAGTATCCTCTTTGGTGAAGGTTTTCGGGAAATGCAAAATTAGCAATTGTTGTTCAGATGTTTTCTGTCTATTACTGTAAGGAGAAAAAAACTGTGACTTTGAAATTCCAATGAAATGTTCCTGTTCCTGAAATTCAAACTTCTGTGTTCCTGATAAACCTCACATTTTGTAAAACCACACATTAAAAGCAGCAGAGCTTTGGGGAAAATAAAGTTAGGAAAAGACCACTCAAAAATTTAACCAGACCTAACAAAAATAGTAACAATTAGTAATACAAATAATAGAGCAATTAAATCACTGCTGGTCTTTGCTCCTGGTATCAAACCCACTCCATTCTTTATGTCCTTAATTTCTTTAACTTTTAATTTATTTCCTTTAACTTCTGCCTTTGAGACATAGGTCCTGGGGGGGCATTTCATCTAATAGAGATCAGTTTTATCAAGATGAAACATATGAACCAAACCATCTTCATCAGTTAAATTTGTTAACACTAAGAGATTTGCAGCTCCTTAATTGCTCCTCCAAATAGTTTAAATCAGAAGAACATGCACTGGTATTTAAAGCCATCCTATTAGTCACTTCTTCCTCTAAAGTAAAGCACTATTCAGGATTTTCAGCTATTTTTCTTAAGGTCTATATATCACAAAGGAGGAACAGAGGAACCTGGCAGGCTACAGCCCATGGGGTCACAAGAGTTGGACACAACTTAGCGACTAAACCACCACCACCATATATCACACAGGCTTTCTTAAAAGTGTCGTCCTTTTTAAAAACATGAAAATGTTTTGTGAGAAATCACCATTATACTGATACCGTTTTTCCTATTCAAAGAAACCGATTGTAATGGAACAGACCATATAGACACTTGCAACTGATACTATATGAATGTTTCAAATGTCAGTCATGTGGCAGAGAGAACAGTAAAGAGTGAAAGGGACTTAACTTCAAAGAGGTGATTGCGCTAAGGATATTAAGACTGGAAGATTATCTTGGATTATCTAGATGAGTTCTGCCTAATCATGAGGGTCCTTATAAGAGGAAGACATAGTGCCAGAGTCCTAGAGAGAGACGTAATGACAGCGGCAAATGTGGGAGTGATCGATGGTGGGCCACAAACCTGGGGGTGCAGGCAGCCTCTACCAGCTGGAAAAGCCAAAGAAATGAGTTCTTCTCGAGGGCCTCCAGTGGAATGCAGGAACACAACTGCTGGACCCAGGAATTGTATGAGAATGCAGAACCGTGCATCACTACTGTCCCAGAAGACTGCCAAGCAGGCAGCAGACCCAAACCTCCTCTCCAAACCAAGTCAACAGGAAGAACACATGCCTTGAGCCACCAATCAGGGGGCAGGACCTCAAACTTATCTTCTAATTCCAATCTAAGCCCACAGATGCCTTTTCTTTCTAGGATCAAAAGCAAGCAGCTTGAAAAAGTATTTAAAACACAATACATACTACAAGCTATCATTCTTAAGCCAACTCTATCAACTTTCTGCTGAACCTCTTGGCAATGAAACAAGAAAGAAAAATGGCCAGAGATCTTTACTACCTCCTCAAGGAAGTTCTCAAGGCCATTCTGATCGATCTCAGATTTCACATAATTCAGATGCTGCTGCAGGAGTGTTTGATCGTGAGTTTTCCTCACCTATCTTTCTACCACTCTTTCCAGTTAAAGTCTCATGTCCACATTCTTACCTTTCTGTATGGGACAACAAACCCTCAATGATTTATTTCTCCAGTGCTTACTCAACACATTTCCAGATCAAAAATAGACTTAGTGGGATGATATAATCAGTAGTCACTCAACAAACATAAGAAGCAGTCCTGGGGGATGTTATGCAAAGTCCAAATAGAAACATGAACTTGACTTATTCGATAGGTCTGAGTTGTGGCTGAGCTCAAAATACACATGACTTTCTTATCTCACTCCAATTTCCCACCATGACTGCTTTTCTCTCACTCGCTAATATTTTCAGATGAGACTAAGAGGGAAATTCAATTTTTTTCTCAAAAGTAGGAAAATTGAGTTCTTACATCTTGGGACTCTGGAGGCCCCCAACCACACCATTAACACATCAGGTCACTCAGTGTTGTGGGGCCCAAAGCAGCTCTCCAGAAAACCCTGAATGTGATGGATCGTCTGTCAAGACAGTGCCAAACATCTCTCCCAGGCCTGCAAGTTCTCACCACTCCTCCAACTACTTCTTCTCCTCTAAATGCTGGACTGCCCTGTGACTTGCTTTAACCAAGGGAATGTGGTAGAAACCAGTTCTGGGCCAGGCCCCAGGAGGCCAGGTAGCTTCTACTTTCTGTCTGTCAGAAGCCAGGCCTCTAGTGAAGACACTCAGGTTGACAACTGAATGGTGAGTGGGCGTATGGAGAAATAATGGCTACATGGAAGAGAATCAGAAAGAGATGTCTATGCCGACTCCTGCACCATAACAGCATTTCAGAGTCAGGAGCAAAGAAAGGGTGGTGGTTGTTTAGCCAATACATTTCGGTGAGGTTTGTCATATGACAATAGAAACCTGAACTAGAAGGGGTGATTGCCAAGACCACTTCTTATCCTCAAATTCTTTGCTTTTCATTGTTTCTCAACAAAAATTGCAAAACTAAGTTGTGATATCTTTGGAGGATGTTATTTCCAGAGACACCCTGCTACCTCCACCCAGATGGAATCTGCCCTTATCCCACTAGGCATGATGGAGATCTCAGAGCCTGAGCCAGCTTACAATGAGCTTCAGCCCCTAGGATCCTCCCAGGAAGAGAGGGACAGGAGGTGGCTATCCCAAGCCTCGAAGCCTAGAATCCCTGACAAGGAAAGGAATGAAGAAGTAAAACTGCTCTGTAACTGTTTTGTTACAGAAAAAAAAAAAAAAAATGGGTGGATAACTAAAAGTGGATTATGCTATAATAACAATGAGGATTGGATTTCATAAGATCCTCGGTTCATAAGTTCATGGCTGGAAACAAGGTCCCCCGAAGCAGTGAGTTCAGCAGTCTCAAAAAGCCAGCGCGATTTTCACATCTCTGCTTTCCCCTCCTTGTGAGTAAGACCTGGTCTGCCACCACAGCCCAGCCGGACAACTGAGAACATACAACTTGGCCCAGTGATGTAGGCGAGCAGTGTCCACTTGGTGTGACTTAGAGATGCCATCCAAAGAGAGGAGACAGAGGGTGCGCTGCAACTCCGGGCGCCGGCAATGGGGGGCGGCGGGGATCAGTCACCTCCTGGAGGAAAAATAAAAACAAAATGAGCCTCGACAAAAAGAGGTCAGAAGGGCGTTCCAGAAAACACCCCCCAGCACACATTTACAGTTTAGTGATTTCAGTGTTTAATGATGTCAGAGGTTGTTTCACAGGTTACCTGGCAGAGGTGGAAAGCCTGTGATTTGGGTAATAGCAACCACATTGCCCAGGCCCCCTTGCAAGAGCACTGGACTCCCGCTGCCGAGGAGCGCCCAGGGATAAGCTAGCATCTGCTCTGCCAGGGAAATGAGCCCACCACGGTCTCTTAAATCTGGAACCCAGCCCATGATCCAAACGTGCAACATAGGCACCGGCTCTTGATTCAGGATAAAGTCCTAGAGCTGTGGGAGGCACAGAGTTTGAACCCTACCAGGCGCCGCAGCACCAGTCAGATTTTACCTGCTACATGACCTGGGACGAATCCTTTCTCCTCCATGGGCCTTCAGCCCCTCCTCTGTAAGATGAGAGAGTTGGGCAGAATGAGGGCCTAAGGAATCTAACACCATAACTCTGCCTCTTTAAAATCATCTGATACATTTCTTTCTTTTTAAAAACTAACATGAAGTTGCCTGCAGTAAATTTCTAGGCTCCCTTGCTGGGGTATATTATTTCATATTGTTCTCGTTGTTGTGAACATTTTAACAGCACAGAGTACAAAATATCTGACCCCAAAGGCAGGGCCTTGATGGGTCCAAACCGAGAGGCCTGGAATTCACACAGGGCCTCGTCTAATGACTGAATGTGTCGGTAGTCATTTTGTATTAAAGCTTGTTGGCCAAACACTGTATTCTGTTTGGGGCCTAGGAGGTGTTTTTTATTGAGATGTTTTTTGTGGCACAAAATAAAAATAATTCAATGTTGTAAGTTTCCCAAGGACACTTGAAAGAAGCTTATCTGTAAGGACATATTACCCCAAATCTGGTGTACCTTATTCATGTCTTCCTGTTTCATATTTTATTACCTGCTTAAACAACTATACATCATGCGGTATTATATTTCAAATATATTAAAATTAAGCAAAATTGTATAATTGATGACTTTTCCTCAGACTTCTAAGTCTTAAGCACTACCTGTGTTGATTCTATGTTATTCATAACATACACATTTATGACTCCTTATTTTCATTATTAATCCATCCTTTGATCAATAAAGAGTGGCCCTTTGAGCCCCCTTACTGCCTTAATCCCTACTTTATCTGATATGAGTGTCAATTACCTGACTTCTTCTGTTCTCCCCCTGCCATACAAGGTTGCTCATCATTTTATTTTTAATCTTTTGAGGTTATTTCACCTTGACAGGTCTCTTATTAGCATTCAATTTAATTTAAACCAATCTGAAGGGTTTCTTCCTTTGTAATGTAAATCTGTTATATTTGTTTTTGTTTCTGTCATATAATATATTTTATATTTTGTTTTCCTGTTTTCTTGCCGTTTCCTTTAACTGGGAGTTTCTTTTGTTATTTGTTTATTTTTATCTTTGTAGCATCTTTACTGCTGCCTCTTTCAGGAATTTTTACTGTGCGTAGTTTGATCTCCAAGATCTATTTCCCACACCTCTTCATCCATCTCTTGTCATTTCCCTTTTAAATTTTCCTTAGTGTTCAGGAAGATTTTCTCAAACTCTTGTTTCCTTGTTGTTTCTTATAGTATCAAGCCATCCATCCACTGTTCCAAACATGACTTTAAACTTTTTAATAAAGTTATTGTTATTGTCATTTAATTGACAAGTTATGTTTGATTCTTTTGCAGCCCCATAGACTGTACCTGGTCAGGCTCCTCTGTCCATGGAATTTCCTAGACAAGAATACTGAAGTGGATTGCCATTTCCTTCACTGAGGGATCTTCCCCACATGGGGATCGAACCCATGTCTCCTGCTTGGCAGGTGGGTTCTTTACCACTGAACCTCCTGGGATACTTCATTCCAATAAGGCGTGAGCTCACGTTGATTTTCTCCTTTTCAATGATGTAGTCCACAGGCCCTGCTCCTATGAATACACATCAATACTTTCTCAGACGTTCTTGTTTTCTGACAGTAAAGTGATTCTAGAGCTAGCAGTTCTGAATTGTCCAGGTCTTTGGCAGCCAAGCCACTTTCTGACATGGAGGAAGCTCTTGCAGGCCTGAAGTGGTCCCTGTCTGGTCACCTCACAGAACCTCCCCTCTTCCTGCAATGAGTGCTCCATCTCTTACGTAAGTATTCACAGAGGTCTTCCAGGGTCTCCTCCTACTTATTCCTTAATCAAAACTTCTTGGTCAAAAGTAGAAAGTAGCCAAAATTCCAGCTCAAACCCGATTAAGGAGGGTCATGGGGGATGCAGGAGAATGCCGAGGTTAGAACAGAGGTTTCTGTGATCACTGAGCTTTAGAACCAGGGCCCTCTCGGGACCACAGTCTAGTCCTTTATTCATTCAGTGGTACATAGTTAGGAGTCAGACTGCCTAGGTTCAGATTATTTCTCTGCCACCCGTTAGCCCTGGGACTTTTTCTTACCTTAGTTTCTCTGTCTATAGGTTAGGTGCAATGCCAGTAACTACATCGTAAAATTGTTGCATGGGTTGAATGAGGCAACTGTAATAAGCCTATTACAGTGTCTAGCACAGAATAAGCATGATAAAGTCACATTGGCTCACATTCAGCTAGGATGGGAGCTGGGATTTAGGAGAACCCCATATGCAGCCTCCTGGTGGAAAATTTAACGAAAGAAGCTTCATGCAAATTAAAGAAACCAAAACAGGAAAAATCTCAACCCAACAATGGAGTGCCAAGTGGGAGAACTACCATCCTGAGCAGATGGAGGCAGGAAGCAGAGACAGTCACACCTGAGTGACAGCTGGGAGCTTCATCTCATCACAGATGGGGACATGGGACCCCTAGCTGTGTCCAGGGTGGGTGTGACCACTTCCACCAGGAACTAAGCTCTGTTCCTCCTTCAGTTGCTAATGGAGAATAACACGGCCCTGTCCCCTCTACCTGGCAGATTCCAGGGCTCTGCCTGGATTAGCTGTCATTGACATCTCTTAATCAAGGTTCTTTGGTTGCAAGTATCAGTAATATAAATCACACTCACGCTTGAAAGTATCAGTAATCCAAATCATGCTCTATGAATGGGATAATAAAGAGCAGAAAGGATGGGAATAGACTGGGAGCTTCATAAACAATTAGACTCCAGGACTCAATATCCTGAGGTCTTCCGTAGCATCCCTCTCTGCTCCTCTTGAGTGTACCTTTCTTGTCTTAGACAAGCTCCTGCATGAGGCAGACACATTGTTGTGATAACAACCTCTGTGCTGTAACCTAAGCGTGTTAGCTCCCACTAAAACTAATAAACAGAGGGGCCTTCTGTGCCAGCCCTTCCCGCCGCCTCCCTTCTGTCTGGCCCCCATGCTTTGGAGACCAGGACTCCAAATACAAGTGCCTCAGGTGCTCCCAACCAGGCTGACTGGTGCTGTTGCTAAGCTGGGATACCTGTCCTCCCACCCTCTGGATGCTTCCTCTAGGGCTTGTCACCATGCTCCCAGGATGCTAAGACAGAATGCCGGGGCCAGCCTGAAGTGACAGCGTGGTCCCCATCTTCTTGATCCCTTTTAAAAAAAATTTAACTGGAGGATAATTGTTTTACAATATTATATTAGGTTCTGTCATACAACAACATGAATCAGCCATACGTATACATATGTCCCCTCCCTCTTGAACCTTCCTCCCACCTCCCACCCCATCCTACCCCTTCTAATCTGAACCCTGGTGACTGCCTCATCAGGCCTGTTGTATTAATTATAAAATAATAATAATAATCAGGAGAAATAGGTACAAACTACCAGTGATAAAATAAATAAGTCACAAGAATGTAATATGCAGCACAGAGAACATAGTCAATGTGGCATAATAACTTTATATGGTACGTAATCTATAAAAATATTGAATCACTATGCTGCATACCTGAAACTAATACTGCAAGTCAACTATACTTCAATAAATAGAAATAATAACTAAAAATGAGCTGGTTGACCTTGAGCCAATCACTATAATCAAGACAATGAGGAGCCACATTTGTGAGCCTTCATCAGAGCTATATGTTTGGTATAAGGAAGAAGCATTTCCCACAAAGAAGGAGATGCCATTTTGAGAAGATAAACAATAAACAACAATGTTTCCTTCATACACCAGTTCAGCTGGAGAAACAACAAACAGCACTAACGTTCAAAATATTTAACAAGTAATGCAGTCTGGCCAGTCCCAATGGCCATTGGTGCCAGATTCTGGAAACCTCCTTATATTGTGCCCAGTATTCCCTGGTGGCTCAGATGGCAAAGAATCTGCCTGTAATTCAGGAGACCCAGGTTCGATCCCTGGGTCAGGAAGATCCCCTGGAGAAGGGAATGGCAACCCACTCCAGTACTCTTGCCTGGAGAATTCCATGGACAGAGGAGCCTGGTGGGCTGCAGTCCATGGGGTCACAAAGAGTCAGACATGACTGAGCAACTAACACATATTATCCTGGTATTTCCTGGATTGCAGGGAGAATGAAGGGTTTCCAGCAGAGTGAACCATCTAGCAAAAAGGACCGCATAAGAGTACTCAAGAGGCTCCTGGAAATGGCTGTCTACCAATCAATATGAAAGTATTTCAACATGTCACAACTGTTTTGGTCACTTCACCATATACTGGCTTCATTTGGTTCCACAGGCATCCCCTCCAACCAAATTCTCCCACGTGTCTAACATGTGGATGGCACCAATCACTGTTCGCTTATGTTGATAAAGACTTCTTTTCCCTTTTTGGCACACTCTGTTGATTATTTCAAGGTGAATTTGAGAGGGAATAACATTGGCTTGTCATGTTAACAGCTTGCTTAGAAATCTCTGGAATTTTTAAGATGAACTTTTTCATTAAAAACCAAACCTCACGGATGCCTTACTCAAGAAAATGGTCTGGTGCCTGAATCTAAACACGTACTCTGCTCTCAGGATGTCCAGAGACATTGGGAAGAAATCTGAAGTCAACATTTCAGAGCGTGTGTTCTTTGCCTCATGATCCAGAGATGTGAGTCCCAATCATCTGAGGTTGCTGCCTCTAAAAATCTAGTGGAAACACAGATATGGGTCTTTTAAGGTTGGGCTGTGTTTATTTTGTCATTATTATTTCATAAATTTGCTTGAGATTTACCAAAACTGAAAAGCAGAACTGAGTATTCCTCATAACCCACTAATTGTTCTACAGACAAACCTTTCTGTTCCTTCTTAATCTCAGCTGGACTCAACCCAACTGGAATGAAGTCGTAAACTTTATCAAGCTGATTAAACCCTCCTGCCACACACATCCATTCCCTCCTCATTCCCCAAATGACCACATATTTTACAGGGAAAAAAAAAGACCACAACTGATAGCTCTAAGATATTTCAACTTATTAAAAAAAAATACAATATCTTTCCAGGGGCCATTATTTCTCTGTTTTTCTGCCTCTTTCAGAGCTATCAGAATTCTCTGAATTTTTTCCCATAAAGACACCTTCAGCATGAATGGGTTTTTTTTCCCCCACTGTGTTATAGGCTATAGAATCAGTCAATTTAAAAAATAAGTTTTTTTTTTTTTTTAATTGTTTTCTTTGTTAGCAAAACGTTGAAATACTTGTAGGTTATTTCAGGCATATGTAAAATTCCTATTTAAAAAGAGAGGAAACCAGATGCCCTAAGAAGCATGGGAAGTGGAAAAGAATGCTACATCTTCAGAGAATGCATTAGCCAGCTCTTCGTTTGTCCATGTCCATCCACTGTTAGTGATGTCCACTGAGCCCTCACCAAAGTCATCTTTCCTGAAGCTATCGAAAGCCTGGGTTGAGGGTCTTTTCTTCATAAACCTCAGATAAAAGTTCTGCTGCAGACCATGTGGTTCCAGAGAGCATGTTCCAGGGTTTTGAAGGACAGATGTGCATGCCACAAAATCATCCTACTTAGCCTAATGGGGTCAGCTTCCCACACAAGTATCCTGAGAGCGCAAGGTTATGACTTATGCAATTCACAAGAAATTCAGCGCTTTCTGCTGATCTTGTCACTACTCCTGTTCCAATCTGATCTCTTCTTACAAACCCTCCCTGTTGGACCCTGAACACACCAAATGTCTATTTCACACACACCAACACATCACATGTTTCTTCTCATTCTCTTTGGTCTTCTGAACCTCCCTTGTTTCACTTTATCTTTTGAAACATTAACACAGAACCCTTTTAGCAAATAATATAGAGCTGTGGAAATGGTTAGCGTGAGTGATTAGCAGTTGCTCTCTGCGGCCTCATCACCACCACCACCCACCATCATGTTCGCAATTATTATCCTCAAAGATGCAGTTCTCATGCCACCTCTTCTGAGAAGACTTCCCTGCTCCTCAAGTCAGAATTAACTATATCACCTACCCCACATCCAGTGCTTCTTTGTCCCATCTAATCAGTGACTTTATTTTGCATTTCAGTCATTTTATTGTTATTATTACTATTGTTGTTGTTATAAATAAGCTCCCCAACTTGTGTCCACTTTCCCCGAGAACTGGGCTCCAGCCTGACTGTTTAGGACTTCCCTGGTGGCTCAGAAGGTAAAAGCATCTGCCTACAATGCAGGAGACATGGGTTTGACCCCTGGGTCTGATCCCTGGGTTAGGAAGATCCCCTAGAGAAGGAAATGGCAACCTACTCCAGTACTCTTGCCTGGAAAATCCCATGGACGGAGGAGCCTGGTAGGCTACAGTCCATGGGGTTGCAAAGGGTCAGACACAACTGAGCGACTTCACTTTCACTTCACTGACTGTTTAGAATGCCCACCTGCATCCTGTTCACGCTGTATTCCTTCCCATAATAGGCATTTGATAAACATCAGTTGGATTGTCAGTAAGACTTTCCCATTTTGTTGATTTTCCATAGTTGATATGGGTTCTTCATTTTGCTGTCCTGCATCTCATTTCTGTGACTACTTTTGCAAACTTAAATGTGCTTATCTTTCCAGATATTTATGTCAGGAATTGATTCTGAGGTTGGTACATTTGTGTTCTCAGTCAACAGTAGAATGTGGCTACCCTGAAAGGAACTTCTTGCTGTTCAAATGTGCTTTCCTTTTGGATCCACATAGAAATAAAAAGGTTAGGTTGCTCTTGATATTTTCACCGGATATGCTCTGACCCCTAAATTAATTTAGGTTTACTGTAGGAAGCAGTGGAAGGTTTGTTTGGGCTTCAAATCCCAAAACCTGACCCCCTGACTCTCAGCCCCAAACTATACAGGAAATTTCTAACCGTAAATCAAAAGCCAAAAGTGCATTTATGACAGAGCCAAAGAAAAGAAAAGCATAGACTGGGAATGACCAATAGGATCACTTTTATCATAATCTAAAGATAATCTGTCAATGTAACAAAAGCCTAGTCATTGGCTGCCTGGTATAATAAGGTAATTCTTTACAAGAAAACGCAGCTGTCTCATCGTTGTCCTCAGCCACTTCAGCAAAAGCTATACTCCCTGGAGTTGGCAGGACAGAGAAAACACAGACCCCCCTGGGCAATGTTCTAAACCACAGGATTCATTACCCAAGGTTCAGCCTAAATATTTGCCATTATCCACTCTCTTGGAGAAGGAAATGGCAATCCACTCCAGTACTATTGCCTGGAAAATCCCATGGACAGAGGCGCCTGGTGGACTAAGGTCCATGGGGTGGCAAAGAGTCGGACACGACTGAGCGACTTCATGTTCACATTCATCCACTCTCTACCTCTACCTAGTCCCCACGTTAAGATCTTACCTCCATATAGTTGACACAGCTTGCAATTTTAAACCAGTATCATCAAGCTCAAGACCATATACCAACTCAGCATTTCCAACTACATATCCACAATGACTCCCAATCAAATGTCCAAAAGCATTGTCCAAAACTACTTCAAAATATTCCTCCCTGCCAGACTGACTTTATTATATCTTCCTGGCTGGGAGTCTCAGAGCCCTTTTTGAGACTTGTTTTCTTCTTCACATTCAATTAACTGTCCTAGTTTATAATTCTTGGACCATGCTACTTACTCAAACTATGCAGCAGTTACCTAACTATCTTGTTAGAACTACCTAACTTACCTAACTTACTACCTGAGTGGCTACTTTTAAAACACAGGTCTATTCATGTTATTTCCCTGCTCAAAAATCTTCCATGGCTCCTCATTATCCCTTCAGTTTAGCATCCAAGGCTGGCCAAATCATCCTAAACTCCCATTGCTACTATGCTAAACACAGACACCTTATATTACAGTTGCATATGTTCTCTATGAAAGCATGGTCTATGGTTGCTTCATTTCTATTCCCCTCATAGTCTGAGACTGAGCTGTCACTAAATATTTATGATTTAAATCTCTATGCTTATCTTTAAAAGAAATGTTAAAAATTATTTTGTTGGGAAGGGAGCTGTGCTGGGTCTTTGTTGCTGTGTGGGTTTTTCTCTCGTTGCAGCAAGTGGGGCTACTCCCTAGTTGTAGTGTGTGGGCTTCTCATTGTGGTGGCTTCTCTTGTTGCAGAGCATGGGCTCTAGGGTGCATGGGCTTCAGTCATTGTGGTTCCCAGGCTCTAGAGCACAGGCTCAATAGTTGCAGCACAGGGGTTTAGCTGCTCCATGGCATGTGGGATCCTCGCAGACCATGGAGGGAACCTGTGTTTATCCTGCATTAGCAGGCAAACACCTCACCACTGAGCCACCAGGGAAGTCCTTCATTTGCCTATCTTGATTTCAGAGACCCACCCAGATAAAACCCTCTTTTCTTCATAGAGCATATTGTGCTTGATCCAGATTCCCCTAATTGGAATATCTGACACTTTGAGAAGTGAGGCTGGATTTTATCTTTAAATCAGCTACTGGAAAAGTAAATTAATAGTGTAAATAAGCTAGCATGACATGTTCTATCTACCTGTGTGCGTGTGCTCAGTTGTGTCCGACTTTGAGACCCCACGGCTGTAGCCTGCCAGGCTCCTTTGTCCATGAAATTCTCCAGGCAAGAATACTGGAGTGGGTTGCCATTTCCTACTGCAGGGGATCTTCTCGACCCAGGGATTGAACTTGTGTCTCCTGTGTCTCCTGCATTGGCAGTCAGATTCTTTACCACTGCACCACCTAGGAAGTCCTTTTAGCTACTTAAACATTTTTAAGCATTGAGGACTTTTTACAGCAATTTGTTTACTTTTTTATATGTACTTTTCTTATACATATCCGACTGTGAATGCATCTTAAGTGTATTAAGATGCACTTCTTGTTAAATATTTTATAATCAGACTGATCACTCCATGGATTCAAATCCGTGAGGCTTTACTGTTAATTAACTTTAATGTTAATGGTTATCTAATGAGTCCTCTTTATTTGACCTTCTGCTTTTCAGTGATAAATGCAGAATGAGTCTCTTCTGCTTGACATCAACACTGATTATCAGTTTCTACTTTAAATTCATGGCAGGGGACTTCCCTGGTGGTCCAGTGGCTAAGACTCTGCACTTTCAATGCAGGGTGACTGGGTTTGATTCCTCATCAGAGAACTAGATCCCACATGCCACAGCTAAAGATTCTGCATGCCGCAACCAAGACCTGGCACAGCTAAATAAATAAATAAATATGTTTTAAAAGATTTCACGTCAAACTATCACTGCAAAACTGAGATATCCTCCTAGAGGCAAGAGCAGCAGCTGCAGGATCTTGGCCCCAATGACAGAGAGCAGTGCCGTGTTCCCATCCCTTGTGGGTCCCTGGTCTGCAGAAGGGAAGTGGTGGTTGGTGCTCTTGGGTCTAGGTTCCCGGACTGCCCAGCCAGGAGAACCCAGAAGCATTTCCCTCTGTCCAAGCAGTAAGGATGGGTTAACTGTGTTGCTTCTTACTCCCTGGTTGCTGCCAGGTGGGCTCTGGAACAAGTCTGGGATCAGATTTTACCTTTTTCCCTCAATCTGTGGCCCCCTCAGCTAACTGATGAGGTTGCCATTAGCCAATTGCCCCCAGCAAATAGTCCTCAACCTAGCACAACATGGGAGTAATTTGGAGAATTCTAGGCTGCAATGCCTACAGACATCATTGAACTAGGAGAGAATGCTGTGGTCAGATGCTTGATGTGCATTAATTAAAAACAACCTGCGTTTTCACAAATGCAGCTGTTCCACGCCCCCTTATACTCCTCTACATTTCCAGTTAGGAACCACGAACAACCGTCTCTGTCCCTTTAAATTCACAGCTGCTGCTGCTGCTGCTAAGTCACTTCAGTCGTGTCCGACTCTGTGCGACCCCATAGACAGCAGCCCACCAGGCTCCCCCGTCCCTGGGATTCTCCAGGCAGGAACACTGGACTGGGTTGCCATTTCCTTCTCCAATGCATGAAAGTGAAAAGTGAAAGTGAAGTCGCTCAGTCGTATCGGACTCTTAGCGACCCCATGGATTGCAGCCCACCAGGCTCCTCCGTCCATGGGATTTTCCAAGCAAGAGTACTGGAGTGGGGTGCCAAATTCACAGCAACCATCCATAAATCACCCCAAGGCACAGGACTCCAAAGGATCGGTTCTTAATTAATCGGTGCAGGGAAGACATTTTCCCATGCAAATTACCAAGTGAGTGATAACCCAGTGTTGCAATAGCCACTCAATTTGCCTTAATATTCACACAAGCAATGAACTTCAGACCTAGGCAAACCAGCGACTACTTGGAAGACTGCCATCTACTATCAAGTTTCTTCAGCCTCGGGGTTGCCCTTCAGGATATATCACATTAGGAAGGACTTTTGGGGAAGAGGGTGCTTCAGAACAAATTATTCAGTGAGTGTTCATGCCTACAACTGATATTTAGGCAAGACCTTGATGTGTTCATATATACCCTCGAGGCCTGTCTTTTCTCCTCTAAGATGGATAACAATCTCTACTCAGTATACAAGGTTGTTGCAAAGTAAATGGACATCATTGGTAAATAGCAATTTCATATGTGATAACAAGGGAAGCAAATGCAATGCCTTCCTTGCAAAAGTGAGATCATATCTCCTATCAGTCCTAAATCCACCTTTCTCCCTGCCTCAGACACAAGCATACAACATTAAAAAAAAAAAAAAAAAAAGCCACTAGATACTGCCATGAAAAGAAGAAACAGAAAAATTAAAAGTATTTGTTAGCCATGTACCCAACATGCTTAGCATATTTTAAGAGAGGGATAAAGTTGTTCAGCCCATAGATGGCAAGCATGTTGTGCTTTCTAAATCAAACCATTGAGAAGGAAATGATATTATACTTGCTGCTGCTGCTAAGTCGCTTCAGTCGTGTCCAACCCTGTGCAACCCCATAGAGGGCAGCCCACCAGGTTCCGCCATCCCTGGGATTCTCCAGGCAAGAACACTGGAGTGGGTTGCCATTTCCTTCTCCAATGCATGAAAGAGAAAAGTGAAAGTGAAGTCGCTCAGTCGTGTCCAACTCTTCGCGACCCCATGGACTACAGCCCACCAGGCTCCTCTGTCCATGGATTTTCCAGGCACGAGTACTGGAGTGGGGTGCCATTGCCTTCTCCAGATATTACACTTACACAAACACAGTTCACCACTATCTAGAAAAAAGAGATACAGAGATTGGAGGACACAAACACCCACAGTGGTAAATTACTATTACAAAAAACTGGTTGCAGCAATGACTCTTGAAAGGTGAAACAATCAGAAAAAGGCGACCTGAAGGCTGGGCATGAAAGAATATGGCACAACTCAGCCTTTATGGTTTCGCACGGGAGTAATCTGGTAAAGAGCTCTCCTGTCAATGCAGGAGACTTAAGAGACACAGGTTCAATCCCTAGGTCAGGAAGATCCCTTGGAGGAGGGCCTGGCAATCCATGCCAATATTCTTGCCTGGGAAATCCCAGGGTCAGAGGAATCTGGCAGGCTACAGTTCACAGAGTTGAAAAGAATTGGGCATGACTGAGGCAACTTAGCATGCACACGAACATGGAAGTTATCAGAGGCTATAGGATTATTGTAGGGATAGAGTTTTTGTTATTTTTAGTGCTTTAATTACAGAGCCATCTCTTTAGCTCACAATCAGAAGCCTCTCTGTGTCCCTGTCTAGAATTCTGTCACTTTTGGTGGCTAGGGTGTTAGTGGTTCCATGATTTAGTTGCTCCTTGGCTCGTTCAAATGAAGGAAGGGAACACGGCCAACAAGGTTATATCTTGGGTGAATATTTTGGAGATCGATGGTGGATAGCTGTGTTTGAACTCAGAGATAATAAGAATTAGGAGAGTCTTCACAGAATGCACGGTCTACATCCTTCATTCCTAATTGTTAGATAGAGGCATTAAAGTTCAGAAAGCCCAAGGTCAAAGCAAGTGAAGGAGGAAGTTGGTAGCAGTTCACTGAGTAAGGTGACCTCACGTCTGACGTGAGTGGAAGGGATCACAGCTATTTTCCCAAAGACTGATACCTAGGAGTTCTAACAGCATGGCTACTCCGTCAAGTGGTTACTCAATAGCTCCACTGAAAATTACTAATAATATCATTTAAAATAGGTAGCTCAAAAATAAAATTGGTAGAAAATCAAAATCCTTATCACTGGTTCTTTTCTTCATAGAAATTTTTGTACATCACATGGGCAATTTCCTCAAATTTTAACTTTCTAACTCAGTATTATATATTTTATGGAATTCTTGGTTTGAAGTGATAAAGTTGTCCCACTTTTTTCCTTTTATTTCTAAAAAAAATTTTAGACATTTATTTCTACACTTCTTGCTTAACATGGTGTGTATATTAAAAAAAAAAAAAAATAGCTTCCCTCTCCAAATGAATCATCTAAAACAAATCACTTCATGTTCTTTAAACCCATTTGAAGAGTAAAGTGTCAATTTTGCCATAAATGTCTGGCGATTCTATTTACTCCCTCAGTAATTTTGCATTTTTCCTAAATTCAATTCCTATCAGTATTGTCTAGCCTATATCTCTAGCTATTTTACCAAATTTTTAAGTTCACATTTGTTAATGCTTTAGAAATTCTGTGAAACTCCTCTGCAACACTATATTGTAATCATTTAACAGGGGGAGCAATAATAAAGAATCTGCCTGCCAATGCAGGAGACACAGGTTTGACTCCAAGTCAGAAAGATCCCCTGGAGAAGGAAATGGCAACCCACTCCAGTATTCTTGCCCGGAGAATCCCATGGACAGAGGCGCCTGGCAGGCTATAGTCCATGAGATTGCAAAGAGTCAGACATGACTTAGCAACTAAACAAAAAAATAAAATAATTAAAAAAAAAACTTGAGGCTATGGGAGAAACCATGACAAACCTCAGTGAAGATTTAGGGACAATCTATGCCCAAGTTTTCAGATTTTTGACATTAAGGCACAAACAAATGAAGAAAAATGAGAGTGACAGGCAAGGGGTCCCTTGACTGAAGGGCAGGCCAACACCTGGGTACCCTAGAGATGGCATTGCTGCCAGCCTAGGCACAGAATCCTACACCTGACATTTGTGAAAGAGTCAGGAGTTGAAAATTGAGTATAAATCCTGATCTATATAAATACTGAAATGGCAGAGGTAAATTCTACATATTATATGGTTAATGTAATTTTAAAAGTAAGTTTTCTACACAAAAATAAGCACAGAGATGTTTATAGCAGCTTTATAAACAGCAGCTTTATTTGTGATTGCCTAAACTTGGAAAAAAACCAAGATGCCTTTGGTAAGTGAACGGATAAATAAACTGTGGCACATCAGACAATGGAATATTATTTAACAGTAAAAAGAAATGAGCTGTTAAGTCATGAAAAGACATGGTGGAAACTTAAATGCATTTACTAAATGTAAGAAGCCAATATGAAAAGGCTATGCACTGGTTCTAACTATAGGACACTCTGGAAAAGGCAAGAAACATGGATTCAGAAAAGGATCAATAGTTGCTAGGTAAAAGAGGGGTGGGTATGTTGAGCACAGAGGACTTTAGGACAGTGCAGCTACTCTGTATGATACGATAAGAGTAGATAGCTGTCATAATACATTTGTCCAAATCCATGTGCAATGCCATGAGTGAACCCTGGGCTTCTCTGGTGGCTCAGTGGTAAAGAGTCTGCCTGCCAATGCAGGAGACACGAGTTCAATCCCTGGTCCAGGAAGATCTCATATGCCGCAGAGCCACTAAGCCCATCAACCACAAGTACTGAGCCTGTGCTCTGAGTCTTCGAGCTGTAACTACCGAGCCCACATGAAGCCTGCACACCCTAGTGCCCATGCTTCACAACAAGAGAAGCCCCCACTATGAGAAGCCCAAGCACCGCAATAAAAAGTAGGCCCTGTTCACCACCATCAGAGAAAGCCCGCACACCAATGAAGACCCAGGACAGCTATAAATAAACAAAATTATTTTAAGAAAAAGAGTGAACCCTAACATAAAACATAGACTTTGGGTGACAGCGAGGTGTCAGTGCAGGTTCATCAACTGTAATGAAAGCACCAGCATGGTGTGGGACACTGGTGATGGAGGAGGCTGTGCATGGGGTGGAGTCAAGGTTATTCGGGAAATCTCTGTACCTCCTCCTCAATTTGTCTGCGATCTTATAACTTTTGGAACAAACAAAACCTAGTTTTTTTAAAAAAACAAGAAGACCTTAAAAATATTAATTAATAATAATAACAGCTACCACTGAGTGTTTAATCAGTACCAGACATTACTGTAAGTCCTTTATATGTGTTGATGTGCTTAACCCTCAAAACAGCCCTATGAGGTTGTCACTAGTATGACCTGCACTTGACCGATAAAGGGGGGAGATGAAGAACAGTTCAGTGGCTGGCACAGAGTGGCAGGGCTGGAGTTTTCACAAGAAGGCGGTCAGGTTCCAGATTTCAGTTTCTTCCATTGCCTCCAAGGCTCTCCGTTTTAACCCTCACATCTGAACAGCAGTTGTGATATGAAAGGGAAGGAGGGAATCACTCAAAGCCTGGACTTGAAGAGTGTTTCCTGAGCAACAACAAGGACACCTCCCAGCTGTAGCTGCACTTTGACCTTTGCTAGGGCTCTGACCCCTCGCCCCATGTCTGCCCGGCCATGCCAGGGTCACTGCCAGGGCGCTGCTTGAGGGACTCTGCACCAATGCCCAGGGAGCTCCTGGGACGTGTGTGCGGGTCCTCACCCCGGCAGAAGGATCTGATTGAAGCTGTGCTGTGCACCAGGAGCTCACAAGGATTTCACAGTCACCTCTTCCGATGTGGGCAAAGGGCAGCATTGTTTGTTTTTATGAGAACTGAGCTGGAGAAGCAGGAGGTGTTTCCAATGAAGGCCCACCTGTATCATGTTAAGGACACAGAGGAACCATGGCTTTGAACTACAGCACTGATGACTGTCTTTCATTCAATAATGGAAAAGCAGCCTGTGAGTGTCTTATTTAGGGTTCATAGCAGTCTGGGGATCATTGCCCCCCCCCCTTAACACAGCAGACATACCTACCGTGCTGGCTCTGGCTGACTTTGCTGTGCCAGGGGTCCATCACTTCGGCACAGGGAGCTGTTCTGTTTTCAAAACCAAGAGCCCACGACTGCTTCTCCCCGAGTGACCATGCACCCTGCAGCCTAGCTTGCTTCTCTGTAGAACATGCCCAGGCTGGGCGCCCTCTTTTGCCTGCCTGACACCACCCTCCCCCTGCCCCAGAGGGTTAATAGGAAGGAAGCCCTCATCCTGCCTTGCTTCCTCCCAGGGCAACCTCAGAAATGTGGAGGTGATATCTAAGGGCTTCCCTGAGGAACAGCTGTCCAGGGCCAGATGGAAGGAGCACAAGGGTCTAGATACAGAAGCTCCTCTGTGTCCTACCCAGCACGTCCTCCCCTCCCTGCACCACGTGGTCCATGCATCTGCTCTCCTGAATCACATAGTAGGCTCCAAAGTCTTCCTAACAAAAGCAAGCAAATGAAACACATTTACATCACCTTAGGGTTGGGTCCTTTCCCAAGGAATTGATAACCCAGATGACACTTCAATGATGTGAACTGATGGCTTAAACCTCATGTCTTTCTCTCCTATAGGCATCTCTGGTATAAACAGATAACTGAGGCCAGCAAGGTAACCCAACCAAGGGCTTTGCTGACAGTGGGATTTCTAGCACAATGACCCTAAACTGCTGTTTGGTGTCATGTCTGTCTGTCCCATCCAGTCCCCTGGAAGGCCAGCTCCCCTGAGATCATGGGCTGAGACCTACAAGTTTAAAGGGTCCTGCACCGTGTCGGGGCTGTGAGAGCTGCCTCATTCTCTGGGTCACGTCTATGTAAGTTAGCAAGTCACAGTGGCTGGAACAAGTTTGAGTCCTCAGTCCTTACAGTGACAGCTTTGCTGTCTATTCTTGCCTGGAGAATCCCATGGACAGGGAAGTCTTGTGGGCTACAGTCCATGGGGTCACAAAGAGTCAGACACGACTGAAACGACTTAGCACGCAATCACGCACGCAGTGGGATGCAGAACAAATTTTTCCAAAGACACAAGGAGCGCAGTGGTCTTCACAGCTGCTCTAGACATCCCTGTCGGCTCTCCTCTTACAGCACTAACTCTCGGAGGTCAGGTCTGTATCCAGTCCATGTTTGTATCTGCGATGCCTAACACAGGACCTGGCACAGCGTTACCAAAAGGGAGAAAAAAGAAAAAAAAAAGTGATTGTGGGAAACCAAGTGAAGAAATAAACCATATCATGGGCTTCATGCGTTTGGGGAGGCTGGCCTGGGGAGTGAAAGTTGCTCAGTCGTGTCCGGCTCTTTGTGACCCGTGGACTACTAATCCATGGAATTCTCCAGGCCAGAATGCTGGAGTGGGTAGCCTTTCCCTTCTCCACCCAGGGATTGAACCCGCGTCTCCTATAAACAAGGAAGCCCACTGTTTAACCAGAAGCAGAAAGAAAGGAAGATTAAAAATGACACAAAAAAGTGAAAATATGTGTTTGTACATAAATACACAAGTATGCGGGAATATAGGAAAGAAAACATACGAGGTTAGGAAGGTAGATTGGTGGGGGGCAAAGGGTGAGTGGCAGAGAGACAAAAGAGCCAAAGAAAAAAAGAATTCTAAGAAAAACTCTAGTATTTATAATAGAACCACATATATGTATCTAAGTAAAACTAGAAGAGGGGAATGATAATTCTCTGAAAAAATCCAAATAAGAAATCAGGTTTAATCCAAGTGAGGAGATGAGCTGAATGCTCTCACAGGCAAAGAAATGAGACCTGAGGCCAGGAACCCCAAGGGCACCTTCATGGCGACATCCAGGCCTGGGGGCTCCCTACACGAGCCGGGGCTCCCAGACTGTAGGTTCTCCAGGCTCCAGGCTTCCCACCAGCATGTCCAGCTCCAGCCGAGGACGGGTCCAAATAAAATGGTTCACACAGCTATGCCTGCATCATGTGAGCTGAACTAATATCAACAATTACATCAGGAAAAATGTGTTTACCTTGGTTTCCCGCCACAGAAAATGGGTCCAAAATGATGTTGAACATACGCCTTTCATTCCTGCTTCTCTCAGAAGGACAAATAATTTAACAGGTGGAACTCAGAATTCCACGGTTCTTTTTTTCTTCTTCCTTTTTAAAATTTTACTGTGGAGTATTAAACATTCCACTTTTGGTCAACATAATCTGGAACCCTTCTCAGCAGACCTCAGCGAGCTCTATTTATTTTGCAAAAGCCCTCCTAATGCTCACACGAGCAGCGAGTTGGAAAAGCCTGGCGAGTCCAATCAGACTCTGCTCTTGCCTGTTATCAGTACAATATGTTGCTTCAACCAAGAGACCAAATTCTCTGACTAACTCCTCCAAGAATTGATCCAGACAGCGCAAAGAGAGGAAATCCATTTGACTTTAACAAGGCAATTGGTCCAGACTTCATACAATATCATTTCAGTCTAGAATTTTCAACATCACTGCCAAAAACATCAAACAGAAACACTGCAGGACTTCCACTCCGTTTTCACTCTCCAAAGAACGGCCATCTTGTTCCAGCCCTGGGCAGCAAGAAAGAACTTACAGGGAGATTGTCACATGGAGCATTTAACTGTTTCTCTCAGCTGCATTTCTAAGCTTCATGATAATTATTTATTAAAAGTTACTGACCTTTCTTTTAAATGCAACATATGTTTTATTGACAATTTATAAACCTTTTATTTTGTTTTGGGGTATAGCCATTAACAGTGTTGTGATAGTTTCAGATTCAGCCATATAGATATATATGTATCCATTCTCCCCCAAACTCCCCTCCCATGAGGCTGCCACATAACATTGAGCAGAGTTCCCTGTGTCCTTGTTGATTATCCATGGTTTTTTTTTTTTCATCTTTAATTGGAGGATAATTGCTTTACAATATTGTGTTGTTTTCTGCCATACAGCAAAACGAATCAGTCATAGGGGTACAGATGTCCTCTACCTCTTGAACCTCCCTCCCACTTCCCACCCTATCTCACCCCTCTAGGTTGTCACAGAGCACCTGATTTAAGCTCCCTGAATCATACAGCAAATTTCCACCAGCTATCTATCTAATTTTACATATGATAATGTATATGTTTCAATACTACTCTCTCAATTTGTCCCACTCTCTCCACCCTCCCCGTCCCGGCTCCACAAGTCTGTTCTCTATGTCTGTGTCTCCACTGCTGCCCTGCAAATAGGTTCATCAGTACTACCTTGAAATTAAAGACAATCAGAAGTTTCCCCACATATCAAATAATCCACCTTGGAAAAACTCTCCAGCCATACTCATCAGGTTATGACATCACCTTTTCCCTGTTACTTATCTACCCTATTGGGCTTCCCTGATAGCTCAGTTGGTAAAGAATCTACCTGCAATGCAGGAGACCCCAGTTCGATTCCTGGGTCAGGAAAACCCACTGGATAATGGATAGGCTACCCACTCCAGTATTCCTGGGCTTCCCTTGTGGCTAAGTTGGTAAAGAATCCACCTGTAATGCGGGAGACCTGGGTTCGATCCCTGGGTTGGAAAGATCCCCTGGAGAAGGGAAAGGCTACCCACTCCAGTATTCTGGCTTGGAGAATTCCTGTGGTTGCAAAGAGTCAGACACAACTGAGCAACTTTCACTTTCACTTTATCTACCCTATGTCATCATTTAGTAGATTGCCAGGGAAATGTAATGCATATTCTAGATACTGATTGAAAAGGATCTCAATAATGTATGTGAATTAGAGTGCATTAGTACAGGTAATTCTGACTACTACTACGAACAAGCCCCCAAACATACAATGTGTCAAATACAATAAATAAACACCTTGCTCATAGAAAGTCCAAAACAGGTGGTACCTATTGTTGGCAGACCTTCCACATGAGATTCTGGGACCACAATCTTTCTGTCATATACCTAACTCTCTGCTAGGACCATGTGTTCAGAACAGCAGACAGGGAATTAAGACTACGGTCTTAATAGTCTTAATAGCCAAATTCCCTTCTTAAAAACCTCAGCCCAGAATGACACAGGTGATTCCCACTCACAGTACACTAATAACCCAACTGTAAAGAAAGCAATCAGAATATTGTCTAGCTGTGTCTTTAGAACAGGAAACATTTCTAATAAAAAGCTAGATAGCCAACTGGAACAATTCATACTATAATAATTCATATTTTATTATATTGCATTTGTATTATACATATATGATTATTACCATGTAATTTGGGAATTGTATTTTGGCTCGGAGTGTGTGGGGGAGTGTGTGTCCCATTTAACTGGACTACAATAGCCTAGCCGAATTCAACACCTGATTCTTGACACAATTAACATTCATGGAATCCTAAAATGGCTTGTTACTGTTACATTGACTCAGAAATACTTATGATGATCCAAATGCTATGATGGAGAATTTGACTAAGTAAGAATCTGGGGAGAAATACAAAACTTTGCCAAGCACTCTGCCTTCATCGTAGACACCAGCCAGGTAGGATGCTCATATAGCCCCAGACGCTTTGCCTGGACAGGTACAATGCCTACTGTGTTCTAGCTTGTTACAGGTTACAAAACACATCAATACTTCTCCTTTGATCTTCCAGAAACCTCTGTATAATAATGAGAACAGTGATTACTGTCTTTTTTTCACTCTCAATATGGAAACTGAAAGCCAAGTGACCTAAAGGTAAATAAGGTGGGACTTGGGCTTTCCAGGTGGCACTAATGGTAAGGAACCCACATGCCAATGCAGAGACATATGGGACAAGGGTTCGATCCCTGGATTGGGAAGATCCCCTGGAGGAGGGCATGGCAACCCACTCCAGTATTCTTGTCTTGAGAATCCCATGGACAGAGGAGCCTGGCGAGCTACAGTCTATAGTGTGGCAGAGTCGGACCTGACTGAAGTGACAGCATGTATGCAAGGTGGGACTTAAACCTCAAAACTTAAAGGCCAACCTCCCACCATATCAGCACCCATAAGCTCCCTAGAAAGGCTATGACACCAGTCATTTCCACAATTATATTTGGCTGCTTCTTTCTACACTGATCACTTTCATTAAGTCATTCCTAGTGGTTTCATTTAACAAAAGAAAAATCTACCACACATTGTTCCTTGAGCATGATGAACTCTTAACCTCCTCCCAAAAATCTCATAAACCCTACGACTTTGTCACTCAGAGTATGGTGTGTAGACCAGCAGTATTGGAAGCCTCTGGGGTTTGTTCGGCTTAGTTCAGCTGCTCAGTCATGTCCGACTCTTTGCAACCCCATGGATGGCAGCACACCAGGCTTCCCTGTCCATCACCAACTCCTGGAGCTTGCTCAAACTCATGTCCATAGAGTTGGTCATACCATCCAATCATCTCATCCTCATCATCCCCTTCTCCTCCTGCCTTCAATCTTTCCCAGCATTAGGGTCTTTTCCAATGAGTCAGTTCTTCACATCAGGTGGCCAAAGTATTGGAGTTTCAACTTCCGCATCAGTGCTTCCAGTGAATATTTGCAATGAATAAGGTTTGTTAGGAATGCACATTCTCAGGCTGATTCACTGACCACCTGAATCAGAGTCTCTGTTTAAGTAAGATCTTCAAGTGATGCTTTAGCATACCAAACTTTGAGCAACCTTGCTCTAAGATAATCTTTAACATGTTAACTTGAGTACTGAGTAGGGGAAAAACGACCTAGTATCAAAAGAGTTCCTATAAATCAATACAAAAAAGAAAAACGGGTAACAAAAAGACAAAATATAAGAATAGTGAATTCACAGATGATATGCAAATGGACAGCAAACATAAAATGCTCACCTTGCTACTTGGGAAATGCAAATTAAAACAGCACTTTATTATTTTTTTTGTCTATCAGATTGGTGAAATTTGTAACATCTGATAATCTTCAAATTGAAAACACTTTGGAAAAGGAGCATTTTCTTATACGATGGGAGCTTAAGATGCTATACAGGCACACCTCATCTTACTGCAGTTCACTTTATTGCACTATGCAAATACTGTGTTTTTGACAAATTAAAGGTTTGTGGCAACCCTTCGTCAAGAAAGTCTATAAGAGCCATTTTTCCAGCAGCATTTGTTCACTTCATGTCTCTATGTCACATTTTGGTAATTCCCGCAATGTTTCATACTTTTTTCATTCTCATATTTGTTATGTGATCTCTGTGATCAGTGATCTTTGATGTTATTACTGCAAAAAGATTACAATTCACTGAAAGCTCAGATGATTTTTAGCATTTTTTAGCAATAAAGTACTTTTAATTAAGAGATGCACCATTTTTAGTTATAATTATATAATCCACATCATAGACTACAGTGTAAACATAACTTTTATATGCACTAGGAAAATAAAAACTTTGTGTGACTCACTTTATTGCAATATTTGCTTTAGTGCAGTGGTCTAGAACCGAACCCACAATAACTCCAAGGATGCCTGTGATCTTTATCTTTTTCTCTTTTTTAGTTTCAAAGATTTTGACCAAAAGATTTCACTTTTAATAATCCAGTCTATAGAAATGCTTGACTCTATCGAAGACAAGTGGAAAAGCATCTCATTACTCCATTAGAATTGTGATATATGAAGGGAATATAAATATCCATCTGCAAGGAAATAGTCCAATAAATTAAAGGTACTCATACCAGGGGATTTTGCAGCAATTTAAGAAGAGATCAGTGTGATGAAAGAAAAATGTTCATGGCATAGTCGAATGCCTAAACAAGTTGCCAGATAGTAGGTACAGTGTGATCTCATTTGTATATTTTAAAACTGTACAGAACAGAGGTATATATGTTTGTCAAAACTCATGAAACACTAAACTTAAAATTGATACAGTTTACTTTCTGAAAATTATACTGTAATAAAACTTGTTAAAAAGACTATATGTGTGTATCATAATATAATGTAACATAATAGGTATTATGTATATATTTTCAAGCCAACAAAGTGGTCCATAAGGAAGACAAGAAGCCTTTGACAGGGGCAGAAGCCCAGGAGAGGAAAGAATGAGTGGAACTCAGTGCAGTGTTAGCATTTTTCAATCAGTGTGTAGGCTTCTTGTATTCGAGAAAGCAGAAGTTAAAAACCTAAATGAAATCAATGGAGTCATTTGCAATGCACCTGAACCAAGGTGGAAATGCAAATCCAGCCTGGCTTCTTTGGTTCCTTCCACTGGCTGAGCTTAGTCATTTGGTTTCAGGTGGGATATCTACATTTGAACACACCATTGTCAGACTGATTTTCTATAATCACTTGTTTAATAGTTTGTAGATAACTACCAAGCATCATTAAACATCAAGCCCTATGCTAAAAATTTTACGGAATTTTGATACAAAAAAGGAAGACATAGTTCAAACTCCCAGTCCTATCAGTGTTCTATTGAAAAAGCTTACAGTATTCTGTACCAGTCTTGTGTAGTATGTCTAAATTGGTCATCTCCACTTGCTGCCTCACCCACTGAGCATTGTTCATCATTATTTTCCTTACTTCCTGTCTACTCAGGTGAGAGTAGCCTTCATATTCCTGCAAATACCCCAGCCTTTGCTTCTGCAGTCCTCACCTGGAATCCCTGTCTCGCACATTATTGCATGCTCTCCTCCATCCAACAAGATCCATCTCTGTCTCATCCATAAAGATCTTGCTAAGCCCAGAAACCCTCAATCACCTCACCTCTCCTTTTCTGCCTTATCTGTTGGACAGGTTTGTCTCTGTAAGGAAAAAGGAGACCATGTCGCCTTCTTTCCTACCCCTTCTTCTGCCTTGTACAATGTCAAGTACACAAGAATAATTTACTGGCAACTAGCAATGAATTGTCACTTTGTATTTTTAAATGTTGGACAAACAAGAGGGAATTAATAGTAAATAAGTGCTTTTCCAAAAGCCTGATGAGGTAGGTATTTCCCCCATTTTATAGATGGATAGACTGAGACAATGAGGTCAGGTGATTTGGTGATTTTACAAGCTTATACATACAGCTCATAAAATATGGGGCCAGTCTTCAGATCTACTTCTGAAAGTTTCTAAAGCCCATGTCTTTGCTTAGCACCATGTCACCCTCCTAACTTGTCACTTAGGTGATCTCACTGAATTCTCACATTTCTGTCTCAAGAAATACTTGTTGATTGATTGATGACATGTTCAGTAGCAGTGTGGTCCAGTTTAAGGGTTTCCTGCAGCTGAATTTGATGAAAAGCCCCTGCTGTGCTCAGAGAGATTTAACCTGCTTCAAACTCTGGCTTTCCCACAATACCATCAGTCTCAGTCCCAAGACTTGTGCAATATATAGCATGATGTTTTATGTACTTACATAGCATAAAAGTAACATCTGAGATGATAGAGTTCAAACTCAAGCCCTTGCATCTGGGGCCAGGGTTCAATTCTGAGGACCCCCATTCCTCTGCTTTCTAGTTCTCCCTGACAGCTGCTCAGCTGTGTGTGGGTTGGGATGCCTTGGATAAGCTGTCTTGACTTTACCTCCTGAGACATGTACTATTGGCACATCAATAGAACACTTGCAGTCCTCGGAGGTCCAGACAGACTAATAGTACAAAGCCCTAAATAGACACCCAAAGAGTCAACACCCTGGGCACAATTCTCCGTTTACTTGGGAAAAATACTCGACATCTCTGAGCATATTCACTCAGATATACTATGAGAATTATACTACCTTTCCTGCCTACCCTTCAGAAGATTAACAGAATCAGTGAGATACTGTTTATGAAAACGAAACTATATGCATGACAAAGTCCCGTCTGTACTCTATGGTGAAGAGTTCTTGTCACTAGAGAAGGTGGTAGCTGCCATGGGCAAAACAGTGAAAGAAAGTCAGGAGACCTGGGTTCCATTCCTGGCTGAGCTGCCAAATGTAATAACCAAGAGGCTCTGTGGGTTAGCAAGCTAGATTTCCAAGTCTGCTGCATTTGAAAATAACATACACTTGCTAGCAGAAAGCTCTGAAAAAGAAACCTAAGAAGTTGGGATTGTGGATAAGCCATGGTCTCTTGGGTTAATTTCAGCAGCAACATCCTGGGATTACGGAACTCCAGACATGACATTGACCCTCAGTGACTCACTCAGTCTTGGTGCCTGAAGCATCTATTTTGCATTGCTTTTCATTATTTTCAATTCTCTTGTTATTTTTAACCATCCTGGTTTAAGTGCATTTTAATCCTATAAGCCACCTCAAATCCTTTTTTGAACCATGTCATCTATAAAACACATCCATTAACAAGCAACTTGCTTTGATCTTAGTTAAGTCATAGAATTTCAGAGCTGGAAAAGAACTCAGAAATCAGAGTTAGCCTCATATATAGTACATGGTAAGAGAGAGACCCAGAGAGAGAAAAGGACATGCCCGAAGTCACACATGCAGTTGGAGGTAGAGAAAGGAATGGACCTGGGTGCTCATGTGTGTTGCTGTCCATATCGTCGTAGAACATGAGCCTGGGTCTATGTTGCTCTCCCTATAATATGCAACTGATAATACAGTGGTCTTGCACCATTGTACATTAATGCTACATAAGAAAAACGTTGCTATAATTATTATCTGTGGCTTTTCAAAATTTTAATAATAACAAAACAATATTCTTCCTAAAAACTCATGGAAAGGTTCTTGTAAACCTAAGAACACCGAGTAACCTTTAGTTGTGCCACTGAACCAGGATATTTTGAACTGTGCTGTTCAGACACACGGTTTGTTCACTGTACGAGGCTGTCCAGTTCAGGGCCAGAGAAAGCCTGTATAGACTCACCATAAACTGACTTGAAAGTCTTTTAGGTGGAGACTGCTATAGCATCGTGATACTTAGTCACAAGTAAAGCAAAAACTTATTCCTGCTGTTTTTTGACACAGACAGAAAAAATGGAGTGGCCAAAAAGTTCATTCAGGGTTTTCCATATGCTGTTACAGAAAAACCCAAATTAACTTTTTTGCCAACCCAATACTTGCAGCTCTGTGTTGAAGGGGCCTCAGAAAACAAACCACATCTCACAGATGTAGCAGGGGTGATGCTGAAAAATGTTCTGTAGCTCCCTGGTCAAGAACATGGGCTGAATGGTCAAAACACTGAGATAGAAATTCTATTGTGGCCACTGACTGACTCTGACCAGAAGTGAGTCATGTGACCTCTCAGCTCAGGCTCTGCATCTAAAAATAAAAATAAAAAGAGCATATACCTCAACGGTGTTCATAAAAACTAAATTAGTTAATAATGTAAATGGCTTAAAACAATGACTCGTGCATGATAAGTACCACTAAATGTTAGCTCTTATTTCAGCGTTGCAAGAAAAGAATGCTAGTTTGGAGGCAGAGTTTATAAATCTCCCAGCAGCATGACTAACTAAGTACGAATCTCAGACACTCATGTCCCAAGCTCTTCACGTTTAAAAAACTGTTCCATTTTCCAACACTCATTTCTAAACTATATGAGAGAGAAATTTTCTGTTCTTTCAGAGTATTCACAAAGAAGGATACAGGCAAAGGAGAGCCTTGAGAACCTATGAGAACAGCATAGGCAACTGCCTTGGTTGTTCACCTTAGGAAAGCCTCCCAGGAAGAATAGCAGGAACACCAAGAAGATCCTGGGAGCCTCTGGCCATGGCCAGCCTGCTTCTCAGCCATGCCTGACCTGCCCCTTTGTCTCCCTGGCTCCGCCCCCATCTTCATGGTATGACCCTGAGTATTTCCCAACCCTCTGGGTTCCTTGGTTTCTCCACCCATATAAAGAGAGGGTGGGGCAAATATAAAAAGCAGCATTGACATGTAACAACATATACACCACCATGTATAGAGTAGATAGCTAGCTGGAAGCTGCAGCACAGGGAGCTCAGCTTGGTGCTTTGTGATGACCTAGAAGGGTAGGAAAGGGGTAGGGAGTGGGAGGAGGTTCAAGAAGGAGGGACTATATGTATACTTATGGCTAATTCACTTAGTTGTACAGGAGAAACTAACACAACATTGTAAAGCAATTATATTTCATTTAAAAAATAAATTTTAAAGATCTTTTAAAAATGAGAGAGTGGATTAAATTCTCCCTTCGGCTTTTCCAACTTACCTCTTGTTTTTCAATCATCTTACCTGTTACTCTCTCTTCAATGAGAAGAAATCTTCACCAATCACTAAAGAAACATATGCACAGCAACAGAGAAATGTTAATAAGTTTGTGCAAAATATTCAGTGCTGCTGCTGCTGCTAAGTCACTTCAGTCATGTCTGACTCTGTGCGACCCCATAGACGGCAGCCCACCAGGCTTCCCTGTCTCTGGGATTCTCCAGGCAAGAACACTCGAGTGGGTTGCCATTTCCTTCTCCAATGCATGAAAGTGAAAAGTGAAAGTGAAGCCGCTCAGTCATGTCCGACTCTTAGTGACCCCATGGACTGCAGCCTACCAGGCTTCTCCACCCATGGGATTTTCCAGGAAAGAGTACTGGAGTGGGGTGCCATTGCCTTCTCCCAGTAGTCACATCCAAATTTAACCTAAAATGACAGGTGCTAACTCAAAGCAGACTCACAATATGGGGTGTGGACACTTCAAACTTCTGTCGGTTCATTGGAGCTGGTCAAGCAGGTCCACCCAGGCCATGGGTGGCCTTGGAAATATTCCAGCCAGACCTTTCCTCAGTTCTCCACTCACCCAATATTCTGTCCTAGGAATTACTCATGGTCTCCAGTTAGAGAATTTTTGAGGTTTCTAGGCATAACCAAAGACTGGCTCAACTGAGTGCAAATACACCCAGGACTCAAGACCCATCTGGATATAGCAAGGCTTCAGTCACTCTCCAAAGCAACACTGAGATCTGGCCAGAGCCGAGATGTACAAAGATGTTTCAAAGTCCTCAAAACTAGGGTCAGACTTTTTAAAAAGAAATCCCAGAAGACTCAGACTATTATTTTTGTCTATTATCCAGGATGGCTCTGTAGGAAAGTACCTCCCTTAAAGAAAACCCAAAGTAAAATCCACCAGCACCAAATATAGAGCTCAACCCCAGGAGGCACTTGATGCATGTTTCTTGAATGAAGACATTTATTTATTGAGATATTTGGGATTGTTCATTTTACAAAGGAACTCACTGCCAGATTCTGTTGAAGAAACTTCTGGCTACATTCATGTTTATGTTCTGGGCTGATGAGCCTGTTTGCCACAGTCTTTCAATAGCCTTCTGCCCTTCCCTCTGCTCTCTGCCCAAGAGGTTCCATTTTATCTTGGCCAATGAGAAGCACCAGCAGGAAAGCAAAGGGCAGGAAGAGAGAGAGATTGGGGTGTACACTTACTCCCTGTCAGATACCTGGCTGCATCCCACCTTAGTTCTGTTTTTTTTTTTTTTAATTATTATTATTTTTTTTACTTTACAATATTGTATTGGTTTTGTCATACATCAACAGGCATCCACCACGGGTGTACATATGTTCCCCATCCTGAACCCCCCTCCCACCTCCCTCCCCATACCATCCCTCTGGGTCATCCCAGTGCACCAGCCCCAAGCTTCCTGTATCCTGCATCAAACCTGGACTGGCGATTCATTTATAATACGATATTATACATGTTTTAATGCCATTCTCCCAAATCATCCCCCTCCTCCCTCTCCCACAGAGTCCAAAAGACTGTTCTATACATCTGTGTCTCTTTTGCTATCTCACATACAGGGCTGTCGTTACCATCTTTCTAAATTCCATATATATGTGTTAGTATACTGTATTGGTGCTTTTCTTTCTGGCTTACTTCACTCTGTATAATAGGATCCAACTGCTTTCTAGTTTAGCAGCTGCTGAGCTACAACCTGACTCTAGAGCTCTGGGTCTCATCAGGTCCAGGAAGACTCCTGGCCCCTTGCCCTGCCCTGCCCTGCCCCTCAGGCCTAATGGCTTCCCATGGTTACTAGTCCCTGGGGGCACAGTCCCTGTTGGTCTTTACTCCCTGCTCCTGCTCTGAATGTCATCTTTCCACTAAACTGTTCTGCTAGGACTGATGCACTAGCTATCAGCTATTTGGCCAGACTGGAGTGGAGTCAATCAGTTCAGTTCAGTTCAGTCGCTCAGTCGTGTCCGACTGTTTGCGACCCCATGAATCGCAGCACGCCAGGCCTCCCTCTCCATCACCAACTCCCAGAGATCACTCAGACTCATGTCCATCGAGTCAGTGATGCCATCCAGCCATCTCATCCTCTGTCATCCCCTTCTCCTCCTGCCCCCAATCCCTCCCAGCAACAGATTCTTTTCCAATGAGTCAACTCTTCGCATGAAGTGGCCAAAGTATTGGAGTTTCAGTTTTAGCATCATTCCTTCCAAAGAAATCCCAGGGCTATTCTCCTTCAGAATGGGCTGGTTGGATCTCCTTGCAGTCCAAGGGACTCTCAAGAGTCTTCTCCAACACCACAGTTCAAAAGCATCAATTCTTTGGCACTCAGCTTTCTTTACAGTCCAACTCTCACATTCATACATGACCACTGGAAAAACTATAGCCTTGATGGGGCTCTAAAAACTAACTTTGAGCTTTCAGAGCCAGAGAAAAATGCATCTCTGGAATTTTTGAGTAAGTCAGTGGATAAGCAAAGATTCAGTTAACAGGTGTTTCAGGGCTATGGTTGTTTATAAAGCATGTATTAAGAACTTCCCTGGTAGTCCAGTGGTTAAGACTTCGCCTTCCAATGCAGGGCATTCGGATTCAATCCCTGGTCAGGAAGCTAAGATCCCACATGCCTTGAGGCCAGAAAACCAAAAGCATAAAATAGAAGCAATATTGTAACAAGTTCAATACATTTTTTTTAACTTAAAAAAAATTAAAAAGGCATGTATTGTCTAAATCTGGTGCTCTCAACAAGAGTGTGTGCAACCAACTTCCTCAGAGCAGTAAAGATGTCAAACACTTCCTCTTCTTATCTCATCACCACTTGGCAACTTAGGAGGAGTCAGAGATCATAAATGGCTTCATGAGCTCTTCCGAAAATCTTTTCTCCAGGGAAACATAAAAGTGACAGTAGCATCTACTGTGAATGACTGTGGAAACAAGCTTAACTGAGATGCACTTCATGAAGCCACACTAACCCAAAGTGAAGTGAAAGTGAAAGCCGCTCAGTCGTATCCGGCTCTTTACGACCCCACAGCCTACACAGTCCATGGAATTCTCTAGGCCAGAATACTGGAGTGGGTAGCCTTTCCCTTCTCCAGGGGATCTTCCCAATCCAGAGATTGAACCCAGGTCTCCTGCATTGCAGGCGGATTCTTTACCAGCTGAGCCACAAGGGAAGCCCACATTAACCCAACACAGCATGTATTTTCCAGTGCGGCAGAGTGTCCTCGGGGGCCTCAAACCTCAAAACACATCAGGGGCCCACAGCAGACATCCATCCTACCACCAAGATCACAAAGACTTCTGGGTCCAGGGCAGAAACATGGAGGTAACATATCCCTTCTTGCTATTCTTGAGTTTCTCCGAGTCAGCCACTGCCTCTTTCTGCTTCTCTTCCCTGCAGAAACCAGAAGAGGCACAGACACTCATTCCTAAATACGTGAGGACCATGTTCAGTTTCAGCCTCAGAGCATTTTGCAGCAAAGAAGGGGGCCTCCTACTTCCTCATCCACAAAATTGACCAAGTCTCTTAGGACATCTCTTACACACTAGTGCTAATTCTGTCTTTAGATGTGTAAATTAATTTGCTGCTTCCTCATCCTTTGAATCAGAGAAGGCAATGGCAACCCACTCCAGTACTCTTGCCTGGAAAATCCCATGGATGGAGGAGCCTGGTGGGCTGCAGTCCATGGGGTCGCTAAGAGTCGGACAGGACTGAGCGGCTTCACTTTCACTTTTCACTTTTCACTTTCCTGCATTGGAGAAGGAAATGGCAACCCACTCCAGTGTTCTTGCCTGGAGAATCCCAGAGATGGGGGAGCCTGGTGGGCTGCCATCTGTGGGGTCACACAGAGTCAGACATGACTGAAGCAACTTAGCAGCAGCAGCAGCATCCTTTGAAAAAGATATTTGTTGTCTATTGTATGTCAACTACATGCACCAACGCTGAGGATAGAGTAGTCAAGAATTTAATTAAATTACATGTTAAGGGGGCTTCCCTGGTGGTCCAGTGGTTAAGAGTCTGTCTTGCAATGCAGGGGCCACCACGTCGATCCCTGTACAGAGAAGATTCCACATGCCGCAGGGCAACTAAGCCCGAGTGCCACAATTAATGAGGCTGCCCTCTGGAGACAAAGAGCTACAACTACTGAAGCCCACTGAGCCCTAGAGCCTGTGCTCTGCAGCACAAGAAGCCTGGGCACCACATCTAGAGAGCAGTCCCTACTCGCCACAATTAGAGAAAGGCTATGCTCAGCATTGAAGACCCGTGCTAAGTCGTTTCAGTATGTCCCACTCTTTGCGACCCTATGGATTAGCTCCTGTGTCCATAGGACTTTCCAGGCAAGAATACTGGAGTGGGTTTCCATTTCCTTCTCCAGGTGATCTTCCAGACCCAAGGATCGAACCCACATCTCTTATATCTCTTGCATTGGCAGGCAAGTTCTTTACCACTAGCACCACCTGGGAAGCCAATGAAGACCCAGCACAGACAAAAATGAATAAATAAGTAAATAATGGGGGAAAAAATTTATTTTAAAGGGGCAAGTAATTTCAGATAGTGAGAACTGCTTTGAAGCAAAGAAAGCAGAGGAGTGGGCTAGAGACGGGTGGAGGGCAGGACCAGAGAGCTATTTCAGAAAAGCCAGTCATGAGAGATGCCACTGGAAGGAAACTCATCTCATGCAAAAAGCCAGACTGGACTCCACAGGGTGGATCTTGTCAGCACACTCGCCCCGCTCAGCTAGCCCACCTCACACACGCACCACATGCGTCCATCCCACCCAGTCATGAGCTCCATGAGCCTAAGGGCTGACCCTTGCTCAGACCGAATCCTCTCTCTAGACCACCCTCCCCACGCCCACCCATGCTTCCTCTGGCTCCTCACGCACCAGTCTCAGGTCAAATGTCTCTTCACACAAGCTCTTCCTGACGTATTACCTGCACCGCCACTGACCTTTTCCCTCAGCCATCACTGAACTCTGCACACGCATACACCTATCACATCGCTTTTAATACATTATCATGTTTTCCCTTCAGATTTGAATTTTGACTTTAATCATCTGTCTTCTGACTAAGTTGCAAGCCCCACATCACACACCCAGCATCTCTCATGGCCTTTGGCCTGCAATACCTGACCACAAAGCAAATAAGTCCCCCCAGAACCTATGGGAGCATAGAATGAAGTTTTTCTGATTTCATGTATAAGGAAACAGAGGCTCAGAGAGGTGAAGTCATTTACCTTAGGTCACACAGCCAGTAAATGGCTGAAGCTGGAATTTAAAACTAGGTGTTCTGAAGCCAAGTCCTATATGTGGAGGGTTAGCATCCAGCCAATTAGGGGGAAAGAAGGAACTCTGAGACTGAAATAGCAGAGTCACTGGCAGCCCCAACACAGGTGTCATTTTGAGCCTCCACAGATCTCTGCGTGATCTCTTTCCCCCTGGCCAGAAACTGAAGCTTATCTGTGGTATTTAAAGGTCCAAAAAATTGGGCAAAGTTTCACGATGGGGATGGAAAATGTTGTGCGTGTCTGTCAAATTTCAAAATCTTGCAGTACTTGTCATTTTTTTAAATGTCCTTCCTTCTAAAAATATTCTCCCTACTCCCCCTCCAAGAAATTCCCTGTTGTCATATAAATGCTCAAAGAAAACCCTAAAGAGATCAAAAAGTGGCTGTTCAGGGCTAGTCGCCCGGAGTGGCCCCTGCGTCTTGGATCTTCGAGAATCCTCTAGGCCCAGAAGCAGAGCATCATCGGAAGCAGCAGATGTTTATTTTAAATTCTATCCTTTATTTTAAACTCTATCCATGAGGAATTTCCCTCATGGTGCAGTGGTTAAGAATCCACCTGCCAACGCAGGGGACACAGGTTCAATCCCTGGTCTGGGAAGATACACCATGCCACTGGGCAACTAAACCAGTACACTGCAACTGCTGAAGCCCACATGCCCTAGAGCTCATGTTCCACAAACAAGAGAGGCCACCACAGTAAGAAGCTCCCAGGTCATACCTAGAGAGTAGTCCCTGCTTGGTGCAACTGGAGAAAGCCCACACACAGCAATGAAGACCCAGAACAGCCAAAAATAAAATAAATAAATGACTTTTAAAACTAAAATCTATCCTTTTGCCACTGCAGGCAGGTAACCTTGAGGTGAACACTCTCCCTGGAAAACCTGGGTGCCTCTAGGGATCTCAAAAGGAACCCAGCCCACCCCCCATGTCCCCTCGTCACCTGTCCACACTGGGAAATAGGAACCATGGCTCTTGTTTCATATCTTGATCACTCTCAGACCCAGTTTCTGCCCGAAACCTTCCCTGACAACTGGCATCTCCTCTGATCCCCTGTCATTTACTACATGCTCTGTTTCACTTGCATCTTCTCCAGATTAACCCATTGGAGGGCAGGCCCGGGCCTTGAACTCATGCGCTCCCCACCACATTCCACACACTGCTTTGTGCACAGCAGGTGATTAACAAGTGAGGTCAGTGCGGTCATCCTCCATGCCTGCACATTCAGAGCTAAGAGTGCTTCCCACGCCACACACACAGCTCCAACCCCAAGATCAACTGAGCGGATGCACGGCTTGCTGCTTCCCAATGTCCGAGTCCAAGGGAAGAGAAGCTACACTTCCCCACAGTGCCTGGGTCAGGAGTGAGGAAGGGCCCAGTTATCTGGGACACAAGCCCCCAAAACATCCCCTGCATGTGTGTGTGTGTGTGTGTAATAACACTGACACAAGTCACAGCCCTCACTCTGCCCCTCTTTCAGCCAGAGAACACCATAGACTCAGCCCTACAGTGTGGAATGGGTAGGGCAGGGCTGGCCCCATGAGAACCAGGCCCTCGTTTCTTCCCTGCAGGCACCTGGATAGTAGATGAGGAAGGAAAGTGCTTTACTTAAGCATGAGTTTGTTCAAATAAGAAATTATACTATAATTTGGAAGTCGATTTCCTGTACTTCAGGCAGTGTATATTCAAAAGGAAAAAAACAATTGAACAGTGAATGAGGCAATCACACTAGTAGAGCTTGCCCGTGGCCTGTGCTAAAAGAGTCTTCCAAGAAAACAAGCTATAGACTACACACTGGGCCTCTGGCAGTCTCTAGTGGGTCTTAATCATGCCAACAGTGATAGCAAAGGTAGAATGAACAGGTTTTCTTGTTGTTTAGTTGTTAAGTCGTGTCAATTCTTTTGTGACCCCATGCGATTTCCCAGGCAAGGATATTGGAGTGAGTTGCCATTTCCTTCTCTAGGGGATCTTCCTGATCCAGGGATCAAACCCACATCTCTTGTGTCTCCTGAATTGGCAGGGGGATTCTTTACCACTGAGCCATCAGGGAAGCCCATGAAAAAGATTCGATAGCTCTAATTACACTGTAAGACTGGACTTTCCACCTTACCCTCATGTTTGTGTTATTAGCTCAGTCAGTCTGTCTTTGCAATCCCATGGACTGTAGCCTGCCAGGCTCCTCTGTCTATGGAATTCTCCAGGCAAGAATAGGCCATTTCCTTCTCCAGGGAATCTTTCCTGACCCACAGATTGAACCTGGGTCTCCCGTATTGCAGGCAGGTTCTTTACCAACTGAGCCACCAGGGAAGCCCTTACCCTCCTGAGTCATCCTATATAATATGCCCAAGAAGCTCATAAGTAGGTCAGGAAAGAAAGGGAAAAGAATTCACACACCTGTGTCATACAAAGTGGTCTCGTGTCCACTGGTCCCTTCTCATTTTCCTGGGCGGATTACCATGGACTGTGGACATGAGAATCAAGAAGTTCAGGTCTCCTGATACTAAGACAACCCTGCCCCTTCCATTGCCTTTAGAGTGAGCCCTGAGAGCCCTGTCTTCAGGGTAGGGGTGCATCACCCTGGCTCCCTGTGCTTTTTCAGGGACTTCCTGACCAGCCAGCACTGCCTGCTGTGTCTCAGCTGAGGAGCCACATGGCCCACTGGACCCCATGTGAACACAACCGAACTAATCAGGCAGATTGTCACTTAACAGTTAAAGGCAAAATGTGCCCTCCGGGTGACAAGAAAATTCCAGACTTTCTTGTTGGGCTGCTTAGTGATGGATGCTTCAAGAGAACTAACTGATGACCTCCATGCATGAGTACGTGCACAGATGCCCAGGAGACAAACGGGGTTTGCCTGCGAGGCCACCACTCTTCTAGACAACACCTTGCCTCTGCTTCCTCATAACATTCTTTCCTTCTCCTGTGGCCTCAGCTAAGCCAGATGGTAAGCTACTCAAAAGCGCGCACAAGCACAGGCACAGAGAACAAGAGCAAGAGCAAACATGTATCTAGTACAAGCAAATCCTGACAACCTTCATTCTGAATGCATGTGATTTATGGGTCTGTCAGTGAGATAAATGGAGGAAGAGAGGGTGATGGATTCATAGTAGGATTGATGAAATCAGACCAGAAAGAATGGGCCCAAAGACTTCAGGGGGTCCCCCAAAGGAATCAACAAGCCACAGAGCTCTTGCTTCTACTGGGAAACCATACCTAAGCAACAACGCGTAGCTTTTTTCTGTCCTCTGTGCTGAGATTCTAGGCAAAGGGGACACTTATTAATGAGGGGGCTCCCATGTGACAAGTGGAATTCTTAAGTAATACCACTATCAATGTGGCCTGAGCTCTTGGATAAAGCCCAGGCTGGAGAACACTTTCAGTTCAGTTCAGTTTAGTCATTCAGTCATGTCCAACTCTTTGCAACCCCATGAATCACAACACGCCAGGCCTCCCTGTCCATCACCAACTCCCGGAGTTCACTCAGACTCATGTCCATCGAGACAGTGATGCCATCCAGCCATCTCATCCTCTGTTGGCCCCTTCTCCTCCTGCTCCCAATCCCTCCCAGCATAAGAATCTTTTCCAATGAGTCAACTCTTCGCATGAGGTGGCCAAAGTATTGGAGTTTCAGCTTTAGCATTATTTCTTACAAAGAAATCCCAGGGCTGATCTCCTTCAGAATGGACTGGTTGGATCTCCTTGCAGTCCAAGGGACTCTCAAGAGTCTTCTCCAACACCACAGTTCAAAAGCATCAATTCTTCGGCGTTCAGCCTTCTTCACAGTCCAACTCTCACATCCATACATGACCACAGGAAAAACCATAGCCTTGACTAGACTGACCTTTGTTGGCAAAGTAATGTCTCTGATTTTCAATATGCTATCTAGGTTGGTCAAAACTTTCCTTCCAAGGAGTAAGCGTCTTTTAATTTCATGGCTGCAGTCACCATCTACAGTGATTTTGGAGCCCCCAAAAATAAAGTCTGCCACTCTTTCCATTATTTCCCCATCTATTTGCCATAAAGTGATGGGACCAGATTCCATGATCTTAGTTTTTTGAATGTTGAGTTTTAAGCCAACTTTTTCACTCTCCTCTTTCACCTTCATCTAGAGGCTTTTTAGTTCCTCTTCACTTTCTGCCATAAAGGTGGTATCATCTAACTTCCTGGAAAAAAAATAACACCTTCAGTGACTGCTCAATCAACAAGAAATAATTCATCTTTAAAATGTGCTTTGTTGTGCATTTTATGGACGATCTTGGCAAGAGGCTGGTTGCAACTAAGTGATGTCATTTTCTCAAGCCAAGAAAGCTACAAGGATGGATGATGCCATTGTGTATCCACAATGTTGACTTCAGTTCAGTTCAGTCAGTCAGTCACGTCCTACTCTTTGGAACCCCATGGACTGCAGCACACCAGGCCTCCCTGTCCATCACCAACTCCCTGAGCCTACTCAAACTCATTTCCATTAACTCAGTGATGCCATCCAACCATCTCATCCTATGTTGTCCCCTTCTCCTTCTGCCTTCAATCTTTCCTAGCATCAGGGTCTTTTCAAATGAGTCAGTACTTCATATCAGGTGGCCAAAGTATTGGAGTTTCAGTTTCAACATCAGTCCTTCCTATGAATATTCAGGATTGATTTCCTTTAGGATGGACTGGTTGGATCTCCTCACAGTCCAAGAGACTCTCAAGAGTCTTCTCCAACACCACAGGTCAAAAGCATCAATTCTTCTGCCCTCAGCTTTCCTTATAGTCCAACTCTCACATCCATACAACACTACTGGAAAAACCATAGCTTTGTCTAGACAGACCTTTGTTGGCAAAATAATTTCTCTGCTTTTTTAATATTCTGTCTAGCCTGGTCATAACTTCTCATCCAGGGAGCAAATGTCTTTTAATTTCGTGGCTGCAGTCACCATCTGCATTGATTTTGGAGCCCCCAAAAATAAAGTCTAACACTCTTTCCATTATTTCCCCGTCTATTTGCCATGAAGAGATGGGACCAGATGCCATGATCTTAGTTTTTTGAATGTTGAGTTTTAAGCCAACTTTTTCACTCTCCTCTTTCACTTTCATCAAAAGGTTCTTTAGTTCTTCTTCACTTTCGGCCATAAGTGCGGTATCATCTGCATATCTGAGGTTATTGGTACTTCTCCCAGCAATCTTGATTCCAGCTTGTGCTTCATCCAGCCCAGTGTTTCTCATAATGTACTCTGCATATAAGTTAAATAAGCATATTCAGATCAGATCAGATCAGTAGCTCAGTTGTGTCCAACTCTTTGCAACCCTATGAATCGCAGCACGCCAGGCCTCCCTGTCCATCACCAACTCCCAGAGTTCACTCAGATTCACGTCCATGGAGTCAGTGATGTCATCCAGCCATCTCATCCTCTGTCGTCCCCTTCTCCTCCTGTCCCCAATCCTTCCCAGCATCAGAGTCTTTTCCAATGAGTCAACTCTTTGCATGAGGTGGCCAAAGTACTGGAGTTTCAGTTTTAGCATCATTCCTTCCAAAGAAATCCCAGGGCTGATCTCCTTCAGAATGGACTGCTTGGATCTCCTTGCAGTCCAAGGGACTCTCAAGAGTCTTCTCCAACACCACAGTTCAAAAGCATCAATTCTTCGGCGCTCAGCCTTCTTCACATTAACACCTACCAAAATGTAGCTCAAGCCATTGGCAGCTTCTATCAGCAAAGCAAGTAAGTCCGGTCCTAGGGCCTAACTTTTCCTTGATTTTTTCTAAGATAAGGGGCCTTAGGGCTCATAATCCCAGAACTATTTCATTCTTCAGCAGGATGTGGTGCTAGTGTTTGATTCTCCTAGGCATTTTGTGTGAATTAGACACCTTCATGTGGAGGACAGAATAGAAGTCTGCCTAAGATGCCAGACCTCTGGCATCTGCTTAAAGAGAAGACTCTATACATGGACATCACCAGATGGCCAACACCGAAATCAGACTGATTATATTCTTTGCAGCCAAAGATGGAGAAGCTCTATACAGTCAGCAAAAACAAGACTGGGAGCTGACTGTGGCTCAGATCATGAACCCCTTATTGCCAAATTCAGACTTAAATTGAAGAAAGTGAGGAAAACCACTAGACCATTCAGGTATGATCTAAATCAAATCCCTTATGATTATACAGTGGAAGTGAGAAATAGATTTAAGGGACAAGATCTGATAGACAGAGTGCCTGATGAACCATGGATGGAGGTTCATGACATTGTACAGGAGACAGGGATCAAGACCATCCCTAAGAAAAAGAAATGCAAAAAGGTAAAATGGCTGTCTGAGGAGGCCTTACAAATAGCTGTGAAAAGAAGAGAAGAGAAAAGCAAAGGAGAAAAGGAAAGATATACCCATTTGAATGCAGAGTTCCAAAGAAGAGCAAGGAGAGATAAGAAACCCTTCCTCGGTGATCAGTGCAAAGAAATAGAGGAAAATAATGGAATGGGAAAGACTAGAGATCTCTTCAAGAAAATTAGAGATACCAAGGGAACGTTTCATGTGAAGATGGGCTCAATAAAGAACAGAAGTGGTATGGACCTAACAGAAACAGAAGATATTAAGAATAGGTGGCAAGAATACACAGAAGAACTATACAAAATAGATCTTCATTAACCAGATAATCACAATGGTGTGATCACTCACCTAGAGCCAGACATCCTGGAATGTGTAGTCAAGTGGGCCTTAGGAAGCATCACTATGAACAAAGCAAGTGGAGGTGATGGAATTCTAGTTGAGCTATTTCCAATCCTAAAAGATGATGCTGTGAGAGTGCTGCACTCAATATGCCAGCAAATTTGGAAAACTCAGCAGTGGCCACAGGACTGGAAAAGGTCAGTTTTCATTCTAATCCCAAAGAAAGGCAATGCCAAAGAACACTCAAACTACTGCACAATTGCACTCATCTCACACGCTAGTAAAGTAATGCTCAAAATTCTCCAAGCCAGGCTTCAGCAGTACATGAACCATGAACTTCAAGATGTTCAAGGTGGTTTTAGAAAAGGCAGAGGAACCAGAGATCAAATTGCCAACATCCTCTGGATCATTGGAAAAGCAAGAGAGTTCCATTAAAACATCAGAAAAAGAAAGAGTTCCAGAAAAACATTTATCGACTATGCTAAAGCCTTTGACTGTGTGAATCACAATAAACTGTGGAAAATTCTGAAAGAGATGGGAATACCAGACCATCTGACCTGCCTCTTGATAAATGTGTATGTATGTCAGGAAGCAATAGTTAGAACTGGACATGGAACAACAGACTGGTTCCAAATAGGGAAAGGAGTACGTCAAAGCTGTATATTGTTACCCTGCTTGTTTAAATTATATGCAGAGTACATCATGAGAAACGCTGGACTGAAAGAAGCACAAGCTGGAATCAAAATTGCTTGGAGAAATATCAATAACCTCAGATATGCAGATGATACCACCCTTATGGCAGAAAGTGAAGAACTAAAGAACCTCTTGATGAAAGTGAAAGAAGAGAGTGAAAAAGTTGGCTTATAGCTCAACGTTCAAAAAACTAAGATCATGGCATCTGGTCCCATCACTTCATGGGAAACAGATGGGGAAACAGTGGCAGACTTTATTCTGGGGGGCTTCAAAATCACTGCAGATGTTGACAGCAGCCATGAAATTAAAAGACACTTGCTTCTTGGAAGAAAAATTATGACCAACCTAGACAGCATATTAAAAAGCAAAGACATTAGTTTACCAACATAAGTCTGTCTAGTCAAAGCTATGGTTTTTCCAGTAGTCATGTATGGATGTGAGAGTTGGACTATAGAGAAAGCTAGGTGCCAAAGAATTGATGCTTTTGAACTGTGGTGTTGGAGAAGACTCTTGAGAGTCCCTTGGGCTGCAAGGAGATCCAATCAGTCCATCCTAAAGAAGATCAGTCCTGGGTGTTCATTGGAAGGACTGAGGTTGAAGCTGAAACTCCAATACTTTGGCCACCTGATGCGAAGAGCTGACTCATTTGAAAAGACCCTGATGCTGGGAAAGATTGAGGGCAGGAGGAGAAGGGGCCAACAGTGGATGAGACAGTTGGATGGCATCACCGACTTAATGGATATGAGTTTGAGTAGGGTCTGGGAGTTGGTGATGGACAGGGGGGTTTAGAGTGCTGCAGTCCATGGGGTCGCAAAGAATCAGACATGACTGAGTAACTGAACTGAATCTGCAGTGCTTGCCAAAACTTTAGCAACTAGACTGATAAAATCATTGTATAAAGTGAGCTGAATTATTCCTTTGTGAGAGGTGATTGGAGAAACCAAGCCTTCACACCTTCCCCATGTCTTCTAATAATCATATGATCAGCTTTGGCAGCTGGCATTAATTGGCATCCACAACTTAAAAAAAAAATCCCTTTTCTTTCATGTGAAGGTGTTTAATGTCTGCATGAGGATCAAAACAGCAGCTTGGTCTCATTGGCCCTAGACTCCCATCAAGTGAGATAAGTTCTCCAAATCCACAGGCAACCCCTCTACAGGGTGAAGTGGAACCAGACTTTGTTTTATCTTGCCAAAAGTATGGTATGATAAGTTCTGCTGCCAGCGATGGAATCTGCAACATTATAGTAAAGTAAAAAATCAATGCCTCTTGGTCCTGGACACAACCACAATACTTTTATGGGTCCAAATTCTGAAAGCTATGATGGTGAACATCTTGTTCATGTTGATTCTGGCAACTTCCAAAGATGTTATGTGTATCTCTCTGCCACCCACTAAATCTCCCACCCTTACCACTTCATCAATGACTCCAATTTATACAGAAAATCTGCATAAGAAAAGTCCCCTCTCCTCATAAAACTACAATCTCTACACATGAGAATGTTTTATGGAAAAGCACTTTTAAAGTTCTAAAATGTATTTAAACAAGGATTGTCTTATTGTTTGGGTACCACATGAAGAATACATGTGGATCATAGTGAATAATTTTCAAGCTCTGTGCTCCACAGACAATAGTGAAAGAGATCCAACTCCGATGTAAGCACCTTGAGAGATCAGGGTTTAATTAACTGTGTAGCCCCAGAAGCTACCAGAGTTCCTGGAACATGGGAGATAATACCTATTTGCTGAAAGACTAAATGTCACACTTAGCCACATTGGGGGCTACATAGTAAACCCTGTGTGCCAACTTTTGAATAGAATTAAACCCCACACTCCACACACACACTGTCTTTCTCAATATCCAAACACACACACACACACACACACATACTCAAAGACACAAACACAATCAGCTTATTTAGGCTAATACATGCAAAATACATAAAGATACAATATTATATCTGAAAACTATAATTTAGAAAAGTCAAGAAAGACCCAAATTTCTCACTGTGGTTTACACTCATCCTGAGAGATTATACCTTTGGGATAGGTAAAAGCAAACATATATAGTTCAGGACTTCCCTGGCAGTCCAGTGGTTAAGACTTCAAATGCAGGGGGTGCAGGTTTGATCCCTGGTCGGGCAGCTGAAATTCCCCCATGACTCATAGCCAAAAAAACAAAACATAAAACAGAAGCAATGTTGTACAAATTCATTACAGTTTTTAAAGGACCACATCCCAAATAAATGTTAAAAAATAAAAAATGTACATAGTGTTATGATGTTTCCTTTGGTTACAACTTAAAATTTTAAATAAACTTTAAAAATTGAAGACTGTAGGCATATATTCGATTCTCTGTTTTTGTACTATCTGTTTTTTCGTTTGCTTGTTTACTTGCTATAGTTGTTGCTTACCATATAAAAACTTAAAATAAACCTGTCTAAACACGTATGTTTTTCCATAGAGAAAGACAACATGCCTTCAGAAGAAACCCCACCTACACCTGACATGGCATGTTCTCAAACCCAAAGCCACAGTTGCTCACATTTATTTCTCAAACTGCTTAGTGGACTTTGATTTGTCGAAGACTAGACCCAGGTCTCATTTCATATAGATGGCTCATTGGTTTTATGAGTTCTTAGTGATCATAAAGGTCTTGAATCCCTTTGCAAAGAGCAAAAATTTCCTCTTTGTGGGGTACCAAGAGTTCATACCAAAGGCTTTGGTGAGATATTCTTGGTCTGCGTCTACGAGTAACCATAGGCCACCACTCCATTGCCACGAAGACAATTGGGCACTAATAAAAATAGAATTTCTCCTTTAAAGAGAGAAACACATGTAGTTTGAACCTGGCTGATCTTGGCTAGCCCTGTGTGCTAATGAATCACCTCTGTGACCAAAAATGTCAGGCAATACCACTAAAGATTCAGCAGATTTATTTTAAAGGATAGAAACATGATTTATCTACTCATTTGGGTTTTCTGATTTACATTAAAAAAAAAATAATGGTAAGAATAATGCCTGACATTTCTGTAGGATTTTAGAGTTTGCAAAGCCCCTTTCTTCCATGATTACTTTTGAAATCCCTTAAGCCCACCCACAAAGCAGACAAGGCAGGTTGTGATGTGATTGGCTTGCACCTCAGGTGGAAGGGTAACAGGAATCAAAACGGGACTCTTCCTAATAACACATTATAACCCACCAATGCAGGACTTGCAAAGGAGAACGCATCAGAAATCACATTTACAATCCTTAGTCCAAAATCCACTCTGAAAATGTCTGAGGCTGTAAAGATCTACAAGAAAGAATTTCTTCGGCAAGAATGCTAAGAATTCATTACACCAGCTGTGCACACACTCTGTGAGGAAAAGAAAGGGAAAGCATCCTTTCTACCTGTAGGAGGCTTTAGGATTACACTTTGGAAAGCTCCATCTGGGATCTAAAGGCAGAGACTGGTACCAGCTCTGAGATTAGAGAAACCCAGAAGAAGAGGCATGCTAGTTCAGTGACAGTCTGGTGGCACAGATGGTAAAGAATCTGCCTGCATCGCAGGAGACTCAGGTTCGAACCCTGGGTTGGGAAAATCCTCTGGAGCAGGGGAACAGCTACCCACTCCAATATTCTTGCCTGGAGTACCCATGGACAGAGGAACCTGGTGGGTTACAGTCCATGGGGTCGCAAAGAGTCGGACATGGCTGAGCAACTAACACTTTCACTTTAAGAAGAGGAGGCAGTGATGGGCCACCCAAAGAGCAAACAGAGGAGACAGACTGCGCTGGAAACAGCATGGGGTTGGAGTTTCCCTTGGGTTCCACAAGGACTCTGCTAAAAGATACCAGAATATATCATGTTATGAAAAATTCTGCCCAAGAATCCTCCTGGGAGCTGGGTGGCAAGATGACCCCAAAGAAGGTTAGAATTGATGGAGTCATAAGTGGCCAATCATGAAGGGGCATCAACTGTGTCAAAGGCCTAGCAGTTGAGTCCCAATATGAGAGTATTGAGCTACCACCTAACCCAGAGGGCAACAATGCTTGATCATGATGGGACCCACTAAGTCACGCCTATCTTGCTCCCTAACTCCCTTGCACAAACCTGTTGCAGCCCTAGAAGGCCCAGAGCTGACCAGGGACAGGTATGAGGAGAGGACAGGTATGAGAGCACAAGATGGAAAACAGAGATGACCATCATAACTTCTCAGCTCCAACTTCAGGCTGCCATGCCTCAGATACTAGTAGGTTGAGGAAGGAGAGAAGCTTCAATATGAAATGAAATTTAAAGCATTTAGAATATCTAGTGGCTACTCCATAAAAGCTTGACTGCCTAATTAACTGCTGATTACATTTCATGGGTCTCAGACTGGCATTTTGGGACTGGGGCTGGGCTACTCCAGCCCCACTATGGAGAACCAAATCTGAGATGAAAGGAAGGGCAACCAAAAGAAAGTTGTCCCAGCTTTGCTCTTCAGATGCCTTGCTGTTGTGGAAAAAGACATAATACATGCACTTTTGATAAGCGTTAAAGAGGAGAGTGAAAAAGCTGGCTTAAAACTCAACATTCAAAAAACTAAGATCATCACATCCAGTTCCATTACTCATGGCAAATAGAAGGGGGAAAATGGAAACAGTCACAGGTTTTAATTTCTGGGGCTCCAAAATCACTGCAGATGGTGATTGCAGCCATGAAATTAAAAGATGCTTGTTCCTTGGAAGAAAAGCTATGACCAAGGTAGACAACATATTAAAAAGCAGAGACATTACTTTGCCAACAAAGGTCCATCTAGTCAAAGCTATGGTTTTTCCAGTATCATGTATGGATGTGAGAGTTGGACCATAAAGAAAGCTGAGCGCCAAAGAATTGATGCTTTTGAACTATGGTGTTGGAGAACACTCTTGAGAGTCCCTTGGATTGCAAGGAGATCCAGCCAGTCAATCCTAAAGGAAATCAGTCCTAAATATTCATTGGAAGGACTGATGCTGAAGCTGAAACTCCAATACTTTGGCCACATAATGCAAAACCAGCTCATTAGAAAAGACCCTGATGCTGGGAAAGATTGAAGCTGGGAGGAGAAGGGGACAACAGAGGATGAGATGGTTGGATGGCATCACTGACTCATTGGACATGAGTTTGAGCAATTCCAGGAGATGGTGAAGGACAGGGAAACCTGGTGTGCTGTGGTCCATGGGGTCGCAAGGAGTTGGACATGACTGAGCGACTGAACAATGACACAAAACTATGTAGAATGAATTTGCACTTGAATTTGTATAACACTTTGTAATCTTTGCAAAATTATTGAACAATTCATCACCTAGATGATTTATATCTTATTCACCTTTGATTCTAAGGAACTGGTATTATTTGCCTTAATAAACAAGCCAATACCTGGACTAAGAGAATTATCTGTTGTTATTGTTTAGTCGCAAGGTCATGCCTGACTCTGCGACCCACGGACTGTAGCCCACCAGGCTCCACTGTCCATGGGATTTCCCAGGAAAGCATAATGGGGTGAGTTGCCATTTCCAGCTCCATGGGATCTTCTCAACCCAGGGATCGAACCCTGGTCTCCTGCATTGGCAGGTGGATTCTTGATCACTTAACCACTCGGGAAACCCTGAGAGAATTGTCTTGAGTCACATAAACAGTAGGAGAGCTTGGGCCAGGAGCTAGACATCTTGATCCCCAGTCCAGTCTCCTCTTTGCCCCACAAACTCTGGGGTTTGCAGTTAAAAACAACACAGGCAGCTCCTGGAAACTAGCGAGTGTCCCTTCTCACTAACGTCAGGTAACAACATTACACTGGTCTTTCTCAAAGTCCCAAAGGCTGGTCTGATTAAGTGGGCTCTTCCCAGAGGGTCTTGTGAACCTCAAATAACCTTCTTTCTAATTTTTTTCAGTAACCCTGACCATTTAGAGAGAAAACAAACCCATACACAGAGGAATTTAAGGTGTTATTTTAACTTTGTATACCATGCATAAAAAGTTACCCTTTCACTTGAATTTTTGAATATAAGTTGGGAAAAAGAAAAGTTTGGGCACGTGTTCTCCAGGTGAATGCCCCAGGGCCTGAAGTTTAACTCCAGGACCCTCAACAAAACACCAGCGTAACCCCTTCCTGCCCAGCTCCCTCTCCCCCTCCTCCAAAGACTCCCCTCCTCCTCATTGTCTCTCACCAACCACCTATCAGGTTCCTGACTTTCTTCAGGCAGTCTGAATTTACAGTAAGAACTCAGATTTTCTCCTGACTTACTGTCTTTGTCTGTTCACTAAAAGAAGAAAATTATTCTTATATTGTTTAAAGAGAGAGAAAAATTCAAGAGCATACTCAGTCATTAAAAGAGCATAGAGCATCCAGTGATACAAAGACCCAACACACACACACAGACACACACACATGTGGCCATAAACATAAATCACTGGATACTTAACAGAACGTCAGCAATCCCAAACCATCCAGGGTACAGCTATTAATCTAACAGATGAAAATTCTCCTGAGAAAGGACTTAAAACATCAAATGCCCTGTGACACCAGGCATTTTGCTGGATGCCCAACCTGAAAAACACAAACTCACAAAACTTTCGTCATACACATCATTGTTCCTTTTATACAGAATCAAAAATGCAAGCTCAGGAATGTTAAGTAATGTTGCCTGGAGACACACAACTTATACAAGATGGATCCAGGATTTGAACTCAGGATTCTCTGGATGTAAAGACCATGCTCTACTCTGTTTTGTGCAACATTTCCAGTGACAGCTCAGTCAGTCAGTTCAGTTGCTCAACCGTGTCCCGCTCTTTGCGACCCCATGGACTGCAGCACACCAGGCTTCCCTGTCCATCACCAACTCCCAGAGCTTACTCAAACTCACATCCATTGAGTTGGTGATGCCATCCAACCATCTCATCAGGTAGCAGTCTAAAATCTCTATCATTCACTCTGACTGGTGTCCTCAAGTCTTCCCTAAATTGTATAGCATAAAAGAAGGAAGCAGCTATGGGCTGCAGCCGAAACATCTTCATGTGTGCTCAGATGCTCAGTTGTGTCCAACTCTTCGACTTTACGAACTGTAATCTACCAGGCTCCTCTTTTCATGGGATTCTCCTGGCAAGAATACTGGAGTGGGTTGTCAATTCCTCCTTCAAGAAATCTTCCTGACTCAGGGATCAAACCCACATCTTCTTCATTGGCAGATGAATTCTTTATGACTAGCACAACCTGGAAAGCCCTGAAACATCTTCGTAAACATAACTAAAATACACGAGACAGAAAAAAAAAATATAGCTAGTGTTGCACATTACATTCTCTGATTTATTTTCAAGTACCTCATATCTGTTGATAATCTTGGTATTACGAAGCATTATATCTGCTCCTGCCTTGCCTTTAAGTAATGAATGATTGTCATTATGTTTTAGGGCATGGACGCAAGAGCCAGGAGTTTTTCAGTAGTTTCTGATTGCTTCCATATATTGTTGTTGTTCAGTTGCTAAGTCACGTCTGACTCTGCAACCCTGTGGACTGCAGCATGCTAGGCTTCCCTGTCCTTCACTATTTCCCTGAGTTGGCTCAAACTCATGTCCACTGAGTCAGTGATGCCATCCAACCATCTCATCCTCTCTCGCCCCCTTCTCTTCCTGCCCTCAACCTTTCCCAGCATCAGGATCTTTTCCAATGAGTCTGCTCTTACGTATTATAGCATGGAATCATCAGGACTAATCAGGCATGGTCAGTGTGTATTCAATATCTGCTGATGAATAAGAATACACACATCTGAAAGATTTCTACCAAATGCGTTTAAAATATAAAAAGCTATTTCTTTGAGAAATAATTATCAATATACGGGGATAAGTCACTTTTGAGGAAGAGTTCACTCCTTGACAATATTTCCCTATAATCCCCGTATTTCTTTCCTCCCATACACAGATTCATCTCTAACTTTTGTTTTAAACTTTTACATGGATCCTTCTATCTATTCCATTTGACATAAAATAACTGTCTAGAATCACATAAAGGGAGAGGACAATTACCCAGAAGCATTAAGAAGATCGTGTTTCCAAAAATGTTATTAAGAAAAACTCATCTGGGGCCTCCAAAATGTGTTGTCACAGTGAGACCCACTTGGCTCCCTTTCAGAATTCTCTTCTACTTTACGGAGTCCTGGAAGCCTGACTTCTGGGTGAGCCGAAAGGGAGTCGGTTAATTGCCTAGAAACAAATGTGGGTCTTCTGGGAACTTTGACCACCACCCCCAGGTAGCCCTTGGATGGCCTGCAAACGGTACTGATAACATCTGATCATTCTTTCACTAATCAGTCCCCTAAATTTGCCACTGCAGAAAGATGGAGTGCTGCTGGCAAGTAAGCAGTATCCCACCGGGCAGAGGGTGCGCCCTGCTCAGTGTCAGGCTTTTCAGCTGAGTGGACAATCTGGTGTAACAGTGGGATGCTGGGAGCAGGGACACCGGACGCCAAGGCTCTCCTGGTCCTGTTGGTAACTTCATTTCCCAAACGTTCATAATTAAACAGCTTTTATTGAAGTAATCAGCAGGAACTCCTTAGCTTTGTTTTTGCAACGGGTATTGTGTTTATGGAGCCAAATATTAGAGACTTTGATACTGAATACCTCCTCGGATGTGTTAACGTTGGCAGGGTTCTTGAGATTCTGAAGATGCCGGCGGCCTCAGCACAGCTCCGGCTCCCGCCTCCAACTCATCACCACCACCACACACACACACACACACACACACCCCACAAGGCGGCGGTTCTCCTATAAAAGACTCACTCACAATATTTCTCCTGCAAGTCCCAGGGAAGGGTGTGCAATTGAAACAGGGTGAAATATGATCTCAAAGTGTCTGTCCGACCAGAAGTTTTCAAAGAAAACATTGCTTAAATCTTGTGTTCACTGCTGTTTCAGCCATCCAATTAGATTGGATGGGACTGCAGGGGGGCGGGGGGGAGCTGTCGCCAGTCACTGCAGCAGGAATAGCAAACAAGACTTAGAGCAAATAAACGGAGCACCAAGCTGGCATCCCAGGGGCCCCTGGCCAACGACCTCCTTCATCCCCCAGGCGGGATGGCCAGCCCACCCTCTGGGACCTGGGGCAGAAGTACAGGTTAATCAGATGAGACATTAGTTAGCAGCCTCGATTACTAGAAAGTAATTAATCAGGGAAAGTCTCCAAACCGGAGGAGAATAAATAAACAGCAGGCACAGGCGGTCCCATCTTGGCTCCAGATAAGGCTGCCATCCAGGTGTCCTGCTGGGGTAGAACCCATCTATCTTGTCCTGCTCCTCTTAGAAAATGTGGCAACATTTCTCACGTCTGCCTAGAAAACGCAAAGCCTGGAGGGCTCTGAATGGGAAGAAGATGAAGGACTTTGGAAAAACTATTGGAGGAAGGCTGGAGGTGGTGGGGGGCAGAGGAAGGGGCAGTTGTAGTGTGCCTTGACCCCCCAGTACATTCTTTTTTCACTGTATGTAAACTGGCCTTATTTCCACATTAAAAAAAGAAAGAAAGAAAAGTTTCTCTGTGGGTTTCCAAACTCCTATTCATTTGGAGAAATCCTGGAACTCAAGAGCTGTTCTTAGGTCTGAACATAAGAAGCCCACTGCGTCATTAACCTCTGAGACTCTGTTCAGCTTCAGAGAATCACAATACAAACTACAACCGATTCAGACCCTCCGGAATGACGGATTTCTCCTTCAGTACTGATTTGGAGATGAGGCAGATCAGAAAGAATGGGAAGAAAATACAAATACAAGCGGAGAGTATCAACCATTGGTCCAGCTTGACCTGACATATGGCATCAAGTAAGGTTATCTGTTTATGTTGCATCTTTTTCCTTTTGGAGGAAAAAAAAATGTCAGCAACCAGAGAATGTGTGTAATGTAAACATGGCTGTGTTAGCTCAGCTTCAGGGAAAGCACACCCGAACGTAAGGCAGCACAAGAACATCCTGTGCTCGGAGGACCAGCACGATGATTTTAACCTAGTGACCCACTCTTAAACAGCTCTACAGCAAATCACAATTAAATAAATACCACTTCATAGCAGAGATTTGTTTTACAGCCAGGTTATTTGTGGGGAGAGAAAGAGAAGGGTGAATGAGCCACTGAAACTTTCGTTATAAAATTAAGGTAGTTTCCAAATATGGTGTCAATTCAACCTCAAGCTACATTTATGAAATGTCATGGCGATAAGTTATGGGCATTTGGAATGAAACAGAGAGATGGGATGAGAGGTGTGGAGGTAGACCAAAAATTGCAGCTGCTTTGGTTTATTGTCTGAAGGTCGAGTCTAGTGGCCTTTCTTTGGCCCAAATATTAGGAATACCTGTGTAAAATGATGGCATAGACACCAGGGAATGAGTGAAAAATGCAGCCGCATGAGTTGCTCTGGGGAACTCCCGGGCATGGGATCAGGGGAGCTGAAATCAAGGCCTGGTTCTGCTAGTCTCTGGAGCACCAGGAAGGAATTAGTGGGCGTGGAGAAGGGAGAGCTATCGTGGCCTTGTAGCTGACACTGAGAAATCACGACAGCGCTAGAGGGATCCAGTGACCTGGTCAACTGTCCCCAAAGAGGCTGACAGGCAACGCTGATACCTCCTTCACTCCACGGCCGATTCTCCCCCTCCTTTGCTTTTCCTGTCTCTTAATTTAATTCTGATGTTTTCCACCTGTCCAATTTTTTCACACAGGCTCCCACAAAAAAAAAAAAAAAAAAAACTTTGGGCAGGTGACCTGCGCCAGGCTTTCTGGCCTCCAGGAGAGACCAGGCACACTTTCATCTGGCCCCCCACCCAGACCTCTGCGTGTTAAGCTGCTTCAGTGTCCGACTCGGTGCGACCCTATGGTCTGCAACCTGCCAGGTTCCTCTGTCCGTGGACTTCCTGGGCAAGAATACTGGAGTGGGTTTCCATGCCCTGCTCCAGGGAACCCAGACCTCTACCACCTCTCAGATCTCATAATGGTATCCCTAGGATACTTGTGCTCCATCAAAAGCTTGAGTCCTGAAAAGCCTCTCCTTCTTAATGCCTCAAATGACCCCTAAAGACCTAGACTTGCCAGAAACAGCTCCAAGTTCGCTGTCCTTGGTCGTGTGCTGAGATCAGAAAGTGCACTCGTGCTGCTGAGAAGGCCAAAGCCTTCCGCTGGCGCACAGCAAAGCCGTGAGATGCTGAGCACCACCCAGAGCACTGCCTGGCCCAGATTAAATACCTCAAAAGTCACCACTTCGTCAGTCACTGACTAAATCAAAGCTCTGCGAGAGCAGAAGCCAGATTTTCTCCATCAGGACAGCTAGCCTGAGGCCTGAACATCAGCTGTCATCTATTTGTTCCATTCAACCAAACAGCAGCCTGGGCCCCGCACTCCGCTGTCTCTAAAGATGCATAAAAATGAAATTTAGCCCTTCCTGTAAAGAAGCTAGTAAGAGAGACAAATACATAATAGACTATTATAGTCCTAAATGGCACCTATGATGCTAGGTGTGACTGAAGAATAGACATCTTTCTTTAATCCATGTCAAATGATTCCCTGACTTCTAGAAATCACTTGCTGAAACCAAACCGTAGCAAATGACTCTTTCTGAGGGATGTATGAACTGGGGGAGTTCAGAGTCTAAATCAGAGAGGATAGTCCTAGATCACTCTGCTGTGGCCAGGCTGAACCTGGAGGCCCCACAATGGCAGAGAGACCCTGGAGAGACCCATTCTCATCAGAGAGATGAGAATATAAGAATATATTCAGGGGATGAAGAGCCAGATGGCAGATAAACTCAAAGTCATACTTACGAGGGAATGGTTGAAGAAGAGTCAAGCGGGGCATCCGGGCAAAGAGGACCTGGAAGATCCTAGTGAGGGTCTCAAGTGTCCATGCAGGACAGCCTCCTTGTGGCTGTACAGGTGATGGTGGGTGGTCTGTGCACATGGAGCTTCCTGGAGCTGCTAGGTTCACAGCTGCGAAATCACCCACGTGTGCCCTGTCCTCATCTCTCCTCTACTGCCCAGAAGAACAGCCTCCTGGTAAATGCTTGGTGTATGAGACCTGGCAATAGAGATTTGTGTGTGTGTGTGTGTGTGTGTGTGTGTGAAAAACTGTGTAAAAGACAGAGCAGACCTTTTGTTATTTTAGTTGCTGCCCCAAATGGCAGGAGTAAGACCAGTGGGTGCAAAAATAAGAGGTTAGGTAAAATACTTTTTTAAGTTTTGAAGAACTTTCTATGGAACAAAGTAGACCATGAAAAGGGGTGACAGGAGACAGTCATGAGCCGCGCCCCCACCCCCACCAGCTTTCAAATGCTCTACAAGCAATGGGCAGGTGAGCTGGCTTTGTTTTTAGGGCTTTGGGAGAATGTTCCATTCTTGGAAGAGTAAGTGGAGGCTGGGCTCAAGCTGGGGGCTACCTTAGGATCTGGGTGAAGAGCAAACTGCGGTGGGCAGACCACTGGGAGGTCCCAGAGGCTGGCAGGAGGTAGCTCGAGCAGGGCCCAGAAAGAGTTACATTGCTCTTCAGCCCGAGAACGTTTTTAAAGTTATTTCCTGTCAAATCAAACAGTTTCCAAATGATCACATGGGTTTGCTCAGTAAGCAGAGGGGCCCACGATGCTGTCCGACCGCATTCTGCATGTGATGGAGTCCCCGGTTCCCTCCCTCCTAATCTGATGAATCCTTGTCATAAATTCTGCCCAGGCCGTTGACAGGGTGGCTGCTGGCACGGGGCGAAGAGGAGAGGGCTGCTTTATGAGGGCCAGAGGAGACAGCAGGCCGCCAAGCCCTCTTTGAGAAGCTGGTAAATCAGCAACAGCAGGGAGGCAGGGGGAGGAGGGTGGCTTCACACAGGAGACACCCTGCCCGGAGCATCTCCCAAACACAAGTGAATAACCTGGAGGAGGAAGGGCTCTGAGCCTCCTGTAGCTGTGGAATCCTGAGGACCAAGGTAGCCAGGTACAATGAAGCAAGATTCCACCACCTTCTCGGAGCCTCCTGCATGCCACACTTTGGATCAAAAAGCACCAAGCCAGATGCTGGGAACACAGGACCACTGACGGAGAGAGTCCCTGCCAAACAGCTCACTTTCCAGAAGGGAGACCCACCCAATCAGAGAAGAAAGAGCTTCTATTATTAGTTGACTTGAGCTGCCCTAATAAAAGACCATACCCTAGATGGTTGGAACAACAGAAATGAATTTCCCCACAGTTCTGGAGGCTGGATGTTTCAGGTCAAGATCCCACCCAGGGAACCTTTTTTTTTTTTTTTTTTTTAAATTTTTTACTCAAAGACTTGCTTTATTATAGTACACATGGGATGGAACTGATGGGAGGGGGTGGATGTTGTGGGCAACCACTGCCCTGATTAGCATCGGATGCCCATCCCGATGGCCATGAATGTGCCAAAGGTGCCGCCACTCTGCATCATGGTTTTTCCGATGCCGCCCATCAGCTCCCGACCCCGCATTCCGATCCTGAGACAGGAAAAGGTGCCGAAGAGCGCCCCCGCCGCCATGCCCACGGCGCAACCCATCATGAAGCCCATCTTCACGCGGTCGAAACAGCTTGGCTGGGACTGTCCATAGGGACCCACGGCCACCGGCATCTCGTTCGTGGCTTTGGTCGCTCAGATCTACGTCTTACACGGAACGCCCCAGGGAACCTTTTGATATGGGCTCTTGTGGAGAGTTGAGCTAAGCTGCTCCATGGAATTCCTGCCTCAGAATCCATTTTGCTTGGCCCAGCAGATCTAGGAGATCTTAGACTGATGCTCAGAGAAGGCAATGGCACCCCACTCCAGTACTCTTGCCTGGAAAATCCCATTGGTGGAGGAGCCTGGTAGGCTGCAGTCCATGGGGTCGCTAAGAGTCAGACACGACTGAGCGACTTCACTTTCACTTTTCACTTTCCTGCATTGGAGAAGGAAATGGCAACCCACTCCAGTATTCTTGCCTGGAGAATCCCAGGGATGGTGGAGCCTGCTGGGCGCCGTCTATGGGGTCGCACAGAGTCAAACACGACTGAAGCAACTTAGCAGCAGCAGCAGCAGCAGCAGATTGATGCTACCATCCTCATGTAGGTACATACCCTGAATAGCAGCCACAGAGTCACAAGCAAATATAAGTTTCCAATAGGACTTTCTCAGCAACCGTGTGAGTTACAGTCAACCCTGCCTCCCAATTCCTGCTCGTATGATGCACCCCCAGGAAAATGTTAGTCCTTCAGTCATGTCTGGCTCTTTGCAGTCCCATGAACTGTAACCCTCCAGGCTCCGCTGTCCACGGGATTCTTCAGGCAAGAATACTGGAGTGGGTAGCCATTCCCTTCTCCAGGGAATCTTCTCAACCCAGAGATCAAACCAGGTCTTCTGTACTGCAGGCAGATTCTTTACCGTCTGAGCCACGAGACTTACCAAAACCCTGATTTTGGGTTTGAATTGACCAATCCAGCCCTAGCCCAAGAATCCCAAAGCACTATACCCCACAGACTCTAATAAAGACACATGCTCAAATCGATCCTGCCCCTCTCTATCTGTACACTCTGCCTTGACCTCCCCATGTGGCCCCTTAAAGCATGCTTGGGTATATCCTCCAGGACAAAAAGGAATCAATTCAGTTCAGTTGCTCAGTCATGTCCAACTCTTTGTGACCCCCACGGACTGCATAACACCAGGCTTCCCTGTCCATCACCAACTCCTGGGGCCTGCTCAAACTCTTGTCCATTGAGTCGGTGATGCCATGCAACCGTCTTATCCTCTGTCATCCCCTTTTCCTCACACCTTCAATCTTTCCTAGCATCAGGGTCTTTTCAGATGAATCAGTTCTTCTCACCAGGTGGCCAAAGTATTGGAATTTCAGCTTCAACATCAGTCCTTCCAATGAATATTCAGGGCTGATTTTCTTTAGGATAGACTGGTTGGATCTCCTTGCAGCCCAAGGGACTCTCAAGAGTCTTCTCCAACACCACAGTTCAAAAACATCAGTTGTTTGATGTTTGGCTTTCTTTATGGTCCAACTCTCTCACATCCATACATGACTACTGGAAAAACCATAGTTTTGACTAGATGGGCCTTTGTTGGCAATGTAATGTCTCTGCTTTTTAATATGCTGTCTATGTTTTTCATAGCTTTTCTTCCGAGGAACAAATGTCTTTTAATTTCATGGCTGCAGTCACCATCTGCAGTGATTTTGGAGCTCAAGAAACTAAAGTCTGCCATTGTTTCCATTGTTTCCCCATCTATTTGCCATGAAGTGATGGGACCGAATGTCATGATGTTTATTTTTTTGAATGTTGAGTTTTAAGCCAGCTTTTTCACTTTCCTTTTTCACTTTCATCTAGAGCCTCTTGAGTTCCTCTTCACTTTCTGCTATTTATTCCTAGGAATAAATGTCTCCATTTCAATTTTCCTTGTAGATGATTTTTGAACTGTGGCTCACCATTCAGGACCCTGTGCTCTACTCAACAAAAGTCAGTTTAGCAAATTAATCACAGCTCTCATCCTGGCTTATTGACAGCTGCCTTTTTGTTCTGTCCTCATATGGCAGAGAAAAAGAGAGCTCTCTGGTGTCTCTTCTTATAAGGGCACCAATTCTATTGGATCAAGGCCCCAACCTTATGATATCACTTAATTACTTTCATAAAGGTCTTCTCTCCAAATATAGTTACACTGAGGGTTGGGGCTTCAACCCATGAATTTGGGGAGGGACACAGGTATTCAGTCTATAACAAAGTTCTAAAAAAATTAACTCTAGTAAGAGATGATGTGCATGTGTGCTTAGTCACTTCAGTCGTGTCCGACTCTTTGCAACCCCTCGGACCATATCCCACCAGGCTCCTCTATCCAGGAGATTTTTCCAGCAAGAATACTAGAGTGGGTTGCCATGCCCTCCTCCAGGGGATCTTCCTGACCCAGGGATTGAACCTGTGTCTCCTGCATTGCATGCAGATTCTTGACCACTGAGCCACAAGGGGAAGCCCAATAAGAAGTGACAAATGCTGTTATAAAATTAAACAAAGCCCTGTGGAGTGACTTGTCTGACAGAGGGGGTTAGGAGTGAGGGAGTAATCTAGGAAAATCCATAGACGAGGTATTGGATTCTGCTCCATGTAGAATAAGAAAGAATCCAACCAGTGAAAAAATAGAGGAGAGAGACCACATTGGATAGTGGGGAAGAGCACAAGAGGTCTGGATGAAAATCCTGCCTCTGATCCTACTAGTTTTTGTTGCTGGACAAACATTTGAACCTCTCTGAATCTCAGTTTACTCATCTATAAAAAGGAAGTCGGAGAGTCCACTTGACATGGTTGCTGTGGAGGTTAACAAATGAACTCCTTTAAGGGGCTGAGCAGACAATGCTCCCTAGTGAGAGATGGCATTCCAGGCAGAACAGGGGGTGAGAGCTTGTCAGTCACATGGAGCCTTCAAAATAGACGGCCTGTTTAGGGAAAGGTGAGCAGTTCAATGTGGCATCTTCCAGAACATTGAGGAGAAGACCAAGACCTGGGTTGAGTCCAGACTGGGAGTCTATTTAATGACATGCTAAGGAGTTGAACTCTTTTCTGAGAGCTCTATGGAGCTGTTGTTGGGTGACTTGGGGAAAAAAGTGACATGAAAAGTCCTAGATTTTAGGAAGATCACTCTGGTTTCTGCATGAAGCAGGAGCTGAAGACAGAAGCAGAGCAGGGCCAAGCAACAAGGCTTGGGTATCCAAGATGGTGGCCAAGAAACTGTCCCAACAACCATTCCACCTGGCAGCCTCATCACTCTCCACTTCAAAGAGCCTCTGCTGAACTTCCACAATATGCAAGGCCCAGGCCAAGGGCTTCAAAGGAGACTCTGCTTCCAACCCCCATCGCCAGTCTCTTCCCACCACACCTTGCCAGTTTTTCCCCAACACTCTCCAGCAGATATGCTGGGCCCCAGCCAAACAGACTGAACGGGTTTTCCTGATAGAATGACCTTAAACTATTTCTTCTCTCCATACCCTTGTTCTTGCTGTGGGGACTTCTATGCCTGGGTTTGGATCACTCCTTTGCTGGCACTGTGTGACCTATGGCAGATCACTTAGCCTTTCTGTTCCTTCATATGTGTAATTTAAATAGTGACAGTACTTGCAGGAACATTGTCAAGCGTACCTAAAACATTTAGCACAAGATCTAGCATGTTCCCTGCCACTTGCCAGCAAGACTCCCAAAGTCCGCTCCTAGGATCTGGCTTCTCACCACTGACCTCCACAGTCTGTCCCCTCATTCTGTTCTCAGAAGCTGACATATGTTACAGTCTTCTGGGCACATTAGTTTTCTTCCCCAGAAAACACTCCCCTGTGGAGAGATCTCACAAGGACTGTATAGTCCTCCCCCGGGTGTCCTCTCAGAACTGAGCACACATGATTGTGTAGCTATTTGAATGGGGCACATATCTGTACAGAGTTGGGCTCTGCTGGGTAAACAGCACAACACAAAGACCCATCCACCCAAGACACCATGTCCACACTCCCTTCTAAGTGTTTTTTCTTCCTGCCAATAGTCCCTGATGATCAGACCAGAAGGGGGCACAGACCCAATGAAAGCCTGCTAATAAAATGGCCAGGCATACATGACACGGCCCAACCAAAACCAGGAGCCAAGACAGTCAGGGTCACTGCTGAGAACATTGTTGGACACAAGAAGAAAATCATGCAAGGGCAACAAGAGTTGAAATTGAAAGGACTTTGGAAGTCCTGAAATCAAGACAGAGTGATTGAGGAGAATACAGAACTGGAGCATGGGAGCCCACAACAAGTAAATGTTCTGAGAAACCAGAAATTAATAGTGGTCTTAGAAATTACATATATCGAAGATCTACTACGTGCCACCTACTAGTTAAGCAATATATGGATTATCTAATTTACTTATTTTTATAAAAACCTAAAGAGTGATCACTATTATTAGACCTATTAGAAGAAATTGAGTCACAGAATGGTTAAATGCTATAAGCCCCCATTGCCCAGCTCGTTTATCAATTCCTTATAAGAAACCCTCACACTATCCCCTATGCCCACCACCAGTTACTTAACATAACACAGGTAGATTTCCTCTCCTTGTAAGTACAGAAGCAGAAAATACTGTGGAAGCAGACTGCACACCAGACAGGAAAAATGTGCAAAAAGGAGAAGCACCCTGTCAAACATGGCACAGACTAGACCTAGTTCCCAGGGGCTGCCTAGACCCCTGGGGTTGTCAGAATCACTCATTCTCCTGGGCCCCGAAGGTTGGGTCATACATGACTAATATCCTTTAAAGACTTTGTACATATTGTGCCTCTTTTTTCCAGCCAGCTCATAAGGTCCTTGAAGACGAAAATCGTGCCTTCTCATGCTCTTTGTCCTTTGGCAAATGAGAGTGTCCTGAACTTTTTTCAAAAATCATCTCTGTGGCTCCGTTCAGAGTGCCAGTGCTCCCACCCATGGACATAGGATCCTTCAGGGCTCTCCAAAGGCATTGGAGCCCTTAGGTGTAATCTGAGAACTACCAGCAGAATAAATAAATCCCTGCCCTGGTGGCAAATACTTCCCTTTACTTCTTCCCCTATAAATGGAAACTTCTCCAACCCAGTCTCAGGAGTGCTCTCTAATGGGTTCTTTGTTTTGTTTATTCCACTTAGCTCAAGCCAGAAGCAAACAAGAGCAAATGTACAAGGAGCCACCTAGCATAGATCGTGGCATGGACTCAGGAATTCTGTTTCCTCCAGTACTGCTTAATCTGAAGAGTGCAAACTTTGGTGTTTTAAACGGTCCTTGAAATGGTTGGGCAGTGGGTGGTAGTTCCCATGGACAAGAAGCCTTCTTCTCAGCCCATAGACAGACTTGCCGTGCCGGCAAGAACAGTGTAAACTTCAGGCTCTTACCTCTGGGGCTCCCAGATGGTCCCTCTGATAGTAATGAGCAGAGAGCTAGACTAGTCCATACCTCCAAATGGAGGTCCCAGCTCAGGATCCATCCAGAGGAAACAGCCTCAGAAGAAGCAGCTTCTTCAGGGCTGGATGGAAAAGGAGAGTCCTGACCTGAGAAAAGGGCAGAAGCTGGGGCCTGCAAAGCTGAAAACCTCATGTAAGTTTCAAAATAGCAAGGAAGGCATCAAGGAAATCCCCACATCCAGGGGCCAAAGCTAAACTATGAAGACTGGAGCACAAGGCAGCAGGTAGGGAGGTCTACAAATGTGGGTTTAGTCAAGGTAAGTGGAAATGAGTGACTGTCTATGCAGTGGTTTTCAAACATTTTTTTAATTTAATTTTTAATTGGGGGAGAATTGCTTTTCAATGTTGGGTCGGTTTCTACCATACAACAACACAAATCAGCCATAATTATACATATGTCAAACTTTTTAAAAGTATTTACTTGCTTATTTATTTATTTGGCAGTGTCAGGTCTTAACTGCAGTACCCAGGATCCTCGTTGCAGCATCTGGACTCCAGAGTGCGAGAAATCAGTAGTTGCGGCACACAGGTTTAGTTGCTTCATGGCATGTGAGATCTTAGTTCCCTGACCAGGGATCAAACCCATATCCCTTGCATTGCAAGGAGAACTCTTAACCTCTGGACCACCAGGGAAGTCCCTCAAACATTTTTAATAGATGAACTCTCTTTTAAAAATGAAAGCTATGCAACCCCAACACATAAACAATATTTTAAAAACCAGTTTTTAGGATATTAATACATCTACTAATTATAAAAACAATGGAATTGATTTTATCAGAATGAAAATTTGAAATGGAGTATATGATTGGGGTTTTATTTCACCTGCAGCATCTAATTTATTTCAGCATTTTATTTTGGTTCTAGAGTTTCCAAGGAAAATATAAATCCTGATCACAGAGACAAGTTGTTGCAAATGATAAATAGTTCTTTTTAACCAATTGCTTTGCCGTAAGATAATCTTCAACTAGGCAGCAAATGGAAAGTTTTACTCTGAAATTTGCAAATAAAAAAAAATGAGCAAACACGTTGATGAACAACTCAAATTTGCATAAGCACTAAAAGAGATCCTGTTGGTTTAAAAATCCCCAGTCTGGAATATCTACTAACATTTGTCACTTTATTTCAAAGGATTGCAGTGAGCTGGCAGTATGGCCCATTTGGCCTGTCTCAAAAGTTTCTTTCTGTATGGAGTGGACATAGAAGCCAAAGAGGCCCCTGGTGGGGAACTTATGAACAACCCAAGAATTCAAGAAGAAACAAACTACCTAGTCCATACCATCAAATTGCTTAGAAGCAAAAAAAAAAAAAAAAAAAAAAAGTAGTTTGAAAGACTTAAGACAAAACCCCAGGTGTATTATGTATTAACTGTGTGAGATTGGGAAATTATTTAAATTTTCTGAGCCTAAATATTCTTATCTCTAAATCTGGAATAGTAGTTTTCTTTCATTGGACTGTTACAAATATTAAATGAGATGCTGTATGTACAGGGCTAGCCATTCAGTAGCTCAGTAACTAGGAACGAGGATGGAGCCAGAGGGGCCTGATATAGGCAGACACGGAAGCCTGGGGGTTGTCTTGGCAACCACATCCAGGCCTGACAAGGTCTCATGAGCAGGCCCTGATCAGGTCCAGAGGGAAGGGAGGAACTGGGGCTCACTTGGTTCTTCCTGCCTCCATAAGGATTGTTACAGGGGACAGAATAGAGCCCAGATGAATAGCTGGAGAAGGCAGAAGTTGCAGGCCAGGAAGACCAGGAGATGCTAGCGATCAACATGGTACATGCAAGGACACTTGTGCCCCAGGGATCATTCTTCTGGGATTCCTCTGCATGCAGATTTCTGCAAATAGATATCCCCTGCTCACTTTCCCCTCAGAAGTCTGTAGAAGAAAGATGGCAGCACCCATGCCAGGCTTTTAACAGATCAAGCAGAAGGGGACACACCAGGGCAATGCTGCTTAGAGGTGCAAAACCCAGCCCTATACCCTGAACACACATATACTAGGAGGTCACCGTTTCATTAATGGAAACTCTGGGTACCTCTCCCTGTTCAAGATCCAAGTCCCATGTTCCTTTATCCCTTCCCCAAATAGCTGCCTGACCCCATGCACATATATGATTCCTAGAGCAGTGGTCCCCAACTTTTATAGCACCAGGGACTGGTTTCGTGGAAGACAATTTTTCCACAGACCGGAGGAGGGAAGATGGTTTCGGGATGATTCAAGCCCATGACATTTATCGTGCATGTTATTTCTACTATTATTACATCAGCTTCACCTCAGGCATTTGATCCCAGAGGTTGGGGACCCATGTCTTAGAGAACTTCCTTCCTGTATTCAACCCCATTGGGATCTCTAAACAGGATCCTCACGCTTCCTTTGCCCTAGGTAATTAACCACCACTGTAGCTAGCTGACTCAGCCAACAGCAGCTCTGTCAGGTCTATCTAATCCCTAATTAGAGATGGACCAAGATGAGATAAGAGAGTAGATTCTTTAGAGACAGAAAGAAAGTGAAGCCCTAACACTGCAGCCTTCCTCACAATGTGCAGGAAGGCAACACCCTTCAACGTAGGCTGATGCTTTCTTTTTGGCAGAATTTGTTGAATCCCAAAGGTCTTCTTAATTCCCTCACTGCTGATCCATGACTCAAAGCCTCAAGTCCTGTGAGCAAAGAGCCTCACAGGCATGTGGCTTCTTGTTGGAATAATATTTCAAAGGGGAGGGAGAGTCCTCACCCTCTTCTAATGGATCTCTTAACAAGCTTACGTAAAGATCACCGATTCACAGAGATCATTGTCCGGGTGACAGGGAGCTGTAATTGATTATTGTGACTTAGATGCTTAGAGAATGATTCATTAGGGCCCCATCATCCCAGTCATTTTTAATGGGAAGGGTTGGGTGGTGCGTAAATATAGTTATGACAGGCAAGGAGAGAACAAACAGGCCAGGGAGAAAAAGAACCACAGAGGTCTCTGCAAGGTGAAGCCTTTCTTTCCCAGAAGGTTGAGATCATTCTGTCAGAGATTCTCTTACAGCAATTGCCTTGACCCAGTTCTACAGCAGGACCTAAGCAGTGCCAAGCAACATGCCCTTCCTAGGCATCTCAGAACGTCAAGCAGAGAGCTCCACAGTAGACACAATTAAATGAGAGACTGGGGTATAATGGTTGTACCATTTCTAAAGTGTACTTGATTTGACTATAGGATATCCACTGTGCACTCTTGAGAGTCCCTTGGACTGCAAGGAGATCCAACCAGTCAATACTAAAGGAAATCAATCCTGAATATTCTTTGGAAGAATTGATGCTGAAGTTGAAGCTCCAAAACTTTGGCCACATGAGGCGAAGAACTGCCTCATTGGAAAAGACCCTAATGCTGGGAAAGATTGAAGGCAGGAGGAGAAGAGGCTGGTAGAGGATAAGGTGGTTGGATAGCATCAACGATTCACTGGGCATGGGTTTGAGCAGGCTCTGGAAGATGGTGAAGGACAGGGAGGCCTGGAGTGCCTGGCATCCATGGACACAACTGAGTGACTGAACAACAGCTGTCCAATGTATAGTCAGGCTTACCTTTCTTGAGGGTCAATAAACTCCAGGTCAATACACTTTTGATCCTTCCTTTGCAAATAAGATCAAAATGAACCCCAAGGAATTTGATTCCTTGTTATATGAAAAAAAAAATTGTTTCATTGTGATCTCAAGGAAAGTCATGTCTGAGTCATCATGAAACCATCTCATTCTCTAGGATAATGCCTTGCACCTAATGGGTACTCTAAATTGTTTATTGAAGTTCTAGAATCGGGTTGTATAACCAGTATGACCCACTTCACCAAAACAGTGTCCATTTTCTTCCTAACATTCAATTTAACCATTTAAATTTAAGTCCAAATTAACAGGATATCCAGTTTCTCTTTCTTGGGATTTCCTTGGCCTAGAATTGCCTATGAGTCCAATGTTTATTCAAAACAAAGGGGCTGTTCCAATTTTCAAACTCCAAGTAAAGTGAGAAGTAGTGAATCAGATTAGTCCATGACTAAAGCCCCAGTGGGTCCTTACCGCATTGATTTCTGTCAGAAATAGATATGCTTGAGCACACAGCAGTGATAACACCCTTTCTAGTCCAGATCCTTATGCTAACAGGAGTTTTCTTTCAGAGAAATAAAAGCCCACATAAGGTACTCAGGAGTTGGATTGGGCCAAAGATGTCCCCACCTTGACCTCCCAACGTCTTTGCTGTCCCCTTATGTGCTCAGCTATTGCCCCCTGGACAGAAGGGGCTGGATAAGGGGAGGGGCTCCAAGATTTATCCACTAGTTCTAGAAGAGACAGATTTGGTGAAGACACAGAGATCAGCCTTACATGAAGTCTTCACGCAAATGTTATTTTTTATTGTGCTACTTTTTCTGTAAAGAATAAGTTCTGCTCCAAAATATTTTCTTGATATCCCCTAGAAAGACAGAAAAACAGAGAAGTCTGCAACTTTAAATGGATTTTTTTTTATTTTTCCTTGTTCATTTTTTTTTAAATTGAAACTTTTAAATTAATCATGCCTCTCAGTTAGGGTACATTATCATCATTATTCTGTACACTTTTCCTTTTATCATATTTTCCCTTTAATGCCTGTTTCTGACTCATCTTTCTAACACTAACTCTAGTCCTAAACATTCTCTTGTGTTTTTGTTGTTCAGTCGCTCAGTCATGTCTGACTCTTTGCAACCCCATGGACTGCAGCACACCAGGCTTCCCAGTACTTCACTATCTCCAAGAGTTTGTTCAGATTCATGTCCACTGAGTCGGTGATGTTATCTAACCATCTCATCCTCTGCCACCCTCTTTTCCTTTTGCCTTCAATCTTTCCCAGCATCAGTGTCTGTTCCAGTGTGTTGGCTCTTCATATCAGGTGGCCAAAATATTGGAACTTCAGCTTTAGCATCAGTCATTCCAATGAAAATTCACAGTTGACTTCCTTCAGGATTGACTGATTTGACCTCCTTGCAGTCCAAGGGACTCTCGGGAGTCTTCTCCAGCACCACAATTCAAAGGCATCAATTCTTCAGCCCTCAGCCTTCTTTTTGGTCTAACTCTCACATTCATACATGACGACTGGAAAAACCATAGCTTTGACTCTGGCCCTTTGTTGGTAAAGTGATATTTTTGCTTTTTAATACACTGTCTAGGTTTGTCAGAGCTTGTTTATACCTGTTCCTATGAAAATAAGCTTTTTTGTGTGTAATCTCATTCTATTTACTGATTTTTAATGATGTATTATTTTAAGGTCTATCATATACAGTCCATTGCTTTTAACTTATAGCATCCCGTGTTGTGCTCAGTCTCTTCAGTCGTGTCTAGCTTTTTGCAATCCTATGGACTGTAGCCCACCAGGCTCCTCTGTCCATGGGATCTCCCATGGACAAGAATACTGGAGTGGGTTGCCATGCCTCCTCCAGGAGATCATCCCAACCCAGGAATCATACCTGCATCTCCTGCCTTGCAAGCAGATTCTTTACCCCTGAGCCACTGGGGAAGCCCAACTTACAGCATAGTACCCCATAAAATGCAACCCCACATTTAACAATCCACTCCCCAAGGAGTGGACACTGAGTTGCCTCCAACACCTTCTTTCATAGCAGCATTACAGTGCCCATCCCCATTCAGGTCACCTATGGACCTGTGTGAACTTTGTGCTGAATCATAGAGTATGAGTACACTTAATTTAGCCAAATACTGGCAGATTGTTCTCCAAAATGTCTGCATCAGCCTACACTAACCCTGCAGAGCATGCGACTTACACAAATATCACTCTTTGTAACATGTCTTAATACCTGGCAAGAAAAATATTCCCTTTGTTGTTGTTGTTTTTTTTTAAACTCCCTTAGGTATTCATGGATCTTAATCCTTCCAGATATTTTTAGGTTATTTTTATCAAGTCCATCAAAATATCTTACTGGAATTTTAATGAAATTGTATTGTATATGTATATTGATTTGAGTAGGAAGTAACTTGATAAGATTGACTCACTCCATACAGCAACAAGGAATGTTTCTCCATTTAAATAAATCATCTTCTGTGTACTCCAATAATGTTTAACCTTTTCCCATAGAAATCTGTGTACTCTTGACTAAGTTCACTCCTAGATGGCTTATACTTTTTATTGGTAATATGAAGGCTACCTTCTTTTCTTACTGTGTTTTTAGTTGATAGCTGATTATTGCTGATGAAAAATAACTTTAATTATACATAAGTTGATCTGACAGCAAACTTATTGAACTTTCTTATTACTTCTAATGGTGTGTCTATTTTGTTATTTTTTTATGGAAGCTTCTTTAAATTTCATCTTACTGGTTACCTCACTCAACTATAGTTACAGCAAATATTTCTTCTTGGGATCTTTTTGTTTCTTTGTTCCGGCTATATGGAGGTTATAGATTTAAAAAGCTGTTTGAGTTACTTTTTTAAAGAGATAACATAGTGAATAATGGGAGCTAAGAAGAAAAATCAAATTCTATTTTAATATGGAATATGTTCTACATAAAAGCTAAAACTGGAAGAAAATACTCCTCTTGGTTCTTAGAAGATTTGCGAGTACTGTCTAGGGTAAACTTTTTTGTTTAACAGTAGTACAGCTAATGTTACACATTAGTGATAAATTAAGACATAAAGGTTATATGAGAGTTTATAAAAACAAGTCTTTCAACAGCTGTGTTAAGAAGATGTCTTATGAAAAGAAATGGAAGGACATTTGTTACACAGCAACACTGACAGTTGTAAGCACAACGATAGTTACTTAACCTGAGTGACTAGGGCAGGAGGCTAACTACTGCATGTGGTCCTCCCAAGAAGTGTCTGCTTCCTCTTCCTAGGTCTCCAGTTCTACATCCTTCACCCGCTGTCTTGTTTACACCTTTGGTTACAGTATTGCAGAGGTTAAAGTTATCCCAACCAGAAACATTCATAAAGAATGCTCCCAGTTCATTGAACTTTTGTCAGTTTTGCTGGGTACATTTCAAGCAGTAGCAGATGTTTCTCCTGTGCTATTCATAGCCTTACTTGTGTTTCCACAAGCAGGAAGAACCCTGAAGCAAATGAGAGCTGTGTGTGTGCATGCAAAGTCATTTCAGTTGTGCCCAACTCTTTAAGACCCTATGGACTGTAGCCCACCAGGTTCCTATGTCCATGAGATTCTCCAGGCAAGAATACTGGAGTGGGTTGCCATGCCTTCCTCCAGGGGATCTTCCTGGCCCAGGAACTGAAGCCACATTTCTTACATCTCCTGCATTGGCAGGCAGGTTCTTTACCACTAGTGTCATCTGGAAAACCCAAATGAGAGCTATTTCTAACTAAAAACAGGAATGGCGGTGGTGGTGGTTTAATCGCTAAGTCATGTCCGAGCGACTCCACAAACCATAGCCTACCAGGCTCCTCCATCCATGGGATTTCTCAGGCAAGAATACTGGAGTGAGTTGCATTTCCTTCTCCACAGGATTGTCCCAACCCAGGGATTGAACCTGCATCTTCCACATTGCAGGCAGATACTTTACCAATACTATATTCTAAATGCAAATCCAGTTTGGAAGGAATATGTCATAAGTTTCAAAATCCTTCTATGGATTTTCAAATGATGGTAGTGATCCTGATCACACAGAGATCATATGGAAGAGTCATATTCTTTCACACCACCAAACCCTTTTCCTGATTCTTTTCTTACAGCCAATCAAAGAGCAGCTGGAGGCCTCTAGGGCTCCACCCAACAGCAAAGATGAGACTCCATTCCCATCTTGGACAAGGGGCTGAGAACCACTCCACTTTGGAGTGGGCAGAGAGGTCTGCCATCACCAGAGCCAGCTCCCTGAGGAAGGAGCTGGGACCAGAGGGAAGGAGTGACTGGTACTGGGCCATGAATTTTGCTCAACTCTTTTAAGACAGACACATGCTGCCACCTGGTTCCTATTACAGCCTCAGTGCACTGAGACTCGCCCACTGAGGCACCCAGGTGGAAGACTGAAGCTGAGGCCCTGTGTGCTTGGAGCCGGAGAATGTTCCCAGCATATCACAATTACAGAAACATCTGTGCCCAACAGTTTCCAGCCGAACTGCTGTGAAAATTTACAGTGTTCGATTGCTTTCAGAATTTCTCACTTCTCAGCCTGAGGCAGGGTGGTCTCAAGGCTGCCAGTGAGTTGCTGCAGGAAGTGAGAGAGATCACAGTTTCCAGGGTCTGGATGAAATGTGGCATAAGGGTGTGAGAGGTGAGCCTGGAGCCTTGCGTGCTGCGAACTTCCATCAACTGATCAATCCTTCCTTCCCTTTTAATTCAATCAACATATACTTGCTGAGCATGGTGTGAGCTAACTTTACAATGGGTCAAAATCTGAGTAAAGGTTGGTCTTCAAAGAGCCAACAACTTCGTGAGAAGTAACCAATGATCAAAAATGATTCAAATAATAAAATATTATTTATTTGGAAACCAAGAGACACCAAAGAAATGGCAATCATGAACTATATATATATATATATATATATATATATATATATATACACACCAAAGGTAAACAATCCTATTGGTTTTGTAAGTGCCATCTAGAATAGCACAACCCTAATTATGGTCCTTAAACTAGCAACAATAGCATCCCTGGGTTTCTCGTTGGAAATGTAAATTCTCTGACACTCCCCTACCACCACCGCTGCAACACCTGCCCCCCACCAGTATTCCCAGTAATCTGGGAATAGGACCTAGGAATCTGTGTATTGCAAGTTTTCCAAGTGATACTAAACCTTAAGAAGCAACAGTCCAGGATATGGACAAAATAAAAAACCAATCCTAGGCAAATAAATTACCCAAAACAACCGAACCTGATTTGTTCAGGGGACCAGAGGAGACAGGCAAAAAGAACAGACTTACCAGTGCACTGCAGCAAACGGTCATGGCATTCAACATTAGAAGCAGGGTAGAATTTTCAAGGAGCAGTAAGAACCAGCAAAGGGAAGAATTGATATAAAGTCTGAGGAAAATCACAGAGATTTTGCATGAGGATATTTTCTAAAAATTCTTAAATGTTGTTAATAGATAATGTCATACAAAGACCACTCAACTATTAAAGGGTAATCTATCACTGTGTGGTTGTTGTGGAAATAGGTCAACAAGACTTTGATCACAATTTACACAACGTATGCACAACCATCACTACCTCCTTACTATGCTATGAACTTCGGAGTTTCATGTTTTCCTGCTTTTAAATGTTTTGTAATGTTTAATTCTATATGTCTACTTGATTACTTTACAGGGCTTCCAGATATTTGATTAAACATTATTCTAGAAATATCTACGAGGGTATTTCTGGATGTTTCTGGAGGAGATTAACATTTTGATCGATTGCAGATTGCCCTCCCCAGTGCAGCTGAGTCTCCTCCAATCTGTTGAAGGCCTAATTTGGTAAAAGATAACGGAAGGTAGGAGCAGACACTGGCAATTGTGCAAGAAATTTTAGTTGCTCCTGTGTAATTCCTGATCTGAATCAAAGGATACTTTTAGATTTGATAATGCTTGCTGGGGTTCTTTGGTGGTAGTTTGGGTTGAAGTTTCTCTTGGTTAGTTGGTTCACCAGTTTGAGAGAATTTCTTTCTGTTTTAATTTTTTGTTGCTTTTGAAACCATTTATCTGAAGGAAAACATGAGTTAGAAATTGAGGCACAGCGAATGAAGAGACTCATAATAAATTATCTTAAAAACAAGCTATGATTATGTATTTAACTTTGCAGAGACAGGAAAAATTATCTCCTAGACTTTAATTTTTTTTTCTTAATTCCACCACCATAGAAGAACAGAAGAAAAAGGGAAGAGAAAGCCATCCTCATTATGTCTTTGATAGAAAAATTTAGATTCTGGCCAGTCATAAATATGTGCCCAACTTATATTTGAGGGAATATAAACAAAGAAAGAACAGATCTCATTTTTAATTGTCAATGGAAATTTAAAAATAATGAGTTAAAGAAAATTCTCTTGGGCAATTATACAGAAGATTTACTCTATGCTGTCCTTGACCTAGGAGACAGGGCCACAAGACTTGCATGTTTCAAAGAGAGGAAATGCAACATATGAAAACAGAGTTAGCAGAAACAAAATATCAGTCTTTGAATCAGAGCAGAGAGCTCTAAAGGCTAATAGAGAGGTTCCAGAATAGTCCTCCCATTAAATAAGTGAGGAAGATCAGACTAAGGGAGAAATGGGCAAAAATAAGCACAGAAAAATAGACAAGCAAACATAAAAAGGCATTTTACCTAAGAGAAAAATGCAAATAATTATAAATGTATGTGTGCTAAGCCACTTCAGTCAGGTCTGATTCTTTGTGACCCCAAGGGACTATAGCCTGCCAGGCTCCTCTGCCTGTGGAATTTTCCAGGCCAAGAATACTGGAGTGGGTTGCCATGCTCTCCTCCAGGGGATCTTCCTGACCTAGGGATCAAACCCATGTCTCTTAAAATCGCCTGCATAGGCAGGTGGGTTCTTTACCACTAGCACCACCCAGTTTCATTGGAAATGAAAGTTATTAGTTAAAACAACAATAAGATATATTTTGCACTTACTATATTGCCAAAGATTTAAAATGTAACAATATCAAGTGTTGGTGAAGAAGTGGAGAAATTGGAACTCTTTACTCTATGAGTCAGTAACTGGTTTTGCAACAAATATAGAAAGCAGTTGAGCATAACACTGAACATACGTGACTGTGATCATCTCTTTCCCAGGTTTACACCCTAAAGAAACTTCAGCAGATGTGCCTCAGGAAAAAAATCTAGCAATGTGCACAACAGAATTGTTTGTCATACTGAAAAGCTGCAACAACCCAAATATCCATTAAGAAGAGAATGACTAAATAGAGATGAAGTCATAAAACAGCATTCCACTTAGGACTGAAAATAAATGGACTATAAGTACATGGCTAAATCTCATAACCTGTATGCAGGTTAAGAAGCAACAGTTAGAATTGGACATGGAAAAACAGACTGGTTCCAAATAGGAAAAGGAGTACGTCAAGGCTGTATATTGTCACCCTGCTTATTTAACTTATATGCCGAGTACATCATGGGAAACACTGGGCTGGAAGAAGCACAAGCTTGAATCAAGATTGCCAGGAGAAATATCAATAACCTCAAATATGCAGATGACACCACCTTTATGGCAGAAAGTGAAGAGGAACTAAAAAGTCTCTTGATGAAAGTGAAAGAGGAGAGCGAAAAAGTTGGCTTAAAGCTCAACATTCAGAAAATGAAGATCATGGCATCTGGTCCCATCACTTCATTGGAAATAGATGGGGAAACAGTGGAAACAGTGTCAGAGTTTATTTGGGGGGGAGCTCCAAAATCACTGCAGATGGTGATTTCAGCCATGAAATTAAAAGACGCTTACTCCTTGGAAGGAAAGTTATGACCAACCTAGATAGCCTATTGAAAAGCAGAGACATTACTTTGCCAACAAAGGTCCATCTAGTCAAGGCTATGGTTTTTCCAGTGGTCATGTATGGATGTGAGAGTTGGACTGTGAAGAAAGCTGAGTGCTGAAGAATTGATGCTTTTGAACTGTGGTGTTGGAGAAGATTCTTGAGAGTCCTTTGGACTGCAAGGAGATCCAACCAGTCCATTCGAAAGGAGATCAGCCCTGGGTGTTGTTTGGAAGGACTGATGCTGAAGCTGAAACTCCAGTACTTTGGCCACTTCATGCAAAGAGTTGACTCATTGGAAAAGACGCTAATGCTGTGAGGGATTGGGGGCAGGAGGAGAAGGGGACGACAGAGGATGAGATGGCTGGATGGCATCACTGACTCGATGGACATGAGTTTGAGTGAACTCCGGGAGTTGGTGATGGACTGGGAGGCCTGGTATGCTGCGATTCATGGGGTCTCAAAGAGTCGGACACAACTGAGTGACTGAACTGAACTGAACTGAACTGACTAAAATCTCATAAATATAGCTAAAAGGATAAAAAGCATATCAAAGAAAAATACATTATAGAATTTTCAGTTTAATAAAGTACAAAAACAAGTAATACTAATCAATATACTATTTATTGATAGGGTGTGTGTGTATATATGTATTATTATATAATACATATATATAGCTCAGACGGTAAAGAATTCGCCTGCAGTGCAGGAGACCTGGGTTGGGAAGATCCCCTGGAGGAGGGCCTGAATACCCACTCGATTATTCTAACCTGAAGAGTCCCCATGGATAGAGGAGCCTGATGGACCACCATCCATGGGGTCACAAAGAGTCAGACATGACTGAGCGACTAAGCACACACACATACATAATATAAGTGAAGTCGCTCAGTCGTGTCCAACTCTTTGTGACCCCACGGACTATAGCCTACCACGCTCCTCCCTCCATGGGATTCTCCAGGGAAGTGTACTGGAGTGGGGTGCCATTGCCTTCTCCAGATAGAAAAACATAAATAACATAAAACCAAAATCCACAAAAATGGTTAGCTCTAGGGGTTAAATGAAGATGGAAGTTGTACAGAAGAGGAACACATGTAAGACGTGAAAAGTATGAACAATGCTCTATTTCTTTATCTAGTTGAAAGGTATCCAGGCATTGGTTTTATTAGTCTATAAACTATACATATGCCCTTTTGTACATTTAACTGTCATCATTAAAAATAAAATTAAACTTTAAGACATAAACTGGTAGTTAAAAGGTTAAGGAAGTTTCCCAGGTAACTACAAGTAAACATCGCAGCCTGGACTTGAACTCAGATGATCTAATTTCAGCACCCAGGCTTGTAAGGACTGTGTTATTCAGCCTATCATGCCACTAGTCAATACAAGACTCCTCACCTAACCTTGCTGAGTCTCGGCTTTTTCATCTGTAAAATAGAAACCGAATATACGTTTGGGAAGCTCTAAGCATCTGCTTAGCCCATGCCAAGTGTTCAAAGATAAGTCTACAAAGGAGGAGAAGGAGCAGAAGCGAGGAAGGAAGGATGGGTGGGAAGAGAAAAAGGAAGAGGAAAAAGTGAGAGAGAAAGAAAGAAACGCCAGTGCAGAGGGGCACTCAAGGGAACTTCACATCCAGTTTAGAAAAGGCTCGGAGTGGCGGTATAAACTAGAAAGCCTGTTTTCTCTTCAAGGCTGCAGGCCCCAGAGCATCTGGTCTCATTAAAGGTGCAAAAGTCGAATATCCTATTGAAAATTCTCTTTGGTGTAGGAAATTAAGTTAAATTAAAAACATGACCGTTCTCTCAGACTGGCACAAGTGATCTCGTTCTCTGAGCAGGATCGTCTCCATCAGAAAAGCATCAAAACCAGACGTCACATGGGGACCTCTACGGCTGAGCCATCAGTCTCCTCGGAGACTCCCATTTATTTGGCTCCATCCAGGCAAAGAGGATCAGGTTCTTCATAAAATCCAAAGGAAGAAGGTGATATCTACCCGGGGAGGAGGGTTTCGGGTCTTCCCTAACATTTCACAGGCCATTGACTCAAAGAGCTGCTAACAGCCTGGACGATTGCTGCCCCCCGCCGCCCCCACCCCATCCTTCCTCTCCTCACTTTGGATACAACCTTGTAGCTGGTGGGGGTTGCTGCAGACAGAATTACTCTCTCTGGCAGAGACTTAAGTTGTGAATTCAATTGTAATCCTATAAAGTCCAGCTGGGAGAGCTCTAGGGACCCAACAGCCTTCTAGGCAGGGACGTTCCCCCCAGGGGCCTGACCTGTCATGCCCCACATCTCCTTGTTCCCTGGGGTGCCCACCCTGTTGCCAAGCAGGGCCTACTTTTTCCACTGACACCAAGATCCCCCAAGGCAAAGGGACACCCTCAGTCCAGCTTCGCCATCCAACAAACAACAGCAAAGCCCCTCCTCTTTCAACCCCACTCTTGCCCAGGCCTTTCTGGAGGCCCTTCTAGGATCCAGACAGAACACAAGCGTAAGAGAGCTACAAAGAGCCGAGTAGCAGCACTAACCAGACAGAACCCAGAGCATGGGCAGTCCTGAGAGAAAGTGACTGGCCTTCTGGAACCAAACGCCAAACCAATATTCGGAAACGGAGATAAATAATGTGTGCATAAGCACATACTGTTCTTTACATGCCCAAATAATATGGCATAGTTTAACTGCCCAATTCAGAAGATGGTTGTGTGAATTATGATCTAACTATAGCATATCACTTAAAATAGTCTGTGTCATAGTAAAAAAAAAAAAAAAAAAACTCCAGTGTGCAACTCCAGTCCCTGATTTTTCCAATTACATTACTATTATTACTCTTATAATTTGCATATTAATATTAAATGGAACTTCACAATTTACTACAGACTTTTCTGCTATCAAATTTGCTCCCATTTAATCAACATAATGTTTTTTGGAAGGAATTATGCTAAAGCTGAAACTCCAGTACTTTGGCTACCTCATGCAAAGAGTTGACTCATTGGAAAAGACTGATGCTGGGAGGGATTGGGGGCAGGAGGAAAAGGGAATGACAGAGGATGAGATGGCTAGATGACATCACCGACTCAATGGACATGAGTTTCAGTGAACTCCGGGAGTTGGTGACGGACAGGGAGGCCTGGCGTGTTGTGATTCATGGGGTCGCAAAGAGTTGGACACGACTGAGCGACTGAACTGAACTGAATCAGCATAAATATATGAGGTAGATATTATTATCCCCATTTTATAGATGAGGAATTAGATGCTCGGAAAGAGGAAAGGATTTAACCAAGTTAAATACCTAATAGGCTCCCTGGTGGCCCAGATGGTGAAGAATCTGCTTGCAACGCAGGAGACCTGGGTTCAATCCCTGGATCAGGACCCTGGAGAAGGGAATAACTACCCACTCTAGTATTCTTGCCTGGAGAATTACATGGACAGAGGAGCCTGGTGGGCCACAGTCCATGGGATCACAAAGAATCAGACATGCCTGAGAGACTAACACACACATACACAAGTCTTATTTAAAGTGGCTTAAGATAGTTTTGAAATGCACTGGAAAAAGCGTTTAATCAGTATTAAGGGCCAAAAAAGATATCTATCACTAATGTGTTGAAAGAACAAAGACATTTACAATTCTAGGGAGACTTTCATTCAAGACTTTTTGCAATCAGGAGTCTACTAAATAATTCTTAAAACTGGGATAGCTATATCTAAAATAAATTAATTAAATAATAGTAATGATGATGATGGTGGTGAAGGGGAGTAGAAATAGAAGGGAACGGAAAATAAAAGGAGAAAAGGAGGAGTAGAACATAATTGTGCTAAAACAACATGTATTTCATAATTTTATAGCAAACATCTAACAACCCCTGAAAATTCACTAAGGATTACATAAAGGGGAACCAGAATCACACAGAGCTTATTTATTTTCTTGATGTTTTTCATTGTTTTAATCTTCAAAAACTTCAGAGTGAAAGGAAATAAAGAAAACCCTCCTTAAATTTCTTACTTAACTTCTGGCTTGTTCCTATTGGGTTAGTAAGGGGTGTGAATTACAAAGCAGTTGTTTGGAGGAGAGCTAACACACAATAGTATTCATTATTCAAATAGCCAAAGTATGGAAACAGTCTAAGTGTCCATAAACAGGTGAATGGATAAAGAATGTGCTGTGTGTGAAATGTGGTGTGACAACATACATATATACATACAATATACACTATTGTGTATACAATATACACTACACACATAGGCATACAATGGAATACTATTCAGCTATAAAAAGAAGGAAATCCCACTATTTGCAACAACATGGATGAAACTGGAATACATTATGGGCTGCCCTGGTGGCTGAGTTGGTAAAGAATCTGACTGCAATGGCAGGAGACCTAGGTTTGATCCCTGGGTGGGGAAGATCCCCTGCAGAAGGAAGTGGCAACCTACTCCAGTATACTTGCCTGGAAAATACCATGGACAGCGGAGCCTTGCGGGCTACAGTCCATGTGGTCACAAAGAGTCAGACACAACTTAGTGACTAAACCACCACCATATTAAGTGAAATAAACTAGATGAAGAAAAAAAAAACAACACTGTATGATCCCATTTATATGTGGGATCAAAAAATGTCAAACTCACAGAAGCAGAGAGTAAAAGGGTAGTTGCCAGAAGTTGGGTGGTGAGTAAATGGGGATATGCAGATAACACCACCCTTATGGCAGAAAGTGAAGAGGAACTAAAAAGCCTCTTGATGAAAGAGGAGAGTGGAAAAGTTGGCTTAAAGCTCAACATTCAGAAAACTAAGATCATGGCATCTGGTCCCATCACTCATGGCCAATAGATGGGGAAACAGTGTCAGACTTTATTTTGGAGGGCTCCAAAATCACTGTGGAGAAGGCAATGGCACCCCACTCCAGTACTTTTGCCTAGAAAATCCCATGGACGGAGGAAGGCTGCAGTCCATGGGGTTACTAGAGTCGGACAAGACTGAGCGACTTCACTTTCACTTTTCACTTTCATGCATTGGAGAAGGAAATGGCAACCCACTCCAGTGTTCTTGCCTGGAGAATCCCAGGGACGGGAAGCCTGGTGGGCTGCTGTCTATGGGGTCGCACAGAGTCGGACATGACTGAAGCGACTTAGCAGCAGCAGCAAAATCACTGCAGATGGTGATTGCAGCTATGAAATTAAAAGACGCTTACTCCTTGGAAGGAAAGTTATGCCCAACCTAGACAGCATATTCAAAAGCAGAGACATTACTTTTCCAACCAAGGTCCGCCTAGTCAAGGCTATGGTTTTTTCAGTGGTCATGTATGGATGTGAGAGTGGGATTATGAAGAAAGCTGAGTGCCGAAGAATTGATGCTTTTGAACTGTGGTGTTGGAGAAGACTTTTGAGAGTCCCTGCAAGAAGATCCAACCAGTCCATCCTAAAGGAGATAAATCCTGGGTGTTGTTTGGAAGGACTGATGCTGAAGCTGAAACTCCAATACTTTGGCCACCTCATGCAAAGAGCTGACTCATTGGAAAAGACCCTGATGCTGTGAGGGACTGAGGGCAGGAGGAGAAGGGGACGACAGAGGATGAGATGGCTGGATGGCATCACCGACTCGATGGATATGAGTTTGAGTGAACTCCAGGAGTTGGTGATGGACAGGGAGGCCTGGCGTGCTGCAGTACATGGGGTCGCAAAAAGTCAGACACGACTGAGTGACTGAACTAAACTGAACTGAAATGTAGAGATGTTGTGCAAAGTGTGCAGATGTTCAGATATAAGATGAATAATCTTGGAGACCTAATGTACAGCATGACTATAGTTATTTCATATTTGAAATATGCTAAGAGAATAGACTTTAGATGTTCTTACAGCAAAAAAAAAAAAAGATAACTAAGTGATGGCTATGTTCATTAGCTGGAATGTGATAATCATTTCACAATGTATATATATATCAAATCACCACATCGTACACTTTAAATATATACACTTTTTTTTGCCAGTTATACCTCAGTAAAGCTGGGGGGATATGCACAATATCTACAAATGCATTTCCATTAGTAACAATAATATATAATATATTTTTATGTGTCCTAATATACAATATTACAATAATGTGTCCTAATATACAATATTACAATAAAAAATATTATTACTGTTATTGCAGGATAAAAACATGCAAACAAAAACATGCATTGAAGTATGAGTAAAGAGAAAATTATACTTTGGGAATGCAATGTGAATTGTGCAATTGTATATGTGTGTAAATAAACTAAGAAGAAGGGGTAGTAACAAGAAAAAGGAAAAAATGAGTACTTAATTCTACCAAAGAAGAAAAAGATTAAGGCTACTATACAAAACACTGTTGCACTGATAGGTTTCAAACAGACTCCTAACTTCTGGAGGTCATGGTCAATTCATATTTGTTCAGCCAGCCGTTTCAATGGATCCATCTGCCACCCATGAATGGGTGCAAAAGCCTACAATTGCTGTTAATGAATCTAATGTTCCCTAAGTTTTTCATAAAAGGCTCTTTTAAATAAATGGAACTTGAGTAGCTACACTGTTTTTTAAAAAATAGACCATAGATTGTGCCATATTGCTTTCCCCACCATGCACTGAAACTTAATTAGAGCTGTAGTTATCTGAACTATTTTGGCCTTTAACTTTATAGCACAACATTTAATTCCTATTGGTATAGTAAACCAGTAACTTCAGTATTTGTTAAAACTAAATAAAGTTTATAAGGCTATCAAAATACCTCTTGTTTCTTGTAAATGTTTAGGAAACATTTCTGAAATGTTTCTGAAAGTTAAGGTCTTAAGAGTTAGCAGGCAGCAGTGACCTCACTTTGCACTCTGCTTCCTTCCGAGTGAAGCAAATTCTTCACTCTGTAAGGGATGAGGAGAGGCCCAGGCATCAGACAGGCAAAGAGGAGATGGACCACAGCAAGAAAGACAGGCCGCTTTCACAATCACGCAAGTCCCCTGAAGATGCCATGCTTTGTCTACTAGTGGCCGGGCAGCATCCATTTAAAAAGGCATCTTTAGGGACTTCCCTGGTGGTCCAGTGGTTGGGATTTCGCCTTCCAGTACAGGGGTGCAAGCTCTGATCTGTCAGTGAGTCCTATAGGCTATGCCTTCAAAATACATAGAATACAAACTCTTCTCATCACCTCCATCACTGCTGCCCACCCCTGCTCCAGCTAAATGAGATGAGAAGCTGTTGGGAGACTCTGAGCAGAGAAATGATGACAGGACTTAGGTGTAAAAGGACCTCTGGCTTTATTGACAATGACCTGTAGGAGGTCAATGACAAAAATGGAACCAGTCATAAGCCTATTTAAGTAACCCAACTCCTGGATCGCAGAATTTATTGTTGTGTCCCCACTCCCTAAAACAGTACCTGACTAACAATAAGAGTTTAGTGAATTTGTTGAATGGAAGAATAAGTATAGCACCAGTGGATTCTGGCGGAGAAGGCAATGGCACCCCACTGCAGTACTCTTGCTTGGAAAATCCCATGGACAGAGGAGCCTGGTAGGCTGCAATCCATGGGGTTGCTAAGAGTCAGACATGACTAAGCAACTTCCCTTTCACCTTTCACTTTTATGCATTGGAGAAGGAAATGGCAACCCACTCCGGTGTTCTTGCCTGGAGAATCCCAGGGATGGCTGAGCCTGGCGGGCTGCCGTCTATGGGGTCGCACAGAGTCGGACACGACTGAAGCGACTTAGCAGCAGCAGCAACAGCAGTGGATTCTGGAGGGGCTGGGTCAAGGTGAGTCTGTCATGACAACAGTCAGATTAGTTGAGCTACTTTCTTGGTGCAGAATATTCAGTAGATGCTCAATAATTGCATGTTTGAATAATTTGGGGTGGATGGATGACTGCAAAGATAAATTGACTAGCAGGTAGGTGTTAGAAGGTAGGTTAGCCAAGCTGTGAGAAGAGGAAGGAAGTGGACAAAGAGGCCTCAGAGAAAACAATACACCCAAAATCATCACCAAAATACTCCCCAAAAAGAAAAATATAGGGGAGACACATGCCCTTCAAAATTCCCTACTCTCCAAAAACAACTTAATACACTCAGAAGTGTGCTTAAACTTTCAATATTACATGAAACCAACAAGGTACATTATAAAATATCAGTTTTACTTGTTCTGTGACATTGTGAAAATTACAAATATTTTATTGACCCAAAATGTTTAGATGTTTAATTTTGTTTTAACCCAGCTAATAATGATGCCTCACTTAATCTCCACCCTTCTTGGGTTCTGCTAACTATTCAGACTCAACATTCATGCTCATACCCGCACCCCTTCCATCACAGCACACATGCATTACTTTTATCAGTGTTTCAACTGTATCAGGTTAGGGTGTGTATGGGTGTGTTTGGTAGTGTAAATATGTAAAAAGGGGATTAAAATGTCTCTTTTGCTCTCCATAGAAATTTTTTCAGTGGCTTATCCAAAAGCCACAGCTAGTTTGCTTTCTACTATCTGTGTCTCTTCATTCAGCATCCCTGGCTCAGAATTCCTGGGAGAGACTGAGCAACATCTGCAGTGGCCTGGTGTTCAGAGTCACAGCCATGCCCTGTGCAAAGATGATTCAGCACTGTGGACAGCAATGTGTACGCTCCTGTCCCTTCCCCTCACTCCCCCCACCACAACAAAAAGATTCTAAGTTTGCTCTGACTCTACCCAGAATGTACCCATATTATATCAACTTGTACCCCCCAAATAGCAATAACAACAGGTGAGATTTCTCAAATACCTAGTATGTGCCAAGCATCGTACTAATCTGTTTAGTTACTATATTTAGTCCTTTCAAGAACTTGGTTATAAGTCTTATTATTTCCACTTACTGATGAAGAATCTAAGGTTCAGAAAGCATCAGTAACTTTTCAAGTGTCAACAACAAGTCTCCAGAGCAGGTCCTTGATCCCTTTGCTATAGCCTCTTCACACACACACAGTGCCGAAAAAGAGATGCTTTTGAACTGTGGTGTTGGAGAAGGCTCTTGAGAGTCCTTTGGACTGCAAGGAGATCCAACCAGTCCATCCCAAAGAAAATCAGTCCTGAATATTCGCTGGAAGGACTGATGCTGAAGTTGAAGCTCCAATACTTTGGCCACCTGATAGGAAGAACCGACTCCTTGAAAGAGACCCTGATGCTGGGAAAGATTGAAGGCGGGAGAAGAAGGGGACAACAGAGGATGAGATGGTTGGATGGCATCACCAACTCAATGGACATTAGTTTGAGTAAACTCCGGGAGTTGGTGATAGACAGAGAGGCCTGGCGTGCTACAGTCCATGGGATCACAAAGAGTTGGACATGACTGAGTGACTGAACTGAATTGAACTTCACAAACACACACACACACACACACATGATTTCTTCCTGAGAGTCTGATGAAGCCCGAGCTACCAGTGGCTTACCAGTGGGCTACCAATTCACTTCCTGATAACAATCAGTGAGAGGAAGGCCCTACCTCAGGAAAGAAATCATGAGAGAAAGTTAGGTGCTGTCCAAGGAAAGCCATCAGTGTGCAAGGGGGAGAGATGGGGGCTCTGAGACATGTTTTCCCCAGCCGTATCTACAGGTTGCTCACAAGGTCTTCGGGGACATAAACCACAATGAGAGGCACATTCCATTTACAAATGCTTGCATGTTTTCATTTTCATGTCTCTGATGTCTACTTTTTTTTCCCAAGCATAGAAGTTTTCTAATCAGTCCCGCATGTCTGTTCTCAACCATGTTGCTGCGAGCCAGCCAGACAAGCTACAAAGTCCTTGGCCACAGAAGCACCTGGCTCCCCAAGGATGTGAGCCTTGTTGTCTTCAATCCAGTGAAGGCTCTTTGATCTCCCTGCTTAGACAAGATTGGAGCCAGGCCTTTCTATAGCTTCCACCCAGAGCCAGCACTCTCTCTTCTCCCAGAGTCCTTCAACCCTCACTGATACTAAACTCTCTCCCTCTCCTTCCTCGTCTCCCATTGCTCTGAGGAGCTGTGGCTCTCTCTGGGTCCTCCTCTTGTCTCTATGACACATCTCACTGAGATATGCTCCCTTTTATCCAGGAGTGTGCACATGACTGTCTCTCTAACTAGACTGCAAACTTATTTAGGATAAGAACTACCTTTTAGGACTTCTCTGGTTGGCACAGTGAATAAGAATCTGCCTGCCAATGCAGGGGACATGGGTTCAATCCCTGGTCCAGGAATATTCCACCTGCCCAGAGTAAACTAAGCCTGTGTGTCAGGCCTACTGAGCTCTTGAGCTACAACTACTGAAACACATGAGCCTGTACTCCACAACAAGAGAAGCCACCACAATGAGGAGACTGCACTGCAACATGAGTAGCCCCAGCTCTCTGAAACTAGAGAAAGACTCCATGCAGCAACGACGACCCAGTGCAACCAAAATTAATAAATAAAATTGGTTCAAAAAAAGAAAAGAAAGAAGTGCCTCTATGGAGGCAGCTTTACTCTGGGACTACTCCCACTTTAAGCATTATTCCTTTGACTTTCATTGGATCTTATCAGACCATGGAGCCTAATTGTGACATATAAAACATGGTCCCCACACTCACAACTTTGGATCTCTTACACTGTTTCCTCTTACTTTAGAACACTACTTCTAAAAAATACACACAGAAGCACATATGTATATGTATGCATGAGTGTATGCCTGTCTGTGTGTGTGTGTGTCTGTCTGTCTGTCTGTATAGTGCTTTCTCTGCTACTTAATCACTGACTTCCTAAAGGTAGGAGATGTCTAATTCTTCCCTGAAATTCCAAACTCTAATACTGTTCCAGGTGTGTAGAATATGATCGAGTACATGAAAGGCAGATTTAAAGGCAGGGCATGTGGATAAAATAGCTCATATATGGAGATGGGAATAACTCTCCCACCAGCTTTACCTGGAAAGAGCCTAACAGCTAAGTCTAACCTGTCTGAGTGTGCTGCTCAAGAGCTGGGACACAGGATTGAATCTCCAAGCCCACACCTCCACTCCCACCACTGCCTACAAAGGGCTTGGAGAGAAAACCCCTTTATACCAAACACCACAAACAACTCAGATGCCCACTTTGATCCTTTCTTTGTGCCAGATCCTCTAGCTAGGAATAAGAAAGGTAAGCAGCTTAGTTTATAACTGCTTTTGAAAAATACTGAAGAAAACTGAATTCATGCAGCAGGGGATTAAAATAAAAGGGAGAGTACATTGCTTTTGTTGAATGACCTCATGTCTGAGGTTATTGTACATATCACCTCATATAAACATCACAAACAACCTGAGAGACAGACCTTATTTTTCCCCCTCTCAGGGAGCTCTAGAAAGACCTAAGCCCTGCTCAGTGGGCCCAACACCTGCTCTGTGGGCATGGCATTTATGCTGCAGACCTCTAACCCTTGTGGGATGCAAGGTTGATCACACAAGCATCCCTCTCCACTCACTGTCTGTTTCTACTTCTTCTACAGTTCACTAGAGAAGGCAAGCCAATTTAAGCACATAATACAGTATAGTCTAGTAATGTTTCTTTATGATAGAAAACCAGTAAAGATTTCCTGTTGTAATATTAAATGCCACTTAAAGGAATACAGATGCTGAATCTGGGCAGATTAGCTAAATTATAATATAAACTCCAACTCTCCGAATTGTATCCCCAAGGCAAAGTAAAATGTCCGGTAGTTGTTACCCCATTCCTCAACAAAAAACAGCTTTCTAAAATGTGATGCATATAAAATATTACATTTCTTAAACTATGTTAGCTTTGGGCAGGTTGCACATTTTCTATTGAAGTTAATACCACATATTGAGGGGTAGGAACTTAAGACAGGCATCTAACACAGTGGGCCATTTAGGCAAAACAAGATGTAAAAGCCAGCAGTGTGCTCCACACATTGTGACTTGTGTCTCATGGCTTTTGGGTCTCACTGACTCTTCCTTTGCAGTGTGGGATCCTTCACCTCTGGCCGTAGCTCTAGGCAGCTGGGCAGCATATATTGAACAAGTAGATGAAGTTGGTGTGTCCCCTCCAAACCTCCCTCTTTAGGAGGCCCTCTCACTGCCCTCATGACAACACTGTATTCCAGCTTCATGTTTCGATCCTAGACCTAGAAAAGTTATGCTTCTAAGGCTCCAAATTTCCGCCTTCCCCCAGATCATTCAGTGTGCTCTCCCCATGCTAAGGCATTGCAATTCCAAGAGTCAACTTCTACCGACCTCCCAATGTGTGTGATCTCTATATAAATAGTTGACATTTACTGAAAATTATTATCTGTCTGGTGCTGGGATAAGTTCATTACATGAATGACTTTCATCTTGACTTAATTAGGTATATACATCTGAACCCCCACTTTATAAAAAAATGAAACTGAAGCAATTCTAGAAGACAAACTCCTCAAACATTTTATCTCACCTTTCTCTAACTCCAAGGCCTAGAATAAAACCTGGCGTATAAAAGCTCAAGAAATAAACATTAAGAACAGTGATAGCATCAGCACAATGGAATAAGATTTCTCTACCATATTCCTCCCAAAGAATACTGATTTAGGTAACCACTTATGGATAAGAGTGCCTTGTAGAAGCCCATGACATGGAGAAAAAAGTTCCAGTTCATGGCTGGAGGGAAAAAAATTCCAAAATTGGATGCATCTAAGAATGTAAGAGGATTCAGTTTCATTTTATCCACATCATCCCTCCACAGGGTAGCACAGATCAGTGCCAAGAGACACCTCCTTAGCCTATGGTTTCTCTCATGAGGTGGGATGTGAGGATGGGAGTGAGCACCCAGTTCCCCAGCTTTGTGGGACACTGACAAAGAGATCCAATTCTTCCCCACTCCACCCAGAATACTGAGGTGTGCTGCATGATTGGGGAGTGGGAAGTAGCTTGGAGAACAGAAGTCAGGGGTCCTGAAGAGCCTCTAAGGGACATGGGCCCGACTGAGCAGTCTGCGCCATCAGGAAGTCCACCCAAGAGCCACTGGGGATGTCTCACCCATGGATCCTCCCAACTGGTATAGACATCCCCAGCACTCCACAATCTTGGCTCACCCTGTGTTCAGCAATCTGAGCATGTCCCCGATGGCAGCAAGAGGAAGCCCTGGCAGACAGCTAATAAGAACATGCAGGAAGCCAGCCCAGATCTGCAGAACTGCGAGAAAGTACACAAATATGAGCAATCTGTACAGGCCTGGGGAAAGCAAAGTGGAGGCTGAGAACACCAAGCAGGGCTTTGCAGGCTTGAGAGAAGGTGTGTAATCTTAAGAATTCCCCCTCCAGGGGGGAACAAGAGGATGTGAGGGAGGTCTGATTGAAACATCTCTCACCCCACTGATCACCAGAGTTGATTTGGCTGATATGGCAGGCTAGGCAGGTGTCCCCTTCCTCTGTCACCACTCCATATGTGTCCCTCCCAAAGCTGAGTGCTCAGTCAAATAGGATGACCATCCCAGATAGAGAAGGACCAACCTTCCGTCAAGGGTATATGAGCTCCCCTGCTAGAACCTCCAAACAAGCTCTCAAGAGGAAACAAAACTACAGCGCAGGAGTATCAGTTGGAAAGAACTGAGAAAGGCCCAGAATTCCTAACATGGATGATATTTGGAGAAACAGATGGTATTTCTCTCTGAAATTCTGTTAGTAAAAACTGAAAGAGGTGACTGCTTCTTCAAATATAGCAATATAAAACTTCAAGGAAAATGTAAAATCAAAAAAACATGACACCACCAAAGAAACACAATAAATTTCCAGTAACCTATCTCAAAGGAATCTAAGAGCTGCCCAACAACAACAACAACAAAAATATTAAACAAACAGTTCAAGGAAGCTCAGTGACTATAAGAAAACACAGACAATTCAAGAAAGCAGGAAAAAATTAGAAAAATGAGTTTAGCAAGGAGACAGAAATCATTAACAACAAAACAGAAATTCTGGAACTGAAGAATATGGAATGGAATGAAAAATGTAATAGAGAACATCAATATCATATGTATTAATACCATACTGGATGGAGTAAAACAAAGAAACTGTGAGGTAGAAAGCAGATCTTTTTACACTATCCAGTAAGAGGAGAACAAAGAAAACAGAATGAAAAGTTTGAAGAAAGCCTATATAAACTATACAAAAAAAAAAAAAAAAATCCTGTATTACAGGAGTCCCAGAAGTAGAAGAGAGGGAGAATGGAGCAAAAGTTTATTAAAAGAAATAATGGCTGAAACTTCCCAACATTGGGGAGAAACGTGGACATCCAAGTTCATGAAGTTCATATGTCTCCAAATTAAAATTAAGTTCAACCCTTCTCTAAGATGCATTATAATGAAACTGTCTAAAATCCAAGACAGTGAATTTTAAAAGAAGCAAGAGAAAAAAAAAAAAAATCCTCACATACACGGGAAGCCTCTACAAGGCTAATCAGAGGAATTCTCATCAAAATCTTGCAGCTTAGGAGAGATTGGGACAATAGCTAAAATAATTGGTTAATAGATACACAATATAAAAAGACATAAATTGTGACATCAAAAACAAAAAATATCAGAGATGAAGGACAGTAACTCTTACAATTCAATAGCAGAAAAACAAATACTCTGGTTAAAAACACGGGCAAAATGCCTAAATAGACATTTTTCCAAAGAAGAGGTACAAATGGCCAATAGGTTCATGAAAAGGTGCTCAACATCACTACTTATCAGGGAGAGGCAAATCAAACCACAATTAGATATCACCTTATACTTGTTAGAACAGCTATTATCAAAAAGACAAGAGATAACAAGTGTTGATTAGGATGTGGAGAAAAGGGAACATTTATGCTCTGTTAGTGGAGATGTAAATTGGTACAACCACTGTGGAAAACAATATGGAGTTTCCTTACAAAATTAAAAATAGAGCTGCCATATGAGCTATCAATCCCATTTCTGTCTATGTATCTGAAGGAAATGAACTTATTATCTGCAAGAGGTATCTGCATACTTCCATGTTCACTGCAGCATTATTCACAATAGTCAAACATGGAAAAACCAAAGAGATTATCAATGGGTGAATGGATAAAGAAAATGTTACTCTACATATACATATTGGCAACCCACTCCAGTACTCTTGCCTGGAAAATCCCATGGACAGAGAAGCCTGGTAGACTACAGTCCATGGGATCGCAAAGAGTTGGACATGACTGAGTGACTTCACTTTCATGATAGATCATAAGGCTTCCCTGGTGGCTCAGACAGTAAAGAATATACCTGCAAATACCAGGTTCAATCCCTGGGTCTGGAAGATCCCCTGGAGAAAGGAAAGGCTGCCCAGTTGGAGATCAAACCAGTCAATCCTAAAAGAAAATCAACCCTGAATATTCACCAGAAGGACTGATGCTGAAGCTGAAGCTGAAGCTCCAATACTTCGCCACCTGATGCGAAGAGCCCCCTCATTAGAAAAGATCTGATGCTGGGAAAGATCGAAAGCAAAAGGAAAAGAGGGTGGCAGAGGATGAGATGGTTAGATAATATCACTCATCCAATGGACATGAATTTGAGCAAACTTCAAGAGATAGTGAAGGACAGGGCAGCCTGGCATGCTGCAGCCCATGGGGTCAAAAAGAGTCAGACCCAACTTAGCAACTGAACAACAACAATGTTAGATCACGCAGGCTCAGTCACTTAGTAGTGTCCAACTTTTTGTGACCCCATATCCACCAGGCTCCTCTGTTCATGGGATTCTTCAGGCAAGAATACTGGATTGCCATTTCCTACCCCAGGGCATCTTCCTGACCCAGGGATCGAATCCATGTCTCCCGTGTCTCCTGCATTAGCAGGTGGATTCTTTACCACTCAGCCACTTGGGAAGCCCACATACATTAGATAAATAGATATAAATGTAAATATGTGCAGAGCATTTAGCCATTAAAAAAGGAAATCTTTGAAACCTTTCCATTTGCAACAACATAGATGAAACTTCAGAGCATTATGCTAAGTGAAATAAGAAATTGAACAAAGAAAGAAAAATACTATATAATCTCACTTACATGTGAAATCTCAAAAAGCTAAACTCATGGAAAGAGTGCAGAAATGTGGTTGCTAGGGGTCTGGGAGTAGGGGAAATGAAGAGATGTTGGTCAAAGGTACAAACTTTAGTTATATGGTAAGTCCTAATGGCATCCGGTCCCATCACTTCATGGGAAATAGATGGGGAAACAGTGGAAACAGTGTCAGGCTTTATTTTGGGGGGCTCCAAAATCACTGCAGATGGTGACCGCAGCCATGAAATTAAAAGACGCTTACTTCTTGGAAGGAAAGTTATGACCAACCTACATAGCGTATTCAAAAGCCGAGACATTACTTTGCCAACAAAGTCCGTCTAGTCAAGGCTATGATTTTTCCTGTGGTCATTAATGGATGTGAGAGTTGGACTGTGAAGAAGGCTGAGTGCCGAAGAATTGATGCTTTTGAACTGTGGTGTTGGAGAAGACTCTTGAGAGTTCCCTGGACTGCAAGGAGATCCAGCCAGTCCATTCTGAAGATCAGCCCTGGGATTTCTTTGGAAGGAATGATGGTAAAGCTGAAACTCCAATACTTTGGCCACCTCATGCGAAGAGTTGACTCATTGGGAAAGACTCTGATGCTGGGAGGGATTGGGGGCAGGAGGAGAAAGGGATGACAGAGGATGAGATGGCTGGATGGCATCACTGACTTGATGGACGTGAGTCTGAGTGAATTCTGGGAGTTGGTGATGGACAGGGAGGCCTGGCGTTCTGCGGTTCATGGGGTCGCAAAGAGTCAGACACGACTGAGTGACTGAACTGAACTGAACTGAATGTATAGCATGGTAACTATAGTTAACAATACTCTATTGGATACACGAAAGATTCTGAGAGTAATTTTAAATCTTCTCACCACACAAAGGCAAAAAGTAATTATGTCAGTTGATGGAGGTGTTAACCAATCTTTTTGTAGTAATCATTTTCACAATGTATATATGTATCAGTGTACACCTTAAACTTAAAAAATGTTATATGTCAATAAAGCTGGGAAAAAAGAAATTATATGAAAAAAATAGTAAATGAATGAATGAAGCCAAGGAAAATTGACCTGAGTTTCCAACGTTTACACAGTTTTGAGTCTAAAATGTACTTTAGAAAGTGGGACTTCTGCCATCCATGTGTGGTGCCCATGCTGACATTCTCTAAGCAGGTCTAAGTTAGTGGGCAGCTTGGTAGCACATCATGGGGACAAGGACAGCACACAAGACTTGGAAGTTCACAGACCTGAGTCCCGGTCCCAGCTCTACCGCTTACAAGTGCCATAAGACAAGTCACTTAACCTTTTTTAGCTTATCATCTGTAAAAGTGAAAACAGCAATATCTACTTTTCATTGTATTGACAGTTATTGAATGCTAATTCTTAACTTTCCTATAAAAGTGAAAATGTTAGTCACTCAGTCATATCCAACTCTTTGTGACCCCATGGACTGTAGACCTCCAGGCCCCTCTGTCCATGAAATTCTCCAGGCAAGAATACTGGAGTGGATTGCCATTTCCTTCTCCAGGGGATCTTCCTGACCCAGGGACTGAACCTGGGTCTCCCACATGGCAGGTAGACTCTTTACTGACTGAGCCCCCAGGGAAGACCTGTAACTTCCCTATACCTAAAAGGAAATAGTCATTTCAGCTTCACAGAGTGGATGTGAAAATTACAAAGGATAATAAACTCTGAAATCACTTTCCAAACTAAAAATATCTGTGCTACCTTAAGTCAACAACAAAAGCAAAAGAGAGGAGGAAACACATTTTCTAACATTATACACAGTCACTGCTTCCAGGACTACTTGTCAGAGAAGATTCAGCTGTATCTGCCCTTTGCCTACCACAGCCAGCTCACTGAACCTCAAGGCCGCTAGCCAAAGCTTGGGCAAAGGATTTCACACCAGGAAATTTCAGGCTTGATCTTAATTAACCTCGGGATACTGATATGACTATATTCCTATCTGCAGGAATTAGGAGTCAAATCTGGCCTAGTCCCACCTGTTAGCAAGCTGCCCCACAGCACAGCCAGCTTTCCAGTCTCTGCTGAAATAACTACATCTGTGTGATCTGCTTCTGGTTCGAGGCCTACCACTCTACGTGTCCATTTAGCTTCCGCTGAGATCGTCACCTAATATTCTAGGCATGTGTGTGCTCAGTCACTCGGTTGTGTCCTACTCTTTGCAACCCCATGGACTGTAGCCTGTCAGGGTCCTCTGTCCATGGGATTTTCTAGGCAAGAATACTGGAGTGGGTTGGCAGTTCCCACTCTAGGGGATCTTCTCAACCCAGGGATCAAACCCGCATCTCTTGCATCTCCTACATTGGCAGGCAGATTTTTTACCACTGCGCCACCTGGGCATTCTAAGTAAGTGGAATAAAAAAGTAGAAGTGTTAGTCACCGAGTTGGGTCCGACTCTGTGACCTCATGGGCTGTAGTCCACCAGGCTCTTCTGTCCATGGAATTCACCAGGCAAGAATACTGGAGTGGGTAGCTATTCCCTTTTCCAGGGGATCTTCCTGACCCAGGGCTCAAACTCAGGTCTCCTGCCTTGCAGGCAGATTCTTTTCCAACTGAGCCATACTAATCATTAAATGTTGAACTATATACCATAAAAAAGATATGGTGGTGGTTTAGTCACTAAGTTGTGTCCACCTCTTCTGACCCCATGGACTGTAGCCTGCCAGGCTCTCCTGTCCATGGGATTCTCCAGGCAAGAATATTGGAGTGGGTTGCCATTTCATTCTCCAAGGTATCTTCCCAACCCAGGAATCAAACCCGGGTCTTCTGCCTTGCAGGCAGATTCTTTACTGATTGAACTAAAAGGGAAGCCCCCACACACCCAAAACAGGTATACTAAACTGTATACCCTAAAAAAAAAAAAAAAAAAAAAAAAAAAAGATATCCTAACACCCAGTGTCTCAGAATGTGGCCTTATTTGAAAATAGGATTACTACAGATGTGACTTGTTAAGTTAAAGTAAGGTAGGCTGGGTCCCTAATCTGATGTGACTGGAGTCCTTATAAAATGATGTCTACGTTGAGACAGACACACAGGAAAAATGGCATTGATGAGAAAGGCAGCCAGTGGAGTTATGTGGCTACAAAGCAAGGAAACCCAAGATTGTCAGCTAGCTACCAGTGGCCAAGAAGAGGCAAGAAGGAAATCTCCTGTAAGTTTCACAGGGACCACAGCTCTCCTGACCCATTGACTCCAGGCTTCTAGCCTCCAGAACTGTGAAACATAAACTTCTCTTGTTTATCAGTTCATGATACTTTGTCACAACAACCCCAGAAAAGGAATGCACCTACTATTCAACAATCCAGCAAAAGACCACAGTAGCTCCACTCTCACCAAAAGCAGGATTCCCAAACGAAGTTCCAAAGAGGAAATATACCTCATTTATCAAGGAAGCGGTGCTTTGGCAGACTTAACTATGGAATTGCAGCCATAGGACTCAGTTTTTTAAACAAAGGAAACTAGTTAAATAAATTACAATATTGTGGTAAGTAGAGATACATTGCCTGCATAAGAGTGGTGATAATCAATACGATGAACTTGACCCCCCTGATTAGGTCATGTTATAGGACATTGTCGTCCTAGAAACAGGGAGAGTATTCCTGGTGGCCTGACCCAATCAGGTGAGTCGTTTTAAAGCAAAGCATTTTCTTCAGCTGATCAGAGAAGCCAGAGATTCAAAATACAATAAGGAGTCAATGGACCACTGCTGGCTTGCAGATCAAGGGAGTCCCGTGTCAAAGGAAGACAGGTGGCCTCCAGCTGCTAAGAGCAGTCCTCAGCTAACAAGCAGCAAGGACGTGAGGACCTCAGCCCTACCATCTTGAGGAACTGAATCCTGCTGACAAGAATGAGCTTGGAAGTGATTCTTCCCAGAGCCTCCAGAGGAGAACTTGGCCCAGCTGTCATCTTGATTTTGACCTTCTGAGACCTCCACAGAGACACCAACTTCTGATCTACAGTACTGTCAGCTAATCAATGGGTATTGCCTTAAGTTGCTGAGTTTGTGGTAATTTGTCACACGTCCAAAAGCTGCAAATATATAAACTTAAAATATTTCACAGGTGTTTTCATTAAAAGTGCAAGAAAATTGGCAGATGTTGATGATATAATATTTTTTGGAAAAAGAAAACAAGATCCAATATATGACTGTAACTGTTTCATATTCACATAGATGAAAAATTTCATGAAAACACAGCAAAATGGCATCCAAGGAAATATCCGGTGAAAAGACTGAATATTTTAAATTTCCCCCTTATACTTTTCCGATCCAGTTTTTCCACAATGAGGGTTTATTACTCTAATGGGCAAAAATAAAATCAATCATTCATACTTCAATCACTGCCAAGAACAAAGCAACTGGTTTTGTGGGGCTGCTAAAGTGTTCCAGCTGGTTTATCAGTAAGAAGGGAATGACCTCTTAGATAGCATTTTATACTAATATTTATAAATTAAGCTCTGCTCCCTGATGGCTCAGTGGCAAAGATTCCCGCTGCAATGCAGGGGCCATGGGTTCGATCCCTGGGTTGGGAAGATCCCTTGGAAGAGGGCATGGCAACCCATTCCAGTATTCTTGCTTGGAGAATCCCATGGACAGAGGAGCCTGGTGGACTACAGTCCAGGGGGTCGCAAAGAGTCAGACACGACTGAAGTGACTTATACACACACATACATACACACACGCATACACGTGGAATGAAAATACAGAGACACAAACACAAGGGTGCCTCCAACCACTTCAGGCATGACTTCAGGTGACGTGAATGCTGAAGTGTCACCTGCCCCCTTTGGCAGTACAGCAGAGAGGCTGTGAATGAACTTTGGAAACACATTGAAATCCTTGCCTCCGCTGCTAATCCTGCTAATGCACCCACAATCTGTTTGACAGGCTTGCCCATCACATCCCCTCCGTCAGGGTGAGCAGCCTTCCGAGGTGGCGGTGACAAGGGGATTACTGAGAGGACAGACCAGCCCTCCCTCCCCTGCATTCTGACTGGCTTTGCAGATAGGCTGCATGCCTCAGAGGGCACCGGACGGAGGCTTGTCTGCAGTGTGGAGCCCTTGGCACAGAGGTACCAGAGGGAGACGCTTACCAACCCCGGGGGGATGAGTGTTTTCTGATGGCCATGTCACTCCTCCCGCCTCATCCTGGAGAAAACAAACAAGGCAAGTGGAAGGGAAACTTCACAGGGCTGAGGTTTCTGGAAGGTTCCCTCATAGCACAGCTCCCCTCCCCTTCGGAGATCCTAGGTGCTTTAGGAAACTAGAAAAAGTCGTGGCCTCGTGGGGTAGGCATAGCAAAACCCTGCCCCTCCTTCCCTCTGGCTGCCAGGTTCTCGGTGAGTGGTTGACACTCTATAAAAGCTACTTTTATGGCTTCATCTTCATTAAATTAGCAGGATTGCTTTATTTGCCTTCTGAATTTTCAGAGGTTTCTTTTTAAATAGACTGGAAATAATAGGGACAGTCTTCATGCTAGCAGATTATGCTTATCTGAAAAAACACTCTAGGATTTGTCCCCAAGCAAGGGTGCTGTTCCCTTTTCTGGAAAGTCCCTCTAGCCAGCCCCATCTCTCTGGCTAGAGCCAGGGTCCAGCAGCCATGGACAGTGTCTTCCACTCCAGTTGACACTCAAGGTTCTCATTCACAGCCGAAATGAGCAGAAGACTTTTCCCAGAAACACAGTTAACCACTTATCTTCTTTTCCCCAGTTCCTATGAAGTTTTCCTCAGTCTGTATTTGGGCCAAAACTGTTGTCTGCTTCCAGCTTAGCTAGGAACCTCTTCTTGGGCTCTGGTGCCCCAGAAAACACAGGAGATGCTGAGACCAGAACAGCTGGCCTATGTCCTCAAGGAAGCTGCCATCAATAAGTAAACAGACATTCATAATACCGTGTTAGAAGTGTTAGGACTGAGGTTTCCATGGCTGCACGTGGGATAGACCCCCAGACCAAACAGTGAAGGTACAGAGTCTAGCCTGGGTGACCTAAGTTCCTCTGCCTGCCGTCTTCAGCTTTACTTCAGCCACACTGGTCATTGGTGCCTCAACTACAAGGTGAACCTCTGAAGGGCTGTGAAATGTTGTAGTCATATCCCATCGTGGTAGCATCAGAGACCCCTTTGGGGCCTCCACACTCCACTCTACCATTAGCCCTTGACAAGTCCAGCTTAGGTGCTCCACCATTACTCAGGCTAATGGCTTATACTCTAGCTGGTAAAGTGGACAGGGATGCACAGGAACCTAGTGAAATGGAGAGAAATGCACAGGAACTTCTTACACCCACACTGCCCTCTGAAGCAACCTTCACCCTCTTTCTGATGAAAGAGAGGCAGGAGGACCCTGGTGCAAGCAGGGGTCAGCCACGCACACCTGCTCCCCCTCCCCCAAAAGGGGTTCCAGCCTGAATAAGACTCCTTGGCAGGTCATCCGTGAAACAGAAAGAGGGTCTCTGCCTTGTGCCTGGAGGTCAAGGCTAGGACCCCAGCCTTCCTCTTTCCTGGGCCTGCACTCAGCACACCTTGAGAGGCCCAAAGCTTTCTGAGCCCACAAATCTTAGCTGCTCTCTCCCTCTCCAGGAGGGGTTAAAACCCAGAATTCTGTCCTTCTAGGCAAGAGGGATAGACATCTTGGAGGAGACTTCAGTGAATCTCAGTCCCAGGGAGCCAGGAGGGGGCCCTAAGTGTGCAGGGACTTGGGAGTCTGAAGAATTTGAGTGTGAAGGCTGGTTCTACGACATACATTGTCACCTCATGCAAATGTATACTTCTGAGCCTATTTCCTCATTAAAAAAAATAAGAATAACATCTCTGAATGTCCGTTTCCTGGGACAGTGTTTTCTATATGGTAAGGTCTCAAGCGATGGTAGCTCCTCCTTCTAAGTCTGTATTCTAAACATCAGCTCTCACTAAGGAATGAGGGCTTCCCTGGTGGCTCAGATGGTAAAGAATCCACCTGCAATGTGGGAGACCTAGGTTCCATCCCTGGGTTGGGAAGATTCCCTGGAGGAGGGCATGGCAACCCACTCCAGTATTCTTGGGCTTCTCTGGTGGCTCAGATGGTAAAGAATCTGCCTGCAAGTGATGGTAGCTCCTCCCTCTAGGTCTGCATTCTAAACATCAGCTCTCAGTAAGGAAGGAAGGGTTTTCATGAGAAAGTGAAGGACTCTAGGCCCCTGGGGAGAAGGGAAGGGAAGCAGGTGAGGGGCTGTTTGTTTTCAAAGGCAGGGAAGCTCTCACAGGTGTCCCTGAAATCACCCTGCCAAGAGGAATATTTTCAAGACAGTTTCTTTGCACACCCTAGAGGCATGCCTTCTGGGCCGAGGGAAACACACCCCAAGAGCCATGTGAAACACAAAGTCAGCTGTGCACCCAACTTCCTGGCTGTGCATTTACACGGGGATTTTCTGGACGCTCAAAGAACCTGCTGTTTGGCAAGCTGGCTGAGGACAATCACCCCACTGGGGAAAAGAGGGAAACTAACAAGCTGGAAGGGCAGGAGGTTTTCACCTGGCTTCCTCAGGAGCTACACTGACCCTCCCTCCCCATGCCCTCCTGGTCCATATCTATTGTACTCTTCATAGTGATCTACATGACAAGGAAGCAAAACCAATATTAGACACATAAAGAAAACTCTAAACATTGCTTTGCATCTGCCAGTCAAAAATGTGCTTTGCAGCCAACCATGAAATGACCTAACAGCCACAGCTAAAGTCCATGTAATGCCTAGCTTTGGCTCACTCCCTAATTTCAGACTCTGAAATATTTATCTGAATACAAGAAAGGGCTTTCCAGTGGTAAAGATGTGCCTGCCAAGGCAGTAGATACAAGAGATGTGGGTTTGGTCCCTGGGTCTCATTGACAGATAAGGAAACTGAGGCTGTAGGATGCTACAAAATTTGACTAAGGAGCTTCCCAGGTGGCAGTAGTGATAAAGAACCCTCCTGCCAGTGCAGGAGACATAAAAGACTCGAATTCGATCCCTGGATTGGGAAGATACCCTGGAGGACGGCGTGGAAACCCACTCCAGCATTCTTGCCTACAGAATCCCACCGATAGAGGAGCCTGGCATGCTACAGTCCATGGGATTGCAAAGAGTTGTACACAACTAAAGTGACTTAGCAGGCATGCATGCACAACGCAGTAAAGTTCAGCAATAAACTTGTGCTGAGACAAAGGTCTCCAGCTTCCTAGTTTGTTTTTTTTAATCCCAGTTATCTCCTTAAATCAGCCCAGACTTACTGAAATAAAAGTTAGGTTGTAATGACATATATCTTGGAAAAAGCATGGACTGTTGATCTACTTTAGTATAACATCCACACTTACCCTATTCTTTGGAACAAGTCATAGACCTTAATCAATAAATAATATTAACTGAAGAGAAGTTTTCACTTTAATAACTATTTATCTCCCTGACCAAGGCAACAATAAGAAATCTATAAGGCACAATTGTGGAAGAGAAAAAAAAAATCCTATCCCTTTAGGAAATACTTTGACAGTGAAGGAAACTAACCTAATACTTTAGAAAAAATTGGATAGACTTCTGCAATTCCATTGCCAAAAATTTAATGAGGCTTAAAATTCTATGAACAAATTTATGTTGAAAATTATAATCTGAATACCAGACGAGTGAGTAGGGCAAAAAAGAAATCCATGCTCCCAGCCACTATATACATCAGATTTTTTTTCTTTTCATAAAACAATATAATAAGAAACTTATTGGTCAAAACTCAAGAGGTTACAACTAATCCTAAAATACCTATTGTTCTTTTTCATCCACAGGGGCCCTACTTACCAACTTTTGAGAGTAGATAACAGTTTTATAACTTTATAATAAAATAAAAAGCATTTTATGTCAAAACACAGAGTGATAATTTTGCATTAGGAAATTTAAAACACCACAATATATTAGAGTGGTAACCCAGGACCATCTTAGAACAATATCTGAAGAGGCAATCCCAGAAAGTGGAAATTGGAGAAGAAACATGTCAAATAGTGTATATGTGTATATGTCATATAGTGTATACAGTAAGGCCAGTACTGGTTCACTTACTCAAAAAGATATCCAAAAAGCCACCAATTAGCAGGCAACAAAGACTGAGTGGGGAGCCTGGATTTCTGTCTTTGGCTGTAAAAGATGCTCTTCCCTGGCCTACCCAGGGGTATCAGAGAAGACTGAGAGGGAAGCCAAACTTACAGTATCACCCAGAGGTAACCAGGACTTCCATCGGCCTCCAGCAGAAGCAAGGAAAAGGGACTTGTACCCCTCTCCCCTGGCCGAGGAGGTGTCAGTAGAGGCCTAGCCGGGAGACTAAAATCCCACCTCCACCAAGTAGTATGGGTTTCCCAGGTGACACTAGGGATAAAGAATCCATCCGCAATGCAGGAGATGCCAGAGATGTGGGTTTGATCCCTGTGTTTGGAAGATCCCTTGGAGGAGGAAATGGCAACACACTCCAGTATTCATGCCTGAAAAATTCCACGAACACAGGAGCCTGGTGGGCTACAGTCCATGGCATCACCAAGAGTTGGACATGACTGAGCGTGCATGCCCAGAGAGAGCACCAAGTAGTGAGGGGGCACCCCTGTCTTCCCAGGGTGCCAAGGGTCACCAAATGGGGAGCCTAGACCTTCGCCCCCATGTGGTGGCAGCAAAGCTGTTCCTTCTTCTTCCCCCAGCAGCACACCAAGACCGAGGAGACTTGCTAAAGACAGATTTAAATAAGATGTACAGCCTCATAACATAATACCAAAAATGTCAAGGGTAAAATCGGAAATTACACATCAGACCAAGAACCAGGAAAAACCTTCACTTGAAAGAGAAAAGATAATCAACAGACATCAGCATCAAGATGACACAGATGTTCGAATGAGGCAGGAATTTTAAAGCAGCCATCATAAAAATACTTCAACACTCAACTGTGAACTCCTGAAGCAGCTGGAAGTCTCAGCAAAGAAACAGAATATATGAAGAAAACCCATTTGGAAATTTCAGAATTTTTAAAAATACAATCATTGAAAGTTTTAAAAACTTCAACAACTGAATGGAGGGGACAACAGGAAAAAATCAGTGAAGTGGAAGAGAGAGTAGGAATTACCCAAGCTGAACAGCAGCAAGAAAACAGGCTAAAAAAAAGTGAACAGAGTCACAAAAAGCTGTAGGACGATAATGAAAGATGTAATATTTGTGTCACTGGAATCCAAGAAACAGAGAAAGAGATCAGCACTGAAAAAAGTACTTGGATAAATTATGGCTGAACATTTTTCAAATATGGAAAAGAAAGACAAGCTGAAATTTTTTCAAATATGGAAAAAGACATACATGGATTTAAAAATTTGAGCAAAACTCTGAATGAACAAACCCAAAGAAATCCATACCAGGAACCATCGTAACTTCATAACCAACCAAACTTCAGACAATTGAAGATTTAAAGACAAAATATCTCAAAAGCAGCAAGAGAAATGACACCTTACAAAAAGAGCAAAAACCATTCAAATGACAGCAGATCTTTCATAAGAACCATGGAAGCCAGAAGGTTGTAGCACAACATTTTTCAAGTGCTGAAAAGAAAGAGCTGTTAACCCAGAATTCTGTACCTTGTGAAATTATTTTTCATGAATGAAAGAGAAATAAATTCTCAGATACAGGAATGGTAAGAGGATTTTCTACCATCAGGTCTGCCCTAAAATAGCTTGGAAATGATTTTTAAAAAGGAATCTTGGAACATCAGGAAGAACGAACAATGGTAAAAGCAAAAATGTGCTTACACACAGTTGACCCTCCCTCTCTTCTCAAGTTGTCAAAATCATGCCTGATGGTTGAAGCAAAAAGTATAGCATTGTCTGGTTTGCATCTCCATGTGTGTAGAAGAGACATTTAAGACTACTGTGACATAAACAAGGAGCTTTAAAGGCGGGACCTTCATTCAGGCTGCTGTAACAGAATATCATAGACTTGCTGGCCTAAACAGACGTTTATTTCTCATAGTTCTGGAGTCTGGATCCAGTGTCTGGTGATGGTCATCTTTCTGGTTTGTAGACAGCCATCTTGTCTTCTCACTATGTCTTCACATGGTGGAGAGCAGAGAGGAAGGAAGCTAACTCTCCCATGACGCTTCTTGAAAGGGCACCAATACCATTTGTGAGGGCTCCATCCTCATGACCCAGTTACCTCCTAAAGGCCCCATTTCCTAAGACCATCACTTTAGGGGTTAGGATTTCAGCTCAGGGATTTTGGCCGGACACATTCAGTCCATAACAGGGGATAATGTTTCTATATTCACTCAAACTGGTAAATGACGACACCAGTAAATCTCTGTGGTGATGATATAAATCTATACTGTGATTGGGCTGGTGGTTACAGGAATCTTCCCAGTACTACTGCTATGTTTGTAAAAAACTACCATAAGAATATATACACATGGTAGACCAATACTGATTTTTCTGATTATGATATTGTATTATCAATATGTAAGATGTAACCATTGAGAGAAAATGGGTGAAGGATACATGAAACCTCTCTGTACTATCTCTGAAACAACCTGTATACCTATAATTATTTCAAAATAAAGTTTTTTCAATGGGAAATGGTTCTAGATAAAAAGATACTAACAACATATGCAATGACAATCTACTTAGATTGGATTATAATTTTTTAAAATCCAAAAGGTTAGGGAGTTTGGGGAAATTTTAATATAGACAGTGTATTTGATGGTATTAGATAAAATTTTTGTTAGTTTTCTTCAGTGTGATAGTAATGTTGTGATTATATAAAGTCTTTGTTCCTAAAAGATGTGCATTGAAGTATTTAGGCTTGAAATATATTGGAGTCAACTTTTAAATGGTTCAGGGAGAAAGATAGTGAGAGAGAAACAAATACAATAAAACATAGAGTCAATTGTTGACTCTTTGAGGAAGACATGAGGGTGTTCCTTGTACCACTTTTTCAATTATTTGGTGTTTGTGTAGATTTTCAATTTTTAAAAGTTGGAGGGATGGATTGATGGATAGATATGTGAAAAAGCAAATATGCTCAAATGTTAATTGTGAAATTTAGGTGGTGGGTAATTGGGTGTTCATTATAAACTTTTTTCAATTTTTCTATATGTCTGGTACTGTTTAAATTAAAATATTGGGAGGTAGATAGCTGAGGGAACATATTGAAACCCAATGCCCTTCCTAGCACTCCTAATCCTTCCAGACCCAGTTAAACCCATACTTACAATAATTAAAACATCATTTGCCTTGGGCCAAGCTTGCCTAGTTCCTGACTGAAGAAATCCTCATAACGCCTCACACTTCCCATAATGGTAAAGTCCCAGGCACTGCCATTGTCCACACCACCACACTGAGAAGTCTCCAAAGAGTATTACTGATTGTCAAGGAGAGACAAACCTGAACAAAGCCAGGCTGGGCTTATGGATAATCCAGTTTTCCCAGAAATTACAAAGCTATGGTTTTTCCAGTAGTCATGTATGGATGTGAGAGTTGGACTACAAAGAAAGCTGAGCACCAAAGAACTGATTCTTTTGAACTGTGGTGTTGGAGAAGACTCTTGAGAGTCCCTTGGACTGCAAGGAGATCCAACCAGTCCATCCTAAAGGAGATCAGTCCTGAACATTCATTGGAAGGACTGATGCTGAAGCTGAAACTTTGGTCACCTGATGCGAAGAACTGTCTCATTGGAAATGGAAAAGACCCTGATGCTGGGAAAGATTGAAGGCAGTAGGCGAAGGGGACGACTGAGGATGAGACGGTTGGAGGGCATCACTGACTCAATGGACATGAGTTTAAGTAAACTCCGAGAGTTGGTGATGAACAGGGAGGCCTGGCATATTGCAGTCCATGGTGTCGCAAAGAGTTGGACATGACTGAGCAACTGAACTGAACTGAACCCAAAATTTAAAGGAGTTAATGCCCCTTATGTGAACAGCTGAGGCCTAGGAGTAGTGAGAAATGTGGTGGTGCTGAGCAAAATGAATTTTGAGTCATTTATATATGTTGAAAATATTTGTGGTATATTTATTTTTAGGGAAAAAAGATATATATATATTAAAACTACAATAAGAAAACAATTCTACTATCATGGTAGGTGTTTTTAATATATATATATAAAATATAATGAGAAAACAACAATTCTACCATCATGGTAGGAGTCTGTAACACATTAAGTATCAAAGTTAGGAATTAATCAACAAGGAAATTGAAAAATTAAAAAAGAATACAGAAGATATGAACCTTTTCATTTTAAAAAATGGATTTTATGATGCATAGATCGCTATAACAGTTGGCAAGAACTTTTTTTTTGTTTTTATTCTAGGAAGGATTTTGCTTTCTTCGTATCTTCCTTCCTTCCTGCTTTTTTCCCTCTCACTCTTTTTTTCTCCCTCCCTTCCTCCCTCCTTTTCCTTCTTTTGACAGGAACCCTTTAAGCCATCCTACCTGCCTTAGAGTATCTGGTCAAGTATTTCAATATCAGTCGATCTCTCCCATGACAAGACCATGGAGACTGTTCCCGAAGGCCATGGCACCACATCTGCTCTGGTTCTTGGCTTACTGCAGACCTACAGGAGGAGCTACATATGCTGTGAGATACTGAAGACATTCTGAACTCTGCACAAAGACACTCAGTTCCAATCCAAGTCAGTAAGAAGTGAACCAATCTCCCAAGTACATCTCATTATTTAAGACAAGGCCCATATTCTCTGGAAGCTCATTTTCCTTCTCTGGTTCTTGGAGTGGCAAAGATCTAGCCATTCCAACCCCACCTCCTCTAGTTTTCTTTCACATCTCCTATAAAGTTTCTCACCTCATGCCACCATCTACTTACAGGCTCCAAGTGGTACCCACTCCTGCAAATGACAAAAAGCAATCCATCCTTGCACTTGTCATGACAAAACTCCTTATCTTATCTCCCTAGCAGAAGAGTTCAATCAAACCAAACATTAAAAATAAATTAATTATACTTTATCCCTCCCCAGAGATGGCTGAGCTACTAAGAGCCAGCGAAGTGTCTAGAAAGGAAAAACAAAACTCTCAACTGATTTATCCGATCTTTCATCCATCTCAAACTATCCCACTTTTATGTCCTTTTATATTCTTATTGCTGGAGCTGGAACCAGCACTGGTCAGGAAAAATGGCTGAGAATGGAAGCACAGATGAATGGACAAAGATGTAGCATATATACGTATACAACAGAATACTACCCAACCATTACAAAAAGAATGAAATAATACCATTTGCAGTAATAAATGCAACTAGAGATTATCATGCTAAGTGACGTAAGTGAGAAAGACAAATACCATGTGATATCACGTATATGTGAAACCTAAAATACGACACAAATGTGAAATGGAAACAGACTCAGGGACATAAAGACCAAACTTGAGGTTGCCAAGGGGGAAGGGGTTGGAGGAGGGATGGAGTGGGAGGTTGGGTTAACAGAGTGGATAAACAACAAGGTCCCATTGTATAGCACAGGGAATTATATTCAGTATCCAATGATAAACCATAATAAAAGAATATTAAAATATGATTTTAATATTAATAATATATATACATATAACTGAATCACTTTGCTATACAGCAGAACTTAACACAACATTGTAAATCAACTATACTTCAAATAAAACAATGTTCAAAAAAATGGCAGCAGATGGCCAGGGCTTGGGTGGCTGGGTGACAGACACATTCCTACAAATGTGTTCATATAATACTATTGTGTGACTAGCTTTTCTGTAGGCTAGGACACTCCAACACAAATCAAAGGAAGCACAGATCCAAAGAAGACTATAGTGGGAGGTGTATGCAGAGTGAAATATCCCTACTCTTATTAAGTGACACCTGTCACATACATAGACCCCTGACCCACACCTCAGTCTGCCCTAGGGTGATTTTTTTTCTTCCCTAAGCATATGCCTCAAAGGAGTGGTGAGTAAGGCACTTACATTTTGTCTCCCAACTTCCTCTCTCAACCAAAGATAACCATAATCTGTGAACTGATTAATCTATTTGTCTCCATGGAGTTAGAAAAAAAAGAAAGAAAGAAAGCAAGCTTCTTTCAAAGTTTTCCGGAAGGCTTCAAGATCGCCAGTCCACATGCTGGCAGCCTAATCTCAGGCTTCCAACTTCCAGACCTGTAAGAAATAAAATTCTGTTGTTTATTTAAAAACAAAACAATAGTCCAAATCAGATACTCTTCTTCCAACCCATTTCATGAATGGGCTATGATAAAGTGGGCTATGATAAATCCCTGGGCTATGATAAAGTGAAGACAGAGTCACCCAGGAATATGGCAGTTTGAGAGGCAGGCTACTTTAGCACCCTGCGAAGCATTATTATTCCTAATAATACTTTTACATGGTGCTTCGTAAATGCCCAAGTTGTTCTCCATAATACCAGGGTCCAGGTTTTGGTTCAAGCAGTGAATAAATGGCTAAGAAAACACGTATGACTTTGCCCTCTACATTAACCGAATGAGGTAGGTGGAAAGAGTATTATCCCCATCGCGAGCCTCAGAGAAGTGTAGGGACGTTGCCCAAAGCTTGTGAGCGGCAGGCAAAGCTAGAACTGCATTTTCAGGCCACAAAGGAAGCACAGATTCTAGTTCATCCTGACATGATATAATAGCCACTGACATGAGATTTGATCTCCATGAGATAGTAATCTCATGTCCCTAGTGAATTTTTCACCTGAAACCTATGCAAACTGGGCCCGACCACCAGTTTGGTCCTAGAAGTGGCCCCCAAAGCTGGGCTGAACGCACAGGGTGGGTGACCAGGTCTGTGCCCTTAAGAGTTCCGCCGGGGTGGGGGTTCCCAGACCTCTGCCTCAGAGACCCTGCCCTAAAAGGCTAGGGATGCAGTGGACTCGCTCATCCAGAGCGGGGCCCAGCCGCACCACCCCTGCCGGCTGGAATCCCAGGGACTTCCTTCGGACCTCGGCTGCGTCGGACTCGAGAGACGCCAAAGGAACTCCGTAAGTCTCCAGCCAGCGTTAAACCAGAAATGCTCTCTTCCTCTTCCTCGTCGGCATCTCTAGTGCTCACATGTGCCACTGGCTGGATATGTCCTCCGGGCCACTGTTACCCGGAGTTTGTGACCCCTGAAAGTGTGGCATGTAATTCAGCAGCCGCCTGACACTGCGCGGGGACGCGGCGCTCCCGCGCCCCAGAGCTCTGGGCGCTGGGTTCCAGCTGCGCCTGCGCGCCGGGCCTGCGTAGTGGGCGGAGAGGCGGGTGGGTAGGGACCTGGCCAGGTGGGCGGGGCGACAGTTGGCTCCCTGAAACCCTGGTGCAGGACGACTGTTCTAAACCACCCGGATCCCAAAGGCAGAGGCTTCCGGCATCCTCCTTCACTAAGGGCAGCTGCGCATCCTTCGAGTCTGCAGAGTCTGTCGCTGGGGGATCAACCCATTCTTGGCGCCTTTACGGGCAGGATTTGAGGGGCGGGACCGGGAAGTGTGGAAGCGTAGTGTCACTGCTCCAGGAGTGGCCCCTCTGTGACGCCATAGAAGGACGTAAATGAGATACCGCTGCAGGCGTCGCGGAGCCCTTACGCTCCTGCCGGAGGCCTGTGTGACATCACTGTGGCAGCTGGAGGATGCCCTGACGTCACAGCGTCATCGTGCTCTGGGAGGTGGGTGGGACGCCTCTGAGCCTGTTCTCAGGATGCCGAGGCTTCAGGGGACGGGGTGGGGATGATATCCCAGTTCCCTTGTTCTCGGAGATGAGGTGCCATCAAGGAGCCCTGCACCATCCTACTGCCTTTCTCCATCCCACCAGGACCCTATGCTAGTCCTGAATCCGGAGACAAGGAGGTCAGCAGGTAAAAGGCCCTTCGTGCGCCCCAAACCCCCTAGCTACATTCCGGAAGGAGGAGGTGGAACCTGAACCCGTCCTCTACGAAGAAGCCCCTGAGAGCTGTTCTTTTCCCCAGGGCGCTCCTGATTCTCTTCCCAGAACAGCGATAGGGGAGCTCCAGGCTGCACCAAGGGTCTCTTGTGCCTACTCTCCTCCCAGCAGAGAAGTCCAGCCGGGTAGTTTCCCCACCCCTGAGCTAAAGAAGACCTGCGGGCCTAGCAGCTTTGGGAAGGGTTCCAGCCGAACTCTACGGGCCCAAGCCACGCTAGGCACGTGAGGCCAAAGGAAGCTTACTTCATGTCTGAAAGTGGAGGTGGGGTGGAGGGGAGAGTGAGGGCGGGGTGGAATCTTCCAGAGCTGTGGCGGGAAAAAATTAGCCACCTGCAGAATGGACAGGCAATAAAACCCACCCAGCATTTCTAACCGACCGGTTGCTTTTCTATGACCTACAGAGTATGGTCAGGAAATTGTAGCCTGTGTGGGATCTGGTGGCCCCAGAACTAGGCTTGCCCTTCTTTTTGCAGTTGCTGTTACTGATCAATCTATGAAACCCCTGCCATGAGGACAGACTGCAGGCAAGCTGCACTGAGAAGTGGCTTCTGGTTCCACCAGGATGATAGAGGCATTAGGAACAGGTTGGAGGTCTCTGGGCAGCACTCTGCCCCCCTCCCACCTCATCCCCAAAAACTTTGCGCTTAGGGATTCTTTTTTGCCAAGGATGCACATTTCATACTGACTGATTCTCCGAGGCCAGGGCCTAGGGATGGAGGGCAGGGGCAGGGATTCAGGGTACCAAAGCTGGATGGTCCAGAAACAAAAATCTTCCCTGGCAATCCCCCACCCCCCACCTTCAAGTCTTTGTGAAGTCCTTGAGTTTCTGCAGAGGTTCTATGTATCCTGGGGAGGTTGGAAGTGGTTCAATGTGAGGGACAGGAGGGCAGCAGCAGTAGTCAATCCTTGAGAAAGATGAGTGAGTGAATGTTTGTAGCTCAGTCGTGTCGGACTCTTAGCGACCACATGGACTGTAGCCCACCAGGCTCCTCTGTCCATGGGATTCTCCAGGCAAGAATACTAAAGTGGGTTGCTATTCCCTCATCCATGAGAAAGATGGAACTGCCCAAGAGACTAAAGGGACTGAATGAGGCTCTCTCAGGTCCTCAGAGGTCCTCAAAGCTCTGGGTAGTGCGTCTGTGTGCGCGCCCACGCCCATGCACTGTGCTCACCTTGGAACAACCACTTCAAAGGTCTGGTAAGGAAGGGACAAGGCTTCTGCCCTAGGCACTTACACAAGCTGAGGCCAGGCACCACCCATACCATAGCCTGCGCTGCATGGGCCCGAGCCAGCCATCGAAGCCCCAAACCCACTGATTAGCCCTCGCTCCGGATGCCCAGAGATCACAGTTCTCTGGGATATGGGCTCCATCCTTTCCTGTTGCTAGTCCTTTTGGACCCGAGGGATTTTGGTCCTGAGATCTTGCTCTACTAGCGGATATCTCGTAGGCCGGTCCAGAACCGGCAGTGCTCTGTCCCCCTCGTTTCCATGGGGCCCTGGGACGCGCGTCAAGAAGGTTTTAAGGGCAAGACCAGATGCCGACAGGGCCAGCAATGGAGGGTTCCTCAGGGCTTCGAGCAGGACGGAGCGAAGTGCCCCCATTCCTGGGCCGCCCCTCCAGGCCTGTCCAGCAGGGGGCAGCGTGGCTCCGAATGCCGACCGCTGGGTTGGTCCGCGCGGTCCCGGCCAAGGCCGCGGTGATAAGTTGGGTTCTCGAATCGCGGAGATCCACGGAAGGCCGAGGGGGAGTGCGGGGGAGGGGGGGGGGGCGTTCCCAGCGGAGATGGGGATGGCACAGTGAAAAGCTAGAGAACATTTTAACTCCTGCAGCCCCGGGCCCACTTTCTCAGACCGAAAGGCCCGGCCTGAGGCTGGGATTGGGGGTGGGGGGGAGTCCCAGTTGCCGGGAAGCTAGGCACAGCTGTGCCCGCGACCGTTAAGCGCCAGGCGCGGAAGGCCGAGAGCCTGCGCTCGAGCCGGCTGGGAAGGGCTGGGGGCGCCACCGCCAGTGCCCGCCGCGCGGTCGGGCTGCAGGAGCTGGGGGAGCCCCACCCCGCCCCAAGCTGGAGAGCCCCCCGGCGGCCTGGCCTCTAATTGTGAGAAAACTAGGCGCCCCAGGGAGCGTTCCACTTGTGGAGGACGTACTCGGATTTCTCCTCCTCGACTCTCTGGGCCTCCCAGGGCGCCCGCCCCCGCCATTCCTGACAAGGCTTTAAAACTGCAGGGAAATCTTTGCGGGCACGGAGCCGGGATCCAGGCTGGGGACAAGCCCCAGCCGGAGAATCTTGTCGGGGGGATCCTAACGGAGGGAGGGACGCAGGTTTGGGGACTTAGGAGAGGCAGCGGTGATGACTTATTTGCAGCGGCTATTGGGCCCCCGGGGAGGGTACCGGTTTGAGGTTGACCGTGAGGGGAGGGCACTTTCTTCCCTCCCCAGGGCAGCAGCAGGAGGCCCCGGAAGGAGGGCTTTTGTTTGGGGGCTGGGGGGCGGGGTAACTTTCTTTTCCCTTAGTTGAATTTGAAGCGACCCGGCTCCTGGAGATGTAAGAAAAGTTCGAAGTTTTGGCCACAGACTCGGCTTCTTTGGAGCCCTTTGGAGACGCGGAGTGGGGAGGCGACACTGAGGCCCCAAGACCAAAGTGGGGGAGAAAAGTAAATTAAGTTATCCGAGGTTGACCACCACCGGGAGAGAGGAGGGCGTCTCCGTGCATCCCAAGCTGACCCCAATCAGGGGAAGGTTGATGAATTGGGACAGGTCGGCGTGGGGAGCGAAACCCCGGCTTCTCTCAAGAAAAGGGGCCGCCCAGTTTGCTGCGTTTGGGGAGAAAACGCAGGAATTTGGGGGAGGGAAATTACCCACCCTGCAATGCCTGTAAAATAACCGTTTATTTAATATTTTTAAAAACTCCAGTGATAAATGTCCGTTACCGATGGTCAGCATAAAGTGCCAATCGCAATACACCGCCCTGCTGCTAGCCTTCAGCCCCTCGCGGCGAAGGGGCAGCGGAGCAGGGAAGCCAGAGGCCGGGCCCCCTTTAGCCGCAGGGCCCGAGGCTCTCCGGCCCACCGTCCGGGTCCGGGAGCCCACCGCCCGCAGCGCGGCAGGAGCCGGGAGGGGCGCTCCTCGGCCCCGCGCTCCCTGGGCTGGAGGCTGAAGCAGATACTGGGATTACACTTTTGCAGGCTCCCGGGGGTGGGGATGGGGGCGGGAGGAGGGGTGGGAAGCTGCGAGAGCACAAATCTCCTTTTTCTCTCCCCTCTCTCTCCGCAGTCAGAGTTACAAGCTTATATGGTCAAAGAAAAAAAAATAATAAAGAAAACGTATAAAATAACAATAGAAAAAGTAATACTTCTGGGAGAGGCGCCGCTGCGGCTCCGCGAAGCTTTCGTTCTCTTTTTAATGCAGTTTCCCTTCCGCCACACGAGTACCGCCTTTTGGCCAAGAGTTTAGCCGCGTCCTGGGGGAGCCGCCCGGGCGGCCGGGGTCATGGCCCGGGGCGCGGCTGTGAAGTTCCGCGTGCGCCGGGGACCCGGGGGACGCGTTTGGGATGGAGGAAGGTCCCCGGAGCCCCTCTCGCTGCCCGCCAGAGTCGCCTTGGGCTTCTGTTCCCTCCGGAGGAGGGGGCAGCGTGACCCAGGGTCCTGTTGACTCGGAGGCTCTGTTTAGCATTTGATCTTGGAGGTTTTGAGCTCCTTCACCTGTGAGTGTAGCGTCTTGTGGACAGCGAGAGTCCTGGACTGGCAGAATCCTTTCCCACACTCTTGACACTTGAAAGGCTTCTCTTTGGAGTGAATATATCTGAGGGCAAAAAGCAAACCGATAATTAAGCCTTGCAAAAATGATGCAATGTTATAAATAGTTATCCAAAATCCCTTCCCACGAAAATGAAGAGCTTGAACCTCAAAAGAAAGAAGGACGTGGGGTACCTAGCATGGAGCAGGCACATGCTGAGTGTGGGGAGGGGATGGGGAGATGAGGGAGACACCTCCCGTCTTAGCTGCGCCCATGTCCAGCTAGGTGGATCCCTGCCTGCCTAACCAGGGGCCAGCACTCAGGCCTTATAAAGCCTGAGTCAACAGGGAAGGTGAGTGAGGTGGGACAATTGGCTAGCACTGCGCTGTCCAAATGTTAGCCACCTGCCACGTGTGGTTATTAAAATTAAGTTAGTTTCTTGGTTACACTAATTACCCATTTCAAGTGCTTAACTGTCACATGTGTCGCATGTCACACTTCATCATCTCAGAAACTTCTCTTGCACAGCATTGTAGATGGAGGAAGCCGTGCAAGCCTGTCTGGAGCTTGGGACCTGTTCCTGCCATACTCTCTCCACCCATGCTCCAGAAACCCAGGCCTGAGCTTGGTTGGTTTCCTTCCTGATTTAGGGGGAAGCCCAGAAACTCAGGAGGCTTGGAACCTGGGGGCAGGGGGAGCAGCCTAATGAGCCCTGGCATCAGAGGCAGACTGATAGCTCTCTTCTGCAGCCCTCCTCCATAGTAGTGCACCTGTGGTCTCGTAGGTGGTCTTGCCTCCGGAAGGCTTTGTGGCAGATGTCGCATGTGTAGGGCCTCTCGTCCGTGTGCGTCCGCTCGTGGATAAGGAGGTTGTAGGATTTAGTGAAGTGGCGGCCACAGAATTTGCAGACGAACTCCTTCTTGGTTTTGGAAGGCAGGCGTCCCCTCGTGGGCTTCTTTTCGGGGGACAGCTTGGTCACATCCAGGAGAGCGCCCAGCCCACCGGCGGGGGACCCAGGGCCCTCCCCCCGGCCAAGCTTGGATGGATCTTCTTGCGTGGCGGCCAAGGCCAGGTTGGCAAAATCAAAGCGCGGCTTGGTCTTGAGTGCTGCGGGGCCACTGCCTCCAGCGGTGATCTCGGGCTTGGGCTGGATGACATGAGGGAACCAGGGGAAGGCAGGCAGCTGGAAGCGCGCGTCCACCAGGCTGGACACGGCTCCGGGCACTTTGGAGAAGGAGGACCTCGGCAAGTGCATGGCGGGGTAGCCCAGCGTCCACTGGTGCAGGTGTACTGCGTGCAGTGCGCTGAAACCGTACAGGTTGGGCAGGTGGTCCGAGGGCACCGCGGGCAGGCCATTCACTGCCTGAAGAAAGGAGTAGTTGGTGAGCTGCAGGGATGGGTGGATGGGCACCGGTGCTGGCAAGGTTTTGCTGCCCATGGCCGAAGTGGCAGTCTGTTCTGACTTCCTGCTGCAGGAAAAGAAGAAGAGGGGAGGGGGAAACAGACAAGTTCAGGCCCTCCTTCTGAGTTCCAGCCTGGCCACACCCGTTCTGTCCCCAGAGACTGGGCTGAGTGCCTAGGACCCCACTCAGGGATCTCACTGGCCTCAAGGAGAAGACAGGAACCTTCAATAATCCAAGGACTCCTTACAAATGGCCTCCGGCAGAGACACAAACTTGATACAGAAACCAAACTAAATGCTGGGCAATGCGACTAACTTAAAATAAGAGTCTACAGTATACCTGACACTGAGAGAAGCAGAAGCACAGGGAATGTACATCCAGGCAAGCCCGAGTCAATATAGAATACACTCTCCTGCGAAGATAACACTTGGAAGCGCACTTACATATTTGTTCAGATAAACAAATACAGAAGTGCACACTGACAGATAAACCCAGGTTCACACATTCAGAGCAGAGTTGACAACAAGGTGCAAAGATAAACTGGAACCATTAGTATTGTGCTACTAAACAAAACGCAGGAACTGAAGACACACACACACACACAGGGCACCCACAGAGAGCCCCACAGGCAGACAGCATACATACAAAAGCACACAAATCTGTACCTCTCTCAGCTCCAGAGCATTAAGCTCTATCAGCTGACAGTCAATTTGGCTTCTAGAAGCCATGTCCTCTTTCTCCTTACAACTTGCAACTTTGACTTCAAATTTGTTTTTCTGTCTCACTGTTAGCCAGCCCTTTGACGCCACCCTCTCTGCAGCTGCTTGTGGACTGACTCTCTTCCATCGTCTTTGGGGATCACCTTTGTTTCAGCGAGGACAATGACACCCACATTTATTTACTCACTCAGCCACATGCATTCATTTGTTTCTGAGCCCTCCCTACTCCATAAGAAAGGGGGACAGGGTCTTCGGGCTCTCAGGATGTTTGTGTGTCTGCTGAACACCCGCTCCCTGAGCAGGTGGGTTTCCCTATGAGCAGGAGCATGGAGGCTGGGCCTCAGCTATTGTGGGCTACGCACCCTCCAAATGCAAGGCCAGGGAGCTTGAGCCAAGCCAGAGGGGAGCCCTGCTGATGTGACAAGCAGTCTGGTGTCTTCTGGCCTCTTTGACCCTTGGTCAGGGTCCCTGGCCTCCATGGACAGGTCTGGAGTCCACAGAAAGAATTTTTATGTCTGTGCCTCCCAGACACTCCTAACTCAGGTCTGTCCAGTGGAGGCAAAAACAGGGAAAAGGAAAGCCAAAATTACACAGAGGGCCTTGGGAGGCTCAAGTGCTGAACTCCATCTCAAGAAGTCACGGGGGAGAAGGGTGCTCAGGATGCAGGCACTTCTTCGCCTGTCTCAATCCCCTGCCCTCCACTTCTCCCTTTACTCCAGATTTGCCCCCTCCTCTTCCTCAGATCTCTCCTCCACCTAGTCCCCAACCCTGGGACGGGCAGGCCCCTGTTCTGTTCCCTCCTTCACGACAGACCCCGACCCCACCCCTGTGGTTTCAGAAGCCTGGCTTCCCCAAACCCAGGTCCTTAAGGCTCAGGTTGCCTTTCGCGCTAGGGAAGCTGTTAACGTGAGGGCAGTGCCCAGGATGTTCCCTGGAGGAGGCAGGACAATCTGGACCTAGAAAGCCTTCTCCTTGGAGGCTGGCAGGAAGGTCACGCATCCAGTGCGGTGGCCCATAGGCAAAGAGGCTCTGCAGAAGGTGGAGAGGGTGCCGAACACCCAGAGCCGGCAGATATCTGCTTGCGCAGGTTAAATCGGCAATCCAATGAAACCCCTGTCGGACCGCAGCAATTAATTCCGCCAGGGTCTCTGCGAGGCACAAACTGGGATGCGGAGGGGAGTGCGGACCCCGGCGGCGGCGGAGCCGTGGCCTGGGCAGCGGGCTTCTCCGCTGCGTCGCTCACGCTCTTGCGCCTGGGACAACCCGAGACCCTCCTAAGGCGCTGAGACGCTGCGAAGAAGAAGAACGAATCGGGCCAGAGAGAAAGCTGGAGCCTGTTTGGGTTGGGAAGGGGAAGGAGGAGAAAGAGGAGATGACTCGCCGACTTCAAAGGTCTGCCCAGACTTAGGCGAGGTGAGCGCTCTTTGATTTGCTGTCACCTCTCCTTCCCCTCCAGGCGCTGGAAATCAGATCCTTATCTCTGGCTCCCCCCGGGGCCCGGCGGGCGCCGCCGGGGCCTCACTTGCTCCTCTCTGCGCTCAGTTTGTCCCTGGGCGATGGCGGCCAGGCGCTGGGCTGCACCCGGGCCCGGGCCCGCTCCGGGCAGGGTGAGGGAATCCCACTGGCCCCGCGCATACTAACCCAGCCTTTCCTTGACCACCCCCAGGAGCCCAGACCTTGGGCTCGGTGAGGGGAGGGGGCGCCTATGCCGAAACTGCTTCTGGGAGCCAACCTTTCCGGGCTATCTGCCCGATCTTGTTTCCCCCAACACTCAATTTCTTTTTCTCAGCGGCGCAGCCAGTTTATTTTCTGCCGCATTCCCAGGGCAGGGCTCCCCAGGCTCTGGTCAACGGTTTTCTCGGGGACGAAATTCGTTCGAAACGTGGCTCTCTACACTAGTAAAGTACCTAGAATGGGCCGAATTCACGATCCGGTTTCAGGCGGTCCGCTAAGAGGAAAACATAAGTCTCACTCTGCCTTTGCTGCGGGAGAAGATGAGCAAACCTCAAGCCCCAGTGGCTCTCCTGGCCCTGACCCCAGACCCCCAATGTGAACTGCTTTAGATCCTTAAGAGAGGAAACCCGTCTCCCCAGGCTCCAGGCCAGGCATCCCCTCTGCAAGGAGCTAGGACCCCGGAACCTGGGCGGCGCGGGTAAGGGTGCCGACTACGCGCACCAAACGCCATTAGCGCTTCCCAGCCCGGGTCCCAGCGCGGTTCAGACACAGTTTCTCTCCTGCGGTAGAGCGCCAATCCCGGTTCTGCCGCCAGCCCTATGCCGGGCATTAATGAAGTGTGCAAGAGTCTATTAAAGTAGTTTATTCGGGGCTAATTGAGCGTGAGCGAGTTAACTGCTTGCATTAATGAGAACGGAGCGAGCTCCACAAGCGAGCGCCTGGAGGAGCCCAGCATCAGCCCCGGAAAAATCATCCTTGACACCGAATCCCCAACACGCGTGCTGACAAGCGTCCGGACTCCTGGCGAGAGGACTGACCGGCGCCGGACACTTCTGTTTAATTCTCCCAACGAACGAGATCGAATGAACCCTTCAGCTAGGCAGCCATCCCCCTGCATCTAAATGCCCGGCTGCGTCCTTAGTGATCTGCTCCCCAGTCTTACTAAAATCGCAATTACTTTGAGGAACCTCATATAGAACATTTACTCACTGGTCGCCCTCCATCCGTTCCTCCCGCCTCCCCCACCCCGCGTCCTTGCCAGCCTCTCTCTTCTCTAGGAGGCCATGAACCTGGGAGATTAACTAGCCTTGCACGTGGTTTCTGTTCCCAAGAGCCAGCGCGCAGCTCTTAGCCCGGGTGAAATTTACCAAATTGTGGCAACAAAGAAACCGTCGCAGCTCCTCTATACTCCAAGAACCTACCCCGCGACTGGCCGAGCTGCTGAAAAAGGACTGTCTGTGGGTTTTCATTCCTCTTACGAGACAAATTTCCTGGGAGAAATGAGTTCAGCAGGCAGCCCGTCACCTCTTTCCCTCTCTCCTCCGGCTCCCACCTTTTCCCCTGAAGGGAGACAGTCCCGAGAGCAAACGAATCTTGCCCTTTCAAGCCTGAAACTGAGAACATCCGCAGCTGCAGTGTTTCCGCTACCGCGGCGTGCGGGGTCTCTGATTGGGGAGTAGTGTTCGCGCCCCCTACATGCTCCCCTTCACCGGATCAGTCGCGGGTACTCTCCAGGCCTCGACCACAAGAGCAGTCACCGAGTAGAGAACACCCCGAAGTCGGAAGGCAAGTGCGAGGCGGGGTCAGGCACGCGGGCCAGCACTCCCGGGTGGGGCCGGCCGCGTACCTGATCGCAACTCTGCCACAAGACCAGCTCAAGAAAGCGCGACCCGGCGGGGGCATGCACCTGTCCTTGGCGCGGGCGGCCGTGGCCATCCGGCCACTCTCTTTTCCTCCTTCTTCAGCTAAGGTAGGTCAGATTGAGCTAGGCGCGCGTCTTGGGAAAGTTTGTGCCCGCACAAGTTGCTTCGGTTTCTTGAGAGGGGCCACAAGCTGACTTCCGAAGTCCGCGGGCACCTCGCCCGGGATTCCACGAAGCCCGGCGGCGCTGGGGGTAGTAGCAGGGACCCGCCCCCTCATTCTCCCCGGGTCAGAGGCCGAGGACCCCCGCACGAAAAATTCGTGAGCCAGCACCCCCAAGCACCCAGGACTGCAGCTGCTCTCACTTTCACAGAGGTCCAGCAGTCTTCATTTGTTACGAGGAGCTTCTTTCCGGGACTTGGAGAGACAAGAGACACCCGCCGAGCGGTGACAAGGGGACCCCGGGGATCCTGCCCGCATTCCCCTCGCCAAGCCCGGGCGCCCAGGGCTGCAGTTACCTTATTCCGCGGCCGTCCCGGAGTTGAGCGCGTCTCTGGGGCTCCCGCTGCGAGGGGACCCGGTTAGCCAGAGGCGCTGGATTTCCACAGGCACCCGCGGAGCTCAAGAGTCCCGGCCCCTCTCCGGCGGCCGCGGGGACTCCGAGCGCCCGACACGCGGGAGCGCTCAGCGGCCCTGGAGTCCTGTCCGCCCAGGGGGTGGTGAACTTCTCTCGCGGTTCCTTGGTTGGTTCTGAACCCGGAGCGGCTGAGAAAGCGCTGGGGAGAGACCGAGCTCCGACTCACTTACCCCTTAGCACCGAGCCGCCTACTTATTTTAATCCACCACCCTCCCTCCTTCCCCCCTCCCCCCTCCCCTAGCCTCAGGATTCCTCCCCTCCCTCCCCTGCCCCCTCCCCGCAACCATCCTGCCCTGCGCCTGCGCACTGAGACACAAAGTTTTGCTGACCCGGGCAGCCGACTGGGACTGCGGCGCTCGCCTGGCCCCGACCTCCCGGGACCTGCGTCCCCAGTTCTTCAGACCTGTGCGACCCTTTCTGCGTGTTGGGCCCACGAGGTTGGCAGGCGAGCTCGAATAAAACAGCCTCTTCCATATGAAATTGCGCTGAAACTTCTCGGTCCCCTTCCTGCGTGCCTAGGACACAGCCCGTGCAAGGTCGGGGTAGGCGGAGGCGGGAAGGGGGGGGGGAGGGGGCGGTGTGTCGGGATCCTGGCGACTTAGTTTGGGCCCCACACACCTCGGTCCAGCCGAATAGCCTGTCTTATCCCAGAATACCTCTGGAACCGAACAGCTTCAGGACATCCGAGAATGCTCAGCGCCAGGGCGATCACCCAGACTCCAATGCCTATGACTGGCCCCAAACCCTGAGTTACCGAGTTCGCTAGAAAGATTAGAGGCGGAGGATGGGGCAAGAAGTCAAGACAGTTACTTTCCTAGGACTCAAAAACCTTCTGAGATTCATGCCCTCTAAAATCCTGTATTCTTTTGTTTTAGAAGGATGGATGAGAGATTGGAGAGTTAAGTACCACAGAGCCGCGATGCAAGCTCCAAAGTTCTCCAGCTCTAGGGCCTTTGAGTCCAAGAGGCTGATTCAAGCGGAGTTTGGGATGAGAGCGGGGGTCAGGGTTCTTCTGGCTGCCAGAAATTCTGTCTTCACTGCTTATGCTTTAGGGAGAGTACCAGTAACCCCTTGACTGCCTGGCTCCAAGAGCTGACCTCCAGCTGACCCCGGCCCAGTTCCCTCCCTGCCACCTCCCTGGAACAGCCTCCCCTTCCTGGGTTCAGGAGGAGGGACTGGTCTCCCAGGCTTGGGTGGATCCAGATTCTCACCTCTGTACTCCTGGGGTTTGCCCCCAAGGCTGCTGCTTAATGACCCCCTCCCCAGCCCTGGAGACTGGACCTGGCCTCTGGGGGTCTCTTGCATACTGGCACTGTGTCTCTGGAGACCTTTCCAACTTTGGTCTGCAAGTCTGTGTTGGCTTTCTTTCTAAAGGAGTCTTGGTTTCCTGACCTAGGAAAATGGTAGTGGAAATGCCCCCCATAAGGAATAGTTGGAGGAGACCCTGGTCTTACCCTCAGTCCTTCAGAAAGAGCCTGGCCTCCAGCCCCTAGGTAGCTTTGACCTGGGCAGAGAGGAGGGCAAATGGGTGCAGTCTTTGCCACAAGGGAGACTGTACTTACCCCTTGCAGGTTAGTGTTAGAGTAAGGAACCCATGTAAGTTTGCCTGTGCAGCTGAAAAAATCCTAGCCTGGGGTGACATTCCGGCCCTTAGGAGGCCCCTTGGGAACAGAAAGAGCTGAGATCACTCCCTTCCCTGAGATTCCAAGGCAGCAAGTTCCAGGAGCAAAGGAAGGCCTGGAAGGAAAGTCCAGGGGGGCATTCCTGGATTGTACCAGCTTCCACCTTGGGCCAGGGAAACTGTGTGCCCTAGTCTTAGGGTGTCCTAGGAGACAAAGCTTAGCGCCTTCTATTAACCAGCAGTGAAAGAATCCAAAGAGGCCTCCACAGTGAGGCATCTGGCTGTCCAGACCACTTAGAAAATGTCTCCCAGGAAGAGGATGTTTGGGTAGGATGGAAAGAGCCTCCTGGCATATACAAACCCCATCTCTTGCTCAGAACTCCACCCAATGCAACTGTGCTGACTCCATCTTTCCACTTGCCTCTTTCTTCTCAATCAGGGTCCCTGGCCAACATGACTCAAAGACTTCTAGAAATCTCCAGGTAGTAGAATCCCTAAAGAACTCGTGGAGAAAATTTTTAGGGATCCTAAAGAAAGGGCCATGCAAATCAGTTGTTTAATGCTGCTTTTGCCAGGTTATCTGGAAAATTGATCCCCACTCAGGTCAAATCCCGTAACTAATAGCTGGTATGGAGCAAGATGGGGCTGCAAGGCTAGAGCTGTCTCTCTTAGCTGAGCATCTCAGGCTTTGCCTCTCAAGCTGCCACCTCCAGAGCTGATCTGCAAGGTAGGTAAGACAAGACGAGAAAGATGCAGGACATTGGCATTGCCCAGCCTTGCCTCTGTTTCAGACACCTGGCTTCAACGACATTCTTTCTAGGTCTTGGACTGTGAACAGCCCCAGAAAGCTACAATAACGAAATTCAAGATTTGATAGTTGCTGGAGAGTCCCCCATCTCAATCCAAGCTCCCAAGGGGATGACCCCCACAAACCCTTGCTTCAGTACTCAGTGGAGACCAACCAGATTCTAGTTCCCTCTGGATGGAAGGAAGAAACCCTGGAAGTTAAGAACCCCTCACCTCTCTGTGCCATGGGAACAAAGGGGGTTACCCTCCCCCACCTATTAAGAGAAATTGATCAGACTAAGCTGAGTCTAGGTACCCTCTCGGTGTCTGGACTGCAGTGTGGTAGATTGAGAATAGGGCCAGTAGCTTGGTTTTCAACAAAGATTCGTTTAAAACTCATGGTTCCAGTGTGGTCAACGTCCTCGGTATTCGGGCGGGACCCAACCACTCTATGGCCCCCCGAGCCCAGTGAAGGTGGAGAAACTCGTCTCTAGACGCCCAAGCCATTCTGGGGCTTCCCGCGCAGGCTTCCCCTCCGTGGCTGCAGCCTCTACACGCTTAGAGCCCACAGGCTCCAGCCAGGGAGCAGACCAGGTTCAAATTCCGCCGCCACTGCTTGTTTCTGGTTCGCCCACCCACCGCCAGCCCCGCGCAACCGCGGGCGCCCCAGTGTGGGACTCAGCAAGCAAGCCTTGGGGAAATGGCCCCACAGTAACAACCGGGCCTCCAGCTCAGCTCCGGAATTCTCTCTGCCAGTGCCGATGGGGTCCAGCAGAGAGCGATACCCAAGCCGGCACGTGGCACCGGGTCGTGGACCGCCCTGCGCCGCGTTCCGAAGGGAGCCCTCGCCGCGCCAATCCTCGGCGTAAAGGGGGTGGTGACAGCCTTTGCCAGACCACCCCCCACCCCCCCCACCCCCACCCCCGCCCCCGCCCCAACCCCAGCCCCTCTCCCGACTCTTGCTCACTAGGAAGGAAAGTGCGCCAGCCTGTCTTCAAAGTGAAAATTGAGCAGCTTCCAGAAAATTAACTAGAAGGTAGCTTATTTTGCTTGGGGGGTGGGGTGGGGGTGGGGAGGGACTGGATTAAAAAAAAAAAATGAACCCCACCTCTCTCACTTCTCAACCACACAAAAATGACCTCTTAAAAAAAAAAAAGGAATGTACTTAGTAATTGCGAGCTTTTGCTTCCAACGCAAGCTTTCCTGTAACTACTTTGTGGACGATTGGGGGTCTGCTCATTTGACCCCCCTTTAAGCGTGTACAGAGCTTTCAAATAACCGGGAGATTTAGGTATCCCTCTGTAATCATTTAGATGATGGATTGTAATGGCTCAATAGTTCCTCTGGAACCATTACGATCAATCAGGTCAAAATCCAGCTTGGGGGGGGTGGCGGGGGGGAAGTATTTAAGCACGGGGAGGTAGGCAACAGGACTTCCACACACACTTGCGCAGATTTCACGCTCTGATAAGGTACAAGCAACTCCAGAGTCTTAAGGAGAATAGATCACAGGTGAACCCACGAGCTGGTGTTTACTGTGACAGCGACAGACAAGTTACAGTATCAAAACTGAAAGGGAAACTGAACTGTTTTTCCAGGCGGTTTCCCGTTTCCTAAGCGCTTTATGAGCACATAAGTATCTTGTTACTATTTGTCACCTTACTAAATAAAACGATTCCTGCATGCATACATCTACCCTTGGTTTGTTATGAGAAGATGTACGAAGCACGAATATTCATGTGGAATTTCATGAACTCCCAGACTAGCCCTGGAAAATGGAATGAAAATCACGCCTTAAATTGGGAAAACTAGATGTTAAATGTGAGCATACATTGTGGAGTTTGTTGTTTTGTTTTGTTTTTTTTTTACTTGTTGTACAAGTATGAGTTGTCAGAATTATTTTCGACGGATCTAAGATTATAGAATTTTCCTTTTATCCAAAGGTGAAAATAAATGTATTAGAAACGACGCAGTGTCTAACCAAACTGTAGTTGATGAAAAAAAAAGTTAACTGAATCGCGTATAGTCAGGGAGAAGTCCTGCGGACAGAAATACCTAACTGCACCCGCGGCTCTGTGACTCTGACCAGCTATATAGGCGGCGGTCGGCGCTGGAGGAATGCGCGTTCGTGGTAATTAATTTCCAGACACTGGAGGGTTATTATCTGCATAGCGATTTCCGGCGAGGGAATTCGGGGCAAGTCTGGCTGCGATGTTCTACCGAGACGTGGGGACCGTAATCCTAAAGAAAACGCGCCACCTGCTGGTGAGCAAGTGACATCTCTCGGCGCCCCTTCCTCGAAAAGTCTCAAATCGAGTTGTCTCCTGAGTGGGTTTCCCCCGCAACTGCCTTAAGTGTTCTTTTCTGAGTTACGAAATTTACCTTAAAACTACACACGTTCTTGCTCTTCCAAAGAACAAAATTTCTGTTTTCCCTGCTCCAGGTTTATGAGGTTTTTTGCTTGTTTTGGTTTAAGAGTTTGAAATACTTAGCAACTGTATGCCGCCATTGGTTTCTGGTCCTGGGAAAAACGATGAACCAGGATCTACTGTCAACGTTTTATGCACTCTGGGAGCTGGGTTAGTGCTAGCTCAGAGATAACTCCTTGGGGCCACTTCCTCCCTCCCAGCCCTCCCTCTTCAGCTCAGAGGTGCTTCTGATCAGGCCCCTCCCAGGACTCCCGGTCCAGCTTTCTGAAGAAGCTAAGGAAGAGGATGAGGAGCTGCTTATGAAACAAGCCAGGTCTCCTCCTACCCTCACCTTCCTCCCAGGCCACTGGATTCCAGGTCCCTTTCCTTCCTGGAATTCCCTATAGAATATTTCATCTGGACCCTCTCTACTCCTTGGCATCAAAGCTGCAATTTTTTCCCAAACTTATTTATTTTTAATTGAAGGAAAATTGCTTCACAATATTGTATTGGTCTCTACTATACATCAACATGAGTCAGAGCCATAGGTATACATGTGTCGCCTCCCTCTTTAACCTCCCACCCACCTCCCACCCCTCTAGGTGGTAACAGAACTCTGGTTTGAGTTCCCTCAGTCATACAGCAAATTCCTATTGGTAGTGTATATATCGAAGCTGCAATTTAAAAAAAAAGAAAAACCTGTTTTAAATTTTATTGAGATGTAATTGACATGTAACACTGTGTAAATTTAAGGCGTACAACCAGTTGGTTTGATATATTCTTATATTGCAATGTGATTACCATCACCACAGTACTAGCTCGGTCACACCTCTACCACTTCACATTATTATCATTTCTTTTTTTGTGGTGAGAAAAATGACCATCTAGCTTCTCAGCAACTTTGACGTTTATGACACAGCATTGTTGACTCTAAGCATGCTACCATGCATCCAGCACTTACCTACTAGCTGCAATTTTATACCCTTACCATCTCCACAATTTCCCCAATCCCCTGCCCCCAGCCCCTGACAACCACCATTCTACTTTCTGTTTTATGAGTTCAGCAAAGCTACAACTTTGATGCTCTCTTTTTCTTGTTATCAAAGCTCCAGCTTTCAGATAAGAGACCAGAAGAGAGAAGTCCTAAAAATATACTTATTTGCAGGCTCTTTGGTTTGTCCTTTGCCTACAAAAGAAAACAAGGTAAAAGAGATCCTTGGGGGCTTCTGCTGTGCTCTCACAGGCACTCCTTGCAGGCAACCCTGGGAAGTTCAGAGCTGAAATTGCACAATTTCTCATAAGGAAGAAAACAGAGGCTGAAATTACTTTCCAAGACCAATTATTCCAAGACTCGTATAGCACTCTTTGGAGCAAAGGCTTGAGATCATGTGCAGAGAAGACAAGCTCAGGACTGAAGGAAGGACAGGCTCCCTGGCCCTGCTTCAGACTGTCAGAAGAAGGCTCTGCTCCCTGCCACCCATCTGTCTCTGCCCCAGTAAGAGGCAGGTTTTCCCACTTCCTTATTCTGAGCTTGCAGTGAGAGGTGGAAAGGGGAAGGACTGACTTAGACATTACAAAGAACTACTAAAGCCAAAATGATGAGAAGCCCCAGGTGCCTCCTCTATGCATGAATAAAGATATTGACTGAATGGAAGGGGATGGGGGCTTGTGGCTCTTTAGTGTTTATGATTGGGGTCTTCCTGCATTCAGAATGTCACACTGAAGAAGTGCTGGATCCCCGAAGTGGTGGCCCAGCTGAGAAAGAAGCGACCACTCATGGAACGTGGAAGGCATCCAGATAAGCTCTAAGAAGCGGTGTGCATCCACCGGGTGTGACTGCAGCCCAAGCCCCAGCTTTGAAGGTGTGGGATGGGCTGGGAGACGGAAAATTGAGGATGCTCCATAATACTTGTCCCTTGGCAAATCCAGAGTAGCCAGCAAGCGGGAAGAGGACCATGATCTCTGCTAGAAGAACCTTTATTTCTCTGGTATGTATGAACTTCAGCTCAGGAGGAGGAATGGTGTTCATGGATCTGAGCCATATCATAGTGTAGCTGAACATTTACACAGAGCAGGAAACCACACGCCCTATTGTAGCCACCATCAAGGGCCAGCTGCCCTTCCTTCCAGTCTCAGCTAGCACTTAGAATGCTGGCTCCCACCGTAGCTCCTGTATTCCCAGGTGACTCCAGGGAAATTAATTTGTTGGTCATGCCTCCTCCAATCCCCTACATGAGAACCTTTCCTCTGAAGAGAAAAGCATTTGCTGAAACACATTGAACAAATTCAAAATATAAAAAAAAGGGGGGGATATATATATATATTAGCATATGATTTTTCACTTCAAAATGACTAATGGTTGGGTCCTTTCGGTATATTTGGGTATGTGTTTGCATATCACCGATAAGGAAATGGAGAGAAAACTTAAATCTGGAACATGATTTTCAATGTCTTTCAGATAAAGAATTTCTGGAATCATGCCTTGGTTTGCTAAAAATTCCTGTCACAAACATTTTAGGAGATTTAACTAAAAAGGATAAACCACATTGGGTGGAGGGGGGGTACTTGTGCTTTCTTAGTATTCCGAGCAGATAGCCAGGAGGAGCTGCAGAAGGCCATGCGGCCCGTATGAGTGGGAAAAGCTGAGTTTTCGATGCTCAGAGTCCTCAAGGGCAGCAAAGTCCAGGGGGTGTGAAGCATCTCAGAGCATGCCAATCTCAAGCCATGGGGTGCAAAGGCCACTCACAGAGGAAAGGGAGGACCCACAACACCCCCCAGTTCAGCTTAAAAGCTGGTCCTCAGCTAATCCTTGCTGGAGTGAGTGATTAACTGACAGTTACCAAGTTAATGGCTTAAGAAAAGTGAAAGTCTCTCAGTCATGTCTGACTCTCTGTGACCCCGCAACCCATACAGTCCATGGAATTCTCCAGGCCAGGATACTGGAGTGGGTAGCCTTTCCCTCCTCCAGGGATATTCCCAACCCAGGGATTGAACCCAAGTCTCCTACATTGCAGGCGGATTCTTTACCAGCTGAGCCACAAGGGAAGCCCCAAAATACTGGAGTGGGTAGCCAATCCCTTCTCCAGGGGATCTTCCCAACCCAGGGATCAAACTCGGGTCTCCTGTATTGCAGGCGGATCCTTTACCAACTAAGCTCTCAGGGAAGCCTAAGAAAGTGTTTTCCAAAACCTCAGCCACAGAATCACTTGGAGAGTTTTTCACAAGGCAGATTCCCAGGCCCCACCCTCAGAGTTTCTGATTTAGAAGACCTGCAGGGGGCCCTGGGAGTCAGCATGCTTTAAAAGCTCCACACATGATTCAGATGGTGGTGGTCTTTCCAGTCCAGGCAGAGTGAGAACCATAGATAAAGTCTGATTCTGCCCATGGTATCTGGGTTTTGCTAAGGAAGATTGAAAAGTTACTCAACAGTCAAAGAAATGGTTCTTCATTAAAGCAGTTCATACATTTGAGTAAAGGTTCCTTCTTTATCTTTTCTTTGTAAGAGAGGAGAACTGGACCAGAGAATCATGAAAACTTCTGGGTTCCAAAACGTTACCGTCTATGTTGTCAGTGGGATGATGAGTGATTTGGGCTTCCCTCCACTCACATCACAGAGGAGGCTCCCACATGGGTTTATCCCAGACAGCCAGTCATCCTGGGCCTTGAGAAAAAGACTCCTCTCAGTCGGCAGAGGAAAAAGTCATTTCTGCAGGAGAACCCACCTAGGAGTACAGTACGGAGGCCCAGGAAAGAACCAGCTGGCAATGCACCCTCAGAAGTTAGGTCAAACGGGGGCCACGGGGATGTGCAGTTTCAGGCACATGGGCATCAGCTTTTGTGTCCAGAAGTTGATCACATTTGGGGTAAAGGGAGGGAAAAGAGGCCTCTAACGTCACCTGGTGGACCTTTTTGTGAGAAATTTTAAAATTACTCATTTTTTGGTTGTGCTGGGTCTTTGTTGCTTCCTGAGGCTTTCTCCAGGAGTTGGTGATGGACAGGGAAGCCTGGCGTGCTGCAGTCCACAGGGTCACAAAGAGTCAGACACGACTGAGCAACTGAACTGAACTGAGGGCTTTCTACAGGTGTGACGAGCAGGGACCGCTCTCTAGTTGCGCTGCACGGGCTTCTCACTGCAGTGGTTTCTCTTGCACTGGAGCACCCCAGGCTCAGTAGTTGTGGTGCACATACTTACTTGCCCTGTGGGACCAGGGATCAAACCCATGTCCCTTGCATTGGCAGGTGGACTCCTATCTGCTGTGCTACCAGGAAGTCCCTGGACCTTTTCCTTTTTTTTAATCCATAGTTCGTTATACGAGTGTTTGAGAAGCTTTGAGCAGGAAGGTGCTAGATGAGATATAGGGTGAGTCTGTGTTTGCCCAAGCACCCTGCACATTCCAGACTTTGTAATAGGTCTAATGGGTGGTTACTCACACAGAAGCAGAGTAGACTAGCTGAATGGAAATCCTCGGATGGCTGATAAACTCCCCTGTGGTACTTGGGTCATGACATTTGGTGCCAACCAATGTGTATTTTTTTTGATGTTTTTACTTTGCCTGCTTTTTTTATGGTTTTATTATGACCTGCAGTCTGCCAGGCTCCTCTGCCCATGGGATTTCCCAGGCAAGAACACTGGAGTGGGTTGCTCTTTCCTTCTCCAGGGGATGTTCCCCACCCAGGGACTGAACCCACATCTCCTGAAGTGCAAGCAGATTCTTTACCGCTGAGACACCAGGGAAGCTCTTTATTTTGATAGCACTTCCCAATTTTGGCAGGGTTTTTTTTTTTTTTTTTTTTGTAAAAATAGGTCTATTTACATGCCTCTTAGTTAACATGTCACTTTACATGTCTTACTAATTTTATAGCAGCATAAAGAGTTCTAGAGGAATACTGTCAAAAAAAAGAATGCTAACAATTTTAGTCACCTATGCTATATAGCTATGTATATGTAGTATATATAACTTCTCAGGTGGCTCAGACCATAAAGAATCTGCCGCAATGCAGGAAACCTGGGTTTGATCCCTGGGTCAGAAAGATCACCTGGAGATGGGAATGGCAATTCACTCCAGTATTCTTGCCTGAAGAATGCCATGGACAGAGGAGCCTGGCAGGCTACAGTCCATGGGGGCACAAAGAGTCAGATAACACTAACACTTTCACTTTCATGGTATACAGATGACGAAATGTACATATCTTTTTGAAAGTGTCCATCTGATTTCCTCAGGTCAGGTGCATCCAGGGCCCATGATGAGATTTCAGTTCCTAACATCCTTGGAGTGATTTCAGGAGCTCTGTTGTCTGGTGTCTCCAAGAGGAGACATTCATGTTATCCTTGTTTCATTAACAGAGTTTCGAGGTCGGGGGCCTCCCTGTAGCTGAGGAGTACAGTCCCAGAAATGCAAACGGGCTGAAGACTCAGGGGGCAGAGCCACACCTAGTTCTTTCCAGGGTCCTCTGTCTCCTGAGCATGTGTGCCTCAAACTCCTGTGTGACTGGATGGAATCCACATGCCAAACCCAAGACATTGATGATCAGTCTCACTTTCTGTCTGAGCAGATTTGGCTTAGAACTCTGTCCCAAAGTCGCATAGCCAGATAAGTCTGCAGCCAGGACTTAAACCCAGGTGCATTTGATTCCAAGGTCCAAGTTCATAGTGAAGGCACCCTCCCTTGGCAGTACTCACAGTGTGTCTGCTGGTGGCAGGGGCTTCACCCGGGAACTTGTGTGAAATACAGAGGCTCAGGCCTCGCCTCAGACCTAAGACCTGGAAGCTGTGGACCCCATCGGGATCCCCCCACCCAGTCTCTAGCCCTACTCAGGATCCTAGCCCTAAACCCAGGATTTAATCTCAGCTTCTACAATAGACAGCAAAAACTGCTAGATGTACAAAGTCAAATCAAAGGCCCACAGACTACAGCTTAGAAAAACTGCATCACCCAACTATGGGTGCCCCCGAGACCCACACAATCTCCTTTGGCCCAAGAGTGAGCAGTGTGCAATGGCCAGCAACCTGGCTGTGGCCTTGCACATGATCATTCTCCTCTCAGGGCTCCAGAGGTTAGGATGACTGAGCAGAGAATCCAGCAGAGCAGAACCCAGCTTCTCCGTAAGAAAGGGTAGGCTTCAGAGCTTGCTTTGGGAGATGGCAGATGAAGGATGGACGGGAGTCTGATGGTGTTTGGGGAGCAATGATGGTACCTGCTTGCCTCCTCCTAGGAGAAGAGAAACTAAGAAGGGGCTCCTAGGATCTTCTCTGGTGAGGCACGCACTTACACAGTAATGTACACATTAACCATAATGTTTGTGCACTAATACTGCTTTGCTCCCGGGTCATTTTGGCACAGGTAACATTTTTTAATTCAAAAGGCATCCATAATTAATGACTGCATAGTAAAATTATACAAAGGACTGATCACTCATGAATCACCAAGTTCTACAATATGCACTCTTACTTGATTATCCTGATCTCTGCCAAACTCAGTGGAGTTATTATAACATCCTCATCAACACAGCAGAGCCCGGCGGGCTACAGTTGCAAAGAGGCAGACAGGACCAGGCGACTGAGCACACACGCATGCATGCATCAACATTCTGCCAACAAAAAGGAAACCTGGTCTCAGCAAATGTGCTTCATCTGCTCTTAGCTCCCCTCTCTGAAATCACACACAGAGGACGCTGAGGTCAGGACGCAGAGGTCGGAGGCCAGGTGTTCTGGGAGCATCCCCTCTGCCCCATGCGTACGTCGGGCCGTGTTGGCACGCTGGTCTCCCTCTCCACATGCTGTCTTCTTCTCCAGGAACCCAGGGCTTTGGTGCCGGCCCTATTTGACTCTCTCCCTTCTTCTGAGGTTGGAGAAGTCACAAGAATCACCACATCAAGGGAATTGTGCATTTTAAGAGCAGGGTCTGGAAAAAATCATGTTTAACCTACGGAATTGGCATAGAAATGGTAGAAATTGCCTCTATTCCAAAAAGCACAGAGTATAAACTCTTGGAGGAACCTTAAACATATCATCTTTGACACCTCCATTTCACAGACGAGAAACCTGAACCTCCAAAGATGATTTGCCTGGTGACATGACTGCACCCCGGAGCGAGGTTTCCTGACGTCTGGTGGGGGGGCGCTCCTTGCACACTGCACCCCACTCCCTGGGATTCCTGCGACTTACATCTAGAAAAGAGGGGGCCTCACAAGGGCCTCATTTTGTCCTGTGTCTTCAGAGGACAGAGCTCGTATTAGGTCACGATGTTCTGGGTAGGAGGCCCTCCGCACGCCCGCACAGGCACGCAGCGGTGTCAAGATGCCCCGTGGATGCCTGAGCCCAGGGTTTGGATGACTGCTGCTCGTGATGGAGCAGCTTTATGAAAACATTAAATGTCATTACTTATTTCTTCATGTCCAAAATGTATACTTCAACATTTTTTTCTCTGTAGACAAGTGTCACTTTTACTGCAATCTTCAGGCCAGATGTTCCTGGTATAAGTGGTAACAGCTGCCCCGCTGGCAGACGTGTGGCTCGGGCTAAGTCACTTTCCAAAAGACCCCAAAGCCCTCTCTTCAAAAACACTGGTGTGACAGGAGAGACCCATATCTGGCCCCGCTGAGCTGCTGGGGGAAGCACTTGAAGGCTGGGGCGAAGGCTGGAACCGGGGTGTGCGGGCAGGCAGGCAGGCCGCCAAACCGCCTCGCCTCCCTCCTCCTCGGGATGAGCGGACTCCGCTTCCTTCCCTTCAGGCTTCCTTTCAAAGCCGCGTTTGTAGTGCCATCGCCCATTATCCATGTCTTGGTTTGTCCAGGGACCAAGTCGTTTCCTTTGTTTTCTGTCACCCTCGCCGTAGCCTTCTATGATCTTCAGTTGACATGCTATTGTTTTTGAATTCCACTCAAGTTGCAGCCGCCTGGTAGCATTTATCTTCTCCGTTCCCCTGGGTCTCTGTGAATTCCTCAATAAGGTCCCATCTCAGCATCAGCGTTTCCAGAAAACACAGACCCAATTTGCTTCCATCTTGCGCGAAGACTGGAGACTGGACTCAGCCAGGAAAATAACCCTTGCCTTTGCAATTTTTGGCCCTTGGGCTGAATCGCCTATTATCCAGGAATGTCATCCTGTTGAGTAAAGTTGGATCTGTGTGACACACATGTATGCGGACTGCCGCTTAGGCACAAACATTCTCAGGGCACCACTCAGGCAGCAAAGGCTAGCTGCAGCGTGATGCTTCCTCCAAGAGGGGGCAAGCTCATTCAGAGAGCTGGCTCCTTCCCATGGGAGGGATGCCAGCGCTGGGCAGGAGTAAATCATGCGGGTGTAGCTAGAATCTGGAGGGATGTGAACTCAAAGGATGGAGGACCTCCTGGGCCCAGGCTTTCAAGAGGTCGATGGTGGAAGAGTTCATCTGGCCCACGGTCTCCAGGAATTGTCTAGCCACTGTCTCTCCAGCCAGGGTCCTGGGTCTCAGCCCTGTGAAGGAGGAACTCCCACCAAAGAGAGACCCAGGCTCCACACCATAAAAAGAATTGGGCTTTAGCCTCACATAGAGCTGGTTTCTAGTCCTGACCTTGCCTCCAACTAGCTATTTGTTCTGGGCAAAGCTGTTTAACCACTTGACACTTCATCTATAAAATGGGATGAACGTGTTCTGTGGGATCACTGTGGTTAATAAACCAACATTTGTAAAACTCCCAGCACAAAGGGGATAACTAATAAATGTTATCTCCTACTTCTGCTGGGACCAGATTATCATTTCATCGCTTCTTGAGCTGAGAGGTCTTTTAGGAGAATTCCTGCCTCAAAATTGGGAATGCTTCCAAGCCAGTGCCCGTTATTATACCAATGGTGCTCTGTTCCAACCCACCTTTCCACACTCTGTTCTGCAAAGCTGGGGCTGGGACCTTGTGAACTACGTTTTTCCTCTCCCAGCTGTTAGACTTTGTGAATCGGTGGACGGGGTAGAGGACCTGGGAGGCAGCTTGCTCGCTGCCTGTCAGTGTTGCCCGGTGTGCCCCCTTGCTTAACGTCGCAGGTGGTTCCAGTTTCCAACTTCATCCAGTGGTCTCATCCATAGCCTCATCCATAGCCAGCCAGCAATGCCCTGCCCTCAGAGCTGAGCCCCTGCTCCGTGGACTTCCTCTCCTGAACTCCTGAGCCTCCAGAAGCAGAAAGGAAGTGCTCCCTCCCCAGAGGGCCAGGTCTACAGGGTCTGTCCTCTGTTAGTAGGTTCTAAGAACCCCAATCTCTGCCTTTATTTCCCCAGCCCTCTCCCCTCTGCGTTCCTGCACTGTTCCCAGCCTGCTTTCTTTGGTGACTCTGACTACCGAACCCATTTTCTCTATTCAGTTATTTTCTCTGTTGAAATGCCTCACATGGTTTCTGTTTTCCCTGCCAGACTGACCAATACAGGGACTTCATATCCCAGTTTACCTAGACTATCCTGATTTATAGTAGTCTTCCTGACATCTTGTCTATCCTGATATATAGTAGTCTTCCTGACATCTTGTCTTGTTTAGCATTTGTCCCAAACACAATTGTCCTGGTTTCCATGAGGTCACTTGAGATATAGTTTAACTGGCCACATGGCAAGGACTTAAGCAGATGCCTATATTAGTTTCTACCCACTCCGGCGTTCTTGCCTGGAGAATCCGAAGGATGGTGGGCCTGGTGGGCTGCCGTCTATGTGGTCGCACAGAGTTGGACACGACTGAAGCGACTTAGCAGCAGCATATTAGCTTCTTGGTGCAGATTTCTATTGTTTCTCTCTGATCCACAGGCACGTTTGTTGTCTCTACTCTGGAACAGGTGTCACCTACTCTGAGCTTCTGAAACACAGCTTAGAATTGAAGCCGTAGAATCACTGCTCATACCTTTCTTGTGATTCTACACATTAGCCCACGAGTGGCTATCTGCAGCCTCCCTTCCCAGTCCAATTTGAGAAGAGACCTGTCCCATTTAAAAGGCTTTATACACAAAGACTTTCTTTTGAAATTTTTTTCACATCATGGCCTCAGTTCCTAAAATGACTAGAATCAATGCTATTTCTAAGTCTTTGATGAAGGTACTCTCTTGGCTGGGGATGACAATCGCCCTCTTTTCAACCCACTCGTGGATTATCCTCTTTTGTTCAAGGATCACCACCTGCTTGAACTCTTCCCCCTGATAAGTATCTTTTCTCTCTTTCAAACCCCTTCCATGTAAGTCCTGGCTCACTTTTGATACTTTACTACTTCTTATTGGACTCAGTATCTCTTATAATGGAATCTTATATCACTGTAACTTTAAATGCACCCTTCACTTATCAATTTGACCAGATGATAATTTCCTTGTTAGAACTGCCTACACTTAATCTCTGAAACAGCACTTATCAGTCTTTTTCTTTCCACTCTAGTAACATCAAACTTATATTTAGTTTCTTTACCTCCATTCCTTACTCCTTCCAAACTCAAACATGTCATCGGATATTTCTGTTCACGTTTTTCCCCTGCCTGGAGCTCTGGTCCCCTTTACCAGACTTATCCCTCCAGACTCCTCCTGCAGAAATTTCCTCTGGATACTCCAGGCTGAGCTAAGTCCCCTTCCTCTCTACTACCTTCGTGCCCCATCACAACCCCTAGCACTGCACTTACCACATTATACTGAAATCACTTCGTAGATGCCTGTCTCTTCTGACGGACTTCTCCATAAGCTCCAAGAATAAACGATGTGTCTTGTGCACCCTTGCACTCACAGGATGTAACATAATGCCTGTCACATAGGAGGGACTTGATAAATGTGTGTTGACCTAAACTTAATACATTTTTGCTGAATGATTGAGTGACATCGAGGCAGCAAGTCCGTGAGCTGCCATTTTTCTCCCCTGGACACATGTTTATCTCCTTCTTCCCCTGCCAAAACCCCAACGATTGCTTCACTGTGCTGTCTAATCTTTCTGTCAGATCTCTGACATACAAAACACATGTAATCATTCCATTATGAGGCCTGGCACTAAGTTTAAGCTGAGTGTACAGATTTATTAGATCTTGTACCAGGAAACCAGCAAGGCAGAGACTTTAGGAGGATTTCCAAAGGGGGATGTAAAATGTTCATGAGCCCCTTGTATTTCGAGGCAGTTCCATGCTCCTGTGGGGGCCTCAACTGTCCTTGAAGATTGTATGTCTCCATCTTCCTTGAAAATATGCAGGCAGGCGATTGCTGTGAATGGACATGGAAAGGAAAGCAAGGGTCAAGAGCATCAAGCAACCTGCATATTCACTCCACGCTGTAGCCCAGCTTCACGACCAGCACACCTGGCATGACTGTTCCCTGCTGCTGCTGCTGCTGCTAAGTCACTACAGTCGTGTCCCACTCTGTGTGACCCCAGAGACAGCAGCCCACCAGGCTCCCCCGTCCCTGGGATTCTCCAGGCAAGAACACTGGAGTGGGTTGCCATTTCCTTCTCCAATGCATGAAAGTGAAAAGTGAAAGTGAAGTCCCTCAGTCATGTCCGACTCTTAGCGACCCCATGGACTGCAGCCTACCAGGCTCCTCTGTCCATGGGGTTTTCCAGGCAAGAGTACTGGAGTGGGGTGCCGTTGCCTTCTCTGGACTGCTCACTGCTTCTATGCAAAGGCGAAGTCACACACAGTTCAGACAAGCCATCACTCCAATGTGCACTTTGCACACTGGCTAGTTTGCTCTGCTGGTATGATTGTGAGCCCCGGGTGCGGGCCTCAAGAGCACCCAGCGGGTGTTCTGATGGTCCCCAAGGGTTTGCTGTCCCTGATGCCCCAGGAATGTGTCCTTTGCAGATCCTCTCCAAACTTTAAGGCTCAACTTAAATCCTATCTCCTCTAAAAAGCTTCATCAACCATTTTAGCTTCCAGGACTCTCTCTCTTAAAGCTCCAAAGATGAACAGCTCCCAGTGTAGTGTTGTCTTTAAAAGAGAGTTTAGTATAGAGAGTCCTGGACTGGGGTTTATAAAGCTCATATACTGGTTCCCGGTCCCTCTGTGATACTGGCTAAATCACCTCACATCACTGAGTTTCTCTTATCCTCTCCCACTCTGCTCCTCTCTTCTCCCTCCTCCCTCCCCTTCTTCTTTCTCCTCCTGTATTTTCTTTCCTTCATCCATCTATTTCCCCAGGAAGGATGCTGTCTTCTGGGAGGGGTTTGTTGGTGAAGATGCCAAAAGGCTGGTGGGGTGGCAGCTTACCTGGGTGAACTCTACCTCCAGGACACTGCCCTTTGGTGAGGTTTGGGCAAAGTGTCTCAAGTGAAGTGGGGGAAATAGGGGAAAGCCCGGATAGAATGGGGACAGTATGTGACTTCAAAGGGTGGGAGAAGAGCAATGCTTGTCAAAAGCAGCAGAGGATGCCTCTGAACAACTTCAGACCACCCCCAGATGGCAGAGAAATGGGGTCTGAACAGCACTTGAAGGGGCTGCAGACAACACCTGACACCAGCCTGCAGGCTCACAGTGGGAGGAATGGAGATATTCTCCGGGCGATTAGAGTTGGAAAGCCAAGGTAGCAACAGCTCAGGACAATGAGGGAGACAGAGCTGGTAAAGCTCAATTTACACTTGGCTTGGTTGACCATTTGCAAACAAAGATATTCTTCTGTCCCTCTAATTTTGTTCTTTTTAGCACATGCCTAAAATGTGCTTTCAGTTCAATCACTCAGTCGTGCCGACTCTTAGTGACCCCACGGACTGCAGCACACCAGGCCTCCCTGTCCATCACCAACTCCCGGAGCTTGCTCAAACTCATGTCCATCGAGTTGGTGATGCTTTGGACATTATGTCTTTTGAACATTAATAACTAAAGGGCAAGATTCCTGTTTTAGGGTTCTTCAGATTATATATCTACCTCTATCTATCTATCTATCTAATCTACCTACCTAGCAGCAGCATCATCACCATTATCATCATCTATTTATCTAAGAAGCAGTTTATTGTAAGGAATTAGCTCACACTGTTATGGAGATTGAGAAGTCCCAAGACTTGTAGTAGGCAAGCTGGAGACCCAAAGAGATCTGATGTACAGTTTCAGTCCAAAAGTGTGAGACCCAGAGACACAGATGGAGTTAAATGCCACTCTGAAAGTTGGCAGACTGAAGGCCCAAGAAGAACCAATGTTTCAGTTCCGTTTAGAAGGCTAGAAAAGACTGCTCTCCCAACTCCAACAGTCAAAGCAGGAGGAGTTTCCTCTTGCTCAGCCTTTCTACTCTATTCAGGTCTTCACCTGACTGGGTGAAGCCCACCCACATTGAAGAGGGCAGTTTGCTTCCCTCAGCCTAAGGATCCAAACATTAATCTCATCCAGGAAAAGCCTCACAGATAAACCAGAATAATGTCTGACCAAAGATCTGGTCAGCCTATGGCCCAGTCAAGTTCACACATAAAATTCACCATCACGACTCTACTCCTCCATTTGTCTTATCTCCTGGAAAGGGTTAATAGGTCAAAGAAATGAGGGCAAAGGTAACACTGGTCTTTTAGGGTCTCACTCTTTTTGCAAAAATGATGTCAATCAGTGTAGGTACACTGGGGGATGGGTAGGAGCAGGGTTATTGCTGGGGAGGTTTTGTACTCCAAACACAAGTAATTCTTCTAATGTTCACTATTTATTGATCAGTCCTTATTTTCTCAGTTTACCTTAAGCTATCTTAGGGTAAGGACCCTTCCCCTCACCATCCCCCCTCCCAACCTACACATACCATTCAAACAAGGCTGAGCGGGCTAAATGCTGACTAATACACAGACAAAGCCCCTAGGTCTCAGGTAGTACTGTTACCTGAAACATCTGTTATGCTTTTTAAGGAGAAATAGTTTCCTTCTTTTAAAGTAGTCCAGATTTCCTTTCTATAAATGATGTATAAAATATTTAAACAATTTCTACAATAAGGAATAAAATTAAACAAATCCATCATGAAAGTTGGAGAAGGAAATGGCAATCCACTCCAGTATTCTTGCCTGGAGAATCCCATAGACATAGGAGCCTGGAGGGCTACAGTCCATGGGGTCACAAGAGTCAGACAGGACTGAGCAACAAACACACTTCAAAAAAGTAATCTATCATTTAAATGAGGTCTCATCACAAGGATTTAAGCAGGGTAGCAGTGTCCAAGCCTGGACCCCTACTCCAGGAGCAGAAATTCAAATGAACCCAAAAGAATTCAAGTATATAACTTGTGAGGTAAGTATTACCTATTTTAGCAAAGGAATAATAAATTAACCAAAAATAAACTATTATACTTGATTATATTAATCTAAGGGAATGCAAAAGTAGGAAGTCAAGAAACACCTGGGGTAACAGGCAAATTTGGCCTTGGAATACAGAATGAAGCAGGGCAAAGGCTAATAGAGTTTTGCCAAGAGAACGCACTGGTCATAGCAAACACCCTCTTCCAACAACACAAGAGAAGACTCTACACGTGGATATCACCAGATGGTCAACACTGAAATCAGATTGATTATACTCTTTGCAGCCAAAAATGGAGAAGCTCTATACAGTCAGCAAAAACAAGACTGGGACCTGTCTGTAGCTTAGATCATGAATTCCTTATTGCCAAATTCAGACCTAAATTGAAGAAAGTAGGGAAAACCACTAGACCATTCAGCTATGACCTAAATCAAATCCCTTATGATTATACAGTGGAAGTGAGAAATAGATTTAAGGGCCTAGATCTGATACAGTGCCTGATGAACTATGGACTGAGGTTCGTGACATTGTATAGGAGACAGGGATCAAGACCATTCCCATGGAAAAGAAATGCAAAAAAGTAAAACGGCTGTCTGAGGAGGCCTTACAAATAGCTGTGAAAAGAAGAGAAGCGAAAAACAAAGGAGAAAAGGAAAGATATAAGCATCTGAATGTAGAGTTCCAAAGAATAGCAAGGAGAGATAAGAAAGCCTTCCTCAGCGATCAATGCAAAAAAATAGAAGAAAACAACAGAATGGGAAAGACTAGAGATCTCTTCAAGAAAATTAGAGATACCAAGGGAACATTTCATGCAAAGATGGGCTCGATAAAGGACAGAAATGGTATGGACCTAACAGAAGCAGAAGATATTAATAAGAGGTGGCAAGAATACACAGAAGAACTGTACAAAAAAGATCTTCACGACCCAGATAATCATGATGGTGTGATCACTCAGCTAGAGCCAGACATCCTGGAATGTGAAGTCAAGTGGGCCTTAGGAAGCATCACTATGAACAAAGCTAGTGGAGGTGATGCAATTCCAGTGGAGCTATTTCAAATCCTAAAAGATGATGCTGTGAAAGTGCTGCACTCAATATGCCAGCAAATTTGGAAAATTCAGCAGTGGCCACAGGACTGGAAAAGGTCCATTTTCATTCCAATCCCAAAGAAAGGCAATGCCAAAGAATGCTCAAACTACTGCACAATTGCACTCATCTCACATGCTAGTAAAGTAATGCTCAAAATTCTCCAAGCCAGGCTTCAGCAGTACATGAACTGTGAACTTCCAGATGTTCAAGCTGGTTTTAGAAAAGGCAGAGGAACCAGAGATCAAATTGCCAACATCCCTGGATCATGGGAAAAGCAAAAGAGTTCCAGAAAAACATCTATTTCTGCTTTATTGACTATGCCAAAGCCTTTGACTGTGTGGATCACAATAAACTGTGGAAAATTCTGAAAGAGATGGGAATACCAGACCACCTGACCTGCTTCTTGAGAAACCTGTATGCAGGTCAGGAAGCAACAGTTAGAACTGGACATGGAACAACAGACTGGCTCCAAATAGGAAAAGGATTACATCAAGGCTGTATATTGTCACCCTGCTTATTTAACTTATATGCAGAGTACATCATGAGAAACGCTTGGCTGGAAGAAGCACAAGCTGGAATCAAGATTGCCAGGAGAAATATCAATAACCTCAGATATGCAGATGACACCACCCTTAAGGCAGAAAGTGAAGAGGAACTAAAAAGCCTCTTGTTGAAAGTGAAAGAGGAGAGTGAAAAAGTTGGCTTAAAGCTTAACAGAAAACGAAGATCATGGCATCTGGTCCCATCACTTCATGGGAAATAGATGGGGAAACAGTGGAAACAGTGTCAGACTTTATTTTTGGGGGCTTCAAAATCACTGCAGATGGTAACTGCAGCCATGAAATTAAAAGACGCTTACTCCTTGGAAGGAAAGTTATGACCAACCTAGATAGCATATTGAAAAGCAGAGACATTACTTTGCCAACAAAGGTCCATCTTGTCAAGGCTATGGTTTTTCCAGTAGTCATGTATGGATGTGAGTGTTGGACTGTGAAGAAAGCTGAGCGCCGAAGAATTGATGCTTTGGAACTGTGGTGTTGGAGAAGACTTTTGAGAGTCCTTTGAACTGCAAGGAGATCCAACCAGTCCATTCTAAAGGAGATCAATCCTGGGTGTTGTTTGGAAGAACTGATGCTGAAGCTGAAACTCCAATACTTTGGCCACCTCATGCGATGAGTTGACTCATTGGAAAAGACCCTGATGCTGTGAGGGATTGGGGGCAGGAGGAGAAGGGGATGACAGAGGATGAGATGGCTGGATGGCATCACCAACTCAATGGACATGAGTTTGAGTGAACTCCAGGAGTTGGTGATGGACAGGGGATCCCAGCATGCTGCATTTCTTGGGGTCAAAAAGAGTCGGACACAACTGAGTGACTGAACTGAAGGGACTTCCCAGGTGGCACTAGTGGTAAAGAACCTGCCTGCCAATAAAGGAGAGGTACGAGATGCAGGTTCGATTCCTGGGTAGGGAAGATCCCCTAGAGAAGGGCATGGCAATTCACTCTAGTATTTATGCCTGGAGAATCTCTTGGACAGAGCAGGGTGGCTGGCTACAGTCCATGAGGTCACCAAGAATCAGACACAACTGAAGCAACTTAGCACACTGCACACATTAATTTAACAAACCCAAGTTTTAATAATTTTATGTTTTTCCTGCTAAAGTAAGGCTTTAGCTGGGTAGATACATGAAATACATGCCATTTAAAAAACTTTAATGACTGTATATCTTTGATTTTTTTTAATCTTATTTTTGACATAACTATATTTTTGCATTCTGTGTCTTTTAGATGTTATATGTTCAAAAAATTAAGTATTGAAGCTACTCTACAGGTGACCCTACTCTGTAATTAGCAGAAGAAAAATTATTTGGAAAAATGAAGCTGAGAGCCTGCAGCCTGGGAAGTTACCAATTCAAACGCTTACATTCCTGTTTAAAAAAGAAAAATCAAAGACTTTGGGTTCTGTGTGAAGCCTGAGTCTCAGAGTAACTAAGTGCCTCCAAATCACATCTGGGCACTTAAACTTTAAGAGCTTGAGAGGAAGTTATGTGGAAATTCTTCTAAACGGAATCACAGACATTTGGTTTCCAAGGAGTGATCTTTGTCCAGCGCAGGTAGACACTTACTCAAGAACTTGGAATGATGGGGTATAGACATCATGTTCCGATCCCCTTCTGGGAGCTGGCTCATGTCTACACTGTATCACTGGAGCAACAGAATGACATGCACAGGGAAGAATGGGACTCTGGTCCCAAATGGCCAGTGTTAGGAAGTGTCCCTCTGTTCTGACTCAGGCTGTTCCTTGGCCATCAGCCCTGACTGGTCCCTCTCTGTTGGCTACTTCTGTCCACCCAGAGTCAATCTCAGTGAGTCCATCCTAAAGTTGATCTGTATGCAGTCTTCTTGCTGGACAGTCTGCAGCTCTGATGACCTTGGCAGCGGTCATCTGCTGGGGAGTCCAAGCCCTTTGGGACTGGCCAGCACCACTCTGTGGATGGAAATCTGGAGTACTGCTTCATCAAGAAAAAGCTGAATTAAAGACCTTCCTTGGACTTGTCAGGGAATTCACCTACAATGCAGGAGACCTGAGTTTGATCCCTGGATTCAGAAGATAACCTGGAGAAGTGTACGGCACTCCAGTATTCTTGCCTGGAGAATCCCATGGACAGAGAAGTCTGTCGAGCTACAGTCCACAGGATCGCACAGAATCAGACACAAGTGAAGTGACTGAGCACTCACATTGCTTCCTTATTTTCCCCACATAATGAGATTGATACTGCCCCCCACAGCCTGAGATTGCCCAGACCAGAGCACTTGGGCATTTCCTGGCCATTTCCGGATGTGACTGAGTTTGTGGTCATAGGAAAACAAAGAGAAGTGAAATAACACTCCACAATGCTCCCTGTGGATGGTTCCCTTCTTGCTGTTTGCATCCAAAGAGCTTTGCTAAATGAAAAAATCCCAGAACATCAGGCTCAGATTTGACCCTTGAGATTTTATTAATTCTCTAAGTTGACAATTTAGCATACTGAGACCAAGAGAGATAAATTTTCTAAAGTTGGGATGCTAGAGACTGGCCGAGCAAGCCCTGGAATCCTGGTCTGGGTAACTCCCTGCCCAGTGCTCACTCTTCTCCAAAGGCTGCACCTCCAAGGAGTTGTCATAAAAGCCTCATCAGACCAACTTTGAACATTCACATTCTTAATGAGCAAGGTCCTGGTCGAAATGTCCCTTTGCTCAAGAACTTGAAAACGGTTTTGTGGTCTCTGCACGAGGTAATTCACTCAGAGGGATGCTCTGTCTTCTAACTGATGCAGAGATGGATGACTGATGTCCAGGCTGAGGGAGACACATGAACAGGTACTACTTATGCAAAACCACCATATGCCGCAACCTCTAGCTTATTTTTCACCTCCTCTCCTTTTAAATGGGTTTTACTGGTGACTCAATGGTAAAGAATCCACCTGCCAATCCACCTGGAGACTCAGGTTCGATCCCCTGGAGAAGGAAATGGCAATCCGTTCCAATATTCTTGCCTGGGATTTCCCAGAGGAGCCTGACAGGCTATCATCCATGGAGTTGCAAAGAGTGAGACACAACTTAGTGACTGAACAACAACAACCCCTTTTAAGTAACTCTAGTTGTGTTTCTAATACATGAAATGGTTAACTCTGTAGGAGAGTCAGAGACGGTACCTAATCCCAGCTTGATGCAATTACTTTAACATGAATTTAAAATAAAATTAAAGTTAACAGTTTAAACTGATGTTTGAGGGTTTTAAAAAGATTTAGTTTCCTTTGGAACCACTGTGTTATTTGATCCAGTACAATCTTTCTGAGCATAACATCTTTACCCAAGTACCATTACTACTACATTATGCCCATAGGTTGAGTTACAAACGTCTAAAAAATCTTAAAATTATTAAGCTCAGATTAGGGTGTTCAAAGACTATGGTGTTATTTTAGTCTCCTGCCATATCCTCCATTTACTATAAACTTGTTATATTGGCATTCAAATAAAATGTCATAAAGCAAGTATGTAAGGAGGTGTTTGGGGTTTGTTTCAGGCTTCTGCGAGCCAAGTTTGCATGGCAACCAAGATGTATAACAGAAACATTCAAATGGTCTTCATAAAAAGAAATGCTGAGCAGAGCTCAAGAGTGGAGTGAGTTCTAAGCTGGGACAGACTATCAAAGATGGTCAGAGCCATGACTGATGTCCAGGTAGGGGCAGCATGTCACCCAACATTGTCTCAACAGTACTCCGAGCCCCTTCTGCCATAGCTGCCAAGTGCTAATGAACTCGAGGCCAAGGCTTCAGAGACGCAGCTGCATGGATTTGCAGATGTTACAATTGAAAGGACCCTTCGACCCTATGTGAACTAAACCCTTTGCTTTCTAGGCAAGAAAGTGGAGATCCACAGTCGTGATCTGCTCCCAGTCACAGAGGTCTGCGTGTCTATTTGTAGCAGAGGCACGTAAATACTCTCTGACCCACGTTCTCTGTTGTAATGAATTCTCTTTTGTTTTCATAGTTAAACTGCAACTGAGTTTGCATTACACAAGCAAGTGTGGATGCAAAAGTCTTGCTTGTCTTGTCGACACTGCCTGAATGGTTCTGGTGGCACAGCTAGCAGGACCTGTACTACCCACCAAACTGGCCTGCCCCTTCATCAACTACAGATGCTGATATCCACCACTCTGGTTTCTTTCCCAGTAATCTAAGTACATATCAGCCCCCTCCTTATGCTTAGCTTCTTAAGAACCCTAGCAAAATATATGTCATGAAGCTGCAAATCCAGATGGCTCTGCATAAAAATGGAGTGGAAGGTCTGTTAACTGACCTCCTCTTAACCAACTGACCAGTTTAAGGAATACCCTCAATTTCCTGTCTTTTATTTTATTTATTTATTTTTGGCTGCTCTGCAAGGCATGTAGAATCTTACTCCCCACATATGTGCTAAGTCACTTTAGTTGTGTCTGACTCTTGGTGACTACTCTGTCTATGGAATTCTCCAAGCAAGAATACTGGAGTGGGTAGCCATGCCCTCCTCCTCCAGGGGATCTTCCCGACCCAGGGTTAGAACCCACATCACTTACATCTCCTATATTCGCAGGCAGGTTCTTTACCACCAGTGCCAACTGGGAAGCCCTTACCAGGAATCAAATCTGTGCCCCCTGTAGTGGAAGCATGGAGTCTCAACCCCTGGACCACTAGGGAATTCCCCATTTCCTGTTTTTTATTTGTGATATCATCAGACTTTTACTAGGGAAAAGGTTAAACACATTAGGAATGAACCCCCAAGAATCCCTATAAGTAGGACCACTGAGTCAGAGGACCAGTGCATTATATAATTATGCTGCTGCTGCTAAGTTGCTTCAGTCATGTCTGACTCTGTGCGACCCCATAGACGGCAGCCCACAAGGCTCCCCCATCCCTGGGATTCTCCAGGCAAGAAACACTAGAGTGGGTTGCCATTTCCTTCTCCATATAATTATGCTGCTGCTGCTGCTAAGTCGCTTCAGTCGTGGCCGACTCTGTGCGACCCCATAGACAGCAGCCCACCAGGCTCACCGGTCCCTGGGATTCTCCAGGCAAGAGCACTGGAGTGGGTTGCCATTTCCTTCTCCAATGCATGAAAGTGAAAAGTGAAAGTGAAAAGTGAAAGTGAAGTCGCTCAGTCGTGTCCAACTCCTAGCGACCCCGTGGACTGCAGCCCACCAGACTCCTCCATACTTATGCTAGATAGTACCAATTCCTCCTCTCCAGGGGGTTGGATAATTTGCATCCCATCAACAACAATATGAGAGTGTCAATTTTCCCCACAGTCTCTATAACAGCACATGTTGTCAACATTTGGGATTTTTGCCAATATAACAGGTGAAAAATGGTATTTCCCTATAGTTTTTGAATATGCATTTTCCTACAATGAGTGAGGTTAAACATTTTTCCGTATGGGTTATGAACCGTTTGTATTTTTTTTTCCTGTGAACTGTGTGCTCATATTTCTAGACTTTTTCTATAGGGTTGTTAAAATTCCTATTTTCTTTTTCAGCTGTCCTTTGTATATTATGTTAATCAATATAAAATTGCCATTTTGGAACATCGATGAGCAAAGTGTTTTGCATGGTTGAACCCAAACATGAGGTGTATTATCCTTGTGTAATATGTGGCCAATATCTGTCCATTGTCTTTTTTACTTTTCTTATTATTTTTGTCATGCGAAATTATTTTTTTAGTTTTAAGTAGTCAAATTAATATTTTTTCCTTATCACTGTTGGATTTTGAGCCATAACAAGCAAGTTTTCCCAATGGACATTAGGAATTTACCATCCCTCTTTTTAGTGTTTATCATGATTTCATTTTTTCAATTTTTAATTGAAAGTGTTAGTCCCTCAGTTGTGTCATGACTCTTTTCGACCCCATCTACTATAGCCCATCACTCCTATGTCCTTGGAATCCTCCAGGCAAGAATACTGGGAGTGGGTTGCCATTCCCTCCTCTAGGGGATCTTTTACATTTTATTTATTTATTTGCTTATCACTGCAGCACTTGCTCGGCATGTGGGATCTTAGTTCCCTAACCAATATTAAACCCACAACCCCTGCATTGGAATTATAGAGTCTTAACTACTAGAGCCAAGTCTCCCAAATTTTACATTTTAAATATCTGGTCATTTTAGATATTGTCTTGATAATTTATCTTCACTTACAAGATGAGAAATACACCCACTTTTATCTCTAATCATGTTACTATCCAGTTATCTCACCACTACTTATTAAAGAGTCCGTCCCTCTCTTCCCCAATTTGAAATGCCATCTTTATCATATATTAATGAAAAAAAAATTTCTGGAGTTTCATTACTTTTCCACTGATCTGTCTATTCATGTACCAGTGTTGCACTGCATAACATGCTTCAAATATTTAGTAGGCCAGTTTCCTGAATTGCTCCCTTTTTTAGAGACTTCTATATTCTTCCTTATTTATCCTCGAATGAATTTTCTAATCAACTCATCTAGTTCTAGGAAAAAACAACTTAGTGATTCTTATTTTTCAAGATTTATTGAGGAATAATTGACAAATAAAATTGTATATATTTAAAATGTACAGCAAGATGATTTGATATACACATACATGGTGAAATAATTTCTACAATCAAGCTAATTGATGCATCCATCACCTAATATAGTTAACATTTTTGTCTAAGTTGAAATCTTGAGCCATGCATAGGCGTGGTTTATCTACATGAAACAATAAGAAATCCAATGAGTGAACCTATATTTAACTAAAAATATTTTGCCTTTTACTAAAAGATTGATGACTGAATATATTGTATTAGCTTGCATTTTTCAAAGATGGCCACAAAAATACCTCCCATCGTACATGCTCTGTTGTCACTTCTCCATAAAGAAGTGACACTTCTTTATGACATAAGACACTCCTGTGTCTTCTCCTTTTGAACACGGGTGAACATTCAGAAAACTAAGATCATGGCATCCGGTCCCATCACTTCATGGCAAATAGATGGGGAAACAGTGGAAACAGTGAAAGACTTTATTTTGGGGGCTCCAAAATCACTGCAGATGGCGACTGCAACCATGAAACTAAAAGACGCTTGCTCCTTGGATGAAAACCTATGACCAACCTAGACAGCATATTAAAAAGCAGAGACATTACTTTACCAACAAAAGTCTGTTTAGTCAAAGCTATGGTTTTTCCAGTAGTCATGTATGAATGTGAGAGTTGGACTGTAAAGAAAGTTGAGCACAGAAGAATTGATGCTTCTGAACTGTGGTGTTGGAGAAGACTTGAGAGTCCCTTGGACTGCATGGAGATCCAACCAGTCCATCCTAAAGGAAATCAGTCCTGAATAGTCATTGGAAGAATTGATGCTGAAGCTGAAACTCCAATCTTTTGGCCACCTGATGTGAAGAACTAACTCATTGGAAAAGACCCTGATGCTTGGAAAGATTGAGGGTGGGAGGAGAAGGGGACAACAGAGGATGAGATGGTTGGATGGCATCACCGACACTATGGACATGAGTTCAAGTAAGCTCCGGGAATTGGGATGGACACAGAAGCCTGGAGTGCTGCAGTCCATGGGGTCGCAAATAGCCAGATACAGCTAAGAGATGGAAACGAACTGAACTGGACCTTTGCAACTGCCTCATGGATGTCTACTGCAGGATTTTCATTCTGTAACTGAAGTACCACAGCAATTTTTTCCCTTATATCATGCATGTGTGCTAAGTCATTTCAGTCATGTCCGACTCTTTGCAACCCTATGGACTGTAGCCCACCAGACTCCTCTGTCCATGGGATTCTCCAGGCAAAAATACTGGAGTGGATTGCTATGCTCTCCTCCAGGGAATCTTCCGGACCCAGGGATCAAACCTACATCTCTTACATCTCCTGCATTGGCAGGTGGGTTCTTTACCACTAGTGCCACCTGGGAAGCCTTTCTTCCCAGGTGCATCATGCATTAAGATTGTTAATTTCCTAGAAATGAAGTTTTCTTGAGAAAATATTCTGTTTGATAGTAATTAATCATTTCTTGTAAGTTTAATGCACTTTTTCACCAATGTGTGTGTGTGTGTGTGTTTAGCCATACATAAACACTGAGGAAGATGGAGATGCAAAAACAAAACAAATGAGTGTGCTTCAGCCGTATATTTTCAGGGAATTACAACCACAGAAAGGAAAGACTAGAAGCCACTGAAAGATTAAGACATACATTTCCAGGCATCTATATGGTTTTGTTTGGTGCAGCTAAGAGTCTGACATTTAAAAAATAAATACAAAAGTGAAATAACACATTTTCTGGTGTTTGCCATTATGGTGAGCCCTACTTAAAGAGGAGAGGAAAGAAAGGCCATCATCAACATCTAGAGTAAGTCTGCCAGAGAAAATACAGGACATCAGTTAATTGGAAATTCAGGTGTGGCTGGAAAGGTAACTGCCTCCTCACCCCATGATGCTGCATGCTTATGGGGAAACTTGTACTAAAATATCTGTAGACAATCTGCTTCTGGGTCAGGCTTTTGTACCAAACAGAGCAGCTCCCTTGCTGTGCTCTACTGAAAGTCAGCCCTGGACTCAAGAATTTGAGATAGACAAAAGATATTTTTTAAAAAAATCATATTAAAAAGGGAATTTCAGATAAACAAGACATATTCTTAGTGTATTCAAAATATTATATAGGACATGATAAAAGTTATTTTTTGTTTATCTGAAATTCAAATCTAATTAGTCATCTTAAATGTTTTTATTTTTATTGAGTAGTAATACATATGCCATGAAATGCACCCAATTAAACTATATAATTTAAGGGCTGTTTAGAATAGTCACAGGGTTGTACAGTCATCACCATAACCCCTGTTAAGACCCTGGTCATCCCTCCAAAAGGAAATGAGAACCTATTAGCACCCACTTGACGTCAGCATGCCTAGCCTAAGGCAAACACAAATCGACATTTTGCAACATTGTTCTATGCTTTGTCTCTGTACACTCACCAAGCTGGACATTTCATATAATTGAACCATATAATCCACGATGTATCCTGTATTTTTATTTTCCACATCTGACAGCCCTGGCCCAAAGCCAATAGTCTAGAGCAATGAAGAGTTATTTTAACCAAAGACAATACAAAGGGAAAGCAAATTCACTACAGCAGACAGAGGAAAATTCACAGCACAGGGAAAACCTGGAGGTGCTTCTCCTCACTACATGTGGTCCCTTATAAGCCCCAAAGCCAAGACCAGCCAGTGACTCTGGTTCGGAAGAAACACTCTTTCCTAAAGAAAACCCACAGCAACTCTGGGAGAGCCAGAGAATCAGACTGGCTGCTACTATTGTAGCCTAGAACAACATCCAGGCACATCACAGAATTTCTTGCAATGGGAATCTCATCATCTCTGTGTCCAGGTGCCAGGGGGCATCCCACGGACCCTTCACCAGGCATGCTGTTGCTAGGACCTCTGCCATCACCGCATCTGAAAGCCTTGTCTCTCCACTGTGCTCCTTTAGCCTCCTGGCCCAGGAAGAGATGCCACACAGAACTTCCTCTTCTCCAGCATGCAAAAGATGGGGCAAAAGCACAGATTTTTAAAAGAGGTCCATCTCTAATTCTTGCAGCCTGGGTAGTGAGTACAGTTGACAGGAACTGGGGTCACATTTCTGTGCCCCAGCTACATAAAGATCAGAAAAATTAGTTTCCAGCTCCTAACTTGGGGACGCAGGACCCATAATGTGGGGGGAAAAGCACAACTACAAGAGAGGATTTCCAAAGACTCAGGGCCACTGTAAATATAATATGGACCCACCGCCACAACCTCTTTTACCATCTCTTTGCTCTGTTTTGCTTGGGAAGATGTTGAAATGGCTGCTGGCATCAGAAAGGTGAAGTTCGGTAAGAGAATGATGCCAGGCAACTCTGTAAAGCAGAGGATCCAGGACTTTGGAACTGAGAAAACATCCATTGTCCACGGATACTGGGATGTGTGTGACGTCTGTAGTTCCTGGACAGTCTTATTCTTGGAATCTCCACTTCAGTACAACATATGTATTAAAATTCATCTGCATTTACCCATTAAATATAAATTATGCCCATACTTTTTTTTTGGAAATTCCTTTATAATTTTGCTTTTAAAACTATTTTTGTTTCCAGTAGTTTATTACATTTTAAAATTATAATGATTAATTCACATGTACCATACAAGCTCAGGAATTCTTACAAAATAAGAAAATTGAACATATTATTTCTTTCAAGTATAATGGATTATTTTTACTAATATCAAATTTAACAGTGAAAATGTAGCCTCATGCGACATTTAGAGGCATCCATTAACAAATCATCTCTTTTGAGCTTTCCGTTTTCTATTTGTCCTTTGGATTCAAATAATGATTTCATGCTTCAACTTTTTACAAGGAGCATTGAAAAGCTTAATGGCTAAAACAACACTGAGAGAATATTCTTATATAAAATTATCTGTGAGATTTGGGGCATAGTTTAACAAAACCCAAATTGGGAGAGAAGAATCAACCGCAAATCAAGGCTACAGATACTACTGACTGAGGCTTTTCTCAAATGCCTGACCCTCCTTTTCCCTCCCGTGGTCTTTAGGGTACAGAAAATCCCATCTGAACTGTAGTATCAAGGGCAAAGACAACTCTCAGCCAAGATGGAAAGGGACTTGAAGGGAGTCTACTCACATTGCAATAAAACAGAAGGACAAAAGGGCCAGAAACAGAGTCCCACTTTAAGCACGGAAAACGTTGGAAAAGCTTGCAAATACACTGTAGAAACAGATGATAATAAGTTGCTGATAACAAATGAGAGACAAAAGGGATACCACATACAAAAAGAAGACAAAAGATCCAGTCAAAATGACTTCAGAGATAAGAAGTTCAAATAACAGAGTAAGATGAAAAGAGAAGTTTTAGAGTTAAAACAAACCAAGGACCAAAACATTGCTTAACATTAATTAATTATATTTTCTATATCACAGAAAATATAATTAATCAGAAAAAGATTGTAACAGAGTTGACCACTTAAAACTGAATTACGAGCATATAGGAAAGATTTAAAATAATGAATATCGAGAGGGAAAAGATTAAGATACTAAAGCGGTTAGTAATGTGGTGGTACAGTCTAACCTAAAGATGACATGACTGGAGTCTCTGAAATGAAGAATCCTATAAATAAAACAATATGTATTGAGGTCCTAATACAGAAAAAAGTCAAGGGATTAAGGAAATACTGAGTTTATTGATTGAAAGTCACATTATCTGCAAAGAAAAACAGATACAGAACAATTGAATCTAGGCCAAAGCCAACTGAGGTAATGGATTTCAAGGAAACTCTATAAACTAAAAACATGAGATAACAGAATTAAACAAATATATATGTGTATTTATAGTCTAATCATACATGTAAATAAAATATTAATCTTTCAAAGTTTTATAGATCAGGTCACAGAAACTCAATCCAAACATATATTGCATACAAGAGAAGCCTCCAAAACAGATTACAGAAATATTGAAAGTAAAGAGTAAAAAAACGCAGTATGGAAACACTACACCAAAGTTGTAGAGTTATTCTCCCATGTTTTCGTCTATACTTGTTTAGTTGCATTTTTTTACATTTAGGTTTATGGTTCATTTGGAAATACTCATATGTGCATGGTGAAAATGGATTTAGTGTTATGTTTTTATTTTCCAGCAACATGATATAAAAAGTTCATCTTTGCCCTGGTAGTCCCAGGAACAACCATTATAATATTCTAGATTATAATTTGTAGCATATGTAGTTCCATATGTTTATGAACTTTCTGTTCTTGCCATTGATTTTTAGGCACACCATTATCATACTGTTTTAATTATCAAGGTTTTGTAATATATTTAGATATCTTCCTTGTCTGACACTGTTTCCACTGTTTCCCCATCTATTTCCCATGAAGTGATGGGACCTGAATGCCATGATCTTCGTTTTCTGAATGTTGAGCTTTAAGCCAACTTTTTCACTCTCCACTTTCACCTTCATCAAGAGGCTTTTTAGTTCCTCTTCACTTTCTGCCATAAGGGTGGTGTCATCTGCATATCTGAGGTTATTGATATTTCTCCCCGAAATCTTGATTCCAGCTTGTGTTTCTTCCAGTCCAGCGTTTCTCATGATGTACTCTGCATATAAGTTAAATAAGCAGGGTGACAATATACAGCCTAGACGTATTCCTTTTCCTATTTGGAGCCAGTCTGTTGTTCCATGTCCAGTTCTAACTGTTGCTTCCTGACCTGCATACCGATTTCTCAGGAGGCAGATCAGGTGGTCTGGTATTCCCATCTCTTTCAGAATTTTCCACAGTTTATTGTGATCCACACAGTCAAAGGCTTTGGCATAGTCAATAAAGCAGAAATAGACGTTTTGCTGGAACTCTCTTGCTTTTTCCATGATCCAGCGGATGTTGGCAATTTGATCTCTGGTTCCTCTGCCTTTTCTAAAACCAGCTTGAACATCAGGAAGTTCATGGTTCACATATTGCTGAAGCCTGGCTTGGAGAATTTTAAGCATTACTTTACTAGTGTGTGAGATGAGTGCAATTGTGCGGTAGTTTGAGCATTCTTTGGCATTGCCTTTCTTTGGGATTGGAATTAAAACGGACCTTTTCCAGTCCTGTGGCCACTGCTGAGTTTTCCAAATTTGCTGGCATATTGAGTGCAGCACTTTCACAGCATCATCTTTCAGGATTGGAATAGCTCAACTGGAATTCTATCACCTCCACTAGCTTTGTTCGTAGTGATGCTTTCTAAGGCCCACTTGACTTCACATTCCAGGATGTCTGGCTCTAGCTGAGTGATCACACCATCATGATTATCTGGGTCGTGAAGATCTTTTTTGTACAGTTCTTCTGTGTATTCTTGCCACCTCTTATTAATATCTTTTGCTTCTGTTAGGTCCATACCATTTCTGTCCTTTATTTTTTGGGGCTCCAAAATCACTGCAGATGGTGACTGCAGCCATGAAATTAAAAGACGCTTATTCCTTGGAAGGAAAGTTATGACCAACCTAGATAGCATATTCAAAAGCAGAGACATTACTTTGCCAACAAAGGTCCATCTAGTCAAGGCTATGGTTTTTCCTGTGGTCATGTATGGATGTGAGAGATGGACTGTGAAGAAGGCTGAGCACTGAAGAATTGATGCTTTTGAACTGTGGTGTTGGAGAAGACTCTTGAGAGTCCTTGGACTGCAAGGAGATCCAACCAGTCCATTCTGAAGGAGATCAGCCCTGGGATTTCTTTGGAAGGAATAATGCTAAAGCTGAAACTCCAGTACTTTGGCCACCTCATGCGAAGAGTTGACTCATTGGAAAAGACTCTGATGCTGGGAGGGATTGGGGGCAGGAGGAGAAGGGGACGACAGAGGATGAGATGGCTGGATGGCGTCACTGACTCAATGGACATGAGTCTGAGTGAACTCTGGGAGTTGGTGATGGACAGGGAGGCCTGGCATGCTGCGATTCATGGGGTCGCAAAGAGTCGGACACGACTGAGCGACTGATCTGATCTGATCTGATCTTCCTTGTCACTGCTTCCTAGTTATTTTGCATGTGTATTTTTCCAAAACAAATTCTGATATCAATTTGTCTAGTTCAATTGGGATTAAACTGATTTTATTTTAGAGGATTAACATCTTGATGGTGTCAAAACATTTCAAGCAAAAACAAGCAACATCTTTGTACTTACTCAAGTCTACCTTTGTACCTTTCAGGAGCTATTACAGTTTTTTAAACACACAATTTGAATACTTCTTTCTAAATCTATTTCTAAAGATTTCATATTTTTTGCTGCTATTATAAATAGGTTTTCACCTTCATTATATCCTGTAGCTGGTTATTATTTGTATATGTGAAATTGACCGAATTCCTTAGATGACAATGCAGAGTGCTGAGATCCATCTTACATCACTCCCATAATATAACGGGCTGGTAATTATCATCATTGAGTCCATGTGGGGAAAGAGTTGATTGAGTTGGAGTTCCAGGTTAGGGCCCAGGACAGACATTTACTGGCTCTGCTGCTGCCGCTGCTGCTAAGTCACTTCAGTCGTGTCCGACTCTGTGCGACCCCATAGACGGCAGCCCACCAGGCTCCTCTGTCTGGGATTCTCCAGGCAAGAGTACTGGAGTGGGTTGCCATTTCCTTCTCCAATGCATGAAAGTGAAAAGTGGAAGTGAAGTCATGACGGACTCTTAGCGACCCCATGGACTGCAGCCTACCAGGCTCCTCCGTCCATGGAATTTTCCAGGCAAGAGTATTGGAGTGTGGTGCCATTGCCTTCTCCTTTTACTGGCTCAGTAGCCATTTATTTGTTCTGGTCACATCAATTTCTGGGCTTCCCTGGTGGCTCAGATGGTAAAGAATCTGCCTGCAATGCGGGAGACCTGGGTTCAATCCCTGGGTTGGGAAGATCCCCTAAAGGAGAGCATGGCACCCCACTCGAGTATTCTTGCCTCGAGAATCCACATGGACAGAGGAGCCTGGTGGGCTATATAGTCCATGGGGTCACAAAGAGTTGGACACAACTGAGCAACTAAGCACACATCAATCTCTATATTCCAGAAGAAGGCAGGGGTGGCAAAAGTTAAGTCATGGTCTTCGATTATACACTATATGACCTGCTTCTCAAAGTATATAAAGTCCAAGAGTATTTTTCTCAGTGCATCAGTACTAAAATGCCGTTAGCATAAACTTAGCCTGGACTTTTATCCTATGGAATTCCTTGACCTTCTAATATCAGTGAAGTTTCCTGTATTGCCTTCCTATTGCTGGCATAACTAGCACAAATTTAGAGGCTAAGAGCCACAGACATTCATTCTTGTGTTCTATATACAGATTAGAAAGTTAAACATGGGTCTCATTGGGCTAACCTTCTAATCAAGACTCTTTATTTAGTTGCACCTGCAAAGTCCATTTACTATGTAAGGAAATATACTTGCAGGTGTGCCGGAAATTAGAACATGGACATCTTAGGAGGTCATCCAGATCAGATCAAATCAGATCAGTCACTCAGTCGTGTCCGACTCTTTGCGACCCCATGAATCGCAGCACGCTAGGCCTCCCTGTCTATCACCAACTCCTGGAGTTCACTCAGACTCATGTCCATCAAGTCAGCGATGCCATCCAGCCATCTCATCCTCTGTCGTCCCCTTCTCCTCCTGCCTCCAATCCCTCCCAGCATCAGGGTCTTTTCCAATGAGTCAACTCTTCGCATGAGGTGGCCAAAGTACTGGAGTTTCAGCTTTAGCATCATTCCTTCCAAAGAAATCCCAGGGCTGATCTCCTTCAGAATGGACTGGTTGGATTTCCTGGAGGTCATTATTCTATCATATTTTTCATTTGAATTTTTCCTTTAAATCCATGGTTGTTGGAATATCTAGGTGAAGTGTTTAGATGCCTACTGAGAAGCACAGATGAGCAAGAAAGAACCCAAACTTGAGTCTGATAGATCTAGATTTAAGCCCTGACTTGGAGCTTCCCTTGTAGCTCAGTTGGTAAAGAATCTGCCTGCAATGCAGAAGACCTGGGTTCAACTCCTGGGTTGGGAAGATCCCCTGGAGAAGGAAACAGCAACCCACTCTAGTACTCTTGCCTGGAGAAGCCCTATGGACAGAGGAGCCTGGCAGGCTATATTCCATGGGGTCTCAAGAGTCGGACACGACTTAGTGACTAAACCACCACCACCACTGCCTGACTAGCCTGTGGAAGTAACCAATTTTTTAAGCCTCATTTTCGTCATCTACAAAATTAAATGCATGATAATAGTGTCTACTCTAAAGGTTGCTGAAAGAACTAAAAGAATTGAAGATGTAAAATATTTAACTCAATGCCTAGCACATAGTAAACACTCAAAGTCAGCTAGCTGTGGTCTACAGACACTTCAAGAAAGAAAATGACTTAGTTTTTCTTTAAAAAAATTTTATTGGTGTATAATTGCTTTATAATGTTGTTTTCATTTTTGCTCTACAACAAAGTGAATCAGCTACATGTACACCTATATCCCCTCCTTCTTGGACTTCCCTCCCACCACCAACCCCATCCCAAACATCTAGGTCATCCCAGAGCACTGAGCTGAGTTCCCTGTGCTATGTAGCAGGTTCCCACTAGTTATCTATTAGAAAATGACTTTTAATGATACTGCATTGAGAGCCTATTTAAGTTATTTGAATATTTTTGGATTTCAAATAAGTAAACCAACTTTTCAATAACCCAAATAGATCCCTGGCTTCACCAGTCAACAAAGGGCATCCCATCCAAGAATTCATTTATCAACACAGGCACACATGCATTCCCCTACCTCTCTGCCCACAAGAGCATCATAAATTTTTCCAGCAGGTTAGTAAGCTCTGCTGTCTTAAGGCAGCACATGAATAACCAAGCTGCAAGGCACTGAGTTACTGACTCTGCTGTGCTCAGCATTCCAAGTGTTTGTTATGCACTCCTTTAACTATACAAAGAGTCATCTAATCATTATATCTAACCAGATGCTAATCTGTTCTAGCCCTTGTCTGCCTCCCAATAACTATTCTCTGGGGGCCGCATGCTATCGAATAGAGAGACTTGAGACTTTTCATGGTGTGGTTCCAGCTTTTGTTACTCTGTTTTGCAAGCTGAGCTTAGCAAGTCTGTCTGCCAATGTACTGGCTCCTACATCTGCAATTATAATTGAATCCACACAGTTAGATTTAATCATACAACCTCATATAATACATTGGTTGTCATAGATTTCTGTTACTTTAAGCATATTTAGTTTACAAGCTACTGTATTTCTAGTGACTATTTTTGGCAGAGGATTTTATTGGTATCTACTACAATGTATTCCTTCCAATTTGATTTGGTTGAAGTGTGTGCACATTTGCAAACCCAAGCAAAAGAGACAAGTTAGAATGGTTTTAACTTCATAGCGTTAGACTCTTCCTGGTTTATTCAATAAGATACGTTGAAGGGATTAGCAATAACCTAATTCTTTCTTGACTTGAGGTGAAACAGACTTGTCCATTATCCAACTCTTAAAGATTTTCAGAATTAAAGGTCTTTGAACTCTATTAATACATATAATATAGTAGATAGAAGACCTTTATTATTCTGTGTACCACCATAATTATTTTAAGTTCTTTTTAGATATACATTTTTGTCCTGATCAACATTTGCCCGGGAGATTTTATTTCATAGAACTTAGTAATGGAGTAAAACTCAATTAAGCAAAACGTTATTGAAGGTCACTTCATGGTACTGTGATCCTCTAGTTTGCCTAAGTTCAGTTCAGTTCAGTTCAGTCTCTCAGTCAGTCATGTCCAACTCTTCATGACCCCATGGACTGCAGGCCTCTCTGTCCATGACCAACTCCTGGAGTTTACTCAAACTCATGTCCATCGAGTTGGTGATGCCATCCAACCATGTCATCCTCTGTCATCCCCTTCTTCTCCCTCCTTCAATCTTTCCCAGCATCGGGGTCTTTTCAAATGAGTCAGTTCTTCGCATCAGGTAGCCAAAGTATTGGAGTTTCAGCTTCAGCATCAGTCCTTCCAGTGAATATTCAGGACTGATTTCCTTTAGGATGGACTTGTTGGATCTCCTTGCAGTCCAAGGGACTCTCAAGAGTCTTCTCCAGCACCATAGCTTGCCTAAGGCTTCACAATAAACCATTCTGATGTTTTTTCTCATTGAGTTGAGTTGGCATATAGTAAAGATGCTGGCTTGGTACAGTGAACTCACTTGGTCAGAAGACAAAGATGTAGCAGCAGAGCTAACTCCTAGCCTCACTCATCATCCTGAGCGATTCCCCTCAGAGTATATTTCATCTCCCTTTTCATCTCCCATAAGCCATTCAGTTTAGTGGCTTGAACCTGCTTCCTGGATAAGCCTTCATTTCTGCAACCCACTCTCATTTGAGTCTGATGTCTGCTTTGCCCAGTAAGGGCTTTTCTCAACTGGAACGGGAATTCTCAGCTCAGAGATAATACTATTTGGTCCTTCTCCGTCATGGGATTATTTTACATACATCCGGTCAGCAAGTTTGAGACAGTGGCATTTATTTTGATGACCAAAAAACCCCAGCAAAACTCAGATAATATCTTGTGGAGGCTGCAAACCTGTTTTTATCTCCAGTGAGGATACATGAACTCTGCAGGGGGCCTTATGGGCAGTAGGGGACCAAAAGTGACCACAGAGCATCCCAAAGCTCAGTACAAACTATGAATATATTCTTTTATTTTTTTCTTGTTTTGTTCTACATCCTGTATCTTGACTTCGAGGCAGCCAAGATACTATATATCCCCTTAATAGGACTTCAAAACTGATTTAAGCTTTCCATATGACTCAGTAGAGGAAATATTTAAAGTATTCGTGGTAAAGTCTTAATGCTAAAGATATTAGAAAAATAGAGGAAGATACTATTCATATCTGATTTCTATTGAAATCTAAAGTGTAAAAGTTATTATGGATACTATTTAGATAAAAAGAAAAATATAATAATCATGCCATATACAAATACAGAATAGTGAAAGATGAAAATTGTCATTTAAATGCAACAGCAAATATAATTGAGATAAGACTTCTGTAAGAAAAAGGAAGTTGCTGATTGTATTTAAAACTCACAAGCAACCATCTACTGCTTATGTGAGATATGATTAAAGACCTGGGACCTATAAAGGCTCCAAGTGAATGTGTGGTCAGAAATCAGTTATAACTACGTGCTTGTAGGTGATGGCCATCTAGTGGATGTGGAAGCGGATCACGGTGTGGATCCGGTACATACTGTGATCCAGCTATTGACACAGTCAGAGAAGCTGATGGTTTTCTCTAGGAATGAATAAAATTCATTGCAAAATACTTACAGAGAGACAAGCATGGTAAGAACATGCTAGGTATCTGCCCTCTTATTGCCTCAAGGCAAGGAAACTGGGGAGGACTCTGAGGAGTAAGCCTTCCTGAAGCTTGCTGTCAGGCCAGAGTGATGTCTGTTCATCAGCAACTACCATCCAAATCTATGCCCTTTGGGTTAACATAGGTAACAAGCAGCAGAGACCTGCTGGCAAACCAGTGGCTCAGATTCCCAGAATTTTCTGTGATGGAAAGAGTTGTTTGGTGATCTGAAGTGTATTTATCAAACAAAGATACACAAGCAGCCTCTGACAACATGATATACCCACCAGAATTTCCATAAATTGTTACTAAACAACACTTTAGAGATTTCACAGAAAACATCGTAAACCGTATTACTAACTTCTGTAACACTGACCTGGTTGTCAGAAATACAGAATTGTTTTTCCACCAAGTAATAAATCACACAAAAAGTTATAAAACCTCACTGTTTAAAAAATTCATTTTGGCTTGACAAAACAATTAGCATTCTTTCTGAAGCTGAGATCAACATGTGAAAATATTGTCTGATTCCGTAAACCAAGATGACAGATTGAATACACTGTGCATACCTTACAAAATCCTAAAAGGGAGAGGGGACCCATCACATGGAGTTGCTCAGAGGTTGTTTAGAATGGCATGCCAGCTTCTATTGTAGTCATAGGTGGGGATTCCTTTCCAAAGGAATTAAAGGATGGTTTGCTGGCATGACTATCTTCTCCAATATTTTAATTGGAGACACTTTCTTATAGGTCTAGACATGTAACTGTGTCTTCATTGTCTACTAAACCCAGTTTTGCTTTAGTGCAGTTATGATATTGAAGAGGTGTCATTGAATCAATAAAAGTGTCTAAAAATGAGAATAAGGAAAACGAAACCATTTGCACCAGTTAACAAAAACACTTTATCCAACTGCCAACCTCTCACTTAGCATTAAGCACTTGGACCACAAAGATTTTTTGTCCATTGTTTCTTTTTCCGGCTTTCTTCCCCAGGATTTGCACAGGTTCTGTGACTTTTCAGCTGCATGCCTCCACAGGCCCTGGGTGAGCCATCATGAGGAGTCTAGGGTATGGATACAAAGTGGACTGATTCTGACTGTCCATCAGCTGAGCTAGACCCAATATGATGGTTTGTCATTTTCATATGTGTTGAACTTACACAGAAGTTCTGGCAGCTGAAGAAACCTTGGTACCTGTGCAACTGTAATATCCTAGCAATTTCATAATGAAATTCACATGGAATCTCCCAACCCAGCCAGATTTGTGTCAGCTTTCTTAACATGTTCCAGTTGCATGAAATGCTAATTAAAGGTACTTATTGCTAACTAATATAAATAGTCCCCACTTAGCCCATTATAGGTATGGGCTGTAAAACAAACAATTACGTGACAGATGATACATGTGAACATACAGAAATTCTGTAAGGACGTTTCTGTAGCACTGTAACCTCTTCAACCAGCAGATGGTCCACATTAGGGGCTAAAAGGGGTGCTGATTGCGAGGGTGACGCACCCTCCAGCTTGTGACTTTTCTTCTAAGAATAGAAAGCACCTCTGAAGGATTTACATTACAGATGGAGTTGAGGCAATGAAATCATCCATGGGAGTTGGTTTTTAACTGTTCCATGTGTTTGGGATTCTGTATCCTGATGCCAAGCAATAGTATCAGGCTACTTACAACACTGTGATCTTAGGAGGAAGCGATCATGGGAAGAAATGGTGTATAATCGAGCAAGTCTCTCTTCAGAAGTAGATAATCTGTCCCTGTGCACCCAGGTTTAAAAGAGGTTTTGACATGTGGGAAATTAAGTTTGAAATATACTCTTTTTCTCCAAGAGATAAATCAACTATTTGTCAAAATAATCAATTAATACAATCAGTGTTGAATGGTCATGAATACAGTACTCCTGGCAATCAAATAAATACACAAATCAATTAAATTATTCCATGGCAAATCACTTCCTACTCTCTTATCTCTATCTTACAAATTACAGGTACTTCTTCTGAAATTCTGACCAAAGAAAGATTATGTGACAGCTGAGTCCATCAAACGAGAGACACTGAAATACATGTTTTAGTGGAACAGCAACTTTGAGGAAGAGATTGTAAACATTTTATTAAATTACAAATTCACGTACAGAGGGAAATGTACAAAGGGAAATGATATCTACATATCCAACCTCATTCATTATCATGAATTTCTATTCCTCATCTCTCTCGATTTGCCAGGTATTGTGTTAAAAGTTTTATAGGATTTATCTTGCTGCTAAGTCACTTCAGTCGTGTCTGACTCTGTGCGACTTCATAGACGGCAGCCCACCAGGCTCCCCCGTCCCTGGGATTCTCCAGGCAAGAACACTGGAGTGGGTTGCCATTTCCTTCTCCAATGCATGAAAGTGAAAAGTGAAAGTGAAGCCACTCAGTTGTGTCTGACTCTTAGCAACCTCGTGGACTGCAGCCTACCAGTTCCTCCATCCATGGAATTTTCCAGGCAAGAGTACTGGAGTGGGGTGCCATTGCCTTCTCTGGATTTATCTTAGTTTATCTTAGTCTAAAAGCCTGTAAAGTAAATGTTATTATTATTATTCACATTTTAATGTCATTATCATAATTATGCTCAATGAAGTTAAAAAAAAAAGTGCTTTCCATGAATAAAAATCTCAGCAGAGAAATAAGAAATCAAAGAACGAGAAAGGAAATTCTAGGGCTTCCCTGGTGGCTCAGTGGTGAAGAATCCACCTGCTAATGAAAGAGACGTGGGTTCAATCCCTGATACAGTAAGATCCCACATGCCATGGAGCAACTAAGCCCATGCACAACAACTATCGAGCCTGTGCTCTAGAGCCCAGAAGACACAACGACTGAAGCCGGAGGGCCCTAGAGTCTGTGCTCCACAAGAGAAACCACTGCAAAGAGAGGCTTATGCACCACAACTAGAGAGCAGCCCCTGCTCACTGCAACTGGCAAAAGGTCTGTGTGGCATTGAAGACCCAGCACAACCAAAAATAAAATTATTTTTTAAAAAAGACGGAAATTCTAGGCCTAAAAGTAAAATTTCAGAATTAAAAAAAAAAAATCACTAGATGGATTTAACAGCTGAAAGGCAAAGTGAAGAACAGAGTGGGGGAAAAAAAATTAAAGAATAGGGCACTGGGGATCTCCTAGATAATGTCAATGTGACATACAAACTTGATGAAAGACAGAAATTTACTAAATCAAGATGCAAAATGAAATCAAGAGTCATAAACCCAAGAACGCCCATGTTGAAGTACATCAATGTTGAACCATCTGAATTGCTCAAAACTGCTGATTTTCACAAACCTCTTTCAGACCCAGACAAATCAACTGGATACAAAATTAGTGAGAACACAAAAAATGTAAACAATAAAATGAAAGATTTTATCTGATGGATACATATAGAATCCTGCACATCAACAAATAAAGAATAGTATTACTTTTAGATAAACTCAAAATATTTACGCAGATATGCAGATGACACCACCCTTACGGCAGAAAGTGAAGAAGAACGTAAGCCTCTTGATGAAAGTGAAAGAGGAGAGTGAAAAAGTTGGCTTAAAGCTCAACATTCAGAAAACTAAGATCATGGCATCCGGTCCCATTACTTCATGGCAAATAGATGGGGAAACAGTGGCTGACTATTTTGAGGGGCCCTAAAATCACTGCAGATGGTGACTGTAGCCTTGAAATTAAAAGACACTTACTCCTTGGAGGGAAAGTTATGACCAACCTAGACAGCATATTCAAAAGCAGAGACGTTACTTTGCCAACAAAGGTCCATCTAGTCAAGGCTATGGTTTTTCCAGTAGTCATGTATGGATGTGAGCACTGCACTATAAAGAAAGCTGAGTGCTGAAGAATTGATGCTTTTGAACTGTGGTGTTGGAGAAGACTCTTGAGAGTTCCCTTGGACTGCAAAGAGATCTAACCAGTCCATTCTAAAGGAGATCAGTCTTCAGTGTTCTTTGGAAGGACTGATGTTGAAGCTGAAGCTCCAATACTTTGGCCACCTGGTGCAAAAGGCTGACTCATTTGAAAAGACCCTGATGCTGGGAAAGATTGAGGGCAGAAGGAGAAGGGGATGACAGAGGATGAGATGGTTGGATGGCATCACCGACTCAATAGACATGAGTTTGAGTAAACTCCGGGAGTTGGTAATGGACAGGGAGGCCTGGCATGCTGCAGTTCATGGGGTCACAAAGAGTTGGACACAACTGAGCGACTGAAATGAATGGAAAATATTTATAAAGATTGACCACAGATTATGCCAAAAGGACTCAAAATACATCAAAACATGAGATCATAAAGAATTGTATTCTCTATTCATCATTCTGTTGAATTTGAAACTGATGTTTAAAAGCTAATCTTAAAACTTTTATGCATTAAACTTAAAAAACACACTATTAAATAATTTATGGGTATAAGGGGAAAATGATGGTATAAATAATGAAATATTTAACCCTAAATAACTAAAATCACTCTATATCAAAACTTGTGGGTTGCAGTAAAGTTTTACTTAGATGGAAATTTATGCATTCAAATAAGTTATTAAATTAAGAAAATAAAAATTATAGGTACTCAAAAAATGAAAAAGAAAACTCAAAGGAACTAGAAATAAAGGACTGTTAATAGAGAATTTACGGAGAAGGCAATGGCACCCTACTCCAGTACTCTTGCCTGGAAAATCCCATGGATGGAAGAGCCTGGTAGGCTGCAGTCCATGGGGTCGCTAAGAGTCAGACAAGACTGAGCGACTTCACTTTCACTTTTCACTTTCATGCTTTGGAGAGGGAAATGGCAACCCACTCCAGTACTCTTGCCTGGAGAATCCCAGGGACGGGGGAGCCTGGTGGGCTGCTGTCTATGGGGTCGCACAGAGTCGGCCACGACTGAAGCGACTTAGCAGCAGCAGCAGCAGCAATAGAGAATTTAACACATAGAAAGCAAATTCAATATAATAAAAATAATTTAAAAAAGAGAAAATGCTTTCACCTTTAAAAGACAAAGATGGCATGTGCCTAACAAAATGGAATGTCAAAAAACGAAGGGAAGGGGAAATAAATAAACATTCTTAAAATAAATATTAAGAACAAAAAAACAAAACATTTCTACAGAATCAGGGGAGAGGTAAGTAATCTTAGAAAATTTGTAGGAATAACTTCATAACATTAATTTGAAAATTTCGATGAAATTAGCAGATTTGTGGGAAAAGATGAATGAAAGTAATTTACTAAAGACACAACAAGCATTTTAATACACTAATAACTATTAAAGAAATTGAAAATGAACCAGTAGTCAGAAATTTCTCTTCCAGAGAAATATCAAGGTGAAGCTATTTTGTGAAACTGTTAAATATTCAAGAAAAGGATAATTATTATATTATACAAATAGTTTCAGAAAATAGAAAAGGAATATAGAAAAAGAAAAGATAGTTCCCCAAGACCTATTTTGAGCCTAGCATAACTGGACATAAAAATCTGATAAGAACAGTATCAAGAAATGAAATTATAGACCAGTTTAGTTTATGAATCTGAGTGCAATGGTCCTGAATTAAATGTTAACAAGTGAAATGCAGAAATATGGAAAAATAATGCATTATACATGAATAGAGTTTTTCCCAGAAATGCAAGATACTTCAGCATTAGAAAATCCACTGGCATAAATGATCCCATTAAGGTATTAAAGAAAAAAATTACATGACCATCTCAATAAATATAGACAAACCATTTGATAAAATTTTTCATTCATGTTAAGTAGAGAAAATGTTGGTCTGCCAGAATGTGAAATCAGATTTTCATCTTATCTCTGGATTAGGGCTGAGGTTTCAAAGTCATAGAAAAAAGTTATATTTTAAGTATCTTTACATCCTAAATAAAGTTGCTCAATCAACCATTCATGAAGGACTTAGAAAGGGGACAGTCAAACTCCTAGTCTGTCAGCATTACCATCATCCATCCCAAGGTGATTTAAAGGAACATGAGCCTTTGGTCAAGAAGATCCCTTGGTGAAGGGAATGGCTACCCACTCCAGTATTCTTGTCTGGGAAGTCCCATGGACAGAGGAGCCTGTGGGCTACAGTCCATGTTGTTTGTTAGCAACTTTTTAGATTAATTACAATGCTATTACCTATTTTGGCTTTCTACTTCATCTGGAGTTAGTTTTGATAATTTACACATATTTTCAAGATTTTTTTGCAAGGAGTTTTATATATATATATAAACATGGAATCGTAAATCAGGTTCAGGTAGAGGAGAGACAGCTGACCCTTAAGTCAGAAGCACAGACCTCAGGCTCTGAGTTTGGTAACAGAGAGCAAGGGTACAACAGAAAATCTCTCTTTAACTTTCATCTGAATTTTTTTCTCCTGAAGTGAATTGAGACTGTCATATGCTGAAGTCTAAGCACATTTTCTCTGTCTAGCCTAGGAAGATACAGGGAAACAGCAGCTCGAACCCCTTCTCTAAAAGGGCTCCCCTTCTGGTTACAATTTTCTTGTATAATTAAGAACAATGCACAAGAGTATCCCGCAACTGAGAGTGCGTACTGTGGGTACAGAGAGTCAGTGTCCCCACCAGGATGCATTCTTCACCATCTCTCTCCACTAATGCAGCATATCAGCCACGTCAGACCACTCAGTCCTGTGGCTAGTTCTGGTACCCTCCACTCGGTTTCAGGGAGCGCTAATGAATTTCCATCTCCACACACCTGTCACAGCAACCTCTGCCACCCCACGCCATATCCAACCTACCATCGATGTCAGAAATGTGTTTCAAATTCTTAGCTCTAGATCCCCAAAGAGAATTCTGTCTCTGCTCATGGAGAAGAGCTTGGTAGCTGCTGCCAGGTTTAAATTATGGTAAAGTCCTATGTTTGGGTGCATTCTTGGGTCATTGTCACTGTTAAGACAGTCAAGCAAACAGCTAAGACCCTGAGCTTCTTGAGAGACTGATATCTTGGGATCAAGATCTAAATGCACTGCTCTTTTTAAAAAAATCAGTTCTGCTTCCTCTTTGCATTCCTTCTTTAAAGAATTTCACATGCCTGAATGCAGATGACCCTTGAGTGAAAGAAAAGAGAAAGAGGTGGTAGAGGTAGAAATAGAGATGAGAGAGATACAGGATAGAGAGAGGAGAAATTATATGCATGAAAGTTTGTTTGCCTCTAAATGAGCAAAAAGTGTTTACAATTTTTTTTTTAGCGTTTAAATTTAAAAACAGAAGAGAGAAGGATACTTTTGAAGCCCATGGGAAAAGTTCCAAAGCAGAACCGCTAGGAAACAGCAGTTGTGAGAGGAAAGTTCAAGGGCCATCTGCATGTCACCAGTGCCCTCTGAAGGCCCTAGGAGGGGCTGGAGGGAGGTGGCATCCTGGGGCAGTTTATTTTATGGTGAGTCTAAAAATGTCAGAGAGAGGACCCTGGGGACCACATTTCATCATACAGCCTTCAGCAGCCCTACAGTCTGCTGGCTTCTGGCCACCAGGAGGTGGAAGGCCAGTGAACAACTGTGGCTGCTCTGTCCCGTGCCTGGTGTTTTGGGTATTACAGTAACTTTATTTTTGGAAACAGCCCCAGAAGTGGAAGAGGCTTTGCCTGTGGGACCCTCATTTCCTCCTTCAGTACAAGTAGAAGTCAGACAGGAAGTTGATCACTGGCCATCCAAGTGGACCCAGCCAAAATTGGATGGAGCCAAATATGAATCTTGAGGGGTTAGTGTGTAAAGGTAGACACAGGCAGCATCCCATCCCTGGGGGAGAAACTGGTCCCAGCCTCTCCTTGTTGACAGAAGGATGAGAAAAGCAACTGTCAAGAAATTTGTTGACTAGCTTAAAAAATCATCAACTTGCTCTTGCTTCCTCAATTGTCCATTAGGAGGCCTGGAGACTTAAAGGCCAGGACTAGCACTGCCAGAGAATTAAGTGGGATTACAGGGCATCTCAGGAGAAGGCAATGGCACCCCACTCCAGTACTCTTGACTGGAAAATCCCATGGGCAGAGGAGCCTGGTAGGCTGCAGTCCATGGGGTCGCTAAGAGTTGAATACGACTGAGCGACTTCACTTTCACTTTTCCCTTTCATGCATTGGAGAAGGAAATGGCAACCCACTCCAGTGTTCTTGCCTGGAGAATCCCAGGGACAGGGGAGCCTGATGGGCTGCTGTCTATGGGTCGTACAGAGTCAGACACAACTGAAGTGACTTAGCAGCACAGGGCATCTCAGGCTTCCCTGGTGCCATGGACAGTAAATAATCTGCCTGCAATGCGAGACACCTGGGTTCAGTCCCTGGGTCAGGAAGATCCCCTGGAGAAGGGAATGGCTACCCACTCCAGTATTCTTGCCTGGAGAATTCAATGGACAGAGGAGCCTGGGAGGCTACAATTCATGGCGTCACCAAAGAGTTGGATGCAACTGAGCCACTAACACTTTCACATTTGTTTTCCTTTTGTGATGGAGAGTTCAATGGAGAATCCCCTATCAGACTCTAGAGCCTCATCTGAGACAGCAAGAGTAAAACATACAAGGTAATGAGAAGGTTGATCTGGGGTAGGAAGAGTCACTGAGATCTATAACGCAGGACTAACAGAATTGACATGGAGACAGAAAATATTCTTAGAGATTGTCTGGATTAAAAAAAAAAAGGAGTTCAGAAAGGTGAGAAGATGACGGAGCTCACACAGGAAGTCAGTAGCGAGGCAGGTCCTCTTATTATCGGTTTAGTGTCCCTCTAGTTTCATCACTCCATCTCTAAATAGTCCATCAGTGCTCACACCTTTAGACACACAGAAACCATGCTCACAGAAAACTAGTCAATCTAATCACACTAGGACCACATCCTTGTCTAACTCAATGAAACTAAGCCATGCCCGTGGGGCAACCCAAGATGGGCGGGTCATGGTGGAGAGATCTGACAGAATGTGGTCCACTGGAGAAGGGAATGGCAAACCACTTCAGTATTCTTGCCTTGAGAACCCCATAAACAGTATGAAAAAGCAAAATGATAGAATACTGAAAGAGGAACTCCCCAAGTCAGTAGGTGCCCAATATGCTACTGGAGATCAGTGGAGAAATAATTCCAGAAAGAATGAAGGGATGGGGCCAAAGCAAAAACAACACCCAGCTGTGGATGTGACTGCTAATAGAAGCAAGGTCTGATGCTGTAAAGAGCAATATTGCATAGGAACCTGGAATGTCAGGTCCATGAATCAAGGCAAATTGGAAGTGGTCAACCAAGAGATGGCAAGAGTGAATGTTGGCATTCTAGGAATCAGTGAACTAAAATGGACTGGAATGGGTGAATTTAACTCAGATGGCCATTATATCTACTACTGCGGGCAGGAATCCCTCAAAAGAAATGGAGTAGCCATCATGGTCAACAAAAGAGTTCAAAATGCAGTACTTGGATGCAATCTCAAAAACGACAGAATGATCTCTGTTCGTTTCCAAGGCAAACCATTCAATATCACAGTAATCCAAGTCTATGCCCCAACCAGTAATGCTGAAGAAGCTGAAGTTGAACTGTTCTATGAAGACCTACAAGACCTTTTAGAACTAACACCCAAAACAAATGTCCTTTTCATTATAGAGAACTGGAATGCAAAAGTAGGAAGTCAAGAAACAACTGGAGTAACAGGAAAATTTGGCCTTGGAATACGGAATGAAGCAGGGCAAAGACTAATAGAGTTTTGCCAAGAAAATGCACTGGTCATAGCAAACACCCTCTTCCAACAACACAAGAAGACTCTACATGTGGACATCTCCAGATGGTCAACATCAAAATCAGATTGATTATATTCTTTGCAGCCAAAGATGGAGAAGCTCTATACAGTCAGCAAAAACAAGACCAGGAGCTGACTGTGGCTCAGATCATGAACTCCTTATTACCAAATTCAGACTTAAATTGAAGAAAGTAGGGAAAACCAATAGACCATCCAGGTATGACCTAAATCAAATCCCTTATGATTATACAGTGGAAGTGAGAAATAGATTTAAGGGCCTAGATCTAATAGAGTGCCTGATGAACTATGGAATGAGGTTTGTGACATTGTATAGGAGACAGGGATCAAGACTATCCCCATGGAAAAGAAATGCAAAAGAGCAAAATGGCTGTGTGGCGAGGCCTTACAAATAGCTGTGAAAAGAAGAGAAGCCAAAAGCAAAGGAGAAAAGGAAAGATATAAGCAACTGAATGCAGAGTTCCAAAGAATAGCAAGAAGAGATAAGAAAGCCTTCCTCAGCGATCAATGCAAAGAAATAGAGGAAAACAACAGAATGGGAAAGACTAGAGATCTCTTCAAGAAAATTAGAGATACCAAGGAAAAATTTCATGCAAAGATGGGCTCAGTAAAAGACAGAAATGGTATGGACCTAAAAGAAGCAGAAGATATTAAGAAGAGGTGGCAAGAATACATAGAAGAACTGTACAAAAAAGATCTTCAAGACCTAGAAAATCACAATGGTGTGATCACTGACCTAGAGCCAGACATCCTGGAATGTGAAGTCAAGTGGGCCTTAGAAAGCATCACTAAGAACAAAGCTAGTGGAGGTGATGGAATTCCAGTTGAGCTATTCCAAATCCTGAAAGATGATGCTGTGAAAGTGCTGCACTCAATATGCCAGCAAATTTGGAAAACTCAGCAGTGGCCACAGGACTGGAAAAGGTCAGTTTTCATTCCAATCCCAAAGAAAGGCAATGCCAAAGAATGCTCAAACTACAGCACAATTGCACTCATCTCACATGCTAGTAAAGTAATGCTCAAAATTCTCCAAGCCAGGCTTCAGCAATACATGAACCGTGAACCTCCAGATGTTCAAGCTGGTTTTAGAAAAGGCAGAGGAACCAGAGATCAAATTGCCAACATCGGCTGGATCATGGGAAAAGCAAGAGAGTTCCAGAAAAACATCTATTTCTGCTTTATTGACTATGCCAAAGCCTTTGACTGTGTGGATCACAATTAACTGTCGAAAATTCTGAAAGAGATAGGAATACCAGACCACCTGACCTGCCTCTTGAGAAATCTGTATGCAGGTCAGGAAGCAACAGTTAGAACTGGACATGGAACAACAGACTGGTTCCAAATAGGAAAAGGAGTACATCAAGGCTGTATATTGTCACCCTGCTTATTTAACTTATATGCAGAGTACATCATGAGAAACGCTGGACTGAAAGAAACACAAGCTGGAATCAAGATTGCCAGGAGAAATATCAACAACCTCAGATATGCAGATGACACCACCCTTATGGCAGAAAGTGAAGAGGAATTAAAAAGCCTCTTGATGAAAGTGAAAGAGAAGAGTGAAAAAGTTGGCTTAAAGCTCAACATTCAGAAAATGAAGATCATGGCATCCGGTCCCATCACTTCATGGTAAATAGATGGGGAAACAGTGGAAACAGTGCAGACTTTATTTTATTTTATTTTTTTTTAATTTTATTTTATTTTTAAACTTTACATAACTGTATTAGTTTTGCCAAATATCAAAATGAATCCGCCACAGGTATACATGTGCTCCCCATCCTGAACCCTCCTCCCTCCTCCCTCCCCATTCCATCCCTCTGGGTCGTCCCAGTGCACCAGCCCTAAGCATCCAGTATCATGCATCAAACCTGGACTGGAAACTCGTTTCATACGTGATATTTTACATGTTTCAATGCCATTCTCCCAAATCTTCCCACCCTCTCCCTCTCTCACAGAGTCCATAAGACTGTTCTATACATCAGTGTCTCTTTTGCTGTCTCGTACACAGGGTTATTGTTACCATCTTTCTAAATTCCATATATATGCATTAGTATACTGTATTGGTGTTTTTCTTTCTGGCTTACTTCACTCTGTATAATAGGCTCCAGTTTCATCCACCTCATTAGAACTGATTCAAATGTATTCTTTTTAATGGCTGAGTAATACTCCATTGTGTATATGTACCACAGCTTGCTTATCCATTCATCTGCTGATGGACATCTTGGTTGCTTCCATGTCCTGGCTATTATAAACAGTGCTGCGATGAACATTGGGGTACACGTGTCTCTTTCCCTTCTGGTTTCCTCAGTGTGTATGCCCAGCAGTGGGATTGCTGGATCATAAGGCAGGCCTATTTCCAGTTTTTTAAGGAATCTCCACACTGTTCTCCATAGTGGCTGTACTAGTTTGCATTCCCACCAACAGTGTAAGAGGGTTCTCTTTTCTCCACACCCTCTCCAGCATTTATTACTTGTAGACTTTTGGATCGCAGCCATTCTGACTGGTGTGAAATGGTACCTCATAGTGGTTTTGATTTGCATTTCTCTGATAATGAGTGATGGTGAGCATCTTTTCACGTGTTTGTTAGCCATCTGTATGTCTTCTTTGGAGAAATGTCTATTTAGTTCTTTGGCCCACTTTTTGATTGGGTCATTTATTTTTCTGGAGTTGAGCTGTAGGAGTTGCTTGTATATTCTCGAGATTAGTTGTTTGTCAGTTGCTTCATTTGCTATTATCTTCTCCCATTCTGAAGGCTGTCTTTTCACCTTGCTAATAGTTTCCTTTGATGTGCAGAATCTTTTAAGGTTAATTAGGTCCCATTTGTTTATTTTTGCTTTTATTTTCAATATTCTGGGAGGTGGGTCATAGAGGATCCTGCTGTGATGTATGTCAGGGAGTGTTTTGCCTATGTTCTCCTCTAGGAGTTTTATAGTTTCTGGTCTTACATTTAGATCTTTAATCCATTTTGAGTTTATTTTTGTGTATGGTGTGAGAAAGTGTTCTAGTTTCATTCTTTTACAAGTGGTTGACCAGATTTCCCAGCACCACTTGTTAAAGAGATTGTCTTTAATCCATTGTATATTCTTGCCTCCTTTGTCAAAGATAAGGTGTCCATATGTGCGTGGATTTATCTCTGGGCTTTCTATTTTGTTCCATTGATCTATATTTCTGTCTTTGTGCCAGTACCATACTGTCTTGATAACTGTGGCTTTGTAGTAGAGCCTGAAGTCAGGTAGGTTGATTCCTCCAGTTCCATTCTTCTTTCTCAAGATCGCTTTGGCTATTCGAGGTTTTTTGTATTTCCATACAAATTGTGACATTATTTGTTCTAGCTCTGTGAAGAATGCTGTTGGTAACTTGATAGGGATTGCATTGAATCTATAGATTGCTTTGGGTAGTATACTCATTTTCACTATATTGATTCTTCCAATCCATGAACATGGTATATTTCTCCATCTGTTAGTGTCCTCTTTGATTTCTTTCACCAGTGTTTTATAGTTTTCTATATATAGGTCTTTAGTTTCTTTAGGTAGATATATTCCTAAGTATTTTATTTTTTCCATTGCAATGGTGAATGGAATTGTTTCCTTAATTTCTCTTTCTGTTTTCTCATTATTAGTGTATAGGAATGCAAGGGATTTCTGTGTGTTGATTTTATATCCTGCAACTTTACTATAGTCATTGATTAGTTCTAGTAATTTTCTGGTGGAGTCTTTAGGGTTTTCTATGTAGAGGATCATGTCATCTGCAAACAGTGAGAGCTTTACTTCTTCTTTTCCAATTTGGATTCCTTTTATTTCTTTTTCTGCTCTGATTGCTGTGGCCAAAACTTCCAAAACTATGTTGAATAGTAATGGTGAAAGTGGGCAACCTTGTCTTGTTCCTGACTTTAGAGGAAATGCTTTCAATTTTTCACCATTGAGGATAATGTTTGCTGTGGGTTTGTCATATATAGCTTTTATTATGTTGAGGTATGTTCCTTCTATTCCTGCTTTCTGGAGAGTTTTGATCATAAATGGATGCTGAATTTTGTCAAAGGCTTTCTCTGCATCTGTGGAGATAATCATATGGTTTTTATTTTTCAATTTGTTAATGTGGTGTATTACATTGATTGATTCGCAGATATTGAAGAATCCTTGCATCCCTGGGATAAAGCCCACTTGGTCATGGTGTATGATCTTTTTAATGTGTTGTTGGATTCTGATTGCTAGAATTTTGTTAAGGATTTTTGCATCTATGTTCATCAGTGATATTGGCCTGTAGTTTTCTTTTTTTGTGGGATCTTTGTCAGGTTTTGGTATTAGGGTGATGGTGGCCTCATAGAATGAGTTTGGAAGTTTACCATCCTCTGCAATTTTCTGGAAGAGTTTGAGCAGGATAGGTGTTAGCTCTTCTCTAAATTTTTGGTAGAATTCAGCTGTGAAGCCATCTGGACCTGGGCTTTTGTTTGCTGGAAGATTTTTGATTACAGTTTCAATTTCCGTGCTTGTGATGGGTCTGTTAAGATTTTCTATTTCTTCCTGGTCGAGTTTTGGAAAGTTGTACTTTTCTAAGAATTTGTCCATTTCTTCCACGTTGTCCATTTTATTGGTATATAATTGTTGATAGTACTCTCTTATGATCCTTTGTATTTCTGTGTTGTCTGTTGTGATCTCTCCATTTTCATTTCTAATTTTATTGATTTGATTTTTCTCCCTTTGTTTCTTGATGAGTCTGGCTAATGGTTTGTCAATTTTATTTATCCTTTCAAAGAACCAGCTTTTGGCTTTGTTGATTTTTGCTATGGTCTCTTTTGTTTCTTTTGCATTTATTTCTGCCCTAATTTTTAAGATTTCTTTCCTTCTACTAACCTTGGGGTTCTTCTTTTCTTCCTTTTCTACTTGCTTTAGGTGTAGAGTTAGGTTATTTATTTGACTATTTTCTTGTTTCTTGAGGTGTGCCTGTATTGCTATGAACTTTCCCCTTAGGAGGCAGACTTTATTTTTTTGGGCTCCAAAATCACTGCAGATGGTGACTGCAGCCGTGAAATTAAAAGACGCTTACTCCTTGGAAGGAAAGTTATGACCAACCTAGAGAGCATATTCAAAAGCAGAGACATTACTTTGCCAACAAAGGTCCGTCTAGTCAAGGCTATGGTTTTTCCTGTGGTCATGTGTGGATGTGAGAGTTAAGGCTGAGCGCTGAAGAATTGATACTTTTGAACTGTGGTGTTGGAGAAGACTCTTGAGAGTCCCTTGGACTGCAAGGAGATTCAACCAGTCCATTCTTAAGGAGATCAGCCCTGGGATTTCTTTGGAAGGAATGATGCTAAAGCTGAAACTCCAGTACTTTGGCCACCTCATGCGAAGAGCTGACTCATTGGAAAAGACTCTGATGCTGGGAGGGATTGGGGGGCAGGAGGAGAAGGGGACGACAGAGGATGAGATGGCTGGATGGCATCACTGACTCGATGGATGTGAGTCTGAGTGAACTCCAGGAGTTGGTGATGGAGAGGGAGGCCTGGCGTGCTGCGATTCATGGGGTCGCAAAGAGTCGGACATGACTGAGCGACTGAACTTAACTGAACTGAACTGAACTGAACTCACACCTTTACTGAGCAGCTTCTCTGTGCTTAGTGTCATCATGGGTGTTCAGAAATGCAAAGGGGTAATGAGGAAATGCTGCCAGGGGATGCAGAAATATAATGATGTCTTACACTTTCATAATCCTTTACAGATTTTCAAAGCACTGAACAGACACTGTTGTTGTTCAGCTGCTCAGTCATGTCCGACTCTTTGCGACCCCATGGACTGCAGCACACCAGGCTTAAATTTACGTCTTCAAACAAATCTAAGAAGTACGTATCTTTAGTATATAAGTGAGAAAACCAAACATTGCTCAAGGGAACATAAGAGGTGACAAAGCCAGGATATAATTCATCAGCTTTGTGACCTCCACATTCTTTAGTGCAGCTAGAGAGATAAAACATGTATGGAATAATCAGTAAATTATATATTACAGCACTGTCATTAATGTAATTCATTCTTGCATGATTTAATGGGTCCCACCCATTTGAGATGGACTTCTCTGATAGCTCAGTTGGTAAAGAATCTGCCTGCAATGCAGGAGGCCCCAGTTCAATTCCTGGGTTGGGAAGATCTGCTGGAGAAGGGATAGGGTACCCACTCAAGTATTATTGGGCTTCCCTTGTGGCTCAGCTGGTAAAGAATATGCCTGCAATATGGGAGACCTGGGTTCGATTCCTGGGTTGGGAAGATCCCCTGGAGAAGGGAAGGGCTACCCACTCCAGTAATCTGACCTGGAGAATTTCATGGACTGTATAGTACATGGGGTTGCAAAGAGTTGGACATGACTGAGCAACTTTCACTTCACTTCACTTCACTTCCATTTGAGATGCCTCTGAGTGAAGGTGTCCAATAAACATCTGGGTGGAAGAGAAACAAGATTTGGGATCCATCACATACAGATGGCAACAGAGATCAGAGGAGTGGACATATTTGAAGCTGCCCCTTTCATCAATGGTTAGCATTTTATTAATATATAAGAACAAAGGAGAGGTAGTGGAACCCTTGCAAGTGTAAGAGTCGTAGGTGTAGGCTATTTTAAGTTATTATTCGTGAAACAAAAATATACTGAAGAGTTGGGCTATCAGTCTAATCTCTCCTCTCTGGCTGCTTGAAACTGGAAATTCTCCTAAATCAGTGTGAGCTCTGGGAATCATTCAACAGACATCTCTCCAATAGCTGTTCTTTGCCTACCCTCATGGCATCTTTATCTATGCTCTTGAGTATATTGAAGAAAATACTTGAGAAGCCCTGTGCCTATTTCTGCAACTCCTCCCATCTGCAGTTTTGTCTGTTGCTATACTCTGCCCATCAAATTCCCATTGCATCAGTTTCCAGTATTCCAATCTCTGTCTCCTTGATTCAGCAAAACCACTGTTTTCTGCATGGGCTCCTCTCCTGTGCTTCAGGACAGAAAGCGTCTCCAGGGAGAAAGCCAGGATGCTTATTGGTTTCATTTTGTTTCTTCCTCTCAGGGATCACAGTACTGTCCTGAGAACAGTGATTTCATGTATGTTGTCCAGTTTTCCAGTTGTTTAATGCGAGGGAAAGTTTGCTAACACTTAATCTTCCAACATGACTGCAGGGGTAAATGTTCCCATGGAACTCTGAATTGATGCAAATCTTTTATGAATGTGAAGATGACATGACTTGAATTTTAAAATTAATCATGTATGTTAGAAATTTAAGTATAACCATCTCAAAAATAAAAATGTAATATAAAACTGCTAACCCAAGGGAGCATGAGGCATGGTAAAGAAACCTTGATCATTCCAACAGAAGATGAGAAGGGAGGAAAAATGAAGAAAAGTATATGAGGATTCTAATGCCAAGAAAGGAAGTCCAGAGAACCAACAGATGGGACTGTTTACTCCTGACAATGTAGAGATGATTGAAGTATTTGGAAAAGACTTTAAAATAAATCCTGGATGCTTAAAATTCTCAAAGAGCCAAAGGAGGAACTAACATCATGGAAGAATTAGAAGCTTTGAAAGATTAAAGGTAGACATTAAAAACCATTAGAAAATTAGAACTGAAATAAAAGAATTAGAGAAATAATAGGATATTCTGAAGAATGGTTTCTTGGAAGACAGAACTGAGAAACTACCAGAGCATAACACAGAGGGATAAAGAAATGAACAATAATGAATTAATATATTCCCATCCAAATACCTCCAAAATATATAAAACTCAATATGCCTTAGTTATAAGGAATACTAAAAACACCATCAGAGAGGGTGATTTTAATACACTTCTATCAGAAACTATTTTGCTCGAAAAAGCAAGTATTTAGGATTCTTCAATAACATGATTTTCACACTTTATCTAACAAATATATTTATTGATAGAATCTTGGGTAGAACAATAAAATGAGTCATATTATCAGGTGACCATATGTAAGTCTGTTTCTAGAATATTCTCCAGTCTGTTTCATTGTTGAATGTGACTTTACTTATGCTAATAATGGTCTTAATCACAATAGATTTATAATCTTTTTCGTCTTCTACCCTGAGAGACAAAGGTTAATTTGCCACTTTCTTCCCCCACTATGTGCTTCAAAATTATACAAATTTATTGGATGGCATCACTGACTCGATGGACATGAGTTTGAGCAAGCTTTGGGAGTTGGTGATGGACAGGGAAGCCTGAGGTGCTGCAGTCCACAGGGTCACAAAAAGTCAGACCCAACTGAGCGACTGAACTAACTGTTTGAAGCATGACAAACCATGTGCTGAAGTCTCCTCCCCAATTTTTGACACTCCAACAGTAGGTGACCACCAAAAACTTTGTTTCCTTTTCTATCTTCTATAGTAATCTTCTGCCAGAAGCAAGCCTCTTTGGGATTTCAAGCCTCTCTTTGGGCCCAGAATTGATGAAAGTCCCCAAGAAAAAAAGCACCTACGGATGCTTAATTTACTGTTCCTTCTAGGGTGTTCACTCTTGCTGATTTTTTCCAGCTAGCTCTGCTTAGTAGTTCTTTGCCTTTAAGAACTAGAGATTGCAGTTAGTTTCTTTCTAATTTCCAGAATCTTTAAAATATATATTTTTAAAATCTTTCCACATAGCCTTAAATTCATCAAGTGTTATGGGGAAAGTTAGTCATATATTTAAAGCCTCTCAAGACATCACTTTAGCCCCATGAGACCACTAAAAGTTTCCTGGTTTTTCTTTGACCCAGAAGTGGCACCCTGGTCCTTAGGCTCGTGCCAGCACCAAGAATGGATACATCCTCCATAGGAACAAAGCAATCGCTGATCCTCAGCTTCCTCTGAATGGCTTTCCACCACCTGAAAATTCAGTCCATCTAGTGCTCATTGCTTCCAGAGCTTCCAATACCTTTACAATATGATGTTTGTGTGTGTGTGTGTGTACATACACACACACACACACACACATATATATTAATATGGCTTTTCTAAGTGCTGGCAATCAGAGCATAGGCCTCCCATGACCGATCACATCCTCTCTTCAAATGATAGTTTGTGATAAAGTATCATAATAGAAGGACTTCCTGTGGCTCAGCAGCTATAGAATCTCCCTGCAATGCAGGAGACTGGGGTTCAATCCCTGGGTTGGGAAAATCCCCTGGAGAAGGAATAATAGAAGAAGACACATAATAGAAAAAAACACAGTGACCTTTAGTAGTTATTAATTGAGGTAGTTATTTAGTAGTTATTAATTGAACAGAGTTGTCAGTCTTTTGTTTTTCTGATTTTATAAATTCTTAAAAGGAAAATAAGAGGGAAAGAAATAAAGATTAAAAAGGCAATAAATCAATGAACTAAGAAAGAGAAACAGAACAAAATTGTTAAACACCAAAGCAACTTGAACCATTTAACTTGATAAAAAGAGACAATGCAAGTAATTAAATATGTGTATAAGACTAAAATCTATCTATCACAAGAAGAAGTGGTATTTTTCACTTTGATTTAAAAAGTGTAAATAGGTTTGCAAAGAGCCTCCTTCTTTGAGAACCTCCTCTTCCTGCCCTCAATCTTTCCCAGCCTCTGGGTCTTTTCCAATAAGTCTACTAATCCCTGTGTATCCAGTCTTATGTAACAAACTGGATATATGGCCAACATGTCCAGTAGCCTACTAAGTATTCATTCTCCTCCTCTTATTTAGAGAACCCAAATTTTGTCTGGGGAGATGGTGAACAAACATAGACAAAATGCTTTGTGTCTTAGGCTCACTTTCAGCTAGGGTTTGACCAGGTGACATAACTGGTTGAATTTAAGGGGACGTCTATTAGATATGTTAGATTAAAGAGACAGACACAGCTGACATATGCCTTTTTTCCTTCCCTCTTTACCCTTCTTCCACGTAGAACACAGTTCTGATGCCTGGAAGTGAAAGAGCCATTTTGAAAAAAAAAGTAAGGATGGGAAAGACAGGGATGTTTTCTTGAGAAGCTACACTGTCCCGAAATCAGTCTCCAGATTTCTTGGTTTGTGGGGAAAAATTAAACCCACTAAAGACTATTATCATGCAATTATCATGACTACATGCAGCCATGCAATCCTAAAGTTGATGGGATAGGATGTTGTTGCAGATTTTCATGAACTAGAAATCCAGTAAGCTTTCTGGAAATTCAAGAAAAGATCATTTAAAAATGGGGGCTGATCAACTATGCCATAAGGAAAACATGGAAAGAAAAGTGTTTCATAAAAAATAAGAAGAAGAATAGTGCTTGGTTGTTGGGGGTTCACTGAGAACATGAGTGAGTCTTTCTAATACCCATTCATAACACACTACCCTTGGCTGTCTATACCCCAAGGTCCTTCTCTTCCTAGCATGTCTTCTTCTGGTCTTTCTCTTTCTCTTTCAAAATGTACCCCGAAAACGTTCCCCAAATTTGTCCTGAGGTAGACCTTGTCATTCTTGCCCACCTCCTCATACCTTCCCAACCTGTTCTTTCTCTCCTTTTGTTTTTAGAAGTTTTTCTTTGTCCTTTCCAAAGCCAATTAAACCAATCAGTTTGGTTGCTTTTATTTCTCCTTCTCACCCATTTATCCACATCTGTGACAGGAATAGTACTGGCAAAGACAAAATTATCCTTACTGTGAAAAGGGAAATGGAAACCATTAACATCACCTTATACTATTGTTTAATTATAAACAGATATAAGCAGGCTTCCGTGGTGGCTCAGACGGTAAAGCATCTGCCTGCAATGCAGGAGGCCCAGGTTCGATCCTTGGGTCAGGAAGATTCCCTGAAGAAGGAAATAGCAACCCACTCCAGTACACTTGCCTGGAAAATGCCATGGTCGGAGGAGTCTGGTGGGCTCACAAAGAGTTGGACATGACTGAGCAACTTCACATGCATAATGAAAATACACCCACAGACACATACTTATATTCATCTGCCTTTGATAACACCCAGAATCCAGAAAATCTTGTTCAAACAAGGCTTGTTGTAAAAAGCATCAAATGTCGACTCGCACCTTGGCCCACCACTTTAACTTGGCTAAACTGTAACTTGTGTCATTCAGTCCTCTAAACAGGAGCTTGATCAGTACTTCTCATGACATTCAAAGCAATTCAGAAAGCTTCTCTTGAAAAACAACACAAAGCACCACACATTCCAAAAGCATCTCCCCTCCCTCCTAGTTCAGAAGATGGGAACAGCCTTTCCTCCCCTGGCACGCCCAGCCTCCTCCACGGCCCATCATCTTACACAGGAAGTCCCAGTCTCAGTCTCCTCCAAGCTTCTGCAGCCACATCTCACGTTTTATTTTTGCTTTCTGATGCCCTTTTTATTGTCATCTGTCTTTCATCAGTCTCCTATGGAGAATTCCAGCTACCAGTACTAACGACATTATACACAGTACTACCATTGATGCCAACATGAAATGGAAATACATACTTTTTTTGTTAGGGTATATAAACTTCCTGGTTTAATGAAGCAGAGCTACACTGAAAGTTTATCTAACTCCGTTTATAATAAGAAAATGCCTTAGTGCGTGTGCGTTATAAAGAAAAGCTAAAATTAACACTTTTAAGACCACCTTCAACATACGAGTAAACCTTGTTATAAGCACAAAAGAAAATCAAGGTAAAAGTTGATTAAAACACCGAACCAAATTAAATTTGATCTAATAGTGTTTACTTGTCTTAACATCTGGAAAAGTTTGAGCATACACTGCAAACATTTTTAACCTAATTTTAAAATAAATTATGCTTAGTTTCCACAGATGTATTTAAGTTGGGTCTTTTTAAAGAAACAATTCTTTAGTTTTTTTGTTGTTTTTTTTTTTTTGCATTTAACAGGCAAGAATTTGGATCATAAGGTGCCAATGGAAATAATATCGAAATATCTCTCTTAATGGATCCTTAAAAGAACAGCCTAGTATTTTAAAACACACACACACACAATTTTAGAAGATCCTACATCCTTCATGGGTGAAAAACAAATATGGAGGAACCCCTAAATAGGGTTTGCATGGATGCGTTTTCACCTGCCGAAAAAAGAAACAGAGGAACTGATGTGGACTGGTCCTGACTCTAGGGGCACACAGTAAGCTTCTGGAAAATGAGACTCCTACACAGCTGAGGAATTTAGTGATACTTGTAAGTACTTGAAGCTAAATGCTGCTTCCCTTGTTGTCCCTATAGGCTCTGTCCTTCCCCTCCCCAGGCCCTTCCCCTCCCTCTTCCACTGGCTGCATAGGTGGGGCCAGCCAAGGTATAGAAACCATTCTCCCAAATAAAGTCCATAGTTATTTGGTGTTAAAGCTGGCAGCCCCTTCCCACCTCATTTTATGTACCAGGGAACACTCTATGTACTGGGTAGGAAAGGGCTGTTTGTTGTTGAGTTGTTAAGTTGCGTCTGACTCTTTCGTGACCCCATGGAGCCTGCCAGGCTCCTCTGTCCATGGGATTTCCCTAACAAGAATACTGGAGTGGGTTACCTTTTCCTTCTCCAGGGATCTTCCCCACCCAGGGATTGAACCCAGGTCTCCTGCATTGGCAGGCAGATTCTTTACCACTGAGCCACCAGGGAAGCCCCAGGAAAGGGTGGGGTAGGCATTTCTCCAGATGAGCTTGGGAAGAAAAAATTAGAAAGGGAATCTGAAGACTCGGTCCAGCCCTGTAAGATCCTGTTCCTCTGTTACTAGACCTCTCAATCTGAGTTTCTGACTGGCATCAACTTAACCATTTACTCTACACAGGAACTGGATCCCCCACACCCTACTTCTCCCTCCTCTCCCTCATTGTTGTATTAGCATTTGGTTTGTCAGCTCTGGCTTTCCTGAGTTCACAAAATAGGCTGTATCTTCTTGATGGATGGGGTCATTTCTTGGACATATTTTTTATTTTCTCCATCACAGCCTAACACAGGACTTCCTGAGTACACAGCAGGTGATGAGTTCTGCGGGGGCATTGAGGAAACACAGGGTTGATTAATCTTTTTGTCTTTGGACTTTTTCAGCACCAATTTAATATCCTAAAAGAGAGTTATTACTTGATACAAACAGCAGAGAAACAACTCTTTTTCTCTCTCTGTCACTATTTTCCTTTTTTCCTCAATGTTCTGAAGCTTCTAGAGGCAGGGAGAAACTTGCCCTGGTAGAGATGCATGCAAAGGCTGTGAACCTTTGGTAAGGGTTGTGGTCAGCAAAGTTGTTTTTCTTCTTAGAAATATCTGTTTTCTACTGTGATAGAGCTTTACACTCACAATTAAAAAAAAAAAAATTCTGTGGTGGAGGACTTCCTAGGTGGTCAGTAGGAAAGAATCCACCTGCCAATGCAGAGGACATGGGTTTGATCCCCAGTTTGGGAAGATCCCACATGCCCTGGAGCAACTAAGCCTTTGGGCCACAACCACTGAGCTCACATGCCCTAGAGGTCGTGCTCTGCAACGAGAGGCCACCGCAGTGAGAAGCCTGTGCTCCACAACTAGAGAGTGTAGCCCCTGCTTGTTGGAACCAGTGAAAGAAGATCTAGCACTGCCAAAAATAAATAAATTTAAAGAATTCTGTGGTGGAGACATAACCTCCCTCTAAATTCTCATGTTATGGTGTAACTTCATCCACACACACATAACTCAGAGTGCCCTGCTGTTGAAAATTATGTACACATTTGCTCCTCGTTTCTTGCTGCTAGACAGTAACATAGGTTAGCCACAGAAGAACACTTAAAAATTAAGAATTAGCCCCTCCCCTCTCCTCTAAGCCTTTATAAAAGCATTTATCACCTTAATCCGTACCACTTGAAAAACCCAATCCAGTCTATTTTTTCTACTCCCTTTATGATTACTGTTTTGTTCATCTACCTAAAACAGTGGTTTTCAAAGCTGTGGTTCCCTGGACCAGTGGCACTGATAGCACCAGGGAATTTAAGAGTGTAACTCGCCAGGTTTTATACCAAAACCTACTAAATCAGAAACTCGAGGACTGGAGTCCAGTCACATGTGGTTTAACAAGCTCTCCAGTTCAGTTCAGTTCAGTTGCTCAGTCGTGTCAGACTCTTTGTGACTCCACGGACTGCACCATGCCAGGCCTCCCTGTCTATCACCAACTCCCAAAGTTTACTCAAACCCATGTCCATTGAGTCAGTGATGCCATCCAACCATCTCATCCTATGTTGTCCCCTTCTCCTCCCGCCATCAATCTTTCCCAGCATCAGGATCTTTTCAAATGAGTTGGTTCTTCGCATCAGGTAGCAAAGTGTTGGAGTTTCAGCTTCAACATCAGTCCTTCCAATGAATATTCAGGACTGATTTCCTTTAGGATGGACTGGTTGGATCTCCTTGTAGTCCAAGGGACTCTCAAGAGTCTTCACTAACACCACAGTTCAAAAGCATCAATTCTTCAGCACTCAGCTTTCTTTATAGTCCAACTCTCACATCCACACATGACTACTGGAAAAACCATAGCTTTGACTAGACGGACCTTTGTTGGCAAAGTAATGTCTCTGCTTTTTAATATGCTGTCTAGGTCAGTCATAACTTTTCTTCCAAGGACAAGCTCTCCAGGTGATTCTAATTCATGCTCAAATTTCAGAACCACTGACCTAGTACCTCACTTTGTAGGAACTAAGTGTCCTAGCATCTCAGCGAAATAGCCTTCACCTGGGCCATTACACTTTTAAAGACAGGACAGGGAACAACTCAGGAGAGTCTGGGGCATGACTCCAGGGAGCATCACTGCATAAAAGGGGCAGCCTGGCTGATCTACATGTTAGCACCTCAGACCTGACAGGGAAACGCCTCCAGAAGACAACTGACTTGGAATGCGAGAAGAAGCGATTGCACATCATAATCAGAAAACTGCACAGAGGGACGAACAGAAGCATCTGCTACTAACATTTTCAAAGCTAAATTTTTCACAGGTACATTCCAGAGTGTAACAAACCATTTCCACATGTGGGAGCTGACCTCTCAACTATATATCTTACCTGCCTTTTGTGTCATCACAGATTTCTTTTAGAAGTTAAAGTTCACTTCAAAGTCATAGTGAAGCCAAAAACTTTTCCAGGTGCAATGATGAGCCTTCAGAGATGACGGTGATCAAGGTCTAGGTGAAGCTGGGAATTAGGGAAGGCCACCCTGTCTTCTGTGATACCCCTGTCCACTTCATTTACCCCCATGCACATTAGAAGAGCTGGAGGAAGATTCAAGATCACTAGTTTATTAGAGAAATGTAAGTCAAAACTACAATGAGGTATCAACTCACACAGATCAGAATGGCCATGATTAAAAAGTCTACAAATAGGGATGCCCCTGGGGGTGCAGTGGCTAAAAATCCAAGCTTCCAATGCAATCAACATGGGTTCAATTCCCATTCAGGAAAGTAGTCCCCACATACTGTAACTAAGAGTTCACATGCTACACCTAAAGATTCTACATGTCACAAAGAAGACCAAGCACAGTTAAATAAATAAAATATATATTTTTTAAAAGTCTGCAAATAACAAATGCTGGAGAGGATGTGGAGAAAAGAGAACACTCCTGCAATGTGGACTTCCCTGGTGGCTCAGACACTTCCCTGGTGGCCTACAATGAGGGTGACCCAGGTTCAATCCCTGGGTCGGGAAGATCTCCTGGAGAAGGAAATGGCCAGCCCACTCCAGTATTCTTGCTTGGAAAATCCCATGGACAGAGGAGCTTGGTAGGCTACAGTCTATGGGCTCTCAAAGAGTTGGACACGACTGAGCAGCTTCACTTTCTCTCTTTCTTTCTTGCAGTGTTGGTGGGAATGTAAATTGGTTCTGCCACTATGGAGAACCATATGGAGGTTCCTCAGAAAAACTAAAAACAGAGTTCCTATAAGATTCAGTAATACCACTCTGGAGCATATATTGGATAAAACTATAATTCAAAAAGATACATGCACCCCTATGTGCACAGTAGCACTATTCATCATAGCCAAGACATGGAAGCAACCTAAATGTCTACAGACAGATGAATAGATACAGAAGATGTGGCACATATATACAAGGGAATACTATTCAGCCATAAAAGGAATGAAATAACACCATTTGCAACAATATTGGATAGATCTAGAGATTATCATACTAAGTGAAGTCAGAAAGAGAAAGACAAATTATACCATATGATGCAACTTATATGCACAATCTAAAATATGACACACAAGAACTTATCTGTACAACAGAAACAAACTCAGGCATAGAGAACAGATTTGTGGTTGCCAAGTGGGAGGGGGGACAAGGGAGAGAAGGATTGGGAATCTGGGATTAGCAGATGCATATTATTATATATAGAATGGACAAACAGCAAGGTCCTACTGTATAGGGCAGGAACTATAATATATTCAATATCCTATAATAAACCATAATAGAAAAGAATATGAAAAAAGTATATATATATATATGCATATATGTATAGATAGATATATGTATAATTGAATCACTTTTATGTGTAGCAGAAATTAACACAAAATTATAAATCAACTACACTTCAGTAAAACAAATCTAAAAATAAAAAAGAGTAGCTGGAGGAAACTTATTTACTAGCATATCAGTGTGTGTGCCCCACTACTGGAAGTTCTGATTTCATTATTGTGGGTGGGGTCTACACACTGGTATTTTTAGAAAAACACCCCATGTTCTTCTGTGTATTCCAATTCTAGAACCACTGAGTTAAATGAATATTTATTTAGTACTTACATGTGTGAGCCTCTTGGTAAGGCAGTGGAAGATTCAAAAGAACAAAAGGTAGGAGGCTGTGCTTTCAGGAAGCATGGAATGTAGAGCAAGATATACACACCTGCTGCTGCTGCTGCCAAGTGGCTTCAGTCGTGTCTGACTCTGTGCGACCCCATAGACGGCAGCCCACCAGGCTCCCCCATCCCTGGGATTCTCCAGGCAAGAACAGTGGAGTGGGTTGCCATTTCCTTCTCCAATGCATGAAAGTGAAAAGTGAGAGTGAAGTCACTCAGTCGTGTCCGACTCTTGGCGACCCCATGGACTGCAGCCTACCAGGCTTCTCCGTCCATGGGATTTTCCAGGCAAGAGTACTGGAGTGGGGTGCCATTGCCTTCTCCGATACACACCTACCTAAACTAAAGTCAAACTCCATAGAGTTATATCCATTTGTTCCTACTAAGAATTAACTCTTCCTTGGCTTTGGCAAAAACAAATTGTATGTGGCAAAGGTAAATTGTGTGTAGTCCAAATGTAGCTTTGGGGACACCTACCTAGACCCAAAGCTATATTTGGACTACACACAATTTACCTTTGCCACATACAATTTGTTTTTGCCAAAGCCAAGGAAGAGTTAATTCTTAGTAGGAACAAATGGATATAACTCTATGGAGTTTGACTTTAGTTTTGGAGGACTTTTAACAGACAAGGGAGAAAGAATGCTTGGGGCAGAGAAAATTAATAAATGAACAACAGCGGGGGGGGGGGGGGGGGCAAAAAAGTTCTAGCATTTTGGAGGGATCCGTAAATACTGTATAGTCATTGTATATAGGAGATGAGGTTGGCAAGGTCATCAAGGCCAGACTTTAAAGGATTTTTGAATGCCCTGGTAACAATTTAGATCTTCTTCTCAATGAAAAGTAACGCTATGACATGTGTTTATAAAGACATCATTTGGAAGATAACTACTATTTCTACTAATGAAAGTGTTATAAACTATGCTCAGCCAATTAGATAAACACTTCTTGATCACTTAATCTACTTTGTTCTAAGCTGCTGTCCTAGACACTATGAAGAATTTAAAAATACCCAAAGCAACAATTTATAATAGATTGTTGACCTTTTTACTACTCTTTAATAATTCTATTATACAAAATAGGATTCTGTGAGTTTAGTGACCAATTTTTGTTGTTGCTGTTGATAATCACTGTATTTTTTTTTTTTAGGCAATTTATGTATGGTAAAAGAAGCTTAGTGGAGCCACTCAGAACATCAGCTCAGAAGCTGGTTATATAAATTATACACTAACACTCTGGACTTGGAGGGAAAGCTTGTGCCCCTGAAGACCATTCTGAAAAAAGGCTGCATTCCAGGGCAAGTGCCCTACTCAGAAAGACTTCTGCTTTTCAGGCATCTTCCACTGATGCTATTAATAAATGGGATGCATGTCACCATGGGTGAGCATTTTGTATGCAGGCATAGTTGTTTGGTTTTCTTTTGTCCGGTAAAGAAGGCTCATTCACTCCTCCTGTGCCACTAATATAAGCAATAACTCCACTCCCCTCCACAATGCACTGAATATGCTAATTGTTGACATCTCTTATGCTGGTGAAGGGGAGTCCTGGTACTGACATGGTGAGATCTGAAGGTACATGCAGGCAAGCATCAGCACCGCAAAATGCTTGCAGAGTGACCTTGGGTAGGTTATTTTCCCTCTCAAAGGCTAAATTTCTTCATCTGTAAAGTACAAAAAGTAATAGTACCTGAGATACAGGAATTTGGGGAGATTACATGAAGTATCATGCTAAAAATATGAGCTATAATTACTAAAATAGCACTAGGGGCCATGTGATGGAAGCCAGGGAAGATGAGCCAAATGAGATAGGATGGTAGCTCTCTTTGGCAAACCAGCAGCATATGGCATCAGCACTTGCCTTCCACAACCTTCTCCATGTAGGAGACCTCCTACCTACAGGCTCCAAACTGCTGAGTCCAGAGCCGAAGGGTTTGGAGTGAGGGTCCCTTTCCCAGCAGCAAGTTTTGTCTGGACTTGGTCTTACCAGAGAACCAGGGAATCCATGCAGCCCCTGAGCTGGAGGAAAGGGCCACAGACCACGAATACATGGGGCCTCTAGAAGCTGGAAAAGGCAAGGAAACAGATTCTTCCCTGGAGCCTCTAGAAGAACCCAGCCCTGCTGATGCCTTGACATTAGCCCAGGGAAACTGATTTCAGACTTCAGGCTTCCAGAACCATAAGAGAATACATTTGTACTGTTCTAAGCAACCAAGTATGCTGTAATTAAGTCTGGCGGGCCACAGTCCATGTGGTCATGAAGAATCGGACACAACTTAGCGACTGAACAATAACAACAAAAATGCAGTAATTTTCTATAGCAGTTATGGGCAACTAACAAAATAAAATCAGAAAAAGAAATCAGAACTGGTGCTTCAATGCCCAGTTGGGAAACTTTGTCTGTTTTCTGTTTCCCTGGGCTATCTGTCATCTTCTGGCCTTACTGAAAGGATGTAAAAGAGATGGGTGGGTTCCTGCTTCAGCAAGAACAGTCACCTCTAATCAGGACAGTCATAGTTTAAAGCTTCCTCTTCCAGAGACTCCTGCTGCCATATCATTCACACATGCCACTGTCATCCTTCCCCAGGGGGAGCCCCTTGAAATATGGACATCAGACCAGATGCTGCTGCTGCTGCTAAATCACTTCAGTAGTGTCCGACTCTGTACGACCCCATAGACGGCAGCCCACCAGGCTCTGCAGTCCCTGGGATTCTCCAGGCAAGAACACTGAAGTGGGTTGCCATTTCCTTTTCCAATGCATGAAAGCGAAAAGTGAAAGTGAAGTCACTCAGTCGTATCTGACTCTTCACAACCCCATGGACTGCAGCCTACCAGGCTCCTCCATCCATGGGATTTTCCAGGCAAGAGTACTGGAGTGGGTTGCCATTGCCTTCTCCGCAGACCAGATGGGATCCATATTAATTACACCCATTCAGATCCTGCAATGGGCTGCTGGCTGTGTCTGGGCAGCCCTACAGCCAGGATACTTGACTTATCCTCTTCCTCCTAACCCTCTGATACACCTGGGGGCCAAGACCAGGGCTGTTGAAAGTGCAGACCATCAGCTTCCTGGGCTTCACACATGTAATAGTAAGAAGGTAACATGGTGCCCAAAGATGCTGAACATACCATCTCAGCATGCTTTAGTGACCCTTATACACAATCATTGCATATTTGGAATGGCTTTGGGGAAGCCAACAATGTGACCCAAAATCCAGGCAGGCACATTTCTGGTAATTGAGCTAATTTCTAAGATGAAAACTAAGTAACTTAAAGAAATGAAACACTTTAGGCTGAAACATCCTCACTTGAAAGAACCAAAACAAGTAGTTTATGATTATAAGGAGAATCCTGTTGCTGACATGGTGAAATCTGAAACATTGGGCGAGATAGATTCTGGGGTTTTAGACTGAGTTTCAGAGGGATCAGAGATAAATGCAGGTATCTGGCCTACCATGTTCAACCAGAAGTTTCCTCCTTGACTTTCTGCAAACCTCTGCAAGGACAGAAGTTTGCTCAGTTTCAGTGAGAGAATGCAAAAAATAATACAACTCTTAAGGCATATATTGCCAAACTATCAAGATACCAACAAGTCATGGAGGGCACAGAAGAGCATCTTACCCTTTCTGACCGATGCCTGTACTGCCCACTGTGAGCTTCCTTCAGTTCTCCCAGGCCTCCCTTTGCTCAGTCTCTCCAGAGCCCACAAAGGGCCCATCTGTCTGCTCATCCTCAGTAGAAGTCACCACATGTCATTGGATTTGGTTCACAAGTGGACTTCCTCCCCTGGGGCATTCCCATGACAATGAAAGCACCTCAGTCCATCCACGAAGGCCTGCAGGAAGTTACAGCAACCAGGACAACTGCTTCTTCTTGACTCCAACCTTTTGATGAAATTCCTGCCAACTTCTGGAGTCAAAGCCATGAGAAAATGTAAGTAGCTCCTTCACCTCCTTACAAAGCTGAAAAGACCACACCCCTAAACTTAACTCTATACTTGTTTTTCTGGCATGAGAGCTTCTTTGCCATCTGTTTCAAATTGTTCTTTCTTATCCTGTCTTCCCAAGCCAGGCTCACAAGAGATTTTTTTCTCTAGCCAGGAGCATTTGCTGAGTTCTCCTACCCCCCACAATACCCTAGTCACCTCTTTACCTACAAACCCCATCTTTAGCTTCAGGCTATATCTCAAAATATACCTACTCTATGACCCTCTCATCCTAGAAATTTCCCCCTTCCTGCCCACCTGGTGTGTCTTCTGTTCTGCACGAGTGGTCCTGCAGATGTGATATTCCTCTTCTGAGGGCAGAAACTGGGTCCTCGCCATTCTTTACAATTCCAAAGCTCTGAACAACAGGGACTGTTTTCTATCGACCACGCACATGAGTCACCATAGTGAAACATAGAAATGATCCCACATAGGTAATGGAGTGAACATTCTCAGCCATTTTAGATGTAGAAAATCAACAACAAGTAGGTAAACAAGTTTGCTAAAAGTCAAGTAGGTACTTATCTTCATTCCTTCTTCCAATATCATTAAGAGAAAGGGCCACAAAAAATATGAACCCCAAGTGACAGGTAGAGGATTACCGCAGATGAGAGATGCTCAACAAAATTTAGAAAACAAGCAGATAAGCAAGTGGTTCTTCAGTGGCTCAACAATAAAGAATCTGCCTGCAAGGCAGGAGACTCAAGAGCTGTGGGTTCGATCCCAGGATGGGGAACATCCCCTGGAGGAGGGCATGGCAACCCACTCCAGTATTCTTGCCAGGAGCATCCCATGGACAGAGGAGCCTGGCAGGCTACAGTCCACAGGGTCGCAAAGAATTGGACATGAATGAAATGAATTAGCACAGCACAACACAGCACACAACTAAGATCTACCTGCCAGTAAAGGGACTGGGGGACCAAAGAGATACAGTTAATTCACTCAGCACAACTTTGGATCTCCCAGGTGCTGCTAGTGGTAGAGTACTCACCTGCCAATATGGGACACTTAAAAGATGAGGGTTTGATTCCTGGATTGGGAAGATCCCATGGAGGAAGGCTTGGCAACCTACTCCAGTATTCTTGTCCAGAGAATTTCATGGACAGAGGAGCCTGGCAGGCTGTATATAGCCCATGGGGTTGCAAAGAGTCAGACACGACTGAAGTGACCTTAGCATAGCACACAGCACAACTCTGGAAAGGCACAGATCTTAGCAGCGGTCAGGTATTCATCTATAAAGACAAGAGTGTGGGCTGAGCCTGAAAACAGGAGGCTTGACCGGGCTTTGGTAAGAAGTAGACTCCAGAACCTTCCCGTAGCACAAGCAATCAAACAGCTGTCTTTCCTCCATCTAGGCACAAAGACGAGGTTTGGCCTCTGGAGAGACTGTGGACTTGAGGACTCCAGGGCCAGTTGAAGGCAGGGGTGAGGTACAGAAAGAAACAGAGGGATGTAAGTGAGCTGCTGGGGGAGAAGTGATGAAACCCACCCTCTCTCCCTGCTCAGCAGCAGCTGGAACACCAGGAACCAAACACCAGGAACCACCCCAGATGCAGGGGTGGCAGGGTGGAGAATTTTTCTCTGGAGAAACTAATCAGCCCCCAGGGAACAGAGGCTTACTTATCTTGGGAACCCACCGAAAAGCCAGGTCTTTGCCCAATAATCCCTTTCCCCACCCCCATCACAGCTACCAAACCTGTATACACGGTTTCAAATCAGCTTTTGAGGATTTTGACCGCCCACCTGCACCAAAACATTTGCACTGAGTTTCTAATCTCAGCCTAACAAACAAACAAACAAACAAAAGGGGGAAAAGTAACTCAGAGGGAGCAGAAGAACGGAAGAATCAGGAAATAAATTCTTTAAAGAATGAATGCTGTCAGATATAAGGAAAGATATTGCTGCTGCTGCTAAGTCACTTCAGTTGTGTCCGACTCTGTGCAACCCCACAGATGGCAGCCCACCAGGCTCCCCCGCCCCTGGGATTCTCCAGGCAAGAACACTGGAGTGGGTTGCCATTTCCTTCTCCAATGCGTGAAAGTGAAAAGCGAAAGGGAAGTCGCTCAGTCGTGTCTGACTCTTAGCGACCCCATGGACTGCAGCCTACCAGGCTCCTCCGTCCATGGGATTTTCCAGGCAAGAGTACTGGAGTGGGGTGCCATCGCCTTCTCCGAAGGAAAGATATTAAGAGATAGCAAATCTATGTAGAAAAAAAAAAAAAAAAAGTGCTAATAAAGAACAGTGAACAAGAAAAACTCTTAAACACTAAAAATATTATAGTACTTAAAGTTAGCATTTAAAAATTCAATAAACAATTAAATTGAAGGCCCTCTTCTGGAAAGTATAACAAAAAAATTGGATGGAAAAGGAAAATAATAAGTCAGAAAATTAAAAGACAAATTCATGAAAACTGGCATTCAGCTGGTGAAATGACCTGAAGAAAATGATCGGGGAAAGAAACTGTAAAAAAAAAAAAAAAATATATATATATATATATATATATATATATATGAAAGAAAATATTATATATATATCCTGTAATACATATAGTGTATATATATATCTAAAATAAAATATTACATATATCTTATATATATATATGTAAGAAAATATTTTTGAGTCAAGGGACATGGCTTTCTAGATCAAAATAGAATATTGCATGTCCATCAAGCCTTATCATCATGAAATTTGGGATAAAAAAAAGCAAGCTCCTTAAAGTTTCCAGAGAGAAAAATCATCGTAGAATTCTTTTCATGAAAAGAATTAGGAATATAAAGAATTGCTTCAAACTCTTAAAAGTAGCACTGGGAGCCACTTGACAATAGAGAAATGCCTTAAAATTCTAACAAAAAACTATATCCAAGCTAGAAATCTATATTCATACTATAATCAAATATGATAGTAGAATAAAGATATTTTCACACACGCTAGGCCTTACAAATATTTTCTTCCTTGTGTTTTCTCTTAGGAAAAAAGTGATGGAAAATATGTCCTCCCATTATGAAGGTCTGAACTCAGAAAGAAGACGTGAGATCCAGGAAACCAGGGATCTAACTTAGGAGACAGATGAAGGAAATTCCCAGGACGATGATCAAGACAAATCCTAGGATGCATCAGCCAGAGAGCATCAACAATCTTGACTGGCAGAGAAGGATGGGACAGATGGCTCTGGGAAGAAGAACTCTAAGGCAAAACAAAACTTGAGAGATTGCCTGAAGTTTCTGTTCATATTGAGAAATGCTTTATAGCTCTGTTAAGCAAAGCTAGGGAAGAATTAGTTACACAGACAACAATAGGAAACAAAAAGAAGGAATTCTAACGACAAAAAGTTGTAGAGACAGAGTAATGGTATAGTTGCCTGGCTCATCTTTGAATAGTATTTACAGAATTATACAGTGCCTTACACTGAATATAGATTTGAGTAAAAATGGTGCCATAACCATAAAAAGGGGGGGACGGGGAAATGAGATGGGAATGTGTTTAGGGTTAGGGGCAGAAGGATGGGGTAGAGAGAATGAAATCATCTTGCATAGAATAAAGTCGATAGATAATGTCTAAAATTGGAAAGTAGAGAAAAAGTGTAAACATGATATTTAGAAATACAAGAGTAAATGCCAGAGGAAACAACAGTAAGGATTAAACTTGGCTACTTCTGGAGAATAAAAATCAGGGATGAAAGAGGGCAGAACATGAAACTGCTATTTTGTGTTGGAAGATTTAGGAAGCTATTTGACTTTTGCTTTCAGAGTAGTGTAAAACGATGCTCACAGGCCCAGACTGTTTGGATTTCAGTGCTGACACTTGCTGTGTAAACTTGAGCAAGAGCCTTAAAGTCTCTGTGCTTTGATGTCTTTTTTCAAACAGGAATAATAATAATTTTCTTTCATGTTATTATAAGGCTTGAGTTAGTTCATAATGCACTTAGAAAAGTAGTACTTAGTATTTTCAACCCTTGGCTCATTGTTATTACAAAATTGTATACATATCTTATTTTTTAATTAAAATAGGAAAAAGGCAAGGAGTATGCAATGATGCCGTAAGCTCTACTTCTGAAGACTTTGTCCTTTCTTCATAGATAGTAAGGGTCAGCATTTTACTCTCAGCTTTGCCCTAAATGTACCAATTTCTGTCCCCTCCCTCTCCCCCCTTCAGAAGATGTCAGTGAACAGGGGAACTCCTGAGAGGGCTTAGGGCTTCAGCCCTCCTTCCCACACCCTGGAGGGAGTTTCTGGGAAGGGGTCCACACCAGCATTTAAGCCCTTCCTTGGAAGGAGACCCTGCACGATATCAGTCCAGAAGGCACCCAGCCTGACTCCAGGCGTGTACTTCTCAAGGCAACAAGTCGTAAATCATTCTAGATCACTGTGGTTACTGTGAAAAGTTGTGCTATTCTGCCAGGGTCCCAGACAGAGCTCTTTTGTGATTCAAAAGTGAATGGAAGAAGCCTGTAGTCACATTCTAGGAATTGAAACTTCACTAGAAGGCAAAAGACTCTCTCTTACCCTCCCCTCTGCTGTCCCTGTGCTTCTGCCGACTGGCACCCTGCGATCCACACTGGAAAAGCTAGAAGACTTGCTGCTTTATCCCCCGGGACTTCTCCACCCTATCCCCTATAGCCCGGCCTCACTTCGGCGCACACCTGAGAGGGGAAACCATGGCGACCTGTGACCTTGCTGTGACAGCTGCCAGTGCCCCACGGCAGAGCACACCTGCAAGCCGCCGCGGACTGAAGTGCTTTCATTACAGAATGTGGTGAATGAGTTTGCTCACCGTTCCGACATCAGCTCACTCTGAGACCCGTACCATCAGTTCTCCCAGCCTTGCCTTGTAAAATCTAAGAGTCAGATGGACTGGAAGGATCACCACCCTCCTTTTCACCCAGGTGAGCAAGACCTAAGGAAGTGAAGGGACCTTAACAAAGTAACACACTGAGTTAAAAGAGGAGCTCAAACCCCAGTCTACTGAACCGCCGATGGCGCTCTTTCCAGGGTGCCTCGTCATTGCCAGCTCTCTAAACCATCACCTCCCAATCTCAAACGTGAACCCCCAGAATACCTTCCAGAAAGCTACAGAAAAACATCATTCTTTCACGATAAGGCCGTTCCCTTCCAAGGCTTTAGCATCAGATTTTCATCTTATCCAAGAAACTCCCAACAAAAATAACAAATGGAAGATGAAAACCTCCAGAACATTTCAAACAACCCTTTACCTGTGTATACTGTCAAATCGGCATATCTGACAGCAAGCTGTCAGACAGACTCACCCTGATGTACGTACATAGACCAGCGGTAACGGAGCCTTGCGGGAAGGGAGCGGCTTCTGAACTAGTCCTTGAGATGAGCCAACTGCTCTCTTCCCTCCCCCCTCCCCTGCCCACACCCACCCAAAGGCCAGTCTCTCCCAAGCTGTTTAGCAACTCTGTGGAAGACAGCTTAAGGTCCAGGAGCGGATTGCGAACAGCTAACACTCTGGCAATCGTTTTCCTTTTCCCTGAGCCCAGACTTCAGTGGGCGTGCAATGTGGCATTTTGCTTCTGATTTCAACCATTTCCCCAGCAATTGAGCACGAGAAAAATAAGAGCTTGTGCCAGCTCAGGAGCAGCCAGCCCCCAGGTTCCCTGCCTCCTTGGCGTGGACTTGGTGACCCAGGCCGTTCCTATGGACCTAAGAAACGGGCCACAAATTGCCTGCAGGACAACACAGGAAGGTTCATCGCACAATTCCCTTTAAGCCAAAGAAGCAGATGGGCCTCCAATCCTGTTGAGAGCAGCCTGGAAGATCTATGAGGATGGTCAAGCCATCTTACTTGTAAGCTGTTTATGGCAGTGGCCAGAAATTAATGTAATTTACTCTGGTATCCATGTCACTACTGTGTGTGCTAATAAGTTACTTCAGTCGTGTCCAACTCTGCAAGGTGGGGTGTCTAGAACACAAGCTAAGAAAACACTGGGGCACATTTTATTCATCCTCTGGTTCCCCCTGGTTTTCTGGGCTAGCCTCCCTCACCTGTCCTCTGCTTGATTGACAAGTGACATAAAACACGTCTCTGAGCCTTTCAAGCCCTTACACAGAATTATCCAGGGCTCCTGGGAATCAGCATAAAGCCCCCTTTGGACTGTCAGATGGCCCCTCTGGCTTCTTCCTGCCCCTTCCCCACCCCATCCTCTGTTTCAGCTGTGCAAAGCCAGACGCATCCCAGGTTCTCTCACCTCCGAATTTTCGATCATGCACCTCCCTGTTCTCAGAAAACCTCTTCACCCTCTCAAATAGCCTATCTCAGCTGGAATGTCACATCCATCAGAAATTTCTCTGAGATTCCTCCAAACACTGAGTATCTTTTTAATATATCTTTATTTATTTATATGGTTGCACCAGGGCTTAGTTGCAGCATGGGAACTCTTAGTTTTGGCTTGCAAATTCTTAGTTGGGGCATGTGGGATCTAGCTCCCCAATTAGGGATCAAACCCAGGCCCCCTGCACTGGGAGTGCAGAATCTTAGCCACTGGACCACCAGGCAAGTCCCAATACTGAACATTGAATGTCCCTCCATGTAAGATCTACTGACTTTTTAAAAAGACCTCTATCAACATATCTTTTTTTTTTTTTTAAACTGGTCTCTCAGGCTAGTTAGTGAGCACTTTATCAGAAACAGTAACTTTCTGAGTCCCTCCAGCCTGCACCTTATGAATAGAATGCATTCAGTGATACAACTTACTCAATTCTTAAGGGTAGGAAATACACTATGTTCTTTTTTTTCCATCCTCCAGGTAATTGATGCTCAAAAGTGTTTGGGGAGTGAAAGAATAAATAAAAAAGCTGTATTTCCCTAACTTACAGGACAACTTACTTACAGATGGGTCCTCAGGCATAGGCCCATCTGAATGACAATGATGTCAACCTGGGGTTTGATCCTTAACTATTTCATCCTCCCTATATCCCTTCCCTCCTGGCCGGAGGCCCTGATGCCTCTGGTTCCATTTCCTCCTTCAGGCTTGAAACACTGCCCTGTAGGCTTCCTCCGCTCTGGGTGAGTGGGTCTAGCCTCATCTTGCCTGCTCCAGGTGCTTGACAACCTCTCCCCTGGACTTACAGATAGGAACCATGGGAAGCATTCGTTGAGGTTTTCAGCTGTACGGCTGCACCTGTAACCCACTGACAGCCAGTGTAGGCCTCGGGAGGCCCTGCTTGTTTTTCACACAGTTCTGTAAAGCATGCATCCTCATCACTGTCTGATCAAGGCAACTCTAGCAGTGAGGCATAGAAAACAAGGTCTGATGGTGGGGGTTAAAAAGGAACTGTTGCTTCACTATCTTAATCCAGTTCTGCCTCCTCTGGCCTAGAACATTCACCCTGCAGGGGACAGGATAGGCTGACACAAGATATAGTAAGATACGAGCTTATTGATCTGAGCCAGAGGTTTCCCTGGAATGATCAATAATCACCTTCCAGAAAGCAATGGGCTTTAGCTAGCATGTGACATGGCCTCCAGATTCTGGATCAGCCACTTCCGAGGAAAGTCTGCCACCCCACCCCCAGGGGGCCACCAGCATACCCAGTAGACACAAGTTTGTGAATTGCTACAACATACAAAGGCAGGCCCGGTTTGAATTACCAGTCTCCGACTCCTCGGTGGAGCTCTGGTCACACTCGGTACGCAAACCATCTGCAGCCTCACTCTGGCACTTTGTTATTTACTTGCAGTCCCATGTGGAGTCAGAGCCCATAACTCAGCCACGTCCGCCCCTCTTCTGAGTGGACAGCATCATACCTCATCTCAGCAGTTGCTCCCTTGCCATCCATCAGCCATTTCAATTTGGGAATCACTGGCCAAAGAGGATGTTTTTCTTTGGGGATAATCATTATAAATTAATGTTTTAAATTTGGGATCTAGTCCGCCATCTTGCTGAGTGTTTTGCTTTTTTTTTTTTTTTTTCTTAATCTCACATCTCAAATGTACAAGGGGCCCACTAATTCCTCCCTGGTTTCTCCTTCCTCCTGTTATAAAGAATTTTAGTAACCACCAGACCATACACTCCAACCCCTTTTATTTCTCTGGGAAGTCATTGCCAAACAAACCAGCCAACACTGGAAAACTGCCAACAGCTCAGAGTCCTCAGAGAAAGACCACTGCTCGTCAGCTAAGAGTGAGCATGGAACTGAATCTTTTTGCTTCCGTTTATTAAGAGGACCAGGCATGAAGAAATTTAGCCATAAAACATGGACTGAGTGGCATTGGGCTGTCACAATGAAAGGATACTTTAGATGCACAAAGATCAAAAGAGAGGGGACTTCTCTATGAGGCTTGACTGGGAAAGAAGAGAGGGCCAAAGGGCATTACTGGTTGGTAGGTAGGGGCTTACTGTTACAACAACCTTTTTTATTGTGGAATAATTTTTTTCAATTTTTTTTCTCTTTTGGATGGGCTGCCTGGCTTATGGGAACTTAGTTCCCTAACCAGGGATCAAGCCCTTGCCCTTGGCAGTGAAAGCATGGAGTCCCAAGCACTTGATCACCTGAGAATCCCCAGCAATTTTAGATTTCCAGAGAAGCTGAAAAAACAGTCCAGTTCCCCACATTACTAACATCTTCCATTGCCACGGTGGAGTCCTCAAAACTCAGAAGTACACAGTATTACTATTAACTAACTTCCAGAATTTATTTGGACTTCATCAGCTTTTCCATCAAAGTCCCTTTTTAATCCAAGATTCAGTCCAGGGTATCACAATGCACTTAGTTGCCATATCTGCCCAATATCTTCTGGGCAGTTTTTGTTTTTGTTATGACCTTTATATTGTTGAGGAGCAAACCAGGTAGCCTGGAGAATGTCTTGGAGTTTTTCTCGTGGTTAGACCGGATTGGGGGAAGCAATAGCACAGACATGGTCTTCTCATCATTTTACACTGGGGGTACGTGAGCTCCATCTGACACCACTAATGATATTAACTTTGATCACCTGGTTAATGTAGTGTCTCCACTGTAAGGTTTCTGTTTTTCCTTTGTGTTAGTCACTCAGTCATGTCATACTCTTTGTGAGTCTATGGACTGTAGCCCACCAGGCTCCTCTGTCCATAGGATTCTCCAGGCAAGAATACTGGAGTGGGTTGCCATGCCTTCCTCCAGGGGATCTTCCAAACCCAGGTAGGGAACCCAGATCTCCTGCATTGCAGGCAGATTCTTCACTGTCTGAGCCACCAGGGAAGCTTTTCCCTTACCTCACCCTATTCTTTGGAAGTGACTCACTAAGTCCAGCCCACACTGGAGTGTGAGGGTGAGGATGTAAGGTGGAAATTAAGCCCCAACTCTTGTTTTCCTTTTACAGTGAGAAAGATCTTCCCCATTCAGCCTCTAAGCCTCCTTATTGTTGCCTTTATCTTAAAGCTTATCTTCAAGTTTCTAGCACATGATAGAGCACCTAATCCTATGAGGTCTTGTTCTGTTCCCTTGTTACTTCACACGTGTTCAAGACTTTAGGCAAAACAGCTGAATGTCTAGTCTGGGAAACATACTATATATCTCCCTTTTCTCAACTCATTCAGTCACTGTGTCCCATCATTTTTACCTACTAGACATCTCTTAAATGCGATCATGGATGATCACGGACAAAACTTTGTCAGATCAACTGACTCCTAACTTCCTTATCTTTTCCTCCAGGTAGAAACCCATCTTCATCCCTGATTCCTGGTATAAACACAAGGGCAGCTAAAGAAACAAAACGTTCTCTGTGCCACTGCCAGATTCCAGTGTGTTAAACAGGAATACAGAGCGAAGACATGGTGCGGCACAGGGACCTGCCTCCTTCAACCACTGTTCAACCTTGAGGCCCAGGAGCCTTGGCTTTGGCTTGGAAGCTTAGAGCTCAGCCTGAAGAAATGGCCCATAAAAAGCCCCATTCCTGGCATTTATCCAGATATTCCCCAGGAGATGTGTTCAAACAAGAATCTTCTCTCTACTCACCCACCTCCCATGACTCTGCTTGTAGGATGAGTCCGGTCTCAGGAAAGGACAAGCCAGAGATCTGGGCTCCAGGATCTGTTCTGCCACTAATGGAGTGAGCCATATGGACTTTTGTATCTCGAGTCTGTGTTGGTAAAATGAAGGGTTTGGGCTGGTCAGAATGGATTCCGTTCAACCCCAGATGCTTCATGAAGCAGCTACTACTCAATCTCGTGTCTGGGGTTTCTCTGTTACAGTCACAGAACACTGTGGCTGGCTCTGGGAATGTTGCATGCGAGCCCTATCTCAGAAGAGTCACATGGAAAAGGAATTAGGACGGCACAGGTCAAATTCCAGCTTGTTGAGTCATGTGAGATAAATGTGGGGAAGCCCAGTGGAGAGCAGGGGCCCCAAGCCTCTCTAGAGACAGCACACACTTTCTCCCCAGGGGGTTGCAGGCTCAGCAGACCTCAGTTGCCTCCAGCTCCATCCCATCAAGTGGGTTTTGCTTGCTGTTGAGCTCACATGACAGATGGCTCTCTGGGCCTCCGGAGTGTTTTCCAGCCATCACCGGCTTGTCAACTGCAAACAAAAGCCATGCATTGCCCTCACGTCCCTCTCCGACATCCTTTCTGGCTTCATAACATCCCTACCACAAGGTGCTCCCTGACCACCTGAGGGCTCCTGACTCCCTGCCTATCTCCAGGAACCATTACTTCTCTGAAACCAAAACAATCAGGGCACATACCTTGACTTAGAATATTTTGTCATTCTTGACTGTAAAGACAGTTCAGGAAATATATTTTTGGTGCAAATAGTTTTACATGACTTCAGTAGTTTATAGCATCTACATCCTAAACAGGAAGATCTGAACAAAACAAATTGTGACCTTCTTACAAAGTTTGGATGTGGGACTGCCCTAAACATCTCTCTCTATCTTCTCTCCTTTTACTGTTACAGGTCTCAACTGCAAGGAACCAATGCACTATGAATGTGAAAGGTGAAGACAGGAGTGAGGAAGACACCTAGGCAAACTTAGCTGCAGGCAGACAAGACCCTCTCACAGTGGGATTAAAGGAGCATGCGATGGTGCCTGGCCTCTGGGTTGTATCTGCTGATACTTACAATCAGGTCAGCCGAAATTCATAACTTTGACTCAAATTTTTATCCATCATTAAAGGAAATCCCCAAGAGTGTCTAGACAGAATTTATTGTTGTTTTCAGTCACTGACACCTTTTGGAGAAGGGTCTGATGTCAGGAGAGAGCTCATTGGAAGATGGCAAATTCACATGCATCTGAGATGAGAGAGTGGGTAAGGACCCTTGCTGGCTGGCTGCTGCATGTTCTTTAAGAAATGGCCAGCTGCTCCCTAGCAGAGTCTTGGAATATAAGAGCCCCTGGCTTTACATGATCCCAAAGAGAGAACAAGAGACACCAAGGGAACATGGCCAGTGTCGGGGTGGCAGTATCCTTGTCCACCATGGTGGGAGTAACTGGGCACCAACCCCATTATTCAGAAGAGCCCAACCTGGGAATCCAGGGACTTGGGTTCTAGACTTGGAATTTTCCATGTTAAGATTAGAAGGTAGATGGCATCATCTCTAACACCTTGCCCAGCTTGAGGAGCCGATGGTTACTTTAGATTAGGCAAATATTTCTCCTGAGTGATGGAAAACATGTAAGAGACATGGTAGCATGAGTGTCTGGGCTGTGAGAAAAATGGGGAGAAAAAAGGAACTGAAGTCATGCAGGGTGGGTGAGACTATCCACAGGCAATCCACACAATTTCTTGAAATGATTTCAAGAAAAATCTGTTGCCTCCATGCCTTATCCTTCTGATATAGTAGTTCACATTCTACTCCATCTTAGACCCTCTGAATGGCTTTAACAGTAGAATAATTTAAAATTTATCATTTTATTTGATTCCCCATCTCCCTTTAAAAAAAAAAAAGAAACTATGAACTTAGCAAGAATTCTCATCCCTATTTCCCAGGAAAAAATGTCCTGGAACTCAGGAACTTACACAAGATCCACACTCAGAAAACTTCAAGGGGTCAGCTGGAATCAGAACGCTGGTCTCCATCAGTCTTTGGAGCTTAAGGCTTTCTTGAAGGTCTATTCAAGCAAAGCCTGCTAAATACTTCTTTTACCTCTCATTATCAACTAACCAAACTTCTTCAAAGGAGCATATCAAAATAAAGCTTAAAGTCAGGTCACCTGCTCATGTCATTGGCAGGACAGCAATTTTCCAACTAGGCTTCTCATAGCCAGGGAGGTCCCACCAGGCCTCTCCCTCTCCCAAGAGTCTTTGAGCTGAGCCAGGTGGAGACTCTTAGCTCTATGACTACTTCAATCTGAGCAGCTCCACTTTTATCTGCTTTATTTATTGGCCTCTCTTTAGGTATTAAAAAGTGTTTGGGAACCACTGTAGGGCAAGTTCTAGTCTGTAGTGTTATTTCCAGCCTGAACCCAAGTTCCAGTTTCTTTACAGGACACGCAAATAAATCTCTGCTTCAGCTTCCCAACAGAAGAGCGGGGACAGAAAGCAGCCCATTGGTCTTCAAGGCATACTGTCATCCATCACACCAGGACATCTCCAGGTGGTCTTAAATCCAGAGAAACATGAGCGCAGTCATTTCAGGTCCTAAGACCCCTCTGATGAGAGAAGCCTCATTACCACGCGTGCACAGTAGCTAGTATTTCACGTGAACTAACTGGCCTGTTTTCATTCCTTTTAAATACCCAAAGGCATCCTACCTACACGAGGAGCCGAAGGCCTACAAACCATGGTCGTAAAAACCTTTCACTTACTACGCAAGTGCTAAAGAGCACCTGAAACCACTTTGCTTCTATTTGTTTTGCCCCCTAATACGCACACTGGTATATTAGTGTTTCTTTTGAATCCCCCTGGGTTTGGATATTATACACCCAAGTTTTAGTTCAAATTGAGTTTTCACAGCTGGATTATAAACCAATGGAAATGTTGACCCAGCACCAACTGTATCATTCCAAACAGGTGTTGCTTTAATTAGCCTTATCGTAAAACAAAAATTAAAAATTAAAGGAAAACATTTTAATGGGCCCAAAGAGTTTCTTAAGGTCTTAAAGGGAACAGGCAAATTGGTGGAGACTTTCAAGCCTTATCTCCTTTGCTCAGAGGCTGTATTAAAAATGCAGCCACACTTTGGAAACTGCAATCATAGCCTAAAGTCTTAAGAGAAGAAAGAAAGCTTCCCTGGCATGTTTGGAGGTGTAGAAGAACATTCCTAAGTGATGGGAGAGAGGACTCCAAGATCCATTCACCTAGGACTTAGATGTCTACATCCCAGGCAGGAAGAAGACAAAAGGCCGTTTGTGGGATGTTACTCCTGACCTTAAAGGGAATTGTCATTATTTTCCTCACAAAGACAAAGTAGTTTTGTGTGATTTCGATTCAATGCAGAAAATTACTCTGTACTTATAGAAGTGTGAAAAGAAGGTTGCAAAAATCTTCCTGTAAAGGAATATACAGGGTTATTGTCTCACATGCATGAAACCATTTGTTGTCGTTTTTCAGTTGTTAAGTCATGTCCGACTCTTTTCAACCCCTTGGACTGTAGCATACCAGGCTTCCCTGTCCTGCACTATCTCCCAGACTTTGCTCAAATTCATTTCCACTGAGTCAGAGATGACATCCAACCATCTTATCCTCTCTCACCCCCTTCTCCTCCTTCCCCCAGCTGTTCCTCAAGATCAGGGTCTTTTCCAATGAGTCAGCTCTTCGCATCAGGTGGCCAAAATATTGGACCTTCAGCTTCAGCATCAGTCCTCATTGTCTCACACACATGAAACCATTTAGAGAACAACTTAAAATTGTAGGGCTTCCCTAGTAGCTCAGCTGGTAAAGAATCCACCTGCTAGGCAGGAGGCCCTGGTTCAATTCCTGGGTCAGGAAGATCCACTGGAGAAGGGATAGGCTACCCACTCCAGTACTCTTGGGCTTCCCTGGTGGTTCAGCTGGTAAAGAATCCACCTGCAATGTGGGAGATCCTGGCTCAATCCCTGCATTGGGAAGATCCCCTGGAGAAGGGAAAGGCTACCCACTCTAGTACTCTGGCCTGGAGAATTCCATGGACTGTATAGGCCATAGGGTCGCAAAGAGTCAGACATGACTGAGCAAATTTCACTTTCTTTCACTTTCTTTCTTTTAGCTTAAAAGTGTTGACATTTCTGCAAGACAGCAGAACTTCATTTGGCCTCAGGAAGTTTAGGATAACCTCCTAGAGAAAGCAGATTGAGAGGCTGGCTTCAAACATTGAATATGGAGAGAGAAGCCAATGGAGCATCTCAAGTTGGGGGAAACTCCATTAGCAAAAAGATAGAGCAGTTGTTCTCCAGTTTGAATGTACACCCATGACCTGCAGAGCTGGTTAAAACTGATTCTTGGGCCACTGGGGATGCTAATTCAATGGGTCTGGGATGAGGTTCCAAGGGTTTTCTCTAACAGGTCTACCTGCTATTGGTCCACAGACCACCGTTTGAGAGCCACTGATGTAGAGGAAGGACTATGTGTGGCTATCAGGGATCCAGAGTAGGTGCTGACTGAGCTATAGTAGAAGATTTGTATCAGAGTGGAGAATGCAGTTCCTTAAAAAGGTGTCTGGTTTTTGATGATGTGAATGATATCTCTTTCTAAACTAGAAAAAAATCACTTATTCTCAATTGAACCTTCTTTCTAGCCACCTTCTGAGTCTTGTTCACATTCTTCCTCAAAGGCAAGAGGAAAAGAAATCTCCAGTGAGTATCATGCATGATACTGTGTTAACTCATTCAGTCCTCATAAAAAAGTAAATACAATAAAATTATTAAAATAACACTGGTGATGATGGCCACAATGTACTCTGCATTAACTTGAATGCCTCTGAAGGCACTCCCTCCACCTGCCCCCCTGACCCCCACTACCGGGATAGGCAGCATCCTTAATCCAACAAAGAGAGGCTATACTGATCTTAAAACCTCCATCTTCTCACACAAAGTCTTGTCTCCCCTACCTTCCCAGGAAAATGCCATCTTCTCTAGCCTTTTCCATTACTTGGCTTAAGGGTTAAGGTCTTTTGAGGTACAAGTTTACCTAAATGACAGAAACTTATCATAAGACCTTGTGGAGAAGAAATAAAATATGGAAACCACACAATGGGATAGCATTACTGACTCGATGGACATGAATTTGAGCAAACTCGGGGAGACAGTGGAAGACGGAGGAACCTGGTTGCTGCAATCCATGGGGTCACAAACAGTCAGACACTACTTAGAAACTGAACAGTAACATTTAAAGTATATCTCCCTTAAGCAGTTGGACTTTTGATAAAATCTACTCTGATACACCTTTTAGTTAGACTATATAGGCCATTTACACTTAACATAATTGCTATATATCTGGGCTTATATTTGCCATATTAATGTTTATTTTTTATTTGGCCCATTCATTATATTCTTTTTTCTCCTTCTTTGCCTTAATCAAGTATTTGTTATTATCCTATCTCCCACTTCCATTGGGCTTCCCAGGTGGTGCTAGTGGTAAAGAATCCACCTGCCAATGCAGGAGATACAGGAGATGTGGGTTCAATCCCTGGGTTGGAAAGAGTCCCCTGGAGTACGAAATGGCAAACCACTCCAGAATGCCTGCCTGAAAAATTCCATGGACAGAGGAACCTGGCAGGCTACAGTCCATGGGGTGGCAAAGAGTCAGACACGACTGAATGTCTGCAAATGGACAGCAAAAATGCCCCACAACAGATAATCATTTGACTCAAAATATCAATTGTGCAGAGATTTAGAAAACTCCTGTATTAGATTTTTTTTTTACCATATTTGTGTCTTCTATATTCTTTTCTTTAATGCTTACCTTTTTTGTTTCCATGCTTCACTCTATTCTTTTTACTAACCAATTATCAAGCTTACTGAGCTTCTCTTCGGCTCTGTTTAGTCTGCTGCTAAATTCATCTATTCACTTTTTAATATCAGACATTAGAATTTTCAGTTCTAGGATTTCCATTTGATTATTTAATATGGATTCACATTCTACTATAAAATTCTCTATGTTGCCATCTACTGTTTTGAACATATTGATCACAATTATTTCAAAACTGTATCTAATAATTCTAATATCTGCACTACCTGTTCTCTTGTCTATTTACTGATTGACACTGTTTATCTATATGCCTGATCATTTTTAATTGAATGTCAGTTATTATGTATTAAAATGTTCATGCTTTGGATGCTATCATCTTCTTACAGAGAGGATTCAACCTCTCTTTTGGAAGACAGAAGGAGACAGATGGCCTCAGTCTAATCTGAGATTGAATTGATTTGAGACTGGATTGCATCATTGAAGGGCTTGGTCCACCTCTGGTTGGCTTCTGCATGTAGAATATCACCCTCCAGTAGTCCCAACTGAGAGCCTGGAGTGTCTGCAATGGTTCCCTCCTCTCTTCCAAGTTCTAAACTCTTTTTTTTTTTTTTTTTAATTTCTTGGCATCATAATCTGCTCTGCTTTTCAGTTGCTTTCTCTTTAGCCTCGCAGTCTCTTGCTCCACACAACTTGTCAAATGCCTGGGGGAAAAGCTGGTACCAAATGCCAGGCTCACTTCTCTGCACTTTCCCTCCTTTCTTGGCCCTCAAACTTAGCTGACTTGAAGGCCCAGATTTCCAGTTTTTTGCTCTCTAAGCCCTTAATGTTTCCTAACACTCTACCACCTTCCTGCCCATGACAGAGGTTCTCTGACTCACTTCTCAATCTCTTACGCCACACCCCAGATTGTCAAGTGCCCTGAGTAGGAAATGAGTGTACTCATCTCATTGAATCTCCTTTCTCTCCAGGATCTGTGCCCTCAAGTCCTTGTTGTGTCATAGCTCCCTCATGCCTTTGGAGACATTTTTTAAATCAAGCTTCTAGTTGTTCTTGCAGGAGGTTATGTCCATCACAAATTACAACATCATAATAAGAATCAGGAGTGTTTACCTAGAAATTAGGTTAGACATAAGGAAAACACTTATGTATTTTTTTCTCTAAGTATTATTGGATACTCTACTGGGTCATCAAAAGCAAGAGTAGTCTCCTGTCCCCTTTAAAACCCAGAAGAAATTTCCAAGGAACTTCAATAATTAGAGTCCTGCATAATAGGGAGGGGATACAGGAGGAGAGGCAATTATACAAAATGATTTTTCATGATTTCCCATGACTCCATCAATCTCTAATTCCTGCCAATATTCAAGCACTCTAACTTGAACAAAGCCAAATATTTTTTTCCCATGGTCCTCACTTTGGTTTACACATAACTCAGAGATGGAAGTTTGCAATTTAAAGCAATGGAACTAAAATATAAAAGCTAGATGTTTACATGATGTTTCCAGTTTGATTATGGTCAGGAAATGTACTACATTTGTACTTTTTCTTTTAAAGCCCATTATGAGTGAAGCTCTTCTCACTGAATCTAGAAAATGAATTTTTAGCAATAGGAAAAAGACTTGAAAAATATTTCATATTGTCTAGAAATTTCAAGCTGTGATTTTCCAGCCACATTACACTCAAGTCAGCTCAGGCTTTCGCCAATCTGTTATAAGAAGAAAAACGGAACCCTATGTATGATTATGTGCAGTCATTGAAAGAGCCTTAAGCTTACTTCCTGTCTAATGCTGAGTGTGCATATTATGTAGAGGTGAACGTTGCAGGTGTGAAATCTCAGTTTAACGGCCTGAGAGATTATGAACACAACTCTGCAGGCCCTGTGTAAGCCAGGCAGGGATGGCCATTTCCTAGAGATGGATTCATCAAGTACGGGAAGCCTTCCCAGCAGGAGGCCCACGCACAGCATCCTGCAGCCCCTGACTGCTGTTGAGGGTACAAAATGGGATGGGGGACTACACAGCAGACACCTCTGTCATGGGTTCCAGCCTCCACCATCCACCTATCTGGGGCATCTCTTTTAGATGAGCCCTGAGCTTGTGGATCTTTATGAGGATCCTTTGCAGGAAAGCATGAGGTGGTCCCAAGAACACTAAACTGTGGGATCAGATGACTGCTGTCACTTCAGTCGTGTCCGATTCTCTGTGATCTCATGGACTGTAGCCCACCAGGCTCTTCTATCCATGGAATTCTCCAAGCAAGAATACTGGAGTGGGTAGCCATTCCCTTCTCCAGGGGATCATATCTCCTGTGTCTCCTGCATTGGCAAGAGGGTTCTTTACCCCTAGTGCCACCTGGGAAGCCCCTGGGATCAGACGCTTCTAGCTAATTATTTGTCCTTGAGTCAGTCCTTCAAAGTCAGTTTGTGTCTGAATGCTCTCTATAAGAAATGAGGGAATATGAGTAATGCTCCCAACAGTCTCATCCAGTTAAAACAGACCGTGGTGTGAGGACGCCCTTTAGAGAGTAAAAGATGCAGGGCAGCAGGAAAGGTGTCTGATGACTTGTATAGAGGGTCTGCACTGTGATGAGGAACTTCCCAATAGGCCTGAGTTCTTGGCTTTTTCTCAGTCTTCTGACAGTCCACATTTTGCTATGACGATACGGATAGATTCATGTATGTCCTCTGCATTTGCTTTCCCTCATTTTACCACACAATCCTCAACAAAATGCCAGAATCTTTCCATGGCTGAAAATATATAATCTATTATCTATGTAGCATCAAAATATATGTTAAAATTCTTATAATGGCCATTTAAAACTGATCTTTATATAATTCACAGAAAGCTGGGCTACCTAGTGTTCCAGCTCAGCATACAACTGAATTGAGAAGAAATCTAAAACTGGCATTCAAGAGAAATTGAAAACACAATCCAAAATATTTTATTTCTTGAAGTCTGAGAAAAGGGCAAGGGGGCGGAGATGGCAATGCACAATGTACAGGGGGAAAAAAAAATCTTCAAAATTTGATTTAAACCATTTTCTTTCCAAAATATTACTCATCACAGCATGGCAGTCTTCACAAAATCTCTTTTCTCACCATCTCAAAACTGCCCCCAAAGGTTTCAATGGCGCTCACCTTTTCTAATGCCGTCTTCCCCCTATCTCTGCATCTACATCTCTGCTTCTTCTCTGGCTTTTCTTTTATTCTTTTTTGTTGTTGTTTGTTTCTTTTTAAATTGGGGATAGGGTTTATTTATTTATTTATATTTGGCTGCACTGAGTCTTAGTTGTGGCATGTGGGATCTAGTTCCCTGACCAGAGGTCGAACCCCAGCCTCCTGCATTGGAGTCTTAGCCACCGGATCACCAGGAAGTCCCCTCTGGCTTTTCTATATGGAAAGTCAAGTTAGCTTTTCAGCTCATTTCGGTCCTTTTTTCACCAGTCATCTCAATCAGCACCGTGAACCCCGGGGCCCGAGGGACACTAGAGGACTCACCCTTAGATGTCTGTACTTATGGGCCACAGGTGGGAAGGGGGGTTGAGGGAAGAAAAGAGGTGCAAACACTTCTATTTTAAAATTCTTGAAAGATGTATGTCATATCTGTACTACAAACGCTCAGTGTAAAAAAAAATGTACATTTTCCATGAATTTACCAGCAGCAGCAGCAGCTCCAACCCTGAACAGAAACCTAAATGGATGCAGTCTCTTTACTAGGAGACAAGCAAAAAGAGGTTATCTAAAGGTGAAGTGTTCTAGTCAGATTACAATTTCTAGGTATGTGCAAACCATATTTATGTTGACACATCTGATCGAATTATACCTATATGTGAGATTTTTAGCAGCAGGAAATTCTTTCTGATAATAACAACTGATGCTTACTGATTTACCATATTCAAAGCATCTTCACACAAAGTACCTCATTTGATTCTGACAGCTACTTGTGGGATAAGTGTGGGCTTAAGCATCATCCCAATTTTACATGTGAGGGAAGACAGGCTGAGAAAGGTCAAATGACTTGCCCAGGTCCTTACAGGGTTCGAGTGGTAACTGACTCTAGGTATTGCGATGTCAAATTCCAGAAATTAACCACCTCATTGAGTTTTCCTTAACTTTATTTTTTGTTTGTTTTCACATGCATGGGCATGCACACACACACACACACACACACACAGGAGCTAATTGAAACACAGCCAAATATTACATATGTCCAGAATGTTCTATATATATACACAATCATGTATTAAATCAACAAAATCCACATAGCTGCTCAGTTTCTGTTTCCAGAAGAAGCCCTGACCTTATAACAGAATAAACACTACCGCTGGGCCCGAGCAACAGAGCCAGCTTCATGCTTCCTCCTGCACTGATGTGCTTTGTTTTCAAAAGCACTTGCCATTTACATTACTATTATTTTCATTTTCTTGATCATCCAAACCTCAAAGGAAAGAGGCTAATGATATTCCCCAAGCCCCTCCCTCACCACACTCATGCTGGGAATGGAAGCTCAGATTGATTGACCAGCCCCTGCAAACCCTTCAGGAACATCGATGGAGTTGCTACCAGAAGCAGCTGGAGTTGCCATTTGCATCTCACCCTGTCTCACTTTTTTCCCCTCCTCAAAAAAAAAAAAAAAAAAAAAAAAATTTTTAAAAAAGCACCCACAATGCCCGGGGGGAATTTTCCGGGACAAGCTGCAGGTGCTATGGATATTTTCATTTAATAATCATTCTTGCAATTCAGCACATTTGTAATCCATGTGGTAAACTCTGACTTACATTTCTCCCAGTGGACGCTGGCCAGATGCAGAAACCAAAGAGCTCGGTGCCGACACTGCCTCTTCCTTCTTTTATGGTTCGTGCATTTGGATGTGTTTAGCCTGATCTGCGAGCGCTGGGGAAGGCATGTGCTGTGTTTAAAAGACCCTTTTGTTGACATTAAGCAATCATAAATATACTCAGAAATTATACTCTTTGCATTTATTGGGGAGTGCTTTAATTGGATGGCCTCCTCATGTGATATCATAAAGAACATATGCATATTTTTGGCAATCCCATCGGATTGTGGAGTGGAGACGCACATACAAAGCAGCGCATTCCTAACATCTATGGATTGTCTCATATATGTCACCACGTCTTCCCACCAGGATTGTTTTCCCCACACACTCCAAGATGGTAACTTCCCAATCTGTCCAAATTCTATTTGGAATTCTCCTGGACTGTGTAAATGTCAAGGCCAGTTTCCTTTCCATGTGAAGAGCTTTGAAAGGAGAACAGCATGCCTAACTCCCTCATAAATACAAGCCAGAGCATCATCTTCTTTCTTTTTTTTTTTTTTTTTAGGTGTGTGTGTTAGAGAAGAGGGAGGGAAGGAGTACTTGGCCCAAAGTAAAAAAAAAAAAAAGAAATCCTTTTTCAAGAATGACATTCTCCTTATTTTCAGCACATAAACAAAATAAGGCTGCAGAGAGCCAGGTTCCAAAAGGTAGATTCCTCTGGCTCAGACATGCTGCTGCTGCTGCATGGACATACAGTCTCTTAAGCAGCAAACTACATCAGGGGGCACCTGCAGACCACCACCTGCAGGCCTGGGAGAGGGCACCAGTCAGGGCCCTGGAAGAAAGGTGATGGCAGACTTAAAGGAGTAGCTCAGAAGACTGAAACAAAGACTTAAACCTTTAAACACACTGTAAGCAGAAACCTGCCAAGAATGGGAGCTCTTGGGGACTAAAAGTAGTAGGAAGTCCTAAGGACTTCTAGACCAGAAGGGATCCAGTCAAGGCAGATGGGAAAGGACTCCAAGGGAATTGTTGTTGTTGTTCAGTCATGTCCGACTCTTGGCAACCCCGTGGACTGCAGCACACCAGGCTTCCCTGTCCTCCACTATCTCCTGGAGTTTGCTCAAACTCATGTGCATTGAATCGGTGATGCCATCCAACCGTCTCATCCTTGGTCATCCCCCTCTTCTCCTGCCTTCAATCTTTCTTGGCATCAGAGTCTTTTCCAATGAGTTGGCTCTTCGAATCAGGTGGCCAAAGTATTGGATCTTCAACTTCAGCATTAGTCCTTTCAATGAATATTCAAGGTTGATTCTTCCTCCTTGTCCCCAGTGCCTTACTATGTCTCCCATTGGCTGAAACCAACTGGTAGCTGAAAGTCAAGGAAGATAGCTTGGGTGATGCAGTCTGGAGAGGTCAATTTCTGGGAGCTGAAGTGAGTGGAGAAGTGGAGAATGGGGGAAGCATCTACAGAGGCAAACTAAGATGAGCCGGAAACAAGAGAGAGGCTCAGCCGAAGTCCTAAGGATGCTTGAGCTTTTACATACAATCAGTCATACGTATTCCACACACCTCTATGATGCACGCAGCTCTCATACAGAGAACAAAGCACAGTAACTCACTCAATGTTGCACGATTAGACCACAGAGGTCTCCAGTGAAAGAATTGCCAGGCTTCTTCACTGGAAGGTGGTGGATGCAGCTTAAATAAGCATGGTTCTAAACAAAAGCTTAGCCATCCTGTCACTAGAAAGTTCCATTTAGACCTGGAAAAGTTTAATCTCACTGTGCTGTGAAGCACAGTATCCAAATCAGAGTGGTCCTGGGTTTCAGGTAGACAGGAATGAGAGTTGAGATACTAAGAGATGTCAGACCACCTCAAAGAAAAAAAAAAAAACAACCTTTCTTCATCTATTCAGTCCCTGCATTTAGATAGCAAGAATTCAGATAATGAGAATTTGGACAGTGAAGGCCATCAAGCAACCTACCACAAAATATCATTTGGGAATAAAAGAAGAGCCTCTGGAAATAGTTGCATACACAATAATTACAAGTTTAGATATTCATGAAAATCTCTGGAACAGTAATCACTCTAAATATTGCCTTCATTACCATGTCCTGGGAAAACTACATGTGGTATTAGTTGTCAATTTTGATGATGACTTAGGGAAATTTACTTATTACTTGAGGAGCAGAGAAAAATTATTTCAAATTTAAAATTCACAGCAGAAAATCTTATGTCTTCAAAAAGACTCTGATGAGAATATTCACGATAGCAAAAAACAGAAATCAACCCCAAAGTTCATCCATAGGAGAAGAGAGAAACGATAGAGCTGTATTTATGGAATAGAATCAATTCAGTTCAGTCATTCAGTCGTGTCTGACTATTTGTGACCCCATGAATCACAGCACACCAGGCCTCCCTGTCCATCATCAACTCCCAGAGTTCACTCAAACTCACATCCATTGAGTCAGTGATGCCATCCAGCCATCTCATCCTCTGTCATCCCCTTTTCCTACTGCCCCCAATCCCTCCCAACATCAGAGTATTTTCCAATGAGTCAACTCTTCACATGAGGTGGCCAAAGTATTGGAGTTTCAGCTTTAGAATCATTCCTTCCAAAGAAATCCCAGGGCTGATCTCCATTAGGATGAACTGGTTGAATCTCCTTGCAGGCCAAGGGACTCTCAAGAGTCTTCTCCAGCACCACAGTTAAAAAGCATCAATTCTTCAGTGCTCAGCTTTCTTCACAGTCCAACTCTCACATCCATACATGACCACTGGAAAAACCATAGCCTTGACTAGACGGACCTTTGTTGGCAAAGTAATGTCTCTGCTTTTGAATATGCTATCTAGGTTGGTCATAACTTTTATTCCAAGGAGTAAGCATCTTTTAATTTCATGGCAGCAGTCACCATCTGCAGTGATTTTGGAGCCCAAAAAAATAAAGTCTGACACTGTTTCCCCATCTATTTCCCATGAAGTGATGGGACCAGATGCCATGATCTTCGTTTCCTGAATGTTGAGCTTTAAGCCAACTTTTTCACTCTCCACTTTCACTTTCATCAAGAGGCTTTTGAGTTCCTCTTCACTTTCTGCCATAAGGGTGGTGTCATCTGCATATCTGAGGTTATTGATATTTCTCCTGGCAATCTTGATTCCAGCTTGTGCTTCTTCTAGCCCAGCTTTTCTCATGATGTACTCTGCACATAAATTAAATAAGCAGGGTGACAATATACAGCCTTGATGAACTCCTTTTCCTATTTGGAACCAGTTTGTTGTTCCATGTCCAGTTCTAACTGTTGCTTCCTGACTTGCATATAGGTTTCTCAAGAGGCAGGTCAGGTGGTCTGGTATGCCCATCTCTTTCAGAATTTGCCACAGTTTATTGTGATCCACACAGTCAAAGGCTTTGGCATAGTCAAGAAAGCAGAAATAGATGTTTTTCTGGAACTCTCTTGCTTTTTCGATGATCCAGCAGATGTTGGCAATTTGATCTCTGGTTCCTCTGCCTTTTCTAAAACCAGCTTGAACATCTGGAGGTTCACGGTTCATGTATTGCTGAAGCCTGGCTTGGAGAATTTTGAGCATTACTTTACTAGCATGTGAGATGAGTGCAATTGTGCAGTAGTTTGAGCATTCTTTGGCATTGCCTTTCTTTGGGATTGGAATAAAAACTGACCTTTTCCAGTCCTGTGGCCACTGCTGAGTTTTCCAAATTTGCTGACATATTGAGTGCAGCACTTTCACAGCATCATCTTTCAGGATTTGAAATAGCTCCACTGGAATTCCATCACCTCCACTAGCTTTGTTCGTAGTGATGCTTTCTAAGGCCCACTTGACTTCACATTCCAGGATGTCTGGCTCTAGGTCAGTGATCACACCATCGTGATTATCTAGGTTGTGAAGATCTCTTTTGTACAATTCTTATGTGTATCTTGCCACCTCTTCTTAATATCTTCTGCTTCTGTTAGGTCCATAACATTTCTGTCTTACACTGAGCCCATCTTTGCATGAAATGTTCCCTTGGTATCTCTAATTTTCTTGAAGAGATCTCTAGTCTTTCCCATTCTATTGTCTTCCTCTATTTCTTTGAACTGATCACTGAGGAAGGCTTTCTTATCTCTCCTTGCTATTCTTTGGAACTCTGCATTCAAATGGGTATATCTTTCCTTTTCTCCTTTGCTTTTTTTTTTTTCTGTTTTTATATTACTTTATTTTTTATTTTTTTTAATTAATTTTATTTTATTTTTAAACTTTACATAATTGTATTAGTTTTGCCAAACATCTTTTCACAGCTATTTGTAAGGCCTCCTCAGACAGCCATTTTGCTTTTTTTTCATACTCTTCTTTATTGTCTAAACCCAGGGTAGATGGTTCTCATGGGGAAAAAACTGAGGGAATCATTACTGTATGGTGGCTGTATTGTTAAGCAAAAGGATTCAGACACAAAAGAGCACACACTGATTCCACTTATGTGAAGTACAATATTAGACAAAACTTATCTGTGGTGATAGAAATCAGGAAGTGGTTACCGGTGGTGGGGAGGGCTGTTAATTAATTGAAAAGGGACACAGGAGACTTTCTGAAACTACTCTAAATTTTGTTTAAGCTGGTACTTACAGTGGTATACACAGTTGTCAAAATTCATCAAGTCAAATACTTGAGATTTGTGCCTTTTACTGTCTATTATACCAAAAGCACAGCAGTGACAAATACAAACACAACGTGCCTCCCTTTGCCTCCAAGGGGTCAAACCTACTATCTTTCTGGGGTGAATATACTGACAAGCTGCTTTAGATTTTTTTTAAAAGTTGTGAACTCCCTGAAGCCGTCCGGGGTTTACAGAGACAGCACAATTGGAGTGTATATGACAACAGAGGAGAGCAGTTGAAGAGAAAACAGACCTAACAGATGAGGCATATAATATGGAAATATCAGCTGGAAGGAAATTCTTTGTGTAACGAGGCAAAAAACTTTTAAGTCATGTAATATTCACTACTTCTGTTGCCACGAACTTCTAATAAAATTGGATACACATGAAAATAAAATGCAATAAATGTTTTAAAATAAAGAGGAAAAGAGGCCATGGTCAGTGGAGAACACAGAAATGAGAACAGAAGTTTAGCAATGGGATGGATGCACTTCTGAAGTCCCAGAAATTTGGAGATGAACTTTACACATCCTGGCCCCAACCGTCACATATTTGGCGTATTAGTGAATGTATTAGAAACTTATAGGGCAGAGTGCTGAAAAGCAGACCTCAGGTAGTTACCATGCTTTGCAATATATACATATATTTTTAAAGTTTGGTCATTAAGTGATTTTTTTGTGTTTCTATATTTCATGTCATTCATTTTAAGATACACTTTTTGACTTTTGAACTACCCTGGAATTTAAGGCATCTTACCATTGATAGTGTATTACAGTTTACTTATCAGTATTTATTCTTTTTTGTTGGTGTATAAAATAATATTGTGTGCTCCAAATGATGGTGTTCTAGATTTGATGGAATATGGTATTACTGGTGCAGGTTAATTAACTAGAGCCTCACTCCCCTTTACAACAAAATCCTTGGCTTGCAGACTGCTGCCTTCTCCCAGTGTCTTCACATGGTCATTCCTCTCCCTGCACACATCCCTGGAGTTTCTCTATGTCTACATGTATTCTTCTTGGATTAGAACCTACCCTAACAGACTTATTTTAACTTAATCGCCTCTTTAAAAACCCTAACTCCAAATACAGTCTTATTCTGAGGTACTAGGGGCTAGAGCTTCAATATATATATTTTACGGGGAACACAGTTAAGCTTCCCTGGTGGCTCAGACAGTAAAGAATCTACCTATAATGCAGGAGACCCAAGTTGGATCCCTGGGTCAGGAAGATCCCCTGAAGAAGGGAATGGCTACCCACTCCAGTATTCTTGCCTGGAGAATTCCAGGGATGGAGGAGCCTGATGGGCTATAGTACACAGGATCACAAAAAGTCAGACACAACTAAGCAACTAACACTTTTACTTTCACACTTTAGCCCATAACAAGCACTGTAGAGATCACAGTAGATAATCTTAAGTTCTTCTCAAGGTTAATTTGCATTTTATTCTTTTTTCTTTTTGGTTAAGTTTAACGTGAACTTATTAAACCAATACATTTTTGAGACAGATAACCATTCTTCTTCCTCTGATGTTTTCATTTAAAAGATCACAGCATTTCCTTTCTCTTCTTTTTATTTAATTATGTTCCTCTATACAGAGGAGCTAGGACTATCTGCCTCTACCTGCTTGAAGGATTCACATGAAAGGTTAGCAATAAGGGATTGAACCCACGACTCCTGCAGCTCCTGCACTGGTGGGCGGATTCTTTACCACTGGGAAGCCACCTGGGAAGCCCAATATGCCAAACATTTGAGCCTTTTCCCAAATAGGTGCAGTGTGTTCAAAAGCAAGGTGATTCCAACAAGAAGTCCCCAGGCTTCTTTGTGCTCATCAAAAGGGACTGATTGATGAGATCTGAAGACCTGGATAATCAGAGTCCATTAAGTCTATGAGAACCTACTCCCAGGCCACAGGAGCGGGGGGTGGGTTGCACAGAAAGGGTTATCAGAGAGGAAATGTGTCAGAAAAACATTTCCGGACTTCTCAAGAGAATCAAGGAACAGGATCAAACATTTCAAAAACTGGAATTGGAGCTCAAATCAATAATTGAAACTTTGTCAGTGATTCCTACATGCCCGCTTTCATGCAATGTGCTGGGCAGTTACAGAAATTCAAGAGCTTCTACCATTCCTGGTAAGGAATCAGTTGCATCCAGAGTTGGGACATTTCTAAGCGTTCCACAGTCCAGAGGACTCCATGGCCTTAACATACCTTTTTATTCCTTCAAACAATGGCAGCGGACTTTCCCTTGTGACGCAGTGGCTGGGAATCCACCTGCTGATGCCGGGGACATGGGTTCAATCCCTGGTCTGGGAGGATTCCATCTGCCAAGGGGAAGCTAAGCCCGTGTGCCACAACTACTGAGACCAACAGCCTAGAGCCCATGCTCCACAAGAGGGTAGCCCTCACTCCCCGCAACTAGAGAAAGCCTGGACGCAGCAGTGAAGACCCTGTGCAACCAAAGGTAAATAAATAAGTAAATGTATAAAAAATAATGACAACAAATACCATTCACACACTGAAACACAATGTATTTTAACCAAAAAGCAAGACCCTGGGTCAGGAGTGTTTAGGTCTTCACTGAGAGTGTCTTCAATGGGATGCAAGATCAAAGAGATGTTATAAGAACTGAAAAACAAGAGTGAGATTAGAAGTACACCCACGCAATTCTGATGTAGCTACTCCTAAAATTTGTGCTTTAGTTACTTCGTCATGAGAAATTACAGGCAGCACCTAATTATTTTCTCTACATCAGATTTCCTTCCTAGTCCATCTTCCACACACCAGCAGATCACTGTTCTTAGCACCACACTGATCTGTTATTTCATTACTCAAGGGTCTTGCCTTCTCTCCTGACATCCCACTAATGAATGAATAAACACCACGTGCTTCCTGAAAGTCAATGCCCTCTGGTATTTGGCACCAATAAACCTTCGCAACTTTATCTCCAACATTCCCTATTGTGAACCCTGCACTTTATCCCAGAGATTCCCAAATCCAGCCATAACCAGAGTCCCAAGAAGAAACTATTAAAAACATGACTGCCCACATCTGTCCCTGTGGAGGCTGGGTCTTTAGGTCTGGTGAGGGTCCAGGGATATCCTCTTTTTAAAATTTATTTTATTTATTTATTTTTGGCCATGCTGAATCTTCTTGCTGCGAGGGCTTTTCTCTAGTTGCGGCAAGCAGGGGCTACTCTCTGGTTGCAGTGTGCAGGCTTCTCATTGCTGTGGCTTCTCTTATTGCAGAGCATGGGCTCTAGGGTGCATGGGCTTCAGTAGCTGTGGCTTCCAGACTCTAGAGCACAGGCTCAATGGTTGTGGGGCACAGACTTAGTTGCTTCATGGCCTGTGGGATCTTCCCGGACCAGGAATTGAACCCATGTCTCCTGAATTGGCAGGCAGATTCTTTACCATTGAGCCACCAGGGAAGCCCTGGAATCTCCTCTTTTAAAATATCCTCACTGATTTACATCTAGTTTGGATGTTACAGACAAACTGAAGCTTTATTGTTCACTTTAAAAAATCCTTTGTGGGGGAGGGGGGAGAGGGGTTAAAGCCCACCTTCACCGTGAAAACACTTCTCTGACTCTTCTTTCCTTTATCCCACCATCTTGCTTTCTCACCACCAGCTGTAAAACTTCTCTCCCTCTTCTTAACTCTCACTCAAGTGTGTCTCTGCCTTCCACATGATCCATCTCACTTTCTATTAATATCTTACATTTTAAGTGTTTTTGTTAAAGCCCAACTCCCTATTACACTGTAAACTTTTTGAAGGCACATTCCATGTGTAATTAACTTGACTTTGTCTCTCCAGAACCAATCAAAAGCCTAGCAAAAAGTAACATAAAAGTAAGTATTTCCTGAATCAATAAGATTTTGCCAGTGATTTGATAAACTTAAATCTCTTTGGGAGGAGAGAGACTGATAAACGATTTTTTATTTCCATAAATATTTGGAATCCTATTTTTATAACAAGCACAAGCTGGAAACAATATTCTTTCAAATGAAAAATGTGACATCAGATGAGTGAGCCACGGAACTTCAGAATCCCTTTCACACCTTTTATAAGCTACATAAACATGGTTTTGTTTTCTGCTGTTCATTTGGAGAAAAGATATCTGCTTTCCTTACTCAGAAGAAAATGTTTTGTTCTTACCTGGTGAAAATAATTGATATGAAGTTTGCAGGATAAATTGTCATTCATCTTAAGGATAGAAGGTAATAAATTAGCAATCACATGGAATTAACATATTTTAGAAAAATCACTTAATCTTTGGGGGTTAATCTTCTATTTCTGAATTTCCAAGATTAACTACTCCATAGAGCCTAAGATCTATTTTAAGACAAAAACAGAGCTGACTGAAGAGAGACCCCTCAGAGAAGGAATCCTCAGATTTCTTGCACCTGTGGATTTTCATTGCTCCTACGGAGAGCTTAGGTTGGTGGACACTGGGAACCTGAAGTACTCCTTGGGGAGGCTCTGCTGGAACAGTAGAGTTATTAAATAGCTAAAATGTCATGGGCAATAGATCTAGGTTACAAAGACAATACAAAGAGAGGTTTCCAAAATAATGTCCCCACCTGTAACTGAGCGCAGCAGTGATGACTATAATCCTAAACAGCAGGCAAATATGAAAAAAGTTGCTGGGCTCTGGAATGTATTATAAGTAGTCTTTGAATTCCTATTCAGCCTATTCAAAACTTTCTCTTCATTTTACAAAATCCTGAAACTTATTATTCTCATAATGAGCTCATGTCTCATCCTCTATGATTTATTTTAATCAAAGAGAGAAGAAAATAGTTTCAAATTCCACAAAAGCTTTTAAGAGAATGATGGATCATACCAAGTACTGTGCCCACTTACAGCCCATGATAATCTCATCTCCCTGCTCCTCATACACACACATAAACACAATTCTTATAAATTCCAAGATGGCAAATTGCTTCTTCTAAGGATCTTGAAATGTTTAGGGAAGATAACCTCCAAAATAATTAAAGTTTAAATGTTTAATTAATGCTTATTCCAGTTATTATACTAATGACTTTATAACAAATTAGTGCAAAGCATAGTAATTAATAAAACAGCCATTTGTGGGACTTCCCTGGTGGTCCATTGGTTAGGACTCTGAAATTTCACTGCAAGATGCACAGGTTCAATTCCTGGTCAAGGAACTAAGATCCCACAAGCCACACAGTGCAGCCAAAAATAAATAAAAATAAAACAGCCATTTGTTTTGTTCATGGATTCTATGGATCAGGAATTCAGGTAGAACAAGGATGGCCTTTCTGCTTCACACTAACAAAGGCCTTAGCAGAAAAGTTCCAATGCTGGGGGCTGGAATGCATCACTCGTGGATCTTGTGGTTGATGTTAGCTTTTGGCTGGGGGCTTCATCCTCTTCATGGAGGCAAGTTTGGGCTTCCTCACAGCATGATGGCAAGATTCTCAGAGCAAGAATGCAGAGAAAGGGCCATGCAGAAGCCGTATCACCTTTTATGACTTAGCGTAAAAAATCATGCAACACAGTCCATTTATTGAAGAAGTCCCAAAAGCTTACCCAGTCTCAAGAAGAGAAGTTGATACTGCCTGTTAGTGGAGAGCTGCAAGGATCTGAAACTGCCTGTGGGACTGAGAATCTTGTTATAGTCATCTGTGATGAGGCTTTCTGACTTTGAGCTTCCATGCAGGGTGATCTACTTGGCTGTATTGCGGCGAAGTCTTGGTTTTTGTCTTTCCATTTGGGATAATCAATTTCCTTAAAGTATATTCTCTGGATTTCCTGCCTGGGACATTGGTATTCTATGGGACTCAGGACTGGAGGTAAAAAGGACTGGGGAACCCAGCATTTGACATTTAATACATACAGAGATTGATTATCTCCTTGCTTTCAGTAGGATACCTTCATTTTCAATTACACCAACATCTGTGCCAGCCAACACCCAATCCAAAGTTCTGTTTTACTCTCCTTAAAGATTAAATCTCTAGTCTTATGTGGGGTTGGGAGGGTCAATTACCCAGTGGCATAGCTTTCGGAAGATCCAGAGATCTGATTGCTTCGCTGGCAGTTTTTACCCAGTCCTACTTATTCTCGTTGCCACCACTGTGCCCAGTTTCGAGACAGAGTGGACCTCTTCATCTGTGCATTCTGTGGAATCTGGGATGGGTAGCATGTTGATGCCCAGATTTCTCTCCTCTGGTTTTGGATTCAGAGGCTTGGTTTTGCCAACTCATTTACCACTGGTCTGCAGGCTTTCCAGCTCCCAGTACAACTGTTGTCGTCTCTCTTTATTTCCCAGTCCTGTGACTCCCTTTCCCATGGTTATGGTAGGGTTTTGACAGGGAGTAAGTTGAAATGTGCATATTTGAGCTGCCGTCTTAGCCTGGGAGACTCTCAAGTCTCTTTCAACCATTGTTCAGATAAGATAACTGGGAACTAATACAAATCCAACCTGCTCTTCTTTCAACATGCCCCAGGTTTTTCAGCAATTCTCTTACAGTGTAATAGCACCTCAAACTGAACTTCAAGTGTGTTCTAACCAGTACAGATTATAATTGTTACTTCTTTTGCGTTAGACACCCAATTCACACTTTTCCAAACTGGGTTAGACAGGGAGCAATGCCCCTCAGGTGATCAACAGATATTCTGAAAAGAAGTTGGGAAAATACCACATATCCATCTCTCAAGTATTTATAATACAATAAATCAAAAAAGAAACAGGCTTCATTTTTTAAACCAGTTTCTCCAAAACATTTGACTATTTAATGCCTTCTTTAAGAGAACACCTTATAAGACTTTAGTGCAATGTTATTACTCAAAGTGGGGGTCGCAAGCCACCTACATCTGAATCATTTGGGTTTCTTTTATATATTTGGATACCTTTGGCCCAACCTCAGGTCTTGAATCAGACTGACCTTTGGAACTTTGCATTTTAAAACAAACAACTAATTCTTATGCAATCTCATATTGTTGAAGAGCCTATCAGTTGCTATCTGAACTTCCCTCTAATGGAACTCTTCTCTTGGTCCCTCCCCCATGCCTTGCACATTTACTCTTCAAGGAGGAATGACTTTCCTGAGTGATGGACTTGGAGAAGTAAAATAGGTATATTTGCCTCAGACCCTGCGTCTCTCTCCTGTCTTTGAGAACTGCCTGACTGCCAAGAGAGTCCATTTGACCCTGTTACAGTGGACTCTGGGTTTTCCTGGTGACTCAAATGATAAAGAATCTGTCTACAATGCAGGAGACCCAGGTTTGATCCCTGGGTAAGGAAGATCCCCTGGAGAAGAAATGGCTACCCACTCCAGTATTCTTGCCTTAAAAATCCCATGGACAGAGGAGCCTGGCGGGCTACAGTCCATGGGGTCACAAAGAGTAGGACATGACTGAGTGACTTCACTTCACGTCACTACTGTGAGGGAGGAAGTCTGTGTTATCCAACTGTTCCAGAAAGTGGATGGGAAAAAGTATCCAATGTAGGACTAAAACAATGGAAAATCCTCTTACTCAAAGTGTTAAACATGATGGTTTATTCTTCATGTATCTAAGCCCCTTCTCAATCGATTCTAAATTCAGGCATATTATATATTGAAAGGAATGTTATATATTGAGCAACCTCAAATCTCAAGTTTATATTTAAGGATAACTGACTTAGAGGCAAGCTTTGAAAAAAAGCAGGATATAATATAAGTACATCACATAAAGCAGCAGAAAACACATGGCTATTCATTTTACCTTTTTTTTTTTAATTTGCAATCATGGGAAGAACAGACAAAGTAAAGAGGCTGTAACTGAAATTCATTTATTTGGAAGTAATTCCCCAGGATTTGAAAATAGCCAGACCATCCTTCATATTTCTTTCAAGATCCCTCTTCAGACAAGCAGGGAGATAGGAGTTCAGCATGGTAACATCTGGTTTGTTTAGGGATAGAAGGGCAGTAGAGGAGCTCTTGGAAACATTCTGAAAAGATTTGGTAGGAGAACACCTGGGAAAGCCCACTTTATTGAAGGAAGGCTGCAAGGACCCAGGCAGAGGAGGTCATGTTCAACAAATCGGAGGGAGTTCTTGAAGATATCTCTGTCATGAAAGATGAAGGAGATTTAGTGACTGTATAAAGAGGACTTTGATTTCAAATAAGATTTGACAAGATTCCACATCCGGGATTAATGGTCAAGGAGAAGAGCCATTGGATGTGGGTGATGTAGCCTACAAGATTTAAAAAAATAAAAGTAAAAACTGGCTCTAGAAAGGGAGATGGATTGAAAGACAGGGAAGGGATTTGTGACTTGAAAAGAGATTACGTGAATGGAGGAGGGGACAGTAGTAAGAGAAAATGGTCAGCTTTAGGATAGTTTTTTGTTGTTGTTGTTTTTTAAATAATAAGCCTTGCTGCTGCTGCTGCTGCTAAGTCATTTCAGTTGTGTCCGACTCTGTGCGATCCCATAGACGGCAGCCCATGAGGCTCCCCTGTCCCTGGGATTCTCCAGGCAAGAACACTGGAGTGGGTTGCCATTTCCTTCTCCAATGCATGAAAGGGAAAAGTGAAAGTGAAGTCGCTCAGTCATGTCCGACTCTTAGCGACCCCATGGACTGCAGCCTACCAGGCTCCTCCATCCATGGGATTTTCCAGGCAAGAGTAAGGGGAGCCAAACAATTGAACAAATGCATCAAGTCTTGAGATGAATCAGAAACTTGGACCCAGCAAACTTAGCCAATCATATTGCCTAGGTAGAGGTGCTTGGATGTGATATGGTATATTGAGCAGGGAAATGGAAACCAATAATACAAACAAAGAAACCAGGATTAATAAACCAAAGAATGGTGTAGGTAGCCCACTGATATTTCCTGAGGCCAGAGCTCTAGGTGACCGTGGAGTCAGCCAAGTTCGTCTTTGATGTTTCTAGCCCTTCTTTTTGCGTTTTCTCCTTCAATACTCCCTTCCTCTCCACTAAAAACTACTCCCAACATCAACCCCATCTTCCTGAGTTGTAGGCATGCCAGTGTTCTTACTCTCCTCTCTTCCTCCTATAAAAACCTCAGGTCAGTTAAGTGTCTAACTCCCCCTAAGGATAAATACTTAACGTTGAAGGTATTACTCTCCCTCTGGGCATTTACATTTTAATGGAAGATAAAAATGTTAAATCTAAGTATTAGAGCTGTTGGGATGGAATTTCAAGGAAGAGTTTGGGGAGGATGTGGCAGGGTTATTATACGTCCCAGAGGTCACTCTGGTGGCTGTCTTCTGCACCTGGAAGTAAAATAAATGCTGGTCTTGCCAAACAGGATTCTGGTCTCCTGAAAAAGTTTTTTAAAAAAATATTTTAAGATCAGTGAAAATAGACCTTTAAAAACTGGGTTTGCCCAGGAAAAAAGTAGTAATGGGACTCTGGCCAAAGATCCCATAGTGTGACACCACAGAACAAGAATATGACGGGAAAAACACAACAGAGAAGAAACCAAAGCCCAGAAATTTTCAGGATCAGACTAGGAGGTGTGTGTCCTAAGCCTTTAACACCCTCCTCATTGTCCTGATTGAAATCCTGCCCTGTTCAAACATTACTCCTTCCCTAGAGATAAGAGCAGATGTGATTTTATTGTTTTCTATCGTTTTTATTGTTTAGTGATTTTATTGTCTTCTTGTCACCAGCAGCAGTAGAAGGAGAAGGGAAGAAAGATGCTTTCTATAACTAATTCTCATATGAACTCACAAGAAGGGGAGGAAAGGTAAGTCATAAAACATGGACTGGCCAGTGCTAGGCCAAAACCAAATGGACATTAAATTCTGAACTCAGCCACCATCTTTCCTGCTGATTTGGGATTCTGGAAAGGCACAATTCTTAATAAGTGGCCAGGATATTCCTTTAGAAATCTACTAGATTTCTTTCTAAAGATACAGGATGTGGGGAAAAGATGATAAAGGAAAGAGACTCTTTCTACAGCATCTCTACTGTTTTCCAGAACTTGGCCATGAAGCAAGTCTTCCCTAGCAAGACCCAGCTTATTCATTATGAAAAAGGCATGTGAGCTTTTCAGTTCAGTTCAGTTCAGTCACTCCGTCATGTCTGACCCTTTGCGACCCCATGAACTGCAGCACACCAGCCCTCCCTCCATCACCAACTCCCGGAGTCCACCCAAACCCATGTCCATTGAGTCGGTGATGCCATCCAACCATCTCATCCTCTGCCGTCCCCTTTTCCTCCTGCCCTCAATCTTTCCCAGCATCAGGGTCTTTTCCAATGAGTCAGCTCTTCACATCAAGTGGCCAAAGTTTTAGAGTTTCAGCTTCAACATCAGTCCTTCCAATGAACACCAAGGACTGATCTCCTTTAGAATGGACTGGTTGGATCTCCTTGCAGTCCAAGGGACTCTCAAGAGTCTTGTCCAACACCACAGTTCAAAAGCATCAATTCTTCGGCACTCAGCTTTCTTTATAGTCCAACTCTCACATCCATAAATGACCACTGGAAAAACCATGGCCTGGACTAGACCAACCTTTGTTGACAAAGCAATGTCTCTGCTTTTTAAAATGCTGTCTAGGTTGGTCATAACTTTCCTTCCAAGGAGCAAGTGTCTTTTAATTTCATGGCTGCAATCACCATCTGCGGTGATTTTGGAGCCCAAAAAAATAAAGTCAGCCACTGTTTCCACTGTTTCCCCATCTATTTGCCATGAAGTGATGGGACTGGATGCCATGATCTTAGTTTTCTGAATGTTGAGCTTTAAGCCAACTTGTGAGCTTTTAAAAGGCTGTAAAACACCCCATGAATCTTACCATAGAAGTCTTTGCTGTCCTCATCTGGCATCAACTTGATCGTATACATTAAGTTGTCTCTTTTTTTTTTTTTTTTTTTTTTTGGCTTTGTTTTAAATACTAAGTCTTCCAATACATAAACAGAGATGTCTAATTTTTTTTTTTTTTTTGGTCACACCAAGCAGCTTGCGGGTCTTAGTTCCCTAACTAGGGCTTGAACTCAGGTACCAGCAGTAAAAGCGCTAAGTCCTAACCTCTGGGCTTCTAGGAAATTCCCTACATTGTTTCAGTAAGATTAATTATCTAGTGCCTCATCTCAGAGATTAGAAGCAGAGCACTAAAAAAGTGGGCATAAGTTAAGAAAACTTCAGAGAAAAAGAAAGAACAAAAACCATATTGAAAAGACATGTTTGTGTTAAGTTGCTTCAGTCATGTCCGACTTTGTGATCCCCTGGACTGTAGCCTGCCAGGCTCCTCTGTCCATGGGATTCTCCAGGCAAAATACTGAAGTGGATTGCCATGCCCTCCTCCAGGGGATCTTTCCAACCCAGGGCTTTAACAAGTGCAGCAGTCTGAGGCTATGGGGTCTGGGACAGAGTCTTACGCTACTCACTGTGTGACAGGTGCTCACTGTCTCCTAGCGGATTTCCAACCTCATTTTCTACTATTTGCCCCCCAGCTCATTCCACTCTGGCCACACTGACCTGGCTGCAGTGTGACCACGCCAAGTCTGTTCTCGCCTCAGAGCTTCTGCATTACTCTAGCCTCTGCCTGTAATTCTCCAAAACAGCTCATCACATGGCCATCCCCTTGCTGGTCAAATCCCTTCACCATTTCTTAAATAGCCACCCTTAATCTGCATCCCATTATGCTGTTCTGTTTTATTTTCATTATAAACAATAATTACTATTCAAAGATATATGACTTTTATACCTTGCTGCTTGTTTGTTTTCTCCCTTCTCTCTTTTAAATGAAAGCTCCATGAGAAAAGGAATATTGCCTTTCCTGGTTACCATTCTACCTCCAGTCCTCAAAAGGCACAAAGCAGCCAGTCTATATATACTACTCTATAATACAGAAAACTCTGCTCAATATTCTGTATATTCTCAATATTGAAAAAGAATAGATATATGGATATGTATAACTGAATCACTTTGTTGTACAACTGAAACTAACACAACACTGTTAATCAACTATACTTCAGTATAAAATAGAAAAATCTTTTAATTAAAAAGAAAAAAGAACAGGAGAGGGGGCCCCCAGTGATATCACTGAATTGTCACTAGGAAGTTGCAGTACCATCAGTTTCCTTTCTATGAAGAAGATGACAGAAGTACACTGAGTGTCTCTCCTACCCCCATGGATGCTTGCTTGTATTTGCTGGAAATTCTCAGTCATCTGGAAAGATCTGATATTGGGAAAGAGCCCTTTTTCCAATAAGGATACTGAGAAGGTTGTGAAAAGCGAGGTCATTGCTTGTTTGCCCCCACTGGATGAAAGGAGGCCACAAGTCTTTTTGCAGTTCCACTAAAGAGCCAATAAAATGGAAGCAAAACATACATGTGCCAAGAGTTAAACAACAAGGCGGAAGTGGCTTAGGTTTGTGGTCTGTTACCACATGACAACATTGAGTTGGAGCCAAGGTATATTCTGTTCGCTCCGGTTTCTGGATGCTGGAAGGCTCCACGTGTCAGAGAGGAGGAACTCTGCCTGGCACACGGGTGTGACAATGCAACAGGGAAGACAGGTTTTAGAGAATTTAAAGTTTCTCTTATGTAAAGGTAGGGTAATTACAGCCCAGGGCTAAATCCAGCCTGCAGTCTTTTTTGAGTGTGTGTTAGGGGAGCAGTCTTTATGTTCCCAAATAGATTTTTTTTTAATTAAAACAAAAAACTCTTCCACTATGTACTTAGAAACTTGCCAGTGCCTAGGAAATAAAATTAGGATGGCAAAGGGGGAAGGACATTAGTTTGGAACTCAGAGTACTTGAATTATTGAAGACTTGAGTTTTATACTAACAAGCATGTCTGTTGCCTGTTTTGTAAATAAAGCTTTATGAGAACACAGTCACACTTTTTTGTTTACATATTGCCTATGATTGCTTTCTCTCGACAATGGCAGGGTCGAGTAGTTATGAAAGAAACCGCATAGCCCGCGAACCCTAAAATATTTACTATTTGGCTCTTCATGGAAAAATCGGCCAGCCCCTGCCTTATAACAGGAGTAGGAAAAGAAATAGTTGTTATACCACATGAAATCACTGATATTTGACTGTTTTGATTTTAAAAATAGCAATTTCATGATTCAATTTCATAGTTTACTCTTTGAAATCTTCAATATCCATCTCAAAACTATTTCATCATAAAGGCTTTCGCAGATCTTGTGAATAGATGTGAATATTCTCTTCTCTCAAACTCAATCTGTGGAACTTGGCTCCTACATCCGGCTGATTCTATGTTGGTAAAATAGTCATTATGCTTATGGGGCTTCCCAGGTGGCTCAGTGGTAAAGAATACACCCTGCCAATGCAGGAGACACAGGAGATATGAGTTTGATCCTGTGTCAGGGAGATCCCCTGGAGGAGGAAATTGTTGCCTCCTCCAGTATTGTTGCCTGGGAAATCTCATGGACAGAGGAACCTGGCGGCTACCGTCCATGGTGTCGAAAAGTGACAGACATGACTTAGTGACTGCGCATGCATGCACACATTATGAGTATAGCTTCTCCTCTACTATTGGAAAGTACTGGTATCAGCTAAATTGTGCCCTCCTAAAGGCCATCTGCGATTCATGGGGTCGCAAAGAGTCAGACACGACTGAGCGACTGATCTGATCTGATCTGAAAGGCCATCTGTTGAAGCCTAACCACCAGTAATGTGACTGTATTTGGAGATAGGGCCTTTAAAGAGATAAGCTAAAATGAAGTCCCCTGGGTGGGCTCTGATCCAATATGAAGTGTTAGTCACTCAGTTTTGTCTCACTCTGTCATCCCATGGACGCGCCAGCCTCCTCTGTCCATGGGATTCTCTAGGCAAGAATACTGGAGTGGGTTGCCTGCCATGCCCTTCTCTGATATGACTGGTATCTTTATAGTAGGAGGTGATCAGGACACACAGAGGGACACCAGAGACATGCCTGCACAAAGGAAAGGCCAGAGGACGCAGTGAGAAGTGATCTGCAAGCCAAGGAGAGAGGCTTAGAAAAAGCCAAGAGTCAACCCCTTGGCTTTGAACTCATAGCCTCCAAAACTGTAAGAAAAGAAATTTTTCTTGTTTAAGGCCACGCAGTCCGTGGTATTTTGCTATAGCAACGCTAGTAAATTATACAATTACTCAAGAACAGAAGGTTTTTCTTCTTTTTCTTTGTATTCCAAACAGCCTCTGGAGACACAGGTCTAGTATTCGTTGATTAAACTTTACAGAAGTGAGTGAAACAAGGTCAGTAGCATGCTGTGTCTGGAGTCTACAGTGTTTGATTCTCCAAAATTCCTAATGTGTAAATCAGAATTTTCTACACAAAAATGTTCTAGAATGGCTCACTCAACAAACAGTTGTGAACGGCTCAGCACAAATATCAAGTTAGACAGCTTTGATGATTTTCTGTTTTCAGTGAAAATTGAAGAAGTGCACTATCCCTTCTTGGTCTACTCAGGGAGAGAGAATGCTGGATTAGATAGAACTCTGTCAACTAGACTAGCAGGCCCTTGGCAACCAATGCTGAATAACAATCTTCAGGGAAGATCGATAGTGAGCATTAGACAGAAATATTGGATGTGCAGTCCTAATTTACCTTCCAGATGTCAGAACCTGCAGAACTGGGCAATGCAACAAAGACCAAACCATTCGAGGAGCCCAGATCTCCTGGTTTATTCAAAATCTTTTGAGGAAACAGTGTGACTGCTTCACGGACTGTAGCCAAACCCAATCCTGAAAGAACTTGTTTTGCAAATACCTCCCAAATGCAGGAGCTTTCCTGATTATTCATTTCTAAATGAACGAATAAAGGGTTTCATTATGAACAATGTCCAGATGCCCCAGAAGTCTGCTCTGTTTGCCAATTCCATTGCATTCTATTCCTTTCAGATGTCAATGACAGCCCATAGTGAGAAGCATTGTTTTATCTACTAAGGGCTTTATCAACTTAAAACTTGATGAGGAGCTATCCTAGAGAGACCACTGGGCATTCTGATGGGTTGGAAAATCAGAAGCCATTGAACATTGTCAGCTCTGATCTTTTCCAGACCTATACATTTCACCCAGGGCATTTTCATACAATTATGAGAAAACCTGAACTGCATTATCCCAAACCAAGTCGTAGTCTTGGTGGCATAAAAAACCTCCTCCCTGAATAAAGTAAAGGCTTATAAAACATGTGACTTGCTGTGGTCTAAATTCTCAATAGAGAGCTGATTAGTTTTTCAACGATAAGTTTCTTAAGCATCTCTGGAAAATAATGCCTGCTCACCAATTTGACCTTGGCCACTGGATCAAGAAAAAGAAAAGTATTCCTAAAGCAATACCACAAGCCCTTTTTCTCTTTGTGTGGTAGGACTGTTCCTAAGAAGCTGACGTTTCTATTGTTAATTTCTGTTGTTTAACAGAAACATGACTTGGCAACTCCAAGAAAAATCATTTCATTAAATCCATATCATTTTCTCCATATATAAGTGTCATGAAGGTAGATGTTCAAAGTTACACACTTTGTGCAAACTAGACAGAGACTAACAGAATATGATTTGTTTAATTAATTAATAATCTTGATTTTAGGGCATCTTTACTCAGACTTATCACCATTATGGGGGCCTCCCAGGTGACTCAGCTACAAAGAATCTACCTGCAATGCAGGAAATACAGGAGACCAGTTTTGATCTCCAAATGGGGAAGATCCCCTGGAGTAGGAAATGGCGCCCACTCCAGTATTCTCGTCTGAGAAAATCCCATGGACAGAGGAGCCTGTGGGGTCACAAATAGTCAGACACGACTGGGCGACTGAGCACACGCACATCACCACTATACAAATAAACAACTGTCCCGATAACTTCCAATCTTCCTCATGGTGTATAGATCTTCAGAAACGAATACTCAAAGGTGCCATCCTTCCTGTGGTCTGAATCTTGAGTGCACCAAACCCATATTTTTTAAAAACAATGTTCATCACATCGCACACCCTTACACCCCCTACACCCTACTGCTGCCCCACCCAAAACTTCCCATAGCCCTTTACTCCCAATCACTCTGAAACTAAACTCCTCCATTTAGTTGTCATGGTCGCCTGGATTTCAGCTCCAGTCAAATTCCCCGATCCTCTCCAGAATACACGGGCCATTCAAGTCAAGCAAGACCCCTCCATGTCTCCAAAATAACCATGTTTACTCTTGAGGCTTTTCCTTTAATTTCTTCCTTACCTACAATTTGATGGATTTCCTCCAAACTTCAGATCAAAATATAATTCTTTGAAGTCTGCATTATGCAAACAAACACCCCACACTCATGCCTATAGCATTAATCTTCTCTACCACATGGCTTAGCAATTTATTATATTGCAAAATACTCTTGCTTTTGTGTATTTTGGTCAAATTTCACTAGAATGCAAACATCACTTATTATTTTTGTATTGCTTTGTTCAGTGCTGTAATCTTAGCACCTAGGATAGTGCCTAGCACATAAGCTCAGTTCAGTTCAGTCGCTTAGTCATGTCCGACTCTTTGCGACCCCATGAATCGCAGCACGCCAGGTCTCCCTGTCCATCACCAACTCCCGGAGTTCACTCAGACTCACATCCATCGAGTCAGTGATGCCATCCAGCCATCTCATCCTCCATCGTCCCCTTCTCCTCCTGCCCCCAATCCCTCCCAGCATCAGAGTCTTTGCCAATGAGTCAACTCTACGCATGAGGTGGCCAAAGTACTGGAGTTTCAGCTTTAGCATCATTCCTTCCAAAGAAATCCCAGGGCTGATCTCCTTCAGAATGGACTGGTTGGATCTCCTTGCAATCCAAGGGACTCTCAAGAGTCTTCTCCAACACCACAGTTCAAAAGCATCAATTCTTCGGCACTCAGCTTTCTTCACAGTCCAACTCTCACATCCATACATGACCACTGGAAAAACCATAGCCTTGATTAGACGGACCTTTATTGGCAAAGTAATGTCTCTGCTTTTGAATATGCTATCTAGGTTGGACATAACTTTCCTTCCAAGGAGTAAGCGCCTTTTAATTTCATGACTGCAATCACCATCTGCAGTGATTTTGGAGCCCCCCAAAATAAAGTCTGACACTGTTTCCACTGTTTCCCCATCTATTTCCCATGAACTGATGGGACTGGATGCCATGATCTTAGTTTTCTGAAAGTTGAGCTTTAAGCCAACTTTTTCGCTCTCCTCTTTCACTTTCATCAAGAGGCTTTTTAGTTCCTCTTCACTTTCTGCCATAAGGGTGGTGTCATCTGCATATCTGAAGTTATTGATATTTCTCCCTGCAATCTTGATTCCAGCTTGTGTTTCTTCCAGTCCAGCGTTTCTCATGATGTACTCTGCATATGAGTTGCCAGTCCAGGTTCGATGCACGATACTAGATGCTTGGGGCTGGTGCACTGGGACGACCCAGAGGGATGGTATGGGGAGGGAGGAGGGAGGAGGGTTCAGGATGGGGAACACATGTATACCTGTGGCGGATTCATTTTGATATTTGGCAAAACTAATACAATTATGTAAAGTTTAAAAATAAAATAAAATTAAAAAAAAAAAGTTAAATAAGCAGGGTGACAATATACAGCCTTGACGTACTCCTTTTCCTATTTGGAACCAGTCTGTTGTTCCATGTCCAGTTCTAACTGTTGCTTCCTGACCTGAATATAGGTTTCTCAAGAGGCAGGTCAGGTGGTCTAGTATTCCCATCTCTTTCAGAATTTTCCACATAAGAGGACTGGGTAAATATTGGGTTGGTCAAATGTTCACGCATGTTTTTCTACAACATCTTGTGGATGAACCAATATTTGTTGAATGAATAAATGATTGAACAGTGTTTCCCCAGTAGAACTTGGAATCTCTCAAGGGCAGAGACTATATTATTATCCTTTTATCTTTAGTCACACAAACATCCTATTTATCAAGTACTCATACTTCTCCAAGCTCAGTAACTGATAAGTCACCCCAACGTCCAAACACAGACTGCAGTTCTGTGTTGAATCTGGAGTCAAATACAGCAAAATGACTATGCTACAGTAAACACTACCTACCTTCTTCCTGGGAGAAAAATGAAAGGGACAAGCAGAAAGGAAAAGATCTATTATTAAGTTTGGAAAGAAAATAACATCCTTAAAATTAGAAATGAGATCACCTATCACTTAAGGAACATGTAGATGTGTGTGTGTGTGTGTGTGTGTGTGTGTGTGTGTGTTTGCACTCAGTCCCTCAGTCAGGTCCAACTCTTTGTGACCCCATGGACTATAGTCCTCCAGGCTCCTCTGTCTCTGGGCCATCCTTAATTATCATGCTTCACACAACTATTGTTAGGCATAGTTACGTCTGCTCTACAGAAAATAAAATTTATGAAAAATAATGTCTCAGGCTTTCCTGGTGGTTAAGAATCAGCCTGCCAATGTGGGAGACATAAGTTCTGTCCCTGGTCTGGGAAAATCCCACATGTCACGGGGCAACTAAACCAGTGCACCACACCAGAGCCTGCGTTCTAGAGCCCACACACCCAGTGAAGAGTAGCATCCATTAGCTCCAACGAGCGAAAGCCCACACCCAGCAACAAAGACTCAGCACAGCCAAAAAATAAAATTAATTAATACCTTAATTAAAAAAAAATGATGTCCCTTCAGATTTCCACATGGACACATGCCTCTGAAGTAGACAGGGCAAATATTATTACACTTATTTCATGAAGAAACCAGGAAGTCTGTCTTGTCAAATGTTACATGGCTGCTGAATGGTAGAGTTCAGACTAAAAGGAATTTATTCTGCAGTTTTCCTCTTTTTTCTTTCATAATTCCTTTTTTCGTAATTCCTCTTTCATAATTTATAAAGGTAAAGAGTGCTAAAGATATGATCAATATCTCCTCATTTTTCATTTTTTGGAACATCCCTTAGTCTCCTTGGTGCTCTTAATAGTCTCTACCTTCTCTCCCCTGATTGTCATAAGAATCTGAATGTTGCTAAAATGGACAAAGTGAATTGTAGCAGTTCTATGTAGAGCAGGGTAATTCTCTGAAATAATAATCAGTGCATTATTTTACATTTATTCATAGCACCATTACCTAAAAAGTCAGATTTTTATTTTTGGACTGGGCTTATCCCTTTAGAAAGAGAGAATGCAGAAAATAAAGTAATTAAATCTAAACTTTTTCATTTTAAAATATGTTCTAGAAACGCAGAGCATACCCTGAAGAGCCAAGGTTTTTATTGTGAGAGCCAGGCTTTTATTGTAGACAGAAGGATTTTTGAGTCTTCAACAACTTGGATGGAATCAGAACACAAATCTTATACTATAAATAGGAGTGTTAGGCAGAAGGCAGATTTTCCTCCAAAAATTACATAAATTCAATCTGCTGGAGAAAGAAGAGAGCTGAGATAGAAAGGGGGGCAAGACTTAGTCGTCACAACATAGGTTCCACTGAAGGGACCCCACACCATTTTCCCTTCATGTAGAGTCAGCCCCAGCCCCAGAGGAAGATGATAGAAACTGTAGCAGGGGGACCAGTTCCTGGAAGAAATAGGGCTGGCATCTCATTTCCTGTCTAGCAGGCTGAATGGAGTGCCTCTCAGATGTGCTCTGCACCTCAGGGCAGTGAACTGGGAGAGAAAGCTGGGACTAATCAGGACAAAAGAGACTGAGACAATCTTCTGAGTGTCCAACAGCCCAAGCAAAACATATGCTCCATCCTGAAGGGAGGTTTTGGATCAGAAGAGGCCTGACAAGGGGCCACCGTCAGCAGTGACGGCACAGGTGGGACTAACCTGAGGCTGTGAATGGACCTGAATGCCAGCAGGAGAGACACAGGTCAATGTCGCTGCAAATGAAGTAAACCCCACTGGGTGACCACAAGGGGCAAGGACAACACCACCAGTCCTTTGTCCTAAAGCCATCGTGTCCATACCACCCCCTCTAAAAGCATTTAGTTGCCTTGGCTGAAGAAGGCTGAGGGGAAACCACTGATTGACTGGGTTTCCATTTAAGCCTGCCTAGAAGTAGCTACGGAGAAGGCAATGGCACCCCACTCCAGTGTTCTTACCTGGAGAATCCCAGGGACAGAGGAGCCTGGTGGGAGGCCATCTATGGGATCTCACAGAGTTGGACACGACTGAAGCAACTTAGCAGCAGCAGAAGTAGCTAAGGTTCCTGCTATCACACAGAAAGGGGATCAAGAGAGTAAGCGCTTAGTTGTAGAAATCTAGAGAACGTCACAATTCTGCATACCTGTGTTTCTACCAGCGAAAGCTGTGGACAACACACACAAAAGGTGATGGGCTGAGAAGCGTGCAGACTACTGTAGGACATTGAGCCAGCAAGGGGATGCCAGATCCATTTCAGAAGCTGGGTCTGTCTTCAAAGGGTTTTGACTCGCCGACCTCTGGCTGGCCTGCGCCCTCTTCTCAGACACACCAGACAGACGAGTAAACACAGATCACAAGTGGACCACATGTTCTTATTCTTTTTCCAAGTGCTCTGTGGCTGTGGGCCTCCCCCACTCCAGACTTTTCAAATAGGCAGATACTTGGGCTCCATAGAAGCTTCCTTCCTCCTCTCTCAGCAGACAGTGACTTACAAGACAATGATCAGACTGACGGGAGAGTCCCAGCATTGATGAACACCTTCACCTGCAGCTTTTCTCATTTTCAAGGGCTACCGCACCTAAAACCCTGAGCTGATTTACTCCTTTGAACAAAACATCTCCCTCGCTGGTTTATTCCTTTAGATACCCATGTTTCTGGATATGGAACCTGGTACCCAGTGGCTCAGTGGTGAAGAATTCACCTGCAATCCAGGATACGCAAGAGATGTGGATTCATTCCCTGAGTTGGGAAGATCTCCTGGAGAAGGAAAAGGCAACCCACTGCAGTATTCGTGCCTAGAGAATCCCATGGACACAGGAACCTGGTGTGCTGTAGTCCATGGGGCTGCAAAGAGTTGGACACGACTTAGTGACTGAACAAGGACAAAAACCTCCTAACACTTCACTGTGAAGAAATTACTGTCTTTCCCTCTATGACATGGGTAACCTTGAGAAGCAGAAAAACAGTGAGATAAGAAAGTGAGGACCCTAAAAGGAGGAAAGATTGTTCAGAAGGGTGAACCTGGGGAACCTGAAGAGAATTTTTTCATCATATTTCTTAAGAGAAGCCCAAGTGTGCAATGAACTACCGTTATATGATGCTAAAAGAAATGGATATCCATGTTACAGATTTGGATGCCTGACAGAGGACAGAGGGAAGGACATGTTGACATGAATGCTTTCTGATACCTTGGCATTCCATGGTTCCAAGTCAGTCAAGCGATACACCCATTGTTTTGAAATGACAGCCCATCAGTCTCCATCTTACACTGAGTTTCCTAGCACTGAGCTCATTAGCTGATGCTTAAATTCTTCTGCAAATAAGGCCAGTGGTGCTAACATAGAACTCTCATAACTATCTCTCATCCAATCTTTTCTGCATCACAACCCAAAAAAGAAGCCAGCATACCCCCAGAAATTCACTTTTTATTTTTACTTATGGTGGAGAAAAAGAAGGTGGGGATAGTGAAGGTGAGCCCTGAAAAATCTCTAAGAGCCGCATCAGATGCAATGGCAAGAATGGGCAGCAACTGACATGCATGCCCCAGGGGCTGGGAGGTGCTGATGAAAAAAGCTCAGCCTCCTTCCTTAGAACATCCGTGGAGACCATTTCCATTCTCCTTTCACACCTGGCATTACTTATACTGTACCAGAGAAGGGATTTTTATTTTTAAATTATGCATGTGGATTTGCACCTTTATTCCATCAGAATCAAACTAAATGTTATTCCACAACACTCCATAAAGTTAATGATACAACGTGACTAGCGCTCTTTCCTGAAATACGACATTCTTCAGGGACCCTGACAGTATTAAAGGGACTGGATGCCAGGGCCAAATCATGCCCCTGGAGCCACATAGAAGTTCCACAAGCACTTATATACCATGACATCCATATTCCTTAGTTTCTGTGAATTCAATCAGAAGGTTTATTATGCAAAGTCCCCGAAAAACCAGAGATACCATGGCACGGGATCTGGGAGCTGCTGAGATCTGGGCAGAACAGTCCAGAACCACATTTGACTGCAGGGAAGTGATGACTTGATCAGAGAAGAGAGGAAAAAGTAAAGACTTGAAATTAGAAGGGAAGTTAAACTTCTACCACTGTGATTCCAAAATGTGGTTAAATTTGTGAAATTAACAAATATATTCTGTGCTGCTCTCAATGAGTATTTCAAATTCACCATTGATTGATAGCTGTTTTAAAAAATGAATTGTTATCTCCTTGACCCAGTGAAAGAGACTTGTAAAAGTAACTTAATTCAGAATTGTGAAAATGACAAATATTTTCTCTTCATTTCCCAGATTTAACTTAACATTTGGCCTGATCATGATATAATTGCATTCATTTGGGGCATAGCACTCTACACATAAAGAGTAAATATGCCTATATTTCCATGTGTATATGGAGACTACTTTGGAGAAGGCATTGAAACAGGATTCTAAGGTTCTGGCTTTAATTTAAATGAAACAAAACTAGAAAGTCATATCACTTATGATGGCATGCTGGCTGTCATGGTAGTCTGTGTGGTCTTGCGTAAATTATTCAGCTTCTCTGGGCCTCAATTTATCAACTTATAAAATGGGCAAACTCCACTCTTTCAGTATAATGATGAACAGTAAAGGATACAACAAATGTGAGAGTGGGTCATTCTTAAACACTCTTTTATTTTACATATTGATAACAGAGGCATATATCCTGCTTCTTGGCCTTTAAAAAAAAATGAAAAGAATCCTAGTCCTTCAGAGCTGGGATGGATTCTATGTGATTCAGTTACTCAGACCTTTTGGGAATTTCTTATGGCAAATTCCATGGACGAGGAGCCTGGAAGGCTACAGTCCACAGGGTCGCAATGAGTCCAACACGACTTCGTGACTAAACTACCAACCGTATATGGCAAATCAGCAGCTAGCACCTGGCAGAAGTTCACCACGTTCAATTCTTATTCAATAAGTGTTTCTAATGTTTCAGCAGCATGCTTCCAGAGCACTTTCTGTGATGATGGAAAGGTTCTGTGTTTTTCACTGACCAAAATGGTAGCCGCTATACACAACTGTCTATTGAGCTTTTGAAATGAGATGAGTGCAACTAATGAATAAATTTTATTTTATTTTAAATAAATAAACTAAATTCAACTAATGAATGAATTTTATTTTATTTTAATTAACTTCAAAACAAACAGCCACATGTGGGTAGTGACTATCACACTGGACAGTTGTGGGCAGGATAGAAATTTGAAAGAGTCATATTTCCAGTACTGCTCCAGAGTTTATATTCCCTAAGTACCTCCCAACCCAGATAATCACAATGGCGTGATCACTCACCTAGAGCCAGACATCCTGGAATGTAAAGTCAAGTAGACCTTAGGAAGCATCACTACGAACAAAGCTAGTGGAGGTGATAGAATTCCAGTGGAGCTATTCCAATCCTGAAAGATGATGCTGTGAAAGTGCTGCACTCAATATGCCAGCAAATTTGGAAAACTCAGCAGTGGCCACAGGACTGGAAAAGGTCAGTTTTCATTCCAATCCCAAAGAAAGGCAATGCCAAAGAACACTCAAATTATCATACAATTGCACTCATCTCACATGTTAGTAAAGTAATGCTCAAAATTCTCCAAGCCAGGCTTCAGCAGTACACGAACTTCCAGATGTTCAAGCTGGTTTTAGAAAAGGCAGAGGAACCAGAGATCAAATTGCCAACATCCACTGGATCATCGAAAAAGCAAGAGAGTTCCAGAAAAACATCTATTTCTGCTTTCTTGACTATGCCAAAGCCTTTGACTGTGTGGATCACAATAAACTGTGGCAAATTCTGAAAGAGATGGGCATACCAGACCACCTGACCTGCCTCTTGAGAAACCTGTATGCAGGTCAGGAAGCAACAGTTAGAACTGGACATGGAACAACAGGCTGGTCTCAAATAGGAAAAGGAGTACGTCAAGGCTCTGTATTGTCACCCTGTTTATTTAACTTCTATGCAGAGTACATCATGAGAAACGCTGGGCTGGAAGAAGCACAAGCTGGAATCAAGATTGCCAGGAGAAATATCAATGACCTCAGATATGCAGATGACACCACCCTTATGGCAGAAAGTGAAGAGGAACTCAAAAGCCTCTTGATGAAAGTGAAAGTGGAGAGTGAAAAAGTTGGCTTCAAGCTCAACATTCAGAAAACTAAGATCATGGCATCTGGTCGCATCACTTCATGGCAAATAGATGGGGAAACAGTGGAAACAGTGGCTGACTTTATTTTTCTGGGCTCCAAAATCACTGCAGATGGTGATTGCAGCCATGAAATTAAAAGAAGCTTACTCCTTGGAAGGAAAGTTAAGACCAAGCTAGACAGCATATTAAAAAGCGGAGACATTACTTTGTCAACAAAGGTCCATCTAGTCAAGGCCATGGTTTTTCCAGTGGTCATGTATGGATGTGAGAGTTGGACTGTGAAGAAAGCTGAGTGCCAAAGAATTGATGCTTTTGAACTGTGGTGTTGGAGAAGACTCTTGAGAGTCCCTTGGATTGCAAGGAGATAAAACCAGTCCTTGGTGTTCATTGGAAGGACTGATGTTGAAGCTGAAACTCCAACACTGGCCACCTGATGCAAAGAGCTGACTCATTTGAAAAGACTCTGATGCTGGGAAAGATTGAGGGCAGGAGCAGAAGGGGATGACAGAGGATGAGATGGTTGGATGGGATCACCAACTCGATGGACATAGTTTTGGGTAGCCTCTGGCAGCTGGTGATGGACAGGGAGGGCTGGCATGCTGTGGTTCATGGGGTCATGGAGAGTCGGACATGACTGAGCGTCTGAACTGAACTGAACTGAAGTACCTCCCAGCAGCAGGAACATGCAATGTCTGTCTCTACTGGGACTTCCAATCCTATAAAGGGGAGACACATCTAATGAGCTAAAACACATGGAGACCTCACCCCCGTAGAGCCCCACACACAAGCCTCTCTCTCCCAAAGAAGAGCCTTGAGAAGGCAACCCTTACTCAAAAAGAATGAAAGGCCAATGGTGGGATTTCCAGAATGAAGGCAAAAACACTCTAATTAGCAAGAGGCTCCTTCTCAAAGAATTCCCTAGATACCACTCCCCTCTCCACCTGCATTCATGGCCCCAACCTCCCTCCCACCCATCACATACCCAATATCCTGCTCACACAGGCCAGGAGAGGCAAGATCTGGGCCACTTTGAAGATGTGAATTTCTCTAAAGAAGCAGAGATTGCAGTAGCTGCAGAATATTCTGGGTTGTGTGTGTGTGTGTGTGTGTGTGTGCACATGCGCACACACACCTGCATGTGTTTCTTCCCCTTTTTTAACAGCTCTAATTCCAGCACTGAACTTGAGACTGATCATTATTTCCTCCTCTCATCATCTCAGGATATATTCATACCAGCACAGACAAGACTCCCAATGTCAACATTGTTTGCTTTCCTTTCAGAGTAAGACACATTCTATCCTCCACTATCACACATTTAGAGCAGATGTTCCTAAAAAAGGATAAACCAGGTGCTTAACATATTTTATTCCAAGGGGTAATTTTAGAAATTATTGCAATCAATGAGCTAATAATAATGGTGGTAATGATGAGGCCAAGTTATTATTACCTATTACCTTTAATCATCGACAGCAACTCAATTGGACATAATTAGAGGCATCATCATAAGTAACGTGGAGCAGATGGAAGATGCTGGGCCTTGCGTTTCCAGGACTGAGTGGGAGGGTTAATGATGGAGCAGTGGGCATTAAAAATGGTCCACTTATGTCCAAAATTCACCCTACCTTTGAATCTTCCATGTCCGATACCCACAAAAGCAGAGTTGAAATTATCAGAAGATATAAGGAGCCAACCCCACTGCTTTCAAAGTCCACTCACTAATTGGGAGTGGCAAGACCCCAGTTCTGCCCCATTTCCATCTTTATGGGTTAAACAGTGGCCTTCTTTATTTTTTCTTCTTTCAATTTCATTGACACAAGAAAAACAGAGCAATAGTCTATTGTGTCCTTCTCTCAACCTCCCTCATTCCAGAAAAGCACGCCTCTAGGGTGAATTATTACCTTTTGAAAACATGCAAATGCTTCAGTGAGTCACTTAGCTTTAATTTAAAATTTGGCATGAAATACAGTATGAGCCTATATCACCGGCAAGTCAATAACACCACAAACCAACAATTTCCTATATGCTGTTTTATAGGGGCACAGTTCACAAACATGTAAGACACAGATGTGCAAGGGGTATAAGCTGATGTAAAAAAAAAGCCTGGAACCTGGGGTTTTAGAATTGGGGTTCAGTTTGTGCAACGGCTGATTAATGGGCCATTACATGGGGCAAGTTACTTGTCCTCTGTGAACCTCTGTTCTATCAACTATGAACAGTTAGCTTGTGTTAGCATTCCCCTTTCTGTAAGCCAGGGAGACCTTATGCTTTTCTCGATAAAAGCACTTGTCTCCCTACGCTGCAAATGTGGATTTACCTTCCTGGGTTGGCCACCAACTTTGAGAAGGTACTGTACTGAAGTTATTCCTTTCTCTATCCCTGGTATCTGGCACTTACTAAGCGCTCATAAAAGTGAGTTTTCATATCCCTAAAGAACTTGCAGTCTAGACAGACAGGCAAGACCAACAGTGACAAAACAGAGAGTGACCCAAGGGCCATAGATGCAATAGAGTATAGAGGATTAATATGGCTCACTAGGGTTTCCCAGGTGGTGTTAGTGGTAAAGAACCTGTCTGCCAGTGCAGGAGATGTAAGAGGTGTGGGTTTGATCCCTAGGTTGGGAAGATCCCTTGGAGGAGAGTGTGGCAACCCACTCCAGTATTCATGCCTGGAGAATCCCTAGGACAGAAGATCCTGGTGGTCTACAAAGAATCAGACACAACTGAAGCAACTTAGCATGCACAGATGTGTGTGACTCACTAACCCACTGGGAAGCAGTGGGACTGAACTAGGCTTTGAAGTGAAGTGAAAGTTGTTCATTTGTGTCTGACTCTTTGTGACCCCATGGACTATACAGTCCATGGAATTCTCCAGGCCAGAATACTGGAGTGGGTAAGGTTGTGCTAAAATGTTTACAAAGATAGTCTCCAGACTACCTAATTAGCTTCACCTCTTCATCCTTTGGTTTCATATATGTTAAGTGGATGTAACATCCATCCTCAACAACCATGTAGAGATGAAACACTTCTTTTTTTCTTCTTTTTTATAGATATACTCATTGCTGCTCAGAGAAACAAATACCATATAAATATTATAACAATAATCATACTGAGAAATAAAATAATAATGATGCAAGCATCTATATAATGTTTCACGTCTGTGGTCTTTGAGGGGAGTTTTTATTCAAATATCTCTAAATGAATAAATACATCTGGTTCATAAAGATGTCCAAAGGCACTTTTTTCTACTCATATCCACACATACCTCACTATAGAACTAAAAACAAATTCACTTAGAACTTTTATGGAATCACAGTCCTTAAAAAAATCAGAGTTCTCATTAAAGCCAATAGGAATTTGTTATAAAAATTAATAACAGGATATAAGCTTATAGGATCTTATCAATAATATCTTTACAATCTGTTGGTCTCTTTGAGATGTGCCAAACATAACCAAGATTTATTGATGAAATCAATGTTTGAGGGCATAAAACTTTATATATGTTTTCCTTTGCTCAATTAGTAAATCTCGCCTAAGTTACGAAATTGTCCTGAGATTTCACTTAGCCATGGCCAAATATCATGCTCAAAGTAGATACTTTCATTTGGATTATCTGCTTAAATGTTCTAATTCTCCACTTTACTTCATGGAATTACCGAAACTCAGCCAAAGTAAAAATCTTTAACTAAAAAAAATTTACGTTGTAACTACAACGGACAATGTTCTACAAGTGACATGTGAAAGGGAATAAAAGCATGAATAACAGAAACCCAGATGTGTTAGTCGATAAAGGGAGTGGAAAAAAGAGAAGTCTAGCAAATAAATACAAAGCCCTACAGAATAAGGGAAATGAGAGAAGTAAACTCAGGGTCCTGTGAAATCTCCGATTGAATTGGGGATATGACAAAGGAGCATGGATTCTTTGGTCCACTGGCTCTGGACCAGAAGAGTTAAAAGGGTTGTCAGTGCAGAGAGGAAAGCTTGAGCAATGACAGGGAATCAAGAAAACACAGGGAAAGCAACTAGCATTCCTCTACTTTTCCTCCCAGCAGAGGAATATTGGAAAATAAAATCAGAAAGATAGATTGGACCCAAATTCTTGAGGGTGTTGAATATCAGACTAAATATTTTCAGCTTAATTTGGTTAAGTCATGAAAGACCACTCTAGAGTTGTTGTTTTTTTTTTTTAAAGCAAGTTAATGGCCTACATTAATTTATTATTGATCATTATTCATCCTCTTACATCCAATTGCTCCCCAATCCCTATCAGCTCGACCTTGTACTCTCACTGCAGCACTGTCTTCTCAGGGTCCCATGTTAAAAACCCCTCCATTCCAGGAAAGCCTCTATCATGCTCCCCATCTCCTCCCCTACCCTGAAATCCTGAAACTTAAGCAGAAGTATGATTGCATCATCCCCCAGCTTAAAGTCCATCAGTAGGCTCCTCTTTTCTGGAGGATGAGGTCCAAACCCTCAGCATGGCACACAAGGCCTGTCATCTTCTAAACTTCACCTGTCTATCCAGTTACACCCTCAAACACACATGTCCTGTGCCCCTCCCCTGGCCCATGCTTCGGCCTGGAATTTGTCACTGTTCCATTATACACCATGATTTCTCACACCTCCAGACCTCAGTGTATGTAACCTCCCTGTCTGCCTGGGAACATACTACTGATCCTTGGATATTCAGCTCAAATGTTACTTCCTCCAAAGCCTTCCCTGATAATCTCCAGCCTCACACCCTTTATTCATGTAAGAGCTCTGAGACTCCACTTCTCACATGTCACTGTATTTGTTTACACAACCGTCTTCCCGCTGCACTGGGCACCACCATTTCTCGTTGCTCTCTGCAGTCCTAAGGCAGACGGTCAATACACAATGGTTGGATAAGCTAACGCATATATTTTTTAATCACACCAACTTCCTGAAAATCTCTAAAGCAGAGGAGAGTAGAGAGCTTTAGAAGCATGACTAGGACAGTGATGTATTAGGTAAATTGGATGAAAGACTACAGGTTTGGAAGGAGGCGGAGAAGATGATAGATTCTGCTTTGAACATGGAAAATATGCCTTTGGCGTCCACCGCAATCAGGACCTGCTTTTGAGGCGGCGAGTGATTCTGATTAGACAGGAACAGAGAATTAAGTCGTTCTGTTCCCTTCCCAAGCCTAACACCACCTTCTTTTTGATAACTTCCTCCAAGATGATCCGAATTTCTTTAGTCCTGTCTCTCTTATCCAAATATTTCCTTGAACAAGAACTCAAATGGGCACGTTTTCAGATCCTGTGTCTCTGAATGTGTGTGAGCTCAGAGAGAAGGAAACAGAAAATGATTTGCAGCCTGGCTCTGGGAGGAGAGCAACTGTCAAGGGGGCCGGGATTGTTTTTGTTATTACTGCCTCGCTTTCAGCCCGTGTCTGTTTATTGTTATTGTCTTGTCCCCTTACTGATGCTCAATCCATTTCCTCATCACAAGTGTGAAAGGAAGCCTGGCAAAAGTCCCCCTAGCGAAAGTTTCAAATAGATAACGGATACGTCCTGAGATAGCACGACATCTGTTAGGTATTTGGAGACGTTGTCCGTCCTGCCTTGAAGGATACTTAGGCAGTCAGGCTTCTTTCTCCCTGGAAGGCTATAAAACAGTGGCAGGAGAGTGCTAGCGATGCTTGCTTATAAAAGCCAGTGCTGGGACGCGCAGCTTGCAAAGGGAAGCGTGGCGTTTAAATTTAGCACATGTGCTTGAATTCATATCTACACAGAACTCGAATCAAGACAACACAGAGAAGTATTAATAACATGTATAATGCCGAGATTAGTTGTATAGTGGATCCTTTCATCTGCATAACTAATTTTTACACACCTTTGTTGAGAATTTCAGATTCTTCTCTTTTATTGCAAAGGCTTTTTTAAAAATTCATATCAAACGAATTTTAAAAGGAGCTTCAGGGAAATCCTTATTGCTTCTAGAAACAGCTGGTCTGGTGGGGGTTCCAGTGAAATCCCAGAATCTTTTTCTCCTCCCACAATATTAAAGCTTACCGATGAGGAAATCAACACCAGAGAGAAAGGAAGGGAAGTTGGAGAGAAACATAAGAGAAAGGTGAGGGCAAGAGAAGCTGCTGGATAAATGAGATGCAGTCCTGGGAAAAGAGAGAAAGAAGTGAAAAGAAAGCCTAGGAGAGGAAAAGAAGATGAATAAGAAGGAGCAATTAGATTTTTAATGTAGTTATAAAAGAAAAAAAATACAAAGTATAAAATCTTCTTTAACTTCAACAAGGTAAAAGATATCCTGAAGGAAAGCTACAACAGTTGCAACCAAGACAAGTCATTTAAAAAAAAAAAAAAATCCCATTTGGAAATTCAGAGGTTATCAAAGTAGAAATTAGCAAACTAGATTCCTGGAACAACATTAAAAAAATCAAAACCGAGCTTAGAACTATGCAGGATGTCTGAGAAAAGACAGATGCAAGAAGAGGAGAAAGAAAAATTAGGAGAAAGACAGAACAAGAGAAGGGGAGGAGAGTGAAAGAAAGCCAGGAACAAAAGTTGGAATATTTGCTTTATGAAGTATTAATAACTTGCAAAGGCTTATTTGTCATTGCTGAATTTAGAAATTTATTATCCTATATTAACAAGAGACCAAAACGTCTAGAGTCATTAGCTCAGAGTGTTTTCAAACTACGCTTTCCACGAGAGGACGGTGACCCAGGTTGACAGGCGGTCTCGTTCGGAAAGGGGAGAGGACAGAACCCCACGTCTGCCAGTTACCAGACTCACTTCCCCGCTCATGGCCAGAGAACTCCTCTGGGGGCCGAGGGAGACTTTGAAGTCCAAAGGAGTTTGGGATGGGGAAACGGGAGGGACTATAGAAAAGAGAATGAGAATTTATTATCAGGACCTTTGGGGGGTTTCAGATAAAAGCCCTAAATTAACTCTTAATACTTATGAAATTCTGTGCTGTCACCCACTTTCTTAACTTTATTGCTCTGGTGTTTGCTGAGCCCTTTCCATATCATGAGGGACTAAACCTTGACCTTTGCAATTTCATGAAAATAATACGGGGTGGGGGTGGGAGGGGTGGGGAGATGTGCTTCCAACTTCAGGATGAGTTGAGGAGGCAGGAAAGAGGGCTCCATCACCTACTCTCCTTACAGAGAGGAGAAAGAGAAGAGAGAATCATTTTGGAATTTTGTGAACCATCCAGATTGCTCACCGTGAAGGAGGTTATCTGCCTTCAGGGATGCCTCCTCCCAAACGTCTGCTGCCTAGCCTTGGAAACACAGTGAGCTCCTCGGCTCTGTCCACTCCATCCCCCCAGCTGGCACTGTTGGCCATGCCTCCCGATGCCCCACAGAACAGCTCCTCAGTTGACCTCCTCCGCCAGGTCTTACTTTAGCTCTCACTTTCCCAGGAAGACTTCCAGACCACCCAGATGATGACAGATGTCTTCCCAACACCAGGTCCCCAGAGCACCCCTTGCTTACCCTTCTCACAGCACACACCCAGTCTTTCACCACTGCCTGCTCACCTGTCCCTCCCTCACTGGAATATCAAACTTCTTAAAGATGGGCACAGTTTGAGACAGTCTCTGCTGTTTCTCCAGTATCCGGTACCGTGCCTGGCACTCAAAATACTTTTTGAATGCATAAATGAATGGGCTTGAAAATCAAATGTTGACTCCAAGAGACATGTTTCTCTCCACTTGAACACGGCACTCAAGGTGCTGTCTGCCGGTGTGGTCCCAACAAGAGTAGGGTTTAAAAGGCAGGTTCCTGGACTCCAAACTCAAACACTCTCCCAGTCATCTCTTTGAGCACTAATGTGTGAGTTGCTCTGGGTTCCAAGAGTAAAATGTAATACCTAAGAAGACTTCCCTGGTGGTCCGGGGACTAAAACTCTGTGCTCCCAATGCAAGGGACTCAGATTTGATCCTGGGTCAGGGAACTGGATCCCATCTGCCACAACCAGGACCCAGTGCAGTCTAGTCGTTTAGTCGTGTCTGACTCTTTGTGACCCCATGGACTATAACCTATCAGGCTCCTCCAACATGGGATTTTCCAGGCAAGAATATTGGAGTGGGTGGCCATTTCCTTCTCCAGGGGATCTTCCCAACCCAAGGATTGAACCTGGGTCTCCTGCATTACAGGCAGATGCTTTACCATCTGAGCCACCAGGGAAGCCCCAAATAAATGACACTTATAAGCTTTTCATTTACTATGGAGCACATAAATGATAGCATTTGTCACGGGGATACAGTGGTAAAAACAACAGAAAAGAAAGTTCTAGCCTTCAAGGAGCTTACCTTCCAGCATGTTGACAAATATTAAACCATTAATCACACAAGTGCAAGGAGAGTGTGCAGTGGGCAAACTTACCAAACAAAGGCAGTTTGATCTGAAGTTTGGAAAAATTATAGAGATCAGTAAGGCAAAGAGCAAAGGTAAGAGGAAATTTGGGGAGAAAAGAGAGGAAGAAGTGAGTTCAAGAGCCCTGGGGCTGGAAGGAGTGTGACATGTTTGTGGAACTGGAAGAATGTCAGTGTGACTGAATTCCAAAGAGGGGGAGGAGAATGGCATGGGGTGAGGCCAGTGAGAACGGCTGACAATTCTATGCTCAGGCCTCCCATCCACACCTTAAAACACCCACAGAATGTTTTTCCTTATGTCTAGTTAAGAAATATATAGATACATAAATATATGGATACATAAATCTCCATCTTTATTTTCAGCAGAAGCATAGTAAACATAATACGCATGCGTGTGCATGCATGCTAAGTCGCTTTGGTCATGTCTGACTCTTTGCGACCCTATGAACCATAGCCTGCCAGGCTCCCCTGTCCACTGGATTCTCCAGGCAAGAATATTGGAGTGGGTTGCCAGGCCCTTCTCCAGGGGATCTTCCCAATCCAGGGATTGAATCCAGGTCTCATTATGTCTCTTGCATTCCTGGCATTTTTTGTTTGTTTGTTTGTTTGTTTGTTTACCACTAGTGCCACCTGGGAAGCCCTAATAAGCATATACTTTTATTTATTTGAGATTGTGTGCTGAGTTTTGTTTGGCTGGTTTTGATTTGCTGTTATTAAAAAAAAAAAACTGCTATAATGCTCTCTTTATCAACAGTGCTATATCCTTGGATCGTCAGTTGAATTTAAGTGGAGGGTAGCAAATGGCTTGAATAAAAAGATCAGCAGAAACACAGAAATAATCAGTAAGTTGATGATAAAAGGAGAAAGTCACTATGAGATGAATGAATTAGGTTAAGAATTTATCCATAATGTGAGTCTGTACTACAGATCAGTGTTTGCTACTTTCTGAATCATATTTTCCAGCCCTAGTCCAGAGGAAGTTTTCAAATTACAGCTAGTCTCTGTGTCAAGTCCTGGATATAGCCCTGTATTCTACCTGGATAGATGGGGGGGAAATGGAAACAGTGACAGACTTTATTTTCTTGGGCTCCAAAATCACCGTGGACAGTGATTGCAGCCATGAAATTAAAAGATGATTGCTCCTTGGAAAGAAAACTATGACAAACTTAGCATATTAAAAAGCAGACACATCACTTTGCTGACGAAGGTCTGTATAGTCAGAGCTATGGTTTTTCCTGTAGTCATGTCATGTATGGATGTGAGAGTTGGACCATAAAGAAGGCTGCACACTGAGGAATTGATGCTTTCAAAATGAGGTGCTAGAAAAGATCCTTGAGAGTCCCTTGCTCAGCAAGGAGATCAAACCAGTCAGCCCTAAAGGAAATCAACCCTCAATATTCATTGGAAAGACTGATGCTGAAGCTGAAGCTCCAAAACTTTGGTCACGTGATACGAAGAGTCATCTCACTGGAAAAGACTCTGATGCTGGGAAAGTCTGAGGGCAGGAGGAGAAGCGGGTGACAAAGAATGAGATGGTTGGATGGCATCACAGACCCGATGGACATGAGTTTGAGCAAACTCTGGGATATGGTGAAGGACAGGGAAGCCTGGTGTACTGTAGTCTATGGGGTCACAAAGAGTTGGGCATGACTGAGCAACTGAACAACAGCAGGAAGAAGCAGTTGATGGAGGTTGAAAATTCCTACTCTGACATCCAGAGAGAGGCTTTAGTTCCCAGATCTGACACTTACTAGCCATATGCCTTGGAGCAACTTTCTTAAGCTTCAGTCTCCTTGTCTATTAAAGAAATAAAAATATTACCTCCCATGCAGGGTTCTAAGGATTGATGGAGACAATTCAGGTCCAGCTTGTAGCACCTGTATATTTGTGGAGCACGTGGTAAATGTTAGCTGTTGTTGTTAACAACAGCTGGTTCTCTTCAGAAGGCCAATGTACAATACTAGCTTTCATACTTAATGCTTCCTAGGTCCAGACCCAGGTCTCAGTGTTTCACCTATATTAACTTATTTAAGCTCAAAAACCTATGAGGTAGGCTCTGTTATTGCATTTTTATAAATAAAGAAACTGAGGCTCTTACTAAATGATTCAGTTTATACATGGCAGAGTGAGAGCTGGAACACAGGCAGCCTTATTGTGTTTATGAGCCAGAAATAGCCACAAGGCCAGAACCACATTATGTCAAGGTGAGGAAGGAATACATAGTGGATCTAGTAAACCCCAATCTGTAGATGAGACCACTGAGGCCCAGAGCATTAAAACGATTTGCTTCCAGATCACACAGTTAATTTGAGAAAGTTCATGATCATTAAGAATTTACATGGTGCTTGAACATTTTGGAGTTGTGTCTTACAAGGGAACATTCATTTAGAAGACCAAAGGCATGCAGACTCTTGGACACTAAGCAGCTATTATGCAGTCCAGTTTTATGATTAAAATGTTGTTAATCCCAAAGCATATGGATTTGATTTTTCTTTAAATGTTCACAAGTTTAGAAAGGAAGGGAATAGAGAAGAATCCTGCAGAAAGGAGTTTGAGGTGTTGTTTTTTTTTCCCAAATTGAAAAGGATTTCTTTCTTTTTTTTTAAGTGTCCAATATTGAACAACAATTAGGAGATTTGGCTCTGCTCTCCACACTCACTCAGCTTGTTAATGTCTCAGTGAATTGGACTCTCTTGTCTTTACTACCCTTGAGATTGCCATTGTAAGCAATGGATTTCTTTTGTTTGTAAATAAAACACCAGCTACCAAATAAATCTCTCCATTCCAAACTTCGATAAACAGTTCATTTTTCTATCCTGTTTATAATGACACCTGGAAACTCCCTTCAAATTCACTACTCTGTGTGTGTTGGTTGTTCAGTCATGTCCAACTCTTTGCGACCCCACAGACTGTAGTCCCCCAGGCTCCTCTGTCCATAGAATTCTCCAGGTAAGAATACTGGAGTGGGTTGCCATGCCCTTCTCCAGGGGATCTCCTCAATGCAGGAATTGAACCTAGGTCTCCCACATTGCAGGCAGATTCTTTACCATTTGAGTTACCTGGGAAGCCCATCAAATTTGCTACTAGGTGCACTCAAAGGAACCGTCTGGGATGCAGAGTTGAAGTTTTGCCACTAGCATATCAAACAGTGTGTTCAAGTATAAAGAGCAAAAATGAATAAAAGTTAAGAGTTTTAATTCTGGCCTTCTGTCTAACCTGTGTGTGACCATCAAGTCCTTTTATCCACCTGGAGTTGGCTTCCTGATCTATGAATGTGGCCCTAAACAATTACCTTCTTCACATCTGAATTTCAGTGAGATTTGAGACAGTGGATGTGAAAGCACCATCTTAACATTTAACATTACAGAGTCTTCCAAAGCATCATTTGCTCTGTTCTTCCCTCAGCCTCCTCCTCCTTTAAGATGCAGTTCAAGTGTCATCTTCCCCTCTCTGAAGCCTTCTCTGAAGCTTCTATCTGTTCACATAACACATCACTTAGTAACAATCTGGTCACAGCTCCGTCACTCCATGAGACCACAAACCTTGTCTCAGCCATCCTTTTCTTTTCCCTTCTTTTCTATCCTCCAAATAGTCACAAAAGGTTTTGGTGTTTGTTTTTGTTTTTTTTTTTTTTTTTTTTTTTTTGAGCACATCCTCTGCATTTGCAGGTCACAAGAGTTGGAAATTAAAAGATGACAATAAGTCATCCCTAACCTCAAGGAATTCACAGCCAATTAGGAGCAGCAGAAAAGGAAGCCAACTATCACAATAAAGGATGGCAAAGTCAGACCTGCCTGGGTGCTCCAGAGGTTAAGTAGATCCTTGACTGCAAGTATTCTTCTCCTGTGGCTCCTGAAGGCAAGCTGTAACTTACATTCATTCACTTTCGACAGGTTCTCTGATAGATATCAGCATCAAATCTACCCTTCTAGTCCTTTGGAAGGAAGTTTACCATCACCACCCACCATGCACCAGTGATGTGCTCCAGGCATTTCTCTGAAATTCCGGTGACCAAATAACTTTGGCACCGCTGACCACACACCCAGGTGGTGCTACATATATAGACCTCATAACCGCAACTCATGAATCATTCCCTTTGGTTCCATAAAGAGGGAAGCCAAAGTCGCCTCTGGCACCCTCCATGAGTTACAGGTCCAGCGCAGAGGAGCTGCAAGTTGAAGTCTTAGCTACTTCAGGCCATGTTTCTTTGCATATTCATATTGAGAAATAATATCAATTCCTTACATCTGTAGAATGCTTTACATATTATCAGATACCTCCATGTGTTCAGTCGCTCAGTCGTGTCCAACTATTTTGCAACTCCATGGACTGTAGTCCTCTGTCCATGGGATTTTTCAGGCAAGAATACTGGAGTGGGTTGCCATTTCCTACTGCAGGGGATCTTCCCAACCCAGGGACTGAACCTGCATCTCGTGAGTCTCCTGCATTGGCGGGCAGATTCTTTACCACTGGGCCACCTGGGAAGCCCAAATACCTCCATACCTATTTTTTAAAACCTCCAACTGAATTTTATTTCTATTTCTTAATTAGCTAGCTAATTTGGCTGCTTCAGGGTTTTAGCTATAGCAAGAGGTCTCTTCATTGCTGTGTGAGGGCTTACGTGCCCCATGGTCTGTGGGTTCCCCAACCATAGATCAAACCCACCTCCCCTGCATTGGAAGGCAGATTCTTGGCCACTGGACCACCAACAAAGTCCCCTTCCATACCATATTTAACCCTAGCAAATACTCATTGCAATGGATAAACAAGGATTATTTTCTATGTTTTATAGGCAAGAAAGCTGAAACTCAGACTGAAACCCAAGTTTGCTGACCCAGAATCGACTGTTCTGCCAATTACACCACAGCACAAGACATGTGCAGAGGCTAAAAGAAGAGGAAAACTCCAGCACTTACATTGCCCCTACTTTCCACGAGTCAGTTGAGCTTGAGTCGGCAAGCATTACATTAGACTGGGTCACCACCAAGACACCATGCTGGGGGCCAGAAGAAGGTGAGAGCAAGATCATCCAATTTCCCAGAAACACTTGTCTCATAAGAGATAAGCAGGCAATGAGCTACAAGGAAGGGCAAAATGAAGTAAGAGCTGTAAAAACATCTGAATGTTTGTGTGTATGTGTCTGTTTGTATAAATAAATGGATGTAAGTACAATGTACAGGCAGAAGTCAAGGGCTTGGGGAGCACAAAGCAGTGGGAGATTATGTTCCTCCAGCAGAGTGTGAGATGTTTTCAGGGGGCAAGGGCTCTAACGCTGACAGTTCGTTGCTACCACTTGGCTTGCCATCAAGGAGCTAGTCAGCTAAGACACAGTTCATGCACTCGGGTGTATGCAGTAAGCTGCAACAGCAATTACCAAGACAAGACCAGAGAGCTGAGCATCCGTTTAGCTCTTAGGAGCTTGCTGCTGCTGCTAAGTAGCTTCATTCGTGTCCGACTCTGTGCGACCCCATAGATGGTAGCCCACCAGGCTCCGCCATCCCTGGGATTCTCCAGACAAGAACACTGGAGTGGGTTGCCATTTCCCTCTCCAATGCACGAAAGTGAAAAGTGAAAGTGAAGTCGCTCAGTCGTGTCCAACTCTTCACGACCCCATGGACTGAAGCCCACCAGGCTCCCCTGTCCATGGGATTTTCCAGGCAAGAGTACTGGAGTGGGGTGCCATCAGGAGAACAAGAGGCTTCCACTCTGTTTATCAACAGAAATTACTTCAACGAAAGGAGAAATTACAGAGGTCCTTTATTGATGTGGCTGACTTCATAAGCTTCATTAGAAAAGCTGAAGATCAGATTCAACTTCATTAAATAAGAATGTCTTAGTGTCCTTGAATTTCCTCTTATAGACATTTTAGAGTCACTGATTCATTCATTTCCCAAATATTTACCGATTGCTCAATATGTGTCAGTCACAGGGTTACACGCTAAGGATCCAGTAACTAACAAAAAAGACACAATCAGGTGCCTTCGTGAAGCTGACAGTCTGGAACATAAAGATGTGACCTAAACAACTTCCTTCATATAAACACCAAATCACAAATTATAATTGAGTCTGTAAAGGAGGGTACGTGGTGTCATAAATGAGTAAAATGAATATTTAAAACTAGTCATGGATTCAGGGTGACACGATGTTGTGATCTGCGTGCTGAATTGAATTAAATTAAATCAGGCAAAGGGAAGGGAAGGATATGGGAAGACACTGGGGGCAGAGGAAATAGCATACAAAAAGCCTGTGGTGAATGAGTATTAAAGAAATGGAAAAAAGACCTGGAAGGAGCAAAAAGAGCAAGTATAAGGGAGCATATGAGAGAAAAGGCAGACAGATTTATGGAGATCAAGGTGATGGGTTTTAAGAGGATGGACAGAGTGGCAAGATTAGACTTAGTCTTGTCCCCAGATCAGACCCCACAGTGGATCAAACATGGGAAACAGATCAGAAGGAGGCAGGTATGGATAAGGGGGGTCCAGTTTGAGGTTCATTGCATAATCTAGCTAAGAGTTAATTGGAAATTAGACTACAGTGGTGGAGGGAGAGAGCAAAACAGGTGGATGAATTCGAGAGACCTTGAGGGCATATACTCAACAGAGCCTTGGAATGCATCTGGGGAGTGAGGTGAGGGTGCCACCAAGGATGGTTTTTATTACAGTCACTCACTCACGATAAACACAGTGAGCTTTTGATGAGTTTCCATCAAAAGTTCACTATATATAGGTCACTTGATACAGATCACTAGCTATAACTCTTATTTCATTCACTCAAAAAAGCAAAATTAACTAGATGGATGTTGAAGGCGATCCCCAAGACAGAGAACACTGAAGGAAGACCAGGTCAATCTGAAGCTCGTTGAATTTGAGACGCATTTGAGGTCTCCAAGTGGAGACATAAAGTGGATGAGCAGATATATGATCTGGAGCCCAGGGGAGAGATCTGGCTGCAATGGCAACTAAGCTTTTGAATAGAAAGCCTTGGAAGAACCAAAAGAAAGACAGCATCCATTTATTTGATATGCATTGTGCCAAGCCAAATAATGTGTGAAGAAGGCATAAAAACTGGGTGGCATTCTGTCAATTATATTAAAGCACTGGTTTCTAATCACTCTTTGGAAGAAATGTGTATCACTACTGAAGCATTTATTACACACTATGGTTATTTTCATGCCTGCCATATGTAATACAGAAAATGTTGGAGGAAGAATAACAGAACAAAAACCTCCTAGTAAATGTTATACTGAGAAGGAAATGGCAACCCACTCCAGTGTTCTTGCCTGGAGAATCCCAGGGATGGGAAGCCTGGCGGGCTGCCGTCTATGGGGTCGCACAGAGTCGGACACGACTGAAGCGACTTAGCAGTAGCAGCAGCAAATGTTATACTTTAAAAAATTTATGTATTTAGCTATTTCACTCCACATAATTATTTTCTGCTTCATATATGTTTTTATATGTTTCAGTGGTTCATTAGTACTGCTAAACAGTGTTCCATTATATAGATACATTACAGTTTGTTTACTCATTTCTCCTATTGATGGATATTTGGTATGTTTCCAGTTTTCAGATATTTTTATTATTCAATTCTATTTCCTTTGTTAGTTCATTAGCTATAATGTTTTAAAATTTTTCATTTGTTGTTTTAGGGTTTAAAGCATGCATACTGTCTTATCACAGTTTATCTTCAAGAGACATTATACCACTTGGCATACAGTAGAAGAACCTTACAACAGAGCTACTCATTTCCTTCTTCCTGGTGTTTGTGCTATTGTCATGCATTTTATTTTTACACATATCATAAATACCACATTAAATTCGTATTATTTTTAATAGCATTTAAAGATATTTAAATCACAGGAAAATTTGTTATTATTTTATAGGCTTTTCATTCTTTTGTGCAGTCTCCTGTCTAGTATCATTTTCCTTTGTTGCTGTTTAATCCCTAAGTCTTGTCCACTTCGTTGCAACCCAATGGACTCGTAGCCCACCAGGCTCCTCTGTCCACGGGATTTCTCAGGCAAGAATACTGGAGTGGGTTGCCATTTCCTTCTTCAGAGGATCTTCCTGACCTAGGAATCAAACTCACATCTCCTGCATTGGTATGCAGATTCTTTACCACTGAGCCACCAGAGAAGCCCTTAGGTTTGAATTATTTCATTCAACATTTAGTTTAAATTATTACATTCAACATTTCTTGCAGTGCAAATCTTCTGATAATTGTTTTGGCTTTGTATATTTGAAACAAGGTTTTTTTCCCCTTTTTAAAAATTTATTTTTAAGTGGAGAATAATTGCTTTACAATGTTGTGTTGCTTTCTGCCCTGCAACAATGTGAATCAGCCATAAGTAAACGTATGTCGCCTCCCTCTTGCACCTCCATCTTTTTATTTTTAAAGATATTTTTACTGGATATAAAATTCCAGGTGAACAGGTTTTTTTTTTTTCTTTATTGTTTTCAATATGTTGTTCCCCTGACTTCTTGCTTGTATAGTTTCTATACAATCTGCTGAGAAGTCTGCTATCATTTTTGTGTTTGTCCTTATGTATCTTGTTTTGTCTGGATGACTTCAAAATTCTTTATCATTCCTTTTGAAATACTATTATAGCTTGCTTTTCTATAATTTTCTTTATGTTTCTCATGCTTGGAGTTTTGGGGTTTTCTTGGATCTATAGCTTTAGCGTTTGCACCACATTTGGGAATTATTTAGCCATTCATACATATGTGTGCTCCCTTCTATTTCAGAGCTCCTATTGCACTTATTACATTAAGTTGCTTGAAGTTGTCTCACAACTCACTGATAATCCATATTTTGCTTGTTTCCTGTGTGTTTGATTTTAGATCATTTGTACTACTGTCTTTCAGTTTTTTAATCTAATTTTTTGCAGTGTCTAATCTGACATTAAACAAATACAATATATTTTTATCACAAACATTGCAGTTTTAACTTCTAAAAGTCTTTGCATGTCCCAGGAATGTGCCTAATTGATCCTCCAGCTTTTTAAAAATTTTTTAGAAAACTTTTGGCTGCACTGGATCTTCATTGCAGTGTGTGGGCTCTTCACTGTGGCACATGGGCTTTCTCTATTTACAGAGCAAAGGCTTTTATATTGGCAGGTGGATTCTTTTCCCACTGAGCCACCTGGAAAATGGAGAAGGCAATGGCACCCCACTCCAGTACTCTTGCCTGGAAAATCTCATGGACAGCGGAGTCTGGTAGGCTGAAGTCCATGGGGTCACTAAGAGTCGAACACAACTGAGCGACTTCACTTTCACTTTTCACTTTTCACTTTCCTGCATTGGAGAAGGAAATGGCAACCCACTCCAGTGTTCTTGCCTGGAAATCCCAGGGACAGCGGAGCCTGGTGGGCTGCCGTCCATGGGGTCGCACAGAGTCGGACATGACTGAAGCGACTTAGCAGCGGCAGCAGTAGCAGCACCTGGGAAGCACTGCCTCTAAGTTAAGGCTAATTAAGCCCCACAACTGAGGCAAGACTCTTCTGAGAATTTTTGAATTATGAATGATGAGGTTTTCCAGTCTGGCTGATAAGAACAGGCTCATTACTCTGCTTAATATTTCAGCAGGACTCTGCAAATCAATTTGTTTTCTATGCAATTCTTCTTTCCTTGGTACTCTGCTCTGTGACTCTAGTGCACACATCTCACCTCTGCCTCTTCAACTCAGAGAGACCAACAAACTCTGCCTGGTCCCCCCTCCCTTCACTGTGGCTAATGATAAGCGTCCATTCATTGGTTTCTCATATCTAAGAGATCACTGCCTTTCCCCACCTGATACCTAATCTCCTGAAAATTGTTGTTTCCTTTATCTTGTCTGTTTTTTACATCTAAAAAAAAAATATTTGGTTGTTTCAAGTGGAATGACAAACCCACTCCTTGTTTTGCCACCTTAGAAACAGAGGACTTTTAGTAGACTTTTAAGTCTGCCTTTGTTTTTGATCAATTCATTACTGAAAATCCTAGCTTACACAAGTATGTGATTGCGAATGCTAATTATAAATATATACTTTTTCTATTTAGCAATAGAAATTCTCAAGTAATCATAGCCAAAAATAATAGCAAATTCTATGTTCTAGTCTCTGGTATAAATGAAGAATTGAAATACAATAAAACTTTTTGGTTGACCAAGTTTAAATAAATTATTAATTCAAAATCTGCAAAGAAAACATATTTCTTTAATGTTTTAAATTTCTCTTCTGGAGAGTAATGATTAGAAGTTTGAGACATGAAAGTGAAAAGTAACAACACCTCTAAATTTTATTTTATTCAAATTGGCTTCATTAATAGCATTCTTTTCAATATGTTACAGCAATGTTGGGAAAACATAGCAACTAGGGTGACTAATTTTGGATTTTGCTTGCCATAACAACATCTTCTGGAACATCTCTGATATATTTGACATGTTGAAATATAGCATTGGTTTTCCAGGCAGTTTTAAATTAAATTTGTTAAGAATGCTAAAAATATCAGTTAAGTAGCCAAACTTGTTACCCATATGACATCTGTAGAAATATTTTCCAAGAGAGATTCTTTCATAACTGAAAATATGAATCTCATTTGTGAACTTCTCTGCTCTGCTTAGTATTTTCTCTTCCAAAATCTAGGAATTTCAGAATGATAACAGTAAATGTCAATGGTTAACCACAATCCCTGGACAAAATACTTTCAAAACCAGTTACCTAGTAAATTCTTTTAAAAAATTAAAAATAATTTTAAATATTTTAAATATATTCATAACCATTAGCAGAAGTTTTTGATATTCCCAAGATTTATGATGTATTTTTAAATGTTTTGAAATGAAGCCATTATCAATAGACTAATAATTTTATTAACTCCTATATGCTTTCCAATATATATTGCCTTATCACCTACAATTATTTTTTAAAGCTTTTTCAGGTTAATTTATATCGACTAATAACTTTTCTTCCTGAGTCTAGGAAGAAATTTAAAACTATGTTAAATTATAATCTCAGTAAAATTAATACAACTGAACAAGTCCTCTGTAAAATTGTCTTACCACAATTACCTGTCATAAATTATAAGTGTTAAAAATATCAGGACTTCATCAGACTGGATTGCAGAATCCAAAATTGAATATAATGATGTAATAAACATTGCTATGGAATATTCTTCAACAATACACATCATCAATAAACAACAGAAAAAAATCTTTTTTCTAGCAATTATGTGAGCTAGACTTTTTTCTTTTTACCACACTACATATTAATACTATAAACTATTAAAATCTGATAATAACAAAAGCTTACTCAATGATTACAAAACTTTGTAAAAAATGTCACAATAACTTTTTTTTCCCAGTGAAAATATTTGAGAATTTTTATCAACAAATTTGGCATACTGTATTGCCAAGTAGATTTTCATCTCTTAATTTTGAAGGTTTGAAATTTCATAATAAAAATACACTGGAACCTGGGCCCTGGGCTGGATAGGGTGGGAGGTGGGAGTGAGGTTCAAGAAGGAGAGGACATATGTACACCTATGGGTGATTCATGTTGATGTATGGCAGAAACCAACACAATATTGTAAAGCAATTGCTCTTCAATTAAAAAATAAATTTAAAAAATACACTGGATTCTGTTATTCTCATTGTATTTTTAGCATTTGATAAAGCTGTATTTTCAATAAACTTTACTATAAGCTATTATTTTAGAATAGGGTGAATGATTTTTCTCAATATCATCAGTTTACATCCAGGAGTTGAAACTGAGCATGCAAATTAATTTTTTCTTCTAATGAAAAACCAATATGATTTATTGAGCAATCTACACTAGTTAGAAGTAAATACCACAATTGTTATAAACACAAAAACTGTCATATTTTAAACTTCCTTTCTGAAAAATGCACTGAACATTCATAACTGAAATTTGGTAGAAAGTCCCGCACTCTTGCTAAGAGCAGAGAAAAAATTTCTCACTTTACTTCAAAACTATGGACTATGGTAATAAAAAAATCAATACACTTGGGAGCCCCTATTAGACTGATAATCAAACTGGCTGCCTTATTTTATAAAATCAAATGAGAAAAGTAAGCAATAAATTATAAACACATTTCCACCCAATATGTATATATGTCATGTCTCCTTCAAAGGTATCTCCCACAAGGCTCACAGCGGCTGACCTAACATTACTTACTACGTGTGCAGTTCCTAAATAGAATCCTTGCATTGCATTACTAATTTCTATCCTATTCTTTTCTGTTGTACATTTCCCTCTAAGCACAGCCATAGCTGCATCACATAAATTTTTATATACTGTTTGCATTTTCTTTTTTTTAATTTATTTATTTATTTTAATTGGAGGCTAATTACTTTACAACACTGTTGTGGTTTTTGCCATACACTGACATGAATCAGCCATGGGCGTACATGTGTCCCCCATCCTGAATCCCTGTCCCTCCCCATTCCATCCCTCAGCGTCATCATAGTGCATGGGCCCTAAAAATATTTTCTAATTGCCCTTGTGATTTCTTGACACACTGATTGCTTAGAAGTCTGTTATTAAATTTTAGAATATTTGAGTATTTTACAATACTCTCTCCAATAACTTTCTGTTCTTGATTCTAGCTTAAATCCATTCTTACCAAAAGAACATACTCTGAATAATTCCAATTCTTTGAAATTTGTTAAGCTTTGTTTTATGGCTCAGAAGGTAGTGCATCTTAGTGAACATGTGCACTTGAAAAAAATGTGCATTCTGTTACTGGTGGGTGAAGTGTTCTAAGCATCACTCTGCTAGTACACATCTTCCATAGCCTCACTAATGTTTTGTCTACTTGTTCTATCAGTTACTGCATTAGAGTGTTAAGTTCTCAACCTGTAATTGTGGACTTGTTTATTTCTCCATTGAGTTGCAAGTTTTTGTTTTATGTACTTAAAAATTCTGTTTAGAAGAACAATATAGATAGGATCAATATTTGCATGCAGAAATAAGCATGTCTCTTCTTCCATTGGGCTGTTTGAGTTGATTCAGCCTCATTGATTTGGGTTATTTTATTGCTATAGTCAGGTTACCCAGGTGGCACTGTGGTAAGGAACTTGCCTGCCAATGCAAGAGACATAAGAGACCAGGGTTTGGTTCCTGGGTGGGGAAGATACCCTGGAGGAGGAAATGGCAACCCACTCCAGTATTCTTGCCTGGAGAATCCCATGGACAGAGTAGCCTAGCAGACTACAGTCTATAGAGTGGCACAGAGTCAGAGGCAACTGAAGTATGCACAGAGGCACACAACCTTTGGTGCAGCACAGACTCAAATTCCTCCCGCAATGGGCTGCTGTTACGTTGTGTTTAGTGTGGGGTGTGGAGTGTTGAGGAGTTTTCCTCAATGGTCTTACTCCACTCAGCTTTCAGCAGATGCTTCAGCTCTGTGCCACAGATCCATCTGTCTTCATGCTCCTGACCAACTGCAACAGTAGACAGCTACTGCTCATTATTTGGGGCTAGACTCATAGTGGGGGTTCTTGGTTCTCCTGATCCAGATTTGGTCTTAGACAAGTACTGTGCACCAGGGCCATGGGGACTGAGCATTTTGGGTGCTCCTTTCCTTATCACCATGGTAGCAACTCTGCCTTATGTTGATGTGGTGGAGGTAGGAGACGGGGCATTGGTGGTAGAATCCCTTGTTCCCCTCTCAGTGATAAAAAAAAAACGTCTGCTTTGTATCAGTGCAGAATCCTAGATCCAAAACAGTTTCAAGCCCTTTGTCCTGATCTTGAAACCTTTTCCTAGGTATGAGGGAGAGCTAAGAAAGTTAATAGTGCTTTATTTCTGTGCATCAGCGGGAGCTGATCTCTACCAATGAGCACTCAACCCTCACTCCTGCCCAGTCCCCAGTCTTTCTTTTGAGAACCCACTGGATATTAGTATAAAAGAGTTTGTACATGAGTGTAAATTCTCTTGTATCTGGGATTCCCACTTATTCTAAACTATCATATGAATCCATGCTCAGCCTTTTAGAATTCATCAAAATGTCAGTGATCTTCTCCCCTTTTATGGCAGCCACTTCTTCCCATGCTATGACAAAGGTGGAAGAGTTCATGTGTTTCTTCTCCTTGGAGAGACCCATACTTCTGAAATTCTATTTAACTGGTTGCTTTGTTACCTAAACTCTATTATTAATTTTAAAAAATTATTTAGTTTTGGTTTGATTATTTAGTCTTAGCCCATTAATAGAGTAGAAGCAAAGTTATCTTGCAGCTTTCTATATCCTAAACAGGAGCAGAATTCTAATCTACTCAATACTATTCTATTCTCTTCTATTTCAATGATATCTCAACAATGCTGGAAAATACATTATACACATTCTATTTTATTACACTCAATTAAAAGGTATGCAGGTCAGGAAGCAACAGTTAGAACTGGACATGGAACAACAGACTGGTTCCAAATAGGAAAAGGAGTACGTCAAGGCTGTACATTGTCACCCTGCTTATTTAACTTATATGCAGAGTACATCATGAGAAACGCTGGGCTGGAAGAAGCACAAGCTGGAATCAAGATTGCCAGGAGAAATATCAATAACCTCAGATATGCAGATGACACCACCCTTATGGCAGAAAGTGAAGAGGAACTAAAAAGCCTCTTGATGAAAGTGAAAGAGGAGAGTGAAAGAGTTGGCTTAAAGCTCAACATTTAGAAAATGAAGATCATGGCATCTGGTCCCATCACTTCATGGGAAATAGATGGGGAAACAGTGGAAACAGTGTCAGACTTTATTTTGGGGGGCTCCAAAATCACTGCAGATGGTGACTGCAGCCATGAAATTAAAAGACGCCATCCTTGGAAGGAAAGTTATGACCAACCTAGATTGCATATTGAAAAGCAGAGACATTACTTTTCCAACAAAGGTCCGTCTAGTCAAGGCTATGGTTTTTCCTGTGGTCATGTATGGATGTGAGAGTTGGACTGTGAAGAAAGCTGAGTGCCGAAGAACTGATGCTTTTGAACTGTGGTGTTGGAGAAGACTCTTGAGAATCCCTTGGACTGCAAGGAGATCCAGTCCATTCTGAAGTAGATCAGCCCTGGGATTTCTTTGGAAGGAATGATGCTAAAGCTGAAACTCCAGTACTTTGGCCACCTCATGCGAAGAGTTGACTCATTGGCGAAGACTCTGATGCTGGGAGGATTTGGGGGCAGGAGGAGAAGGGGACGACAGAGGATGAGATGGCTGGATGGCATCACTGACTCAATGGCCGTGAGTCTGAGTGAACTCCGGGAGTTGGTGATGGACAGGGAGGCCTGGTGTGCTGCGATTCATGGGGTCGCAAAGAGTTGGACACGACTGAGCGACTGAACTGAACTGAGCTGAACTGAAAAACAACTACAGAAAGTGACCACCAAATTTAAAATTTCACAATTCATGAATTAGTCCTGACCTGAAAAAAATGGATATAATGGATTCTTAGAATCAAGGTCAAAAATTTCCTCCACACAAAGCATTTATTTCAATAACATTATCTACATATTATTCATCTCAATACCAGCAACTCTTCTGTAGTTCTGAAAACAAAGTATATACTCAATTATACAAAGGAATAGACTGCATAAGAAAAGCTATAGCTGGATCAAAGTAAGATTTGTAGCACTATCTAAATCTGTAAGAGCTAATTTACCATTAGAGTTGCTGAATGTAAACCAGGTAACATTCACTCTTATTAAAAAAAAAAAAAAAAAAAAAAACAGATTCTGGGGCTTCCCTGGCAGTCCAGTGGTTAAGATGCCACACTTTCAATGCAGGGAGTGTGGGTTCAAACCTTAGCCAGAGAACTAAGATCCCATATGCCATGCAAAGAAAAAAGAAATGAAAATCAGATTCCAATGTCAAAGGACAAACTTACCACCGATGAGGACTACACACAGAAGTTCCAAAAGTGTTTTGAGAAATACATGCTAAATGAATATTTCCCCAATGTTTCCATTTTGATTGGGATGACACTCTATAGAGATTGTTTTAAGGAACAATGTCTTTATTTCACAACCAGGTCTTATAACATAACACAGGAATTTTGGCTAAAGACTAAACTTACAAGGTCAGTGTAACCACAAAACTAAGAAGAAAGCAACTGGACACATGGTCAAGAGTTAGGATAAAAGTTATGGTGGGGTCTGCAGATTTGGAAATCACATGCACACACAGCCAATTAGTGTAGCTAAGAAAATGGCTACTTAGGGAAGCAAGCTGAGAAGGCAATGGCACCCCACTCCAGTACTCTTGCCTGGAAAATCCATGGAGAGGAGCCTGGTAGGCTGCAGTCCATGGGGTCGCTAAGAGTCGGACACGACGGAGCAACTTCACTTTCACTTTTTACTTTCATGCACTGGAGAAGGAAATGGCAACCCACTCCAGTGTTCTTGCCTGGAGAATCCCAGGGACAGAGGAGCCTAATGGGCTGCCGTCTCTGGGGTCACACAGAGTCAGACACGACTGAAGTGACTTAGAAGAAGAAGAAGGGAAGAAAGCAGAGGATCCAGTGAAAAGCTTACAGGGAGAGCACAAGCTACTCTGTTTGAGTATGGAATTAAAACGAACAAAGAAGGGGAGGAAAATTGAGACAAAATGGGGAGAAAAGGAAATATATGAGATCTGAGGGAAATGTTCAGATAAACTTGTTTGAATTCTTGTAAAGTGCTCATAATTTTATATATTATCTGTAGCCTTCTATTTTAAACATTTTCTGGCTCTACAAAAGTCACAGACCATGGAGTGGGGCTGACAAATATACCAGGTATCAAGGGTTATGTAAACAATCTTTGGTGCCTAATTTACTGTCATGAACATTGTGGGATGCGGGAATCATGATGGCGGCTGGGTGTGGGTATTCTCACTGTCAGCAGGGAAGATTCATTGCCTCCTTCTGATACTGGGACCCCAAGAGCATTTACTAAGACAGATGACTTGGTGACAGATACTCCAGGCTGAAAGTTAATATTTAGCCTGGGAAGATGAAACTTGAGAACATCAGAATGGTGCCCCTTGGTCCCTGGGCCAGTTCCTTGGTCCCTGCTGTCCAGAAGACTGTCTGCAATGATGAAGCCAAGAATAAGTCCTAGAGGCCTGGAGTATCACATTCAACATCAGCCTTGGAGATCAGGAAAGTGACCAGTCATCCCGGCCTCCCTGAATAATTTTGTTTTAGCTAGGCAGTGTATTGAAAGCAGAGACATCACTTTCAACAAAGGTCTGTATAGTCAAAGCTATGGTTTTTTTAGTAGTCATGTACAGATGTGAGAGGTGGACATAAAGAAGGTTGAGCACCGAAGAATTGGTGCTTTTGAATTGTGGTGCAGTAGAAGACTCTTGAGAGTCCCTTGGACAGCAAGAAGATCAAACCAGTCAATCCTAAAGGAAATCAACCCTGAATATTTACTGAAAGGACTGTTGCTGAAGCTGAAGCTCCAATACTTTGGCCACCCCATGTGGCAGAGCTGACTCATTGGAAAAGACTGTGATGCTGAGAAAGACTGAAGGCAGGAGGAGATAAGGGCAACAGAGGATGAGATGTTTGTATGGTGTCACTGATTCAATGGACATGAGTTTGAGCAAACTCTGGAAGATAGTGAAGGACAGGGAAGACTGGCATGCTGCAGTCCATGGAGTACAATTGAGCAACAACCTGTCACCCATGAAGGGATCAAATCTCTTGGCAGTCTACTTATATTTTTGCCAGTGCCACCTCTTAGGTTAATGGGTTCCAGAAGTGTATTCACTCCCCTCTGTCAAAATTATGGTGGTGGTTTAATCACTAAGTCATGTCCGACTCTTGCAATCCCAAGGACTGTAGCCTGCCAGGCTCCTCTGTCATGGATTCTTCAGGTAAGAATACTGGAATGGGTTGCCATTTCCTTCTCCAGTATATTTTCCCAACCCAGAGATCAAACCCAAGTCTCCCACATTGCAGGTGGATTCTTTACCATCTGACCCAGCAGGGAAGCCCAAGAATATTAGAGTCGGTAGCCTATCCCTTCTCCAGAGTATCTTCCCAACCCAGGAATCAAATCGGGGTCTCCTGCATTGCAGGCAGATTCTTTACCAGCTAAGATAGCAGGGAAGACTATGGAAATTATAATTCCCTTTTATTTACTCTAAATCTACCACTTTTGAATATCTAGCATTTGTGTTTATTGAACAAATCTCAGTTTATCCTCTCGATCCCATCATGACTTGATAAGCTTTGTTTTTATCCAAACACAGCCTTATCTTTCCAAATGAAAGATCTTTTTGTTGAAGATTGAATCTTTACAGCTATCTCTTCCCCCACCACTTCCTCAATCTGTTAAACTGTGTGGATAAAAAAAAAAAAAAAAAAAAAACAGGGGTGGGGGGGATCCTAATGACATAAGCTAATATTCTTTTGACAGCCATAGCTACCCTACCCTACCCTTTTCTATTTCTCCATGGAATTGAATTGAGCAACAATTTTTTGCTCAGCTTCAGTACAGAAGGTATCTGATTACAAGAATGACTTTCTCTTAAACTGAGAAAGCTAAACTGTTACTCTCTTATCAAATTAAGTCATCCTTTAATCTCTGATAATGAGATTCAGATTGAACAAATGCCTTCAGTGTGATCTAGTCCTTTGAGAAAACAGTATTACCTCTGGATATTTAGGTAACAGAACCAGCAGATGCACTGGGTATTATCTTTCAGAGCAGTCCCTCTGAAGGACCTTTCCTTAGCACAGAACACATCTGAAATCACACTTTTGGAAATTCCTTTAGAGCCACTGTGTCAATTCAACTAGCAGGAAATCCCATTGCTTCATCACTGTACTTCATTTTTGACTAAGATGTAAAATAGCACTTAGGTTTCAGAGTTCATTTTTCATCCAGTTTCCAAATGAATTGGCCAGTTCTTTTTTTGTTGTTTAATCCACCTTCAAAGTAGGTCACCACTGAGGACTAACCCTTCTTAGCAAGCCTTCCATAGACATGTCCATCAGCAACCATCCCTGGGAACCTCGAGTAAATAGTCTCTGTGCTGCCAGGAATGTAGGTACCCATAAGATAGATCCCAGCTCTTAAAGAGCTTGCAGTCCAAGTAGAAGCAAAACACAGGTACAGTATGAAAAATGCTGGATGAGTAAGATATGAGAGTTGAGATGAGTCTGGGCTAAAGTTGTCTGAGAAATGTTAGCAAGAGGAACGGGACTCATGCTTAGCCCAGAAGGACTGGTAGAGCTGGATGTGTGTGCATGTTCTTCACAGGGCCAAGTATTCACATAAATTGCAGAGACCACTTCAGCTAAAAGAAAATCAAGTAGGAGACAAGTTCCACTACTGAACTGCCATTGCTTTTGAAATGTCATTTTACCTCTTGAATTCTCCTTTTAATCATAGTACCCAACCTTCTGCTTCAAAATGGTCACCTAAACACCTGGACTTCCTTCCTTCTTTGCTCTAACCCAATGAGATGACTTGAAACACTGGCATGCATACTGCTATTTGGCACCTGGAGTAGTCTTTTAATACTCCCTTTTCCTTTATGACAAAATTACTTTCAGTAACAGTCACTGTTTCCTTGGATTGGACCATAGCTTAAAACAAAGAATTAATTTATAAACACGAAACTTCCATTTCAAAATACTATTGTAATTTAATAAAAGATTTCATGCACAAACTACAATTTGCACTTACAATAAAAGATGTTATGCCTCACAGTTTGCTCTGTATATTGTTGTTTTAAGTTGAAACACAAAACTCGGAATGGTCACACAGAATGAGACAATGGAAGTCACTCAAGTTCTGTTTCTTTATCTTCACAATACTGCCCTGTCGATGGTTATTTCCAGTCTACTGGTTATATGCAGGAATATGTAGCACCACAGGAATTGGAAACACAAGTGATGCCAAAATCAAGCTTGAATGATTCCAAAACTTTATAAATTTACTCTTGAAACAAACATGTGTGGCTGAGTCCATTTGTGTTGGAACCAACTGTATAACTGGGAGGTTTCCAAATTAACTTCTCTGTAGAATCCAATGTTTGTTAGACAATAGTAGTAAAAATGTGCTTATTTGAAACATACATATATTTTATTAAAACTCTACAGTAACCAATGAAATTGTTTAGAACTTTTTTTTTTTTTAAGATACTTTTTTAGGGGGTAGGGAGAACATTTTATCACTGATCTTGGTGATAATAAAAACCAGACTTTCTTTGGGTTGGTCTTTATTATTGTTTGTAAATTCTCTACGGCAATGTACCACTATTGCCTACCCCCTGAATGGAGCTCTCCAGCCTCCCCGTCTTTAGTGTGCCAGTGCAGTAAAATACAAAAGGGAAAAACCCGTTAAAAGCACTGGTAATGGGAGTAATGGTCCTTCTTTTAGAAATCCTAGACAACAGGATCATACTGCCTAATAAACTAGGATGCAGGAAGCCACAGCTCAGAGCAGGTAGAAGAGGAAGGCTGCCACATGCAGTTTTTCATGGCAGAGTGTCTGGAGTGAGCAGGAGTAGAGGGAATGGAAGAGGAGGCTGAAGTAGTGAATGAAGAGCCTCTGCAATTCTGCTGAGTCAGCCTGATCCCATCCCTTCTCCAATCACTCTGCCCCATGCAGCAGCAGTGTCTTCTCCTGGATCATAGACCTGAGATGTGCTCCCAAAGGAATTCAGCAATGTGCCTAGGAGGGCTCTGTGTTCCACATGAGAGTGGGTACCCAACATTGACTTTCTTATCTAGTCCCAGCTGAGGTGGAGGGAGAAAGCCTGACAGCCAAGATCCCCAGAATCTGAATCGCCATCTCCTTCTGGAAAGGGGCCCCAAACCACAGAGGAAATCCTGGATCTGCTTTTATTAATCAACCTAGTTATTCCTTCTTAAATATGAACTGCAGTCAAGACTTCTGGGAAACTTACAAAAATCCAGCTCTTCAAAAGAGAAGGAACAGAACAGAAGCAAATACTGAGAAACAAGCAGAAGGAACCTAAAGAAAGAGAAACTGACACCCAAAGAACTCTAATGCATAGCCTCAGAGAGGCTTAAGAGAGAGCTTCCATAAAACAAGAGTGGTGATTATTTTTTTAAAAAGACATCATCAGAGAACAAGAATGAGTTCATGGAAATGAAAACACATTATTTAATACAAGGGCTGAAAGTTCAAGAAAACTTTCAGAACATAAGTTTCTTAAAAAGACAAAGAGAAACTATAAATGACAATTGTATGTTTAACATGTCAATGTTCTACTTTTCTCAAAATACTTGCTATTGAACTAGTGAAAATATTAATTTTGGTGAGAGATATATAAGAATTTAAGAAACAAAGCACTGCTGTACGATTCTCTAGATGTCTGTACTTTATCATAGAATCAGAGAAGATTAGTGCTTTTTAAAAAGGGTGGAAATCAGCTAGATCGGTAGTTTTAAAAGTTATTCCATTGAGGACTAGAATCTGACAACATTTTCTCAGCAGGTTTAAAGGGAAACTGAGTGAACAAAGTCCCGTGTCCTTACATCTAATTTAAACAGGGTGGTTTTTGTTTCATCTGGTTTTTACACTGGGATTCTATGTAAAAATTCATTTGTAAAGCAGTTATTTGCTGCAGAGCTTGGTGAGGCATGCAGCATTCATACTTGAGTGTTTCCTGTTCAGATTACAGTTTAAAAATATTTGTTCATTTATGTAGAAATACTAAGCAGTATGTAAAGAGGGCAGAAAAACAGGACCACTGGTAGTGAGGCTCTGTCATCCCAGGCATCTTGAATGGGGCCCAAGCTTGCAGTGCAACAGAACAAAAGCCCTACACTAAACCAGATTCCTCCTCATTAGAAGGGTTTATCCTCCATCTGTTGTTTCTTAGGCAAGCTCCTTGGGAATCTCACCCAATATCCCAAACGGCTGACTCTGAGATCACATATGGTCCTCTTCCTGAGAGGAGTTCTGATACATTCAGTTTTCTCCATTTTATTTTATTTCCATCACTGTTTTAACACCTCATATAGATGGATATCCTGAGCAGCTATTCAGCTGGCCAGCCCTATTACGTGGCTCAGTGCATTTAACAGAAACGTTTGATAACCACTCATCAGAATCAAACCTCTCATTTGCAACGGACAAAAATGAGATCTGGAAGACAGAATCACTTAATCAAGGTTCTAGGTGTCCCTATTAGAGTCAACATAACTGTCATGCTTTCTAATAGTTCCACTCAGGTATGTTTTTCCTTCTCAAATGGATGTCAGCTACCTTGATTAAAGCTCATGGCTTAGATTCTTTTTCTAACTCCTTCAGCACCATATTAAGAATAAAACAGGGGTCCAAGAAATAGGGCTTCCCAGGTGGCATGGTGAAGAATCCACCTACCAATGCAGGAGATGTAAGAGATGTTAAGTTCAATCCCTATGTTTCTCTTACATCTCCTGGAGGCTGGGAAGATCCCTCTGCTGGAGTAGAGAATGTCAAAGAAGTACTTGTTGGCAAAGTTTTAAAATATGTATGTGTTTATTTGGCTGTGTCAGGCCTTAGCTGCGGCAGGCACGTGGGATCTTCATGCATCGTGTGGGATCTTCAGTTGCAGCACACAGATTCTCTCGTTGTGGTGCACAGGTTTAGTGGCCCCATGACACTGCAATGCCTTGATTGCATTCTCAACCATCAGTTGCAAAGATTCTCAACCACTGGACCACCAAGGAAGTTCCGTCAATTTTTAAGTTGGCTTTTAGAGAGAAAACAGACCTCCACTTTCAAGTAGTATTCAGCAGGATGTGGTAGCCCAACATTTTTGTTGCAACAATTTGGGGTAAAATAGAAAAATAATATAAAATAATGTTTTTGAAGACATTGATAACTATAGAACCAAAAATAGCAAAATTGTCCAAATTTCCAGAGAAGAAATATGTCCTCTCTGGGACTGGCTGACAAATGCTGGCTATTTTCTATGCAAATGGTGTTTGCCACTCATGTGTGCTCAGAGAGGTAGAGGTCATTTACTAAGAGAAAGACAACCCAGATGAAATCTGATAGTTGCACAGACTATGTTGAAGGATTGAAATATAGTCAAGCCCCATATTTCCCACCACTTTTCCCAATAAGACATCTTGATGAGGTTTGGGGAAACACAAAGGCTGGCAATGAAATCAACAAGCAGCCCCCCTCTGCTGGCAAGTACTGAGAGAGGGAACTGGTTGAAAGCGGACACGAGGGAAATTTTGGTGGTGATGAGTATATTCTAGAACTTGTTTTGAGGGTGATTACACAGATGCATCTATGCTGATGAAACCTGCAGTTCTCCTCCTGTAAAGGGAAAGACCCAGTTCTTTCCTCTATTACTCTCACATGGAAGATTTCACTTCTATTTTTCTTTGTGCTTACGTTTTATTGGAGTATAGTTGCTTTACAATGTTTAATTTCTGCTATACAGAAAAGTGAATCAGCTATACGTACACATATTGTGCTCAGTCGTTCAGTTGCATCTGACTTTTTGCTTCCCCATAGATTGTAGCCCACCAGGTTCCTCTGTCCGTGGAATTCTCCAGGCAAGAATACTGGAGTGGGGTGTCATTTCCTACTCCAGGGGATCTTCCTAACCCAGGGATAAAATCTGCGTCTCCTGCATTGGCAGGCAAATTCCACACCATTAGAGCCACCTGGAAAGTCCCACATATACATATATCCCCCCTCTTTTGGATTTCTTTCCCATTTAGGACACCACAGAGGACACTTCACTTCTGACCCTGAAGACAGAGTAATGAGGGACAGAGAGACTGGGGAAGATTGCTCTGGGCATGTGGCATTTGAGTTGAGTCATTAAAGATAAGAATGGAGAAGCCATACTACTCTTTAGGAAAAGCAAGTGGCCTGGGGGGCAGGGGACTGTTGCCTCTTGGGAACAGAATGGAGATCAGTGAAGATCAAAGGAGAAAGTGGCAGGAGTTGGGTTGGAGAGACCACCAGGGGGCAGATTTTGCAGGCGCTTGTAGTTGATCATAAAGTATAGATTGTTCTTTTTTTTTATTTATAAGGGGAAGTAATTAAGGTTTATAAGCAGAGAAGCAACATGATAGAACCTATGTTTTAGATAAAGTACTCTGGCTAAAGTTTAAGATTAGTGTAGAGGAGAGAGAACAATTAAGAGGCGATCACAGTAGAGAGCAGACAGTGGCATAGGTGTGGGTGATGGTGGTGTTGTTGGGGGTCAGTGGAGATGTGAGCAACAGGAATGGCCTTCCCGCTTGCTAATGAATAGATGTGTAGAATAGAAGAAAGTCTGCCTCCTCATTCATCAAGTACTCGATTCCCTAGACCTCCAATACATCACTTTCTCCTAGTTTTCCTTGTATTTTGCAGATTTCAAAGCAGTACATCAAAGCTGTATATTGTCACCCTGTTTATTTAACCTATATACAGAATACATCATGTGAAATGCCGGGCTGGATGAAGCACAAGCTGGAATCAAGATTGTTGGGAGAAATATCAATAACCTCAGATACGCAGAAAACACCACCCTTATGGCAGAAAGCGAAGAGGAACTGAAGAGCCTCTTGATGAGAGTGAAAGAGCAGAGTGAAAAAGCTGGCTTAAGATTCAGCATTCAAAAAGCTAAGATCAAGGCATCCAGTCCCATCACTTCATGGCAAATAGATGGAAAAACAATGGAAACAGTGACAGACTTTATTTTCTTGGGCTCCAAAATCACTGCAGATGGTGACTGCAGCCATGAAATTAAAAAACACTTGCTCCTTGGAAGAAAAGCTATGACCAACCTAGGCAGCATATTAGAAAGCAGAGACTTTTGTCCATCTAGTCAAAGCTAAGATTTTTCCAGTAGTCATGTATGGATGTGAGAATTGGACTAGAAAGAAAGCTGAGCACCAAAGAATTGATGCTTTTTAACTGTGGTATTGGAGAAGACTCTTGAGAGTCCCTTGAACTGCAAGGAGATCAAACCAGTCAATCCTAAAGGAAATCAGTCCTGAATATCCATAGGAATAACTGATGTTGAAGCTGAAACTCCAATAATTTGGCCACCTGATGCAAAGAACTGACTCATTGGAAAAGACCCTGATGCTGGGAAAGATTGAACGCAGGAGTAGAAGAAAACGACAGAGGATGAGATGGTTGAAGAGCATCACTGACTCAATGGACATGAGTTTGAGTGAGCCCTCTGAGTTGGTGATGGACAGGGAAGCCTGTTGTGCTGCAGTCCATGGGGTCACAAAGTGTCAGACATGACTGAGCAACTGAACTGAACTTCTCTTATTCTCATTCTTCTGTTATACCCTAAATACTTTCCTTGATTTCTTCTCTCATCTACCCATTCCCTCATATTCTCCAAAATGTCTCGTACCTTTTCCTCTTCCTTCTACAAATTTTCCGTGAGTTTCTAAAACAGAGGCAGCAGCTCTTTGACTGCCTCAAGTCCCAGATGTGTAGCTCTAGCTCAGACCACTTCCTGATAACAGATCTAATTACCCATTAGATAGCACCACTTGAATGGCACACCAAGAGCTTCGAATTCAACATGTACTTTAACTAAGTCCACTTCTCAACTTTCCCCTAAATTCCCTCTACTGCTTAACAACATAACTTTTCATCTAATCATCCAAGCCAGAAACTTGAGGGCTATTCTCATTTTTTCTCATGTAATATCTAGTCAGTCACAATTGTCTTACCAGTTTCCCCACTTAATACCATCCATATCTTTTCCCAGCATCCACCCTCATGGTTACTTCCCTAATTCAGATATTTGTCCTCTCTTGTATAGGTTCTTTCAAATATTTCAACTAATTTCTCTTTCTCAGTCCTATCTCTTCTAGTCCAATCCACACTCTTCCTGTTGACTGGTCTATTACACAATCCATTCTTACTTTTTCTCAGCTTAGTTCTGTTCCCTCTGAGATCAAATGCAAGTTGCTTATATGGTCCACCAGACTATCTATAATCTACACCCTGCTTGTAGCACTCACCTCATCTCCTGCTACTTTTCAATACATACTATATGCTACAGTTATGCTGAATTGTTGACTTTCTCCAAATTGTCCATATTGTTCTATGCCTGAAGAGGCAGCCCAAACATTTCCTTCTCTGAGAAGTCTCCATCCATCCTCACAGATTTGATCAATTTCTTCTTCATTTCAAAATTTTACTTTGGGCATTTCTCCTGAATACAACTAATTTTACACCACACAACAAATAATTGTTTGAATGTTGTCTTTTATTCCTATTCCCCAGCTCCTAATCTTCCCACATCCCTCCCATAGGCAACCATGTGTTAACTCTGTGTCTTTACAATGCATCCGTATTGCTATGCTGCAGCAAACATGTTGCTTCTAACAGTTCACTCATCATATTCCAAGGCCCTCACACCCACCACATTCTATCCATATATTCTCCAACTGATGCACAACCAGAATGCCTTCAGTTCTTTGCTGCTGTACTAAGGTGCCAATGAAAATACTTGTCAATGTTTCTCTCTTCTATAAATCAGCTGTAATTTGGCCTGCTAAGTGTACAAACAATCCAGATAGACAGATTTTTTAAAAAGCTTCATTTTTCAAATCAGACATGCCACCTTTTTCTTCATTCTGACTCATAAGTCATCAGCTGCCTGATGCACCCATCTTTTTTAGGTTAGTTAGCACACTGAATCTCCCAAGCTGATTAACTGGTTAACTCCAGTTTTTGCACCTGCAGAGCAGTGACCCCTGCAAGATATCCGTTCTGTGTTTGACATCTCTTTAATTTTATTAGTGGTTTATGGACAAAATCACTTGACTGAAAACTTTTTCAAGTTTAAGTTATTTGGATTCACAAGAGCATTTTTCTCCCTATTATAAATCAATGAACCTAGTCAAGATTAACTGCCTACACGTGAGCTTCAAAAGAGCCTCTGTGGCCAGAGTTGAAAGAAACACATAATTCCATAACACACTAAATACAATCTGATCAAAGTTATTGGACCTGGGTCCTTAATGCTCTACTTCCTCATTGTCATACAATCTGATTTCAAGTAGTCTGAATCTAAAACAGATACTACTAGACCTCAAAAACTCTTCTTTTGGAAAAAAAAAAATCATCATTTCTGTATCCCGACTGGTCAACATGTGTAGTTAGACAAACCTATACTAAACTCTGAGCTAAAAATTCCTAAACCTAATTTGTAAAATTCCATATGTTTTAGGAGTTAAAGCAAAAAGAAACATCTCTAATGAAGCAATTCAAACAAGAACAATTTATATACAGAATAATCATGGACTCCTGGAAGCAAAAGGAACCATAAATCCTTTAGATATTATGGAGTGAGGAGGGGGTGTTTAAGCTCTTGGAATTCAGAGGAGGTGCCAAGGGGCATTTATGTGAGAGTTGAGAAAACCAAGAGAGTGGGACTCCCCAGAGCACTCCTCTTATTTTGTTGTATATTTTTAAATTTTCTGCTTTTATGTAAGAGGTGATTTGAAAAAAAAAGCTCTGCTCCTTAAAAAGAAGTTGAAAGTCACCAATCTAGCCTAGTCTTGCACACAAATCAGTTCTTTCTACGACATCCTTGACAAGCAGTAATCCAATACCTGCTTAAACACTGTTGCCATTGTGAGTTCACTAAAGCTGGGGCCAAGCATTCCCACATTGGATATCTAGGGTTCTTGGGAAGGTCCTCCCTTCTGGAGTGCCAAATTTTACCTCTCTATAAATTCTAAGCCCTGGTTATGTCCTCTGGGGCAATACAGAATTTCTGTCTATTAGATCTGGCCTCCACATCCCTTCAGACCTTGAAGTATGCTATTTTTTTTTTCACATTACCCATCTTATTTACATAGTAAGACTCACTTCAATCTCAGAATCACACATCCATGCACCTATTTCCCTTTTGTTGATTTCACTTAAACTTAAATGTCTGTTTTATTAAACAAAGACTGTAAATAAATATTTACCATGTATGTTACAGCTTTTAACAGAAATTCATCCACCCTTGTCCCCCCAGACATTTATTACAAATACATGTATCAATATAATGGAAAATAATCTGAAAAGGATTATTATATATTATATACACACACATATACACACACATATATATGTAATGAATTTCTGTGCTGTACACCTGAAACTAACACAATATTGTAAATCAATTAAAAAAACTATACTTCAATTAAAAAAAAAGCTTTTACAAAGAAGGTTTTTGGAACAACAACAACAAATACAGGTATCAAAACAATCCTGGGTATATTTTGATACTACTTGCTGTCAGCACCCACAATACTTCAATAATTAACACAATTTGTGACAACATTCACTGTACATGCCCCTTTAGATAATCTAAGCTGCAGCTCCTTTACTAAGCAAGATGGACTGAGCAAGCCATTTCTGTTTCTCTTTCTTGAGAGTTCTACTTTTCAGAAACACATCCTTCCACAGCCATCTGACATTTCTTGCCATGCTTTTATCTTGTAAACCTAAATTCTATTTTAAGTGTTCCAGGTTAAAGCTTAAATGATAGTGACTTAACAAGAGGAAAAAATTGTACTGTGTTTTTCTCCTATTATCTGAAAACATAATGGGTGTACAGATAGTGAATATATTCTTACAAATATCAGGGTCATGCTTACCAGCTAGAATTCTATCTAATGAATGGGTATATTTTGTTATGATATTTAATGAAGATATGAACATGAGTAGAAGGTTGTTAATTTAAGGTAGGTGTGAGATTCACTAAAATTAATTACTCTCTGGTGGCTATGGAAGCCTTGTATTTTTTTTAGATAGTAATCATTAGACATTTTAGCTCTGGAAGTCCAGCTTCAATGTTGCACAAATTTTGCCATTCCGCTAACACTGGTATATTCCGTGCATCCATCATTCTCCTAGAATTACTTATTCATTAATATTAATTTTTGTTATGCACCTAGCTGGCAGAAAAGTGTCTTTTGTACTTAAGCCCATGCTCTACTTTCAGGATACATATTCTGTTTTCATAATTTGTCTGTGGATATTGCCATCTTTTCCTGTGACGTGAACTATTAAATATGCTTGTTTTTTTGCACACTAACCAGATCCACTTCCTTTAAATGTGTAGCTTTTAAATCCTGAGTGAAATATTTCATTTTCTCCATGTTAGTTGCTTCCTTGCCTTGTCAACATAGCACTTGAGATTTGGTCATTGTCTTTCTGTCTCCACTGCTATACAAATATGCATCTTGAAGATGTGGATTACAGCTTCCTTTATTATTCTGGTACCCCCAGAGCATGAACCCAGCACATTATACTACACACTCACTCTAAATTCATTGGTAAATTCAAGGCAAGATATACGATTTTCTACACAAGAACTAAAAGATGATAGGCAATAAAAACAGACACTAAACTCTGCGCCTTAAATAGGCCTGTCAGTCACAAGCAAAAATTCTCACTTTTCCAAAATCCACACTCTGGGCCCTTCAAAACCGCCCTTTCTTCAAGACATGTAGAACAGTCAGCAAGGCCACCTGAGGACTATGATGAGGGAAGTGTTTTTAAAATGTGTTCCCCATCAATACAAACCAAACCGAGAACTAAAAGTCAATGAAAACCCAGCCATACAATTCCACTGGCAAGATCGAGACCTCTGATAGGGCCCTCTCAAAAGAGCAGACTGTTTGGGCACCTGCGGAGACCGAGTGCCAGCACCATGGAGTGCTGTAACCAGTAGACTCATTTGAGGAGTCAGGATCAGATGCCAAGACAGGTGGGAAAATAAAGAGTAGGTGTTTGACTCCTGGCCTTGCTGGATGAAGGAAAAGCGTAGTTATCCAGTTGATTGTGGGTGGTGACATTTTGAGAAAATTAGAAACAAAATCAGACTGTTTAAAGTCTCAAGCAGCAGGGAACCTTGGAGAAAGAAGGTGTGAGCGCCATAAAAAGCCAAAGGTAAAGGAAACAAATTATACCCCGGAAAAAGCCACTTGGCTCCTTCCATTTTGAAAACGCTGGCAGACTAGAGTGTTAGAGAATGAAACTCAAATGCAGTGCGTGGTAACTCTCCAACCCCGGATCCACAGAACAAACCTTCACCTACACACACACACACACAAAATCCTGTTTAATTTGAAAAAAAGCCTGCCAACCCTGGATGAAAAGCATTCTCAATGGCCTCGAGGAGGCAGCTCTCAGAGTGTGAGAGCTGGTAGCTGAGGACCTAGTGCTGGTAGCAGATGTTGAGCAAGATCAGCAGCAACATCACCCTTCACTTCACTGAATGTCATTCCCGTTCATGGCTTCAGTTCTTGCCAGTGTGGCAATGACTATCCAGGTCACGTGTTCAGCTGTGACCTCCCCTGAGCTTTAGTCCCACGTATCCAATTTCTACTCTACATCTGCACAAAGATGGCACAAGGGTATCTCAACACCCCCATGTGCAAATTGAACCTGTCATCTTTTCTCACACCTGGTCCTCTTCCAGAATGCCTGTCAGGAGATGGCTCCCTCATCTATTTAATCGTACAAGCCAAAACCCAAGAGTCACTGTGGATGCATCCTGTGCTGTGCTGTGCTGTGCTTAGTTGCTCAGTTGTGTCTGACTCTTTGCGACCCCGTGGACTGTAGCCCACCAGGCTCCTCTGTCCATGGGGATTCTCTGGGCAAAAATACTGGAGTGGGTTGCCATGCCCTCCTCCAGGGGATCTTCCCAACCCAGTGATCAAACCCAGGTCCCCTGCATTGCAGACAGATTCTTTACTGTTTGAGCCACCTAACTGCTGAATTTTTAGCATCAAGCTTCATCAGTCTTCACCAAGTTCTCCATTCTGTCCACTTATCGTCATTCATTTTCTACCATCACCTTAGTCTTTCTCAGTTACCATCTTGTTTCATCTTGACTACTATTCTAGCCTCCTAACAGACATCTCACACTCACTCTTAACACTCCAGACTGTTCCTTATATAGAGCTTTACAAATCCTTTCATGTTTTTCCATTGCTCTTAGGCTAAGGAGCAGAATTATTATCCTGGCCACAAAGATTTTAATAGTCTGGTCCCTACATACTCAATATCAGCAATATCAGCAGAACTCTACTTTTTATTCTAACTTCACATCATACAATTTCTTTCACCTCTTGGAATACATTGTCTCTTCCTGGAACAGAATCTTTGCTGCAACAATTGCTTCTTAAAATTCTCTTCTGAGCTGACCCATTCTCACTCTTCAAATATCACCTTAAATGTCACTTCCTTAGGAAAGCTTCATGGTAATGCACTCAAACTGGATTGCATCCCCTTTTTATGCTATCATAGAACTTCATACATTTCCTTCCTAGCACCTCTGACAGTAGAGGAATATGTGTCTTTTTGTTTCACATTTATTTCCCCTTCCAGGCAGACTATAAGTTCCATAGGTGTGGTGACCACTACTATTTTTGTTTTTGTTTGTTTTTAATCACTGTGGACAAAGCTGTTCCCCAGGACCCAGATACTGCTCAAGTCAGTTCAGTTCAGTTCAGTTGCTCAGTCATGTCCGACTCTGCTACCCCATGAATCGCAGCACACCAGGCCTCCCTGTCCATCACCAACTCCCAGAGTTCACTCAAACTCACATCCATCGAGTCAGTGATGCCATCCAGCCATCTCATCCTCTGTTGTCCCCTTCTCCTCCTGCCCCCAATCCCTCCCAGCATCAGAGTCTTTTCCAATGAGTCAACTCTTCGCATGAGGTGGCCAAAGTACTGGAATTTCAGCTTTAGCATCATTCCTTCCAGAGAAATCCCAGGGCTGATCTCCTTCAGAAAGGACTGGTTGGATCTCCTTGCAGTCCAAGGGACTCCAAGAGTCTTCTCCAACACCACAGTTCAAAAGCATCAATTCTTCGGCATTCAGCTTTCTTCACAGTCCAACTCTTACATCCATACAAGTCACAGGCATTCAATTAATATTTTTCTACTGTATTAAGGAATAAATGGAAACTGATGCCCAAAGGCTCCATGTGTAAGAAAGCCAGTGGGCTGCCATCCCCTCGTTCATTCACATAGTAGCTCTTGTTTGAATACTGAACACCGACTGACCGCCTGATGGCTTGTTGACTGAGACTGTATTGATGGACTGAGCAAGTTTGATCTGTGCACATCAATTTGGGCCATGAGGAACCTTAGCTAGGTGGTTAATAACCTATCTTTCTTCAGCTTACTCTTCTTCAGTGTCCAGCTGGGTCAACACAGTCAAGCCACAGAGTGATAAAGCCTGATTCAGCTCCTCGTGTCTAAGCTTAGGGAGATTATGGTGGTCTTGGCCTGGAGAGGAGGAAAGGGGACTTGAGCTCCACACCTGCCTTAACAGCGAGGTTGATTACAACTGACCTGTGGAGTGTCTATGCCTGTAAAGATGTGAGCAAGAAACCTGGTTATGTGGGTCAGAGGTCATCCTTAAGAGGGTACAAGAGTTAGTTGTGCCAATAAGGGCAGGGCTCCTAATTTCTTGCTTGGCATCCCACATGTGAGCCACCTCCTCAGTGACATTTCTCCCTTCACACCATGACAGGAAGCTACCTGGATAACTCAGGCCACAAGCTTTCTATTATGAAGGAGTTTGGACTAGTACAGTCTCAAGAAACTTCATAAGTTGGATATAAAATAGGTTCACCTGATAACTACATCATCTTCTACATGAGGAATATTTAAAGTCGCAAGTGTCTAGGCTGAACTGAGATAAGAACCCATAAAATGCATGAAAAGATCCAAATGACTAGTGTCTGCAAATGAATCCCAAAAATATTTTCTACACTCTTTTGGTATGTCTAGGTCTGATCAAATCAGGAAAACCAGATGTTAAGAGAGAGAAGAAAGACAAAAAAAAAAAAAAAGAAAAAAGAAAGAAAGAAAGCACCACAAACAAATTGTCTGACGATTTTACAAAAACAAAAATGAAATTAGATCATTCATTTCTCAAAATTCCACAGTGCCAATTCTGATCTAAGTGGGGCTGCTTATCTGAAATTCTACAATGATCATAGTTAAGGCCAAATCCCCTTTCCACAGAAGATGTAGAGAGCTTTGCTTTATTTTGGTAATAATATTAACTAATACACTGGAGCATTTTAGAATTTATAAATCATGGTCACATGCATTCTATCACTGGGGCTGTTCAAAATTCTGGGAGGTTGTATGAGAACATGTTATTGCCATGTTAATAGTGCAACTGAGGAAACTAAGACTCAGAGAATTTTACAAAGGATAGTGTATTACTTTTACACCTGAGACTTAACAGCCAAATCCTGTCCTCTTTCCATTACTCCACACTACCATTTTCTTTGTTTTAGTGTACTGTTTAAAAATAGCCATTGATTGAGCTAAAAAAAATCTGTCAAATATGTACATTTGTGTTATGAAAATAATGATTTATCAAAGTTATCACCAAACAAAAGTTATCAACTTTCTGCATTTTTCCACTGTTTTATAATTCAGTGTTAATTTGGTCTACATAGAGCTTATAATAAAAACAACAACTCCTGCTACAGAAATGTGAACTATGAAACCTAAATCTGGTCTGTTTCTACTTCTGTGTGTTTGGGAGATAAGTTAATAGTTCCTGGCCAGTACGTTTCCATTTTGGTTCGTTTAAAAAGGTTACGCCACTGTTTTCTTTCTAAGATGAATTTTTGCATTTTCATTTTTTAAAATATTTTTATTCATCAAGCAACTGATCAAAAAATATTTACTCTCAGTCCTATGCTGGTATCTGAGGCAGACATGGTTGGATAAGGGCCATTGTACTCACCAGTTGTTTAAAATGGCATGGGAGGCTGGGCACACCAGAAGCCAGCAGCTCACAGCAGGTCCACGGGTACCAACATATTAGGGCATCGATGCTGAATACAGGGAAGGGAGAGGGAGAGCGAAGAGTCAGCAGAGCTGCAGGAGAGAGGAACTAAGCTATTTGTGGAAGTTAGAATCTCAGCCACTTGCTGAGCGAGAACAGAAGTGCCCAGCAAATATATAACCCCGACAGTGGGACTTGGGCCATTAGGTCAGTTTTGTTCTCACTGGTACTTCCGTTGTCTTCCTTTACTATCTGAAGGATGGCTGAGGGCTATAGAAGATGTCCTTGGACAAGATTCTTTTTCATTGGCTGACTATGAAACATTTTCTTTTACAACACTTCTACTTCCAAAATACATAGGTAATTATCTTCTCATTCACTCTCCTGACCAGGCCCAAAAAAGTAGGGCAAAGCAGGTTATGTCTCTTCTTACGGGGAGGCTGACATCCTGGGGATATGCACTTGCATGTTGTCATCCGGGGAACAAGCCCCCTTCTTGTCTTCTTTCTACTCTGGGCTTTTGCTCCATTGACAAGAGTGTGTGTGTGTGTGTGTGTGTGTGTGTTTGCATAAGCACACTTGTGTGATTTGTTTTGAATTATTTCATTATAATATTCTCTTAGTCATTATAATGTTCTTATACATACTTCTAAATGGTGGAAACAGAAGACACAAACATCACAGAAAACTGAGTGTAGAATCTTGAGATTCAATGCAAAAGCCTCACAGTTTCCCCCAGGTTCATATACAAAACTAAAAATCTTGTTCATAACTACATGACACTTTATCCAAAATCTTAGTTCTAGAAACGTTCCAACACAGCTGGACTGTTTCAAGGCTGCAAAGAATTCCTAACAGCACCTGTCATTGCCAGATTTGGGTCATCTCTTCATAAGTACAAGTTGATATGTGAAGTGGAGACCTTCCCCCAGAGCCCCCCCAGTTTCTTAGACTATTTGGATCCCTACTTATCGCAAGGTTGAAAATGAAAGTCACTCAGTCATGTCTGACTCCTTGTGACCCTATGGACTGTAGCCTGCCAGGCTTCTCTGTCCATGGAATTATAACCTACAATATCTTTTACTCTGCTCTTTTCTCCAGGAGACACCTTCCAGGATCATACCTGTGGGAAAAACACTGGACTTGGCTCATTGGGAATTCCATCCCAAGAAACAATCCCTGGCTAAAGGCCAGCCTTAGTGGAAGGTCACTACTTTCTATCTGGATCCCCTTTATTTACATCAAAACCCATTAATCTGAATCTCTTTCCATCACCAGAAGTTTTGTTTTCCAGCCAATGGTCACATATATCCCCAGGCAATTGCTTTCATTAAGTGTGCCTCTTCCTGGCTACCCAATGACTTCTGCTTCTAATTGGCACAAACTTCCTCCACCTAAAGAAATTCTGCCCACTTCCCACGAGGGAACTGATGAAGGTCACTACAAGGTAACTCTGTTTTTCCCTGTCTAAATATTTGGGAGAAATTTTTGTGCAAAAGACACCATCAAGAAAGTGAAAAGACATCCCACAGAATGGGAGAAAATATATGCAAATCATATATCTAGTAAGGGGCTAGTATCTTGAATATATAAAGAAATCTTACAACTGAATAACAAAAAGAAAACAACCCAAATAGAGAAATGGTTAAATGGTTTGACTAGAAATTTCTCTAAAGAAGATATAAAAATGGTCAATAAGCAAATGAAAAGATGCTCAACATCATTAGTCATTTGGGAAACAAATCAAAACCATGAGACACCACTTTATACCCACTAGAATGGCTCTAGTAAACAAACAAAAAAGTAGCAAGTGTCTCTGAGAACGTGGAGAATCTGGAACCTTCAAACATTGCTAGTGAGAATGTAAAATGGTGCAGCAGCTCTGGAAAACAGTTTGGTGCTCCTCAAAAAGTCAAACATAAAATTGGTATTCGATCCAGAAATTCAACTCCTAGGTAAACCCAGGAGAATTGAAAATAAACAAACAAAAATTCAAACAAAAACTTATTACACAAGTGTTCACAGTAACATTATTCAATGTTAATGAATGTTAATGAATGAATGAATTCAATGTTAATGTTAAGAGCCAGAAATTGGAAACAACCCCAGTATCCATCAACTGACGAAACAAAACATAGTATATACACATATGAGGATCAGTCATGTCCAACACCTTGCGACCCTGTGGACTGTAGCCCGCCAGGCTTCTCTGTCCATGGAATTTCCCAGGCGAGAGTACTGGAGTGAGTAGCCATTTCCTACTCCAGGGGATCATCTTCTCGACCCAGGGATTGAACCCACGTCTCTTGTGTCTCCTGCATTGGCAGGTGGATTCTTTATCACTGTGCCACCTGGGCATCCCATTAGTATATACATACCATGGGACATTATTCAACCATAAAAAGGAATTAAGTACTGATACATGATATAACATGGATGAGCTCTAAAAACTTTAAGTAAAAGCAGCCAGTCACAAAAGACCTCACAGTGTTTGATTTCTTGATATGAAATATCTACAATAGACAAATTCATAGAGACAGAAAGCAGATCAGGTCACCAGGGGCTCAGGGAAGAGGAAAATGGGGAGCAAATGCTTGATGGGCACAGAGTTTCTTTTCAAGTTGATAAAAATGCTCTGGAATTAAATAGTGGTAACAGTACATTACATTGTAAATGTACTAAAAGCCACTGAACTGTGCCCTTTACAGTGGTTAAAATGGTGTATTTTATCTAAACATAATAAAAAATGTTTTAAAGAAAGAAATTTAAAGAAGTACAATAAAAATCAGATGGGACTAAAAGTGCTTTCTTATTCATTTTCCAATTTGTTTTCTTAGAAATCACCATATATAGGAAAAACTACTCTTTGGAAATTCAGGCATGTGATGAGCTTAAAAACAAAACAAACAGACAACAAAAACAACAACAACAACAAAAAACACAGGGATTTCAGAGTTGGTTCTAGCCTTGAATTTAAGAGCAGCATCACCCTGGGCAAGTCTCTTCATTTCCCTGGGCTCTGGTTACCTCAGATGACACCCTGATGTCCACCTGCCCAACGTACGGGCGAGGCCTGGTCTGGATCCAAGAACTACATAGAAAGGCCATGAGTCAGTTCTGAGCCTGACTCATCACGAGACGGGTTAATGGTAAAGTGGGGGGTGAGGGGTGGGCAATCCAGTTTTTCCTAAAATTTCCCCTGAATGATCCTCATTTGTGGGCAAAATGCTCAAGAATGCTATTTTTAAAGGGTGAAGATATTTGGTTAAAATGTTCTCAGAAGAAGGGGAGGTACGGACCGAGAGAAATTTGCCCAAACCACAAGGCCTCCGAACTCTAGTCCACATCACCAGCAACAGCCCTAATGAGCTCTGTGCTGGACTCTCCAAATTGAATTACATAATACATTTCCGTTTCATTTCATGAATCACAACTTGGGATACAATGTTCCTGGGTTGCAGTTGATATATTTCAGAGATTACCAAAGATTTCAAAAAGAAAAATCTATTTTATTAAATTCATATGTAAAATGTCTGTATGTCAGCCAACTTATTTATTTCAAATTTGGGATTTTCTTAAACGCTATAGTTAGAGCTCAACGTCAAGAGAGTTCCCGATAAACTCACTTATGAATGGTAAAAAGGCAGTTGCCCCTGGATTTTTCATTTCTTCTGACAGCTCAGTTCCTGGCTGATGATGGTGGGTTTTATTTCAGCTGCCCCTGTTGGAGTCCCTTTGCGGTTGAAAGTGAGAATGAGTGGTTAAAGCCTCAGAACACGGACCAGGGGAAGTGAAACCTGTATGGAGAACTAGGTGACAGTTTAGCTCGCCATAACCCTAAGCCCCATGCTTCAATGTTAACTCCTCTGTGGATGGCAGTGTCGATGGCATCTGGGGTGCTCACTCCCCTTTGCTCAGTACATCATAGGAGTTAGAGCACCAGTTCCGGAATCAGAAAGACAAGTTCAAATCCTAGCTCAGCTGTTGCTAGCTCTGCAGCTTTGGGAAGGTTATTTAATCTCCCTAAGCTTCAGTGTAGTAAGCTGTAATATGGGAATAATAATAGCACATAATAATAATAATAATGTCATAGAGCTGTTACAGCGGCTAACTACACGCAGTACTCGGAGCAAAGAGCACAGCGCCTGGCACACAGCAAGTGCTCAGTAAACATCAGTTGTGTATTAATGTTCTTTTCCTATCTTAGAAGCAGCAACTCTGAATTACACATTGAGTTTTGGCATATCCAGCATCTCCCCAGTCTCCACTCGTTTTCCAAACTTACAATCTGGTTCACTTTTGTGAAAGCCCATCATCCTCTTTGAGATGTGACCTGCTGTACCCTGTTAATTCATGTATTCATTCATCATTTATTTAATATTTCCTGACTATTGTCGATGTGCCAAACAGAAAGTTAAACGTTAGGGGAACAAAGTTGAGAAAAACAAAATAGAGTTTCTTCCCTCCAGGTTCTAACTGAGGAGACAAGATTGAGATGAATAGGAACTGGTTCTGGAGAGTGCTGAATGTGACGAAACTGATGCAGAAGCAGAGGGAAAGGCCTTCTGAACCAGACTGGGCCGTGGGTGAGCTCCGTCTTCCCCACCAGGCGGCTGTGTGGGTGAAACAAAAACCAGAGTTGAAATGGAACAGGGCTGTGAGTGGAGGACGCAGACTCATTGAGCAGATGGAGACTCATCACCATGAAGTAGCTGAGATCAGGTGGAGAGAACTTCAGTTTTAAATGTCACTCCAACAGTTGTAACCCCATTTTATAGAGGAGGAAATGGAGGCCCAGAGAGATTTGTGAACCTGGTCCAAGATCATACGGGGGCTTCTCCGGTGGCACAGCAATAAAGAATCCACCTGCAATGCAGGAGCCACAGGAGCTGTGGGTTGGATCCTGGGTCAGGAAGATCCCCTAGAGGAGGGCATGGCAACCCACTCCGGCATTCTTGCCTGGAGAATCCCATGGACAGAAGAGCCTGGAGGGCTACAGTCCATGAGGTCACAGAGAGTCAGAAACAACTGAAGCAACCTAGAACACACTTGCAAGATCACACAGCTAGTAGTTAATGGCAGAGGTGTGACTTGAGCCCAGAGCTGACTCTTTCCATAGGACCATACCGCATTCCCCTTATTCTATCACACCTTCTACAAAGAAGCCTGCAGTTGGCATTGATTAGAAGTCTAAAGAGGCTTCCTGGTCTTTTGGACTAACATACATTTCACAGTCATCATTGAATGGTATATGGATGGTCTAATCTCAGTTTCTTCCAGAGCAGTAACGAGTATGTGATAAGCCATTTGAATGGTACTGGCAATTCCTTTCGGCCTACATTCTCACACCCTAGCTTAAATTTCTCTAACACAACGCAGGTGTGGCAGGGCATTTTCAACTCTTACTATGGAAGACAAAAACAATCACTAGCTTATAAAAGAATACTATTGCTCTATTAACATGCTTGGCTTTTTCTCTTTTTAACCCCTAATTACCTTATTTATGAATAGGATAAGACCTTTTCTTTATCTAAACCCAATGGAGTTAACAACCGTGATGATGGATCTTGCCAAAGACCAAGTTCACAGTGCTGAGGGGTTAGTGTGTGTGTGTCCGTGTCCTACAGGCTCTGCCCTCAGGGTGACACCTTGCCTTACACTCGCATTGCATTTGTAGTTTATGAGGTCTTGTGCTTCCTCTATGTTCTTTTGATGTTCACAGCAACTCTGGGAGGAAAATACCATCATTTTTCCCCGTGTCCACTCCACAGAGTGCTTAGGGCATGGTCACAGCATGACAAGGGCCAGCACTGATCCCTGTGGCCTGCACCCCAGACCAGTTCTGTTCCCTGCACTGCGCTCTCTCCTAATTGCTCTGTTCATTTTGTACCTGTGAGGGTTAACTGGGAACACAGGAGTTCTGTTAAATATCACAGTAGTTAGTACATTTTAATCCTGATCCCCTAGCCTACTGTAGCTGCTGTAAAATATATGGCAATAATTTCCTGAGGCAGAGTAATGTACAAGGAATGTCAGGCCAGCCTCTGGGCATATTTGCCTTAGCTCAGTTTTATTAAAGTGAAACTTTTATTAAGGCATGTGGTGAATTGAGCAATCGGCATGATTCATGCTGTTATAAACCCATTGCTACACTCACAATAAATCAATGAGCCATTGTCGTACATTTGCTGTGGAGTTGGTAGAAACGAGGAAAAAATCAATATGGGGATATTATTCAGACCATATGAAAGTATTAAAGTGTATTCTGTGTGTATTAAACCTGGCCAAACCATATTTCATGTGTACTTTTTTTTTTCCGTAAAGATCTCCGTTAGTATCCTCTACCTTATATTATTTGCTAATCCATATGCTGTTGTGAAATAATTAGAGGAAATATTTTAAATTCCATGTAAGTCTTTATGATTTTTAAAGTGCATTTCATAATGATGAATTTACATAATAAAATTGTCCTGAGGACAAAGCATTCACAATATTAACAATGAGACTCGTCCGTTACAAACATACTATAGCCATAACTGTATCACTAAAAAAAATAATAATAATAAACCAACAGGAGGAAGTGATTTGAGCCAAAGAAAGGGCACTTTTCATGATCTCCCTGCTCGATGGGGACAATCACTGAGCCAGCCACAATCTCCACGTATCTGGAAACTATTACTGTATCTCCGTTTACCTGGAACCTTCTCTGGTTGTTGAAGTCCATATCAGTGACAGACGTCTCCCTTTAGGGCTGCAGTGTGTGATCACCTGTGTTTCTGGATTAGGAACTTTCAGGTTCCTCTGGAGGCTGATGTGAGTTAGTCACAAGAAAAGGTATAGCTACATCTGGCTTCAAACGCAAGCTGCAATACCACTGAGATCACTCTCTGGTTTGGGTGGTGGGGAGTTGAGTTATTCATGGCCATCTTAGTCACTTACAGTGGTTTCTGTGGTGCTCTAATGATTTCTAGAGCAAAGGTTGGATTTCACAAAACACCTTTGTAATGCCCATAGGGTTCAAGGCCTCTACTAGACATGAAAGGAAAGGCATGTGAACGTGCCCTGGTGCTAAGTTCAGCTGGGCCATCTCTAACAAGTGCTTTAAGTAGAGAGGATCATGGAGACTGAGAGGAGGCAGAGACAGTTCCAACTGGAGAGACTGAGATTCTGGAAGAAATTCTGAAGGATGCTTTCAACTTCAACAGGCTTAACACATGAACCAATAATATTTTCCCTGTCCTCGAGTTGTAGGCTGTAGGCAGCTGGCTACCCAAGGGCTATTTTTGGGAGTAACAGAATCAGTAGCTCCACATAATTGAAAGTCCGTTGGGAGTCTCCTTATTGACATCATTTTACATTTTCCAATAGCAGAAGAGATCCAAATGAATAATCCAGGCACCCCGGACATGTAAAGAATTTTGTGACAAGCCTTGTAATTAAAACAATTATGTTCATTCTCTGATGTAAAGCTTCCTATGGAATTTGTTTTTATTTTTTATGTATGACAGGCTTAATAAAAATACTATTCTAAATACTAACCTAATACTAATACTAACCTAATACTAATACTAATCTAATACTAACCTAAACTCGTTAAAACTGAGGGATTTAATTTTGTTTGATTTCAAAAGAAACAGGAGGTAGAGAGAGCAAAAATAATCAGGAAAGCTGAGTAAAAGAGTTGACCCCACAGAAAACATAGGTCAAAGAAGCTAGAACTGAGCATCCCTTTTGCCAGCTCACTCCCGGCTCTGCTAATGAGTGTAATAACTCCAGTGCTCCCAGTATACAGGCTGAACGGGCTGGTTTTTTTGCTGCCTTCCATGTTTTCACCTGGAGCCAAAGCTGTTGATGACAGGGAGCTTCAGTGGAGAGACCAGAGTGCCTGCGATACAGTCTTTGGCAGTGGTGTGGTATGTGCGTCTTTCAGGGCGTATGGTCGGAGACGATCCATCATGGCCTATGATGTCAGATTATCCACTGAGACTGCAGAGATTGCAGAAATGCACTGAGATGCAGATAATGGTATTTCCAGTTGTTGTGATAGACCAGACTGATCCTGGGAAGGAGTGACGGGTCGAGCACTATGGGATGATACACACGTGCAAAGTCACTAGATTGAGGCATGGCAAACGGAGAAGGAAATGGCAACCCACTCCAGTATTCTTGTCTGGAGAATCCCATGGACAGAGGAGCCTGGTGGGCTATAGTCCATGGGGTCGCAAAGAGTGAGGACAGGACTGAGTGACCAACACACACACACATAGACACAAACTGAGCTGTCAGCGAATTTTGTAGTTCTTTCCTTTCTGGAGGTTTTTCAGCAGGAGCCTGGTCACCATCCAAAACCCCATGGTCAGCCACTCCGCAGAGCTCAGCCCCACAGGCTGGGAGTCCCAGGTCACTGCAGGGTTCCCCGGGCCTCCCCTGGCTCCTCCAGCTGAGCTATCCTCTTCTTGCTACACGTCTGCTAGCTCCATAACCAGAGGACCATTTAGAGGGCTGTCTTCAGCTCTTTCCTCTCCAGGTTTAATTACCCCAATCATTTTACTCTAAATCTTTATTTTGTTTCACCTTTTCTACCTTTCATTAGTCCTCTTTTGTTTTTTAATTTTTTTTTCCTTAGACTGTTCCTCTGAATCCTCTATATTCTTCTTGGAATCTTCTGGCCTCCAGTGCTGGGTTGAGAATGCACAGGAACCTAACACAGTGGGAAATGACCCCATTTAAGAAGTATTCATGAAAATCCATGTGCTCCTGACCCTGGCTAGATACTGGGTGTACAAAAAAGCAGAATAGCATGGAAGAAAGATGACTTTCAAAATCAAACGGATGTGGGTTCAAATAGATGCTTTGCCACTTACTAAGCTGTTGTGGTCTTCGTTTCTCCATCTGTACCAGAACCAGGTTTAAAGTACTTACCACAGTGCTTGACACGTGGGCACCCAATACATGAAATCCATCATACCTACTAGTATTTCTCAGATGTAACCTAGACCCTCACTGAGTACATGTTTCTTGGGCTCATGATCTTTTGAGAACATGCTCCACGTTGAGAACATGCTTTTGCTCCATGTTGCTGAATTATCTTCAAATTTGTTTAAATAATTGAAATGAGATTTTGGAAGGGATTTACTGAGCCAGAGCCATGAGTCCAACAAACAGCCTCAGTGTTGATTAAAACTCAGTGAAGTTCTCTTTTTGTCCTTAAATCTTGTCTCTCAGAGACCATCCAGACCTTGATCTTATTCCCAGCCTCATCCCGGATCCCCTTCTCCACCCTGGGCCAGTGGTGAAGGACTAAAGGCTGAGGGTGTTGGTCAGTAAGCCTTGGCAATTGTTTGAATGGACTTTCCCCTCCCAATCATATGCTTATTTTAATAGAGGACAGTATAAGACCTCACTGCCCTTCAGACACTGAGGAAGGAAGGTTTCTTGGCAGATCTACAGGCCGTGGCCCACCCTAGGCCAAGTGAATCAGAATCTCCAGGCAGAGACACAGGAATCTGCTTTTAACAAGTCATCAGGCAAGTTATAAATCTGAACAAGTCATTTATAAAACAGTGACTGTGCATCCCCATGTCTTTCAAAAGTGTTGTTTGGGAAAAAAGAAATGTAAAGTGAGATATACACTGTCAGAGAGTTTACAACTCTATCTGCAAATTAAATCTAAAATATGTGTGTAATGTATACATGTGAATGTGTGTGTGTGTGTGTGTGTGTGTGTGTGTATGCACAGGGATGTGTATACACACATGAACATACATACATATACATAGAACCATCTCACCAAGCAAATTAGTCATCAAAAGTGATATCAGGGACTTCCCTGGTGGTCCAGTGGCTAAGACTCTATGCTCCCAACACAGGAGACCCAGGTTTGATCCCTGGTCAGGGAACTAGATCCCACATGCCACAACTGAAAGATTCCGCAAGCCACAATGAAAACCCAGTACAGCCAAATAAATAAAGAATAAAATATTTCCATGTGGCATGAGTGGTAAATTATCTACCTGCCAATTCAGGAGACATAAGAGATTGGGTTCGATCCCTGGATCGGGAAGATCCCCTGGAGGAGGGCATGGCAACCCACTCCAATATTCTTGCTTGGAGAATCCCATGGACAGAGGAGCCTGGTGAGCTACAGTCCATGGGGTCACAAAGAGTCAGACATGATTGAAGCGACTTAGCACAGCACACACAAAAAAAGCGAGATCAGCATGAGTAAAATGCACAGAAATAATACTCCCCAAAGACAGGACTAGAATGGCATTCAGAAGGAATGTGCAGGAATTTTCAGCTCCTGTTATTAGGAAATAGTCAAATACTCACACAGGTAAAATAAATAGTGCAGTGAACCCCCTGGATCTGTCACTGATTTTCTATACTTTTGCCCAGCTTTTCATCCATCTTCCTCATCATTTCTCCCCACTCTCCACCCCTGCAGAGAGCACTCAAGCCCTGTCCTAGACCCTAAACTGACTGTCCCCCATCCATGACCAGAACATATTAGTTTGTTCTATGGCTTTAGAGTAAACACATTAGTTTACTCTATGGCTACAACTGTTCTGTGGAGGACAGGTCCACCAACCACACTTGGAGCAGAAGCACACACCAGACGTCAGTTCACACAACTTCACAAAGACAAGAGTGGAAAGATTCCAGGCAAGGACAGTTAGAAAATGGTTAGTGGGGTTTCTAGAAAAGGATATTCTAGTTTTAAACAAAGTAAAGAAAATTACTGACTTAACCATGGAGAACAACAATATTGTAATACTTCTGTATCATACAACTTTTTGGTGAATTTGTACTGTTCAGAGAATTACTGTTATCTAATATTTAGCTTGCTTTTGAGGTGGCTGTATGAGTAATTGGTCTTAGTTCTGTATATAAAAATAAAAAAGAAGAAATAGAAAAAAATAAATTTTGATCTCAAAAAAAAAAAAACAAAAAGAAAATGGGATTGAACCATAACCTTTATCATTATGACATATTAAATTTTTAGATATTATGAAAATAATGTATGGTTGTCACATAAATTTTCTGTAATAGAAAAAGAATTCCATACAAGTTATTTAAATTTCGCTAGTGTCTTTTGTCCCCTCTGTGTCTCTCTCAGATCATTGTCACTGTACTCTATCTATATTTTTATATCCTGCTTTTTTTTAACTTAACATTCTAGCTTTAAAGTATGTCTCATGGTATTTCACAGTTTTTATGTTCATCACTTGTAATGATCTCACTAGTTCATTTCATAAATACATCATGATTTATTGTTTAAAAATCCCTTTAATGATAAATACCAACGTTCTCTACAGTTTTGTGTTATTACAAAAATGCTACAGTGAATATTTCTGCATACAGGTTTTTCTTTACTAAGGGATATTTCTTTAGGAAGAGATATAGAAGTAGGATTATGGGCCGTATGACTATGTTTTGGTTCTTCATGTGTACTGCCAACTGCTTTCCAAAAGTCGCTCAGTCGTGTCTGACTCTTTGCGACCCCATGGACCATACAGTCCATGGACTTCTCCAGGCCAGAATACTGGAGTGGGCAGCCTTTCCCTTCTTCAGGGGATCTTCCCAACCCAGGGATCAAATCCAGGTCTCAAGCATTGCAGGCGGATTCTTTACCAGGTAAGCCACAAGGGAAGCTTCCAAAAGGATTGTGTCAATTTGTGTTGTCACCAGCGGTGCAAGAGAGTGCCAGCTATGGTGGATTCTGAACGGGGAAAGAGGATCCTGCTGCGGATGATTTCTATACCCACGAGAGAGTTCACCTTCCTCTTAGGGTAGGAGGGAACCACAGCAGACTCTTGGATAAGAGAGCAAGCTGTGATAAGCTTTATCAAATTCACCTGAGGTTAGCACTTGTGCCACTTAAGGAGTACACTGGATGAGTAGCTGGGGGCTGGGTTCTTGTGCAGTCAAGAACATGCACTGTTGAAACCAGCCATGGTCCCTTGAACACGCCACATGTCTTTTTTTTTATCATTTAGTCACTCAGTTGTGTCCAGCTCTTTGCGACCCCATGGACTGTAGCCCGCGAGGCTCCTCTGTCAATGGGATTTCCCAGGCAAGATACTGGAGTGAGTTGCCATTTTCTTCTCCAGGGGATCTTCCTGACCCAGGGATTGAACATGTAACTCTTGCATCTGCAGGCAGATTCCTCTTGTCTTTAGACATTGGTGTTTGCTAAGTTAAATGAGGGTATGTAGTAGAGGATTCTCTACTGTTTTATAGCACTAAGGCTGTCATGATTCATCTGAACTCTGAACACTTATTTATAGAAAGTTGAAATTCCACAGTTAATTATTCATTCCTCTAAGTTACAATGTCTAGTAAAACCCTAGTTCTTCTGGGAATGACTAATGCCTGGCACCTATGCCACTAATTCCTCCCCTGAATTAATGGCACATATAGCCCACAGATCATGGCTCTCTTTCCGGCTCAGAATCACCCACCTCCAGCACTCAGGCAGCCCCTCACAAATAATCAACAGTACGTGACCTACGGGGAAGACTCATCCATTATCCAGGCCCTAGGCAGCTCTTGTCTCTGCCTCCTCAGTGTCCAACAGGGCCGGAGAATAGATCTAGAGAAAGACAAGTGAGAAGTGAGAAGGGGTAAACAGGTGTGATATGCACACTCAAATTGCGTTCACCCCAACCCGTTACTGTCCTAAGACCTTCCTAGATACCACCTCGTTTCACCCTCAAGCAACTCGAATAGGGAGGTTATTAAAACAACTTCACAAGGAGGATCCTGAGGCATAGAGGTTCAAGGTCATGCCCCCAGTCACACAGTAGGGACAGATGCCAGAGCCGGGTTCAAACACTGGCAGCCTGGCCTCCAAGACTATCGAGGGGTAGGGGAGCTGGCCTCAGAAGGGTTTCGAGCAAGGGAATAATGTCACCGAAGGTTTATATTTTGGAAAGAAAAGTCTGGCAACATTACCCTTCTGAAGGAAGGGAACAGTGTAGGACAGGGGTCTTCAGCCTCCAGAATCTAATACCTGATGATCTGAGTTGAAGCTGATATTAGAAATAAAGTGCACAATATATGCAATGTGCTCCCTGCCTCTGCCCCCACCCCACCCCATTCCCCATTCCCCATCCACAGAAAAATTGTCTTCCATGAAACCAGTCCCTGGTGCCAGAAAGGTTGGGGATGGCTGCTGTAGGGTGAATAGTAGGAGACTATTGAAATAATGGGCTTCCCCGGAGGGTCAGAGGTAAAAAACCCACCTGCCAAGCAGGAAACACAGGAGACGTGGATTCGATCCCTGGGCTGGGGAGATCCCCTGGAGGAGGGCGTGGCAATCCACTGCAGTATTCTTGCCTGGAGAATCCCATGGACAGAGGGGCCTGGCAGGCTACAGTCCATAGGATCAAAAAGTGTCAACGTGACTGAAGCAACCGAGCTCATCGAATTAATACAGCCAGAGGTGAGGACCTGCATGAGGGGAGAGCATCAGCAAGACAAGAAGGCAGGTCCAGATACTGAAGACAGGGCGACTGGTGAGATGAAGGCATGAGGGGGGCAGGGCCGCCCTTGAGCTTGGGGTCCCCATCAGGGAAGAAGCAGAGATTGGGAACCCCTGTGAGACCCAGCAGGTAGAAGAGCCTTTCTCCTACTGCACGACTGCAGAGCTGTGAGCCTGTGTCTGCAATAAAGGGACGGGTTGGGATGCAGATATTCAGCTCCATTTGGTTTGGATGGAGCCAAAAGAAAAACATTGCATCCACGAGTTCCTGGGCAGATCTTTCCTGGATGTGTCTCAAAGACAGTGTCCGTCCAGGCTTCATGTGCATCTGGAGTGGAGAGTGTCTGGGACTCAAAGCCTGCTGGTGAACCGTGGACACAGGCAGTTGCCAAGTGTGGCCAAAGCTGCCACCGGAGATCTGTTTTCACAGGTTTTGTTTGGAAACTCAGTGTGGGGCTTGGGAGCAGCTGGGAGTTTCTGAGTAATTGCGTACCCTGGGGTGGAGGGAGGCCAAGGACAACAGCCTTTCCCAGGGACCCAAGTAAGGGCAAGGCAGGAAGTCAGGTGAGGCCACTTGAGACCTGGTCCAAGGCCCAAAGTCGCCTCCACCACCTAAGGACAAAGCTCCACCCAGACGCACACTGGGCAGCTCTGATACAAACAAGCTGGGTACCCTGATCCCTGCTTTCAAACCCATGGGTCACTTTCCCTATCAGGGAGGTTTGGGTGCTTTACATACCTACTAATCCCCCTTCACCCACCAGCCAAAGTATCAGATCTAAATAGATTAAGTGTATGATCATTTGTTCTGCAATGTGTTTTCCTTTAAGGTGTAGATCAAATATCAGCTTTGAAGCAATCCTTGAACTTGTTCTTATAAATATTCCAGGAAGATTGATCACTCCCTCTTCTCCACACTCAGTGCAATCGTACCACTGACATAATATTTAACTATCCATATTCAATCACCAAATGTTTTTTTTAAATAATTCCTGGGCATTAGAGACTATGGATATAAAGATGGAGATGCTCCAGTCCTTGCCGTCTCTTTGGTTGGTGATCCTCACTTGTGAACATCTGTCTAATTCAGCAATGCCTGTTTAAGGTTGACAGAATGAAACTGGATTCACCCAAGTATTCTGCATACTCCAGTGAAAACAGTCCAGAGCTGGCTCAAAATGCAAGCTCTACTACTACTACTACTGCTAAGTCGCTTCAGTCGTGTCCGACTCTGTGCGACCCCATAGACGGCAGCCCAACAGGCTCCCCGACCCCTGGGATTCTCCAGGCAAGAACACTGGAGTGGGTGGCCATTTCCTTCTCCAATGCATGAAAGTGAAAAGTGAAAGTGAAGTCGCTCAGTCGTATCCGACTCTTAGCGACCCCATGGACTGCAGCCCACCAGGCTCCTCCGTCCATGGGATTTTCCAGACAAGAGTACTGGAGTGGGGTGCCATTGCCTTCGGCAAGCTCTACTGGGACCGTTGAAATCCACAATTTGATTCACCTGCCTAAGAGACAGTCCTGGAATACAGATCTTGACTTTAGTCAGCTACCATTGGAAGTTGCCTTAGCCTGCTCCCTTATATGAGTGAGGTGTCATTGCCCAGTTATCTAATCACTCAGACTCATTACTGCCATGACTGTGAGAACACTGGACTCAGGGTGGCCTTAACACAATGTCTTTGTTATCAAGGAATGATTTTTTTCTCAAACAAGACAGCAGGAGTTCTGATGTCAAAAAGTCCTGTGTTTCAGTCTAACCTTGATGACAGAAGCCCTGTAACCTGGAGTAAGCTAGATCTTAATTTTTTACTTCCCCCCAGATCTTAATTTTTCACTTCCTCCCCAGCAAAATGAACTCTGGCCTTTCAGCTCAAACGTTCTCCTATTCCCTAATACTAAGATCTTATCCTGGGGTCTGACTTTTGTAGTTCAATTTAACATTAAGCTCTTCCACAAGTTTGGACCTTCTGTGCTTATATTTTTTATCGTATTTTTAAAACAAAGAATAAAAAGACAGCTTTTATGACCAGACAGCCAACATTCCCAGGTGGGCCCCCTCTCCAAGAGAGGCACATATGTCTGTCAAGATTCTGAAAAATGTATCCTCTTCAATTCCTGTGTTTTTCTTTAAGAGAAAATATAGAGAAACCACAAACATATTTGTATCGTTCCCATATGATGCCTTCATACTTGAAGGAAGTGTTGGATTTTCTTGTTCTTTGGCTCAAAAAGCGATTGGTGACATCAGTGAGCTAAAACTGCAAGTTCTACTGCCCTTTCCCTATTAAACTTGAATGTTTACTTCTCAGGGGATTGGCCAAGAAAAGTCCATTTGGGCTGGAACGCAGCATATTTAGTCTCAGAATTAAGGTAATTTCTTTGGAAGAGTTTCAACCAAATCAATTTATTTCAGAGATGTTGGTGTTGGTTCCCTTTTAAAAATTCCAAAGCCCCAGGCTTTTTAACTGTACCTGCTCTGCTAACACAATTCCAAGCTGGCTCTCACTCTGAAATCCATATACCCTGGGTGCATGGGATTCCATGATGCGGGCCTTGGGTGCACTAGAAAAAGACTGTGGTTTTATAGGGTGAGGGCTGAAACATGGTTCCATGGGTCTCCAGAGACTAGAGCCCCATGGGTTTGGTCCAGACAAGAACCATCCCTCATCTCCATAAATTTCCTTCAATAATAAAACACATTCACACTTTTTTTTTCACTTGATCCTTACAATAACTCTGTGATGCAAAGAGGGTAGGTTTCATTGTCCCTATTTTCATAAAAACATACAGAGATTTGGTGGCATTAACTGCCTTGGCCAAGGCCGCCTGGCTGGTGAGTAGCAGACCTGAAATGTGATCTTCACATGAGCAGTGCTCCATCCACAGGCTGTCCTGTCCAGCAGTCAGGAGGAATTCTGAATGAAGCGCTGTTATAAGGTTTGTTGTTTAGTCGCTAAGTCGTGTCCAACTCTGCAGCCCCGTGGACTGTAGCCCACCAGGCTCCTCTGTTCATGGGATTTCCCAGGCAAAAATACTGGAGTGGGTAGCCATTTCCTTCTCCAGGGGATCTTCCTGATCCAGGGATCGAACCCACGTATCCTGCATTGACAAGCAGACTCTTTACTGCTGAGCCACCAGGGAAGCCCTGTTATAAGATGCTTACCCTAAAAAATGCCCCAGTGAGAAACCAGAAGAGAGATGTGTAAGTATGAACACATGACCATCTAGAAGGCTTCTGCCTAAAATTGTTTCTTCCATTTGCTTGTCCACAATGCCCAAAATTCTATCATTTAAGAACCACTTCTTTCAGTAAAGAACAGAGGCTCTCATAATTTCCTGAGTTTAAAGGGGGCCCCAAACAAGAGAATTCAAAGCGCTAACGGCATTGTTGGGTACTTCTAGGGCGCTGGTTAATCATGGCAACATGAGTCAGCATTCCGTCTTAGTTCCTGATAGGCATATTTTCTCATGTTAAGAAAGTAACTGTTATCTCTATTTTACTCAAAGTTGCCAACCTAAGTCATTCTTCTTACTCAAACCAGCCTCTTTGCTGTCCCCAAAATAGCTAACATTACCCCAAGCATTACTCTATTACTGCAACCATCACTCCCTCATTACTCCTAGTCCATGCACAATCTGGTCACTGCACCAAGATCTTGTCTCCCAACTCCAGAGTTGGAAAGTCTATAAATTTGCTTAGAGATTACCTAAGCAAGATCATGTGAGTTGCCAAGACCACATAAGAGACTTATGTCTGAATGCTAGAGCCCAAGACTCATTCTGTCAAATGCTATTTTTCTGATGTCACTTCCATATGTCACATGGAAGTAGCAGCAGCAACAAAATCAATAACAATAGCATCTCGGAGACTAGTCCATGGTTTCCTTTCCATTCCTTATTCCACCCTTTTTGTATCAAAAGACCTCCACTGACTTAGAAAAGATTTATGAGAATTTATGCATCTGAAAAGTGTCCAGCTCTGTGCAGATCTGTTTTGCAGGAAGAGGAAATAATACCTGGCTCAAACTTTGCTTGTTTAAAGATCTAGTGATTTAAATTTGGATCCCAATTCTGCCACTAACTAGTTGTATAACATGACAACCCACTACTTCTTTCTGGAGTTTAGTCCTTTCACCCACAAAATAGGGAGTACCAACAGTATTTCCACTGACCACTCTGATTTTCAAATTCTACTCCTCAGTGGTCTTAGAGTTTTAGACTCTCTGAGGAGGTATTAAGAGTAGAAAGTAGCAGGTATGATCCAAGGAGCCTTGGGTATGTTTTTATAACCTATTTGCTGATGATCAGGATCCCTTTTCCCATGAATAAAGCTTTTCTTTTCCTAGAAAAAGATCAGACTTGCCCATTAACTGACATTCACACTTGAAATGTAAACAACTGGTAGCTGGTTCTTTCTTGAAAATCAGGTATGGAAGGGAGCAGCTGATGACAAGTGCATGTCAGGTACCAGAAGTGGGTGTGGGAGAAGAGCAGAACTAAGGTCCAGGAAGAAAAAGTGGAGAACTCTAAAGGTGGTCTTGGCGAGGGGGTGGCCCTGACAGGTTATAGGGCAAAGGCAAGCCTAAGTTTAACCTTTCAAAGCTTAAAATGAAACACCAGGGCGTCTGGCCTTCCTCTCAGTCCCAAAACAGCCTCCCCTCTGGAGTGCAGTGCTGCTCGAGAGTCATCAGTCTCCAAGGTCAGGAGGTTAATCTCCCACCCTGACTCAGGTCACCCCTCTACTCCCCTCTCTGAAACTCCAGCTTTACATTTTTAAGATGCAGATAATAAAACTTGACCCTGAGGGCCACCCCATTAAAGGATAAAACAGTAATCCCAATACATACAACATTTAAGATACAAGGAAGCTCCATTTGCCTCTGTTCTGAAATGGAATGCCGACAGATTTATGATAATTTGGATATTGTCTTTCTTCATGTATTAAACTTACTGTGGAGGAGATTGTGGAAAGTGGAAAAGCACCTCAACTCTCCCAGTAAAAATATATGGTGATGCTATTGAACTCAAGATAAGATGGGGCTTTTATTTCAACCCATGACATACGGTCTTATAGAGCCTATAGGAGTAGGTTACAGCCATATTTAAAACGTGGTCTGTTAACCCTCTTGAATGTTATGCAAGACATAGGATATAGATTACTTGAAGAAAAGAGATGTTTTCTTTTTTTTCAATTAATTTCTTTATTTTAATTGGAGGCTAATTACTTTACAATATTGTGATGGTTTTTGCCATATATCAACATGAATCAGCCACAGGTGTACATGTGTCCCCCAATCCTGAACCCCCTCACACCTCCCTCCCCACCCCATCCCTCTTTTCAATCTACCAAAATGCCCAGCACAGTTCCTGGCATGTGGTACTTGCCCAATAATACCTACTGTGGTTGATGAATGAACTTGGAAATGACCACTGGGGAACAGTGTGTTACAGAATGAACGTAGCACTAGATTAGAGGGATTACGATACTTGCATTTTCAAAATGATCAATACATGGAAGGCAACTTTTTTGAGTTCTAGTTTGAGCCTAGTCCTTGATAGACATCCCCCCTCTTAGAACACTGTCCTGAGATTTCCCTATAAGGAAGCTGATCTAATCTACTAGAAGATCTGAAAATGAAAAATAAGGACCCTAATCAACAGCCAACACCAAATTACAGACATGTGAATGAGCCCATCTTTGACCTTCCAGCCCAACTGACCCTCCAGCTGAAAGCAGTATTGAGTGAGTCCCAAGAAAGTGGAAGAAAGTCTTGCTTGGCCCCCCTACAGGATGATGAAGAATAGCATATTTTTGTTTGAAGCCACTAAATTCTCAAATGGTTTTGGCACACAGCAAAGGCTATCTGAGCCAGGCAGTTAGACCATATGACTTCTGAGGTGCTTTCAGTTTCATGATTTCAAAACCTTGGTACAGAACTAATCATAATGAGAACACAGTAGTATCATTAGAAATATCTCTATTCTACACCATTGATTCTGCAGAGGAAACTGACATGCAGAAGAGAGGTGACTGCCCCAGGTTTATCTTTTTAAAAATGCTTGATTGTACCACATAGATTCTTACAGGAAAGAAATTAAAGTCTGGCCCATGACCCATGCCTTCCTCAAGTGTCTTCCATACACTCAGGAAGATGGTACTTCTGTTGTTTTGCAGATCAAAGATCACTCCTTTCTGAAGAGCGGCCAGTCCATTAATGGACAAAGGCCCCTAAAACAGCCCAAAGCAGCAGACCACGCTTCACTTTGAAAGACCCTGAATCTCTCTATCTTTATCTGAAGACCAAATTCAAATGCAATTACAGAGTTCAGCTTAAATTTGGAGGTGCTCAGGCTTCCTGACACAAAGTCGTAATATTCATTTTGGATTCAAACAATGAATCTCTCCTCTCTCCATGATAATCTTTCCTACATGTCTTAAGCAATGATCACTACAGCCCAAGTGTGGGCTTTCTGCTGCTTTTATCTGCTTCTCTGAAACTACTCATGAAAATTCTTCTCCCTGAAGTATGAGCCATTACTAACATACCGTACAGTCTGGCATTGATTTAGGGCCAACCTGGGAATTTCTGGGTTGGGCTTGGATTTATCTTAGAGGAGTTAAATGTTTGGGGCAGGGGTGGAGTGAGTACTGTTCCAATAAAATGGCAAAAGTAAGCTTCAAGATGAGTGTCAGCAGAGAGAATTAGAAGAGACAATTAAATAAATACCTGGATGGAAATTCTGGGTCTAGTGCCATCAGCAGAGCACACAACACCCATTTTAGACACATTCTAAAGACAATTTCAATAAGTCATCTGAGAAGATGAATCAAATAAATTCCAAATCTTAAGAACAGATTGGTTGCTATGTGGCTTCTTGCAAGTGGACCATTAAATCAACTTTTTTAAAAACTAACAGTTTCTCCTGTCATCACCAAGTGAAGAAGTGGAAGGAAAAAAAAAAATCGGTTAGCCAAAGGAATGACATTCAGATGTTGAAAGGGTGAAACCTGAGGAACACTTACTAAACCGTTGCTAAAAAACAACAAGAAGCTGGTGTTGAAAATGAAGACACAAAGGAAAGCATTCTCCAAGGCTTGCCACATGGTCTGTGCCCACACGCACTGATTGGCATTAGTGATTTGCCTAAGAAAACACAGTAGCTATATTCCCTCTCACACCTTCGCACCTATGGTCTAACTCCAAGTGACAAGGGTGAAGTTGGAAGGGGGATGATGGCTTGCATCTTCTCACACATCATGGCCTGGAATTTCTGGAAGCAGCAGTCATCTGAACCTCTAGTTTTTTTTTCCCAACCTGTTTTCCTCTTACAATGATGTTGATACTCACTGCTTTGCACACAAGTTCACTGGCCCAGGAGGTCCCCCACACAGCAAAGATGATGTAACTGATAAGAGCAAATGCCAACATCCCCAATGGGTCCAAGCACAAAGATTTGACAGCTCAGGGTGTTTAGTCCCATGGCAAATCACAGGACTGTGTCAGGGCCAGAATTATGGAGAGAGCACTGGAGTAAGAAGAAGGAGACTTGAAGATTAGCCCAGCAGTGTTAACAAATGTCTGAGAGACCGTGAATATCATTTAACTGCTCTGGCCTCAGTTTCCTGATTCTGACACAAGATGGTTAGACCGGATGATCTCTCAGAAGTCCTTGACAGATCTACTGAAGTTGGAATAAAGGCCTTCTCTCACCCCAAACCTCAATTCCTTATCTGCAAAATAAGAGAGTTGTGAGAAGAAAATAAGCTTAAATTTTTTGAGCATGTAGGACACTATCTGGCATATATAAGTGTTCAACCTATGTTTGGCATAAATTAATAAATTAAAACTTTACTGTTCCTGGTCTTAGGAGAAAAGGAAGAACAAACTAGTCCTCTGACAGCACATACACACTTGAGGTGGTCATAGAACTCACCATACTCCCCCTGTTTCCCCAAAACATGTCTGCTTACCTTTTTCCAAGTGCTTTATTGCTTTTATGGGATATTTTTACTACAGATTAGTTTTTTTGCTATTAGTCTTTATTGCAGAATAATCAGAAAAATCAGTGTAACCTTTTTTTTTTTTACTTCATTAGAGAAAAACTGTATTGCTTGCTTGATTTTTAGACTTCAGAGGTGTCTTCTGACCTTTGACTAAGTTCTACTAACTAGACACTGAAAGTCATGTCCATCAAAAATGTGTTAAAACACATGAATACTGGGTCTCCCTTGGTGGTTTAGTGGCTAAGACTCTGCGCTCTCAATGCAGGGAACCTGGGTTCTATCCCTCATCAGGGAACTAGATCCCACTGACCACAACGAAGAGTTCACACTCTGCAACTAAAACTAAAAGATTCTGAGTGCTGCAACAACAAGAAATAGTTTAGAAATAAGTGACTCTCACACTGAAGAAACATTGTCAGAAACTAATTTCTTCAATTTCCTTTTATACTGATAAATTCAAATAAAATTTATACTTTGTAAAGGCAAAATAGTACTTGGATGGAAAGATTAAGGAAAGATTTTTTTAATTTCTTTATAATATTTTGTAGTCTCAAATTTCCTAATATGAGCATGTATTACTTTAAAAAAATAATAATGTTAGCTTTTAAAGTACTCATTGGTCCAACAGTCAGTCAGACCTGTTCTAGTTGCTCCATCCACTAAGCTTAAAGGCGTGTCTTCAGGGGTCAGGAAAACTGCCAAGATAGAAGGTAGTGACCCCTCCCTTGGGACCTCACAGTTTATGGAAGAGACAAGACATACAGATAAAGTGAACCAAGATACATTTCACACCAAATGGGATTTTTCAGAATAAATAAACTGAGAACAAGAGAAGGAGCTGGGGCTTCAGAGCTTCTTTGTAATAGCATCACTGCTGTCCAGCATTCACTAATTTTACCACCGTGACCTTGGAGCCTACCACTCACCAGGCCCTGATGTCAGCTTCAGAGATACAGCAATGAATAAGATGCCCTCCCTGGCTTCATCAAAGTCATAGGATAGGAGGAGATAAAGAGTGACAAAAGATCATTTAAAATGAGGTATTTAGGGCTTGAAGCGCTCTTTCATGAACCCATTCATTCACTCAACACAAAATTCACTGAACAGTTGACTGTTAAGCACAGAGAGGGATACATAAGAATTGAACCATGCCCTCAACAAAGCTTCTGTGTGAATTGTCCAGTATACCTTAAACACCTGATGAGATCAACTTGGTAAATATTATTAACTGTATTCTACAGAAAACTGAAGTTTGAGCTCATATGCCTATATCCACACAACTGCTAGGGGCAATCAGGGCTGGAGCCCAGAATTTCTGATGCCTAGTCTCTGTTGAGCTTCAGTTCAGTTCAGTCACTCAGTCATGTCTGACTCTTTGGGACCCTTGAATTGCAGCATGCCAGGCCTCGCTGTCCATCACTAACTCCCGGAGTTCACCCAAACTCATGTGCATTGAGTCGGTGATGCCATCCAGCCATCTCATCCTCTGTCGTCCCCTTCTCCTCCTGCCCCCAATCCCTCCCAGCATCAGAGTCTTTTCCAATGAGTCAACTCTTCGCATGAGGTGGCCAAAGTATTGGAGTTTCAGTCTCAGCATCAGTCCTACCAATGAACACCCAGGACTGGTCTCCTTTAGGATGGACTGGTTGGATCTCCTTGCAGTCCAAGGGACTTGCAAGAGTCTTCTCCAACACCACAGTTCAAAAGCATCAATTCTTTGGCACTCAGCTTTCTTCACAGTCCAACTCTCACATCCATACATGACCACAGGAAAAACCATAGCCTTGACTAGACGGACTTTTGTTGGCAAAGTAATATCTCTGCTTTTGAATATGCTATCTAGGTTGGTCATAACTTTCCTTCCAAGGAGTAAGCATCTTTAATTTCATGGCTGTAATCACCATCTGCAGTGATTTTGGAGCCCAAAAATATAAAGTCTGGCGCTGTTTCCACTGTTTCCCCATCTATTTCTCATGAAGTGATGGGACTAGATGCCATGATCTTAGTTTTCTTAATGTTGAGCTTATTACATCTTCATTTTTGATTTTCATAGAAGGTGAAGTTTATTTGTTTTACCTACTCTCACCATCACAGGAGATGTAAGACTTCTCTTATAACTGAATGAGAATGAAAAACCGAGTCTGGTAAGGAAATCAAGACAGGTTTTCGTGCAGCCATGGGCTCCTTCATTCATCTACCCAGACATTTACCTGTTGATGTTTCCTGATGCCTCCTGGCTGCTGCGGGCCAAGCCCAACCAGAGAAGTTCACTTCCATGTCAGCGCACTTCCTGTCTCCCTGTCAGCCAACAAAGTGGAGGAAATAATGTGATACATTTATGTGAAGGAAGGGTGCTCAAGGCTCTGCATCAAGACCCATAGATTTAATTTCCTTCAAGCTTCCTTCAAGCTTGCCCTGCAGTCTTGGCAATGAAAGCTTCAAGCCATGCCCGCTGGGAGAGCAGACCTACAGCACCATCCACCCCAGGGAGGGCAGCACACAGATGTAACAAGGCTTTGGATTATGTGTACCAGCCTCTGCTTCCCGCTGGAGGTTGGTTACAAGTGAAAAGTCGGGATGGGTGTCCATGCGGCACTCTCTCCCATCTGTGCATGAGCTGTGGCCACCGAGGTGTAAGGTGCTGGAAGGTTCTCTCCCCTCCACCCTCTGTCACTCAGGGCTGCGGTCAGGGAACATGAGTGCTCACCTTGGACTTTTGGGCAGTTTAGCCTGTGCTGCATGACAACTCTGTTTCAGGTGTTTGTTTCTCATGTTTCAACTCTAATAAGTCCAGGTTTAAGAAGTAGGATGGTAGAGTGAAAAATGCTCTGGACAAATTTCCAAAGCCAGAGTTCACATCCATCAACTCAGGGGGTCTGGGTCCACACTCTCCCTCAGCCCCTTCTTCATGTGTACATGAGCAAAAATTTTAGAAAGGAGACTTTTGCAAGTGCTAACTAATGGGCCATGCAGTCTGCTCAGCATCTCCTATGCTTCACCTCACTTCATCCTCACATTCCATTAGTTAGGTACTGTTACTATATCCCATTCTAGAGCTGAGAAAACTGAGAAAAGAGGCACACTGAACCAGTGCTTAAAGAGATAGTGGTGGAAGAAAGAAGGCCACCACCCAGGACCTCTGGACTCCAGGACCTGAGCTTGGAGCTAGACTGTCAAAGTTAAACTATAATGAAGACGGTGGCCATCTTAGTCTTGTTCCTTATAGTTCCTGATAGTACTACCAGTATTTGTTTTCTTGTTTATCAGATTTTCTTGTTTATCTATTAAGAAAGCTATTGATGATATTTGAATCTTTTAAAATATTTTCTTTAAAAGGACCCTTCCAATTAATTTTAATGTTACTTCCCACTTTGATTTGGAATGAACCTATGATTCCATGCTATAAATGTTTTAAAAAGCACATAAAATTTACTAAATAAAGCCAAATGATAAGGTCTAAAAGTCCCAATGAGGAAACTGTAGTAGATCTCAAATTTCTTTAATAACAATAATCACCTTGGATACTTGTTTTCAAAAGAATCACCAGGCTTCTCTCTTGGAAATTCTGGCTCAGCAGTATAGAATGAGGCTCAGGAAGCTGTATTTTTAATACAACTGGCTTCCCCACTGGCTTAACAGTAAAGAATCTGCCTGCAATGCAGGAGACACAGGAGATGAGGGATCGATCCTTGTGTGGGGAAGATCCCTGGAGGAGGAAATGGCAACCCAATCCAGTATTTTTGCCTGGAAAATCCCATGGACACAGGAGCCTGGCGAGCCACACCTCACAGGGTCACAAGGAGTCAGACACAACTGAACACGCACGCACATATGCCAATTATGTGCTTCTAAGGTCGAAGACATAAGTCATTGGAACAAAACAAATTTTGAAGGATATTTGAAAATTTTAATAAGCTAAATAGACTAGACTCTCTTTGTTACCTTCACTGTTGTAAGAGCTTTCTCAGGAATGAGTGCTTAATGAATCTTTTCTGAGCCTCTATTGACATGATAAGTAGCAGTATAAGTACTGAATATGTGCCAGACACTGAGCTAAGAACATTAGACTTATTATCTCACTTAATCCTCATTAAACCTCTAATAAGAGAAAGCATAATAGATTAATGGAAAAAGAGGAATTTATATCAGTAAACATAAACAGGTTAAACTCTCTCAATAAAAAGAAACAGAAAGCTTAAGTTAGAACACATAACAGTGATTTATCACCCATTAGTGCAACAAAGCAAATGACACAGAAAGGTTAAAAGCACAAGATTTAACTTAGACATGTCAGGCAATGCAATAAAATTAGAGAAGGAATAGAAATAACATCAGAAAAAGGTAAAAAATATTACATGAATAAAGCAATAGTTTTATATTGACAATAATATGGTGTAAGTCAAATACTTATGTGCTAAATAATTTAATATTAGATAAAATTTTTATGATTTTAATTACAAAGTTAGAAATGAAACTAAGAAAACTTAATAAGGCACTATTAACCTATGATAAATCAAAAACAAAGTTACAGAAGATTTGAACCATATAATTAATAAGGTTAGAATAAGATATATAGATGTGAAAGTGAGAGGATAGGAGGGAAGGGGATGGAGAAAGAGAGGTTTAATTTGGCATTTAACCAAAAATATATTAATATATGCCCATGAAGTATTTCATACTATGCAATAAATAAAATTTTAATAATTCAAAATGCATAAATTCTATAACCACATTGCCTGACCACAACTCAATAAAATTAGGAAATAACAATATTTTTCCTAAATTTTTAGAGTTAGGAAGGAAAGCTGCTGCTGCAGCTGCTAAGTCACTTCAGTTGTGTTTGACTCTGTGCGACCCCATAGACAGCAGCCCACCAGGCTCCACTGTCCTTGGGATTCTCCAGGCAAGAACACTGGAGTGGGTTGCCATTTTCTTCTCCAATACATGAAAGTGAAAAGTGAAAGTGAAGTCACTCAGTTGTGTCTGACTCTTCTCGATCCCATGGACTTCAGCCTACCAGGCTCCTCCGTCCATAGGATTTGCCAGGCAAGAGTACTGGAGTGGGTTGCCATTGCCTTCTCCAAGGAAGGAAAGCTAGGAGAAGTTAAAAAAATTTATATTTCTGTAATAACTTTAGGGTCCTTGAGGAAATCAAACTGACAACTGAAAAGAAAAAAAAATAGGGAAAAAATATTGAAATAATAAGGATAAAGCCAATATAACAGTCAGAGGCAAATTCTTAGCCACAAACATTGATCTAGGCAACACCAGTGAAATCAATCCCACCCTACAATATAGTATTTCTGTCTGGCTGGGTGTAACTCTGGCATCAAGTGGAATTCTCCATAATAGCAGGTCTGTGCTACCAAGCTACTGTATAAGATATATAGATATGAAATATATAGATATATAGATATGAGGTCTGTGCTACTGCTTGTTTCAGGAGGGACTCTAGAACTCACCATGCAATTTAGGGGGAACTAAGCCTACACTTTCACAGAAGAGCAATTCAAATAACATGCACTGAAGAGCTCTGCACCCTGATTCCACCTCCAGTGTTCATCTCTCTGGGTCAGCATTGTCACTGAGATCCTGCCCGTGTCACCTCAATATAATTGCTGGACTTTTCTTTCTCTGAGACAAGATTATTGAGACAGGCTTTTTTCAGTTCAAACCCCATCATTCCTATTTCAGAAATTCTTTGGTGTTGCAGCATGCAACTGGCATCAATTTCTGGTTTCTAATATGAATACAAGTTTTTGCAAATGTGTGTATTTCACTGGTCAGTTCAAAGGAAATGGGAGCCTCAGACACCTTAGCATCTTGTCCAGAAGGCTCTGTCTATAAAAATCCTGAGAAAAATGTTTTTAAATAAAATGAAAAGAAACAGCTTCTCCAATGCCTGTTTGCTACAGAGAAAATGTCAAGGCCGAACTCAGTACAGACTACATTATTTAATGTCTAAGAGAATGTGGCTAGTTCAGATGGCTGTGTGTGATTAATTTAGAAGAACTCTCATCACCTTAAGGCTTCCCTGATAGCTCAGTTGGTAAAGAATCTGCCTGCAATGCAGGAGACCTTGGTTCTACTCCTGGGTCAGGAAGATCTGCTGGAGAAGGAATAGGCTACCCTCTCCAGTATTTTTGGGCTTCCCTGGTGGCTTAGATGGTAAAGAATCTGCCTGCAGTGCGGGAGACCTGGGATTGATCCCTGGGTTGGGAAAATCCCCTGGAGAAGAGAAAGGCTATCCACTCTCATGGCCTAGAGAATTCCATGGGTCCATGGGGTCAAAGAGTCAGACATGGCTGAGCGACTTTCACTTTCACTTTCATCACCTTAATATCACTTGCAGCTCCATGAATATTAAACTGAGCTGATGACATGACCCCGTAGGCCATTCACACTGTGCAAAAGAGCAGCTCCAGTACCACAGCAGTTTTCCCACCTACAATGAGGAGGTGCCAGGTCCTGCCCACCTTTCCTAAGCTCCACTGGGCATAGAGTCCTAGCACTGGCTGGACATCCTTCTTGGTGACCCTGTGAAAGCTTCTTCCTTTTAAGCCAAGTTCAGGATGCTGGTGGGGACTAACACTAACACTCCAACACTAACCCTCCAGGATTGCTGCTCTTTCCCATTGTGATGATCACCGTATTGGGAGGCTAAATGCTTAGAGGACAGGGAAGAACCACCTCAGTAAGAAGGAGCCACACCTCTAGGACTTCATGGGCCTCTCAGTCCATGAGTCTGAGCATTTTTACTTCCTTCTCCTCATTCACCCCCACCTTATCCCCAAATGTTGTTTGATTAGATGAATCACAAAAAAGTGTATCTGGAGAATCTCAATACAGTTCCTTGGGAACACTGAAGACAAACTAGGGCATTTAAAGGCAAGGCTGCCAAATCCAGTGCTTTGTGACAACCTAGAGGGGTGGGAAGGGGTGGGAGGTAGGAGGGAGGTTCAAAAGGGAGGGACATGTGTATACCTATGGCTGACTCATGTTGATGTATGGTAGAAACCAACACAATATTGTAAAGTAATTATCCTCCAATGGCAAATTAAATTACTTTAAAAAAAAAAAAGTAAATAAAGGCAAAGGTACAGTCTGCTGCCCCCAAAAATCGCAAGAAAAACCATTATGATATTTGCTAACCCATGGACTGTAGCCTATCAGGATCCTCCGTCCATGAGATTTTTCCAGGCAAGAGTACTGGAGTGGATTGCCATTTCCTTCTCTAATTATGATATTAGAAATGCCCAAATACAAGGTGGAATTAAGTATTGAGGCTGTAGAAGCAGACTCTGAGGTCTGTACTGAACAGGGGCTGAGCTGCAGACATCCTCGTTCAGTGAGCAACTAAAACCAGTGAGATGTTCTCAGGTCAGGAAAGGGAAATGTTGAATAGCAGCAAGAGTATCAAAAAATAATTGAGTTCTCCAAAACAAAATAGCTCACTTCGGTTCCCTTTGACTAGAAGTTGTAAAAAACACTATTTACAAATAGAACTGAGTGAAAACTGTGGCTCTTCTTTCCACATATCCTTCATTGGGAGAATGAAAGAATCCCAGAAAACCATCCTAGTCCAGTTGACTATGTGCCTGTGCATGCATGTATACCTGTTCAGTCTTGTCTGGCTCTTTGTGACTCCATGGACTGTAGCCCACCACAGTCCTCTCGTCCATATGATTTCCCAGGCAAGAACACTGGAGTGGGTTGCCAATTCCTTCTCCAGGGGATCTTCCCTACCCAGGGATTGAACCTGAGTCTCCTGTGTCTCCTGAGTTGGCAAGTGGATTCTTAATCACTGTGACACCTTGGAAACACCAGTGACTGTGCTAGAAATTAATTCTGGAGACTGAAAAATTGTCATGACTTCAGCAGGGACATTAATCTAAAAGGCTGGGGGTAAAGGGGTGGCTAAGAAGAAGGTGAATTCCTCAAGACCACATGTTCATCCATCCATCCAGAAACACATGCTGAGCTGACTACTGGACTCCAGGCACAGAGCTGGCAGCAGCATGAGAGAGGATGCAAAGATGACCCTCACGGGGGGACAGTGAGATCCACAAAGTGCAAACCACAGAGCCAGGAGAGAAGACCCAGCAGGGCTTTGAGGGGCCAGCAAGGGAGAGGGCATTTCTGGCTAATGGCATCATCCTAGGACCTGGACTTGGGAAAATGAACAATGTTTTGATGAGCAGAGATGAGGAAAGGGCAGTCCTGATGGAGCATCCAGACTGAGCATGCCTTTTGGGTGGGAAACCATCAAAGGTGAAGGCCCTGAGCTCAGGGGCCAGAACCCAGCTTTCCTAAATGGTGTTCAGTCTCATTTCACCATTCCAGATGCTAGCAGTTAATGGGTTTTGAACTTGACTGCACATTGAAGTCACCAGAGGACTTTTACAAATTACTGGTGCCTGAGTTCCACCCCTTAGAGGGTCGATTTAATGACTGGACTGGGGGTATGCCAGGGCATCGGGCTGTTTACAAGGTACCCAGGACTTTGTTGTTTCAACCAAGAATGAACACACCTGCTCTAGGTGATCCTCATCGTTCCAGGTACTGAAGAAAGTACATGGGTTTGACCCAGCCTTCTCTGCACACCTGAGCAGTCCAGTAGGTGACAAGAGTTTCCAGGAAGTATAAGGACTTGTCTCCAGTACCAGAGGGACAGGAGGGACAGGGATTCACCGCCTCCCATTCACATCAGTTAGTGACTTTAGCAAGCATGTAACCTCTCTAAGCTTTAGCTTCCTCCTAGGAACAGCGGGATTGCTACAGATAATCACATAGAAAGATTTGTAATGGTGGATTTTAACCTCTTTGGGGCCTGAGAAGTCTTTGAGAATTTCATTAAACCTGCACATTCCATCATCCAAAGAACACACATGCCCATATCCAAATCTGAATCTCACTGTGGGGGTCAACAGACTCCACAAAGACTGTACACAGATCGAGGTAAGAAATTCTCCATCGAAAGACTTTGACAGATTCCCATCTCCCTGACGATAGAAATGTTGCTCTGGATAAGGCTTAATTCATACCCAAGCTTTTCTCAACCTGTCCCGCTCTCCTCTGATTCCCTTTGGATGCTACTTTTATTACAGAGGGCAAGACCAGTTTGGAGCTCTGAGTTTCAAACCGGCAGGGTAATATATACGAAAACAGAGCAAGGTGAAAGTGGAGCCCAATGCATCAAGAGGAGAATGAGAACCAGATGCCTCAGCTCAAGGAAGAGTGGAAAGAAAGGAGCTGCCCGAGGGGACTGCTCTGTGGCTCACCTCTAATCAAGGCTCACGAGGAACAAAACGAGAGAAAGCGAGACGGGAAATGGCAGCCTCGGGACGACCGAGAGTGGGCAGGTGGAGGTGAGGGAGCACTGAGGTCAGAAAGGGAGTAAGGGCGGTCTTTTCAGAAGCCTTAAAAGAAGGCCTTGGGGAAGCAGACAAAACCTGCTTCCTAGCAGAGCATCAGGCACTGTGGATCAACTGAGCAGGAAAGCACCCTCCCTGAGGAGTCATTTTACAAATTTCGGTTGTGTCCATCAATGGAGTGGGAGGCACTAATTCAAAAAGAAAATATGTCTTATGAATTTCCCAATAGAGATGGCAAGGTTACCGTCTCTCCTCCAAGTTCAAGTGGCAGTCTGATACCCAGGGCTCTTCACTCTGGCTGGGCTCAACCACATCGAATTCTTGCTGCCCCCATGTCCACCTCCCAAGCTCTTGTTCATCTTGTTCGCCCTAGAGCTGATAACCTCAAAGTCTCATTTCAACATCTCTCAGGAAGCTGTCTCAGATCTCTTTGTGTACTCTGGGAACACAATGGCTTCTCCATCCTCTGAACACTTATGATATTGACTTGTCCATAACATTCCTTTGATACTATTCATACACATCTCTGTCTTATGAACATAAGAAAATAACAGGGAGTCATTAATCCCAGCTGAGTTTTGCTGGGATTGTATTGCATCAAAGTCTTTGACTCTGCTGAACCCCTCTGGATATGCCCACTTGGGAACAAGACATGAGGCAAATTGTACTACCTTTTATCAGTGTTTGCAAAGGTGTGATTCACAGACACCAGCAAGAGAATCACCCTAACGACTTATCAAAAAATGTAGAGCCAAGTTTTCGTACAAGGAAGCAAAAGTCTAGAAAATAGAATACACCAAATGTTCCTGGGGGTTCACAGAAAAGTTGGAGATGTATTTGGACTTCCACAAGCTAGGATTCCCAGAATGGCAGGGGTGGGGGGCAGTGGGCTCTATCAAGCCTTGATCTCAAAAGGCACACCCCACCCAGCTGACCCTAGTGTGCACTGCATTTCCCACACTGGCAGGTAAACTTGTAGGGGTCTACAACTTTCATAGTACACACAATGAACTCCTAGTTCCATGCCCTGTATTTAGAAGGTGCAGGATATACACCTGAAAGGTGAAGCTATGAGAACTGACAAACAGCTCAAGAAGAATATAAAATAATACAGAGAATTGGTTCCGGGACTTGCTAGGTGGACCAGTGTTTAGGAATCTGCCTTACAATGCAGGGACATGGGTTTGATCCCTAGTTGGAGAACTAAGATCCTATATGTCACAGAGCAACTAAGCCCATGCATCACAACTAGAGAGCCTGTGTGCCACAACTACTGAAGCCTGCGTGCTCTGGAGCGAGCACGCCACAACTAGAGAGCCTGTACAGCACAACTAGAGAATCCGTGCACCACAATGAGGGATCCCACATCCTGCAACTAAGACTCGATGGAGCCAAATAATATAAAAACACAGAGAATTGGTTCAAATCTAAGCTATGTAGAACTCAACATCTTGGGAAAGAAAGAAAAATAAAATTAGTCTAAAGCTACTGACTGAATTTTAGGAATCAGCATCTCAGATTTTAAAAGTTACCTATCAAATATCAGCATATATATGTATCAGTTTTGTGTATCTATATATATCCCCAGAGGACAGACTAAGTGAAAGTGACCTACTAGAGTAACTCAAAAAGTATTTCCCATAAATTTATAAGTTTTGTTTTTTATTACCATGACCCATCTTTCTGTAAACACTTTAATTTGGAAGCACTTACTCACCCTTAAATTTGGAGATAATTAATTTACCATGGGATACTTTGACTTGGTATCAAGTGACACAAATTGTCATCCAGTATGTATGTGGTTTCAGATCACAGTGAATCAAAATCTGATGTTGTAAGGTCTGGGATACTGTCTAGATATGGCAGAAAATCATCCCTGGTCAACTTCAGAAGTTGCAACTTGGGCAAGGGCCATTGAGTGTTGGTGTGTTGGAGGAGCTGAGTTTTCCACTGATGAGTCAGTGCAGGGTAATGAAGCTGCTAAACTCCGTATATATACTCCAGCTGTCTAGTACACAGCACAGGGTTCCTGGCTTGACCAGGTGAACCAAGTTCAACCCCGTTTGATGTCCCACCATACTGCCTCCCTCATGCCCGTGACCTGAAAGAATACTGTCAAACTGGTTGCAGGCTCTGATACTGTTTGGGTACCAACCATCTCTTCATCTGTCATGTCACAGATTTGTTTGGATCTCATTAAGACGCCAACTCTTAACTCCGAAAAAAATTAGGACTGCCTGGAAGTGCATTTTGTCATTAAAATACCCTCAACTACCTAAAAGAAATGGATACAAAGGACATAGTTATAATTCCTTAAACCTTACTTCAAGGTAGTATCAACATATTTCTATATAATTCAACTTTCCCAGTTTATTGTCTTAACACCTATAGAGATAAGTGCCTTGGGGCCATCAAGAGGATAGGATTCTATAGATGGGAAATTCACTGTGATTTCTTATCCCCAGGAAGCCCTGCAATCGGGTCCCCAAGCCTCTCACTGAAGAGCTTGCCAGCATCCCTCTGTCATCTGCTGAAGCCCCTGGAGCGACCCCTTCATGCCACCCTGGCCTTGTTGACCATGCGTTGTGAGTATTCTGTCATCTGTCACGCGGGTGCTATTCATCTGTTCAACTAGAGATCCCCGGCCTTAGATAGCCCAGGCATGGAAGTGCGTGTTGATGTCACAGATGAAACCAGTAACACAAGGTGTTAAGTGCTACAACAGGTGACTGTAGGTGCCATGGCTCTAGTTTCGTCTCAGCAAAAGGGATAAAGTCAGGCTGAGTGTTGAAGGGTGAGTGAGGAAGAGCCTGTGGAAGCTGAAGGCACAGCACGCACAAAAGATGAGAGGCACATGAGTGTCACCGAAAAGCACAGAGAGAGGAAGAGAGAAGAAAGGAATGGTGGGGCATGAAGCTGGAGATAAAAAGTCCCAAATGCTAAGGACCTCAAATGCTAGGTTGGCCAACTTGGGCTTAATTTGGGAACAAAGGGGAGACAGTGAAGGTTTGTGAGTTAGGAAGTGACGTGGTCCAACGAAGGTTTTAAAATGCTAACACTGATCCCACTGAGGGGGTGGGTAGGTTGGAGAGTTATGGAATCAGAGATAAGAAAATCTGTAAGGGGACTTTAAATAGGCCAGGAGAGAGGCTATGAGAATAGTTTGGTTTTAAAAAATATGTACAGGTAAGTTAAACTTTGTTGACTAAATTGTGAGTATGTATGTACGTGTTTGTGTGCGTATATGTGTCCATGTATGTATAGAGTTGGACATACAGACAACAGACAAACAAGGAAGACAAGGATTCTAAAGAGTCAATGTTTGCAATATTACTAAACTAAAAATACATGGTGTCCAAGAGAGCAATGAAGAATAGAAATGGAATGCATGTGGGTTGGAAGCCTTTGGCAGCTCTGTAGATGCCATGGGTGAGAATGAGATTGGCCTTGGAAGTAGAAACAAATATTATGGACAGAAACCATGAGCATCAACAGAGGAGTGGGGGCCATGGCCCTGGGAGGAAACTGATGAGGGTCAGAGAAGTAAAAGGTGAGTCAGAAAGGCAGAAGAGGAGAAACCCAGGGTGAAGGAGGAAGCAGCAATGTGAAAGGCACTCAGGTCACCATCGTAGGTCACATCTGCCCTTAGCCTGGATAATGACATTTATTTCACTTTGGATGATGACTCTGCATGTCCCCAAATCACAGAAGAAACACTTTTTTTAACTAGTAATACATGTCAACCACAGCACTAAAGTTTTATAAACAGTATCTCAAAGAGGCAAGAATTACTATCCCCATTTGACAGATAAAGAAACTGAGATGAGAAGAGGCTAAATACATCCCAGGGGTGAAATTGTAATTGATCATGAATCCAGAGCTAGAAGCGATCTTGGCCTTGGTGCTGTGTTCTTTCCCTGTGAACTCTGCCCTACTGGCTTCCTACAGCAGGTTGCCAGTAAGCACCCTCTGGGCATTCTGGGGTACAAGGCTTGGAGGCAAACACAGGGCTCAGGCTTTGGGGGTTAAGATGTATGTACTTCCTTGGCACAGGGGGATGGTGAACCCCCTGAAGCAAGATTCAACTGCCATGATCTTCCAGCAGTGTGGTGGGTCTTCCAGGTGTCAGGGAAGACCCAGAGGCCAGCTCTAAACAGATTCTCAGCTGTGGCAGCCCTGCGAGAGGGCAGAAGGTCACCACCACCTCTCTGAGGCAGATGGATCTAAAGCCAGAGACATGCTTCAACTTTGATCACCAACTGTTGCCTGGGAGAATCAGAATAATCCCAAAGGAGCAGCTTCTTCCCGAGCCAATGGTGAGCCCACAGAATTATGGAAACCAGAGCCCAAAGGCTGATGGAGGATCAGATACCACACATTGCCTGGATGCCATGCTGGGGGAGTCTTACTTTTCTGGGATGATAGGACCTCTTAATTTGAAGGATCCTGATTCTGACTTTCCTAAGGTCAAGCAAAGACTCTTCAGGAATTCCCTGGGGCAAATGCCTGTAGCTGACACCTCTCTGAGCAGTGGAGATGGGAGAACAAGATGACCTCTGCCATTTTCACATCTGACTCAGGATGACTCTGTGTGTGTGTAGGCAACACCACCCCTAGGGCAGTGGGGGCATTTCCGCTCAGTGCCTCCCAGCTGCTCAGAGGAGTTGGGGAGGCCCCCAGAAAGCAGCAGGCACAGTACACCGCCTTCCAGCCTCGGACCTTACTTCCCACCTGCTGACTCTCCATTCTGCTCAGAGCAAGCACTCAGCAACTCTTGGCCAAGCTGAATTTGACTCAAAGAAGCAGGCTGAAGACTTCCTGGTGGTACAGTGGATAGGAATCTGGCCACCGATGCAGGGGGCACAGATTTGATCCTTAGCCCAGGAAGATTCCACATGCCACAGAGCAACTAAACCCACATGCCACAATTACTGAGCCTGTGTGCTGCAACTACTGAAGCCCGTGCCCCTAGAGCCCAACAAGAGAAGCCACCACCATGAGAAGCCCGAGTACTGCAACTAGAGTGGCCCCCACTCACTGCAACTATCTAGAGAAAGCCTGCACACAGCAACAAAGACCCAGGGCAACCAAAATTAAAATAAACAAATAAATTATTAAAAAAAAAAAAAGAAGAAGAAGAAGGCTGCTCTCCCCAACTCCAGTCAGCAACCTTGTCTCCCCAGACTTCTCATCAGAGTTTCTCACATCATTCCTCCCAGGCCTACAAGAACAACTGCATTCCTCTGTGATGCTCCCCAATCTGCATGTTCCCCCCCCCACACACACAGGTCCCATGCAGCTCACCTCGCTCTGGTCCCTACCTCTGTGCTGTTCCAACCAGTCTAGATCCATCACCCACATGCCGCCCATCATCCCCTCTCCTGTCCTCTCCTCGGGCTGTTTTCCTTGCCAGTATGCTCTCCCCACCCCACTCCCCAAAGTAACCTGTAACCCACAACAAGATTGCATCAACAGAGAGTTTTGTTCAGAGGAGGCTGGCATCAAATCCTGTAGCTTTGTTAAGGAGATGGATCCCTGCTCACCTATCTCCCCATGTGATGAAAACAGCTCATGCTGTAGAAGCCCAGGGCTCCCTGAAACATCACTCATTTGCATCTGGTCCATGACTGCATCTTCCCTTCTCTCTTCTCCTCCATGTCGCCACCCTCTGTCCTGGTGCTGAGCAGGAGACCTGTCACTAGACAGGACTCACAAGAAGCTGGTTGGACAAAGAGGCCCATCTCTTGTTGGAATTGCTGCGGCAATTACATCTCCCTGGGTTGGGTGCTCTGGCAAGGGCCCAGGTCTAGAAGCTGAGGGAAGGAGAACGGGGAGGAGAGAAGGATCAAGGAGCAGGCACCTGGAACTGGTGCTTTCCTAAATTTCTCCCCAGTTGAGGAGCACTTGCAGTTTGAAAGAAGAGCCTGCCTCATGCTGGCTGGTCTCCTGTCCAGAGCTCAACCTAACACCCTGCACCCAGGGAGGAAGACAGGAGGGGCAGCAGGATTCTCTTCTCCATACATGCAGTGGTTCCCAACCTTTTTGGCACCAAGGACCAGTTTCATGGAAGACAATTTTTCCATGGAAGGAGCAGGGTGATGGTTTAGGGATGATTCAAGCTCATCACATTTATTGTGCACTTTATTTCTGTTACTATTAGATCAGCTCCACCCCAGATATCTCCTCAGGCATTAGATCCCAGAGGTTGGAGACCCTTACGTCAAGCATAACTCATCGGAAAGAGGGCAGCCCTCTCCTGATGCCAGCAGTGCTTCCAGGGCTCACTCCCCCAATGTTTACTCTTCTTTCTGACCCAACAGAGAAAAAAAAAATCAATTTTAAGCTACCAATTAAAAATGCCTTCTCCCAGTGCATATCTGGTTACAGCAGTCTACATCATACTCCCCGCCATACAGATGTGTAATTGCCCTGAAAGCAGAGTTGTCCAGAAGTGAAATATTAAACAATTCAAACCTAAAATGTTCCAGAAGTAGAGCAAAGAGAGCTGGGTATGTCTAAGTAACATGCTATGTAGAACCAGGAAACACACACACAGTGCATAGTGTACTTTTGTGACTGCTAAAACCATAACATCTGGAATGCCATTCTGGAAAGTGTCCAGATGTTTTCCATGAGGAACACTTTGTAAAAATTGTTAGCCTTCTAGGCATTTGTGAATTTTGTAAGGCGAGTGCACTCCCAGGCCCACATAGGAGCAAATATGGGATTATAAAGTGCTAAATGCTTTTCACAACTGTATAAGCAATAATGCGCTTTGGGTAAATATTCAGGGAAAATTATTTTTACAGACTAAGCGAATGGATAGGTTCCAATCTGCAATTAGATTTGTATTTCAGAAAAATCAAGGAATGCAGGACAGTTAGTCTTAGGGCGGCCTGCCTGGGAGCCAAAGCCCCTAACCTGGGCAACATCACACATCCTGGTCATTAATTTCCTTGTTTGTAGTCATTCCAGTGCTGGAAGAGGCTAACGGAGTTTCATAGCTTGTTATATTTATCTTCCTTCCCGAGGATTTTTATATTGCATTTTATAAATCCGGCTTCAATTTATGTGTAAGCCCCGTAATCATTAGCATTATGTTTAAAAAAAAGAAAGAAAGAAAGAAAAAGCTCGGGAAGAGGAGGAAAAAAACACCACTCCAATAACAATGCCTGGGAAACCCTTGGAAGCATTGTTCGTTTTTTAAAATGCATAATATATAAACATCTTAAAGGAATACCCGGAGTCTCTTTTGAAATCAGAAATCATGTGAAGCAAGGAAAGAATCATAAAAGCTTATTGATTTCCCGAACCCACTGAGGAAAAGTATTTTTAAACCATGATTCACATAAGGGATACATTTGACACATCAAGAGAAACTGGAAACCAGGCTCCGTGCAGCCACATCAGATACTGCTCTGTGTCGACTTTGTTTACCATTACAAAGTGAAAAGAAATTTGCTTTTCCTTCCCTGCTCCCTTTCCCTTGAGGATGGTGACTTTAATTGATTTTGTCCTCCTTTATACAAAAGTCGAAGCTAAAAACGTCCACGATAAACTAACCGGAAGTCTTGGCATTTTCATTATGGCCATCACTGCCGTCCTTCCTGTGTTGGGCTTGACCCTCAATCTGGCGAGAGCCAGGGCTCTTGAAGCATTTTTGTTTTGCGCCTCGAAGGCTTCCTACTTCCTTAAAAAAAAGAAAAAAGAAAAATCCTTCAACTGGGATCTGCAGAATACTCCCCGGAAAGATGTGGAAAGGCAGAGCACCTGGAGCCTTCTTGGTAAATAGGTGATATGTCCAATTGGAGGCCAAGTTGGCCCCCCAGGAGCCAGGCCCTTAGGCTGCTGGGGGCTGTGGGAACCTGGACCAGGGGACCAGCATCCTCTTCCTGCCTTTTCCTTCTTCATCTGCACGCACCATCATCACCCTCAGGCCATCCCTACCAGGAGAGCTTTCCTGTGGTACAAAGGAGTTAATACTAAAACCGAAGCACAGCCCAGCATGGTGACAGAAGAGAGACTAAGACTCTCCTCTGTTTTTTTCATTCCCCAGAATCCTGGTGAGCCAGCGCTGGGATCTCAGTGACTCAATGGGACTCGCTTGTTTCTATGACCATCAAAACACAACAAAGAAAGAGACACACCATTTGTCACGTTTTGCTGTGGTGCTCCTGGCCCACCAGCTACACGGACATTTCCTCAGGTCGTCAGTTTAGAAACACCATGCTTAGCACAGGTGTCTCTAAGCTCTAGTGGCTAATACATGAAATGAACAGAAAGCTAAGGATCTCCCAACTCTACCCTAGAGGAGCTTCAAACACAAAGGGAAAGCAATGAGGAATGGGAAAATGCCCAAGGAATCAGAAAATATCGCAAGGTCAACCCACCTGGTATAAATCAGCGTGCACGGTTCCAGAGGGTCGCATGGAAACCTCACGCTCAGGTGTAATTTGCCCATCCCGAAGTATTTTTCCTAGTAGTGCCAAATGCCATAATGCTCTCTGTCAGTGATTTGAAATTATTCTGTAAGCTACATATCGGGTACACTATTGTTAATGAAATGCACACAAGATGATGAACAACTTCCTTTTCCTGCTGGAGCCCCAGCTGCAACCAGTGCCTGGATTCCTCGTGCTGTAAATCAGCCCTTTGTACTCCAGGAGGATTCAATGAGCTGCAGGTGTGGGCTTGTGGAAGGCCGCCTGGGATTAGGTAGCAGCATTTGATATGAGATCCCAAACAGCACCAGCAATCTACACGCCACATGCGGCCATGGGCTTTGGAGAAAGCAAAGGAAAAACGCTGATGAAATGTGGCACGGGACCATGGAATGCAATGTCAAACTTTCACATCTGCAGGAAAAGAGAGAGAGTTCCTAATTTTACAGTGATGATGTCATGGAGAATTCATGACAGTGGAAATGATGGGCCAAGGTTTGCAAACTGAACCACTTAGGTGGTTGCTAACCGAAGGTTGAGATTTTCAAGGGACAGGGCAGGTTCAAATGTGATGTTGATTTGCCTTCCCTGGCCTGAGGCATCCTTGGTGTGGGGGTGTGTGTGCGCGCGCGCGTGCGTGCATATGTGTGTACACACACATTTGCACAGAAGCTCTAGATAGAGATGGAGACAGGAAAAGAAGTTGTATTTGAGAGGTTATGCTTTGCACAGGCATATAAAGCTGATACTTTGCATGCCAAGTGTGTCCTTAAAAATATACCGTCTCTGTGTTATTCAGCGTAAAACTTTGCTAACTGTCCCTAACAACAGTATGTTTTTTAAAGACAAATTTCAGGCACTCTAAAAATTCACCAGCCAAGAAAAACTATCTTGCTTGTTCACTTTCTCCTCAATGTTAACAACCGAGAAGAACTTCTTTTTTAAATTTTTTTTCTTCCTCGGGGCTGAAGAGACAGGAACACAAGCCTGGTTTTGTTATTAGCATACTGATACAATATATATTGGAGAAAACATAGCTTTAATTTTTTAAGAGTCTGTTTTTCATTTGCTTATCTTGATAGTTTAACTTAATCATTATTTTCAACCATATATGATTTAGATATTATGTCATTAATTCATGTACAGTCCATCTGAGTAATGATTGTGGTTTTCTACTTTACAAATTCATCTACTTCACCAAGAAACCAAGAGAGTCAAATTCCATGCAACATCTGGTTTCCATTGAATGTAATTGCCATTTGCAGAGTTATAATCATGTGTTATTGTAAGGACCACGGTGTCAATCACTTCCCTAATGGGGAAAATTCAATGCCTAAATACCTGCGAGAACAAGAAGCTGACTTCAACAGGTGCATTCAGACGCTGGGTTTTAAGTAGAATTCTAGCCTACCCATTTAAATAAATCATTTTAAGGAGAAACAATATTCTTTCCATCCCCTGTAGCAAGGGAAAGCATAATACCCAGGGCCTCAATCTCCCCTGCTCAGTTCCAGTACTATATCACGTTTAATCTTTTTAAAAATGTACGAATGTGCCCATATCACACTGATCCTTTATGTTGCATACACTCGTGGGAACCCCCAAAAGCCAGGCAGGGTTTTTGCAGACTTTCTGGGGAAGAGGCCATCTTCTGATCCTTCCTGCTTTCCATGAAGTCAGTCATCTCCTTCATAATGAAAATAGGCCAAACTTGATGTAAAGATTAAACAGCTCAAAACGACCAAGGTCATTATAGTCCTTTCTAGCCCATGGGGTTTTGAGGAGGATAATCACATAAGAGTTTGAAAAAAAAAAAAAAAGAATCATGAAGCACTGTGTTTGAGTGTTCATTTTGTAAGCACTTTATGGCCAAAGGGAACCACATTTCCCTGACCTCAATCCCTGTTGTATTTACAAGCCAAAACCTGTTTGACCTAGTCAATGTTTGACCATTCATTCAGAAAACCTTTCCTAAGGCAAAAATAATATTCTAGGAATTGCACTGGACATTGAGGATGCAGAGATACTTAAAACAGAACCTTGACTGGGAGAGTACCCATAATTACAGCATGATACATGCAGTACAAATAAGCCCAGGTGTTTCAGCAGCAGAGAAGGGCCATTTCATCTAGCATGATTAAAGAGGATGGGTGAATCCAAGAGGGCCTCCTTTAATAGGTGACTGCTGAGCTGAGTTTTAATGATGAATAGGAGTAGAAGGCTTTCTATATGTTAGTCTAAAGACTTGTCATGAAATATTTATGGGAGTAAACATTTTGATTCATTAGAAATACTATGGACTTCCCTAGTTTTACCAGTAGTCATATGTGAATGTGAGAGCTGGACCATGAAGAAGGCAGAGTGCCAAAGAATTGATGCTTTTGAACTGTGATGTTGGAGCGGACTCCTGAGAGTCCTTGGACTGCAAGATCAAAACCAATCAATCCTAAAGGAAATCAATCCTGAATATTCATTGGAAGGACTAATACTGAAGCTGAAGCTCCAATACTTTGGCCACCTGATTCAAAGAGCCGATGCTGGGAAAGATGGAAGGCAGAAGAAGGGGACCACAGAGGATGAGATGGTTGGATGGCATCACTTACTCAACGGACATAGGTTTGAGCAAGCTCCAGGAGATGAAGGACAGGGAAGCCTGGCATGCTGAAGTTCATGGGGTCGCAAAGAGTAGGACACAACTCAGCAACTGAACAACAGCAACTGGGACTTCCCTGGTGGTCCAGTAGTTAAGAATCTGCCTTGCAATGCAGGGGACGTGGGTTCCCCTGGTCAGGAAACTTAAGATCCCACATGCCACAGAGCAATTAAGCTTGAGTGCTGCAACTGCTGAGTCCAAACACCACAGCTAGAGAGTCCCTGCGAAATAGCCCACAGGCCACAACTAAGAACCGACACAGCCAAACAAATGTTTTTGTTTTTGTTTTTTTAAAGAAATACTGCAAAAGAGTAACTTACAAGTCCTTTCAATTCATTCATTCACATATTTATACAAAGCCTCTATATACCATTCCATTTATTGGACTTCTTCTTCTCCTCTAGGAGGGTCTTAGGAAGTATGACTGAAGGAGTAATTCCCCAGAAGCAACTTGTATTATCTTTGGCATTATCATTACCATAATTCCATCTTACATTTGAGGAATGTACACTCTGAAATCCACAAAATATATTTTCTTGTCATAATAAAGTAGACAGTGCAAGTGCTAGATTAGCCCTTTTGCAATTCACAGATCCTAAACAGTCACAGTGAAGAGAGGCCTAGAATTCAATTCTGTGACCTCCATCCTAAGACTGATTGGCCTAAAATGTGTAGCCTCCAGTCTTGATGAGGAGGGAGGAAGGGAACCCTTAGCACCTGGTCCATAGCTGCTGCTCACCATAATTGAGAGAATGAACACATTATGGATTGAGAGAGTAGCACCAACACATATACACTACCATGTGTAAAACAGATAGCCAGCTGGAAGCTGCCATATAGCACAGGGAGCTCAGCTTGGTGCTCTGCGATGACCCAGAGGGATGGGATGGGGTGAAGTGGGAGGGAGGCTCAAGCAGAGGGTATATACGTATACATATAGCTGATTCACTTTATTTTTTTACAGCAGAAACTAACACAACATTGCAAAGCTATTATATGCCAATTAACAAAAAACGCAACAAATTACACGTGTATACTTATAAAAAAAAGAATGAATACGTTTTTCAGCTCTTAATTAGAAATGCATATGGAATAGACTTTCCTCCAGAAAATTTAAAGCAGAGTTAACATTTAGCACTGCTTCTATTGGGCTTGATCATGCATTTTGTGATCATATTGGCAGCACATTTATTCTCACAATTTTCCTTCTTTTCAAGCAAGTGGTTAAGGGGGTCTACATCCTCTAGCACTTCCTGACTCACAGCTGGAGGGATACCACAGACATAGTTGAAAGTCTGGCTGGATAGGGCCGGGTGGACTGAACAAGTGGGAAATAAACATGTGGATAATTAAAAAATAGCAATGTCAAAAAAATAAAATAACCTCCACAATAGGAAGGAAAGTGCTAGAGAGACAGTGTAGGTAAGGAGCCCTGGATCAGGACCCAGGAGGTCCCAACTCACAGGTTGTTCCTTTAGCCTCTATGAGCCCCTAGTTTTATCATCCACTCCATAGGAACTGCAGCCTCTGCACCACCTACCTCATCGCTTATTGAGTGAATCAAGAGAAATATCTAGAACAATGCTGTGTAAATTACAAAGCACGGAGCAAATGCAGGGAAGTTATCATCCCTGACAAATTGAGAGGTGCTTCCCTTTCCACCCAAGGCTGCCAGAGCTCCATTTATAGTAATAACATCTGTCGGCTTGAGGCCCCATTGAAGATCATAAGACCCACGGAGCCAGGAATCTGGTTATTTGGGTTCTCTGAAGTGCAGATGAGGCTGTTTCTTGGAAAACTCCTGTTGCGTTTTAGTTTTTACTTGTTTGTTTCTTGTTTTTTTTTTTTTTTTTTTTTTTAAGAGATAATGTCTAAAATCTAAGGCACTTTAAGGCTCCTTCCAAACAGAGTGTACAGTTTCCAGAATGCCCAGGCACTGGCTCCTACTTATACAAGCACATACTGGCACAGAGGCAGTGCCTTTCAGATGCAGATTCCCCCAACACTGTATCCCAAGCCCCGCAGAAGGTAATGCATGTATCCTCCTGTGTGAACAACTTCTCATCCTCAGGACGAGTGACTGGAGACCACTTTGCTGGAATCTGGTTCAAGGAACCAGTCAGTAATTTCTGGAAGAATCCATGCTCTCACTCACATACACATGACAGTTTTGACAATGGATAATGACACGAATGAGTCATTTTGTGCCTGAGAGTACACTTTGTCCCAGGAAATTCCTCGTTCACCGAGTATTCTGCTAAGTCACTACAGTCGTGTACGACTCTGTGAGACCCCATAGACGGAAGCCCACCAGGCTCCATCCCTGGGATTCTCCAGGCAAGAACACTGGAGTGGGTTGCCATTTCCTTCTCCAATGCGTGAAAGTGAAAAGCGAAAGGGAAGTCGCTCAGTCGTGTCTGACTCTTAGCGACCCCATGGACTGCAGCCTACCAGGCTCCTCTGTCCATGGGATTTTCCAGGCAAGAGTACTGGAGTGGGGTGCCATTGCCTTCTCCATCACCGAGTATAAAAGAGGGCAAAGTGACATTAGTGATGTTAGCAGCATCCACAGAAAAGAATTTCCTCTAGCAGTCATGACACCTAGGATCAGCCCCAGGTTATGCCAATTATCAGCTGAAGAATCTTAGGTAAGTTTCTTGGCTTCTCTTGGCCTCAGTTTACAGATCTATACAATGGGGGCAATGTTCTTTTAGTTACTAAGTCGTGTCTGACTCTTTTGCAACCCATGGACTGGAGCCCACCAGGCTCCTCTGCCCACAGGATTTCCCAGACAAGGTTACTAAAGTGGGTTACCATTTCCTTCCCCAGGGGATCTTCCTGACCCAGGGATAGAACCCAAGTTTCCTGCATTAGCAGGCAGATTCTTTACCACCGAGCCACCATGGAAGCCCAGTGTGGGCAATAGTTCTTGCTATTCTATTTTATGGGATTGTTGTAATGATTAAATATATCAATTATTTGAAAACTCTAAGTGCTATGCTCCTATGGTCAGTAGGTCAGCTAATGTGTGTATACTACCTACACGTAACTGAATAATCATCACTGATTACATGCAGCTCCACACTGCAGAATGAGTCCACCATTAGTGCACACGTGTCATAGTGCCACGTGCTTGCACAGTCCTAAGCATGTCGCAGGTCATAACTCATTTAATTCTCAGAACCAACCCAACAGAGACACCATTACCATCCCATGTGACTCAGCATTAGACTGCCAAAGTAAAAGGTAACACAGGTCACAAGCGGTCCTGCCAGGATCTGGACCCAGGAGCTCCTACTCCGGAGCCTGTATCCTTGACCACTAAGCTATCCTGCTTCTTATACATGCAGGAATATACTTATACATAAATGAATTTGTAATCTCTTATTTTGAAACAACCAAACTTATAGAAAAGTTGCAAAAATACTAAAAAAGAAACTTATTTTTCACTTAGATTCCCCAGTGTTAACACATTAGCACATTTGCTTTATAATTCCCTCTCTCCTTTCTCTCTCTCTACACACACACACATTTGGATATTTCTGAACCCTTAGAGAGTAAGTTGCTGATATGAGGTCCCTCTATGTCTAAATAGCTCTGTACATTTCCTTTAAACAAAAACATTCTCTTATAAACCACAGTATAATTACTAAAAATCAGAGATTAGCATAGATATACTATTATCTGAGGCTTCCCAGGTGGCGCTAGTGGTAAAGAAAAAGCCAAAGCAGGAGACTTAAGACATGGAGGTTCGATCCCTGGGTCTGGAAGATCCCCTGGAAGAAGAAAAGGCAGCCCACTCCAACATTCTTGCCAGGAGAATCCCATGGACAGAGGAGCCTGCCAGGCTACAGTCCATGGGGTCACAAAGAGTCGGACACATCAGAAGCAACTTAGCACGCACACATAATATTATCTAATCTACGGGTTATATTTACAATTGGCTAATCCTCTCAGTGGATGATCCCCTGGAGCAGGAAATGGCAACCCACTCCAGTATTCTTGCCTGGGAGATCCCACAGACAGAGGAGCCTGGCCAGCTACAGTCTGTGGAGTTGTAAGAGTCAGACATGACTGAGCATGAACAAGAGCACGAATTATTTCAGTAATATCCTTTATAGCAATGGTTTTGTGGTTGTTTTTTGTTTTTTTCCCAGATGCCATCCAGGATCACATGTGCCATGATCTCAACATTTCTGAAGACAACGGCGTTAGATGTTTTCCTCTGATTAGACTCAGGTTACACACTTCTGGCCAGCACACCACAGAAGTGATGAAGTGTCCTCGGTGCATCGTATCAGGAAGCATATGATATCTATTTGTCCCACTGCTGGTGATGTGAAAACACACATATTTTCAAACCATGCTGCTTGTTTATCACATAAGACGCCTCCCCAGCTGCCCAGGAAGCTCCCTAAGGGTGGGGCAGAGTCCAATTGGTGCCTGAAGCCTCCACCGTGCCTGGCAAGAGAATTTAGTCTGTGCTTAGTATACTCTCGGGCTTCCCTTATAGCTTAGCGGGTAAAGAATCCACCTGCAATGTGGGAGACCTGGGGTTCTATCCCTGGGTTGGGAAGATCCCCTGGAGAAGGGAAAGGCTATCCATTCCAGTATTCTGGTCTGGAGAATTTCATGGACTATATAGTCCATGGGGCCGCAGAGTCAGACACAACTGAGCGATTTTCACTTCAGTAGTACACTCTTTGCGCTGTTTTCTCCGGTCTCTCCTGGTGATGCTTCCACCGGCACTCCCTATAATGACAGCATCAGGGACACATCCTCCAGTTTCTCCCTTCATTCATTCCATAGGTAGGAAAGCTACTCAATTTTTAGAGCACCTTTTCCAGATCAGGCCCTCAATCTGATACTAGGGAATGTGGACGTAAACAAGATACAGCCTGACTGTCGTCGGGAAGGTGGTAGTGCACACAGACAGCGGACAGGCAACGAAACATTCACCACGTCCCCACTGTCAATCCACCTCTTCTCTCCCACCTTGTTTCTCATCAACCAGGATCCTGTTTTCTGCAACACGAACCACTCAGTGTCCAGTGTCAGAGGCTTCTACGAAGCTCATGGGTTTCCTTCTTGATCATACATTTTTGTTATTGCTAGCAGCTTCCCAGAGGCAGAACTTCAACCAAAAGAACGACAACCGTGCTAGGAAGTCCAGGAGGGAGCAAGGTTTCTGGGCAACAGTGTCATTCAGGAGCCCCTAAACCACACCCCACCGTGTGTGTCCCTGCCCTGCCACCTTGTAAGTGGGACCTTGTGAAGCACTCCAGGACACCGCTCACCCCACAGGAGGAAAAAGCCCCAAAGCAGACACTGTCTGTGGACCTTCCAAAGAGCAGTTTAACCAGGCAGAGAAACAGGAAGTGTGATTTTTTTTTTTTTATGTGGACCATTTTTAACGTCTATATTGAATTTGTTACATTGTTGCTTCCATGGTTTTATGTTTTTTTGGCCACTAAGAATGAGGAATGCTAGCTCCCTCCCCTACCAGGGATTGAACCCACACCCCTTGAGTTGGAAGACCAAGTCTTAACCACTGGAAAGTAAAAGTGTTAATTGCTCAGTCCTGTCCAGCTCTTTGTGACCCCGTGGACTGTAGCCCGCCAGGCTTCCCTGGTCCATGGAATTCTACAGGCAAGAATACTGAAGTGGGTAGCCATTCCTTCTCCAGGGGATTTTCTGGACCCAGGGATTGAACCCGGGTCTCCCACACTGCAGGCAGATTCTTTACCATTTGAGGACCACCAGGGAAATCCCAAGGAAGTATGACTGACACCATTTTGAGGCCATCAAAAAGTTTTGGTTTGTCCTTTTGACCTAATTAGAAAACACAAAATCAAACCTGTTCAATTACAGCAAGGCTGGCTCTGTAAGGTGCCAAGCTTGAGGTGATCCAGAGAGAAAAATGCAAGGAAAAGGTGCCGCACGCCCTCCTCCTGGAGCTTATGGTCAATACCCTGCCCTCCCCAGCCAGCAAAGGCCAGGGGCGTTCTGTGAACTTGTCAGCACGTCAGCACCAGTGGATAGATCCTAACAGCCTTTGACAAATGCACGTGTTACTGTCCACTTAGAGGAGGTGATTAAAGACAAACAGCAACACAAACCACTGCTTTCAAAGAAAGTGGTCTCACACTCTAGGGACGGAGGTGGAGGGGCTATGCTGGGCTCCTGGTGGCAGTGCAGACAGATGGGAAGCCGGCCAAGGAGGGTTAAGAACTTCAAATCTGGAATACAAGGGCCTGGACTGCAATGGTCCCTCTCACACGTGCAAACTGGGGCCTCGGATGAATTACTTAACTGAGCTCACCAACTTATCTTACCTGGGTGAAATCTTAAGGGAACCTATCTTGTGATGTTATGAGGACTAAAGGAGATGATTCCCTGAATGTTGTGTAGTGTTCCCTGAATGTTGTGCCAAGCAAACAGTAAGTCCTCAAGAATTTATTAAGATTTCCTGGTCTTTTTTGAACTGCGGGCTAAGTACAATGTGCCTCCTCCCATTTCTAGCTATGTGTGGGGGTATGGGCAGTTTGTAGACAAAAGGGTTTCACGGGGCAATCTTCTGTGAAACTCATACTACTCCTGCTTTGTTTTGTTTTTTAACCAAAGCCTAAGAAAATTTGAAATGTTTATAGCAAAAATGGGGTCACACCTCTCTGATTCCAAAGATCCCAAAGGAATCATATATAAGAACCCCCCTTACAAGGTGCTACAAATTTCCATAAGATCAATATCAGGACTCTACTGGAATGTGTGGTCCCTTCATCATTAAAAGGGGCTTCCCAGGTGTCTCAGTGGTAAAGAATTCACCTGCCAATGCAGGAGACACAGGAAACCCAGGTTGAATCCCTGGGTCAGGAAGATCCCCTGGAGAAGGAAATGGCTACGCTCTTCAGAATTCTTGCCCAGAAATTCCATGGACAGAAGAGCCTGGTGGGTTACAGTCCATGGGGTCGCAAAGAGTCAGACTCGACTGAGCACATACGCACTTGTCATTAAAAATGAATCCTCTTGTTCATGTTTTAGAAATTTATGTGTTTGTCACTTTTTTCCCCTCATTTGGAGCATTAGGCACTTTTTTAAAAGTTAATATTTTGCTTCCTTTTTCACATGTTTCTAAGTAACTTTCAATCATTAGAGTACTCTTTGGCTTTTGAGTGTTCGTGACATGTTTTAACTTCTGTCTAAACTTTTACTCTCTGATTTTCCATATTCTTTTTTTTTTTTTTTTTGCCCTTCAGCTCTTTGATTTTATTTTTTACATTGCTGTTTCTCTAATCTCTTAATATTTACTTCTTTTGTTTTGTTTTGCCAAAATTTTTTTTACTTCCATAGTTTTACCTTTATTTAAACCTCTTGTATCTCTTATCTTTATATAATAATGCTATTTTTAAATATTCTAACATTTCATTTCTTATTCTATATTTAAAGCCTTTTCCTCCCTCTATTCGCTTGGTTCTTTAAGGCTTTCATTTCCAAGAATTTTGTTTGTTATACTTTGTCTTGTGGTTCTATCTTCTTTAAATATTTTTATGTGATCATTGGGGTACAACATCAGGCAGAAATCTTCCCCTGGTTGGAGGAGGTCATGGTCATGGAGTGACACATTCAGGGAGTCATTCAATACCTTTGCTCTTTCTGCTTCTCCACAGCTGTCCCCCTGGAGTCCCTTAATTGAACTCCCATCAATTTTTAAATCAGTCCCAAAAACTCATCATGTAAGTAATGTGTGAAATCCTCAAGTTTAAATTCCTTTCTCAAGACAATAGAGATTGAACCTATGCATGCATCATATACAGTTCATTCCTCTTAAATTAGAGGTCATGGCCTAGCCTGCAGTCATCCTGAGTCAACCCTGGGAATCTGAGCAAGCCAGGTGTGCAGTGAGCTACCCGCCAGGCAGGAGAAGTGGGAGGCAAGTGGTTTCAAAAGTGTTTTGTCCTCGTCATCAGACCAAGGGCCCCAATCAGAGGGCTCTGGTATCTGTGCAGCGTCTTGGCACAACCTCAGCCCCAGAGGAGGATACACCGGCCTGGAGGAAGGTCATGTTGGCTGAGACGAGAGTTTATAAGCTTGTCTCCATCTCAAAAATAAAACACCAGTTCCAGTATGGAGTGAAATTGGACAGGGCAGGATAAGCCTCGGTCTAAGTCACTGCTTAGAGCATCTAAATGATGGATCTCAGTAGCCAATGCAACTGAAATATTCTTTTTATTCTAAACAATGCTTTAAGCCTTTCAACGACTGCTCACAGTTCCTATTTCATGTGACCCCATCTGTAAGCAAAGAGGACAGGACTCAAACGATCAATAAATAGACCCGAGGATTCAAAGTAAGTGGCGAACCCAGAACTGGAGCCCGGGTTTCTGCCTCTTCCTAGCATCCTTCCTCCTGCATCAGTTCGCCCCTTCACGTCATCCACAGCAAGAACCCCCACACCAACAGGAAGAGTGTGTCTACGGGTGCCGTGTTATCTCAGGGGCCACAGCCCACCTGCTGACTGGGTCCTGAAATTATTTTCTATCTTATGGGGAGATAGGGGGACACAGTGACTTAAATCCACTCTCAAGGGCAAATGGCCAGTGGCAGATTCCTGCTGGAGAGTGAAACTGACAAGGGGCAAGGGAGAATAAGGTGACTGGACACAAGGGTGACAAGGCACTATCTCGAGAAGTAGAAGCATGCTGGGAATATGGAAGCCAAACAGCGGCCCTCCACCTTCCCAAACCCCCACCATGTTCTGCCCCATCAGATTCTGCCTCTAGTTAATCACGGTGAGCCACAGCGTTTACATTTTGGTATTAAAAAGTTGCCATGGAGGTTCTAATTTTCCAAACTGGGTCTTTAAACAACATATCTGTGTCCAGTACTGGGACAAAACTTACCCTTCAGGCGCCAGGTCAGTGAACATGCATAACGTTGATTGAAACATTTTGTGGAACAAACAAATTAACTTCCTGAATGAAAAAATACGACCTTGCCTATTACAGAAGAGTAAATCCCAAATGTGAAATTTATCTCTAATAGCCTATCAGGAAAAATATCTGAACCCAATACCCCTTTGCCTATTGAATAACACTAATCCCGGGCAATCACTCTTCGGTAACCTTGCCTGTCTCTAGTTTGACTCGAGCTTGTTAAAATGAACCCATTTTTCTTCCATGAGAGATGTAATCAGTAGTAAGGAAACTAGAACTCTGGCGATCCTGCTAATCAATCTACGTTCCACAAATGAAAACACTCCCCAATTGGTAATTAGTTTTCGATGATGAAGTAATTAAATATTTCACTCTAAATTCCCTCTGCTCTGCATCTGGGGCTTCATAAAGGTTGCATTCTCCAAGCCCCTGTGTGTGCAACCTTGTTTTATTTATGGCTCAGCCTTTACAAGCTTTCTGAAACTCTGTCTAAACCACACAAAGGCAAGAGGAAACCCGACAATTAAGTGTTGAACTTGATTATTACAGGCAGCAGATCCAGGTAAAGCAGGGACTCCTGATCCACACTTGGCTTGGAGTTGGTTATCAAGAAAACAGGATGACACAGTTCAGGAGAGTTTTAGGAGTTCAAGATAGAAAAGTGGAAGCCAAATGTTTTCTTGTTTAATCTTGATGAGACGCTTTGGGGAAATGAGAGACGACCTGAGTCTTCCAAACAGGTGTCTTTCTTGGTTTGATCCCATCGCAATGGTCTTCTCCTGACATGTTTCGATCACTGAAATATAGCATCCAGTGGAGCAATGGAAAATGTCAATGCCATATTGATTCAAAAATGCACTTAGCTACCTGATGAAGGTGTAGTAAGATATGTTACGAAAATCCATTTCTTAAAATTAAATACTGTAAAAATGCATATCTGAAGGTTTTGTTAGAAAATCTTTTGTCTTTCTTTTCACAGTTATGGTCAACCGGTTATTATAAGGAGACATGAATGGGTCCAGAATGAGCAGTGCTTCCTTGGCAATCCTCAAGGCCAGAGGCACTGGTTACATGAAATTCCTGGTCCTGTCTCAAATTCACTCCCCTCCCATTTACCTCTGGAAAACTGCTATTAGCAAGAGGCAATCATAGGCATTTTTAAGGTCCCCCTTGTGGTTCAGACGCTTCAAGTTTTATCATTTTAAAATAGCAACCACAATTTCCTGCTGCTGAAGAATTCTTAGCTCAGCAGGGTGGGAAGAAGGATGAACAGCCCCAGTGGATGTGCTCTTTCAGAAAGTCAGGAAGAATTTAAGTAATATGCCTTGTCCCAGGGGAAACTCTAACTAATCAGGCATAGAACAGAACAAGATGAGAATGGGAAATGAGCAGCACATCTCCATAAAGAACAAGACAGCATTGAAAGTCAGTAGCAAGATTTAGTGGAAACAGTCCTAGATGAGATAGCAGAAGCCCTGGATTTTAATCCTAGATCTAGCACCCAAATGTCATATAACCTGACATCTCCAAAGGGACTGGGTTTATATCCCCTCAAGTCCACCTGCAAGCAAGATGTGAGAGCTTCATGAAACTTTCTTAGGGTCAGTGAGATAAAAGATGCACAACCACACTATACACAGAAAAGACTAGTACAAATATTTGTCTATTTTTTTATATCTTATCAAATGTAATTGTCAGGAAACCCACTGTCTACCAGGCTAACTGCTTATCTAGCCAGTCAGCCTGTGTCAATAGAAGGAGACTGGATAAACCCCAAGACCTGAATTGGGGTGCTCTTGTGTGCCATGTGAAGTTAAGTGTGGCTGCTAAATCATATGAGAAAACAAGCCTGGAGACAGATTACGATGTCTCTCATTTGTGGGTATGCATTTAACTTAGGGCTCTCCAGATGGCTCAGTGGTTAAAAAAAAAAAAAAAAAAAAATCTGCCTGCCAACATAGGAGATGCAGGTTCGATCCCTGCGTTGGGATGATTCCCAGAGAAGGAAATGGCAACCCACTCCAGTATTCTTGCTTGGTAAATCCCATGGACAGAGAAGCCTGGCAGGCAGTAGTCCATGGGGTCGCAAAAGAGTCAGACAAACAACAACATTGTTGTTTAGCAGCTAAACAACAACACTGAACTTCTGAAAATGAGGCCAGCATCTCTGGAATCGAGGTTCAGAAATTGGCACTTAACCCATTCTTCCATCTGCAAGGGAAAGTGGAGGTCTAAAGGACTGAAATTTTTTAAGCAGTTCATGATGAAATTCTATTGTACAATTTTCAAATTCTCTGAAAATCTCCAAAGTCTTGGATCCCATCAAACTGCCTTGAAATCTTTGCTTTGCTTTGCAAGCATTTACCAAGACAGCGGTAGAAACCTTGCTGCTGTCACCAGATGGAATCACTATCCCTAATAGATTTTAGGCCTGTAAATGCAAATGCTCCCATACCCCCAAAAAGAAAAGAGAGAGAAGTGCTATCCTGAGTTCAAAGCAGGAAAGCATCTTGAACTCACAGGTGAAAACAATGCGCTAATGACAGTGGCAGTATTACTTGCGGCGGCGGAGAAAGAGCCACCATTTACTGCACGGATGCCTACTTGTTACCAGGGGCTGGGCCAAGCATAAGCATATTACAGATTATCTTATTCAACCCCTACAGCTCTGTGAGGTAGGAACCACATTCACCTTTTACAGATGAGGCACCAAAACCTATCCAGTCAGGTAGCTTGCCTAAACCGACAGATCTAACAAGTGGCAACACTTGGATTTGAACTTGCATTAGTCTGACTCCAAAGCCAAGACTCTGAATTGTGATACTCATCTACCTTCATACAAACCCATAAAGATCTGTGCTCCAAAATCTGCAGCAGGCTTTGTAATCATACCTCAACACTATAAAAATGATCCATCTGCAAGGGAACATTTCTTCTTGTTCACCTTGGCTACACAAAAGCATAGAGGATGTCCAGGCTCCAAGAAAACAGTTGGCTTCATGCATGTGTAATGGTTTTTCACCTTCTCACTTGTGCTGTTGCTTGGAGATGAGCTCCCCTGCTTGGCAAGCATCCTGGGAATTGGGCTTCCCCTCATGGGTAGTGTCATAGTTCAGGCTGCTCTAATGTAAACATCCATAGACCTGGCAGTTTAAACAATGCAGTTATTTCTCTCAGTTCTGCAGACTGGGAAGCCCAAGATCAATGTGGTGGCAGACCCACTCTCTGGTGAAGTTCCACCTCCTAGTTTACAGATGGCCATTTCCTCCTGGTGTCGTCACACAACAGAGAGCAGAGAAACAAAGCACGTACTCCGTCTTCTTACACAGGTACTAATTCCATTCACAAGGGCTCTATCTTCATGACTAATTACCTTCCTAAGGCCCCACCTCCTAATACCATCACGTTGGGGGTTAGAATTTCAAAATATGAAGGGGAGGGGACACATTCAGTCCATAGCAGGTGTCACTGCTGCACTTTACCTGGAGTGGTGCATTTTCGATGGAAATAAAAATCATGTCAAGTGTGGACTTCGCTTGTGGTCCAGTAGCTAAGACTCTGCACTTCCAACGGGTGAGGGCAGGGGAGCGGGGGGGGGGGGGGTGCAGCCCTAGGTTCAATTCCTGGTCAGTGAACCACATCCCCATATGCCTCAAGTAAGAGTTGCCATGCTGCAACAAAGGGAAGATCCCTCTCGCTGCAACTAAGACCCAGGGAGCCAAATAAATAAACAAAAATAAATATTAAAATCATGGCCAGTGGGTGGGTGTACCTGGGCTTCCCACACCTGCAGGAGGTGCCAACAACCATCTCTGCTACACGGCGAGGATCTCCATCATCAGCACAGCCACTCTCTCCTATACATCAGCTACTTAATATACAATCAGCACCCACTCTCTTGGGGCTTCCCTGGTGGCTCAGTGGTAAAGAATCTGCCTGCCAATGCAGGAGACACAGGTTCAGTCTCTGAGTCAGGAAGATCCCCTGGAGAAGGAAATGGCAATCATAGGAAATCCCATGGACAGAGGAGCCCGGTGGGCTACAGTCCACGGGGTCGCAAGAGTCGGACACAACTTAGCAACTAAACCACCATCACCAACCCCTCTCTTAGCTTCCAACAACACAGGGATAAGTTGGGTATCACATAATAACAAATGACCCCACAGACATTCTAAAGGAAAGTATACACTGTGTTCCCTACTGAGGTGGCGGCTACGCTGGTAGGACTCTAGTAGCACCTCCTTCTGATCTTCCTACTGAATCATCTCAGTTAACCTAAGGAGTGCCCAAGTCACAATCTAGCAGCAGTGAAATTCTTTGTTTCATGTACATGTGTAAAAATAGCTTTCTGTTAATTTAGTTTGTTCTACTGTATCACAAGGGCTTCCCTGGCGGCTCAGATGGTAAAGAATCTGCCTGCAATGTGGGAGACCTGGGTTCGATCCCTGAGCCGGGAAGATCCCCTGAAGAAGGTAATGACAACCCGCTGCAGTATTTTTGCCTGGAGAATTCTGTGGACAGAGGAGCCTGGAGGGCTATAGTCAATGGGATCACAAAGAGTTAGACACAACTGGGCAACTCAAACACACACACAACACACAACGTATCACACTTTGTCTACTAACATAAAACACTGATGAATAATGATAATGATCTGGTACTAAGAATTTCTAAATAGAGCATGACAAATAGATAGAAATTACCATAGTCTGATTCCTGGTGTAATTTCATAATAAAGTATTGTATGCTTTTAGATTTTAAAAGTAATAGCTATTTCTGAAATTAAATAATATCAAATATAATTTCATGAAACCAATTTATTAATATTATTCAACTTCCCAATTCATTATATACATTTATGCCTTCTGGATATGAGTGTTTCAAGATTTTTCTTATATACGACTGAGTCCTATGTGTATTTTGAAATCATTTTGGAATTTTAGTTGTTAAATAAAATAAAATTAATATTAAAATATTTCTACTTTGCTATCAGATGCTTAATTTTCAGTGTTTTTATGCAACTTAATTTAATAATACAGACAGTTCTCTGAAACTATAAAATAGTACAGTCCCCTAAAATACTTCATCTATGAATAATCATATTACCATAAAGGTCCACTCTTTGATTTAAGCTAGGAAATTAAAAGATTCATACATGATAAGCAGAGTAGTCTAAATATGTCACCAATTTGGCAATACATTGAGGAATATCTCAAATTAGATTTGTCTATCCCCTTAAATTCTTCTCTCCCTCAGCTTAAATGTATTCTTTGCTTGAAAAATATATTAAATGGAGTAATGATGTCAACAAAAAAATATGATGGACATTTCTCCAAAACACCTCTCTTACAAAGAAAATGATTTAAACATGCTCATGTATCCATAAATTCAAAATAAAGGATCAAAATTCTTTCATGAACTCGGTCACAGAACTATCAGTTCAGTTTAAGAATTTAGTTACAAGGTCAGTTAATCGGTAGGGGTAAAATGCTTCACACAATTGTATTAACAGAAGCGGCCATTCTGCCAGTCTAAGAGAAGATTATCAGATCTATGTTCAGGGCAAAAATGCCGAGAAATAGTAAAGGTTCTTCTTCTGAACAATACTATTGATAGATATTCAATAGCATGTCAAGTAACCTAGATGCTCATCTAGGTTGTTTAATTTTAAAATATTTTCACTTTAGGTTCATGAATCTACAGATGTGAGTAACTACACTCAGTTAATGACACTAATTATTGTCTGAGGAAGAAACAGTTGGAAAATACCACTTTTTCTACAAAAAAAGTACCAAAATGAATTATCAGAGGCAAAAAAAAAAAACACATTTTTACAGTGATAAAGTCAACACTGCGTAATTTATGGCAAGAGTGAAATTAAAGAAACACACTGTTAGTCTGTGATCTGCAGTGGTGTTGCCACAAGATAGAACAATAGAGCAACAGGCTTCACATCAACACCATGGGAATCAGAAAATGGTTTATTCACATAAAGATTTTCTATATAAACATCTGAATTTCACATTAAATCATGTTATCAAGATGGTGATCCTAATAAAACCCAAACACTGAAGTTTCTATGAAGAAATTGGATGAGAATACAACTCTGTCATTTTAAATAAAGTTATCTTGGCTCTCTAAAGAAAGAATTTTAAAGAGGTTATGATATAATCAAAACAGACCTGAAAATTCTGGGGGGAGAGGAATAAGCTCCCTATCACAGATTTGCATAAAGATAATTATTAGCTTCAGAAAGTTATTCAATTAACTTGAGTTAACCTAAAATTGCAAGGTTCCCATGAAAATACACTTATTGCTGTTGTTCAGTCACTAAATTGTGTCCAACTATTTTCGACCCCATGAACTGCAGCATGCAAGGCTTCCCTGTCCTTTACTATCCCCTAGAGTTTGCTCAAATTCATGTCCATTGAGTCAATGATGCCATTCAACCATCGCATTCTCTGTCACCCCCTTCTCCTCTTGCCCTCACTCTTTCCCAGCACCAAGGTCTTTTCCAATGATGGCTCTTTGCATCAGGTCATCAAAGTATTGGAGCTTCAGCTTCAGCATCAGTCCTTCCTATGAATATTCAGGACTGATTTCCTTTAGGATTGACTGGTTTGATCTCCTTGATGTCCAAGAGACTCTCAAGAGTCTTCTGTAGCACCACAGTTCAAAATGATCAATTTTTTGGTGCTCAGCCTTCTTTTTGGTCCAGCTCCCACAGCCATATATGACTACTGGAAAAACTATAGCTTTGACTATACAGACCTTTGTCAGCAAAGTGATGTCTCCATGACTGTGCTGAATCACACAGCAATCTCCCTCTGAGTTTTTTAGGGTGCCTACTGTTTCAGTCTATCTCAGAAGGGCAAATGTGGAAGCAGTGATAGATTTTATTTTTCTGGGCTCCCAAATCACTGCAGACAATGACTGCAGCTAGAAATTAAAAGATGCTTCTTGGAAGGAAAGCTATGGTGAAGCTAGAAGTGAAGTGAAGTAAAGTGAAGTCACTCAGTTGTGCCCAACTCTTTGTGACCCCATGGACAGTAGCCTGCACCAAGCTCCTCCGTCCATGGGATTTTCTAGGCAAGAGTACTGGAGTGGGTTGCCATTTCCTTCTCCAGGGAATCTTCCCAACCCAGGGATCAAACCCAGGTCTCCTGCATTGTAGACAGACACTTTACCATCTGAGCCACCAGGGAAGTCCATGACAAAGCTAGGCAGCATATTAAAAGCAAAGACATCATTTTGCCAACAATGGTCCATATAGTCAAAACTATGGTTTTTCCAATAGTCATGTAAGGATGGGAGAGCTGGACCATAAAGAAGGCTGAGCACCGAAGAATAGATACTTTTGAATTGTGGTACTGGATAAGACTTTTGAGAGTACCTTGGACTGTAAAGGAGATCAAACCAGTCAATCTTAAAGGAAATCAATCCTGAACATTCATTCAAAGGACTATTGCTGAAGCTGAAACTCCAATACTTTGGCCACCTGATGGGAAGACATGACTCATTGGGAAAGACCCTGATGCTGGGAAAGATTGAAGGCAAAAGGAGAAGAGGGTGGCAGAGGATGAGATGGTTAGATAGCATCACCGACTCAAAGGACATGAATTTGAGCAAACTCCAGGAGATAGTACAGAGGAGCCTGGCGTGCTGCAGTCCACGGGGTCGCAGAGCCAGACACAACTTAGCAACTGAACAACAACTGCCTCAGTCACTCACACCGATCATGTGTTCTTTTCCTTATAACACAATGTTTAATCAGTTCACTCATCTACTCCAACTTTGTAACTAGGTTGAGTCAAGGACTGCTTCTAAACTTTCTATGAATCCTTAGTGCCTCTAGAAAATGCCTTATAAGTGCTCATCAAATGATCAGCTATTTAATTATTTACAGACATCAAATACTTTCCGTAATGACTGAGCATCCTAGATGCACAGACAGCTAAGCTGCAACATCCAACCAGGATCACCTACCCCAACCTCTTGTTCTAGAACTGAGAACTTGGTGGGTCACACAACCAGAGGTAGATGAGGTGACAAAAGAGTCATAACCCTGAGACCAAGCTAGGTCTGACTGACCCCACACAAAGCTCATACTGCTCTCTCTTAATTTTTTAAAGTTCGTTGCAGGACTCCCTGGCAGTCCAGTGGTTAAGATGCTGAGCTTCCACTGCAGGAGGCATGAGTTAGATTCCTGGTCAGGGAACTAAGATCCCGAAGGCTGCACAGTGTGGTTAAAATATGAAGTTCATAGCAAACATGCTTACTTCACAACCATAAGAGGCTTCACAATTTCAACCTGCCTCTTCCTTAACAATCTTGATGTCAACTCTAAAATGATTCTTTAAAAATGCACTGCCCAGCTTTTAATGGAGATGGTCTCATATTTAATAAACACTTATACAGGTGTTTTAAAAAAGATCTTAAATTTGACATCTCTTTTCAGGTTCTGTTCCGTTCATCAAGCTTTCCTAAATCCCTACTATGTAACACTGGGAGGTGCTGATACCTGTGCTAAATGCTAGTAGAAAGTCTAAACTTGAATGAACACACTGAATTTAGAAAGAGAGAAGATATGTGTTCCAACCTTGGCTTCACCACATATTAGTTGTGTGATCTTGAGCAAGTTACTTTGCCCGTCTATGCCTCATTTGTAAAACACGGATGAACAGCTATGGACACAGAGGGGGAAGAGGGGAGTGAACTGAGAGAGCAGCGCTGATATATATACACTTCTTGTGTAAAAGAGCTGGCAGGAAGCTGATGTATAGCACAGGGAGCTCAGCCTGGCGCTCTGAGATGACTTAGATGGGGTTGGGGGAGTGGGGAGGGGAGAGAGACTCAAGAGGCAGGGGATATATATATATACACACACACACATGGCTGACTCATGGTGTTGTACAGCAGAAATAAACACAACATTATAAAGCAATTATTCCAGCTAAAAAAATCACCAAACTGTGAAATTTAAAAAGAAAATACCATTGAGAAAAAAGCAAACAAAACATGGATTTAAAAAAAAAAAAAAATCCCTACCTTGTGTGGTTGTTAGGAGAGGTAAATAAGACAATGCTTGTTATATACAAGTGCTTGTAAACGCTCAGAAAATATTGTTCCTCCCTCTTTCTCCCAAGCTAACAGTTTAACTTTCAGTCCCGGATCATGAATGAACAAAAGGCAAAGATCCCAAGCACCTGCTGCAGGAACCGATCTGCTAAGAACCAAATCCGAAGGCTTCTTTGTCTTCTCTGTAACGCACAAGCCTGGAAGGGCTTAGGACTTTAGCCAAAAAAGCCATAGGCTAGACGCCCTGAGGGACACCAGAGTGTCATGGCTGTTTATGATTGTACATCACCTGGTGATTAGAAATCCTAGGAAAGGGGTGAACTGGGATCCATCAGTGCCCCCCAGAGAACTCACAGGATGGATGCAGCAGAGAAGAAAGCAATGCCACACAGGATCCAGCCTGGAGAGAGTAACTCCCTTTATTCTCCAGCACAAGGACTTTCTAATATGACGGACAGATTAGTATTATTAACTTTGGCAAATCCACAGCCCTCCAATCCCTGGAGGGTAGAGAGGGGACTTGTTGATTTGGAGTGTCTCCAAAAATAATTTCACGTGAGAAATATTTCCCTTGGATGTCCCTACAGAGGAAGTATGCTAAATTAGACACTGTGGAGTGGAGGGATCACGTAACGGCATCCACGCTTTTGTTGGTAGAAAGGTTAGCAGGCCATGTCCTGAGCCGTGGGCTTGTGCGGGATGCTAGAGTCAGAGGTCATGAAATCTCACCGTGGAGACAAGAGGTCTTGAGAAGGAAGATCAAAAGGTAGCGAGAGACCACACCAACCTGGACGAAGAGCAAGACTTCACTGGCCAAGGACTGCACCCACAAGCCTTGTGAGGAGGGATAGGGTGACCCGCTACACGTCTTCAAAAGGAGAAGCTTCGAGAGAAGTGAGGAGGAGTTCTGAGGCCTGTGGGATAAGATGTCAGGGTTTGCTCAGAAACCACACATGGAGACCAGAGGGCAGTCCCCAGCCCCACCACCAACCACCAACCCCCTACCCCTGACCCCTCGAGAAAACTCAGGCCTTAAGCACAGCCAACCAAAGTCAGAATAAGCCCTCTGGCCTGGGCGGGAGCAGCTCCCCATCTTTGACAAACCCAGAAGGGCCAGAGAGGTCAGGGAATCTCAGAAGTGAGAGAGGGAAAGCATCCAAAAGCTTGCCTTAGTTATCCTCCTGACTGCTGCACTGCTCGGTCCAGCCCTCCTCATGGCATTTGATCTACCTGCCGGCTAGGAGTCCCCAGGAAGGACCCAACTTCCCCCGAAGACTCATGCTGTCTCGGAAAGCATTTTCTGATTCCTGGCCTATTTTCTTCTCCCTTGACTTTCAGCACTACAGGTCCAGTCTGGTGAGGCCAGATGTATGGTTGAAGACTTGGGACTGAATCAAGCAAGAGAAGGTCTGGGAGAGCCCCCGGGGGGGCGATACACATTTCAAGCAGCTACCAACAGAAAGAGACGTGGAGAGAGGCAAAACCAGGCAAGAAAAGGCGTCGGGGAGTCCCCTTCCCCCCACCCCCAAGGAGCCCCGCACCCCGGCCCCCCTCCAGAGGTAGGGTTTGTGTCACCTGTTGGAGGAGCTGGTGCCTAGGGGCTCCAGGAAATTTTAGGTCTTTCGAAGACCCTGGATGTCTGTCAGTATCCACACCCTCTCTCTTAATCCTTGTCTTCCCTTTGTAATCCCACCTCCCGGAATGAAAAAGTCCTCACCATTGAAAGCCAAACCTTAAAAACGGAGCCATAGAGGCCGATATGGTTACCCAGGGAGAAACAGCTGCTATCAGCTTCCTTCTGAACCCAATTCTTGACAGAAGCACAATGATGGCTCTCTGGTTCATCATGATGGAGTACACAGCAGTGCACTGAGCACCTAAGAGACCTTAACAAACCCATATCTGGTTGGATGGAAGTGAAGCAGGGGGCACAGGACATCTAGGCACAAAGAACATGCTTCATCAATCAGGTTGTAGAAAGCCAATAGCCAAAATGTATGGCTGGGGCTTTCGAATATCCTCTTCATCAACTTCACCTTTCACTTGTACCAAATGGCCTGACTGAACTCAAAAGTGCTTTTGGTCATCATTTTGAGGACAATACCAACATGAAATTGCCTACCTACTGGACACCTGGCTGATGCACAGCCCAAAATGAGCCCATCACCTTAAGGAGGGACAGTAGCAGCCCAGGAAACAAACTATTCTGCCCCTTACTATAACCTTAGGAAAGCTGCTTAACTTCTCTGAGTCTCAGTTTCTCCATCTGTAAAATGGGGATAACTGTACCTACCTTACAGAGTCATTACAATATTCAGTGCTTAGGTCGGTGGTTCAGTAAGTGCTATATAAATGTTAGCTCTTTCATTGCCCCCTCTCTCTGTTCCCAAATCTGGATCTCTTCTGGTGCTTCCTATGCTTAGGAAAGCTACCACCATCCACTCAGGCACCAGGCCAGAAAATCCAGTGTTACCCCTGCCTCCTCCTGCTTCACACACCTCCAGCCCTAGTCCTCAATCTTCCAAAGTCTACCTTATTCAGATCTCTTGCTATGTTTCATCACTGGCTTTTAGTTCCGATCCCAAGCTTCTCTTGCTGGATTATATAATGCTAACCTCTAAGTTCTGGCCTGTCTCCCTTCTACCCACCTTCCAGGGTGCTTTGAGAGTTACCTTTCTTCAGTTGGTCAGTCAGTTCAGTTGCTCAGTCATGTCTGACTCTTTGAGCCCCATGGACTACAGCACACCAGTCCTCCCTGTCCATCACCAACTCCCAGAGTTTACCCAAACTCATGTCCATTGAGTCAGAGATGCCATCCAACCATCTCATCCTCTGTCGTCCCCTTTTCCTCCTGCCTTCAATCTTTCCCAGCATCAGGGTCTTTTCAAATGAGTCAGTTCTTCGCATCAGGTGGCCAAAGTTTTGGAGTTTCAGCTTCAGCATCAGTCCTTCCAATGAAAACCCAGGACTGATCTCCTTTAGGATGCACTGGTTGGATCTCCTTGCAGTCCAAGGGACTCTCAAGAGTCTTCTCCAGCACCACAGTTCAAAAGCATCAATTCTTCAGTGCTCAGCTTTCTTCACAGTCCAACTCTCACATCCATACATAACTACATGAAAAACCACAGGAGTAATATTGTATGACATCGCTTATATGCAGAATCTAAAAAGAAATGATACAAATGAACTTATTTACAAAACAAACTCATAAACTTAGAGAACAAACATGGTTACCGGGGTAAAGAATGGGGGAAGGGATAGTTAAAGAGCTTGGGATCGACATGTACACACTGCTGTATTTAAAATGGATAACCAACAAGGACCTACTGTATATCACTGGGAACTCTGCTTAATGTTATGTGGCAGCCTGGATGGAAGGGGCATTTGGAGGGGGGATGGATACATGAATGTGTATGGCTGAGTCCTTTTGCTGTCCACCTGAAATTATCACAACCTTATTAATAAGCTATACTCCAATATAAAATTAAAAGTTTTTTACAAAGTAAAACATAAGTCAAAAAAGAGAGTCACCTTTCTAAAATAAAGATCTGATTATGTGATTCTCCTTTTAACCCCAATCAGCAGTTTCCACTCACCATAATTCCTATTTGGCTTTCAAAACTCAGTTAGCCAATTCTCACTGCCCCCAGGCTAATTTAGACACTTCTCTTCCTGCTAACACAGTGTATTATGGCATGAAGGGCTACTATTCTCTGCCTCCCCCCACCCCATCCCGGTCAGTCTGTAAGCTCCTTAAGATCAGCACCATGTCTTTCACTCTGATTCTCTAAATCTGAAAACAGCACTTGGCACATCATAGGTGCTTAAAGATGTTTGTCAGATAGATGGAATGATGAATGGAAGGCAAAGCAGGAAAAGAGACTCCTCCAAAACACTCATCAAACAATAGGAAGAGAATCAAAGCCAAGATTTTGGCAGCCAAAAGACAAAAGACCGTGGACCAGACAGGAAAAAATGACTTTGTCAGAATCATCTCACATATGGGGCAGGTGAATAGAGAAGGGAAGGCCTTCAGATTTGGTTTCAAATAGGAAATGCTAGCCAAAATATCCCAATGTCTAACACAAACAGAAGTGAAACCAGCAGAGACCCAAATGATCATTATTAATTACCCTGCCACTTTAATTCATTATGTTCCAGCACAGGCCAAACTAATTAGGTCTTATTTTACAAACAAAATTTTCATGGCCTGCTACATGAAATTCTTCTTTAATAGGTAGCATCTGCTGCAATTATTTCATCCGTTAATTTTGTAACCTCCAAAACAAACATGAGGTTCATGTGATGTGATTCAGACAGTGGAGATGGGCTTGAAGCCTGGGGGTGCACATGCAGTCTTAGTCCCCAAGTCAGCCACTCCTCCCAGACAAGCCTTTCCACAGAGTCTAGACAAATGATGGCAAGTGAGCCCAGCCCCTGGAAGGCAGTGCTTACACAGAAAAGAAGCCCAATCATTCACTTGGTGAGTGTACATTCAGAACTCACCCACCTGTTGCTTTATTGTATGAGGATCTAGCTTTAAACAGTAGGAGCCTGAAAGAAGCAGTACCCATGGCACCTGGTCTAACCAGAAGCAGCTCCCTGGATAAGAGGGACTGGAACAGGGCCTTGAAAGATGGTAGAGCACGAACAGCAAGGACCCTTTTTGAGGAAAGTGATGTGAAAGTCACTCAATCCTCTCCCACTCTTTGCGACCCCATGGACAGTAGCCCACCAGACTCCTCTGTCCATGGAATTCTCCAGGCAAGAACACTGGACCAGGTAGACATTCCCTTCTCCAAAGGATCTTCCCAACCCAGGATCAAACCCAGGTCTTCTGCACTGCGGGCAGATTCTCTACCATCTGAGCCAACAGGGAAGCCCCCTTTTTGAAGAAGGACACACAAGAAAATCGAAGGGCAACATGGAGCCTGGGGGCATGAAAGCCTTTCTGCTTTCCTAGTTCTGGTCTCTCCAGGGTACAAGACCTTAACCCCCACACCAGGAGCAAATCTGAGGCACAAAAATGGTCACAGTTCAGAAAGACACCACTGTCACCAAATGCCCTGCGCCCCTCACCCCCACCCTGTGACGAGGGGGCTTGCGCTGCTGTGGCAGACGTCCCAGAGGGCACTTGGCAGGCCCAGTCCCAAGCCGATCATGCTGCAAGGATACAGAGGGGCAGACGGCATGGTCCTTGGCCTTGGCAAAGAGACGTGTCTCAGATACAAAGCAAAAATGTCAAAAGGGATGGCTGGGATGTGAGTCTCAGCAGCGCTGTCGTGTCCTTCTGGGTTTCCAGGAGACGCGGCTCCAGCTGCCTCCAGTCTTGCTCTTCCTCCTGAATGTGGGAAGGCGATGCTCCTTGGGGGACCAGCCAGCCCTCACTTTTTCTCCCAGTTGGCAGCATTTTCCTTGGTGGAAGATTTGTGAAGGCTCCCTCCCCTTTGCTTGGCACAGCAGCAGAAGTCCAGCTTCCTAGGAGGTGGTGTCCTTTGCCCTTTGGGGCTCTGGGATCACATCTTCCAGGCTATTGCAGACTGCTCCATTCCTGCTGCCTCACACACTGACAACTGCCGGCTCAAGCTCCTACCACAATTCAGGTACTTTCTACCCTGGCACTTCTTTGCCCTGCATCTTTCAGGAGCCCAGGAGACAGGCACACCTGTGCAGCCAAAGCACAGCGAGTTCCTGACCCAGGGGGACCTCAAGCAATGAGCAAGAGGAGCGCATCTAGCCCAAATTTGCCTAGGAGAAAGTGCCAAAGATTCTTCCCAGATGGTCAACCTCTAGGGCTTGCCAGTTCTTTTGTTCTTCTCTGCAGTGGTGTTGGAGAAGACCCTTGAGAGTTGCTTGGACTGCAAGGAGATCAAACCAGTCCATTCTGAAGATCAGCCCTGGGATTTCTTTGGAGGGAATGATGCTGAAGCTGAAGCTCCAATACTTAGGCCCCCTGATGCTGGGCAAGATTGAAGACAGGAGGAAAAGGGGATGACAGAGGATGAGATGGTTGGATGGCATCAGTGACTTGATGGATGTGAGTTTGAGCAAACTCTGGGAGATGGTGATGGACAGGGAAGCCTGGAATGCTGCAGTCCCTGGGTTGCAAAGAGTCAGACGTGACTGAGCAACTGAATTGAACTAAATTGAGTCATAGCTTATATTTTTTAAAGATGTAAAAGAAGAGGGGGAAAAAAAAAACTTTCCTGTGATTTTTGCTTTGTTTTAACGTCTTAAGTAGCAGAAGTTGTGTTTTAAAAAATCTTTTGTAAAGATACAGCTAACAAATGCATGGTATTATTGGTCAAACTATGTAATGATGATAGTTGTATCTGTGACAAAAACCAAAAAAGCTCACCTCAAGTTTTATTTCAGAATCATAAGGCAGTCTGCATGTCAGGACATCTGGATTCCATGTCCAGATGAATTTTCACTCTCTGTGTGACCCTGGGCTGGTGCCATTACAACTTCTGGCCCCTTAGTTTTCTACAGGTAATCTGAGAATAAAAGTGCATGAAGTGATATATGTGAGGACATATAAGTGATTCTGAAGAGGCACAATTCATTTTCATTGTCTTTGTTAGAATTCCAGACTCTGGAGTTCAGGTAGAGCAATAGATGCCCTAACAGTGGAAATTTACCCACTCGTTCATTCTGTCAGCAAATACGAGTTACGAGCCATCTCTGTGTCCGCCCTTTTCTCCATGCTGGGAGTTCAGGAGTGAACAGGATGGGCATGGGTACAGTTGCCCTCTCACAGCTAGGGACTGGCTCCCTAGCTGGAAATCGAGTCATATAGCAGATGTCCAGAAAGAGTGCTTTCTGAATGACATTTCTGCTTCAGAGCCCCTCCTCCCTCGAGCTGCTGCACTTGCTGGGGATGACTTCCTGCCACACACACTCACACTTTGACACACCCTTTACCTGGAGACTCCTCCTTGTCCTCTGATCAGCCGGTCCGCAGTCTGTCTTATCTACTTAAATGGAAACCCTGTGAAAGGAGCTATATCAGTGTATCCAATATGTATCAATAAGCATCTGTTGAATGAATGAAGAGTAAAGAACATACCTAGTGACATGAGGGTAGGTGTGTGTGTATATGTGCTCAGTCATGTCCAAGTCTTTGTGACCCCATGGATTACAGCCTGCCAGCCTCCTCTGTCCATGGGATTTATCCAAGCAATAATACTGGAATAGGTTGTCACTCCCTTCCCCAGGGGGTCTTCTTGACCCAGGGATCAAACCCCTGTCTCCTGCATTGGCAGGCAGATTCTTTACCACTGAGCCACTTTGGAAGCCCCAAACTGAGAAAAGGAGTCTGTGTGAAGTATGAAGTAATTGTAAGAAGACCCCCATGAATAAAGTAGAGGAAGACACCTGAAGAAAAGCCTGGCCTCTCTCATACTGACAACACTTTGCTCCAGCTCACAGTCTGAGCAAATATGATTAGTCTTTCCTTTTTAAAAATCAGAAACATTTTGAAGAGCTGGAAAACAGAGACAGAGAGATGGAGGCAGAGACTAGAAGTGGGGGCAGTGATACAGTTTCTGCTAGAACCCAGTCGCAAAGAGTTGGACACGACTGAGCGACTGAACTGAACTGAAGTCCACTTATATCATCTGTCAAAGTCTACTCATTCAGAAGATAAAGCACTACATCCATTAGAGTATTTAGTATAAATAAATACAGTTTACCCTTCAACAATGGGGCTATGAGCTGCACAGGTTCACTTATATGTGCATTTTTTCAATAACTACATTAGGAAAATTTTTTTGAGATTTGTGATAATTTGAAAAAAATTTGCACATGAACAGTATAACCTTGAAATACTGAAAAAATTAAAAAGTTAGGTATGCCATGAATGCATAAAATATATGTTATCATACAAATAATATACACAGTATGTGTTAATCGACTGCTTATGTTATCAGTAGGAGAAGGCAATGGCACCCCACTGCAGTACTCTTGCCTGGAAAGTCCCATGGATGGAGGAGCCTGGTGGGCTGCAGTCCATGGGGCCGCGAAGAGTCAGACACGACTAAGCAACTTCCCTTTCACTTTTCACTTTCATGCATTGGAGAAGGAAATGGCAACCCACTCCAGTGTTCTTGCCTGGAGAATCCCAGGGACGGGGGAGCCTGGTGGGCTGCCGTCTATGGGGTCACACAGAGTCGGACACAACTGAGCAGTAGCAGTAGCAGTATGTTATCAGTAAGGATTCCCGTCAACGGTACTTAAGTTTCAGGAGAGTTAAAGTTCTATGAGATTTTTGACTGCATGGGGGCCAGGAGCCCTAAACCCCATGGTTTTCAAGGGTCACCTATACTCAGTATGTGTTTGAGACTGATCACCAGGGTAACCAGAGGGTGACTAGGTAAAGATTCTAGAATCCATGTCATGTGAAGAATGGGTTGAGGGAAAAGTGGTTTACCTGGAGAAAATAAAATTTAAAGTACCCAAGACACCTACTGTGAAATTTCTGGCAAGTTGTCACATATAGCAGAAGTACATTTACTAGGTGTGGTTCAAAAGCAAAGAATGAGAACCAACAGACAAGAGGTATGGAATATGTATTTTGGCAAAATATAAGGACAAATATTTTAGCAACTGGAGCAATCCAACCACAGGTGTGGCTGCCCCACTAGGAAGAACAGATAAAGCAATCCCGGGCTGCTCAAGGTGAACCCATGCCTGGTTGCTGAACCGTTGTTACTGCCCTGTGATTAGGTATTTACAGAAGCTAAGAGGGCATTTAGAAATGTTTACAGTAATCAGCCATTGCCCTGACACCCAACCATGAACCCATCTAGTTGAACAGGAGAGAGACTAGTTCTTTTCAAACTCTCCTGGTGAGTCAAATGTGGCCTGAGCTGGGTTAGCCATGCACAGCTGGGTTAGACATGTTACAAAGTGGATACCTTAGCATTAGTCTGTCAACCTGAAAGCGCTATAAAAATATATTGCTTTCATTGATTAAAATTATTTTACTTTTCACTATAAAACTGTTGCAAATGGCTATTGATGAGAAATTGAAAATGAATTTTTTAAACAGTATCACTGGTTTCATTTTGAGTAAAAGTTTAAAAATTAAATGTCATTCAGTTCAGTTCAGTCACTCAGTCGTGTCCGACTCTTTGCAACCCCATGAATCATAGCACGCCAGGCCTCCCTGTCCATCACCAACTCCCGGAGTTCACTCAGACTCACATCCATCGAGCCAGTGATGCCATCCAGCCATCTCATCCTCTGTCGTCCCCTTCTCCTCCTGCCCCCAATCCCTCCCAGCATCAGAGTCTTTTCCAATGAGTCAACTCTTCACATGAGGTGGCCAAAGTAGTGGAGTTTCAGCTTTAGCATCATTCCTTCCAAAGAAATCCCAGGGCTGATCTCCTTCAGAATGGACTGGTTGGATCTCCTTGCAGTCCAAGGGACTCTCAAGAGTCTTCTCCAACACCGCAGTTCAAAAGCATCAATTCTTCGGTGCTCAGCCTTCTTCACAGTCCAACTCTCACATCCATACATGACCACAGGAAAAACCATAGCCTTGACTAGATGGACCTTTGTTGGCAAAGTAATGTCTCTGCTTTTGAATATGCTATCTAGGTTGGACATAACTTTCCTTTCAAGGAGTAAGCGTCTTTTAATTTCATGGCTGCAGTCACCATCTGCAGTGATTTGGGAGCCCAGAAAAAGAAAGTCTGACACTGTTTCTACTGTTTCCCCATCTATTTCCCATGAAGTGATGAGACCGGATGCCATGATCTTCGTTTTCTGAATGTTGAGCTTTAAGCCAACTTTTTCACTCTCCACTTTCACTTTCATCAAGAGGCTTTTGAGTTCCTCTTCACTTTCTGCCATAAGGGTGGTGTCATCTGCATATCTGAGGTTATTGATATTTCTCCCGGCAATCTTGATTCCAGCTTGTGCTTCTTCCAGCCCAGAGTTTCTCATAATGTACTCTGCATATAAGTTAAATAAGCAGGGTGACAATATACAGCCTTGACGTACTCCTTTTCCTATTTGGAACCAGTCTGTTGTTCCATGTTCAGTTCTAACTGTTGCTTCCTGACCTGCATACAGATGTCTCAAGAGGCAGGTCAGGTGGTCTGGTATTCCCATCTCTTGAAGAATTTTCCACAGTTTATTGTGATCCACACAGTCAAAAGCTTTGGCATAGTCAATAAAGCAGAAATAGATGTTTTTCTGGAACTCTCTTACTTTTTCCATGATCCAGCCGATGTTGGCAATTTGATCTCTGGTTCCTCTGCCTTTTCTAAAACCAGCTTGAATATCTGGAAGTTCATGGTTCACATATTGCTGAAGCCTGGCTTGGAGAATTTTGAGCATTACTTTACTAGCGTGTGAGATGAGTGCAATTGTATGATAATTTGAGTGTTCTTTGGCATTGCCTTTCTTTGGGATTGGAATGAAAACTGACCTTTTCCAGTCCTGTGGCCACTGCTGAGTTTTCCAAATTTGCTGGCATATTGAGTGCAGCAGTTTCACAGCATCATCTTTCAGGATTTAAAATAGCTCCACTGGAATTCCATCACCTCCACTAGCTTTGTTCGTAGTGATGCTTTCTAAGGCCCACTTGACTTCACATTCCAGGATATCTGGCTCTCAGTCAGTGATCACACCATCGTGATTATTTGGGATGTGAAGATCTTTTTTGTACAGTTCTTCTGTGTATTCTTGCCACCTCTTCTTGATATCTTCTGCTTCTGTTAGGTCCATACCATTTCTGTCCTTTAACAAGCCCATCTTTGCATTAAGTGTTCCCTTGGTATCTCTAATTTTCTTGAAGAGATCTCTAGTCTTTCCCATTCTGTTGTTTTCCTCTATTTCTTTGCATTGATTGCTGAGGAAGGCTTTCTTATCTCTCCTTGCTATTCTTTGGAACTCTGCATTCAGATGCTTGTATCTTTCCTTTTCTCCTTTGCCTTTTTCTTCTCTTCTTTTCACAGCTATTTGTAAGGCCTCCCCAGACAGCCATTTTGCTTTTTTGCATTTCTTTTCCATGGGGATGGTCTTGATCCCTGTCTCCAAGTCTATGCCCCAACCAGTAACACTGAAGAAGCTGAAGTTGAACGGTTCTATGAAGACCTACAAGACCTTTTAGAACTAACACCCAAAAAAGATGTCCTTTTCATTATAGGGGACTGGAATGCAAAAGTAGGAAGTCAATAAACGCCTGGAGTAACAGGAAAATTTGGCCTTGGAATACAGAATGAAGCAGGGCAAAGACTAATAGAGTTTTGCCAAGAAAATTCACTGGTCATAGCAAACACCCTCTTCCAACAACACAAGAGAAGACTCTACACATGGACATCACCAGATGGTCAACACCGTAATCAGATTGATTATATTCTTTGCAGCCAAGGATGGAGAAGCTCTATACAGTCAGCAAAAACAAGACCAGAAGCTGACTGTGGCTCAGATCATGAACTCCTTATTACCAAATTCAGACTTAAATTGAAGAAAGTAGGGGAAACCACTAGACCATTCAGGTATGATCTAAATCAAATCCCTTATGATTATACAGTGGAAGTGAGAAATAGATTTAAGGGCCTAGATCTGATAGATAGAGTGCCTGATGAACTATGGAATGAGGTTCGTGACATAGTCTGCTGAAATTGCTTTAAAAAACAGTTCCTCTCTTCCCACTAACCTAGCTCTAGTTTGTCTACTATGATCAATATTGAAACAAAACAGAAACAATTTATATATATTTACATTCTTAAGTGTATCAATCCAACCTTACTTAGATTAATTAGAAAGCAAGAAGCTAACTCATTTGTCACACTAAAATGTTTATACCTAGTGTCCATTCAGACTACATGTATAGGTACTGAACTTGGTATTGTACTCATGATCTGCTATACTACTACAGAATGGCAAATATTACTAGCGTAAAAGCGATTCTATTAATCACTTAAATGCACACCCAAATAAACATACATAGCTTTTCTAATTGACTTTTCTCTCATGCTATATTTGTTTTGACATTTATCTCAGTTCAGTTCAGTTCAGTCGCTCAGTCATGTCCAACTCTTTGCGACCCCAAGGACTGCAGCATGCCAGACCTCGCTGTCCATCACCAACTCCTAGAGCTTGCTCAAACTCATATCCATCGAGTCAGTGATGCCATCCAACCATCTCATCCTCTGTCATTCCCTTCTCCTCCTGCCTTCAATCTTGCCCAGCATCAAGGTCTTTTCAAATGAGTCAGTTCTTTGCATCAGGCGGCCAAAGAATTGAAGTTTGGCCTTAGCATCAGTCCTTCCAATGAATATTCAGGACTGATTTCCTTTAGGATTGACTGGTTTGATCTCCTTGCAGTTCAAGGGACTCTCAAGGGTCTTCTCCAAAATCACAGTTCAAAAGCATCAGTTCTTTGATACTCGGCCTTCTTTATGGTCCAACTCTCACATCCATACATGACTACTGGAAAAACCATAGCTTTGACTAGATGGACCTTTGTCAGCAATGTGTAAAGTGTACATAATTGCAAATACCAGACCTATGACTGGTATGTTACAAATTGATTAAAAAAAAAAAATTCCCTATGAAGTCCAAAGGAGGCAAAAGAGATTGTTGGAGACTCAAAATGTGTCAGATAAATAAGACTTAACAGAATTAGAGCTTTTTACTTGGATTGGAAGAATTAACACCATCAAAATGGCCATACTACTCAAAACAATCTACAAATTTGATGTGATGCCTATCAAATTACTCATGACACTTTTTACATAACTAGAACAAAACAATCCTAAAATGTGTATGGAACCATAAAAGACCCAGAACTGCCAAAGAAATCCTGAAGGGAAAAAAAACAAAGCCAGAGGCATAACCCTCCCAAACTTCAAACAATACAGCAAAGCTATGGTAATCAAAACAGCATGGTACTGGCACAAAACAGACTTAAAGCTCAATGGAATAGAATAGAGAGCCCAGAAATAAACCCACACATCTCCAGTCAATCAATTTTCAATAAAGGAGGCAAGAATATACAACAGAGAAAAGACAGTCTCTTCAGCAAGTGGCATTGGGAAAGCTAGACAGCTGCAAATTAATCAATGAGTTTAGAACACACCCTCACACGGTATACAAAAATAAACTTGAAATGGCTTAAAGACATGACCCCATAAACTCCTAGAGGAGAAAATAGGCAAAACATTCTCTGACATAAATTAAAGCAAAATTTTCTTAGGTCAGTCTCCTAAGGCAATAGAAATAAAAACGGAAATAAACAAATGGGACCTAATCAAATTTATAAGATTTTGCACAACAAAGGAAACCATAAACAAAATGAAAACCTTCCTATTGGGAGAAAATATCTGCAAATGATGTGACCGACAAAGGCTTGATTTCGAAAATGTACAAACAGCTCATATAACTCAATAACAAAAAACGGACAGAAAACCTAAATAGACATTTCTCCAAAGAAGACACACAGATGACCAATAGACACATGAAAAGATGCAGAACTTTGCTAATTACAGAAATGCAAACCAAAACTACAATGAGGTATCACCCCTACTAGTCATAATGGCTATCATGAAAAAGTCTTCAAATAAGAAATGCTGAAGAGGGAATGGAGCAAAGAGAACATTCATACTCTGTTGGTGGGAATGTAAACTGATTCAGCCACTATGGAAAACAGTATGAAGGTTCTTTTAAAAACTAAAAAATAAGGTTGCTATTAATGTATGATCCAACTCCTATATAATCCAAACCAGGAGTAAGCATATATACAGAGAAAGTGAAAGTCACTCAGTAAGACCAGAATACTGGAGTGGGTAGCCTTTCCCTTCTCCAGGGGATCTTCCCAACCTGGGGATCAAACCCAGGTTTCCTGCATTGCAGGTGGAATCTTTATCAGCTGAGCCACAAAAGAAGCCCAAAATACTGGAGTGGGTAGCCTATCCCTTCTCCAGCAGATCTTCCCAGCCCGGGAATTGAACCAGGGTCTCCTGAATTGCAGGTGGATTCTTTACCAACTGAGCTATCAGGGAAGCCCTTATACAGAGAAAACTCTAATTCAAAAAGATGCCTGCACCTGTATGTTTGTAGCAGCATTATTTACAATAGCCAAGATGTTGAAGCAACCTAAATTTCCATGGACAGATAAATGGGTAAAGAAGATGTGGTAAATATATTCAGTGGAGTAGTACTCAGCTATAAAAAGTATGAAATCATGCTATTTGCAGCAGCATAGATGGACCTAGAGATTATTATACTAGATGAAGTACAGTAAGTCAGACACAGAAAGACAAATACCAGGACATAATTTATATGTGGAATCTAAAATATGATACAGATGAGCCTATTTACAAAACAGCAACAGACTCACAGATACAGAAAACAAGCTTATGGTTACCAAAGGGGAAACAGGCAGGGGGATAAATCAGGAGTTTGGAATTAGCAAATGCAAACTACTATACATAAAATAAACAACAAGGTCCTATGTACAGAAAAGAAAACTACTATATTCCATACCTTGTAACAAACTATAATGGAAAAGAATATGAAAAAAATACATATTTTTATAACTGAATCACTTTGCTATATACCGACCTTCCCTTGTGGCTCAGCTGGTAAAGAATCCACCTGCAATGCAGGAGACCTGGGTTTGATCCCCGGGTTGGGAAGATCCCATGGAGAAAGGACAGGCTACCCACTCCAGTATTCTGGCCTGGAGAATTCCATGGACTGTATATCCATGGGGTCTCAAAGAGTCCAACACAACTGAGCAACTTTCACTCTCCTTCACTTTCACTTGCTATACACAGGAAACTAACACAACATTGTAAATCTACATGCCAATAAAAAAAATTTTAAGAAATAGAGCTTTTTAACCTTGAAAAGATAAAACCTCAAGAATACATCAAGGACTTCGCTGGTAGTCCAGTGGTTAAGAATCTGCCTGCCAATGCAGGGGACAAAAGTTCAATTCCTGGTCTGCAAAGAGTTCACATGCCATGGGGCAACAAAGCCCATGCACCACAACTACTGAGACCTCATGCCTAGTGCTCCACAACAAGAGAAACCACCGCAATGAGAAGCCTGAGCACTGCAATGACGAGTAGCCCTCACTCACCACAACTAGAGAAAGTCTATGTGCAGCAACAAAGACTCAGCGCAGCCAAAAAAAAATTTTTAATTAAAAAAAGTATATATCACTGCCTTTAAAAAAAAGCTCACAATTATCACAGCAGAAGCTAAGGGAATTATTAAGAGGTATACTAAAAAGACAGAGAAGGCAACCCACTCCAGTACTCTTGCCTGGAAAATCCCATGGACAGAGGAGCCTGGTGGGCTGCAGTCCATGGGGTCGCAAAGAGTCAGACACGACTGAGTGACTTCACTTTCACTTTCATGCATCAGAGAATGAAATGGCAACCCACTTCAGTGTTCTTGCCTGGAGAATCCCAGGGACGGTGGAGCCTGGTGGGCTGCGGTCCATGGAGTCGCACAGAGTCAGACACGACTGAAGCGAATTAGCAGCAGCAGCAGCAGCAGCATACTGAAAAGATTCAGTGGTCAAACTACAATTTACAAGTAAAGGTACAGAAAAGCAGAATGTCAATTCAAAAAGGAATTTCCCAAATCATAACTGCCCAGAAATGAAGAGAGCTGCCTCCTGCAGGGATGAGTTCCCTGTCACTGTCACTCTAGTTCTCTGACAGAGCAGGGGAGTTCGGAGACAAAGAAGGCATTCCTGCACAATATGGAAGAGCTTGCATTTTATTGGGTTCTTAGTAAAATTTTCAGGAACTGTGCTAAAGCCTTTTACTATGTAGTGTTTTTATTCTAACCTCATGAAATATCTGGGAAATCAATATCATTATCCCCACTTCATAAATAAGAAATCAGAAGCTCAGAGTGGTTAAATAATATGATCACAGACACACATAAGTGGGAAGCCAGATTCTTCATCTCTGGTTGCCAGCTCCACGCTTAACCCAGAACATGATACTGTCACCAACTCTGAAAGTCCATGAGTCTCTGTACCCAAAATTGGCAAAATGAGACAAGAAACCTAAAAACAGAAGAAATAGCTCCAAGACCAAAGTGACCACAATTTTTTGTTTTAAATTCCACATGTCATAAAGTACCATTCGGAGTTACTTTTGGAGTTTGGGGGCTTTTAATTCTCTGAAGACTTCCAGAAAGCAACGTTCATGCATCTCCCTTTTCCTTTCCATGTGCTTCTTCCCCTTCTATAACCTTCCTACTCCCTCACCTCCAAGGATCCAGAACCCTCATGCTGCCCAGGGCTGAACAGAACAGATCTCATTTGTACTCTGCAGCCATTCTGGCATCACCTCTACCCCAGGATATCACATTTTTAAGAGAGGTAGCTAGAGACAGTAATGCTTAGCCCAAGGGAATGAACTGCAATACTGGGATTTCTGGCACAATGACTTTTTTCTAGAAATGCTTCAAGCATCCCCAAGCAAACTACAGAGGGCACCATTGAGCTCCCTGGGGTAAAGCTAGCCATGCTCTTAGGTAATATCAATGTATTTCCTTTCAGCACTGATTTTCCTGGAAAATACACAGATTCGTTTACTCATGCTTTGGAGAAGGATTTACAAGTCCTCTTTTGTAAAAAGAAATCTGTTAAGTGGCTTGAGTGAGACAGATCATCACTTCTTTGATCCTTGCAGAAACAGGAAGAGAGGTCCCAAGATTCTGACTCACCCTCCAACAGCCTGACCCTGAGCAACCCAGCGCAGTCCTGGGCCGAGAGCGAGCTGGCACTCTTCCGTCTTCTCTCTCTCTGTTGCTTTTGATTTTACACACTCTGAGTCACTGCTGCAATTCCACGCGACCAGCTGGGTGGCCAGCATCCAGCTCTGGGTCGCCTGCCTTGATGGATGAGAGTCTTCCTAAACATCTGCTCTGGGCACCTGTCTCTCCACCCTGATGTAAGCCAACAGTGAGTCATCTTGCCTCACCTGTCTTCAGCACTTGGCCCACTGGGATGTTACGAGCAAAGCTTTCCTTTTCTCAGCATGGATCTGATTGTGCAACTGTATCCATGTACTTCTGACAGCATTCTCATCTTTGTGTAATCTCCAACCAGATGAATAATTTTCATTTGTGCATTTCAATGGGCTTGGGAAACATTCAGGGTTCAGAGGTACAGCTAGAAATATTTCCAGAAAGATGAGTCAAATAATGTCAGAGGTGACTGGGAAAGAGAAGAAAGGGTCCTGGCACGCCTCTCCTGCGAGCCAACAGTCCTGATTTGCACTTTGGGGTCACAGTTTCCAGCTTGCAAATCCTTGGCTGTTGAAATGAAATGTCCATCTCTTTGTTCCGCCTCTCACTTTCTCCTCCTTCTCTTCCTCCTACTTCTCTCTCCTCCAGTTTCCCACCTCCACACAGAACATTGCTTAATCCTCACTGATAACCCGCTAAGCCTGGATTTGCCTATGGGGAGATTCCCTTTCTCTAAGTGCTCAGAATCCCGTACATTTGCCAGCAGTATGACTTCTTTCTGAGTAAGGATGAACGTCCCCACCAAGAAGGCAACAGGGAAAATGTCCAGTGGGGACCCTTCACCTGTTCTTCTCAGGGCTGGAAGAATGCCTTAAAAGAAGGCAAAATTTCCAAAAATATTTCCAATATACCTCTCATAACAATACCATACCAGAGTATGTAGTCCAAAATAAAATGAGTGTTTTCCTGCACAACATCTTGAGGATATCTTGAAGGTGTCAAAAACGGCAGAAGGAGCTCACACTCATCAAAGCATTCTGTTAACCAAACCCATGGCCTCTGGGGCTTTAAAAACTACAGGAATAGAGGTAAATGGTTCAACTGACCTTGACCCCAAAGGGGTTGATACAAGCAGGAGCAGAAGCAGACACAAAGGTGTACGTGCAGCATTGAAAAAGTGAAATGAAAGCAAAATGTTAGTCGCTCAGCCATTTCAACTCTTTGGGATCCCAAGGACCATAGCCTGCCAGGCTCCTCTGTCCATGGGAGTCTCCAGGCAAGAATACTGGAATGGATAGCCATTCTCTTCTCCAGGGAATCTTCCCAACCTAGGGATTGAACCCAGGTCTCTAGCATTATAGGCAGACTCTTTACCATCTGAGCCACTAGGGAAGTCCATGAGCAGCGCTAAACAACAGTATTAGCCCTGGATCTGTACTTTGCAGTGTGTTGACCTGCATCACTCTAGTGCTCTGCAGAGACTCAGCTAAAGGATTCCGAGTGTGAACAAAGGATAGGAACTACACCTGGGACAAGCTGGACAGAGTTCACCTGTCTGTGGGGAGCAGGGGAAGTTGGCTCTGGGATCCAGTTTGCTCTCTGCTCCTGGCCCTAGAGCAGGATTCTCATGTGCAGCCTGTCCTTGGCATTTGTTCAAACCAGCTCCGGCCTAGAGGGCCAGTCTGCCTAACTGAACAGAAGGTACAAGCTCTGAGCGCTAAGCTGCCCCACGCTCTTCCCATCTCTATGTCCCATACACATTCTACCCACTCTCCTTGCTCTTTCCTCCCACCCATCTGGCTGCTCTTTCCCAGCCCTGCCCCCGTCCCTGGACGCCTCCTCTTCTGCCCAGACCTAACCTGCTCATATTTTTCAAGTTCTCTTTGACCCAGTGCTCTTCCCACACTTTACATCCCTCTTCCATTCTCCTGGCTTCAACCCACACACTGAGGTCTCCCAAAGCCCCAGGCCCAGCTGAGAGCTCCCTCACCACTTCCTCACTATCCCAAGATCCCTCTTACCCCACATATCCTGGTTCCCTGTTGTCTTCACCCCTTCTGTTGGAATATCCATGACTCCATCAGCCTCTGACCTGGAAATGTTGCCTAACCAAGAAGCGAGCACAGCGAGGTGTAAAGTGCACGAACTTTGAAGGTGGGCAGGGTTTGGGTCCTCCCTCTACCATTAAGAGCTGCGTGTCTCATGTTCACTCTTTCCACTCTCAATTCCTTCATCTGGGCAATGAGACCAGAGCTGCAGGCTTGGTGTGAAGATTAAATAAGACAGGGCCTGTGAAGTATTCTGCATAAGGTTTCACTTACCATTGGCCATAAGCAAGTAGTACTAATATAAAGAGAATAAGGACTTCCCAGGTGGCTCAGTGGTAAAGAATCTGCCTGCCAATGTGGCAGATGCGGTTTGGATTCCTCGGTTGGGAAGATCCCCTTGAGAAGGAAATGGCAACTGACTCCAATATTCCTGCCGGGATAATCCCATGGATGGAGGAGCATGGGGGTTGCAAGAGTCGGACGTGACTTAGCCACTAAACAACAAGTGATAATAATAGTAATACAATAGCTGTCAGATCAGCAACCATAAAATCTGAGAACACCTGGAGATTGTCATGACCCCCTGACAGTGTCGCTCTGTTTCCAGCCCAAGTTGGACGCACATGGCCAGTCATCCCCAAAGCCTCTGCAGCCTCCTTCTCTTCTCCCATGCAGGCCCCTCTCCAGCTCACGTGTGCTCTTATAATTAGAGTAAATCTCTTTACCTACTCCCAGGCAGTCAGTCAGTTCAGTCACTCAGTCGTGTCCAACTCTTTGTGACCCCATGGACTGCAGCACGCCAGGCCTCCCTGTCCATTACCAACTCCCGGAGCTTACTCAAACTCATGTCCAGCAAGTCAGTGATGCCATGCAACATCTCATCCTCTGTCTTTCCCTTCTCCTCCTGCCTTCAATCTTGCCCAGCATCAAGGTCTTTTCAAATGAGTCAATTCTTTGCATTAGGTGGCCAAAGTATTGGAGTTTCAGCCTCAGCATCAGTCCTTCCAATGAATATTCAAGACTGATTGCCTTTAGGATGGACTGGCTGGATCTCCTTGCAGTCCAAAGAACTCTCAAGAGTCTTCTCCAACACCACAGTTCAACAGCATCAATTCTTCAGCGCTCAGCTTTCTTTATAGTCCAACTCTCACATCCATATATGACTACTGGAAAAACCATAGCTTTGACTAGATGGACCTATGTTGGTAAAGTAACGTCTCTGCTTTTTAATATGCTATCTAGGTTGATCAGAGTTTTTCTTCCAAGGATCAAGTATCTTTTAACTTCATGGCTGCAGTCACCATCTGCAGTGATTCTGGAGCCCGATATATGAGTCAGAAAGTTCCAACAATAATAAAAAAAATATACTAATAGGCAATAAACCTGTTTCTCCACTGGCTTCTCAAAAAGCTAATTTCTGAACCCTCCTCGGCTCTCAGCTTCTTGGGTAGATCACTACAGTGGCACAGGCTCCAGGGTCCTGGGGCTGGCTAGTGAAGCAAGGGGCCTTGGTGGCGCTCAAAAGGGAAAACAGGACACACAGCAGACCTGAAGACAGCAGAGATGCCCCGAGAGGCCACATACTGCATCCTTGACGACGGAGACAAGGACTCTTAAATGGATCTTGCAATCCACCTGACAGCAACCTCAAAGGGTAGGGATGTCCTCCAAGCACCCAAGTGTCCCTAAGAAACACAAAAGAAAAGCCGACTGTGACCTTATAGCGAACCTTTGGGACTTTATCTTCTCAGTTTGAAGGTATTTTCATTTTTTAATTTTTAATACCATTGAATGAACTGGATTCCTTAACTTTTTGCCAACTTACCTTTCTCAGCCTCAGATAATGTCCCCCTTCACCACATAATTCCATGATCTGATGAACAAAGACATGTTAATGTCATCCACACACCCCTCATGCCTTCTCAGAGACCAATCCCACTTTCCACCACTCGTCATCTTCTTGGTCAGAGGAGCCAAATTCTTAAGAAAGACCTCTAGTCCTAATTGGAGTTTAGCATAGGCGGGTGCTAGTGGTAAAGCATCTGCCTGCTAGTACAAGAGATGCAAGAGACACAGGTTTGATCCCTGCGTTGGGAAGATCCCTTAGAGGAGGAAAATGGCACCTGACTCCAATATTCCTGCCTGGAAAATTCCACGGACAAGAGAGCCTAGCAGGCTATAGTCTGTGGGGTCGCAAAAAGTCAGACACAGGTGAGCAACTGAACACATCGCACAGTGTCAGGCAACTGGTGCTAATCAGCTTCCCAATATGGTACCTGAGTCTGCAGACATCACCTAAAACAGTGCTTCCCAACCTTTTTCTCTTCTTGGTACACACAGAAAATATTTTTTGCATGGCACCCTGGGGATAAATAGATGGGACTGCTCACAGCTGGAGGTAACTAAGCCACAGCTCTGGAGAATCCCAGGACCTGCATGGCTGCCCCCAAAATTAAGTGGAGCTATACCAAAAATCCACCTGTAATCCATTTGTAGCAACTCGGCATGCCCTGGCCCCCCCTGTGGAGAAGCACTACCTAAAACATTGTCTTATTACCTCAGAGACCAATAGAATGTTCAGGCCTTTAAATAAGATCTCCTCGATTCCTTAAAAAACTGGAAATAGACATGCCTTATGATCCAGCAATCCCACTGCTGGGCATACACACTGAGAAAACCAGAAGGGAAAGAGACACGAGTACCCCAATGTTCATCGCAGCACTGTTTATAATAGCCAGGACATGGAAGCAACCTAGATGTCCATCAGCAGATGAATGGATAAGAAAGCTGTGGTACATATACACAATGGAGTATTATTCAGCCATTAAAAAGAATACATTTGAATCAGTTCTAATGAGGTGGATGAAACTGGAGCCTATTATACAGAGTGAAGTAAGCCAGAAAGAAAAACACCAATACAGTATACTAACGCATATATATGGAATTTAGAAAGATGGTAACAATAACCCTGTGTACGAGACAGCAAAAGAGACACAGATGTATAGAACAGTCTTATGGACTCTGTGGGAGAGGGAGAGGGTGGGAAGATTTGGGAGAATGGCATTGAAACATGTAAATATCATGTATGAAATGAGTTGCCAGTCCAGGTTCGATGCACGATACTGGATGCTTGGGGCTGGTGCACTGGGACGACCCAGAGGGATGGAATGGGGAGGGAGGAGGGAGGAGGGTTCAGGATGGGGAACACATGTGTACCTGTGGCGGATTCATTTTGATATTTGGCAAATCTAATACAGTTATGTAAAGTTTAAAAATAAAATAAAATTAAAAAAAAAAAAAAAAAAAGAAAATAAAAAAAAAAAAAATAAATAAATAAATAAATAAGATCTCCTCTTCAGAAAGTCCCAAATCTATTTTTCACCCCAGTGTTAGCCTCTCTGAAATATGTTTCCCATTCAGTAGTCAGCATTTTGTCATGCTCAGCAAGGAGGATGGCCTGGTGGCCGTGGTAAAGAATCAGGAGCCGGGTGGACTCTGAATTTATGATTCAGCAGCCACGGCTTCTGACTCACTTGCGCTAGATGACCTGTGGAAAACCACTGGACTCTGACAAGCCTTCATCAGACGAGCCAGAAAATGATATCAGAATAGGTTTCTACTGGAAACCAAACCCTGTGTGAAAATTGAGACTTCCTGAGCAGATAAATTAAAAGCAAGCTCTACAGGAGCAGCATGACGAAAGCCATATGTTGAACTTGAGCAGATGCGAGACAGAAAATAGCCATAGCCTATAATATCACACAATGTCACCGGCTTGCACTCTATAAACTGCTGAACTGTGTCAACAAAGGCACCTGGCAACTGTCCTTTCTGTGTCACAAGCACTGAGTTGTAAAGACTGTAGCCTCTGAAGCCAGGCAGACCTGGGGTAGAATCCTGGCTCTAATACATCCTGGCTAGGTGATGTGGTGCATGTCACTCCACTTCTTTGCGTCTCAGCTGTCTCATCTGTCAAATGGAAATGAATGCATCCTGCTGCTGAGTTTTCCAAATTTGCTGGCATATTGAGTGCAGTACTTTCACAGCATCATCTTTTAGGATTTGAAATAGCTCAACTGGAACTCCATCACTTCCACTAGCTTTGTTCATAGTGATCATTTCTAAGGCCCACTTGACTTCACGTTCCAGGATGTCTGGCTCTAGGTGAGTGATCACACCATCGTGATTATCTGGGTTGTGAAAATCTTTTTTGTACAGTTCTTCTGTGTATTCTTGCCACCTCTTCTTAATATCTTCTGCTTCTGTTAGGTCCATACCATTTCTGTCCTTTATCGAGCCCATCTTTGCATGAAATGTTCCCTTGGTATCTCTGATTTTCTTGGAGAGATCTCTAGTCTTTCCCATTCTGTTGTTTTCCTCTATTTCTTTGCATTGATTGCTGAGGAAGGCTTTCTTATCTCTCCTTGCTTTTCTTTGGAACTCTGCATTCAGATGCTTATATCTTTCCTTTTCTCCTTTGCCTTTTGCTTCTCTTCTTTTCACAGCTATTTGTAAGGCCTCCTCAGACAGCCGTTTTGCTTTTTTGCATTTCTTTTCCATGGGGATGTTCTTGATCCCTGTCTCCTGTACAACGTCATGAACCTCTGTCCATAGTTCATCAGGCACTCTATCAGATCTAGGCCCTTAAATCTATTTCTCACTTCCACTGTATAATCATAAGGAATTTGATTTAGGTCATACCTGAATGATCTAGTGGTTTTCCCCACTTTATTCAATTTAAGTATGAATTTGACAATAAGGAGTTCATGATCTGAGCCACAAGCAGAGACATTACTTTGCCAACAAAGGTCCGTCTAGTCAAGGCTATGGTTTTTCCAGTGGTCATGTATGGATGTGAGAGTTGGACTGTGAAGAAGGATGAGCACCGAAGAATTGATGCTTTTGAACTGTGGTGTTGAAGACTCTTGAGAGTCCCTTGGACTGCAAGGAGATCCAACCAGTCCATTCTAAAGGAGATCAGCCCTGGGTGTTCATTGGAAGGACTGATGCTAAAGCTGAAACTCCAGTACTTTGGCCACCTCATGCAAAGAGTTGACTCATTGAAAAAAAACCCTGATGCTGGGAGGGATTGGGGGCAGGAGGAGAAGGGGACGACAGAGGATGAGATTGCTGGATGGCATCACCAACTCAATGGACATGAGTTTGGGTGAACTCCGGGAGTTGGTGATGGACAGGGAGGCCTGGCGTGCTGCGATTCATGGGGTCGCAAAGAGCCGGACACGACTGAGCGACTGAACTGAACTGAACTGATTAATAGTTATCTCCACAGGGACCGAAAGAAAAAAGTTTTGACAAAAATTCAAGCAGTGATTCTTGACTTTTAAAAACAGCACCAATAAAAAGGAAAAGACACCACTTCTTGATAAACGCTCAATGGATAAACACTAGACACTATCCCCCTGAAGCCAAAAATACCTCAGGGATTCCCCCCATCAGCACCACTTGCGTGTGCTCAGTCACTCAGTCCTGTCCAATTCTTGCGACCCCATGGACTGTAGTCCTACAGGCTCCTCTGTCCACGGGATTTTCTAAGCAAGAATACTGGAGTGGGTTGCTGTTTCCTTCTCCAGGGGATCTTGCCAATCCAGGAATGGAATCTCTGTTTCTTGTATCTCCTGCATTGGCAGGTGGATTCTTTACCACTGAGCCACCCGGGAAACCCATCATTACCATCAGTTCAGTTCAGTTCAGTCGCTCAGTCATGTCCGACTCTGCGACCCCATGAATCACAGCACGCCAGGCCTCCCTGTCCATCATTACCATGGTGTCGTGCTATAACAAAAGTATTCACAGAAAAAAAAAAGATACAAAAATTGGAAGGGAGAAGTTCTACTTTCAGTCCAACACAGAGTAAGAAGCACTTTTTCCTATTGCTCTTGTTAAAAATCTTTAGTCCTACTAAAATGTTTCTCCTATGCCTCCTGCTAAAAAATCCTGAGCATTATATATAAAACAAGAAAAAGAACTGTGAAAGACAGAAGAATTCAGACTGGCTAGAGAGACCTTGAAACCCAAGGAACACCACAGTAGTGAGTTCCCTGGTGTTCTTTTTTGCCACATAAATCCCAGACTGGGTGCTAGAGAAGCCAAAAACCCATAAACATCAGTGGAAACAGACAAAAGATAAAGCCCCCAAAGTCAACTTTCTCTAAAGAAAAGAACAGGAAAACAACCAGCAAGACAGAAATGTTCAAACAATAACTTCCCTACCCTAGAGAAATACAATGGGGAAAAAAAAACATGACCACACTCTCACCCCAGTCAGCAAACGCTGAGTGGGAAGCCTAGATGTTCCACTTTACCTGGCTGTAATGGGAAGCCCCAATCCACCTACCAACATATCACCTACTGCAAGTGTGGTATCCGAAGAAGACCAAGAGGGATTTTCATCCATGCCTAGCTGGAACAAGGTCCTTCCCCAAGGAGTCATTGAAGGTCATGTGGGAATCTTGAACTTCCACTCCCAACAAAAAGTAACAAGATGTCCCTTCCCATTTAGCCTAGTGGAAAGTCAAGACTTTCATCACCATCCTCACCTGTATGTGTGTGTGGGAGGTCACATGGGGAGCAGAAACAAGGACCCCTCCTCTCCTCCCAACCAGGGTGGTATCAACAGAGGTCGAGTGGGTAATCTGAATTTCCACTGCTACCCAAGGAGAAACAAGCTGCCCCTTTTCCATCTTCCAACCCCCACTCCACTGTGTCCACACATTGTAGGAATGAGGACTTCCACAACCATCTGGCAGTAATGAAGTAAGACCCTCACTCCTCTTGTAGTGTTATATCAGGCAAAGCTTTATAAAATAGACTTAAATAAAATGGAGAGCCTCTTCACATAAAACCAAAAATGTCCAGATACAATAAAAAGTCATTCAGCATACCAACAATCAGAAAAATCTCAACTTGAGTAACTACAGACGATCAACAGATGCCAAAACCAAGATGACACAGATGTTGCAATTATTGGGAAAATATTTTAAAGTAGCCATCATGAAAATACTTCAACAAGTAATGATAAGCACACTTGTAACAAATGAAAAAATAGTAAGTCTCACAAGAAATAAAGCAAAAAGTAGAATTAAATGGATATTTTAAAACTGAAGAATATGATAGCCAAAATAAAAACTCAATGCTCAATGGATGAGTTCAACAGCATGCTAAGTTGCTTCATTCGTGTCTGACTCTTTGAAACCCTATGGAGTGTACCCCGCCAGGTTCCTCTGTCCATGGGATTCTCCAGGCAAGAATACTGGAGTGGGTCACCATGTCCTCCTCCAGGGGATCTTCCTGATCCAGGCATGGAACCTGCATCTCTTACGTCTCCTGCATTGGCAGGCAGGTTCTTTGCCACTAACACCACCTGGGAAGTCCACAGCAGAATGGCAAAAAGAAATTAATGAACTTAAAGACAGAGCAGTAGAAATTACCCAATCTGAACAAACATAGAAAAACTAGACTAAAAAATCTAACAGAGCCTCAGGGGCATATGGACAAAAACAAAAGATGTAATACTTGTATTTTCAGAATGCTAGAAGGAATGAAAAAAAAAAAAAAACTTGGTAAAAAATACTCAAAGAAGTAATGCTGAAATTTCCCAAATTTGGCAAAAGACATAAACATCCAGATTCCAGATTTTGAGAGACTCCAAACAGGATGGTCCATCGACTCAATGGACATGAGTTTGAGCACACTCAGGGAGATAGTGAAGGACAGGGTAGCCTGGTGCACTGCAGTCCATGGGGTCACAAAGAGTAGGACATGCCTGAGCAACCGAACAACAACAAAAGAGTAAACCCACAGCAATTCATACCAAGACATGCTATAGACAAGGAAAATATTTCAAAAACAATGAGAAAAAAGTAACACTTCATCTACATGGAGAAATCATTTAAATGACAGTGGACTTCTCATCAGAAACCATGAAGGCCAGAAGGAAGTAAAAAACATTTTTCAAGCGCTGAAAAAAAGAAAAGAACTTTTTTTTTCAGTTCAGTTCAGTTCAGTCGCTCAGTCATGTCAGACTCTTTGCAACCCCATGAATCGCAGCATGCCAGGCCTCCCTGTCCATCACCATCTCCCGGAGTTCACTCAAACTCACGTCCATCGAGTCAGTGATGCCATCCAGCCATCTCATCCTCTGTCGTCCCCTTCTCCTCCTGCCCCCAATCCCTCCCAGCATCAGAGTCTTTTCCAATGAGTCAACTCTTCACATGAGGTGGCCAAAATACTAGAGTTTCAGCTTTAGCATCATTCCTTCCAAAGAACACCCAGGGCTGATCTCCTTTAGAATGGACTGGTTGGATCTCCTTGCACTCCAAGGGACTCTCAAGAGTCTTCTCCAACACCCAGCAAATTTCTCTTTCAAAAACAAAAAGGAAAAAAAAAATTCTCAGATTAGGGAAAACTAAGAGAGTTTGTTACCAACAGATCAATCCTAAAAGAATGGTTAAGAGAATTTCTTCAAACAGGAAAAAAAAAAAAAAGATTTCAAAAAAGAATTCTTCGAATACCAGGAAAGAAGGAAGAAAGAACAACTGAAAACAGCAAAAATATTGGTGAGTACAACAGACTTTCCTTCTCTTTTTCCTTCTCAAAGTTTTATAAACATTGTCTGATGTGGTTCTCAAAGTATTGTATATAGAGGAAATAATTAAGACAATTTTAAATGAGAGGAGGTAAGCTTTCCTCATAGCTCAGTTGGTAAAGAATCTACCTGCAATGCAGGAGACCCTGGTTTGATCTCTGGGTGGGGAAGATCCCCTGGAGAAGGGATAGGCTACCCACTTCGTTATTCTTGGGCTTCCCTTGTGGCTCAGACAGTAAAGAATCTGCCTGCAATATGGGAGACCTGGGTTTGATCCTTGCATTAGGAAGATCCCCTGGAGAAGGGAAAGGCTACCCACTCCTGTATTCTGGCCAGGAGAATTCCATGAGCTGTATAGTCCATGCCGCAGAGTCAGACATGACTGAGTGACTTTCACTTTCACTTTCAAAGAAATTCAAAAAGAAATAAGGTGTCTATGCTGCTGCTGCTGCTGCTAAATCGCTTCAGTCGTGTCCGACTCTGTGCGACCCCAGAGACGGTAGCCCACCAGGCTCCCCCGTCCCTGGGATTCTCCAGGCAAGAACACTGGAGTGGGTTGCCATTCCTTCTCCAATGCATGAAAGTGAGAAGTGAAAGTCAAGTCGCTCAGTCGTGTCCGACTCTTAGCGACCCCATGGACTGCAGCCTACCAGGCTCCTCCATCTATGGGATTTTCCAGGCAAGAGTACTGGAGTGGGGTGCCATTGCCTTCTCTGAAGGTGTCTATACTTCATTTAAATTACTAAGCTGCCGGGTAAATTATTTACTTATATTTTAATGCTGTAAGAAACCACTAAAAATTTTACTCAAAAAAGATATACTCAAACACACCATAAGTAAATCAAAATAAAATTCTAAAAATAAATTTAACCCTCAAGAAAGTGAGAAAAAAAGAAAACAGAAATGAAATATAGAGGCACAAGCAGAAAGCAAAAACATAAAACGTCAGACATAAATCTTAACATATAATCACATTAAGTGTAAATCATCTAAACACGACAGACAAAATCAACCAACAAACAAAAATCAGCAGAGTATCTGAAAAAAAAATAATCCAACTAGGTGCTATTGACAATAAACTCAATTCACATATATTGATAAAGGTAAGTAAAAAGCTAAAGGATGGACAAAGATACCTGTGCAAATCTTAGTCAAAATAAATCGGGAGTGGCTATATTACCAACAGGTAAAAGCAGATGTCAGAGTAGAGATGACTACCAGGTTCAGAAATGAACAGTGTATAATACTCTTTGTGATCCCATGGACTGTAGCCCACCAGACTCCTCTGTCCATGGAATTCTCCAGGCAAGAATACTAGAGTAGGTAGCCATTCCCTTCTCCAGGGGATCTTTACAACCCAGGGATCGAACCCAGGTCTCCTGCACTGCAGGCAGATTCTTTACCACCTGAGCCACCAGGGAAGCCCTTTTCATACCGTTGTTGTTCAGTCACTCAGTTGGTTCGACTCTTTGGGATCCCATGGACTGCAGCATGCCAGGCTTCCCTGTCCCTCACCATCTCCTGAAGTTTGCCCAAGTTCATGTTCGTTGCGTTGGTGATGCCGTGCAGCCATCTCATCCTTTGACACCCTCTTCTCCTTCTGCCCTCAATCTTTCCCAGCATCAGGGACTATTTCAAAGAGTCATCAGTTCGATCAGGCCTAAAAGGCCTTTTCGATATTAGCATCAGGTAAAAGCAGATGCCAAGAGTAGAGATAACTACCAGGGACAGAAACGAACGGTGTACAGTATTAATAATAAAGGGGTCAACTCACCAAGAAAACATAGCAACCCTACTTACGAATTAACTGACACCTTAGTAATTTCGTATCATATCTTTTCATTTGCTCAAGTCTCCATTTATGTCTGATTGCAATTTCATAATTTCTTTACCTAGGTTATGTTCATTTCTTGATTTGTGAGCACCAAATAGTTAATATTTTAAGAGAGATCATTTGAGGCTAAAAAAGAGCCTGTTTCTCCTTTAAGTTTCATTCACTAATGTTAGCATTAATCTGTATCTTGCCTACAACAAGCATTACTATGATGTTCTAATGTATATGTTCTATTCCTCTTATTCCTTCTACCTTTATTGATTGGAATTCTCCTGCTGATTCTTTTTACAGCTACATAGCAACCAGTTGTAAAGCTGAAGTCCAGTTTATACAAATAGTCGCCTATTAATGGACACTTTAGTTGTTTTTGCTATAGTAGAAGCTATGATAAACCAATTGTATCTTTGCATATTAAAGAATTTGTAACTCACACTTGAAAAAGCATATCAGTATTTATCTTATATCTGTAACTGTAAATACTGAAATAATGAGAAAATGCATTTGTAATTTTGCTACATAATGCCAAGTTGCCTTCGATAAGGACATGCCATGAGAGATTTGATCTGACAGATGAATATAGAACACTAAATCCAAGGACTGGAGAATACACATTATTTCTAAGTTCATGTACAAGGAACATTTATGAAAATTGACACATACTTGGCCATAAAATAAACCACAATATACTTCTCAGTATTGTTGTCATACAGATCACATTCTCTGATCTGCTCAGATCACAATGCAATAAAGTTACAAATTCAATAAAAAGATAACTAGAAACACTCATAGGTTTGGGAATTAAGAAATGTGTATCTAACTAACTGAGGAGTCAAAGACAAAATTAGAATATATATATAGAGAGAGAGAGAGAATTATATGATTAAAAAGCACCTAATATATCATGTGGGACATATAGGATGTAAGATGGAGATAATTCTGTTTTAATAGGAAAATTTCTGGGCCAAAATGCCTTTAAAAGAAAAGGAAAAAAGGCTGAATATTAAAGAGTTAACAATTCAGCTTAAAAACTAAGAGAAAATAATGATAGAATAAATCTCAAGAAAGGAAGAGGAAGAAAACAATTAAGATTATAAACAGAAATCCATAAAATATCAAAGTCAATAGTTAGTTCTTTAAAAAGCCCAACAAACTCTGTTAAGACTATTTCCCCAAAAATGGAGGGATTTGGCATAAGTAAACACTAGGAAAGAAAAAAATGCAGCATAAATTCAAATGAATACCTTCATGTCAGTAACTTTGATAACAGAGAAAACTGACAAATTCCTAGAAAAACATAACTTGCCAAAATTGACTTAAGAAAAAAATAAACTCTAATTGTCCAAAAACTGATAAAGGGAATCTGAATTTTAAATATCTCACACTAATATATACACTCACAAAACACAACCCATGAAACAAGGCCCAGATGATTTACAAAATAAACTAACAAATATTCATGGAACAAAGAATTGCAGTCTTATGTAAAACATTCCAGAGAGGAGTAAAAAAGAGAATACTTCCCAGATCATTTCACAAGGTCTGGCTGAGTTTAATTTTAAAATTTAACAAGGATATTATTGAAAAATTAATATATTAACAAATTGAATCCAACAATGTAGAAAATATATAATGATCAATATTTCAATATTGATATTAAATATTTCAATGTATAAAAAAGCATTTAATAGGCTTTAATGCCCACTCATAATAATACAAATAAGTAGGTAAGCAAGTAATAGAAGATAATTCCTCTGATTCTCAATTAAAAAATCTATAGGAGACCTCTTTTCCTTTAAAATCAGGAACAAAACAAGAATGTCAATTCTCACCTCTTTGATTGACTATATAAATCATAGCCAGAGCTGTAAGGCAAGAAAAGAAAAAAAATAGATAAAAAACTGAGAGTCAGAAATAAAAATGTCTATCCAAATGTGGTATGATTCCCAAACAGAAAGCCCAAAAGAAGTTAAAGATAGCCATTAGAATTAATGTTAACAAGACTTTTGTATACAAAATCAATATTTAAAGGTTAATTATATTTCCAAACACTAGCAAGAAAGAGTTTAAATGAAATTTTAAAACATATAATTTACCACACCATCAAAAACATAAAATATTTAGGAATCAATCCAACACAAGATATGAAAATCTTTTTATGGAGGAAATCATAAAAATTTCACTAAATATAGTAAACAGTGACTTAATGAACGCTTAGGTTTAGAGGGCTCAGTTTTGTAAAAGTTTCAGTTTTCTTGCAAATTTAAATATAGATATAATGTTATTTCAACTAAAATCATAACTTTTTGTATGAAATTTCACAAATTGAGTCTAAAAGTTGTATCAATGAGTAATGAGCCAAGAACAGTGAAGACGGTACTGAAAAAGAACAAAGAAGAGCAAATGCCCTATAAGACAGAACTCTGCAACAAGAGGAGAGACAAACTGATTTAAACATTTTTTCGGTACTGAAAAAGAACAAAGAAGAGCAAATGCCCTATAAGACAGAACTCTGCAACAAGAGGAGAGACAAACTGATTTAAACATTTTTTAAATGGACATCTAGGCGCAAACACTGATCGACTCCCTTCATCATGCCACCAGTCACAAGGAAAAAGTAAACAAACACGGAAGTAACATCTTTAAAAGTAGACCAAGGGACTAAGTATGGAAAAGCAGGTACATGATAATGACTAAGTATGGAAAAGCAGGTACATGACAATAGCTAACGTCTGTTGTCATTGTTCAGTCACTAAGTGTGTCTAACTCTTTGCCACCCCATGGACTGCAGCAATTCGAGGCTTCCCTGTCCTTCACTGTCTCCTAGAGTTTCCTCAGACTCATGTCCATTGAGTCAGTGATGCCATCCACCCATCTCATCCTCTGTGGCCCCCTTCTCCTTTTGCCCCCAATCTTTCCCAGCCTCAGGGAATGAGTTGGCTCTTTCCATCAGATGGTCAAAGTAGTGGAACTTCAGCTTTGGTATCTGAGCACTGACATCTATTGAACTCTAAATTTGTGCCAGATAAATAAATATGTGGAATTATCATATTTAATCCTCACAACAACAAAATAAGGACATACTATATCATTCACCTCTTTTATAGATTAACTATAGCCCAAATCACCGAGTTAGCAGGAGCCCAAGCAATCTGGCTCCAGAGCACAGGGGCCTAACTGAGTAATGACAGGCAGGGTCAGCCTGGTGACAAGTCTCCACTCTGCGCCAAACGATTTCCACCTTAGATCTGACATCTTACATGTGTACTTATTAAGCGGTTTGGAAAAACTACTATTTCAAAAGTAATGGGTTAACTAACCCTTTAAAATGCAAATAACTTTCAGGATTATCAAGGACCTGTCAGTCATTCAAGCATTAATGTAAATTAAATCAACACATGCTTTCTTTCCAGCAAAGTCATTTCCATTGAAGGATTCAGAATTGTGGGGAGAAACCAGACACAGGGGGAGCTTCTTGAAGTATCTGATAAAAAACAACAGCTATTAAGGATTTGGGGCTTGCCAGATGGAGAAGAACTGGGTAGCTCAGATGGCAAAGAATCTGCCTGCAGTGTCAGAGACCCGGGTTTGAAACCTGGGTTGGGAAGATTCCTTGGAGAAGGGAATGGCTACTCACTCCAGTATTCTTTCCCGGAGAATTTCATGGACAAAGGAGCCTGCCGGGCTACAGTCCATGGGGTTGCAGAGTCGGACACGCCAGAGCAACTAACACTTTCACTTTCATATTACAGAGGTTAAATAAACAGGATCTAGCGACTACTTTTGTAATATTCAGTAAACTTAGGTAGAAAAAATGTCAGACAGAGCATCCCCATCTTAGAGAACTGTGTATTGTCATATATAAAGGAGAGGATATGTCAGAAGACTCACTGACAATACCTCCTGGAAGGAACTAGAATACTAAGCTTATGCAGAAATTCCCTTCTACAGGGCATCTTACAAAACCAGGGATTGAACCGGGGTCTCCTGCAGTGCAGGTAGATTCTTTACCATCTGAGCCCCCAGAGAAGCTCTACACAATGATAAAGATATTCTCCCATTTCTGTGTCCTTTCGTGGATTCTACAGCAAGGTCTACACAACTCCTGACCAATGAGCTAACAAGTTAGCCCTCCTGTTGGTTTACCCTAAATTCTGCTTGTTTTTATTCCAGGTCCTCTTCTCATCCCACAGGAGACCTGGTCACCACAGGTCCAGCCTCATGCCAAGCATCATATACTCAGTGTCCCTCCAAATGAAGCTCTTGTTCCAGAGCTGCTACTAGAGCTGTCCGTGCATTATCAGCTCAGCTGCTCCCTCGGTGTGCAAGGGAGCTCTGCATCAGCCAGGAGCAGAGATGGGTTCCTTCTTCACTCTGGCACCCTGTAGGGGGAGTCTCCTCTGGCACTGGGGTATCTCCTCCCCTCACTTCCCTGGTCTGGCTTGGGGGAAGGAGCAGAATCGAGTTAACTGCCCATGCTTGTAGGCTGATGACTACAGGTTTTGGCTTCTTCTGTTGCTGACCCGGACTAGTTACGGATGTCCTCTGTGTTGCAAGAGAGACCAGCCAGGATCCCACGGCAATTCACACAAAGACAAGGACCCTGCCCCAGACATCCTGCCCCTCTCTCCCTCTCCAGCCCTCGGCTTATGAAGTCTGTCGGGTGGGCAGATGGGGGTGCTGGGGATAAAAGTGGGAACAGTTTTGCCAGCTGCTAGTAAGCTCTGGTCAGGGAGGGGAGCAGGGTGAGCAGCCAGCTGACTGCTTGCTGACAACTGTCTTTGGAACACAGACTCAGTGCCTAAGGGTTTCTGCTGGGGGCCCTGGTACCAACCCCAGGTTCAAAGATAAAATCCCACGACATGTGTACCCAGGAGTCAGAGAGGACCGTCATCTCTCTCCAAGGAGCTACATCTAAAGAGTCACGTTTTCGGCCGCGTGAGCTATGCTGGGCAAACTGGGTGAACACTCCGTGGAGCCCCCAGGGCCCTGAGACCCTGAGGCAAGCCCACGCCTGGGGATTAACGCTGGGCAGTTGCCGTTTTGAAACTCTTAATTGGATCTTTGAGTTTCTGTTTGGCAAGTGGTCTGGGTTGAACTCCGTTCCCCGCTCCAAGTTTTCTATGTTGAGGTCCTAACTTCCAGCGCCTCAGAATGTGACCTTATTTGGAAATAAGGCTGTTGCAGATGTAATTAGTTAAATTAAGATGAGATCACACTGGAATGAGGTGGGACTTAATCCAACATGCCTGGTGTCCTTATAAAAAGGAAATCTGAACACAGAGACAGACACGTACGGAAAGGGGATGATGTGAAGGTACAAGATCACCTTCTTCAAGTCAAAGATTAGCTAAGACCACCAGGATCTAGGGGAGGGGCACAGAACAGCTTCACTCTCACAAAAGGAACCAGCCCTGCAGACACCACCAGAACTGCGAGACATACATTCTGTTATCTAAGATGTGGCTACCTGTTACTGCAGTTCTAAGAAACTTAGACAGTAATGGAGTCTGATGGACAGTGGATTGTGGCAGAGAGACTCAGAGCCTCCTGTCACCTCGCCACCTTCCCTGAAGAGACTCTGGGCTGTCCCCTCTTCTGCCTCGAGTCAGTGACCCCTGCTCCCTCCTTCCCACGCTGGGAGGGTTGCAGGAATACATACATCTCACACACTGAGTCACAAAACCCACACTAAACGAGGGTCCTACCTGCCCTGCAAGTATCTCTGTGCCCATAAGAGCAGAATTAAATAGCAAATTAAAAAAAAACATGAGAGGTTTAAAGAAAGGCTATGGACATCTTTGGCTTCCCAGGTGGCTCAGTGGTAAAGAATTCACCCGCCAAGGCAGCGGCCACAGGAGACTCAGGTTCCATCCCTGGATTGGGAAGATCCCCTGGAGGAGGAAATGGCAACGCACTCCAGTATTCTTGCCTAAAATATGCCATGGACAGAGGAGCCTGGCAGGCTACAATCCATAGCATCGCAAAGAGTCAGACATGATTGAACGACTAAGCACATACACGTGGACATCCCTGGGCACTTTTACTCCCTGGTCTTTTCAAGCAGTGTTCTTACTTTTTCTGTGATAGGTAAAATGCATGTATTTCTTGCAAAGGAATGCAGAGATTGACCCGTCAGCCTTTTTGGATAAGTAAGATCCTTGAGAGGAGGAATGAATTCAATCTATTCACTACGTCCTTATACTATGGTTGACCTGGGAAGTTTAAAACAAAGTGGGATGGGCAACTCCCAATGCTGAAGACAGCAGAGCCCACAAACATTTTCATCGCTCTGTCTGTGACTTGAAATTCAAAGACAGCTCCTTCCAGACCCTCACTGGACTGTGAGCTACATGAGGGCATGGCCCATGTCTCCTTCCTGTGGTAACCACCTCACCCACCCACCCCTCTGCTTCCTAGCACGAAATGTGGCACAGAGTGTATTATTAAAGGTTTATGAAATTCATTTTTTTAATATTATGGAAATAAGGAAAATCGTTTTTTCTGCTTTTTGAACAAGGGGCCTTTATTTCACTTTGCAAGGAAACCCACAAGTGGTGTAGCCAGTTCTGTAGAAACAAAAGCAAAAACTAAGAAGGGAAAAGCCCTGATAGCTTTCAAGCCCCTGGTTCCAGCTGTTCCTGAAGCCCAGGTACAGGGCACCAAGACTTCTCTGAGAAACACTGATATCCTTACAATATATCCCCTCATTTATTTAAGAGATTTTGAGATAGTTGTTCCATAATCTACAACCAAAAGAATCCTAGCTAATAATAGCATGAATACTATGTGAATTTGAATTCTCCAAATTTGAAATAGCACAAAATTTTAAAAATTAACTCTGTATACAAATTTTGGAACAATGCAAGTGTTCCAGCTTTTTTTGGAAATTCCACTGGGATCACATCATTTCCAAGCTATCTGGCTGAAGGGATTATAAACTATGTTTCACATTAAGATCACATGTTAGAACAATTTTAGCTATTAAGCAGAGCAGCCCACCATCTTTTAACAATATCCCATAAATTGTGCTGTTGTATTTGTGCTCACAACTTGTGTGACTTCATTCACATTTACTATTATTATAACTGAAAATCTTTTCCTATCTTAGAACAATATCATCCAAGCATTCATTAAGCGATAAGCAGCAATAATACCTTGGAACAGAAATGAGCTGTGATAACACCCTATGAAGAAAACCAGACAAGCACCACTGCTAATTTAGCAAGCAGCATAGAAACAACGGCAGCAGAGAATGCTAGAAAAGTAAACCCAGTGCTAAATCAGTTACACCTTTAAGTTTGCAAAAAATAGTCATATATATTCAAGGATAATGGAAATTTTTCTGTTGACATGGCTGCCCAGGAATGTCATATAATATGCCCCAGACTCCATAAGTAGAAATGTACACACTTCAAGAATGTATTTTCTCCATATTATACACTCTAATAATTTTATTTATCAAAGAGTTATTTATAGGAAAATTAGTCTTGAATTATGTAAGATTTGAATTAGGCAAGGCCGTCAGGAATGTGCCCCTCATGTACAATGTGGCCACCCTGATTCGCCTCCTTCCTGGCTTGGGGGCCAAGCCTAAGGCTATGCTGGGAGACTATGTCTGGGACAGGCTCTCCTAGCGTCTTGGCTTGTCATCAAAGCCTGTCAAAGGGCAGCCTCCTGTCACCAGCCTCGAAAGGCAAAGCTGAGAAAACATCCTCCCAGGAGCTGAGCGGTGGCCAGCATGCTCACCCCCATCTCACATCAGAGCAGTTTCCATGGAGGGAGAGGCCAGCGCTGGACAGGAGGACCAGCTCTCCACATCCTCACGCACACACACGGGGGATGCTCAGACTCCAGGTCCAACACGGGGTCGGCCCAGCAAGCTCCTCCTGTTTTCCTCCCTCATCACGAGAAAGCAGCAATGTCATCACATGAAAAGCCTCGTGGAAGAAACCCGTTCTCCTCCTACAGTGGGCAGATGCTGCACAGATCTGGTGCATCATTTGTAAACGATTTCAAAGTTTATTTGTCTACTCCAAGGAGATTACTGGAATTTCCAACTGCATTTTAATGTAATTGTTTCCATGCTGCATAGGAAGTTTTTGCAGCCACAGTAATCACCTCTGATGTACAATTAGAGGCTGAGAATCTGCCGCCCTGTGGGACACAGCCTCTGTATTAGGGCTACTACCCTGCAAGCCCTCAGACTTCTGCTATGACTCCACTCAATGAACGATTACTGAGTGTCTGCTGGGTGCCAAGGAGGAGCTCTGCCTTCAACAAGCTGATGTTCTATCGAGGCTGTTCACGCTTCTGTGGCCGCAGAGTTCTATCTTCAAATGATACAACGCCATCTCCCACGGACTGCTGTATAAAACAGCAAAGTATACAACTGTGTTGTTGAAATGAGCGGACAGAGTTCTGGTAATCTCTTCTCAGACCCCTCAAACTCCCGCATCGAAGCAGGACCTGCCAAGGGCCCCTCTAAGAGAACAGATTGCAAATCCAGAGTTCCTCAGTGGTATTGTTTATTCGCTAAGTCACTTTGCGACCCCATAGACTGCAGCATGCCAGGCTTTCCTGTCCTTCACTGTCTCCTGGAGTTTGCTCAAACTCATGTTCATTCACTTAGTGATACCATCCAACCATCTCATTCTCTGCCACCCACTTCTCCTCCTGCCATCAATCTTTTCCAATGAGTTGGCTCTTTGCATCAGGCGGGCAAAGTATGGGAGCTTCAGTAGCAGTCCTTTCAATGAAAATTCAAAGTTAATTTCCTTTAGGATTGACTGGTTTGATGTCCTAAATGCTGAATAACTCCTACAAATATGCAAAACTGCCCCCAACTGCAGCAAGAGCTACAGCAACTGATAAAATTAATGCCTGAGAAATAAGCAAGATTGTTCAAAGCTGACGCATCCAGCTTCAGGAACAAGCCTGGTGAAGGTGAGCCATCAGGAGGATCAAAGGAATTCTTTTCCCTCCCTTGAAGAATCTTACACCCAAGATGCCTCACCTTTCTCAGGAAACAGGGCTGACAGTATTCTTTTATTGTGAACAGCACTCCCTCCTTCCCTCCTTCCCAGCTCTGTCCTGGCTCCTTATCTCTTCTCCATCTTCATGAGCTCCCATGACAATCTCATCCTGCCTGGTTTTAATATCATCTACATGCTGAGGACTCCATTCCCAGCCTGCCCTCTCCCCCAAATTCCTGATGCATGCTCCCAAGTGACGACTTTCTATCTCCACCTGGTTATTACAGAGAATCAGTAAACTCAGCAAATCTAACACAGAACTCTAGATTTTCTTTCCCTTTCTCCCTCCAATCATCCCTTCCTTGTTAAAGGACACCATGGTCCACCCAGCTCAAAGCAGGAGCCCAGATGTCATCCTCAATCCCTTCCCCCACATCCAATCCATCAACCAGTCCTGCCCGCCCTACCTCGGATCTCCAATCACCACATCCAATCCATCAACCAGTCCTGCCCGCCCCACGTCGGATCTCCAGTCACATCCAGACCCTTCTTCACTTGCAGGTGTCACACTGCCCTCGCTCTCATGTGGACACTGCAGCCGCCTCCTGACTCCTCGCTTGTTCTCACTCCTGTCTCCTTCAAGGCAGCCAGAAAGCTCTTTGGACAAAATCAGTTTCTTAAGAGCAGCAGTGAATGATCCCTGGTTATGCTTCTCCACCTTTCCTGGGTACAAATCCCTCTCCCTCAGCTTAGTGAGTTCCAGCCACACTTTCTGCCACTTTCATTCTCAAACACCCAAAGCTCATCCCTGCCACAGGGCCACTGAACTAGTTTGCTGCATCTGCCTGAAATGCACCCACAATGATGTGTGGTGGCTCCTTCTTGGCACAAAGGTCTCAACTTTAAGGTGGCCTGCTCAGAGATGCCTCTTCTGACCACCCAAGTCACCCTCCCACACATCTCCTTGAAAGTGAAGGTGTGAGTCACTCAGTCATGTCCAACTCTTTTGCGACCCCATGGACTATAGCCTGCCAGGCTCCTCTGTCCATGGGATTCTCCAGGCAAGAACCAGAGCGGGTTGCCATTCCCTTCTCCAGGGGATCTTCCTGAACCAAGGATCGAAGCCAGGTCTCCTGCATTGCGGGCAGATTCTTTACCATCTGAGCCATCAGGGAAGCCATATTATATATTAAACATAACACTTATCACATTCAATATTTCCTTTCATTTATTTGTACACTGTGTGACTCCTCCTCCAATCAGCAGAACATAAGTTCTATGAGGGCAGAGAACTCATCTCTCTCACCAGTAATGCAACCCCAAGGCTCAGAAATGGACCTGGCCCCTAACAGACCAGTAATCAACATTCAGTGAGTAAACGGAAGGGTAAATGCTAAACTCCTTCCCACCACTGGGGAGTTGTTGCTCTCCAAGTCCCTGTAATTATGGTGAACCTGTCAATCACAGTAACCTTCAACCCTGGCCATGGCAATGGATTCAAGGGTCTGGGCATGTGAACCAAGAAGAGCAAGTGAGATTCCCCCAGAGACCTGTGTACGTGAATGCTGACACAGGGAAACTTCTTTCCTCTGGGCTGCGATAATGTACATCTGCCAGCATCTAAGGCCATGTCCTTTCCCTTTCTGTTTCTAGACAGAAAACAACAACATCACAGGAAAAATCTCACACACTGATTACTATGGGCCAGGCACTGCCGTGAAGGTTAGTGCACCCTCGATAATGTAAGCTTCACAACAACTCATGAGTGGATGTCCATTAGTATCACAGTATTTCTCTAGATGATGAAACTGAGGACCAGAGAGGTTAATTAACTTGCTCAAGTTCACAGAGGAGTCATCCCTGAGAGCTGTACTCTCAACTGTTCTACTCTACTGTCTCCAACAGCAGAAAGGAATGAAGCCAGTCTAGCAGGAAAGCAGTCAGAAAATGGAAGAGAGGATGCTGATGGCTGATGGTCTCACATCCAGGTGTGCCTGTGGCCTGTTTCACCTCTGGATCCTCTAGGTGTGGGAGTGAGTCAACTAGTGACAACATCTTCCGGGTGTCACTTGCAACAAGAAAGATCCTGGCAAAAACAAAAGACATCACAAAATGGGTTGGCACTTTAGAGAAGCCCCACAGAACTGGCCACACATTTGTGTTGCATCTGTTTGTTGCAAAGAGAAATTAAACTTCTTGTTTTCAGATAAGAAAATCACCTAGATTTTCAATCAATCAAATAATATCTGAAAAGCTATTATTCTCTGCCCCATCCTAGGTCCCATAAGTCATGCAGAGACATTTAAGACATATTATCATATATGGGATTCCTGAGTGGTACTAGTGGTAAAGAAACCACCTGCCAATGCAGGAGACATAAGAGACACAGGTTCAATCCCTGGGTCAGGAAGATCCCTGGAGTAGGGCATGGAAACCCACTCTAGTATTTTTGCCTGGAGAATGCCACAGGCAGAGGAGCCTGGTGGGCTACAGTCCATGAGGTTGCAAAGAGTCAGACACAACTGAAGCGACTTAGCATGCATGCATCAAACGTACTTCAAAGACACTATGCAGCTTGCATTCCTCCTTCACCCAACTCCCTTTTGAACTCAAGCATTTTGAGGAGAGTTGACACTAGAGATGGGAGCCACACATTGACCTGAATCCTTGAGGCATCTCTGAGGGCTGCTGTGAGGCCAAGACCAGAGTCAGGATTTGGGGAAGTTCCTCCCCATCCTCCACCACCTACAATCCAGGTGCAAAATCCTGCAATGGATCAGACCGACCACCACACTGCCTCTGCCCACTCCCAGCCTCCAGACTCCCAAACATCCCCCTGATCAGAGCAAGCACTAGAGATGCAAAGAGGCAACCGAGAAGCTGGGGAGGAGGAGGACTCGTCAGGCCCTGGCCCCTTGGACTGCCCTCACAGCCCTTACATACAGCAGGAGATGGGCCCAGGACTCACTGACCAGTTGGAGAGGCATCTGCTAAACCAGCTGGCTCTAGACGTCCAAGACAGCAAGCTGTCAGTCTCCTCCTGAGTGGAAGAGAAATCCCCACGTGGGTGGTCACATTTTCGTGTCTTCAGTCCTCTCCTAATTATTGGCATTCTCAGCAGACAAGGAAAAACTTCAATAAAGACTGAGACTGAAAAGTGGAACATGACCTCTACTTGAGAATAATTTCCAGACTTATGAAAACATTCAGTAACTCAAAGGGGAAGATCCATTTGGTCAAAGTGATACAGTTACTTCCAAGCCTGCCTACCCTCTCTGTTCATGGTGCAGAGGAAAATGCAAATGAAAGTCAAAGTCGATCAGCTGTGTCCGACCCTTTGCGACCCCATGGGTTATACAGTCTATGGAATTCTCCAGACCAGAATACTGGAGTGGGTAGCTATTCCCTTCTCCAGGGGATCATCCCAACCCAGGGATCAAACCCAGGTCTCCTGCATTGCAGTCGGATTCTTTACCAGCTGAGACACAAGGGAAACCCAAGAATACTGGAGTGGGTAGCCTATCCCTTCTCCAGGGGATCTTCCTGACCCAGGAATTGAACTGGGGTCTCCTGTATTTCAGGTAGATTCTTTGTCAGCTGAGCTATCAGGGAAATGCAAAATAGAGAACAAAAAGACAGAGTCACTATGGAAACCAAGACATATTCGTGATGGACTAGAAGTGGAACTGAAACATCCGGGGACAAGCTGGCTGGGCTTCAGGCTTATGGAAGCAGAGATGTCACAACAGGGGTTATAGGCAGTGTCTCTTCCTCAAGGGTGGCTCAGACAGTGAAGAATCTGCCTGCAATGCAGGAGACGTGTGTTCAATTCCTGGGTTGGGAAGATCCCCTGGAGGAGGGCATGGCAACCCACTCCAGTATTCTTCCCTGGAGAATCCCCATGGATAGAGGAACCTGGTGGACTACAGTCCATGGGATCACAGAGTCAGACATGACTGAGCGACTTTCATTTTTTCTGCTCCAAGGCAGGACTGAGGCAAGATTCCACACTCTCCTCTCACTGAGTAAAACCTATTATTTCTCCCCAGCTACCTTGGACTACCATTCCATGGGACTGAGACACAGGAATGCTACAGAGGAAAGGAAGCACCTCACCACTAGGAAGAGAACCAAATGCCCACTGGCCTGATGACTGGGTCTGAAACATCCCCTCCCCACCCCAAGCAGAAACCCTCAGCTCCCATTAAATCTGATTCTGGACTGGGGACCACTGAGGGAAAAGCCCTAGGTGAGCACAGAATGACAGAGAGAGAGAGAGAGAGAGAAAATAATAAACAAAAAATCATACACAATATGAGACTGCAAATCCAAATTTCAAAACACAGGACGAAAAACTTAATGCTCCAAAGATAGCCAATAAAATCAGAGCAGGAATTCACACTAGATGAAATTAATTCCATGGACTAGTCTTTTAGAAGACTTCAAAATAACTATGTTTAGAGTATTCAAAGAGATAAGTAAACAAATAACTTCCATTTTTTAAAAATGCAAGAAATTTTGAAACAAGAGCAGCAGTAAAGCTAGAATAAGAGCAGAGAGCTAGAGCAGTGTTGTTAATGATGAAAATATTTGCCAGAAGTCAAAGCAACAAACTATATGAAAAAGTTTTAACACGTTCCAAGCACAAAGACCGGAGAAGGCAATGGCACCCCACTCCAGTACTCTTGCCTGGAGAATCCCATGGACGGGGGATCCTAGTGGGCTGCAGTCCATGGGGTCGCACAGAGTCGGACTCGACTGAGCGAGTTCACTTTCACTTTTCACTTTCACGCATTGGAGAAGGAAATGGCAACCCACTCCAGTATTCTTGCCTGGAGAGTCCCAGGGACGGGGAGCCTGGTGGATTGCCATCTATGGGGTTGCACAGAGTCGGACACGACTGAAGCGACTTAGCAGCAGCAGCAGCATCAAGCACAAAGACTTAAGAATGCATGTACATTCAGTAGCTCAGAATGGCTATGAGTTGAATGCATGGAGAGGGACTAGAGATAAAACTGAATGGTTTGATGTGGCCCTTCACTGAAGACCCCAAACTTGCTTGGTGGCTTCTGGCTATGCCCCACCCCTTACCCCACCCTCATGCAGGTTGCTTTGATCTTTCAGGAGCTCCCCTGGGTGTCCCATTTTCTAGAACATTTAGTAACCATTTATACCTGAAATTGACAGGATAAAGTCAAGCTGAGACCTCTGAAGCCACGGTTCTTGGGGTGGACTGGCATCACCACCTCTGGCCAGGTCAGCTGCTCATGTCAGCAAATGGTCCCTCCCTTTGCACCAGGAATTCTCCCAGCATCTGATCAAGGTGGGTCCTGCCTGGCAGTTATTCCCATACTCCAAAGAAACTACTTTCTGGAGAATGTGTTTTTGTCTTCTTGCTTGTGTCCAATATTAGGACTGCTGGTTCAAGTGAATAGGAATGTTTTCTCTCTTATGCTGCACTTTTAATATTTATACCAACAGACAAGAAGGAAAATTAATTATACATATGTCTATGAATATATAAACATGTGTATGGAGGTAGATCTATACAACATGGATATGAACATTGCTCTTCTTGAGATACATTTAATATTTTCCAAGTTTAAGCTCAATGCTAAAAAGATTCCTAATACCTTATTTACTAATATAAATAAATAAATAGGAACTGGAACAAAATTTTTTTAATTTAAACTTATTTATTTTAATTAGAGCCTAATTACTTGGGACAACATTTTTATAAGATTATAGAAATTTAAAGATGTTTAAATATAATTTTTTAGGTAGTGACCGTTTTGTAATGCTAAACAAATGATGCTGGTGAGGTACCTAAATAACTGCTTGAAATCATCAAGCACGTCTGGGTTTTTTCTGTCATCTTAAGACCTAAAGTTTCATTTCCCTGCTGAAGGGTTCCTCACCACTCAGCCTGCAGTCATTCCAAAAAGTCTGCCACCAGTAGCTCAGCTAGAGCTATTCACCCAGCTCTTCTCCTAGTGCCTTATAGAAATTTGTACATCTCTTCCTAAACTTGCCAAAACTTTGAGGATAGTGCATTGTTTTTTTAAAAGAACAGAAACACCTTTCATCTTTGCTCTTACATTTTAATCTCTGGTTACAAAAACAATAATCCTCCAAGAAAGTAATTACAAATCAGTAATTATTATCAGTAATTATTTTATTTCCCAACAATAACTCCAAACATTTTGGTGAATATCCTTTCCAGTCTTTTGCTGTCAATACATGCTTTCCTTTCCCAAAACTGATCATGCTAGACATAACACTGTATAGCTTCCTTTTTACTTAAAGGTATATCAGAGTATTTTTGCCAACAAATAGAGTTCTACCTCCTTCTAGATACTATTATCAACCTCATCTCACTAATCAGAAACTGAGGATCAGGAAGGTAAATCTCTCTGCCCAAGGTCACGTGGTTATTACTGACGGGCAGAACTGAGATTGGAACCCAGATCTCCCAAGGTCAAGTCCAATACTCGTTCTAATTCTGCAAAGTCACTAGGCTAATTATCAGTCAGATAGCCAAGAATGCCTTGCACAGGTGATTAGCAGCTCAGAGTCTGCAGGATTTACATTATTCTGTCAGAACACAAAAGTTTGAAGGCCCAGCACAGTTGTTGGCTTCTTGCTGGGACAACAGCTAAGCTTTTCAACAGTTCAAGCTGCCAAAAGAATCAGGGGATCAGGATCTGGGGGAAAAATGTGGAGCAAAGACCCTTCTGCTGTCTTGGGGGATGAGGAAAGCTCGTGGCCTGTGGAGCAAAGAGCATGTGTATCCTGTACAGCCTTTCAGAGGGAGCCAGAGCCAGCATCTTGGGTTTTACCTTAGCCCAGCAGTGGAAATTGCAAAGATAAAGTCTTCTTGGAGGTTGATTCTGAGGTAGAGAAGCTATGAGGGTCTAGAGGAGACAGGATGTGAGGTTGAAAATTAGGATTAAGTTTAGCAAGCCAAGTGGCTGTCTGTATACCTGACATCAGGAGTATCAAGAAAGACCCCTGGATCCCAGAATCTATCATCAACCTTGAAGAAACCCTCCTTTACTCTCTCTTCTTGATATTCAACCAAAATAATAATCAATAGTAAGTATTATTATTGATGGGCTTCCCAGGTGGCGCTAGTGGTAAAGAATCCACCTGCCAAAGCAGGAGACACAATAGACATGGGTTCGATCTCTGGGTCGGAAAGATCCTCTGGGGGAGGGCATGGCAACACACCCCAGTATTCTTGCCTAGAGGATCCCATGGAGAGAGGAGCCTGGCAGACTACAGTCCATAAGGTCAAAAAGCATTGGACACAAAGCAACTATGCACACACACGTGCACATTATTATTGATAGCATGTTAAGTTCTTAGTGCATGCACTAAGAACATGCCAGAGAATTATTTTTATTACTATTTTACAAAGGAAGAAAGCAAAGCTCAGAGACACATGCAATGTCACACACTTGGTGTCTACAATTAGAATCTGCCATTCCTAATCTTGGAGCAGCCACCATTGGAGAACAGTGTGGAGATTCCTTAAGAAACTAAAACAAGAAATACCATATGACCCAGCAATCCCACTCCTGGGCATACATCCAGAGAAAACTGTATTTCCAAATGATACATGCACCCCAAAGTTTATTGCAGCACTATTTACAAAAGACAGGACATGAAACCTAATGTCCATCGACAGAGGAATGGATAAACATGTGGCACATACATACAATGGAATTTTAGTCAGCCATAAAAAGAATGAAACTGCCACTTTTAAAGACGTGGATGGACCTAGAGACGCTCAGAAAGAGTGTAAAAAATCAGAATGAGAAAACCAAGTATTATATATTAATGCATATATGTGAGATCTAAAAAAAATGGTACAGATGAATCTGTTTGCAAAGCAGAAATAGAGATGCAGACATAGAGAACAAACATATGAACACCAGTGGGGGATGGAGGGATGATAAAAATTGGGAGATTGGGATTGACATATATACACTACTATATATAAAATAGATAACTAATAAGAACCAATTGTACAGTACAGGGAACTGCATGCAATGCTCTGTGGTGACCTAAATGGAAAGGAAATCCGAAAAAGAGGGGGTATATGTATATATATGGCTGACTCACTTTGCTATACAGCAAAAAAAAAAAAAAAAAAAAAAAACCCACTGTAAAGCAACTATCTTCCAATTAAAAAAAAAAAGAATCTGCATCTAAGTTTGCTTTCTTATCACTATTCAAGGGAAGGACCACTCACCAGCACCACCCTAGCTTTGAATTTTTCCATTTCCCCCTGATGTCCATGGTGAACATGTGCAAAAACATTGCCTCCTGTCTCCGTAGTGACTTAATCAGCTGGGATCCATCGGAAGATAGATGTTGTGATTATTTCATAGATTGGCCTTTGTACCAGGAAATTGATGGGCTGTTGAAGACTCAAATTCAGGGACCTCTGGCATGCTTTCTTAGGATTTTCTATTCATGGACCTTTAAACATTTTTAAAAGATTTTTACGCATGGTATCGTTCAAGATGTTTCTTAAAATTAAAATTCCAGAGCTAGAAGTGCCCTTAAAAATCCTCTAGACCAATCCTTTTAATTTAACAGATGAGGAGCAGAGCCCCAGCCCTCTCGCTGGGAGTGCCAGGGGCCGTGTGGCTAACGTATGACACCCCCGCAAGGACGAGACTGAGAGAAACAACCTAAATGCTACCCAGTTTAACAGGCTTCTATCATCCATCACTAAGGAAATGGATATTGTATCTGGCAAAATGCCCCATGATTTTCTGTTTTCACAAAACAGTACCAAAAACACTAATTAATCCCATTTTTGCTCTTTTCTAGAAGGAGGAATAAAAGTTTTCTGAGAATTTTAAGGGGAGGGCAAGCATGAGTACTAAGCTACTAGAAGGGACTCAGAAGTAGGCAGGGTGCACGGCAAAAAATCCTCAGAGGATGTTCTTCCTACTCCTGTAGAGAATCAGAAGTGCTTTAACTTCCAGAGATTAGTGAATTTAAGAGACTGTGGGAAGGTCGTCTCTGAAACAGATATCGGTGTCCCCACAACGGTCGTCATCAGTGCTGGCAGCCATGAGCCCCCTTCCGGTGGTTCTGAATACAACAGACAAATGTTAGGAGAAAAGAACTTGGAGGTGTCAGTGGAGACTGTCGCTGAGAAAAACTAACATGATCTGAGGGGACTCAATCTCTGATTGACAGGGCTTCCCTGGTGGTTCAGATGTTAAAAACGCCGCCTGCAATGCAGGAGACCCAGGTTCGATCCCTGGGTCAGAACAATTCCCTGAAGAAGGGAATGGAAACCCACTCCACTATTTTTGCCTGGAGAATCCCACAGACAGAGGTACCTGCCAGGCTACAGTCCATGGGGTCACAGTCGGACATGATGGAGTGACTAACTCTACTACACTAATCTCTGATTGACAAACTCTGGGAAGGGGGCTGAGGATTAGAACTATTCTGATTTGGGCCAGTGGGGACTCGACTCTAACCCATCTCTTACTGAAGATGACATGTCACTTACCCAGCTAGACTATGGTTTCTCCAGAGCACAGTGGAAGGGTGGGACTTTATATAGGAACAGCAACACATCTATTTTTTTCTATATGAGACCAACTCATCAGCTTAGAGTGTCTTCTCAAGGGTTTTAGAGGTAAGAGAAGATATGAAATTTGAGACCTGTGGTCATTAATTCAAACAGAATTCAACAGCACAGTTATAATGTAATATTTTTACCTCCAGCAGTGTTCAGATGTTCAAGTATGACTCAGTGTAAGTGGACATCTGGGTTTAACTGGGTTGATGGTTTCTGGGCAAGTATGATATAGAGGAAAAATGGTTAAGGGTAGGTAAGAATTTGGGAACTAGTACACAGAGTGCTCATAAGGAACCAGAGCTTGGTCAGCCTGAACCCATGAGAAAGCTGAGGGTAGTGAGAAAGTATGAGAGACAATGGATTGGGCATCTCAGTGAGGTCAGAGTTACTCAAGTCAGTACAGGGACTGAGTGACTGAGTGTGCATGCACAAACACTACTGCCTCGGAAATCCCACAGACAGAGGAACCTGGCGGGCTACAACCCATGGAGGCGAAAAGAGGCGGACACGACTTTGTGACTAAACAACTACACGATCACTAAGGCCCTTATCTGGAGCCGGATCCAAGAGCAAGTAGTGTGAAGCCTTAAGTCTCAAAATGATGGTCTATAGAACTCAGAGACCCCACAAGGTGAAGCACTGAAAGCAAAATCTATGAGGATGAAATCTTTACCATGGACTGAAAGTACAGTTCTTCCTGCAATCTGTTCTGCAGTCTTCCAGACCAGGCTGTAACTCAAGTCATCCCTCCCTCCCTGTTCTGATCTGTGGGACCAAAGGGGGCACTTCCCCTGGTGCTGTAACATTTCCCAGTGCCCTTCAGTAATTATCAGTGGGAGTAAGCCAGCAGAGTGGACAAGGGTTCGTTTTCTGGCCTAAGTTTCAGAAGATCCTTCTTTCTTTATAACCCAACTACATAAATCAGAAAAATGCAGAATTCTATAATAGTGCAGAAATCAAAGGACGCCTATTAAATACCTTTCATATTCCAGCAGTTATACCAGAGGTTTTCCCACCGGGAACTATTGTAATATTCATGACGACTGTGAAAGGTGGGAATAATTTGCCCTATTTTACAAATGATCAAACTGAGACTTGGAAACCAAGTAGCTTAGCCAGGATCTCACAGTTAGCATACAAAGGAGCCCAGACTGGAACCTCAGACATTTATTTCCCCAAGCCCATATTCCCTCTATCATCATACATGTTGCCTTTGGTGAAATGGGGGTGGGGGGAAAGCAGAAGAGAAATTGTGGTTTCTTTGAACACAGAACACAAAATTTGGGGATGTTCTCCAGTCTGTTCTGCCTAAATCCACATCAAGCAGCTTTGAATGCTTGCAGTTTATGGATTATTCTTGGGCCCTTTCTGATTTGTCCTGCCACAGCGGAGGCAGAGCAGGAGCAATATTTGGTTTAAATGAATGCCAGACCAGGCCGTAACTCAAAGAAATGCATGAAGAATATCAGTTTCACTGTTTCACTTTCTGCCTTATGTTTAAAACAAGGCTTTTCCCCCAACAAATATTTGCTGCTGAAGATGTCCTTACCAAGCCCTCAGTCATGATTCTGCAACTCAAGAAAACATGTGGTATGAAGCATTTTAACCTTCACGAACCTACAAATTGCAGAGTGTTTTGGCCGAAATAGTGTGAAAATTAAATATTCAGTTTGAAACTGGTCAACTCTCTTTGTGGACTTTTCCCCCTTCTTTTAACTATCTTCAAAATTAAGAAATGTGATTTCAGAAGATTAATAACCACTAGCCGAGGTATTTTTTACTGAGTTTTAAGCCTAGCCTTAAATTACTTCCATAATACTGTCTTCCCCTCCAAAACCTTTTGTATTAAGGTTAAATTACTTATCAATTCTCATGTAACATTAACTCAGGATCATCTATTATTTCAAAGGTTTCTCCTTACCAGCACTGCCTGGGGTGGGGAAGCGAGGTCAAAGCCTGGAGCTGGGATGTCAGGCAGTCAACCCTGAGCACTGAGACCTGCCCTGAAGGACTTTGGCTGTGGAGTGATGGTAGTTACTGGAGACTGTGTGACTTTTCGATTTGGGGTTTTTTTTTTTTCTTTCCTCCCCCCCCCCCCAAAGCATTTTGCAGAGGTGGTCTGCTCTCAGGAGGGGCGAGGGTGTTTTAGAATAGCGGACGGTCGCTGTCTCAGATGCTGACACTCTAGCCTGCATCACAGATTCAGGTAAGTGCCTTAGAGAAGGTCCACAGGCAGAAGCTATGGGTGCCATTTGCACAAACTTGGATTCTGGGAAACACGAGCTCCAGCAGGGACCCACCAGTGGTGCGCAGTGGGAGGTGCACAAAGAAAGATGCGCAATGGGAGATGTACAGTGGGTGGGGTTACTGCGAGCATTTGTAAGTGTGGCAGAGCCAGAGGCAGGCACATTGGCAGTGGCCTCCACAGCCTTCTCTGGTAGCTCAGTTGGTAAAGAATCTGCCTGCAATGCAGGAGACCCAGGTTCGATTCCCTGGTGGGGAAGATACCCTGGAGAAGGGATAGGCTACCCACTCCAGTATTCTGGCCTGGAAAATTCCATGGACCATATAGTCCATGGGGTTGCAAAGAGTTGGACACGACTGAGTGACTTTCACTTTCACTTTCCACAGCCTCTGAAGGACTGCGGATATAGTCCCCACAACCCTCGTCCTTCCATGAGCGCACCATTCGTGAGTTCGTCTGTGACATTCCTGAGATCTTCCAGAAATACCTGGGGAAGTGGAAGGGCGCCCAGGTTATAAAAGACGAGCAAAAAAGCCAGGAAAATTCGGCAGAGAGGTTGTATCTCGTTTGGATGTTAAGGTCGAAAATGTTAAGTGGACCCTCGGGAGGCCAAAACACCTGAGTTTGAAGAGGCGGACGCCTGCGCATCATAAAGCGCAGAGCGGAGGACCCACAGGGAGTGTCATGAAATGTTAGCACACCCGCACCCTGAGATGAAGCTAAAACCACAGGAACCTTCAGTTTATGCCATGTGTCAGTACAAAGGCTCTCCCGAATTCCTGCAAATTGGGGTGTGGGTAGAGTAAGGAGGGGCCATATCCTCACGGTGGGTTCTGGCATGTCAAGTCCGATGGAGACTCAGGCAAGCAAAATGCTTTATTCACTTCCAAATTCTAATTTCCCTCTGGAGCCCACTTCATTTCTCATCCTTTGGTTTCCTAGACTGTAAGTCCATTTGTGGTTGGGGGCGGGGGGAATAATTAGAAAAGAGAGGAAGAGAAATTGAAGACAAGTGAAAGGCAGAAAAGATAAGGATTTCTCATTCAGTGTGGGCTCAGCACTTTACCTCTGTGGTGTTTCCCCGAAACCCTAATCTAATCATGAGAAAAAATCAGACAAATCTGAGGAGAGGAAAAGTCTACAAAGTGCTTAGCCAGGACTCCTCAAAACGGTCAAGGTCATGGAAAACCACGGAACACAGAAACTATCAGAGGGTATGAGACAGAAGAGAGGGTCCTGTGGGTTCCAGTGTGGGATCCTGGAAGAAAAAAAAGGATGTAAGAGGGAAAACTGCTGAAATCCAAAGTAAAATCTGTCTTTTACTCAGCAGCAATGTATAATGTTTATTTCATAGTTTTGACAAATGTACCATAGTTACATAAGATGATATCTTTAGGGGAGGCTGAGGAAGGTAAACAAGAAAGCTCTATACCATACTGGCAACTTTTCTGTAAACCTAAAACTAGTCCAAAATAAAAACTTTATTTTAAAAAAGGAAGTATCCTTAGGAGAATCAAACATGAGCCTTAAAATATGCCCCTTGATTTCTTAGGTGAGAGAGATCTCTATAAGACTTGTGTAAGATGGATCAACAGTTTATGTTCTGGGGTCCATTGACTAAGTTCCTACAAGCTCATATGCTGGCAAAGAGTTCTGAATAGTGTAAATAAAAGTTACCCAAAGTATCTCAAATGTGAACATTATTCCATACCTATGGGTCTTCGGTGTACCCTAGAAGGGGATAACAGTAGCTTACATTTATCATAAGGTTATATGTTTCAGGAACTTCACTGAGAACTCTAAGTGCAACATCTGTTTTAAACCTCACCACCATCCTATGAGGTAAGGAGGTGGTTGTTGTCTTCAGAAAGGGTTCCTGGATCACAGATAATTTAAGTAACGTACTCTAGGTCTGCATAGCTAGAAAGAGATCTGAGATTTGAACTAGACCAGTTGGTCCTAGAGTCGCATATACCATGTTGCTCTTCTGTTTCTCAAAGGGCCATCAACTTCTCTAAGGATCTGAGCCCTTCTACTTCCCAGGCCCTCAGAGAGCCCCTACAGATCTAATGAAAAGCAAAACAGGCAAAGTATGTTCGGTATCCTAAGTAGACAGTCTTTGTTTCATTTACTCTTCATAACAATTCTATGAACCCTGGTAGTTCAGTCAGTTAAAGAATCTGCCTGCAGTGCAGGAGACCAGGGTTCGATCCCTGGGTCAGGAAGATCCCCTGGAGAAGGAAATGTCTAACCACTCCAGTATCCTTGCCTGGAAAATCCCATTGACAGAGGAGCCTGGTGGGCTACAGTCCATAGGATCTCAAAAGTTGGACCCAACTTAGCAACTAAATCAACAATTCAAAGATACAAGAGAAGTGCTACTTGTACTCCAATGGCACCCCACTCCAGTACTTTTGCCTGGAAAATCCCATGGATGGAGGAGCCTGGTAGGTACAGTCCATAGGGTCGCTAGAGTTGGACACGACTGAGAGACTTCACTTTCACTTTTCACTTTCATGCACTGGAGAAGGAAATGGCAACCCACTCTAGTGTTCTTGCCAGGAGAATCCCAGGGATGGGGGAGCCTGGTGGGCTGCTGTCTATGGGGTCGCACAGAGTCGGACACGACTGAAGCGACTTAGCAGTAGCAGCAGCAGTTGCAAATAGAAAAGTGAGATTCAGAAGTTAAGCAACATGCCATAGACTAGTAATAGGGAGATAGGTGGAGCCAGAACAACCCCTGAATTCCCTTAGTTCCCAGCTCTCTGCCTTTTCCCCTCCTTTAATCTGGTTGATTTTTTGTGGTGGGAGGGGGCTCCAAAATCACTGCAGATGGTGACTGTAGTCATCAAATTAAAAGACACTTGTTCCTTGGAAGAAAAGCTATGACCAACCTAGACAACATATTAAAAAGCAGAGACATACGGAGAAGGCAATGGCAACCCACTCCAGTACTCTTGCCTGGAAAATCCCATGGATAGAGGAGCCTGGTAGGCTGCAGTCCATAGGGTCGCTAGGACTCGGACACAACTGAGCGACTTCACTTTCACTTTACTTTGCCAACAAAGGTCCTTTTAGTCAAAGCTATGGTTTTTCCAGTGGTCATGTATGGATGTGAGAGTTGGACTATAAAGAAAGCTGAGCGCTGAAGAATGGATGCTTTTGAACCGTGGTGTTGGAGAAGACTCTTGAGAGTCCCTTGGACTACAAGGAGACCCAACCAGTCAATCCTAAAGGAAATCAGTCCCGAATATTCACTGGAAGGACTGATGCTGAAGCTGAAACTCCAATCCTTTGGCCACCTGGTGTGAAGAATCGACTCATTGGAAAAGACCCTGATGCTGGGAAAGATTGGAAGGTGGGAGGAGAAGGGGACGACAGAGGATGAGATGGTTGGATGGCATCACCAACTCAATGGACATGAGTCCGAGTAAACTCCGGGAGTTGGTGATGGACAGGGAGGCCTGGTGTGCTGCAGTCCATGGGATTGCAAAGAGTCAGACACAACTGAGTGACTGAACTGAACTGAACTGAATCTGGTTGATTACTAAGGTGTTCCACCCATGACTGGCTTCCCTGGTGGCTCATACGCTCATAAAAGCGTATGCCTACAGTGCGAGAGACCCGGGTTCAATCCCTGGGTCAGGAAGATCCCTGGAGCAGGAAATGGCAACCCACTCCAGTACTCTTGCCTGGAAAATCCCATGGACAGAGGAGACTGATAGGCTACAGTCCACGGGGTCACGAGGAGTCGGACACGACTGAGCAAATTCACTTCACTTCGCTTTGCTTCCACCCATGACTAACAAGCACAAGCCTACTCTGTCTTTAAACCTTAGATATATCCTAAGAGAATTTTGAGCAGGATTTAGACATGCAGAAGGAACCACCTATAAAATATCGAGAGTCTAACTTGCTCTGCATCTAACTTGGTCTTTGACCAAGGAGATTAAGCTATTGGGAACTGGTAAATGAGCCTTCCTCGGAGAAGAACTGAGGTCCTGAGAGAGGACCTCCTGATGGGACTCTTACATCACTCCAGCCTGCACAGGGCATAAACTTGTTTCCTGAATTATGGTCAACAAAAGCTTTCTCCACCTAAACAAATGAGGCACTGTACCCCCCTCCCCTCCTGCCCATTGCTAAGGGTGCCTTCCCTTAGCATTTTTAAACTCTTGTTTGGCAACAAGTCAGTATTGATTTGCAGAAGTAAATGAGCTGATGATCATGCAATGATCATTCAACATATCTGATTAACACCCACAGTCAATGTCAGAAAGTCAAGGTAAAGTGTAGAACTCAGGTCAGGGAGTTCAGGTGTAAGGGGGTCTTTATTATTCCACTCAGTTATTAACCACACAGTTGTAAGCTCTTCCCTTCACACTCAGAATGCAAAAATTAATTAATAAGATAATATGAAAAATTTTTGAATAATTCTGCTAGTTCAATTTCATTTGCTTAATTATTTTTTCAGGAGAAAAGACAAAGTATTTGCCTCTTCACTGACTTCTCTCTGTCAGCCTGAAATTCTTGGGATTGAAACTTGCATGATGCTTCTCCTTCCCTGCCCAATGCACCCACCCCTACAGACAAAGGGAGACCAGAAGACCGTGGACTCTTAGTCCACTCCTCCAAGCTCCCCATCTCTAGAAGTACTGGAAAATCCAGATCCCCCATTCTCCTCCAGTACCACAAACCTGGAGTCATAGAATAAGCATCCTCTATTAGAGAAGAAAAAAAATACATTCCTAGTGGCAGTCAGCAGGAGGCAGGGGCTCTTCCAGCTTAATGACTTGCAAATCAAAAGCATAAAAACCAGAATGCACCTTTTGAACCTCTTTCCCATTCTGCCTAGATGTCCTCATAATTTTCTCCCATAGCGTTCCTGTTATTTTTGCTACCAGAGTAATAACCTTCCTTGTGCATTTTTAAAATGTTGGAGGAGGAGCTGTCCAGTGATCTCAAAGCATGTGTTTTTGATTCTCATAAGATTATGGATACCAAAGGAATAAAAATGGAAATCACTACTGCCAAGATATGAAAGAGAGTTTGCATAGTAAAATAATTTAAACCTAACATTTGGACCCAATAAGGCAAATGGAACGTTTTTTCCATATTTTTGGAAAATGTGCATTTTCTTCACATTAAGTGGTACCAATAAAAAATAATGATTCTCACTCAGTTTATTTCTATAAATTAGATTGGCTTATAGTTTTCCAGGACATGGTTTTGTATCAAGCTATATGGCAAACACCTGGGCATAAAACACACTCAGCTCTTTGCTTCCATGTGGGTGAAACAGGTCACCATTCCTCTCTTCTAAATCTAGAGCAAAGAGCAACTGAAGCCAGTTAATATATTGAGTCCTGTCTATCTGCCAAGAATGGGTATGACATCAACAACTTGCGGATGTTTGTGAAGTTCCTCCCAGAGGCTGGGTGACCATCTTCTGATTAGAAATCGGATGATTCAGCAATACATGCTGGTAAAGACATTTGACTCATCCTGGAATCAGATAAAGAAAGAGAGAAGACCAAATAATAAAGAAGCGTTCAAAATTACTTTTATGTGGAATTCATGCATGAATATGCTAATCTAGGGAGAAATCTACTAGTGAGACCATTGCCTGGAAATGGTGAGTGGTGGATGGATGCAAATGAGGACATGGGAAATGGAGAAGAGGTACGGACAAGCAGGAAAAGCAAGAGAAAAGAGAGAAAAAACAGGGGGGGAGGGAAGAGATTAAATGTTGCATCTAGAACTCATGTTGTGTTTTTTTTTTTTCAAAGTTAAGTCAGAAGACGATCATCCAGTTCCAAAGTAGCTGGAAGCCCAGCTCAGCCGGAATGGTGGCCTGAACAACAGGCCAGAACCAGAGCCAGAAATGTCAAAACCAGAAATGATGGTTCAAAGCTAGTGATGCTTTAGGTCCCACCACTGTACATAAGCTCCAGCCGCCAAGGACCCCCTCACTCAGCAATCTGATGTGACAGATTCCTTCCTTGCCCATTTCCCAGGCCTGTTGGAAGGCTCAGAGAGAGATGAATGTGAATGAACTGTGATGGCTATAAAATATTCCACACATGGAGTATGTGAGGTGGAAAGAGGGAAGGTGGTGAATTATTTATTATTCTTTGGCTCAAGTGTCAGCTGTTTGTAAGTCTTTGTGTCCTCCAGCATCTGAGGCACTATCCACTGAGATTTAAATAAAATTACCTTGAAGCCCTATTCCATAAACGGTAGGAAACCAAGCACTCACCCCCACCCCAATATCCCAGAGGACTGTTGGTGAGGGTGAGGGAGTAACATTTGTCCTGATTCCCTCTAGCTCCCATTTCCTACTCTTGCTGAATTTTCAATCCTGGCTCCCATTTTCATCTCCTGCAGGTGGTGGAGTTTGTTTGTCCATCACTGGGGCCAGCCTAGGTTCCAGCGCTTCCCCCATAGGAACACAAGATTGGGCACGTAGAGACATTCACTGAGGATTTGAAGCTCTATGGTGATGTTATTGTGTAGCACAGCACACAACCTAAAGTTAAATGCCAGTGATCCCTTTGCTAACAGTCCCTGGCCCCTCTGGGCACCATCAACACCTCATTGGTCATCTCTGTACAGACAGCTCCCTCCCTCCACCATCCATATCAACTCCCCTTTCCTTCTGATCTCCCACAAAACCACCAGCCCCCCAATTGTTTCACTGTTCTCCCTGCCCCCTTCTTGTTTGGGTCTGGCACTAGGGAATCTCAACCTTGGCTACACAATAGAATCTCCTGGGGAATTTTGTTTTGTTTTGTTTTGTTTTAATAGCAGTGTCCATACCCTACCCATACCAACTACATCAGAGGTTCTGGAACTGGGGCACATGCATGCATCATTTCCCAAAGCTCCTTCTATGTAGCCAAGGTTGAAAATCACCTTCAGTCTAGCTCATCTAAGCCATGTCCTGGGGCAAGCTCACCTTTCATACTCAGAAAGGCCATCAAGGAATTCTCCTGAACAAAAGACAATTCTCTCCCTGAAGAAATTGCTGCCAGTTTTTTAACTGAACATCATTTTTCCTACCACCATTATTATCATAAGAAATTTGCCAACAATCCACACTTCATTATCCAGAGGTCAGGATCCTTCCCCCACATCAGCATTTCTGGATAAGTCTCTTGCCCTTTCCTTCTTGGCTCACTTTCCTGGGTCACAGAATAGCAGGGTGGTCAGAGAACAAACCAAGGAATCCACACAGAGGAACCTGACTTTCTTCATAGACAGACTTCAAGGCAGGCAGAAATTCAGAGCAAAAATAGGAAGCTGACATTGTTTTGGAATCCCAGGGAGTGAAACATTCTCACCCTTAGTGAGAGAAAAATAAGCAGCCCTGTGATGGTATTATGTTTTGTTTTTCAGAAATAGACCCACAGACATAGAAAACAAACGTAGTTACCAAAGGGGAAGGGGAGCAGGAGGGATAAATTAGGAGATTGAGATTAACAGATAAATACTACTATATATGGCTTCCCTGGTGGCTGAGATGGTATAGAATCTGCCTGCAATGCAGGAGACACCAGTTCGATGCCTGGGTCAGGAAGATCCCCTGGAGAAGGAAATGGCAATCCACTCCAGTATTCTTGCCTGGAAAATCCCATGGACAGAGGAGCCTGACAGGCTACACACAGTCCATGTGGTTGCAAAAGAGTTGGACATGACTGAGCAACTTTCACTTTCATGACTATGTATATAAATAGATAACCAACAAGGACCTACTATATAGCACAAGGAACTATACTCAATATTTTGTAATAACTTACAAGGGAAAAGAATCTGAAAAAAAATTATATATATATGTGTGTGTGTGTGTGTGTGTGTGTATAACTGAATCACTGTGCTATACACCTGAAACTAATATAATATTGTAAATCAACTATACCGCAATTAAAAAATAAAAGTTTAAATAAAAATCAACAACAAAAAGAATCCATTGCCAAATCTGAGAATAAATAAATAATAAACAGAATTTTTTCTGAATATTTCAGAAACAATATTCCCTATATAACTTTGCCTTTGGTCTTCCTAACAACCCTGTGAAAAATGTAAGCAGAGCAGGAATTATTATCTATTTTTCCAGCAGAATAAATTCACACTCAGAGCAGATAAGTGACTGACCCCAAACCACACTGCTAGGACATGACAGAGTTGTTCATAGCATAGCACTTATCTTAGTTCTGGTGCTGTAACTAAGTACCATAGACTGGGTGGCTTATAAAGAGCAGGAATTTATTCCTCACAGTTCTGGAGACTGGAAGTCTCAGATCAGAGTGTCAGCAGGGTTTAGTTCTGGTTAGAGTCCTCTTCCAAGTTGCAGGCTACCACCCCCTCACATCTTCACGTGGCAGAGAGCAAAGAGCAGCAAGTTCTCCTGTGACTCTTACAAGGGCACTAATCCCATTCATGGGGACCCCATCCTCAGGACCTCATCTCATCCTAATCACCTCCCAGAGGCCCCACCTCCTATTCTCATCACAGCAGAGGTCTGACTCATCTCCCAGCCTTCAGATATGTAAGACCTGTTAGGAGGCAAATGACAGGCAGGAGACACTAGGGATGGCAAGTCCTCCTGGGCAGCCAGTAACTGATCTGTGCACACATCAGGGTCCTTCTGTAGGGTCTCCTGGAAGCTTGTCCAGAAGCAGAGACATTCAGTTCCCCCCTCCCAGGGAAAGCTGAGCTCCACTCCCTTTGAAGCATGGAGTTGCCATCATAGGGTAAGTGTTCTTGGAGCTGCCAGGCTAAAGTGGTGACCTTGAGGTGTCAGTCTCCTTGTGGGGAATGTGTTTGTGGTTTTGAATTATTTCTACAAGTTCCTTCAGCCCAAGGCTGTGCAGACAACCTTGGGTGAGACAGAGAAGGAGGACGATGAGATGTCCTAAAAATGCCTTTAAAAACTGTTGTCTGACAGGCCCTATATCACCACCTATTGCCAGAACGTAATAACAATCTCTCCTCCTCCGCACTTTCGTCCTCCCTCTTGTGCTTACTGAAACCCCAGCCCAGGTTTCACATATGGGTCTAGTTGGTCGATCCTGTTGTCCTCCAGGGCCGTAAATTCAGACAGCCACAAATCAGCTTCAGAGAAACTTCAGCCCCAGACACGCACGCGCTCCCATTCAAGTCCTGGTGTCCAAGCTGAAATATGGCTGCATGTGTTCCCTCCAGCACCGCCAGCCTGCCAGAGATGCCCCTCTGTCACAGATGGTTTATGGAGCAGCTGGGAGGCCAGGACACAGTGGCCAGCCACCACTCCAGCCGTGGCGCCCCGATGCTTTGATCCATTTCTGCAAGGTTGCAGCACATTCCCACACAGTCTTGAAAAACAACTCTCCAAAGCACCCTCGGAGAAAGGGCTTTTGGTTCCTCCAGGACCCGACATGGCTTTGCCAGTGCTGACTGCTTTTCTTCCCCAAATAGCCATTCGTGACATTTCTTTGTCACCAGCTAAATACAGAGCCCTCCTGGCCCTCTTCCTTTCCTCGTGCTGACAGCTAACACAGAGTCTGCTCACCCTTTGCATGAAATGCTCCTTCTCAGAGTCCCTTCTCCAAGAATCTGAGCTTGGGCCTGGGCAGGACATTAACTCAAAGCAAATGTCAAACACTGGGTTTCCAGAGTCCTAGGAGGTACACTAGCCTCATGGATCAGGAAAAAACCTACACCTGCCTCCAAAGAGGTTTGCGCCATCATTGTGCCTCCTTAGCCCCAAGATAAATCCAGAGGCTGAGCCGGTGTGGGTGAGGCTCACTTGGATAAAGCTCAGGGCATGAGCCTGCATTCTCCCACTGTCTGAGCCAGGCTTCTCAAACTCCAGGGTGTGGTGAACTCACTGCATGTGTATGTGTTCAGTCATGTCTGACTCTGTGACCCCGTGGACTGCAGCCCACCAGGCTCCTCTGTCCATAGATTTCTCCAGGCAAGAACGCTGGAATGGGTTGCCATTTCCTTCTGCAGGGAATCTTCCTGACCCAGGGATCAAAACTGTGTCTCTTACATCTCCTGTATTGGCAGGCAGACTCTTTACCATTGTACCACCTGGGAAAAGAGGTCAAATGAACTCACTTCACAGCTTTAAAAGAGGCCCATTGGGAATTCCCTGGTGATTCAGTAAGATTAGGACTCAGCACTTTCACTGCCGAAGGCTCAGGTTCAATCCCTGTTCAGGAAGCTAAGATCCTGCAAGCAATGCTGGGCAGCTGAAAAAGTAAAAAAATAAAAGAGGCCAACTGATGCCTGGTGCCCTCCCCGGAAGTTCACAGTTAGTTGGTCTCAGGTATGGGACTTTACAAAGCTCTTAAAGTGTTTCTCCATGAGGGACTGAGGTTGTGAAATTGAGAGCGACTGAGTGAAGATCAGTATCACTTTGCCCAGAGTTTCTCTTTGAAGCAACTCCTGGCAAGACCATAAGGAGAGTTTTGGAAGCATAACAAGCATTCAGTTACCATTCATTCAGTCCCTCATTCACTCCTAGTCTGCTAATGAGCCCTCACATTGTGTTAGGCACTCTATGTTTATCTGGGTTTTCCAGAGAAATGGAATCAATAGGATTTATGTATATTTAAATATGGGGCTTCCCCAGTGGCTCAGAGGTAAAGAATCCACCTGTAATGCAGGAGACGCAGGGTTGATCCCTGGGTTGAGAAGATCCCCTGGAGGAAGACTTGACAACCCACTCTAGTATTCTTGCTTGGAGAATCTCATAGACAGAGGAGCTTGGTGGGCTACACAGTCCATGGGGTCAGAAAGAGTTAGACATGACTGAAGCAACTGAGCAGGCATGCAGATATTTAAATACATAGAGATATAAACATAAGATATTTATTATAAGGAATCGATTCATGCCATTATGGAGGCTGAGAGACTCCAGGATCTACAGTCAGCAAGCTAGAGACCCAGGAGAGCTTATGGTGTTAAGTTCCAGCCTAAGTCCAAGTTCAAAGTCAGGTGAAGATTGATGTCCCAGTTTGAAGACAGAGCACGAATTCTCCTTTGCTCGGCTTTTAGTTCTGTTGGGTCATGAAGAGATTGGATGAAGCCCACCCACATTCGAGAAGGCACTGTGCTTCTACTCAGTGTACTAATTCAGATGTTAATCTCATTGAAAAATACCCACACAGATTCAGAACAATGTTTCACCAAACATAAGGGCACCTTGTGACTCAGTCAAGTTGACAAACAACATTAACCATCACACATCGCTCCAGGCACCACAGAGAACACTGAAAAGCCTTGGACTCTTGCCCTCAAGTGTCTTCCTGTCTCTTGATGACACAAGGTATGCAGAGAAGGCTGAAACCCTCACCGTGTGGTAGAGCTTCACAGAGTCAAGGCTCAGAGGTGAAAGAATCAGATGGGATGGTCACCAAAGTTCTGCTGGAAAAACTGGGCTTAATCTGGGCTGAGAGGCTGTTATGGGTTGAATTATGTCCTCTCTGCCCACCCCCCAAAAGATCTGTTTAAGTCCTAACACCCAGTAACGTGATCAGGATGCGTAAATAAGGTGGCTGCAGATGTCATTAGCTAAGATGATGTCATACTAATGTAGAGTCGGCCGTTAATCCAAAATGGTTAGTGTCCTTATAAGAAGAGGAGAGAGACACAGAGAGCTGATGGCCACATGAAGACAGTCACACAGAGAAACGGCATGTGAAGACAGAGGCAGAGATGGGGGTGATGAGTCTACAAGCCAAGGATTGTCAGCTGCCATCAGAAGCTAGGCGAGAGGCATGGAACATTTTCTGCCTCAGAGGAGTCAACACTGCTGACAGCCTGAGGTCAGACTTCTTGCCTCCAGAACTGTAAGAGGATAAATTTCTGTTAATTCAAGCCACCCGCTTGTGGTGCGTGGTTATAGCAGCTCTGAGAAACTAAGACGAGGCCGAGTCCAGATGGACAAGCAGGGTGGGAAAAGAACCCTAGAGTCCCAGAGGTGGGGATGAATAAATAATGCATGGGGAGGACAAGGAACAACCCAATCCCACTAAACAAAGAATCTCAGAAAGAATGCTGGGGAACACAAATCAGAGCTGCCGCCTCTCAGCTCATTTCCCCAGGGATACCGTGGTCCTGCCTTGTCTTGAGGGAAACTTCCTACCCCTTACGGCCCCTTTCACCCACCTGGTGCCAATCAGAGCTGCCTTCCTTTTCACTGATCCCTCCTCCCTGGGCAGTTTTAAGGTGGGCACATGACTCAACATCCTACTCCACCCTCTTGGCCATAGTAATTGGCCCGAAGATGGGCGCTGAGCCAAGGCATGCCAATTAGGGACTTTCCTTGGGATTTTTCATTTTTATTATCATTAAAACTGGTAGAAAAGAGCCATTTTCTCTCTGTTCACAGGCCTGTGAAACATGAACTTGAAGCTGCCCCCAGCTACGTACGTCCCTATAACATAAATAAACAAAAAGACAAATTGATCTTTATGTGAGAATGGGGAAACAACAAGGTCCTACTGCACAGCCAGGGAATTATATTCAATATCCTGTAATAAACCATAATGGAATCACTTTGCTGTACAGCAGAAATTAACACAATATTGTAAATCAACTATACTTCCATAAAATAAATTAAAAAAAAAAAGATCCTTATAGCATTCAAGTCCCTGGTTCTAGACACTAAAGTTTTTGGAACTGCACATGAATTTTTACTTTTCTCCCTTCTAATTCTCCCACCTATTCTGTGAGCTCTCCCAGGATCCTTCCCCATATACATAAAAACAAAGACAACTTTGTTTAAACTGAATGCATGTCACCTCCATTGGCTCTGATGCCAGACTTCAGGGTTTGTGTTTAACCCTAGTAGCTAAAGACTGTTAACTGAAGTCTACACTATCTGATGCCAAGGTTCCCCAAGAAACTCCAGAAATAACACACAAAGTATACTCTTCTGGAAAGAGGTAGCATAGATGCTATCAGATTCTCAGTGGAGTTTTTGACCCTAGATAAGGTTAAGAACCACTGATGGGAGCCATGAGGAGCCATTACAAACATAAGCATCACAAAACATATTCTTTTCCACTAACAATTATTAAACATCCTCAGATACCAAGTCATTTATCCAACAAACATACTCTCAGTCCCAGGGTCAAGAGCTGTTGGGGATGTGATGACATATGTGGGATATTTTGATCCTCAGAAAGTTTTAGTTGGCTTGGGGTTGTAATAGACATATACATAATTTTGATAGAAGGTGAGTGAGGGTAAAAGATTCAATGGTAGTTCAGAGGCAGTGCCTAAAACTTTTCCCACAACCTTGAAAGATCAGTAAATAAAGCACTAGATAGATTCCTCCTTCGTGAGTGGGCCCTAGAGAAGTCAGTGTCTCAGAATCTCAAGGTCATCAATTTCTAAATGGATCTAAAATACTGCCAGACCACCTTATAGGATGCTCTGCAGCGCTAACAAGAGAGAAAATATCTGCCAACTTCCTCAGTGCCTGGAAGCCACTGGACAAGATATACAACACCTTCTAAGGAGATGCCTGCCTCTGGACCTAGTTCATGCTAGGAGTGGCCCCTTGAACTATGCTGACCATCAGCCTGGACATCTCCGGGGAGCTTATTAGAAATGGAGATCTCAAGCCTCATTCTAGACTTTTCTGAATCTGCAAGATCCCCCAGGGGATTTGTATGCAAATTAAAGTTTGAGACACACTCAAGTAGGTAGTTCTTAGCATAGTGTGATTATAATCTGACAAAGAAGAAAATCTACCCTAGGGCACATGTTACCATTAGAGACAGAGGCAGGAACCAGAATTGCCCAGGTGTGCTGTGGGCTTGCAGTCACTCAGAGAAAAAGGGATCTGCAGGGATGTCCCTAGTGATCCAGTGGCTATGACTCCATGCTCCCAATGCAGGGGGCTAGGGTTCGATCCCTAGTCAGGGAACTAGATCCCACATGGCACAACTAAGACCTGGCACAGCCAAAAATAAATAATTTTTTTAAAAAGAACAGGAGATGCACTTGGGGCTACCTGGAGCCCAGGATGAAGCGAGCAGCAGCATGTGAACCAATCGTGGTGCTGGCCTTTGGTTCTGCCCACTCGTGCTCCTGCACCATAGATATATGGTCTCCTTGAATCTCCAGTCAGAGTGACACCAGTGTGCTTTGCATACATCAGTGCACTCAGGGGGGATTGGCAAACAGCTGGGGACCACAGCCAGCTGCTTTCTGCTGATTTGAGTAGCAGTGTAGGGGGGAGGCACCAGAAGTCTCTTGGAGTTCGAGCACAAGCCTAACCCACCAAGGTGCCAGTGAGATTAGGGGGCTTCCCCTCTGGCAGCAGCCCCATCACTAGGCTCCAAATGACCACAGTAGACACACAGACAGCAGAACTGCGGGTCTTGGGCAGTAAGAACTCAGGGTCAAGGGAGTGGTAACAGCAATTAGGCCAAAAGGATTCCCCAGGCTCAGTTAGTTTTAGAAACAGCACATTAAACAAAGTTGAGTTTGTTCCTTTGCAGGAGTGCCTTTCAGCTGCCACGCACACTGTGAAACTTTAGGAAGAGTAGACGTGCGTGTATGCTAAGTCACTTCAGTCATGTCTGACTCTTTGTGACCCTATGGACTGTAGCACTTTTGATCACAAATCCCTCCCTATCTGTGTCTGTCACTCCAGGCTGCCATAACAAAATACCATCAACTAGATGGCCTAGATATCACCAATTCAATGGACATGAACTTGGGCAAACTCTGAGAGATAGTGAGGGACAGGGAGGCCTAGTGTGCTGCAGTCCACGGGGTTGCAAAGAGTCGGACATGACTTGGACATGACTTGGACATGACTTGATGACTGAACAACAACAAAGATGGCCTGAACAACAGGAATTTATTTCTCACATAATCCTGGAAAGTCCAGGATCAGGGTGCCAGCTGATGTACTTTATGCTGAGAGCTTTCATCCTGGTTTGCAGACAGCTGCCTCCCATGGCAGAAAAGATAGGAAGTAAACTCTCTGCTGTCTCTTCTTGTAAGAGTATGAATTCCATCAAGAGGTCCCCACCTTCATGACCTCCTCTAACCCTAAATACGCCCACCCCCCCTACAAAGGACCCATTCCCAGTTACCATCATATTGGAGGTGGTTGCTGTTGTTCAGTCGCTAAGTCATGTCCGACTCTTTGCAACCCCATGAACTATAACAAGCCAGGCTTTCCTGTCCTTCACTATCTCCCAAAGTTTGCTCAAACTCATGTCCGTTGATTCAGTGATGCCATCTAACCATCTCATTCTTTGTCACCGCCTTCTCCTCTTGCCCTCAATCTTTCCCAGCATCAGGGTCTTTTCCAATGAGTTGTCTCTGCGCATTGGTGGCCAAAGTATTGGAGCTTCAGCTTCAGCATCACTCCTTCCAATGAATATTCAGGGGCAATTTCCTTTAGGATTGACTGGTTTGATCTCCTTGCAGTACAAGGGATTCTCAAGAGTCTTCTCCAGAGCCACAAGAGTCTCATCTTTTGAATGCTGGGGAGGGAGTAGGCTGGGGTAGTAACTCAGTCCATAGCACAATTCTATCATAGGCAGGAAGTCTTCAGAGCAGACTTTGGAAAACAATGAATTGGCCCAAAAGTTCATGAGTGTTTTTCCATAAGATGTTATGGGAAAATCCAAACAAACTTTTGGGTCAACCCAGTACTAACAAAGATGGAGGTGAGAGAAATCCATTTGAGGAAAGAAGATAGTCCATGAAAGTCTGCAGTGGGAGTCTTAGGCTTCCTTTGTTCAGGGCAATCAGGCAATCAGAGCATAGAAAATTCCTTCATACAGGTTAAATGCACTAAGAAGTTCACATTAATAACAATTACCACCACCACTTCTGAGTGCTCGGTATGAGCTTCAGGTCTATGATGAGTCAAGCTTTATATACATCATCTCAGTTAATGCTTTGAACTCCTGTTTGAGGAACTACTATTCTCATCTCTGTTTTCAAATGATGAAACAAAGGCTTTTTAAGCCATTGCTTCAACTGTAAGTTGAAGTCTTACAACTGGTTAGAGGTACAGAAACTCTAAATTTGACTTCAGGAGCCTGTTAAGATGCTGTAAAAATTCCTGAGTCTTTGGCACACAGGGAACATTATGCCCCAGGACCTACATTTAGATTTGCAGGGTCATCTTTCAGGAAGGGAGTCATTCCTGATGACTCTCGAGAGGACACATATAAAAAAAGTCCCAGCTTGACATGCAGGGCCCCTTTCTCTGTAGTTTTATGTTTTTGATATACCACCTGTCTTGTCAACATATTTTCATATACTGGTTTCTTCAAACTCACAATATGGTGAATTAAAAGACAAGAAAATTCTAGAACAGTAGGCATGGAACTTGTGTTGATTTCCTGACGTTAATCCACCCCCCTCTACCTCTGCAGTTAGCTAGTTGGGTGAAATGATAACTTCTGAGCCTTACATGTCCATCTGTCAAGGCAGTATCTTCATAATTACAAATTTCAAAGAGGAAAACAACTTGTCACTCTCAATGAACAAACCTGGCTCTTTGCAAAGGGACTGCTACGCAGTTTACCTCTGCACAAAACACTGCCAAGGATTTGCCTCAAGCCAGAGGAGCAGTGTATTTTGTCACAAATGAATCCGTGGATTCTATGGGAATTTCCTCTTCTGAGCATAAGAATCACCCTTCTACATGCCACCTTCCTTTCCAGGGGAAATAGATCAGTGGTTGGGGGTGGGGGTAGGAACCTGAAGTCAAGATTTTTCAGGTGCAAAAGAGTATGGCTAATATAGATTTAACCTAAGAGTGGGGGAAAGTTTTCTTGCCCTGGCCTTGTTCCTTAAAAGATGGGTGACCTCCCCACTGTCCACATGCCGTTCCCTCCCAGCTCCTTACCTGTAAAATGAGCAGCTGCACCGCTAACATTACAGACCCACAGCTCATGATCCCATGGGAGATGGAGCTCCTGGCGACATTTGTATACCAGCCCAAGCTCAGATTCCTGGGAAACACAGAACCTGGCTAATTCACTCCAGGGGAGCGCCACAGTTCTGACCAGAAGAATCTCAAAATAAGAAGCTTTAACTCAAACCATTCCAAACAGATGGAACGTCAATCTATCTTTCAAGTTCTTTCAAATAGGATATACAGAACACGGCATGGTGAAAAGTGAAGTCAGTCATGTCTGAATCTTTTCGACCCCATGGACTGTAGCCTACCAGGCCCCTCTGTCCATGGGATTTTCCAGGCAAGGGTACTGGAGTGGGCTGCCATTTCCTTCTCCAGGGGATCTTTCCAACCCAGGGATCAAACCCAGGTCTCCTGCATTGCAGGCAGATGCTTTACCATCTGAGTCACCAGGGAAGCCTAGTCAGTATTTAAACAGCATTTGTGATCCATAAGTTCTTTCTTATCTCTGGCCTACATTGTCTCTACTAAAATAAAAAAATTCAGACCAGCTTTCCATCATATTCTAGGTCATGAAATTATTTCTATTTGGTGATAGCAATTAAATTGCTTTCCAATCTATTCCTATTTTATTTTTATTACTAATTTTAAGGTTATTCATTACTTAAGAATGTGCAGAAGTGTTAAAAATAATGTGACAGCAATCCTTGCTTTTTGCTAAAGTTAAAAAGCAATTGTTTTTAAAATACATAAGCGACTCCAGATATGGTCAGTTACCTGCTTACACCCAATCCACTGTTTCTCCCATGTAGAAATAACCACCATTAGAAATTACTGTGTCTGCCTCTCATGCAGTTTTTTACTTTTACCAAATATGTATACACACACGGTAATATATAACATTCTTTGGAATTTTTAAAAACATATCAATGGTATCATATTGACTACACCATTTTAAAAATTACTTTTTTTCCCTCAACAAATGTTCTTGAGATTCATCTATATACCATTTATTTTATCTTCTGTGTGAATATACCACAAATGGATACTTAAGTTAATTCCAAGATTTTTGCTATTATAGGCAATACTTCAGTGAGGAACCTTGTTTTCATGTTTTCCTTAAGGTGTAAAATATGGGAAATTCCCTTCAGGGCACATGTATCTAAAAGTACTTTCAACTAAGTGACAGTTTTGCCAACAGTAAATAATTTTTCCATTTTCCGTACCTTTACTTGTAACTCTTAATTATGCCAGTCTTTCCTATTTCTGCCAAATAGATGAGTGTGATATGGCATTCAATGTTTTCCTTCACTCTAGTGAGTTTGATCATGTTTTTATAATTTTACTGGACATTTATGTTTTCCTTTTTATGATTTGCCAAATAAAAATGCTTGACTATTTCATGTATTGTCTACTTCTTCTCCCTTACTAATTTTAAAGTTTTTTTTTTTAATACATTCTATATACTAATTCTGTCTTGATGTATGTGTTGAAAATATGTTTTGTCGATGCAGGATATTGGATGCTTGGGGCTGGTGCACTGGGACGACCCAGAGGGATGGTATGGGGAGGCAGGAGGGAGGAGGGTTCAGGATGGGGAACACATGTATACCTGTGGCGGATTCATTTTGATATATGGCAAAACCAGTACAGTATTGTAAAGTTAAAAAATAAAATACAAGGAAAAAAAAAAGAAAATATGTTTTGCTCTATGACTTATCTTTTCATTTTGACCATGGCTTCTTTTGTCATGCAGAAGTCTGTCATTTTAATGCAGGCAAATGTAGCAATCATTTGCTTTATGATATGCTTTTTCTGGGTTTTTTTCAAGTAATCCTTCCCTTTTCTAGGGTCATAAGTATATTCTTCTGATCAATCTCACATAGATCACATGTCTCAGTGTCTATGTCTGTCCTCAGTTCTTCTAAAAATATTGCAAAGACTGTTGCTATTATGAAAGTAATATATGATTATTACAGAAGATCTAGGAAAAGAAGAAAGAAAACAAATCTGTATGTTATTAGATCACTTTGAAAATAATTCTTATTATCCTTTAAGAACTCATCCACCAGAGTAACCCTATTTACAGCCTTTTTCAACCTCACTGAAAGGAATATGTTATATAGCGTACAGCACTGAGCTTTGGAGAAAGATATGGATTGAAATCTTATCTCTGTTACCTTCTAGCTTACTTTCCTTGCACATGATCTTGGTTTCTCTGAACTTCAGTTTTCTCATCTATAAGGATGACAACTCCTTCATTGGGTTATTATGTGTCCCAATTTATATCAAATTTCACATGTCAGACCTACAGCTGGTAACATTTTTTCATAAAGAATCCTAGGGGAAAAAAAAAAAAAGAATCCTATGGGCCCCTGCCCTATTATATACCAGTGCAAAGGTCTCTGGGGAAAAGTAGGAACAGAGCCATAGACAGACTTCTTTGCTCACCCCTGAGTGATGGGCAATAACCCAGGAAAGACAAACTGCATGGAGTCAGTGAAGCTGCTACCAAGCCATGGTGGTATCCATTTCACAGTCTGTTCCAATAGTCACTAGGCTCTTTCTTGCATTTATAAAAACTCACTTCACAGGGCCTAAAACGGCATGGAAACTAGCCGAAGAACAAAGCAACCAGCTGATGTCATCCTCAGTACTTCCCTGCTCAAAGGAGTTAATTAGCAAAGGGGAAAACAATTGACTTTTTTGGTATTATATAATTCCATTGTATTTTTGCCAGGTATCGGATTTCACCACCCACTGCCATGTGTCACATCATGAAAGAACTTATTGTTATACACACAAAACAAGATAAGCACATAACTTTGCGAGAAGTGTAATTCACATTCTTTGTCTCATTGCAGTTGAAATCTTCAGGTTAATAGGTAATTACATTTATGAAACATGCCGTGCCTCGAATGAACATAGCTTGTGTTGAGATGGCCCTTGCCTGGAGAAAGACTATTTTTAGGCAGCTTGGCAAAGGAAATGAACGTTTTCAACCCAAGTATGCACTGCCAGAAACTAACTCCACCAAATTCTTTATTACCAAAAGGAAAAAAAAAAAAAAAAAGTAACAAAATAATGAAATCTTTCTTTCACTATTTTGGGAATTGTCTTTCCATATCTAACACCTTTCAGCTTTCAGAATTCTTCACAGATTTGAGAGAATAGCTTCCTGGTAGAATGGTTGTATTTGAAATCAAGCTAGAGGTCATCTGATTGGAATCTCTTGTCCTTCTGTGCCTTGGAGGAATCACAGAGCCCTTTTGTTTATAGTGAAAATCTGGTTCGAGTAGGATCAGGTTCACTTTCAAGGACCCCAGGGCTGTGGACTTCAGATGAAAAAGAATCTCATACCATTCTCTGAAACAGCAAAAAAAAAAAAAAAAAAAAAAAAATCCCTTAAAATAGAAAACTAAATTCCTACATGTATTCTTCATAATTATATAAATCCAAATTATTTTATTTTCTAACAAAGTGAAAGTGTTATTTCTTCAGTCTAATCTGACTCTTTGTAATCCCATGGACTGTGACCCACAAGGTTCCTTTGTCCATGGAATTCTCCAGGCAAGAATACTGGAGTGGGGTGCTTCTCCAGGGGATATTCCCGACCCAGGGATCAAACCTGAGTCTCTTGCATTGCAGGCAGATTCTTTACTGTTTGAGCTACCAGCGAAGCCTTCTAATAAAGACTGAGATTTAAATAAAATACATGATTGTTGAGCCAGCTTCCTCCCCCTTGGAAACAATGGAGTAAGATTCTGAAGATAGGGGTTCAAGTCTCGGTGCTGAGACCACTCTGAGCAGTAGTTCCTCGGCACACTTAGACCAGCATCCTTTCTGATGTGGACCAATGCCTCCTGACTGGTTTCCTTGTCTCCAATTTCCACCTCATCTAATCCACCCTCTACGTCAGAGGATATCAAAGTGGGAACCTCAGACGAGCAGTATCAGTACCACCTAAGACCTTATTAGAACTGCAGACTCTTGGGCCCCACTCTAAAACTATGAGAACATGAACTCCAGAGCAGGGTTCAGCATCTGTGTTTTTAAGAAGCCCTCCAGTTGATGCCAATGCCTACCAGCACCAGAGAGCTGCTAATCTATGTGGATTCCATACAGTATAAGTCAAGGCTCATTAGCAGACTTCAAAAGACTGTCAGGATCTGACTCCTTGGGCCTCCAAGTTCACCCTCTGATTTCCAACCCCCTGCCCCCAGCGCCTCACTCCACCCTTGCAGTGGACTGTGCTGCTGAGCAGGTCTAACTTACGGAGGTGCCACCTTCTCCATGAATTCCCATCCAGTTAGTCAGTGTGTCTTCTGGTGTCTAAACGTCTCCATTTTTAAGAGTACCTCCTAAAATATTTGGACAAACTATTCTACCCTACCAGCCTGTGAGATCTTTGGAGAAATGCATTCACCCTTTCTTTCATCAGCTGCTTATAGAGCACCAGGCACATAGGTGGTGCTTGGGATACACTAGCACAAACGGAACTTCTACACTCTGATCTTTTTTTTAAAACTAGTATATGATGATCTTTTTCTTTTTTAATTCTTAATTTTTTGACCACACTCTACAGCATGTGGGATCTTAGTTCCTCGAGCAAAAATCGAACCTGCACCCCCTGCACGGGCATCACACACACAGTCTTAACCACTGGGCCACCAGAGAAGTCCCAGATCAGAGAATCCTCTGATCTTTGACTCCTTATCACTAGCACAGTAATACTGTGATAAAAGTTTTTTTAACGAGAATGCAGAGATTAGGGTTTAGCAAACGTCTACTCCAATCTCTTCAGAATCCATAGGTTGCCATTCAAGACCCTCCATAATTTGAGCTTGCCCTATTTGTCCATATTTAAGCTCCGAGTGTCTCCTATATGCTCTGCCTGGTCCTCACTGGACTTTCCCATTTCTTCTGCCTGGTCAGGTTGTATTAATCTTTCAAAGGCCAGATCAAATCCCAGGTCAACCAGTAAACCATAGCCTCTTTGTTTATCATCAGCACTTATTAACTATGTCATTCCATCAACAATTACCTTTTATTGAAACGAAATGAAAATCGCTCAGTTGTGTCCGACTCTTTGCTACCCCATGGGCTGTGGCCTCCCAGGCTCCTCCTCCATGGGATTCTCCAGTCAAAAATACTGGAGTAGGTTGCCATTCTGTTCTCCAGGGGATCTTCCTGACCCAGGGATCAAACCCTGGTCTTCCACATTGCAGGCATTTTCTTTACCATCTGAGCCACCAGGGAAAGCCTATTTTGTATTATTAGTCATCATATATGCATTTCTGTTTCATATCCCAAACCAGATTTTAAATTTATCTTGAGGAGGACTAGCCCTGATTCTCCTCCTTTCCCTGATGGTAAGATAGCAGAATTGTTAACAGGAGGATTCTAGAGTCAGAAAGCCTGAGTTTTAATCCTGGCTTGAAAGAAGCAACAATGAGTTCTCAAAGTCCTCAACATCTAAACATGTAGAATCATAGAATGCAGGCTAAATCCTACTTACCTCAGTTTCCTCAAGGACACCCTTGTGTTCTCCCCACAACTGCCCTGTGTGATAAGGGGTGATCTAAAAAGATTCCTGAGTGAGTTTCCACAAAGAAAGCAGCAACAGGGTTAAAAAAAATTAATGGGGTGATACTTACAAGATCCTTTATTCATAAACTTACTCTGTGTGAAACATAAATGTTATTCTACATGAATGCAAGCAAAAACCCATCTTCAAACTTAAAACTATAAAACTGGTTCATATCTTTCCTAATAGAGGAAGCCGGCAATTAACTTTTAAATATTAATCCTGATTTTCATTAGAAAGCCAGACATTTGAGAAGAGTCAATGACTTTTAGTTTTGCCAAGCATTTTGGCTTGATTGACTGATTCAACTTTAGGAAGCAGAGTAAAAAATCTTACTGTTTATATTTTAAGAGTCACTAACACCTAATGTGGGTCTTCCCAGGTGACTCAGTGGGTAAAGAATCTGCCTGCAGTGCAGGAGCCTTAGGAGCCACGGGTTCCATCGCTGGGTCAGGAAGATCCCCGAGGAGGGCATGGCAACCCACTCCAGTATTCTTGCCTGGAGAACCCCATGGACAGAGGAGCTTGGCAGGCTACAATCCAGGGACACGACTGAAGCAACTAAACACATATGCAACACCCAATGAAAGGTTTTCAGAGAACATGATTTCCAGGCAGCGGCGACGCCCACGGGCAGGTCTTTTCCTTGCATCTTCTCTCTATCCAGGAGAGGTGTCCTACAGGCTGCTCCCAGGGATCTAGCAGAGGTCCCAGAGAGTTCACCATGGTGGGAACTCTGTACGGTCAGGAGAGTGGACACGAGGACCAGGAGGCTCACGTGGCATTTTCCCCCCTCACGTCTTTTTTCTTAGCCCCTCGGAGGTGCGAGTTGGGGACCTGAGATGGGAAAGAGGATGCCTTTTCGGTGTGCCCCCATGATAAAAGTCTGATTAGTAACGGCCGGGGCTGAGAGAGGCTTTGCCTCAGCTCTAGAAATCAGTGTGACGCCTAGCATAGCCAAGTGTCCCTGCAGGACCCCACTGGGAAATCACTAGAGTTTTACAAGGGTAGCTGCTGTTTTTGTGTAAACAACATAACGTTTTATGATGGGAAACCTAGCCCTTTGCTTTTTATGTAAAAGCATCGATTAAGGCTTTTTTAATGTTTGAGATGTAAAGAAGTGTGAAAAACTAATGTTGTTTCAGAAATGGGCCAAGGAGAAAGATAATGCAGTAGCAGCTCCTCGTTTAATGAACTTCCTTATAAAATTATGTAGGGGATTTGTGATAAGTATGGCAATAAAAATGCTTTTGTTGTCTCTAATTTTTCCAACTGTGGGTGAAATGGTTTCTAGTGAATATTACCACTATTATCTATATTCCTTATTTATTCCATCACTAAATCAATATATTTTTAAGAGGAATATCACTAAATTCACCTATTACATTCTTTAATTAGAATATTTTAAATAGATTTCTTAATTTTTTTACTTCTGTTTTTGCAGGAGCTGGGTGAGGGACATTTTTGCCAAAATTATCTCTTGCAAGATAATAATGAAATTTAAGTAATAATTAATTAAATCTAAATGGTAGATGTGTGCTCAGTCACTCAGTTGTGTCTGATTCTTTTCGACCCCATGGACTGTAGCCCTCCAGGCTCCTCTGTCCATGGGATTTTCCAGGCAGGAATACTGGAAAAGGTTGCCATTTCCTACTGCAGGAGAATCTTCCCAACCCAGGGATCGAACCCACATTTCTTACATCTCCTGCATTGGCAGGCAGATTCTTTACCACTGTGCCACCTGGGAAGCCCCCAAATGATAGATGCATATCCTTATACCTTTGTCAAAACTCATAGAATAAACACCAAGAGTGAACCCTAATGTAAACTATGGACTTTCAGTGATAATAACGTGTCAATGTGTACTCAGCAATTACAACAAATGTACCAGTTTTGTGGAGGATGTTAATAGCAGGAGAGGAGGCAGATTGGGGGTACAGGGAGTATGGGAACTCTGTACTTTCACTCAATTTTGCTGGGAATGTAAAATTGCTCCCCAAAAAGGTAAGCCTAATTTAAAAGTTCTTGGGGATTTCTCTGGCACTCCAATAGCAGGGGCATAGGTTCAATCCTTGGTTGGGAAACTAAGATCCCACATGCTACTGCAACTTGGCCAAAAAATTAATTAATTAATTCAAAAATAAAAAATTCTCTAGGGTGTATGTGTGTGTGTGTGTGTGTGTGTGGTGTGTGTGTTAGGACTAGGGGCTAATTTCATTTTCTAGCTATCTGTGGTCTAAGCCTAAATCTCCTTCTGTTTCACCCCTTCACCACATGCTGAGGATCTTTCTGAAATGCACTGGCCCTGGTTGACACCAGGTGTGGATGCCCCCACACTTGGCTCGGGTCCAAGGCACTCATCTCCCCAGAGTCCCACAGACAAGACTGAAAACAAAGGAGGAGATGGGCTTAACTGTGAATGCCTCCCGAGCGCCCACTGGAACTCACTCTCTGGACTGAGTCTCAGGCATGAAAGTACCATACTGTGCTTCCCCTTTTTCTTGTTAAAATTGAGGTTGGAGGGGGGGAAAAAAAGGAGAAACACTAACACTGACCTTTTCTGAGAGTTGATCCTCAGGTAATCAAGGCCAGAGAAAATGACAAGCCAAGGCAGGGTTGGGGGGTGGGGGGGGCGGTACCCAGCAGTGGAGAACATCACGGGAAGAAAACACCTGTCTTTTCCAAAGTGGGGCACAGACCACAGGGAGGAGCCAGGAATAGAGCCAGGAGTAAGACAGTCTGGGCAGACCCTGCTATGGTCATTCAAGCCCCTTCACCCCCCTCTCCTCACCCCTACACACATACACACACACACACACACACACACACACACAGGTATGCTCCCTCTTTCCCAAGGAGCACTCAGGGTTCAGCCCACGATTCACAGAAACTTCCTCATTTGTGCCTTTCCATGACCAGATTACGATATCAGAACACTGCGGTGATGCTCTAATCCTGGATACAGAAATTCATGAATTCATTCATTCTTCATGTGCCCCGTGCTGAGTTAGGCCAGGGGGTATAAATGCACATAGGGCATAGATCCTGAGTTCCATCAGCTTCTGATCCATCTTTGGACATTGTCCCCTTGAGAAAGCAGACAGATCTGCCCACTGTTCTTGGCCTGAAGAGTCAGGCCAGCCCTTTCCCAGGGCCATCCCTGGGCTCAGCCAGAACTCACAGCTGCCGCCCCGCCAATCTGCCCTGCTGCCCTGACTCGACCTGGGGCTGACCTGCCCAGACCACACTTATTAAAGGAGGGAGGTTACTGACTCCTGTTCTTGCTGCGCTGGCCTGTTACGGGCCAAAACTGTGGAATTATGTGTGGTGCTTTACAAGACGATCAAGTGTCAAGGAGCCGTGGGGTGACAGTTGCCACATGGATTCGGACTCAGGCCACAAAGGAAGGGACTTGGAGCCTCCTAGTGGGGCTATTCTTGCTGCCACCCCTCGAACCCTCATTCAAGGCCAAATGTTAGTCCTTGTATTTTTACTGCAGTCTCCCCAGAATTTTACCCGCATAGGAGAACAACTCGATTTTTCTATTTTTCACTTTTTCTTTCATTAAAGGAAAAATTTCTCCCCTAGAAAAATACAAAGTGAAAAACTGAAATTGCACTTAAATAAAAGGAGAGACTTTTTTCAAATAAAAAGAGGGCTGAAGTGGAGAGAGAGAGAGAGCGATAAGACAAAAAGCGATAACCTCTTCTTACATCTCAAGCTAAGAGTCAGATCTGGGACTTCCAAAAAGGTATGACTCTTCAAAACTGATTAATTTTTAGATCTTAAAAAACCACACGGTCTCTTTAAAGAGCCATGAAAGCCTGATTCAAGTTGTTAAATTTTATGTTGTGTGTAATGTTGTAATTGATGTCAAACCTTTCACATTTTCTTACCACTGACATTGGACAGTCTACTCCACTCAAGGGCTCTGTTACCGGAGTCGCGATTAAGTAACCTAACCAGGAAATAAGGGCAGAATGGAGTTTTATTACATGGAATTGAGAAGTTCAGATGCAAAATAATTAAGTCTGAGCCAAACATAGCCATTCTCTCTCCCATCAGTTTATTTTGGTGGATAATTGGCTGTATTAGGTATTTCACTGAGCAGCATATAAAACTTTATTGCCCTTGTAAAGTGCATGCTGTGAATTCTGATGCTTCTGTGTGTTTGGAGGAACATAATTGTTCCCTTTGCAGAACAGCACTGCTTACCTAGATCCTGGGACCAAACTAGGCTGAGGACGCCCATTGCTGAAAGGCCTGGGTTCCGGATGTATGTGAGTGAGGATCTCAGATGGACCCAGATTAGAGAGCCCCCCTGATCACAGAGCAGCGGAAATGAAAAGAGCAAGGCACCAGCCCTATTTGATATGGGCTCTGCCAAGTCACTGCTGGGCTTCCGATGTTTGTGTTTGCACACTGAGGAATTAATAAGTCCACACCAGCTGTGGCTCTCCGGGTCTCAGGGCTTGTGACACATGGGTCTTTCCTGAGGTGGTCTCGCTGCCCCTCCTCCATCCTTCTCAGAAACACAGGCTGTGGGTATACTGCCAAGGGGCCCCCTTTTTAACTGTGCATTCAGTACCATAAGAACAATTTGGAATTGACCTCATTAGAATCCTTTTCTGGGGAAAACAACATGTGGCTACATACGGTTTCAGTTAGGTTCCAGAAGCTTTCCTATTCTTTGGACTCAACAATATGCCTGAATCCCCATCTCTGATTGTTTTTACAAGCAGCTTTTGCAGTGTATTTCCCCAGGTAGCTCACAGCCCTGCTCCTCTGCCTGTGCCCTTCCTTTTGCCCTTCCAGCTCTTTCTTAGTGTCATTTACAGCAGTGGTCCCCAACTTTTTGGCACTCTGGAATACAATTTTTCCATGGACGAGGGTGGGGGCAGGGAGGGATGGTTTCAGGATGATCAAAGTGCATTATGTTAATTGTGCACTTTATTTCCATTATTATTACATCAGCTCCACCTCAGATCATCAGGCACTGGATCCTGGAGGCCGGGGTCCCCTGATCTACAGGAATTCTGTGACCTGAATGGAAGAACCCTCAGACCTCAGAGTTCACCAGTGCAGTGGAGCTGAGCTGCCTGGGGAAAATCATCCTTTCATTTCACAATTTACAGTGCAATGCAGCATTTCACATCCTGATTCTGTGGACCCCAGGAGTCTCCAAACTTCCCAAAATGATATATTTATGTACTTTTCTAGGCAGAGGATCTGGAACTTTCACCAGTCTCTCCAAGGACTGTGTGGCCCTTTCAAAAAAAAAAAAAAAAACTGGTTGCACAGGAGAAGCATATTTTTCAATAATAGTATCATATACAAAGAGCTTTATGAGAGAAATGAGGACCAAGCACAGTTCTAAGCTTCCACCTTAACAGTGATTGAATTTGTGCCATGTGCAAGGGGAGCTGGGAAAATGAGAAGAGTTATTTATGCCAGGGGGAGGGCGGGGAGGGAAGTATTCCTGTTTTAAAAGGAAGTCACACTTGAATGAGTTTCAGAGAGATGAGTGCCAGTGTGCCCGGATTGGAAGGTGTTCTTGGTAGAAGTGATCCTACATGAAAGAGAGTGTGGGGAGTTCCTGGAAGGGGGGAAGTTCTAGGTTCAGTGCAGAAGATGAGAGTGTTCGAGAAGGTGGGTACCATCTCCCCTGAGCACCCGGACGAGGCTCGAGGATTGTGGGAAACCAGAACAAAGGAAGAAGTTGTTCAGCGGCGATCCATTGCCTTTTTTCTAGGAGTGTTACTGGCAGCAGTGAGCGTATTGAATTCAGTTAAACAATCCAGGCAGTCTAGAGAAGTGTTGGGAAGGTCCACACCTTCCAGGTTGCCTGGGACAGACCTGGTTTTCCCACTGTGCATCCTGCATCCCAGGGCAGCACCCGACCACCGGGAGGCAGATCATTCTACCTCCAGCTAGGTCCTAGGAAGCGGGCAGGGCAGATGTTCCCAGGACTGGAAACGTGTGTTTCAACCTGTGAGGAGAGAGTTGGAGGGGAGATTGGGGGGTGGGGGTGCTTGTCATTTGGACCCTTGATGAAGATCTGTGGGAAACGATCTCTCAGGAGAATATCACAGGCCACTTCCCACACATGTCATCAAGCCTGAAAAGCTCCTGAGAGCGGCTGGCCAGGGGAGCTGGCACATTCCTCCAAACACAGCATGGCTGGCAGCAAGGAGAGTGGTCGGAAGATGTGGGGACCAGGCTGGGCAGCGGCACAGGCCATGCAGGCTTAGGCCTCATGCAACTCGAATGACCACAGAGTCTCCAGGCCTATTGCTGGCCGAGTCCACCCCCAACATGGCAAGACTCAAGGCTGAAATACAAAAGGAGGCCCACTGACCACAGTGTACATATTGAATGATTATGAATCACACCAACAAACTGCTGAATAACTCTCTCCTCCGGCCTTGACAAGAATCCCCCTCAAAACAACCAGGAGGACCAGGTTCCAGGTGGAATTCTCAAACTCCTCAGAGCTCCACCCCAGAACATTGCACCATGAGGGGAGCTGTTGACCCCTGGCCACCAGCCCTCGGCCTGACCATCTCGTTTCCTGTCTGTGCTCCATCCCTGTGGCCATTGGCCCATACATTCAAGCTCCTGTGTTCCCCATAAGCAGCTGTCCCTTGGCCCTCCCTGAAGTCTAGGGGTATGTATCTCAGCAACCAGGTCTGCCCCCCTGCCCAAGAGAGGCCCAGAGAGACCCTTTAGACCACCATTGGGGCAGGAGCTCTGATGTCATAGGAACCCAAAGCATAGAAGGGGGACACAGGCTTGGGATGGACACATGCCATCGATCTACCTGACATTGATGGGAGGCTCAGAGGCCAAGGCCGAGTGGGGTTCTCTAAAATGCACCACTCAGGACACATGGTACAGCTGGAGCTCCCCTGATTTGGGTCCCCCTGGGCTCCTTCCAAGGCCCCCAAGGTGATCTTGGGGGAGGCAGCCAGGCAGCCCTGGCTTTGAGCCTTGGCTCTGTTCCTCTTGGGCTGTGCAGTCTTGGGTAAAGCATTTGTCCTCTCCGGGCCTCTTGTTTTACCAGCGAGGGTATTTAACCACCCACCTCATAGAAACCGCAAGAGGCTCACAGGAGGGAACAATGTGGCAGGGTCATCAAGGCCTCACAGGCACGATGCTGTCACCTGGCTGGACAGACAGAGCTTGGGGAACACAACCATCCCTTTCTCACCTGAGTGCCGTGGAATAAGCAAAGGAAAATAAGGAGTTGTATTGAGTTACAAACTGAACTGTGGCTGCAAAGGTCCCAAGGGAACCTGCTTTTCTGAGTCTTCTCTCTTTATTTGCCAGGTATGGGTTATCCCTCCAACGTAAGCCCTGGCAGAGCTTTGCTCCACCCCAATTAGAGCCTCGGGGCGATGAGTGTGGGGCTCCCTTGGGAACTGATGATGCAAGTGTCTCAGGCAGAGCAGGGCTCAACTCTAGTTTGTGCATGGGCTTCCCTGTGGCTCAGTTGGTAAAGAATCCCCCTGCAATGCAGAAGACCTCCTAGGCCTCACATAGGTTGGGGTCAGGAAGATCCTCTGGAGAAGGAAATGGCAACCCACTCCAGTATTCTTGCCTGGAGAATCCCATGGGCAGAGGAGCCTGGCGGGCTACAGTCCATGGGGCCAGAGATAGACACAACTGAGTGACTAAACCTCCAGCACCACCAAAGCGCCCTAGGGTTGTAGGACCGACTCTTCTCCTTTCTACCTTGAATTTCACTCTAGGCGGATCCTCTGCTAAAGGAGATAACTCTCCCTCCGTTTCGGTGGATGGAGGAGGAGACTGTGGCCCCTGTGGGAGTGGGGTGCAGGGCCTCCTGGGGTCCGTAAGCCCTAGCCAGAGTGCAAGTCCTGAGAAGGGGTCCCTGCACACCATGCTGTTGGTGTTCTCTCTAGGGTATTCAGTGGAGATGGAGCTGCTTATCAAGGTCAGAGCCCAAGGAGCTGGGCACTTGGAGAGGATGAGAGAGGTGAGGGATTCCAGGAGGCTGGTGGGCATGGCACAAAGCCAAGGGACAGTTTCTGACTCCAGGAGGAAACTGGGGTCAGCAGAGCAGAGTAAGTACCTGACATCCGGCCCGAAAATCCAACAGAGGCAGAGCGTGTAGAGCAGAGAGTGGAAGAGAAAGTCCAAACGCCTCCCCACAAACAATTCAGAGGTCACAGGAGGCCGTGAAATTAACCACACAGAATGACGCTGCTGTCCTGGGCTCCCATGCCAGAGTTGAAGTGTTAGAGTGTTATTTAAGCTTCTGTGACCCACCCTGGGAGCGCCCCCGTCAGAGAGCAGATGTAGAGCCTTTTATACAGAACCTCCTATCAGCAGCAGCCACTATGAATTCCTTCTCAGTCTCAGTACTACGTTTGGGGCTGATAATCTTTTTTTTTTTTTTTTTTATGTTGCTACCATCTTTTTTTCTTATGTTATTTTTTTTTTTTTTAATCATCAAAGAAAGATAATCTCCAATTACACGGCTGATCAGTCTTTGTTGTCAGGCTGTCCTGTGCATCATAGGCTGTCTTAGCAGCCTCTCTGGTCACTACCCACTAGCTGCTCATAATCAGCAGCCCCATCCCACAGTGACAATCAGAAATGTCTCCAGACATGGACAGATGTGCCCTGGATGACAAAACAGTCCCTGGAGGAGAGCTACCTCCTTAGACAATAGCAGGTAGAAATAGAGGATGATATTCAAAAAGGAGTCTTGGGTCCTCAGCGCCTCCTCTGACTGCAGCAAGGTTGCTCAGGGACTCACACCAGTGGATGCTCGAGGCAGCAAATTCTAAGAGCAAGGGAAAGGGGGAAAAGGGCCATGGGGGCTCATCCACTGACAACAATGTAACTAACACTCCCTGAGGGCACACAGGTGCCCCCTGAGCCCTGGGCTTTTTGTCTGGATTGTCTCAGGACTCTCACAAGCATTCTATATATGACGTAGGGATGAAGGTCACCCTACCTTGGAGGAGGGGAACCTGAGACTTGAAACAGACCCACAACTTACTTAAAATCAAACAGCTGGCACTGTAGCTGAAACTGGCACTCAAGCCAACTCAGTCCAGAGCTGGCACACTTAAGCATCAATGCCACAACCATCTCAATAGGAATGATGACCATATGCCAGCTGTGAGCTTAGGGAAGACCCAAACAGAGTGCAGGTGATTTCATCCAATCCTCGCCACCCCTCTGTAAGTAGCCAGGGTGAGATGGGGGCCCCAGGAGAGGCAGAGCCCAGCTCTTCCTTGACTTTTGCCAACCCGAGTGGGCACAACCGTCAGAATGCAAGTTTCATTCAGTCGGCCTTGCCAAGAGCCACAGCTTCATCTGAGAACCCAGCCTTTGACCTTGCAGGCAGATAGCAGCTTACCCGGAAAGTCTTTGCCCAGGTGTCTGAAAATGAGATCCTGAACTAGGAGGAGCTCTTTAGCCGCTTCCTAGCCCAACATCCACTTGGTACCCGGAGATTCCAGGCAAGGAAAACAAATACTGAGAGTGTTGGGGGAGGGGGGAAATTCTGTCTTTGAAAAACAAGATGTCAGCAGCTCGACCCTGGATCCCAGGAAGGCTTCAGTCACATTCCAGGACTTGTTCATCACGCGGCTCAGGGACGGGATTTGCAAAAGGAATCTGTTTTTTTTCCTTTCCCCTTGCTTAAAGGATCTGAAGAGTTATTAAAAACAAAAGACGATGAAGTTTCAGAAGTACATCAACAGCATCCCTTTAAAAACACACCCAAGCCCAAGATGAATGCTCGAAGAACAAGATACTGTACTGATTAATTATTAAGAACACATTTTGTGCGGTTTGACAGCTATGCCAGAGCAATCTGCTTCAGAGTGATTAAACCTCAATAAATGTGGTTCTAATCATGAGCTGGTATTGAATGATCAGACAATGGCAGCCTTAGTAAATCTTAATTAGTTTTGTCTTTTGAGACCTTCATTTAAATTCTGAGTAATACAAATGTTGGTTGGAACCTGACAGGGAGCCATGGCTGTCCTCCTGGGGGTGCCGCCCTCAGCTTGCCATCTCCCAGCCCCACTGACACTCAAGATTTGCCAGCTCAAAGGATGGCTGAGGAGGAACCAAAGATGGAATTGGGGTGGAGGGAGGCACCACCATTTTTGTGCATAGTTTGCATTCCAACAGAGAAAGCCAGCGCTTTTTCAAACACCTCTGAGGAAGGAAAGCATCACCAGGCTGAACAGTAAGACTTTAGGGTGAAAACAATCTTTTCTAAAATGTGGGGCTCTGAAGGATTTCCCACTGGTGGGCCAGTGGTTAAGACTCTGCACTTCCAATGCATGGGGCTTGGGTTTGATTCCTGGTCAGGAAACTAAGATCCCACATATCATGAGGTGCAGTCAAAAAATTAAATAAATAAATAAATAAAATATGGAACTCTGAAAGCCAAAAAAAAAAAAAGGAGAGAGGGAGGCTGAGTGGGAGAGGAAGGCAGGGATTCCCATGAGCATGCAGCTAGGACTAGGAGCTGGAAGGGCGGGCAGATGGATGACTGGGTGATGGGGCCCACCACCAGTCCCACTGGAGCCCTTTCAGGGTAAACAAACCGGCCAAGGCACACAGCCCTGCTTCAGAAGGACCGCAATTACTCGTTTTATTGCTTAGGGTTATAAGATGATGGTATCTCAAAAGGAGGTGACAGCAAGTTACCAGATCCATCCCTGAGGGTGCCTGGCCCAGACACAGGCTCCTTCCCTTCTCCAAACAAAGGTGCGGGCACAATTAGATGCCTCCAAAATGAGACCGTTCTGTGCTTCGGGAACCCACTAGAAGGCCAGCCAGTGTGCTCCCCCAGGCTCCATGCGCATTTTGGCAAATTAACTCCTAATTTGGGAAAGGGAAAAGGGGGTGTCTCCTTCAGTAATGTCTCCCTCCAGAGATGGCATCTCTGAGAAGCAGCACTTGGCAGTAAAAGTACAACAAATGTCAGCGTAGAGTGGCTGCAGAGCTGGGGATTTACAACAGGGTTCCGGACGCTGTCAGAGCTGTGACCAGAGACTCTGATTCCAGATTGGGATGGATTAGGGTAATTAGGCAAAGCTAGCAAGCCCTGTCCCAGGAGGCAAGAAGCCTGGGTCCTACCCCTGCTGTTAACTTGTGTGACCTTGGGCAAGTTCCTTCTCCTCAAGTCATCATCTAAAATAGATGTGTAGGGCTTGTCATTTCTAAGGATAATTCCATCCCCTCAGTGTCTATGATTCGAAGACTCCAAAACTTAGCAGACATTTCTCCAATATACACACATACTCCAAAATCAATAGGACCCAGGAGTCTGGTGGTGCAAGGAGAGAATGGATCATTGAAGACCGATAAATTATGCGACATAAGACATGAGGACGACAGAGTGACCCTGCTTTCCTCCTCACGGCTTTTAGCATCATCAAGAGATCATTCTTTGGCAGAATACCTAAACAGACATTTCTCCAAAGAAGACATACAGATGGTTAATAAACACATGAAAAGATGCTCCACGTCACTCATTATTAGACAAATGCAAATCAAAAATACAATGAGGTATCAGCTCCCACCAGTCAAAATAGCTGCCATCAAAATGTCTACAAACAATAAATGCTGGGGAGGTTGTGGAGAAAAGGGAACCCCCTCGCACTGTTGGTGGGAATGCAAATTGATACAGCCACTATGGAAAACAGTATAGAGATTCCTTAAAAAAATTAAGAATAAATCTACCATATGATCCAGAAATCCTATATATATCCCCTGAGCATATATCTTCAAGACACCATAATTGAAAAGGACACATGTACCCTAATGTTCATTGCAGCACTGTTTACAATAGCTGGGACACAGAAGCAACCTAGATGTCTGTTGACAGATGAATGGCTAAAGAAGTCATGGCACATATCCACAATGGAATATTAATCAGCTATAAAAAGGAACACATTTGAATCAGTTCTAATGAGTTCTAACGAGGAGTACATCAAGGCTGTATATTGTCACCCTGCTTATTTAACTTATATGCCGAGTACATCGTGAGAAACGCTGGGCTGGATGAAGCACAAGCTGGAATCAAGATTTCCGGGAGAAATATCAATAACCTCAGATACGCAGATGACACCACCCTTGTGGCAGAAAGCAAAGAGGAACTAAAGAGCCTCTTGATAAAGGTGAACGAGGAGAGTGAAGCTGGCTTAAAACTCAACATTCAAAAAACGAAGATCATGGCATCTGGTCTCATCACTTCATGGGAAATAGATGGGGAAACAGTGTCTGACTTTATTTTCTTGGGCTCCAAAATCACTGCAAATGGTGACTGCAGCCATGAAATTAAAAGAAGCTTGCTCCTTGGAAGAAAAGCTCTGACCAACCTAGACAGCACATTAAAAAGCAAAGACATTACTTTGCCGACAAAGATCCGTCTAGTCAAGGTTACGGTTTTTCAGTAGTCATTAGAAAAGACACTGATGTTGGAAAGATTGAAGGCAGGAGGAGAAGGGGATAACAGAGGATGAGATGGTCGGATGGTATCACTGACTCTGTGGGCGGGAGTTTGAGCAAACACCAGGAGATGGTGAAGGACAGGGAGGCCTGGCGTGCTGCAGTCCATGGGGTGGCAAAGAGTCAGACACGACTGAGCGACTGAACAGCAACCACAATGCAGAGGCATAGGAGGGCTTCGAAACAGCCCTTGGCTTCCTCCTCTCCCCCTCCCCGCCCCGCCCCCAACCTTTCGCCTGAGGAAGCCAGTAATGATGGCCACGCCCATAGGGCCATCAGCAGGAAGATGCTGCCTATAGGTGAGTGGGGAGAAAGCACAGACAGAGCAGGTCTGCCCAAGCCAGCTTGAAAAAAAGGTTAGTCTTGTCTTTGAGTGAACTAGTGCTCACTGATGCATCTGCTTGGAGCCCTGGTTTCCAATTTCCAGTCAAACCTTCCATGCATGTCCCCCTTTATCTCTCCTGGCAACACCAGTTCCCTCTTTACTAAGCAGCTTCCCCCCACCCCTGCCAACCTCTAAATAAAACTTGCAACCCAGCCAAATGTTTTCTCCATCAGGCAGTATTTAGCAACATGAGTGTTACAAATGGATCACGAACAGATCAAATATCATACGTTTGTTTTCAAATCCTGGAAATATTTTCCAAATCATGTCTTTTTTTTTCCCCCCTTTTCAGACACATCATCAACCTCCTGACAATTTTGGCCAGGCCTGCCAGGAGGCAGGCTTTACTGTCTGGCTCTGGCAGAAGGCTGGGTATGCAGAGCTGGGTGGGGGGAGGGTAGCTGCTGGTAGGGACCACCTGTCAGCAGCCTAATGACACAGTCCCTGGCTGTGTTGATGCTCCAAAGGGGCCGTGTGTGTTGTCCTGTGAGGACCTATGGGTGGGATGCTTGTCGGGTGCAGTGGAAGAAACTGAGGCATAAGACTTCACAGGCAGGTGGGAGCCTATGTGTGGTGTAGAGAGTATGGAGGATAGAAGATGAGGATAGCATGGTGCAGGCATATCTGAGACTCCAGGTGAGGTCTGTGTGTACACTATGACCTGTGAGATGAAGGATTGTGCAGTGTGTGTGTGTTCATGCTCAGTCATGTCCATCCCACTCTTTGCAGCCCTATGGACTATAGCCCACCAGGCTTCTCTGTCTGTGGGGATTCTCCAGGCAAGAATACTGAAGTGGGTTGCCATTTCTTCCTCCAGGGGATCTTCCCAACCCAGGGATCAAACCCACATCTCTTACATTTCCTGCATTGGGCAGGCAAGTTCTTTACCATAAGTGCCACCTGGGTATATTGAGTGAGATCTGTTAGTGTGGTGGGTGACCTGAGGCTTCATGTGGTGTGAGTACAGGGGAGAGTGAGAAGGGTGCTGAGTACTGAGACGGAGTGTATGCAGATGATATCTTGGCCATCAGAAAGCAGCTCTGGGATTGGACAGACTGGGCTATGAGACCATCTCCAGGAGCAGGAGAGCTGCTCACGCTGGGGAAGGCTGCCTGCGGAGCAGACTCCACGACGAGGCTCAGGTCCAGCCTTGAATCTACAGACCTGGACCCCGTGGCTAGGGGAGCTCGGTGACTGTCACCCGATGCCTGCACCCAGGGTGACGGAGGCAAAGTCAATGAGACAAAATGGTTCTGCGGCTGGTAAGCAGCACCAATTCAGGATTCTTGACCCGAGAGAAGTTTGTGGCTAGATCACGTGCAGCTTCAGCCCCTGGGGCCGCATTATCACCAATAATTAGCTCAGCCCAAGGGAGACATCGTCTCCTTTCCCAACTGTCAAGACGGCCTTTCCATGAGGCCAGAAAAGAAGGCGCCGTGGCAGACTGCCAGGGGTCCTGAGCGAAGGACAGGGCTCCTGCCCCAGGGGCCGTCCTGGGGGATTCGCCAGGCTCCAGCCATGTCTCTTCACTCATAGACACAGAACTCCATCACCTCTAAGATTCAAACCTCGTGGCTGAGCCTACATGGCCCTCGGGTATTTCATCCCCTCTCTCCTGGCTCACCTGTGTCCTCTCGGTGTCTCCCCCACTCTAGCCAACCAAAGGCAAGCGAGCAGCCCTCAGTGTTTGCAGCTCAAGATGCTGCTCAGAGAGTCCTGGCCTGAGAGTGGGGTGAGGGAGAGGCTTCTGGAAACTGAGCTCCACCCTTTGGCTACATCTTCCCTTCATCTAGAGCAGCTGATGAAGCAGCATCAGAGGCTCCAGCCATCTGATCTCATTGAGATGCTCAATCCAGTCCGTCTCTCTCTCTCTCTCTCACCACCATCATCCTCTGTCCCCCTCAACCCCGCACACATGCACACATTCTCATCCTCTTTCTTGTCCAGTTCAGCTTCTTTGATCAGCACCGTAACTACTCTCTTGCACATGTTTGTCTCTTCTGCCCATTTTTCTGTCTACATCACACCAGCCTGGAGAGTCCTGAACTTCAATAAACCTAGGTATCTGCTTACTCTGAGTCAATACCCAGCCAACCACCTCTGCAGGAAAAATCACATCATAGTCATGCTGATTGGATCTGCTTTAGATTTGTAATCACGCATCTCCACGCCGCCAAGCATGCTACTCACTTGTCCAGACAATTCACTTTCCAAGTCCTCAAGATAACTATTTTGCATCTTCTCTAATCCTTTCAAACATCTAAAATGCCCTCTCTCTCAGCAGATGACCTTGTTCAGCCTCTTGCCATTGGGATATGGAGAAAGTATGTTATTTGCTCTCCAAGCACAACAAATCATTCTCTTTTCTCTGAATCCATCTGCTCTCAGCTTCTCAGGACCTTTCCCCTGCAATTTTCCCATAATCTCCCATTAACTCTTCAAGTCACCCCACTTGGGCTTCCATTACTGCCACCCAACCAAAGTGACTCTTATCAAGGTTACCTATGGCCTGTATTATACTAGAACCACTGATAACCCTTCTGTCCTCATACTGAACCTCTCAGTAGCAGGAAATCGAAATGCATTATTGTCTAGATTCTTGTGATGTTACTCTTGTCTGGTCTTCCATCTACCTCACTGACTGCTCCTTTTTCTTTGCTGAAACGTCCTGCTGCTCCCAACCTAGAACTCTGTCTGTGACGATCACCTCTTCCCAACTACTGGATGATCTCAAATACTCTCCTGATCTTACAGCATCACTGTTGCAATGCTCCCAAAGCTCTGCATAATTATAGGTATTTCAAATCCAACTTGGCCCCAAGAGATTACTACTGCTAATCTTTGTCCTCTCTCTCCCTTTCACACACACACATGCACACACACTGACGCACTCTTCAAGTCTGCTGTTCTACAAGCCCTTATCTTAGTCAATGACAGAATCATTCACACAATTGTTGAGACCAGTGACCTTAAATCACCCTTTATTGCTCTCTTTCATATTCCATATTTAATTCATCAGCAGGTTCTGACATTCGGTTCAGTTCAGTTCAGTCACTCGGTTGTGTCCAACTCCTTGTGGCCCCGTAGACTGCAGCACTCCAGGCTTCCCTGTCCATCACCAACTTCCGGAACTTGCTCAAACTCTTGTCCATTGAGTCGGTGATGCCATCCAACCATCTCATCCTCAGTCAACCCCTTCTCCTGCCTTTCATCTTTCTCAACATCAGGGTCTTTTCCAATGAGTCAGTTCTTCACATCAGGTAACCAAAGTATTGGAGCTTCAGCTTCAGCATCAGTTCTTCCAATGAATATTCAGGACTGAATTCCTTTAGGATTGACTGATTTGATCCCCTTGCAGTCCACGGGACTCTCAAGAGTCTTCTCCAACACCACTGTTCAAAAGCATCAACTCTTCGGCACTTGATAACATTACCTCCAAATATATTCCAAATTTGAGTATTTCTTCCTGTTTATCATCAAAATACTAGTCTAAGCCACTAACGTTTTTTACCTGCTGCTGCTGCTAAGTCACTTCAGTCGTGTCCGACTCTGTGCGACCCTGTAGACGGCAGCCTACCAGGCTCCCCCGAACACTGGAGTGGGTTGCCATTTCCTTCTCCAATGCATGAAAGTGAAAAGTAAAAGTGAAGTCGCTCAGTCGTGTCCGACTCTTCGCGACCCCATGGACTGCAGCCTACCAAGTTCCTCTGTCCATGGGATTTTCCAGGCAAGAGTACTGGAGTGGGGTGCCATTGCCTTCTCTGAACATTTTTTACCTAGTTGACTGTAAATTCCTTCTAACTTGTTTCCCTTCCTCCTCTCTTGATGCCACATAATCTACTCTTCACACAGCAGCTAGAGTGGTCTTTTTTTAAACAAACTTTACATTTTAAAGGATTTTTAGGTTCACAGCAAAACTGAGCAGAAAGTACAGAAAGTGTTCATGTATCCCTCTCCCCATTCTCACATAGCCTCCCCACTGTTAACATCCCACACCACAGCTGTATGTTTGATGTATGTTTGCCACAACTGATGAACCTGCCCTGACACGTCATAGTCACACAAAATCCACAGTTTACATTAGTGTTCGATCTTGTCATTACAAGAGAATATAGCTTACATTAAGATTCACTTTTGGTTTTGAAAAATATATGACATGTGTCCACCGTTATAGCATCTTACAGAATAGTTTCACTGCCCTAAAAATCCTCTGTGTTCCACTTATTCATCCTTTACTCCCCCAACCCCTGATGTTTTTGCAGTATCCATGGTTTTACCTTTTCCAGAATGCCATGTAGCTGGAATTATATAATATACAGCCTTTTCAAACTAGCTTCTTTCACTTATCAATATGCATTTATGTTTCCTCCATGTCTCATCATGGCTTGATTGCTCCTTTGTGCTAAATAATAACTCATTTTCTGGAATTACCACAGTTTATTCATCCACTCACCTATTTGAAGAACAACTTGGTTGCTGCCAGTCTTGGCAGTTATGAATAAAGCTGCTATAAACATCTGTGTGCAGGGTTTTGTTTAGAGGTAAGTTTTCAACTCATTTGGGTAAATACAAGAAACAAGGTTGCTGATCATGTGGTAAGAGTATGTATAGTTCTGTAAGAAACTACCAAACTGTTTTCCATAACATTTTGCATTCCCACCAGTAACGAATAAGAGTTGTTATTACTCCACACCCTCAGCAGCTTTTGCTGTTGTCAGTGTTTCAGATTTTTGCCATTCTAATAGGTGTAATGGTATCTTGTTATTGTTTTATAGAGTTGCCTTTTAAAATCTTAAATTTGATTGCATTGCTCCTATTTTGAAAGCTTTCCAGTGATTTCCCATTGCAACTACTGTCACTTCCAAACTCCTTACAATGACCCACAAGCCCCCGCATAATTTGGCCTCTACCCAGACAGTCTGTTCTAGGAATGTTCCTGGGAGTGTGACTGTAGGAACACGTGATTCATCTACATCTATGTCCTGCTGGTTGCGCTTAACGTTTTGACTACCACCCACTTCTCCACTCATCGTATACCAGTCTCTTCATGGCCACTGTGCTCCAGCCAATCTGGTCCTCTTTCATTCTTCGAACATGCCAGGCTCATTTCGGTGTTAGGGATTTGCACATGCCATTCCTTCTTCTTGAGGTGTTTTTCAGCCAAATCTGCCCATGACTACTTCCTTCTCATCGATCAGGTCCTGGTTTAAATATCAGAGACGACTTTCCTAACTCCAGGCATTCCTGGATGAATGGATGGATAGATAGAGGTGGATACTAAAAGGAATGAAAAAAAACTTGGCATCTGTGAGCTAGAAGGCCACAATATCAAAGGAAGGAGAATTCTAGGAGTCAGTGGGAGTAGCCATTCCATGCCCCCATCAAAGAAAAAGGACGAAAATAGAAAATAAAGTGCAGGATAGAACAGGGCAAACCTTAGGGAGTTGGCCATATCAAATGAATTAGCACAGGCTTTTGGAGGAGTCCAATGCTTACAGTCACATTCCTAGGAACATGCGAAGCACAACACCTTAATTACACACCAGCATATAGACTGCATGTTTGATGAACATACTTTGCAAATTCCTAGAGCCTTAGACCAGAGGCAATATGCCTAGGTTAGGGAGAGGCCAACTCTGAGCCCGCTGCCCTGCAGCTGTAATAACCACTCTCATCTGCATCTTTAACTACATCCAGTTAGTTCAGAAGATCCAGGCAGAGAGTAAAACGCAGCATCCACATTACCAGGAGCATCACAGATCAGCTGTGGGCTAGAGAACAGCCAAGCCCATGCTATTTGATTTTTTTCACATCTGCAATTCCTTTTTTGATGCTGTGGATACTCAAAGCTTACTATTTTAACATTTATGACCAAAGATAATTGGCAACTTTACATCGCCTCTGTGATGACTTTTTAGGACATTGTTTAGGTCATGGTGTCTCAAACTGTGGGTCATGAACCATTAATTTGTCGTGAAATCAATTTAGATGGTTCACAAGCAGCATATTTTTACCAAAATAGAAGAGAGTAGATGAGAATAGAAAATCAAAGTGTATCACATGTAGTAAGGATAAGTACTATTTCATTATTTCAAACACATGTTTCAGTTGTACATAAAGTGTACATCTCTACATACATAAGTGTATAATGAGGTCCAATGTAAAATGTAGGGTCATGGCCAAAAAAGCAGAAGTTATGCTTTAGGTTTCACTTAGCTATATAAATATGCTATGAATAATGTATAGATACATCTTAAAATAACTTCAGAATTCATGTAGAATTTATTCATGTCAATGTAGAGCTGTCAGAAATAATAACCATCAAAGTAGTACATAACAGGTGTGGCAATCTGGAACATTGGGTATTAAGGTTGGGATCCTGACATTCCCATTGGGCCATAAGTCTAGAGAACTAGGTTCTGATTTCTTTTCTTTTACTTTCAGGATAACTTTAGGAAATTCCCCCTCCATTTTCTGGACCTCAGATTCCTCATCCCTCTCCAGCCTGAGAGACTTGGGCTATTTGCTTCTGAGAAGCCCGCCATGGAACTCATGGAGTCTACTAGAGATTGCATGAAATGCTCAAGAACTTCAAAATCAAATAAACCAGACTCACATCCCAGCTGGCACCTACCAGTGAGTAACACTGCCAGTTTCCTTAATCAGAAAAGGGTAATAATGATGTATCCTCAGTGAGCAGGTGGACTAGAGCTGTTCATGAAAAGCTCAAGGCATAGGAGAGGACCTCCATAACCACGGCCGTGGTTAACGATGCTCTGCTCTGCTTCTCCATATCTCTACCTATGTCTGTGCACCTTTAACCATGGCCCAGCAGCCTCTCCTCAATATCCCTCTAGTCACACCTTAAAGGGTCCCTTTCTTTCTGTGGTGGGCATTTCTCACAAGTGCCCATCAGCAGCATTCCTAGTTTCCACGACTGCGGTCTCTTCCCATCTCAGAAGCATGCCCTCCTGTTTAAAGCCCTTGACTGCTTACAACTCAGCCCTCCTCTCCTTCCCCTCATCACTACTTTCTTCTCATGCTGCATCTTCTATTTCACAGCTTTTCCAGCCTTATGGAGGGTCCATATTTGAACCTTAGATCAGTCCTAAGCCCACCAAAGAAGGTTACTCTTTACCCCACCAGCTAAATGCCAGGTCAGTGCCTTCCTTTATGTCTGCCAATGCTGCATCAGAGGTAGCAGAAAATGCTCTCAAATTGCCCTCTAAAAGATATTTATATGATGCGTGCTAGGTCACTTTACTCATGTCCAACTCTTTGCAACCCCATGGACTATAGCCCACCAGGTTCCTCTGTCCATGCAATTCTCCAGGCAAGAATATTGGAGTGGGTTGCCATGCCCTCCTCCAGACAATCTTCCCAAACCAGGGATCGAACTCACAGCTCCTGCAGTTCCTGCATTGCAAGTAGATTAGTTATTGCTGAGCCACCGGGAAAACACACACATACACATATATATATATAAATGTTAGAATGGAAGTAGCAAGAACACATGAAGCGAAATAATAAATTGCATGAAATATGACCCAAGCCTTCATTTTTTTATCTATGACAATATAAAAATCATACAAGTTCCCTCAAACAGAAAAGAGAACTGTGTAGCAATATCTCAGGCGATGTAACAGTGCTGACGGGACGGCATGAACACTTAATCCTTCTCTGCTCCTGACCACGCCCCTCATCCCTCACCCCTCTGCCCCTCACTGGCCTGGGACATCATCTCAGGGAGAGAGCTCCACAAGGTGTGGAGGGGCTTAGTATACTTGGATCCTCCCCGTGTTCTCTGGCTTATCAGAGTTCTTCTAGAACCTTCTAAGCCAGCTCTCCCCAGTGACATGGCTGACAAGACCACCATGGATCTCAGGGAAATGAGGCTGCGGAGTCACTGGGGCCTGGGCTCCTCCCTTCCTCCCTCGGTCTTCTCAGTTACAGGCCCTGTACGACTGATGGGCCTCAGCATGGAGCCACAGCAGGCTGGATTCCTGAAAGGCCCACTGCATTCTGAACTGCAGGCTGTGGGATCCTGCAGCCAGAACCTGGTTTGGGGGACAGGGGTCGGGGAGGAGGGTAGATCCTACTAATCCAGGTTCATTTTCCATCACAAAAAGTCCCGGATTTCCTCTGCTGTGCCAAGGCCGTGGCACACTGCTCTCTTCCTTTGGCTACATGTCCTGGCTCTCCAGCCATGGTGCCTGCCCTGTGGATGGCAGGAGGCCCAAACTGAGAGTAGGATCTCCACCAGGAGTGGTACAGCCTTGCCAGAGCCCAAAGTCCCCTGAGCCCCTGGCCAGTGGACTCCACCCTGTCCTAGACAGGGGCATCAGGGTCAGTAGGGAGGGACACGTGGGGTAGAGGACAAAGTTGTGAGCTAAAACCAGAAAGGAAAGATGGGCTGAAAAAAAAAAATTGTTTGGTAAGCAGGTAATGACCTGCTTGTAGGAAACATGGGGATGAATGGAAGTTACACAACTTTATATTGTGGATAGAAGGGGGAAATGGCAACCCACTCCAGGGAGACGTGGGGTAGAGGACAAAGTTGTGAGCTAAAACCAGAAAGGAAAGATGGGCTGAAAAAAAAAAAATTGTTTGGTAAGCAGGTAATGACCTGCTTGTAGGAAACGTGGGGATGAATGGAAGTTACACAACTTTATATTGTGGGTAGAAGGGGGAAATGGCAACCCACTCCAGTGTTCTTGCCTGGAGAATCCCAGGGATGGGGGAGCCTGGTTGGCTGCCATCTATGGGGTCACACAGAGTTGGACACGACTGAAGTGACTTAGCAGAAGGGGGAAACTTTCTCTGGCCTCAGCCTTAAGAGGCAATAATTGTGTGGACAGAGAATCCTGATCTTGACTCTCAGCTGAGCAGTCCACCTGGTTTCTGGGGGGAACTGGACCAATCCATCAGGAAGATGCCATCTGCTCCAAACGCCTGGTCCTTTCTCTGCCCCTCGTCTGCCTGCCTCCGCACAGAAATCCCATCTCACTGAAACCTCTGGTGTGTGTGCTGTGCTCAGTCATGTCCAACTCTTTGCGACCCCATGGACTGTAGCCCACCCACCTCCTCTGTCCATGGGAGTCTCCAGGCAAGAATACAGGAATTGGTTGCCATTTCCTCCTCAGGGGATCATCCCAACCCAAGAATCGAACACACGTCTCCTGTGTTTCCTGCCTTGCAGGCAGATACTTTACAGCTGAGCCACCAGGGAAGCTCAAAACCCCTGGAAGGTGGGGCAAATGGGTTTGTTGGATCAGCTATAGTCCCATAGCAAGAGCCCAGAGAGAAGGTCACAGCCCAGGCTGTTGCAGCTAGTGAGAGCACATCTATGGGCTGCTGGTGGGCGCTATGGGCAGTCTCAAAGCCTGTCTTCAGGGGTGGGAGACTCCAGAAAACAGTCAGAGACCCTGAGCACAAAACAATTCTACCTCGCAACTGTGCCTTTCTGTAGCTCTGTCTCAGAGAGTCCTGTCCCTAAGGGAACAAGTAAGAAACAAAGGACAACAAAGAAGGAATGGAAGAAGGGAGGAAGGGCCTCCAGCTGCTGTGCTCCAGGCTAAACACAAAATCTCAGGGGGAAGCTCAGAGGCAGAGCTATGATGGTCAATCGGTCATCAGCACATAACTCCAGCTGAGGGACCAGCCAGCCTCCGACCTCCTCAATCCTCAGCCACAGTGGATACCTCTGCACCAGGAAGTCAGTCCTTCCAATGGGCAGCAATTGACCACACCATCATAGCTACCCACTCATCCTAGTTCCACCCACTGGAACCACAGGCAGAGGCAGTCACAAGATGGCCCGAGACAATGGAGATGCTTTTCTACAACTTCTGGATTCTCCAGGCTACACCCACCTGAGATCCTTCGCCCACCTGGCCCTAGCCATGATTTCAGGAGACCTTACTATTCCACCAGACATATCTGAAAGAGTTCTAGAAGGTTCAGTCCCCCACTACCGACCTCTACTCTGTCCCAAGTACAGGCTTGCTGCTGCTGCTACTGCTAAGTCACTTCAGTCATGTCCGACTCTGTGCGACCCCATAGATGGCAGCTCACCAGGCTCCCCCGTCCCTGGGATTCTCCAGGCAAGAACACTGGAGTGGGTTGCCATTTCCTTCTCCAATGCATGAAAGTGGAAAGTGAAAGTGAAGTCTCTTAGTCGTGTCTGACTCCTAGAGATCCCATGGACTGCAGCCTACCAGGATCCTCCATCCATGGGATTTTCCAGGCAAGAGTACTGGAGTGGGGTGCCATCGCCTTCTCCTAGCTCCCCTCAACCAGACAAAGTGCTCACTCCACTAAATTTGCTTGGAGTAGGGGTGAGTGGATATTTTAGTGACTTCTTTCCTGAAAAGAACATTGATACTTATGATTCATGAAATAACTGCACACTTACTCACAAACACATCGCCCTTGCAAAGGAGAAGAGGAGATAAAACAAGAGATCATTACTGCCTGTCCCCAGAAAAGACACAGCAGGAGAGAAAAAAAAAATGTTAAATGTTTGTAAAAGCCAAATAAATGTTTGGGGCTGTTTCATTCTCATTCACACCCAAGCCCTTTTGCTGATGGATGGAGGTTACAGGAACTCTCCCAGCTGGGGGGTCAGTCCTCATTCAAACAGCCACTACCGCCAAAACCGTCTTAGGACAGTGAAAAAGATAAATGACCCCGCCCCCACCCACAGATGACATCACCTAGGCAACACCTAAACCAGGCAAGGAGCACAGGCTTTGCTTCCAGGCCAGGTGGTGCAAGTGGTAAAGAATCCACCTGCCAAAGCAAGCAACATGGGTTCAGTCCTCAGGTTGGAAAGATCCCCTGGAGGAGGAAATAGCAACCCACTGCAATATTCTTGCCTGGAGAATCCCATGGATAGAGGAGTCTAGCAGGCTACAGTCCATGGGGTGGCTAAGAGTCTGATACAGCTGAGTATCAGAGCTCACCACAGTGAGACATACTAGGGCAGGGTCCCTTCCTCTGGGTTCATGTCTCCTGTGCTGCATGGCTAGAAGGGAAGGGGTATGTCTGTGCTCCAACAGCTGAGGTCAGTGATCACACAACGAGGTGCAAAAAAGGCAGGGGCCGACTTCCCTGACAGTCTAGTTGTTAAGACATAGGCTTTCACTGCTGTTGGACCCAGGTTCAATCCCTGGTCAGGGAATTAAGATTCCACAAGCTATGTGGTGCATTAAAAAAAAAAAAAAAAAGGCAGGGGCAGCCGACAGGGCTAAATATCGATACCGCCCACTTTTCTGAGGTAGAGTCTGGATGAACTTGGCAGCTACCAGCCTGCTAGTCTGCAAGGTCTGATGAGCGGGAGCATGATTCCAATAGAAACAATAGAACAAGACCCAAGACCCAGGTCTAGACGTTCCCTCCACCTGGGCAGCTGCCTGCACAGCTTTGTGCCCCAACTCATCTGGAAGGAAGCAAGGACTGCAAGAAAACAGACCCTTCCCCGGGGGTGGGGTGACCATCGGCTCCTGGGATGGGGGTGGGGGGAACCCCTTGCAGCCAGCTGAAGCATCACATCACTTCCCCTGGCACAAGCAGAGGCCAGAAGGGGCACCGGGCACCAGCTGACCTGAGAACAGCCTGCTTCCCAGGCCCATGTCTGGGAATTTTCTCTTTCCAAATATGAAGGAAATAAAAATAGGGAGGCAGGGAGGCCAAAATATGCTTGCAAAAACCTAAGTCTGGCTTTGACACGCCTGCTCCCACCATCTCAAGGCTAAGAATAATGGAAGGAGCTGGAACTCCTGGCTGGCTCCCAGGCAGTGAGAGCACTTGGATTCGTGGGCTCACAGTTATCTGTGCCACACCAGGCCCTCTGGAGCTAGTCAGAAGTGTCAGGAGCCTTCAGAGAAATGAATGAGTGGCTGATTAAGAAATGTGGCTGCTGACAAGCAGGAATTACCTCTAAAAAGCACTGCAAAGTGTTTCAGCGATAGAAACACAGTCCACAACTGGCCAGTCCAGAGGGCAGAGATGCCCACACAAGGCTGAGCCCCGGCAGTGGCCCAGGTGGACAGCTTCCACCCAGCTGGACCCTTGGGACAGGACCACAGGGAAACGAACCATGTTCGGCTTGTCACTTCCAGCTCAACTATCTTAAACACCTGGGTTTTCCTGTGACATCTTGGCATGGGCTGAGTTGTACAACCCCCACCCCTCCTCAACTCATATGTTAAAGTCTTAACCATTAGTACCTTCCAATGCGACTGTATTTAGAGATAGAGTCTAAATACCCGAGAGTGGTAATTAATTTAAAGTGAGGTCATTAGAGTGGGCCCCAGTCCAATATGACTCGCGTCCTTGTAAGGAGAGGAGATTACAGACACAGAAACGTAAGAAGGAAAAGCTCTGTGAGGATGCAGGGGGAAGATGGCCATCTCCAAGCCAAGAAGAGTGGTCTTGGAACAAACCAATCCTGATGACACCTGATCGTGGACTTCTAGCACCTGGAACTGTGAGAAAAGAAATTTCTGTTGTTTAAGCCACCCAGTCTGTGGCACTTTGCATGGCAGCCCAAGCAGACAAATGTACGCCCAGTTTGCTTGTTCTGTGTGTTTAATGAAAGTGAACTGATGCTTTCATTTGTTGTAAGGAAAACAGAGGGGATGTGAAAGCCGATGTCACTCATCACAAGCCCAGCCTCACAGATGCGGAAGGGACTCGGTTCTCTGGAGGCCAGGAGGACTGAAGAAAGGGGCAGATACTGATTGACAGCCAGGCCTTAGGATAAACTCTTCACATTCGTAAACCCCATGGCAACTCTGAGAAGCAGGCATTGTTATCCCCATTTCACACATGGGGAAAACAGTCCCCAAAGTTGGTCATATATATTCAGTGGCAGAAGGGAGATAAAAATCTGCGATGGTCTGACTCCAAAGATTATGCTCCTCCCTCCAACAAGAACCAATGAAATAAATTCTGGGAGGCAGGTATCCCCTCTAATGATCGAGTTCTCTAACAGTGAGAATGAATACCACTTAGCACGCATGGTAGGAAGTACCTTAATTAGAGGCATCCAGGCAGGGGATTCAGTTTCCAGTCACATGCGTCTGCTCCAACACAGCCTGGTTAGGTCACATTCTTACACACGCACACCTCCCACTGCCCTGATTCACCATGCACCCAGGAGATGGTCTGAATCACTGAGGGGGTGTAACTTGAAAGTGCACTCCCAAGTGGTTCCAGTCTGTCATGGCGGGGGGTGTTGCTGCTGGAAATCCTCAGGGAAGGAAGTTGGGTTGGATGTTCCAAACACTCTTCTAAACCCTGAAAGCCCTCAGCTCTTGAACATCTATGGAGCTTCGACAGGACACACAGCACTTTGGCTCGGCGCCTCCAGAACATTCCCCAGAGCCGAGGTCAGGGTATCCACCAGATCCTCAATGACCTCAACCTCTTCTTGCACAAACACAACAAAGGTCTGGCTAAAAAGAGCAGCAGAGGGTGTCCAGAAATGCCCTGGGTAGATCAAAACCAAGGCCCCAGGAGGCTGGACTAAAAGTTTGCTGTGTTTATTCTCACTTGGTCAGATCCAGGAAGAAAAGTGGAGAAGAGCGACTGGGCTGGCAGGTCGGCAAACCCCACCACCACGTGCCCCCCACATCCTGTTCCAGCTGAGGTGGGATAAACCATTCTGCCATCATGACCCTGCCAAGAAGCTGATGACAAAGTCCAGGCTGATAGCTCCAGGCCCTGCAGCCCTCTGGTTCCAGCTGGGGTCACTCAGGTCCCCATGGAAGCTTAGCCTGGTCCTGGGGCGAAGGAAGGAAGGGTGGGCACCCGGCCAGCAGCACATGGGCTCAGTGCCCAGCCAGCAGGGCCACTCGTCCCCTGCTGACCCAGGGCCTGGTGCCGATGATGTGCATCGCCCTCCATCCACTTCCCTTTCCTGCATCCTCCCTTCCTCCCTCCTATTTCCTCCAAGCCTGAGGACCTTCATCCTCTCCAGTTCTCTCTAGCACTTGCTCCAGGGAAAGGAGACTCAAGTCTGGACTGGAAGTCCCCTTGGTAGAGAAATTTCACTATAGGTCTCAGCTGTAACTTCTGTAAGCTATAACTTTCCTGACCCGCCAAGACTGGGTTTCAGGCTCTTCTGCTGCGTCCCAAAAACCTTCTCTCTCTCTCTTTAGTCACTAAGTCATGTCCAACTCTTGTGACCCCATGGACTGTATAGCCTGCCAGGCTCCTCTGTCCATGGGATTCTCCAGGCAAGAATATTGGAGCGGGTTGCCATTTCCTTTTCTAGGTAACATGTATGGCATTGCCTTGAATTATCCATTTACTTACCCTCTGCCCTACCAGAATATAAGCACCTTGAGGGTTGGAACTGTCTTTTTTCACCCTTGTATTCCTAACACCTGGCATAAGAGAGAAACTAGAGCAGCATTGGTTGAATCAGCGGATGGAGACAGATGGAAATTTTAAGGGATACGGAAGACCTCTCCACCCAAGACAAAGCCCATCCTCATTAAGTTCCACCTCAGAGGGCCTTTGGGAATGTTCAGGAAGATACTGATGGATGATCTTGACAGGAGGGATTTTATCCAAGGATCGGAAAGATGTCCTCCCCAGCCTACAGAGGGGAGGGAGGACAGAGCAGCTTCGGGGTCTCCTGCCTGGCAGGGAAAAGCCAGCAGCTCCAGGCACCTGATGACGAGAGAGGAAAATGAACACAAGAGGAGCTTGTTAGCACTAGTTCATGTACTCCAACACATTAAAACATCGGAGCTTCAAGCAGAAAAAGATTTACTGCAGGGCCAGGAGACGAGTGGCTCATGCCCTAAAAAAAAAAAAAAACAAGCTCCCAGAAGGGTTTCAGCAAATCACCTGGTGGTGGGAGGTGGGGGGTTCCAGGGTAGGTGATCAGCTTGTACATGGATTCTCCTACTTGCTGATGGTGAGGTAGCAGGGTGATGGTAGAGCTTAATATTATCAGTCCCTAGGCTCCAGGAGGCCTGGGGTTATGTGCTCATGGTCATCGATTAGCTAACATCTTTCATTTGGTGGGAGGTTTTCACATCTGCAAAACAACTCAGGATATTTGCATCAAATATTACTATCTGGGTATTTCAGAGAGGGCCTAAAGCAAAATATATGGCGAGGGTCCCATGGTGTCCAGCTCATTTAGGATGGAGGCAGGAAGGTGAGTCACATAAGCCCAAGGATGGGGAAAGACCCAGAGCCAGCCCCCTGACCCCAGGCTCCACCCAGACGAAGATCTCAGGCACACAAATGAATGTTGACTGAGGATATTTGTAGCAATATCATATTTGTCTTTTCTCTGTCTGACTTACTATACTCAGTATGACAATCTCAAGGTCCATCCATGTTGCTGGAAATGGCATTATTTCATTCTTTTTATGGCTGAGTGATATTCTACTGTATATACATGCCACATCTTTATCCATTCATCTGTCGATGGACATATAGGTGGCTACCTCGTCTTGGCTACTTGGCTATTGTAAATAGCCCTGCAGTGAACACTGTGCTGTATGTATTTTTTCAAATAATAATTTTCTCCAGATATATGCCCAGTAGTGGGATCGCTGTTTCATATGGTAGCTTCCTCTTCAGTTTTTTAAGGAATCTCAATACTATTCTCCATGTGGGCTTTCCCTGGTGGCTCAGTGGTAAAGAACTCACCTGCCAACGCAGGAGACACGGATTTGATCCCTGATCGGAGAAGATGCCACATGCCATGGAGAACCTAAGCCCATGCGCCACAACAATTGAGCCTGGGCTCTAGAACCAGGGAGCCACAACTACTGAAGCCTGTACAGCCTAGAGCCTGTGCTTCACAACAAGAGATGCCACCACAATGAGAAGCCCACACACCACAACCAGAGAGTTAAAGAGTAGCCCCTGCTCACCACAAATGAATAAAAGCCAATGCAGCAATGAAGACCCAGCACAGCCAAAAATAAATAAATAAAATTATTTTTAAAAATACTAAAATATAAAGCTTTTTACCTTCTTCTGTGGGATTCCCTGGTAGCTCAGTTGGTAAAGAATCCACTTGCAATGCAGGAGACCCCAGTTCGATTCCTAGGTCAGGAAGATCCACTGGAGAAGGGATAGGCTGCCCACTCCAGTATTCTGGCCTGGAGAATTCCATGGACTGAATAGTCCATGGGGTTGCAAAGAGTCAGACACAACTGAGAGACTTTCACTTCTTCACTTTCTTCTGCAGTTACTTTCTTGACCTGTTATGGTGTCTTGTTTTGTTTTTTAAAGAACTTAATTTTTTTTTTATTATAGTCTTTGATTTACAGGAAAAAAAAATGGTGAAGATGATACAGAGTTCCCAGTTTCCCTTATTATTAACATCTTATGCTGCTGCTGCTATTGCTGCTAAGTCGCTTCAGTCGTATCCGACTCTCTGCAACCCCATAGATGGCAGCCCAGCAGGCTCCACCGTCCCTAGGATTTTCCAGGCAAGAACACTGGAGTGGGTTGCCATTTCCTTCTCCAATGCATGAAAGTGAAAAGTGAAAGTGAAGTCGCTCAGTCGTGCCCGACTCTTAGTGACCCCATGGACTGCAGCCTACCAGGCTCCTCCATCCATGGGATTTTCCAGGCAAGAGTACTGGAGTTGGGTGCCATTGTCTTCTCCCAATATCTTAGCTAGCATGGTGCAATTGATACAAGTAATGAACCAATATTAATACACTATTGTTGACTAAAGTTCACACCAGATTCAAATTTTCTTAGTTTTTACCTAATGACTTTTTCTAGGCTTTATTCATCATATTTCCTTAGGCAACACTTGCTGTGACTATTTCTCAGACTTGCCTTGTTTGGATGTCCTTGACAGTTTTGAGGAGTGTTGGTCAGGTATTTGGTACAATTCCCTCTGTTGTGATTTGTTTGATGTTTTTCTCTTAATTAGACTAGGGCCATGGGTTGTTGAAAGGAAGATTGTAGAGGTAAAATGTCATTTTCATCGCATCATCTGAAAGGGGCATGCTATGCACAAGACTTATATCACGGTTGATGTTGACCTTGATCACCTGGCTGATGCCGTGCTTGTCAGATTTCTCCACTGAGAAGTGACTCTACATTCTCCCCCTTTCCATGCTTCACTCTCTAGAGGGAAGTCACACATACAGCCCACACTTACAGGGTGTAGAGGAAGGCACCACCTCCATCAGGGTGGAGTATCTACGTAAATTATTTGGAATTCTTCTGTGCAGAAGGTTTGTCTGTTCTTCCCTATTTTAAAAATATATCTATGTATCTATTTGGCTGCATCAGGTCTTAGCGGCAGCTCTTGAATCTTTGTTGCGCCATGCAGGATCTTCCACCGTGACACATGAACTCTCCAGTTGCCATCTGCAGGCTCAGCTGCTTCAGGGCATGGGGATCCCAGTCCCCTAGTCAGGGATCTAACCCACATCCCCTGCATTGCAAAGCCAACTCTCAACCACTGGACCTCCTGGGAGGTCCCTGCCCATTTACTTTTATATTCAGTCATGTATTTATATCAGCATGAGCTCATCAATACTTATTTTATACTTGGTTTATAATCCAACACTGCTTTAGTTTCTTGCTCAGATTGTTTCTTTCCATTAACTCCCATGCTCCTTTGATATACTAAACAATGCTCTCCTGCACCCTGGCTCCCTTTCCATCTCTGTATATTGACAAGAATAGATGGGACACTTGACACTGAGACTGAGCCACAGGGATTGAAACCCTGGCTCTTTCAGCTATGTGTTCTCTGCAAGTAGCCTTGTCTCTGAGGCCTCAGTTCTTCACCTATAAAATGGACATCCTGACACTCCCCCCAGAGAGCTGCTGTGATGTTCATGGACGCACTTAGCACAGCTCCCTCCTCGCCGGAAGTTTTCCATAAATGGGCTGCATTATCACTGAGAGCTTTACTCTCTGAAACCGGCCCTGAGTTCCAAGAAAACCAGAGAAAAAAACTCTTTCACTAAGTCTTAGAGGGCAGCTTGGGCAATCTCTGCATCCATTATGCCAGAAAAGATTCCCAGGTGAAAATGACCTTCACAACATCTATATCTCAATAGAGGTTCTTTCCAAATATTCACATCATAAATGAACTGCCTAGAGAACAGCTCATTGAAGCCACTTAACTCTGCAGATTTTTCTGCTACCAGGCCAGGGTGGTAGTGGCCTACAGACTGGGCAGATGTCTGTGCATGACGATTCTGGACCAAGAAACTGGTCGAACAGCACACCCCTCACAAACAAAAGGGTGTTCCTTGGCCTCCACCAGCCTCCACTGCTTTCTTGTAGCTCCCTGGAAATACAGGCTCTGAGAATAGTGACTTCCTGTCCATGGAAGGACTCTGGGTCAAGGTCAGGTGTCATCTTCAGTCCCCTATACCTACCTAGACCTTCTGAAGATGGTGCCAACACTGCCTTCCCAAATTGACTCCACACACTGGGTGCCACCTTCCAACCCAAATTGTTCTTGAAATATAGAGTTTCAGTAGCCATGGGCCAACCTCATCTCAAGACTGTAGATAGTTAAGACCCCTCTGTGATCTTCATAGAAAGCATTCCCATTATTTATTGTTGTGTAAAAAAAAAAAAAAAAAAAAAAAACTTTGTGACATGAAACATTTATTATTATTACTACTATTATTATTGTTGCTTCTCCTACTACTGTTATCTCTTATGGCTTGGGAGGATGGGAGGCTCAGCTCAGTGGGTCTGTCCCACAGTTATAGTAAGAGCAGGGCTGGAGCTGGAGAGGAAAGCCTTCCTCACTCGGATGTCTGCCAACTGATGGCAGGGCTATTGGCCAAAACACCTACATGTAGCCTCTTCACCTGGCCTGGGCTTCCCCACAACTAATGCCCTAAAAGAGGAAGAACCAATCTGAACCTGTATCAACCTTTAGGACCCAGTCTTAGAAGCTCAGAGAACCACTCACCCACACTCTGCTTGCTGAAACAGTTGCAAACCCCAGCCAGGTTCAGGGAAGGAGAACAAAGATTCTGCCTCTTAATGATAGGCCGTGCGGTCACACTGCAAACAGAACACGTGGATGGGAGAGACCATCACAAGCATCTTTTGAAATACACCCTGCCACAACTATAAACATTCTGCTGTAATAATTCACAGCCTTCAGTGTGCAAAATGCCCTTATGCTCTCCCCCAGGGACCCCGGATCTCACTCCATTATGGCAGCAGCTTAACTTCCAGGAACTTTTCATCTAAATCAGGCCCAAACACCAGTGAGGTCCCATGGTGTGGGTCCTCTTCTATGGGGTCTCCACTAAAGACCCAGAACCAGAGTGACATTATCTGCCTCTTACACACCCAACATATAATGATGGGACAAGCCCAAGATAACTGCTATACACATTACTGTTCAAAAAAAGGGGAAACAGGAAACAGGCCAAAGTAACTGGATCAGTACAATTTCTCAGCTACATGCACAAATGATCTGAAATGCAAAAATGTGTGTTTATTCCTACAAATTGTCTTTCTCATTCTAACCTCAAATTATTAGCCCTTGGCCCTGGGAAGTGCTAAACGGAAGAGAGATGAGCCTCTGGAGAGGGTGAAGGAAGAAGTGGAGTATCGTCTTGGCTCCTGTTGGGGATACTCAGCTCCCCACGGTCATGGAGCTCTATCAGCTGGCCCGTCCTCATGACCACGCCCTCCTGGCCCAACCCTCTGGCAAATGACCACACAGCACTAGTCTCATGTCTTCTCAAAATAAACTGGGATATAGAAGTCGCTTTGATCCAGTGTTGGTGCCAAGTGGGGAACACATGAGTCTAAGGCTGTCAGCAGTCATCTGCTGCATCCCAGGGGGAAGCCATCTGTAGAACAAAGCCAGTGGCAGCAGGGCACAGAGCCAAGGACTTGAGTGAACAGAGCCCCAGTGATGCCATGTGAGCCAGACCTCTACCCCAGGGCCTTCAACCAATAATAAACTCCTTGCTTTGCTTAAGATATTTGGGGTTAGATTTTTATCACTTGCGTCTTAAAGCATCCTAATTCACATCCATTTCCTCCCCAAGTTCTCTATTTTCAGCTAAGGCCTGACCTCCCATGGGCCCTCTTCATCCTTCTGTAAGAAGGAGGACCCCGTGAAGTGTATACTCCATTCTCTAGTCGTGGGGCATTCTCTGGCCTTTCTCCTCCAGTTTTTTCAAGCTCTGGAAATAACTGGAAGGTAACCATAGCTCACACAGGACACCTATCTCCACTCAAACTCAAGCCTGCCCTGCCACCAACATGGACTGTTGATAGTGAACAATCCCCCAAGTGTACACACACTGCAGAGGAAAGTACTAAGATGGTCTCACAAGAGAGTTGCATATTGGGTGTAGACACCCCTCCAACTCTCACCCCCCACCCCCGCCCAGACTCTGCCCCCGCCAGGACCAGCCACTGTCCCAGGGCTCTGCCTGTCAGCTCCTCTTCTATATGACTTGGAAGCTGCTAGTGTCCACACATGAGCAGGAAATGGCTCTTTAATCACTGCAAAGTCCCTCTTGATTGCAAAGATTAGGTCAACCTTTGGCCTCGGCCTCTGGGTTGCTATGCGTAGGGCCAAATGAATTTTGTTTGGTGACAAATTTAGAAGTCAGTGACAGGGAGTCTAGAGGGCTCTTTGCCTGTGGGTCATGGCCCCACAGGGGCACCAAGAGCCCATGCGTGGACATCAGTGGTACTGGGTCCCTTGGTTCCAGCAGTAGGCCTGGACTTCCTCCAGGCTCGGCCAACCACCTGAGCTTGGTTTGGTTTTGAGTGAAGAAACAGTGTGAAGGTTTAGAGGAGGAAGACGCCTTTGGGTGAGTCATCTGGCTACAAAAACGCACCTGGCTCTAGAATTTTCCACAATTCCAAAGTCGTTGAGCCTGGAGGCCCCACTGCCCGAGTTTTAGAGACAATAGAAAATGTTTCAGCTGCTGAGGCCCTCCGTACCCAGTGCCCCTGCATGGACACCCTATACTTTAGACTCCAGAGAAAAAGGGCCTAAAAATGGATCCTTCTGTTACAATTTTGCAACTAGATTTAATGTGGAACAGAGAAGAAGAGTTGGGTGACATAATTGATGTACAAATCCTAATGTTAGCATATTGGAATAAACCTGTGCCAAGGTGTAAAGTTATGAACCAAAAGGGAAAACTAAGAACCTGTCCAGCTTAATAGTAATGAAAAGGATGAAATATTTAACTAAGGCTGTGATCAAGACCGTGCGATGTCACAGACAGGCATGCCAAGCACATGAGCACTTTGTCTTGATCACAGGCACAGCCCCTCTTGATCACAGGTGCACCCCCTTCTAATTATATGATACCCTTTTCAAAATAACTGGGATTATGTATGAGAGCAATTAGCAATGCTGAACAGCAGCTTGTTCAGATTCCAAGACTTCCAGGCCTGTGTAGAACCGAGGGCCTTGGATAATGGAGGTCTGGGAAAGAATGACAGGGCCTGGGGGACAAGGAAGGTCACCTGTGTCAGATGCAGCAGAAAAGTTTGACTCATAAGCCATTTGGGAACCTGCCCTCTGATGCCCACCAAACTCCGTGGCTCTCCCATTCTGCACTTTGACCCCAGAGAAGGTTACACATAAGGTATGACCCAGGGAAGGGGCAAGATATTTCTTTCTGATCCTGAATATATGTCATTCATTTGCATGGACATTTTCATGGACATGCCAGTGGGCTACAGGTTACAGCAAGGTTGGGATTCACTATGGCCATACCACCTCCCAGCATGTAGCTGTAACTCCGTCCCCTCCCTTCCACCCAAGAAAGCTACTGTCCATGTCAGCCGATTAGCTACTGCCGTTAATAAGCTACCTATGGCTCAGCTCACAATAGTTTTGGATGCCCAAGATAGCAGACCTCACCATTTGAGTGGCCAATTCAACCAACCAATGGCATCAGCCTATGTCACATATCCACTCCTGAAAGACCTCTCCTCCAGTGCTCTCTTCCTTGGTGGTGCACCCTCGGCCTTTGAGCGTGAACCTGAAAAACACTGGATCCTCATTTATTGGAAAGCCTGTTCCCAGCCAACACCCAACTGATTCTCTGATGCACCATGACGTGGGGTTAACAACTACCCCAATTCTCTCCAGACACATTCATTTATTTGATGAGCCTACTATGTACCAGACACTCTTCTAGTAGTGACTGGAACAAAGATCCTCGTCCTCAGGGAGCTTACATTCCAGTAGAGAATGTAAACCTAATAAATAAAATAGACACTAAAAATAAACCTAATAAATATGCACAATAGAACAGTACGTTACAAGTTATTAAGTGTTGGGGGAAAAAAGACAAAAGGGGCAGGTAAGAGGGTTTTGTTTGCAGAATTGAACATGGTGGTCAGGTTTTGCTTTGTTTGTTTGAGCACATACTTGAAGAAAGTGAAGAGATTTAGCCAAGGGGACAGAGAGGGAACAGTGTTCTAGGCAAAAAGCAGAGCCAGAAGGAAGCCCTGAGGAAGAACATACATGGTACCTGTAAGGAGCTGCAGGGGCCACTGTGACTGGGACAGAAGAGCCAGAGGAAGGTCAGTGGAGAGGAGACTGGAGGGGAACAAATTGTTCCAACCAGAGGGGACATGTCCCACCGGAGGCCTGAGATGCAGGACCTTGCATAAGTCAGGCAGAGCCCCAAGAGCTTCTGCAGATTCAAGGCCTGCTCCAGGTAGACCTCCTCCTGCCTTCGGTTTCCACCTGCCTCGGTCCGCAAATCCAGGACCCAGCCACCACACCACACAACAGGCTTCTCTCTCTACCCCCAACCCCCACAGAAGCCATCCCACCCTCACTCCTCAGCCCCTGGCCCCTGCGACAAGCAGGAAGGCTGAAGGCCGTGAAGAACCAAATGACAAAACTCACCCTGTCAAAGTCCTTCCCTTCAACCCGGTCCCAGAAACCTCAGAGGACAGCTCCAAGCTCCTGGGATCTCCCAATCAAAAGCTGGAGCCCACAGAGCAGGGGCCAGCCAGGCCCGGGAGGTGGAGTTCTCACTTCCCAAGCCGCCAGGACCCAGCGGCCATCTGGCCAGGCTCCACACGGCCAATCAGACAGAAGGCAGGTCGACACCGGGACCGCCAAGGGCACTGGGGCTGCAGGAGGCGTCTGAGGCAATGCTCCCCAAGTGCTCAGGCGTAATTGAATCAGCCTTCTCCAAGACGGAAAGAGTGCATTACCAAGCCCCTGATGTGCCAAGAGCTCCTTGGACCCATCTCCTTCCCAAGCCTCACCCTCTGTGTGCTCAGCCCCGTTACAGCTAAATGGCTCTATTTATTGCCATCCAAGTTTTTTGCTTGGCAGGGCCCCATGGTGGCTGACCTAAACCAACAGTGACAAGTGGCTACACGCAGCCTGCAGGCGCCCAGCTAGCTGCCATGTTTTAGCATCCTCACTTTCTCCTCTTTCTCACACACAAACATCTTCCATGCCCTGGGCAAATCAGAGCGCCGAAATCACTCTCAGAGCAAGAGGACTAGTGGAAGAGGCTTCGATGAGTCACTGGGACGATGGCAGAGTCACTGGGTCTCCCTGCACCTCAGCTCCCCTTCTTATAAAATGATAGGATCCAAAAGTCACCATTGGAAGGGCTGCTACAGCTCTGAGTTACAGAGACAATTCAGTGCTTTGAGAACAAGAGGAGACTGAACCACAGGGAAGATTTGGAGGCCTGAATCTGAATTGCTTCTCAGAGATTGCTGCAAGCAATAAGAGGGGTTGAGAAAAGGAAACCCTCCCTAGAATTACCCTTTGGCTCAGACTCCCAGTGTATGCAGAGTATGGGACTGAAATGAAGTTCTGATGTTGGGTTTGGAAATAGAATGGCACCTTCACTCACTGGGGTCAACTTCAGCCAAGCTGCTGCTGCTGCTGCTAAGTCGCTTCAGTCATGTCCGACTCTGTGTGACCCCATAGACGGCAGCCCACCAGCCTCCTCCATCCCTGGGAGCCAAGCTAGGGACTTGGAACTCTGATCATTAGGAGCACAGCTGTGGGTAGAGAGAGTGAAACCAAGGAGTCTCCTCTCAGTGGCAGAAGGCTGATGGGAAGGGTTGCTGAAGTAGAGAGACTGGTTTGGGCCTCCAACATCTCTGAAGTAGGAAAAGAGGGAGGAGGGACTGACTTTGGGTGAGAAGGATGAAGATTTTTATTTTGTACATGTCTAGTTTAGATCGGAAATCAGGAAAGAGGTCATGGTGGAGATACACATATGGGAGATATTTGCAAAGAAAGATAGAGGAGGGAATAGAATAAATAAAGGAGAAAAAAAATTTAGAGGGCATATGGGAATATACTGGTTGTTGAATTTAAGAGTTGAAAGATGAGAGAAGATTGAGTAGGCAAGAAAGTAGGTGAAGAAGAGGCATCCAGAGTGGTAGGAAGAGCCAGAGTGATACTGACTAGGGCAGTCATGGGCACTGGTCATCAGACTCCCTTCCAGGAGTCCCAGGGGACGGGGGTTCCTGACTCCTCTTTGTAGTTAGCGGGTATGTAGGACTGTATTTAGCCAATGAGCAGTAAGTGAAAGCAACCTGTCATGTTGAGCTGGACATTTATAGCTGGTGTGAGACACCTGAGGGTTCCCTTTCCTCTGCTGGAGTGACCACATTTCCAGTAGAGGCTGGGCCTTGGATGACAGGACATGCAGCAGAACCAGAGGTCATCAGGGGTGAGAAACCAGCCTCTTTGATTGGGATTATGGGAAACCACAGCATGGCCTGGCCTTTTCTGATAGACACACCCGTGGAGGAATTTCTAGAAGGAAGATGATGGCCAGCATTGCTGAATGGAACAAGAGTGAGGAGACCAGGAAAAGTTGTTGAGTTTGGCAAACAAGTGGATGTCAGCGACCCTCACGCTTGGGTTGTGGGCTCAAGAACCAGACTACAAGGCGTTAAGGAATGAAGTCTGGAAGGCAGAGGATGGAGACTTAAATATATGGGGGACTGTCTGAAAATAAATGGGGTAGCATTAGGGCCAGCTGGGTAGAGGAAAGGCTTAAGTTTTTGTTCCTAAGAGAAGCCAGTGAAGAAGCAAAAGAATAATATGAATGATGGTCTGATTTGCCCAAGCTCATTACTTCTCTGTCTGGTCAGGAAGCAGAAGAAGCAAGAAACTAGACCCCCTGCCTCTGCAATGGTTTCCTTTCCTGGCTACACATTCACTCCAGGAGCCGACCGAGGGTCCAAGGGACTGAGCTGAAATTGGCAGGGATGGGGGAGCACAGAACAAGAGAGGAAGCTCTTAAAAAATCCTGGTAGTAGAAGGATGGAGGCGAGACGGAGGAAATCGATGGAAAGATGATCATCTTGAGAAAACTGGGAAGTTGCAGAGCCCCTAAGGATTAACCTCCAGGACATAAGTTCCTACGTCTATAAAATGGGGCTAACCCTTGTGGCACAGGGTCACTGGGAACATAAGAGAGGATGATGCAGGCATACCAATCACCTCACAAACTGCAGGGCTCCATACACATAGGATGGAATTGAGAAATGGAATACTTCTTGCCACACCAAGAAATGAAGAATGTCAGGGTCATCAGCAATTGCAGCCACCATGGAAGGTGAGCTGGTAAGCCCTGAGGAAACTCAGGAAGGAAAGAATACTTGCCCCCTAGCAGCCATCAGACTACAGCCACTCCCTATAGTGAGCGGGGAGGAAGTTCAGGATGTGAAAAGCACTGGATTCTGGCCCCAGATAGCTGAGGTGCATATCAAAGGCATGATTTCAGTAAGCCCAGACTCTCCAATCTTCCCATACTCAGAAAAAGCACTAAATTCCTTTACTTGGGATATCTGGCTTTCTTTAGTTAACAATAATCTTTTGATGTTCAGACTACCTGCCCTTTGTTGCAAAACTGCTATAACACCAGGCTCCTCCCCGCCCCCACTTCCTCACAGCTATTCTCTCCCGTTACTTGAGATGCTGCCTCCTGGGCTTAACTCCTAAAAATTTCCACTGAATAAAATATAACTCTCAACTTTTAGACTGCTTGTATTTTTTGAGTCAAAACAGTCATGGCTGGAAGCCACTGTTTGAGATATCTTTACCCAGAGAATCATCACCTCTGGTTGCTGCCAATGAGACTGAACTCCCAAATCAGCCACCACGGCTTGCCAAAGAGACAACCTCAGGTCTACACCAGCTGTACACAGAGTTCTTGCACACTCCAGGGTGGGCAGAGGTGGGAGACCCCAGCTTCATCTGCAGCCTCACTTCATGATCCTGGGCTAAGTCAGCTCACCTTTGTAGACCTCAGTTCCTGGTACATCAGATGGGGAAAAGGGGACCAGTCAACTTCTGAGAGGCTTCCCAGCCCTAACATTGTAAGATACAGTGAATCAATTAGCCTTCTGTTTGTACTTCTTAGATAAATAAAGCATAAAACTATTTGTAATCAATTAAACCTAAAACAGTTACTGTATTATCAAGTAGATGAATAGACACAAAAAAATAACAAAAGAACTAATAACTGTCAAGTGATATTTTAGATCTTTAATCCCTTTCACTCGGTTCTCAGCCCGATGACACACTTACTTTGGCCACATTAAAACCCCTTTACTGCCAACGAAGGCTCCAGCTGGGCCAGCCAGCCAGCGACATGCCCTCTCACTGGCCAGCTCAGAGCCCCCCTGCCCCGTGTCTGCCTCTAACAAATGGGCTCCAGCTGTCAGATGCCTGCAACAGGCGGTGCACACGTGTCCAAGCCCGCCTGTGATTGCAACCCACTCCAAGATGGAGAGAGTGTGTCACTGGTGAAAAACACATAAAATTAGCACTTGGGTCTGTGTTCACCCTGAACTTCATCACTGTTACCAAAGACACATGCTGAAATGCAGGAAGAGGAATCCTAAACTCTGGCCTGCTTCAGCTCTTAGTCCAGTCCCTGTCAATCACACAGCATAAAGTCAATCCTGAGATACCCTGGGGAGGCTGATATCCAGGAAAACTTCACCTAACCTCTCCCATCAGTGTGTGAGCCAATCAACCTCTCTCTCTCACACGTATACACACACTCATACCTACTTCAGTAATGGCTACCAGGAGGTGTTGGCCATGGTTCCTAGAGCTGACCCACTGCCTGGGTTTGATTTTTCCTCCTCTCTCAGTGGCCTGAATGGAGTCAGACAAGCTTGAAGACGTGGTCATAAATTAGCCGATGCCTGTGATAATGGAATCAGTTTCTACTGAAGGTAGCACCCAGGCCCCACTGCCTATTAAGGGCCAGCTTGGCTTCCGTGGCCTTGTGCAGGCAAGAAGAGTCTATCCTCAGGCAGCCATGCACTAGGGCTCAAGAGTCCTGATTCTCATCCTAGTTCCTTCACATCTGCACAACCTAAATGGAGAAGGAAAGGTTTAGCTCTCTGAACATCACTTTTCTCCTCTCTAACACGAAATGTCTGCCCTGGACCTTCTCTACAGTTCTGGGTCCCATACAGACACTTTACTGTATAAACTTACTTCAGGGGCCAGATCTCACAGACAGAGGGTAGAGAGAAGACCATAAAAGCAGGGGAACTCGCTTCAGAGGTGCGGTGGAAGCTTCTGGCCTTCACTGATGCCCTGGTTCCCCACCAGAGTTCTAGAAATTCTGCTGGAAGAGATTCGAGTCCTGGGGTGGGGTATTTATTCAGACTCCACCCTTAAGGTACCACCACTAGAAAATGAAACACTGGGGCAACCTTTATTCATTCATTTCTTTGTCTCTTCCTGCAGGAAGCTACACTCCTTTAGCTACAATTCACGGCCTTCAGAACAATCTGGCCTCATTTTGCTTTTTCAGCCTTGTGCTCCAACCTGTTCTACACGCATCTTCAGCCCAGACTCAGGGGCAGACTCACTCTTCCCTGAACTTCCCTTCCATCATCCCTCCTTCTCTTCTCACAGGGAGAGCATCATATGCCCTTCACAGATCAACCTACCTCTTCTATGGAGAAGGTCTTTAAGGGCTCCCGTAGGGCACTCCCTCCCTTTGGTGTGGGGGCTCGGAGTACCGCTGGCAAGTGACTTGACCACAAGAGTGTTAAGATTTCCATGAGGAAATGCCTTTATTAAGACAGAATCTTCTGGTTGGAGTCCACCTAGAACTAGAAACTTAAATTTTAGGCACGGTGTCTGAGAAATCACCAGCCCTTTAAGACGAGAAGGCAGATGACAGAGATCAGAAATTATGGACTTGGAGGATGTGCTGTGAGAGCCATGGCTACTGGAATCCTCTGTGCCATTTTCCCCTATTCTTTTCCATCAGCAGTCAGTCACTCTCTTCTGAAATTTCTAGTCTGCTTTGGCTGCTCCAAGGAAAATCAGGGTAAACTGACTTTTAGGGTAAAACCCAGGACTAGGACGTTCAGTAAGAACAGCAATATTTTACCATGAATATCTTGATGAAATAGACAATTTGTACGAATCTAAAAGTTACCAAGATTGACTCAAGAAGAATATTCTCTGAATACACCATCAACCATGAGAGAAGTTGAAAAATATTGTGGAAGAATTATCTCTATAGAAAAGAACTATTTATAAAGAATTTTCTTTATGCAGGCTCAGTTTTATGGATGAAGCCTTCCAGATTGTTCTAAAGCAGAGGAAAAAAATGGAAAACTTCCTAATTCCTTTTACAAGGTTAACATAATTTTATGATAAACCTAGGAAAGATAATATAAAAATATATGTATAATGTTATATATGTGGTACTGTATGTGTGTGGACACACATACACATATATACACATACATACAAACACAGACAAATGCTCCTTATGAGTATAGATTCAAAGCTCCTAAATAAAAAACCAATAAATCAAATCCAGGAGCTATTAAAAGAATAATTCACCATAACTAATGTTATGTTTGTCCCTGGAATGTAATGATGATTTAACATTTAACATTAATTAACATTAACAATAATTAACATTCAGAAGCATATTCTACTCTACATCAATATGTCACAGAAAAAGCAATGAGAGATACTAGTGAAAGTGAAAATCCCTCAGTCGTGTCTGACTCTTTGCAACCCCATGGCCTCTAGCCTGCCAGGCTCCTCTGTCCATGGAATTCTCCAGGCAAGAATACTGGGGTGGGTAGCCATTCCCTTCTCCAGATCTTCCCAACCCAGGGATCAAGCCCAGGTCTCTCATTGCAGGTGGATTCTTTACCATCTGAGCCACCAGGAAAGCCCAACAGGAGGTACAATTCCATTAAAAATAGAATAAAGGCAAGGATAACTTCTATCACTATCATGACTGTTTCTAGCTAGTAGCATAAAGCAGAAACTTGATATTTTTAAAAATTCAGGAAATCAAACTATCATTATTTGCAGAAGATACTATATTCTACAAAAACTATCAATCAATCAATCCAGGAGAAAAACCTACCAAAACTAATAACAGTTTTGTTTTGTAGTTGCTAAGTCATGTCCAACTTTTTCCCATCACATGGACTGCAGAATGCCAGGCTTCCCTCTCCTTCACTATCTCCTGGAGATTGTTCAAACTCATGTGCATTGAGTCAATGATACCATCCAACCATCTCATCCTCTGTTGCCCCCTTTTCCTCCTACCCTTAATTTTTCCCAGCATCAGGGTCTTTTCCAGTGAGTCACCTCTTTGCATCTGGTGACCAAAGTATTAGAGCTTCAGATTCAGCATCAGTCCTTCCAATGAATATTCAGGGTTGATTTCCTTTTGGATTAACTGGTTTGATATAAGGTGAATAATGACAAGTTAAAAATGCACAAATCTATAGGTCACCTATATCCCAAAAAAGCTAGCTAAAAGTTAATTTAAAAATACAATGGGGGCAGGAAGAATTTTATTTAAGTGAGCAGAGAAATAATAATAAACCTAAAAATAATCTTAATGAGAAAACATACAAGGTCTAGCAAAAATATTTTTTAAAACTTTACTGTGAAACACATAAGGAGATTTGAAAAAAGAAGCATGTTTCCAGGGGAAAAACAGATTTTTTTAAAAATTATTTCCCCACCATTTTTCAAGAAGAGTTACACACGACAGCAGGGGAACAGCGAGGCTTGCAGGCCATGTTCTCATGGGGGCTGTCTCCTCCACTAGCTGTGGGAGAAGGCACAGACCATGCCCCACTAGCTACATCCACATGTAAGGATTTGATGTCCCAGAGAGAGGAAAATTCATAAGCTGTAGAAACATGATAGAACATGAAACACAATGATAACACTTGAAATGAGCCTGGGAAACTGTGAACCATAAGTTGTTCTGTGACTGTTCGAAAATCACTAGGAAATGAAACAAGACTGTGAATGCCTTTTTATGGAGAAAGCAGCCAATATGGTGTCCAAGTTATCTTTGTCACAATGGTCCCCAATCACATAAAGCCTGTACCATTGGCTGTGGCGTAAAGCCCCAGGGATAAAAATAGTATGGGGCTGCCATAAGAGTTGTCAGAGGGACTTCCCTGGTGGTCCAGTGCGTAAAGAATCCATGCTTCCATCCAGCGGTCTCGGGTTTGATTCTTGGTTTGGGAAGTTAGATATCACATGCCAGGTGATGGGAACAAAAAAAAAAGCAAAAAAGAGTTGTTAGATGAATCACTCAGACAGGATGTAATGCCCCAAACACAAGATTATATGAATGTATTACTTGATAAAAGTGGCATCATGCATCCATCAGTGAGAAGAGGAAGAATTAATTAACTAGTAGTAATGGCTTCAGCAATACGTGAACCATGAACTTCCAGATGTTCAAGCTGGTTTTAGAAAAGGCAGAGGAACCAGAGATCAAATTGCCAACATCCGCTGGATCATCGAAAAAGCAAGAGAGTTCCAGAAAAACATCTATTTCTGCTTTATTGACTATGCCAAAGCCTTTGACTATGTGGATCACAATAAACTGTGGAAAATTCTGAAAGAGATGGGGATACCAGACCACCTGACCTGCCTCTTGAGAAACCTATATGCAGGTCAGGAAGCAACAGTTAGAACTGGACATGGAACAACAGACTGGTTCCAAATAGGAAAAGGAGTATATCAAGGCTGTATATTGTCACCCTGCTTATTTAACTTATATGCAGAGTACATCATGAGAAACGCTGGGCTGGAAGAAGCACAAGCTGGAATCAAGATTGCCAGGAGAAATATCAGTCACCTCAGATATGCAGATGACACCACCCTTATGGCAGAAAGTGAAGAGGAACTAAAAAGCCTCTTGATGAAAGTGAAAGAGGAGAGTGGAAAATTTGGCTTAAAGCTCAACATTCAGAAAACTAAGATCATGGGAAATAGATGGGGAAACAGTTGAAACAGTGGCCGACTTTATTTTTTTGGGCTCCAAAATCACTGCAGATGGTGATTGCAGCCATGAAATTAAAAGACGCTTACTCCTTGGAAGGAAAGTTATGACCAACCTAGATAGCATATTCAAAAGAAGAGACATTACTTTGCCAACAAAGGTCCATCTAGTCAAGGCTATGGTTTTTCCTGTGGTCATGTATGGATGTGAGAGTTGGACTGTGAAGAAAGCTGAGCCCTGAAGAACTGATGCTTTTGAACTGTGGTGTTGGAGAAGACTCTTGAGAGTCCCTTGGACTGCAAAGAGATCCAACCAGTCCATTCTAAAGGAGATCAGTCCTTGGTGTTCATTGGAAGGACTGATGTTAAAATGAAACTTCAATACTTTGGCCACCTGATGCGAAGAGTTAACTCATTGGAAAAGACCCTGATACTGGGAGGGATTGGGGGCAGGAGGAGAAGGGGATGACAGAGGATGAGATGGCTGCATGGCATCACCGCCTCAATGGACATGAGTTTGAGTGAACTCTGGGAGTTGGTGATGGACAGGGAGGCCTGGCGTGCTGCAATTCATGGGGTCACAAAGAGTCGTACTCGACTGAGCGACTGAACTGAACTGAACTGAATGGCAGCTGGCTAACTTTTGGAGTGGGGGAATAAATTCTCAATTCATTCTTAAGTGAAAATAATTTCAGATGAATAAAGAGTTTAACTGAAATTAAATTAATGAAAAAACTAACTAGAAGACATAGAATAGTAGAAAGCATTGAAATTACATGAGAGTAGGGATGCTTGTTTTGTTTACTGCTGTCTCTACAGCATCTGAAATAGTAGTGCATGCTACATAGTAAGTGCTCTATAAATTTATTGGAGGGCTGAACGAATGAATGACTCTTTTTTCCTTTATACATTTTCTGGTTATATACTTTGTCACCTTTTCTGCTGGGGTGTTTTTCTTAATTACTGTAATTTGTTTATTAACTCGCTATGTCTCCCTACATATTAAAGATAATAACTCTCTGGACATTATTTATTGCAAATATTTTCCCAAATTTGTCTTTTACCATGAGTTGTATACATTTCCATCCCCCAGAAATTATTTATAGAAAGTCTGTCAATTCAGTCCACTTTATTTTTTTAATTCTTTTGACTATTATCATCTTTAGAAAGTCCCTCCCCATCCCAAATTGCTGAGGAGGCTGAGACCACTCCCAGTGGTCTGGTCCAAATTACTTCAACTGTGGGGCTATTCCATCCTCTCCTGGGGCATCTGATCCAGAGGGTTTCCAGTCCCAACCAGACTCATCCAACCCCCAAAGCTCCCTTTCCAGCTCACTCTTTTGCATAACCACAGAGTGAGGTCATGTGTTTAGGACACCATTGTTCTGTCACCATGGAAATGATGAGACGTCAAAGCACTGGCAAGAAGCCTCCCACACGGGATGAAGTCAAGGAAGAAGATGGAGAGAAGAGGAAGGACCAGCCCATTAACCAGAGAACCCCAAACATCCCAAGTAGCTCATGAGGTCATCCTCACGCACACAGTTGTCACGCACACACGCCCAGGTGTCAGATCTGTTTGGAAAGCACAGAACCGGGCATGTAGCGACAACTCCTAGGCAGCACCTAACCTTAGCAGAGAAGGTTCCCATCCCTTTTAACCACAGGGGCTTCCAGCCTGACTGAGCTGGCTGATGGTTTCCTCTGAAACCCTCAATTTAGCTCTCCTGTTTTTCTCAGAATATAACTCCCTGTTCCCAATTACTTTGCTACATCATCCCCCTGCCCCCTGCAGATTCAACTCCTCAGCCACTCTCCCTTCTGCTTCCAGGACAACCATGCTAAGGCAAGAATCTAATCGCCTTACTCATCTTCTAAAATTAATTCGGTGATTAACCACTGTCCTAAGGGAAAAAGATCTAAATTCCTTAGGAGGCTATTCAGACCCTTTATAATCTGGCTTCTGCTCCTATCTCCAGCCAACCTCTTACCACACCCTTCTTCGTACTCTGTTCCAATCGTATTCTGCCTGGCATTTGAAAATGCTGCTTTTTCCATCTAAATAACTGCCTTCATTGATACCTACAGAGTGGGCAGAAACCTTTGAAGGTGGCATATATATCCTCATATACAAGCTTCCCAGATGGCTCAGTGGTAAAGAATCTGCCTTCCAATGCAGCAGATGCAGGTTCAGTCCCTGAGTCAGGAAAATCCCCTGGAGTAGGAAACGGCAACCCATCCCAGTATTCTTGCCTAGAAAATTCCATGGACAGAGGAGCCTGGCAGGCTACCATCCGTGCAATTACACACAGTTGGACAATGAGCACACACACACATATCCTCATGTTTGAGATAATGAAATTAGTGTCCAGAATGGTTAAATAATTAATACCAGGGTAATACAACTTATAAGTAGCAGAGCTGGGATTCAAACTCTGATCTTTACAACTTTAAAAGTCTTGGTCTTTCCACTATCTGGTGTGATTGCCCTTCTCGTTTCAAGCCAGAACTATTTCTATTTTTAGGGCTGAAATCCCATGTTCTGGGAAATCCCTCATTCCCCAGCAAACTGGGATAACTGACTACCCTGATACTTCTTCTGCCTCCTCCAGGAAGCCTTCCAAGACCACCCCATGCCCCAAGAAGTATATTTTCTATCTCCTGTCACATTTCTGGACCTGAAAAATCACCTATGTCAAAGTGACTTGTCTTTTCATTAGTCTGTCTTGCTAGAGGACAAATTTCTGATTATTGAACCATGTTTGGCCCCAGGGCATAACAAGGAGTAGGGGCTCAGTTCAATTTCTGTTTGGGTGATAAATGGGCAAATCTGACCAGAGTTGCTCTGCCGGTAACCAGGAGACCAAGATCTCGTGAGAAAAGTGTTTTCCACAGATAATTCTGCAGTTAACTCCAGAGTGGGTCCTGTCTGGAGTCTCCTAGTCAGCAAGCATAACCAAAGGGTTTGCTGTGCTCAACTCTATCGTGGGCCATTATCGGGTCTGTAGGTACAAACCTGACCCAAATCCGTCTGCTGCTGGCTTTGGAACCCATTGGCATGTCTAACGCCCTCCTTACAAATCTCTGGGAACATTGGGTTGTGGGACGCATTTATACAACTGTCCTGGGAGAGAAGGAGCAAGAGAAGGAAATATGCAGAATTTACAACTTTCCAAATGATTTCTGCTCTGAAGCCACAGAAATGATGATGCTTGCCCTCAGCAACCCAGTAGGGAACTGCTTCTCTATCCGACACCTACTCAAAACCTCCTCCACTCCCACGTGCCCTCTGGGAAGACCCGTTGCCCTTAGAGAAGTAGAATGAAGGAGGCCTTGCTCCAGCCCGGATGATCCAGCCCCGGTGAGCGGGCAGACAAGAAGCAAGAAGTGACGGAAGAAGAGATGTCCTGTTGTTCTCTGTAAGAAAGAGCTCGGATGCAGGCTGGTTCTGATTTATCCACACACGTCCCACTGCTCTGACATGCACCTTCTGTAATCAAAACCACCTGACACGTGTCAAAACACCCGCATCACTGCCCGCCGACAGCATATAACATCTCTCTCTGTGCAGAAGGGACCGCTATTCAATCCAGTCGCCGCCGTCTCCTTCCTACCTTTATCCCATGGTGAAAGCTCTCCTCCCACAGCGACATTCTGGAAGGGGTTGAGGAAGTAAGAGTGAATAATAGTCATTTGAGCACTTGGGACAAACACAGAAAAGTTCAGGGATGAGAAGAGATGATGGAAGTGGGAAAAACTGGTGCCCAGAAAACTCAGGAGTGAGGCCCACAGCTTAATGGGCCAACCCTATCATTTGCATCGACAGTCATCAAAAGGAGAATACGTTTATTACTCTTTAACATGACCTGCGTGCGTGTAAGAGTCACAAGTGTTCATTCGCTCCCACTGAACTCAGGACTCAACATCTGGAGTTGGAAAGGTCGTGATGATGAGTTCCACCGTGTAGTTGGCAAATCTGAGAAGGCTGAACAGTGTTCCCGGTCCTCAGCTGCTGAGAACTGGAGCTCACATGTAAACCCAGGGGTGTCTTACTGACAGATGTTATTTATTTAGCTAACATTCTTGTAGCCCTTACTGCAGTCCAGGCATTGTTCTGGCCTCTCATTTAATCTTTCTCGTGGTGCTGGGCTCCAACAGGACCCTCTTTGCTCCAACAGCGTCTCCTTCAGCCGCTTCCCTCTGTCCCCTTCCTGCACTGCCAAACGTCTTGATAGGTACTTGTGACAGGTGAGTGTTGCCTAACTTACCGCACAGCCTCCTTGAGAACCAGGTAGATGCCAAAGAGACTGTGTGTCCTAACTGGGTTTCTCCACCACTTGAGCTAGTCCATGCTCTGAACATCCTGTGTGCCGGGCCTGGAGTCAGGAACCATGGAGCTCAAGTCCAGGCCCACTCCCACCCCTGCGACCTTGGCCAGCTCATGCCACATACCATCTGAATCCCAGCAATCCAGTGAGCCTGTAGGGAAGTTCAGACTGCTGGGAGAGCCTGAGGGGGAAGCCGGTGGGGTGGCAGGGTCAGGGTGGGGAATGGATTCAGAGGTCAAACACAAGACAGGCTCAAAGGATTGTATCCAGTGTCCCGGCTGGCAGAAAACATGGGTACCCACTAGCCAAGGAAGTGGTTTGGGCATTGGCAATGGCACTTCTCGTTCACACCACAAGAGGTAAACATCCATTCAGCAAGATGGACGGCCTCTCACCACATTTGGAAGAGTTTGTTTCCACGAAATCCCACTGGCTTTTAAAACTTAAAAAAAAAAAAAAAAAAAAAACGTTAGGATGCCTCAGGACCTTTGAGAGATTTTAGAGCAAACAGGGCCCCAGACAGGACAACAGTCTCTCTTCTCAAAGGACAGAGCAAGGAAACCCCAGCAGGGAGTCATGCCCACCTGTGGGGACTGTACTCTTATTGCCAGGGCTCCACCAATTCCTGTCCCTCCTCTAAAGGCTTCCTTGGAAAAGCCAACACCAAGCTGGCACCGGGATGGCAAGCCACTGGTTGCTTCCCGGCTGACGCTGCAGGTACAGTTCATCCCTCATTTGGAGGGCAGCCACCCTCCAGTCTGGTCCCAGGATTCGGCTCACCATGGAAGTTGGGCTGAGCAAGCTTCACGGGTCTCCCCAGTTTCCTGGGTTCAAAGAAATCTAATCTCTCTTGCTCCAGGGGAAACCTTTGCTCAAAGAGGAGAGAAGTTCAGTCATGTGTGTGAGAAGCTCACCAGGCTTCATTTCTTCCCCACAGCCCCTCACGGGTCCGCCCTCACCCCAGGGAAACCCAGATGGAGGGGCTGGACCTTTCGAAAGTACTCTCAACTTGTCCAGAGTCAGGAATGTTCTACCATTCTTCTGGCTCTGCCCTAATCCCTTACTGGCTTCTCCAGCTGCTGGACTTGGGGATATGATGATTACCCCTCTCCCAGCAGCCAGGACCTAGGGGATAACCATCCTAATCCCACTTCAAGCACCCCAGCCTTAAAGAGCTCAATGTTTGAAAAATAAAAATCCTGTAGAGAAAGCCCTCATCTGCAAATGTACAGTCAACCGCTTCCACAAGTGGCACTGGCCTGGCTGTGATTACCCACAGGCTTGTTAGGGGCTCCAGAGCCTCCCCTATCTGGGCATCACCAGGAGAAGGGTAGAAGGTGAATTTGGCTGATGTCAGAAAGCTGCTCATTTATCTGGAGCTTCCCTCCTGGGTGACTGGAGATGGGAAACGGGTTTCTGGAAATGGAGGACCACACCCTGTCGGGAAGAAGCAGCAGGAGTACCAAGCGGGGATGCTCTAGGGCGGGGCACCCTCTGACTGCAGCAGGGGGAGGGGAAGGCTGTCGTCTTGCAAACCCGGGGCCTCCAACAGGCTGACTGCCAGGACACTGATGTGAGTTCTGAAGCACGAGAGAGGCCTTGCAAGACTCCACCACGCCCACCTGCCTTGGTGATGGAGAATTCCCCAAGGAGGGCTACGGCTGCATGCCGCCAAGAAAGAGGAGAGCGACCACTTAACACTTATCCTAAAGGAGAGTGAGCAGCTTCTGAAAGCAGATTTCATTCATTTGAAAGCAGTAAACTCCAGAATAGGGCTCCCCAGGTGACACTAGTGGTCAAGAAGCCACCCGCCAATGCAGCAAACCAGGCTACTGTCCCTGGGTCGGGAAGATCCCCTGGAGTAGGACACAACAACCCATTCCAGTATTCTTGCCTGGAGAATCCCATGGACAGAGGAGCCTGGTGAGCTACAGTCCATGGGGTTGCAAAAGAGTCAGACACGACTGAGCGACTGAACACACACATACACACAAACTCCAGGCTAATATCAAAGAGGACCAGAAAGGTACACCAAGATAAAGTTGAGACAACCACTTGATCCATGGGATGCCCAGTGTGACCCAGAAGTATGGGCTGGGATGCCTACAAAGTTGGGGCAGGATGGGTCTCTGTCCCAAGAACAGCCTTTGGCATTTTGCAGGCAAGACATCCAGTGAAGGCCTAGCTCTAACAGAAGAGAGGATGGGAGCATTTTAAGGATTTCTTGAAAACCTTGACTCCTCCTTCCATTGACCCACTATTTACCCATGAAATGCCAACATTAGCAGTAAAATCCTTTAAGAAGAAACAAGACTGGGCCCCCAAATCCCAGCAACACTAGTGTAAGTTGGCACCCATTTGGTATTATTCCCAAACTCCCAGTCCCCCTGAACCTTGGAATTAAGATAAGACCCTGATGAAACTATTATTGTTAAAGAGCCCTCTGCTGCATTTCTCTAGAAAATCATTTCTTCCTAGTGTGCAAGTGATTTAAAATTTTTTTCTTAGAGCTTGAGAGAGGCAATGACTGCAGTGAAAAGCTCAGAGAAGAGAGGAGAGATGGACTTTGACCAGCTCTGCCACAGTGGGGCTGTGAACCTTCTGGTCTCTTCCACTCCACCAAATTTGCTCTTGGCAAGCCACCCAACAGTGACTTCACTGTCTTCATTTTACTTGCTGCTTCTGCAAAATTTGTCACAACTGGCCCTTTACTTCTTTTTTGAAAAAACACTTTTATTAGAGGATAATTTTTTTTGCAATGTTGTGTTGGTTTCTGTGTAAGTCATAATCATATATGTGTGTGTGTGTGTGTGTGTGTGTGTATACACACACACACATATCCCCTCCCTCCTGAATCTCCCTCCCCTTTCCCATCCCACCCCTCCAGGTTGTCACAGACTTTAATTCTTTCTGAAACACCCTGTGATGGGTTGAATTGGGTGCTCCCTCCCAGATCATATTGAAATGCTAGTTTCTAGTTCATCCGAATGTGACTTGTGTGACTTTCTTTGGAAATGGAAACATTATAGGTGGACTAAATTAGGATGAGGTCGTACTGAAATAGGAAGGCCCCTAATTGATATGACTGGTGTCCCTATAAAAAGGGGAAATTCACAGATAGGCATTCAGGCAGAGAGAAGGCCCTGTGAAGATGAAGACAGAGTTCCAGAGTGCTTCTATAAGCCAAGGAATGCCAGAGATTGCCAGCAAACCACCAGAGGACAGGCAAAAAATGTGGAACACACTCTCCACCACTATTCTAGCTGCCAAGTATGAGGGTTAATTTTATGTGTCAGCTTGGCTGGGCCACAGTGCCCAATAATAGGATCAAATATTATTCTGGATGTTTCTGTGAAGTTGTATTTTGGATAAGATTTACATTTAAATCAATGGGCTTTGAGTAAAGCAGATTACCCTTCCTAATGTAGGTGGGCCTCGTCCAATCAGTTGAAGGTCTTGTTGCTGTCATTATTGCTGTTCAGTCCCTAAGTTGTGTCTGACTCTTTGCAACCTCATGGACCATAGCCTGCCAGGCTCCTGTGTCCTCCACTATCTCCCAGAATTTGCTCAAATTCATGTCCATTGAATCAGTGATGCTAATAGAATAAAAATGAATCTACCCCAAGCAAGAGAAAATTCTACCAGCAGACAACCTTCAGGTTTGAACTGCAACATCAACTTGTCCCTGGATCTTCAGCCTGCAGATTTTGAATTTGTCAACATCCATGATCCCATGAGCCATTTCCTCCACATCTTATTGGTTTCATTGCTTAGAACCCAAGTATACAAGCCTAAAGTCCTGAAGTCAGCCTTGACTTCGCTCTCCAAAACCCAAGATCTAATCCAACAAGAAATGGTATCAACTCAGCCTTCCAATTGTGTCCAGACTGATGGCTCTGCATGACCTCCAGTTCTCACCACCCCAGGGTGGGCCACCATTGTCTCCCACCTGGATTGCAACACCAGTTGCCTAAGCTCCCAGTTTCTGCCAAAATGACTTTTTGAAAACCCAAGCCAGATCATGTCACCCTCTGCTCAGAAGCCTCCATTTTATTCATTCAAAGCTGATTCCCTTACATGGCCTTAGAGAATCTGTCCCCAACTCCACCAAGCCCCCACCACCTGTCTGAACTCACTTCCTGCTCCTGCCCTTCTAGCTACATCCACTTCTTTGCTGTTCCTTCAACACCCCAAATGAGTTCGGCCTCAAAGCCTGCCCACCTGCTGCTCTGTCTTCCCAAGACACTGTTTCTACAAATACTCCATGGCTCACACACTCTCTTCATTTAGATCTTTACTCAAATGTCAACTTCTCAGTGAGGCTGTCTCTGGCCACTCCATCTAAACCTGAACTCCATACATACACCAACACTCCCCAATCACCACCTTGTTTTATTTTCCATAAGCATCCATACTGATATTTAATAGACCATAAACACTGCATTTATATCCTATTTAATTCCCCAACCAAAACACAGGCCCCATTGAGGACAGGAGACTTTGACACTATTGCTTGCTGCTCTATCCTCAGGGCCTAATCAGTGCCCAGCAGGTTGTAGACATTCAATAGATATTTCTTTAACAAGTGAACCAGCTATTAATACATCCCACCATGTTTGATGCTTTTGAACTGTGGTGCTGGAGAAGACTCTTGAGAGTCCCTTGGACTGCAAGGAGATCCAACCAGTCCTACCTAAAGGAGATCAGTCCTGGGTGTTCATTGGAAGGACTGATGTTGAAGCTGAAACTCCAATACTTTGGCCATCTGATGCAAAGAACTGACTCATTTGAAAAGACCCTGATTCTGGGAAAGATTGAAGGCGGGAGGAGAAGGGGACAACAGAGGATGAGACGGTTGGATGACATCACCGACTCAATGGACATGAGTTTGAGTAAACTCCAGGAGTTGATGATGGACAGGGAGACCTGGCGTGCTGCGGTCCATGGGGTCACAAAGAGTCAGACACTACTGAGAGACTGAACTGAACTGATGCTTGGAGTGGGGTCTCTCTGCTTCTGCTCCTCAGACCAGCGTTCACTTCCCCAACCTGGGCAGTCGTATTCATCTTCATCCCAAGCCACAGAGGACAGGCGAGCTCCAGAGCTGGACTGAGCCTTCCCTTCTGAGTTTTGTGCTTGGCTGTGAGCCCAATCGACATTCCTAGTGTCACATGCACTAATAATTAGCATCTTGGACAAACTTCTTCCCTAGGCCTCCTTCCTCATCTCCGGGACATTCTGAACGCTCAGCTGGCAGTGTTGAACACTGAAGGGTCATGATTAAGGTTTGAAAAACAAAGCAATGATGACAGTATGCACTCCTCACAGCCCTCCCCACTCCAGGCCCTGCATGAGCGGCGGCTGCCTTGCAATGTCCTCTGACCCCCCAACTCCCAGGAGGATGAGTCTTCCCTCAACATGTGTTCCATGTGGGAAAGAGAAATCCCAAGTTTTTCTGAAGCTCAGGGGCAAGTTTATTTTTAAGTTATGCTCTGAGGCAGGAGACACAGAGATGCCCCAAGACTGAAAAAAACAGCCAGGACCTGAGAGAAACACTAGAGACACAATTTTCATCAGTTTTAAACCAAAGTCCAAATTGTTCCACTTTATTCTGTTGATAATTAACTTTTTCTGTGCTTCCCCTGTTGCCATGATAACCCATCAACAAACATGTGCTACGGGAGGAACTGGATGGACTCAGAGGCAGAGAGTGGGCCTTCAGGCCAAGGGGAGCCAGTCCCCCAGGCCAACCAGCCTGTCCATCATCCACTCCTTGGGTCTCTAAGACATGGACTCAGCAGCTTCCTACCTGGGTTCTGGACACTGTCCCTGGGCCTGCGCACTGTGACTCCTCCCTCTGAGTAGCACGATCATGCCCTCACATCTTTACTTCCCCCTCAGTTGCAGTAACTCTTCCTCAGAGAGGCCTCCCTGACCATAGTCTAGATGTTTCTGCTCCATCTGCCCAACAAATAGATTGTCTGTTGTTAGCTTCAATTCTTTGTTGCAATCATCACTATCTGAAATGATCTTTCTTTTTTTTTTTTTTTTTTTTTTAGGATAAGACACTTTATTTTTAAACAGAGTGACATTGGTTTATAACATCATGTAAGTTTCATGTGAACAACACTGTATTGAAAATGATCTTTTTAAAAAAAGAATTTTATTTATTTATTTGGCCGCGTCGGGTCTTAGTTGTGTTGCACGCACTTCTATCTACTTGTGACACTTGGCTCGGTACTTGCAGCTGAGTGGCCCTGAAACGTGAGGGATCCTAGCTCCTCGACCAGGGATCAAACCTTTGTCCCCTGCATTGGAATGCAAATTCTCAACCATTGGACCACCAGGGAGTCCCTGATGTGATCATGCTTATCTGTTTGCTTACACACTGTCAATCCCCTCCAGTGTTTCAGTAAACTAAGACCCTTCTGTTTAACCCAACACAATATCCAATTGTCGCCATTTAGTTGTATTCGGCTCTTCTGTGACTCCATGGACTGTAGCCCACCAGGCTCCTCTGTACATGGAATTTTCCAGGCAAGAATACTGGAGTGGATAGCCATTCCCTTCTCCGGGGGCTCTTCCTGACCGAGGGATGGAACCTGTGTCTCCTGCATTGGCAGGCAGATTCTTTACCTCTGAGCCACCAGGAAAGCCTGCAATATCCAGACCAATTCCTAATCTTACGAATGTATGAACTGATGACTTCACACAAGAGAATGAAGGCCCGGAACAGGACTTCGAGCAGCACACAGAGCAGTAAGGCACAGACTCAGAATCACTGTAGCAGCTACACCAAGGAGCAGTGGAGGGCTCTGTGTACCCCTGCCCACAGCCTGCACCTTCCAGCCCCAAATCACATGTTGGCTTTGGTACCTGTAGAGTGACGTCTCAGATTTGTGCCATCCAGTCCAGCCAGGAAGCTCTTGAATCATGGCTGCTGTGATCGAGGAGCTGGACTTTTCATTTTATTTTAATTAATTCAAAATTTAAAATGGATCCTTGAGTCAGTTATCAGAAAACCTCTAGCTATATTTGGAAGGATTGGGGTATGTGAATCTACTTTTTCAACACTCAATTTTGTGAACTCTAAATACAGATCAGGTGTTGCCAAGAAAAACTTTGCATTTGAAATGAAAAGTTCTCAAAGTGTAAAAGATACACTGGATTTTGAAGGCTGAGCACAAAAAAAGAAAGTAAAATATCTTGTTAATGTTTTTCATACAGATTACATATCAACATGGCAACATTTTGGATATGTTGGGTTGAATAAAATATATTATTAAAATTAATTCACCTGTTTCTTTTTACTTTTTAATGGGGCTACTAGAAAATTTTAAATTACATATATGGCTCCCATTATATTTCTATTGGACAGGGTTGCTGTGCAACAGAACTGAACATCTGACTTAAAAATAGCCCTGTTTGAGATTTAGCAGCAGCAAAGCTGCAGAACTGTTAAAGAACCTTTCACTTATCAGTTTTGTCCCTGGGATAGTGGGGAAAAAGTCAAGGATGCAAAGGGCATCGGCACATCTTTGGCCCAACAACCACACCATGGACACAGCCCACACCAGCAAATTAACTGAAGATTCAAGTTCAATACTCAAAGTTCCTTGGGATCAGGTCAAGAGTCTGTGGTACTGTCTCACACAATCACCCTGTTTCTTTTTTTTTTTTTTTTTTTTGGTTGCACTGGGTCTTTGTTGATGCACACGGGCTTTCTCTATTTGCACTAAATGGGGGCTGCTCTTAGTTGAGATGCAAGGATTTCTCATTGCAGTGGCTTCTCTTGCAGTGAAGCACAGACTCTGGAGCGTGGGCTCAATTGTTGTGGCGCATGGGTTTAATTGCTCCACCGCATGTGGAATCTTTCCTGACCCGGGATTGAACCTGAGTCCCCTGCATCGGTAGGCAGATTTGTATCCACTATACCACCAGACTGTTTCATTTCTTCTCCAAAGAAAAAAGGAAATATTCTTCCCCACTGTAATAGGACATGCTACATTTTTTATTTAGGTTAAAAGGAACTCCCAAATTTTAATTTAGCTGTATAAAGATGGATTTCCACCTACGGACAAGAGTTCTGTGGAGAAAGTTTTACCATTTTGTCAAAAGCACCCTCTAAAGCTAGTGCAGGACTTTTCTGGAAGTCTGGTGGTTAAGGCTCTACCTTCCAATGCACGGTTTCTGGGTTTGATTCATATGGAAAGAACTAGAAAAGAGGCTTGAGAGGCAAGAGGGGTCCAGAGTCTGGGAAACCATTTAGGGCATCTCTCAGATAATAAATTCAGCTGAGGAAAAACCGTTGGTAAGCAAATAATGGCCTCTTGTTTTGAGAGGTTGACATTTCAAAGGGAGTTGAGCGTCACACAGCAGGCAAAGAGTTAACAGATTTCAATGGGCCCGTATGAGCCTGTCTCTGTGGAATGAATGAACTGGGTTCACTTGCAGTTTGGACCTCCCCACCTCTGCCTTCTCACCACCTCCACAGCCCCCCAGAAAGTTAAGGGCTAAATCTAAGCTCTTCTTCAGCCTGGGAAAGGTTTACTTCCAGATATCCCTAGGCCTAGGCACCCACAAAAATGTGGGGTGCTCAACAGGGTAGTGAGAGTCCTTCTTGTGGGAAAGAGAGCTCCTGGGGAAGGCACCTGGCCCACATCAGGGTGAAGAGGGTGCCCCCAACACAGAAGGCTGCCCAGGAACCAAAAAGAATGAAAGGAGGCCACTCTCACTTGGACCATGTAGCATCCGGGATTAGCACTGCTCTTTGCCAATTAATGTCTGTGGTAGGCAAAACAATGGCTTCCCAAGGAGGCTCATGTCCTCATTCCAGGAAACTGTTCCTAATACATTGGTGGTAAAGGGGAATTGAGGTAGCGGATGGATTAATCAACCGACCTTAAAACAAAGGTCAAGCTGACAGAGGCAAGGAAACAGAGACTCCCCAGGAGCTCCCAAAGGAACACAACTCTGCCAACACATTGATTTCAGCCAGTAGTGAGATCCATTTTGGAATTCTGCCTTCCGCGATTGTAAGATAACAAAATTTGTGTTGTTCTCAATCATTAAGTTTGTGCTAATTTGTCACACAGCAACTGGATACTAATATACCTTTCTTTCCTAAACAAAAGAAAGTGAAGTCGATCAGTCATATCTGACTCTTTGCGACCCCACGGACTGTAGCCTACCAGGCTCCTCCATCCATGGGACTTTCCAGGTAAGAATACTGGAGTGAGTTGCCATTTCCTTCTCCAGGAGATCTTCCCAATCCAAGGATTGAACCCTGGTCTTCCGCATTGTAGGCAGACACTGAGCCACCAGGGAAGTCCTTCCTAAGACATCCACAAATGCCCACCTTCCTCCTTGAGCCAACTATGGGAGATGAGGAAGAGTTTCTCTGCAGGAAATAAAACCTGTTCAGATATTTGGTTCAACACTGAATGTATTTTTTTAAGGGTGTCATCTTAAAAATATATTCACAACCTAAAAGTTGAGAGTTATGTTTTTTTCCGTGTGAATTTTTAGGACTTCATGTTGGGAGGCAGCATCTCAAGTAACCCTAAGAGAACTGCTCTGAGGAGGCAAGGGGGCAGAGCTAGGATATAGCGGAGTTTTGCAACCAAGGGCAGGTATCAGGAGCATCAAAAGATTACTGTTAATTAAGAAAAAATAAAATGAATATCCCAAGTTAAGGAATTTAGCGCTTTTCTATGTATGGGAAGATGCAAAATTCTGGGCTCACTGAAATCAAGCCTTTGATATACACCTCAGCTATCTGGGGACAGTATCCTGTATTTTCACATCCTGAGTTTTCTCAGGGCTCACCATAGGTTGTGGCTTCAGTCTGATGGCTGTGAGATGGCGGGTATTCCTTTCCATCCTGAGTTTCCTCAGGGCTCACCAGCTCCCACCTTGGCTCACGTTGGAGCGCTGCAATCGCTGACATCCATTGTTTGCTGCTATGGCAGGAAATATTCCGTTCTCAAGGGTCTCTCCTCTCTCTCCCCCTAGAGGCTTAGGGAAGCCAGTAACCCAGCTGCCTGCATGGCCCCAGCCCTAAGCATTGAGCATTATATTCTCCACCTCTTTCTATGGCTCTCATTTCACACTGACCTCCCACCCACAGGTGAAACCGAGGGAGAGGGAATCATTAGGATCAAGGAGAAAAAAAATACACCAATCCTCTGAAGAATTTATTTACAGGGCAGCATTGAAGAAACAGACATAGAGAATAGATTTATGGACATGGGGAGAGGGGAGGAGAGGGTGAGCTGTATGGAAAGGGTAACATGGAAACTTACATTACCATATGTAAAATAGATAGCCAACGGGAATTTGCCATGTAACTCAGAAACTCAAACAGGGACTCTATATCAACCTAGAGGGGTGGGGATGGGAGGGAGGTTCAAAAGGGAGGGGATATATGTATACCTATGGCTGATTCATGTTGAGGTTTGACAGAAAACAACAAAATTCTGTAAAGCAATTATCCTTCAATAAAAAAATAAATTAAAAAATAAAAATACACCCATTCCATTTTCTCTATCCATGGGGTAGGCCGGACTTCCCTGGTGGCTCAGACGGTAAAGCGTCTGTCTACAATGCGGGAGACCTAGGTTCCATCCCTGGGTGGGGAAGATCCACTGGACAAGGAAATGGCAATCCACTCCAGTACTATTGCCTGGAAAATCCCATAGACAGAGGAGCCTGGTAGGCTACACAGTCCATGGGGTCGCAAAGAGTCAGACACGACTGAGCGACTTCACTTCACTTCACTTCATGGGGTAGGCCAGAAACCAGCCTTTTCAAAAAGGTCCTTAAGCACATTCATTTCCTTCCTTGGTTCTACAGATAAAGCAGTAAGGCCCAAAAATGGCAGGAGCTTCCTCAAGGTCACACAGCCAGTTAAAGGCAGGGCTCGATTAGAACGCGGGGCCCCTGATTCCCAGGCTGGGGCTTTACAGTCTCCTGTTCTATTTGCAAGCCATTCTCAAACCAAAGATTTTTGAAATCTTCCAAGCCCCACGACGCAGGGGAGCAGCTCCCAGGGTTCCCCTGGCCCTTCCCATCTCCTCCTTCCCCTGTTCACCCTTCCCCCAGGGCTCCCTCCACCACCCTGCTGTCAGCTTTTAGCCCTTCCCTGCATAGTTCAGGGCCTGAGACTTCCTGGGCTTAAGCAGGCAGCACCAAGGGCTTAGGACACATTAGCTCCTCGCAAGAAAGAGCTGTTGTAACCACAGCTTTCAAGAGAGCTCAGTTTTCCGGTCTCCTGTCTCCCACCTCACGGTTGGTCGGCCAGAGCCCTTAAACCCTCAGCGCCCTGGTGCCCTGTCTCGCTTCAGGATCCTGGTCAGGGTGGAGCAAACCCCGCCTCTCCTCCCATTTGTGGAGTTCTGCCACCTCCCAGCATCCATGAACTTCCTTTAAAGATCATTGTATCATCAGAGGCCTTGGGAGGCAGATGCAAGATTCCAGTCTGCCGCCAGAGCTCAGAAGCACACGTCGTTCTTTTCCAAAACTCAACCCTCCTTAGGGCACGTGGGGCAGCAATCCTTTAAAGCCACCCTCCCTCTTTGGGTCCGAGAGCTGAATATCTGACCTCAGCCCCTGGTGCCTGGTGTTCAAGACAGAAGTGCTGGAGCTGTTTGCATCTGGCCTTCCCTTTGCCTGCTCCCACCAAGGCTGCTCCCCCTTCCGCTTAATTATGCAGTAACGAACAACAGTGCTCACTGAAACTAGGGCGGCTACTTGCCTCTGAAAGTCAATAATTAGCCCCATGGGACCAACAAATACTTGCAGTGCTCCCCCTGCCCCCCACGGCTGCTGCTGGAAGCAGGCCGCCTCTCCAAGCCCCACTCTGCAGGTCCAATCTGGAATGCATATGTTTCCCTTCCATCATTCACTCCATCAAACACAGCAGGGCAGGCCCGAGGGGGCGGGAAGGCCGCTAGAGTCTCCCTCGGGCTAGAGCATCCTCGTTATAAAGGGATGTTGTGTTCGCAGGTAACCAACCGCCCCCTGAGCATCTGGGAACACTTTGAGTGATTACTGGGGAGAGAAGAAATTTGGGTCATAACTAATGATCAACATCCCCTTTTAATCAAATGAAGCCGTCATAATGTGTCTATCCTCCAGGGGAACAAGGCCCTTTCACCTCCCGGAGGTCTGCGGTAGCATTAACCTCTTCAGGTAAAACTCTTGCCCAGGTAGGTGGGAAGAGGGGCAGCTGTCAGACACTGAGGGCTGACTATGTTTGGCCCCTGTGCTGAGCAGCCACCCATGAGTTCTCTCCTTTTCCCTGAGCCTTTTCAGATCAGCGCTTCCCAGCCTTGAAATACCTGGAGGGCTCGTTGAAGCCCAGGGTGCTGGCCCCACCTCCGATTTTAGCTTCAGTAGGTGGGGAATGGAGCCTGAGTATCTACCCATCAGGTAAATTCCCACGTGATGCTGGTACTGCCAGCTTAGGGACCACACATTGAGAACCAGGGTTAAAGGAGGAAAAGACTTCTATTTAGGGTCTTCTATGCAAAACACCCGTTACAAACATCGTGTCATTTAATCCTCATGGAAACCCAGTGAAGTATGTGTTGTTGTCCCCATTTTACAGAAGAAGAAACTGAGGATCAGAGAAAGGTGAGTACTTGGCCCAAACCCTGTGATCGCACCACTGGGGTGAAAGAGCTATGATTTAGAAGCCAGGTCTCTCTGATGTCAAGCCCTTGGTCCTGCCATGGAAGCGAAAGAGATTTCAAGTGCTGGAAAGATTCAGAGAGCCAAGTTCATCTCTCCCCACCACCCCTCATCGGGGATGCTGTTCCTGGCTTGCCTTACCATCTGCATATAAATTATTGCCACAGCCCTGAATCTTTCAGGAAACATTTCCCAGTCTTCCCTCTGATCCCCACCCTACCCAGAGACATCCCCTCTCCCCCATACTCCATGCTCAGTTGCCTGTCTTTTCCTGTCCTCCCTTGGCTTACACGAGAGCATCCCTACTAGTCCCCAGCTCCTCCCAGTGCTGCTTCTCCTCCGTCCAGTTCATGAAGGCGTTCATCCAATAGGATCTCATCCAGCACCCCACCCCAGGGTCTCCAGGACCTTGGCTTGTCCACCATGGCCAAGCTCACAGCTGCTCGCCATAGGCACACACTGGCCTCTCAGTGATGATTTCTGAGAGAGCCGTCATCGTCACATCCCTGTGCCCCAGCTCCCCAGACAAACCTCTCAGGCACATTGCTGACCACTCTTGACGCTTCTCCCCAGTAAGAAAGAATCATTGAGAACTTGCTAAGAGAAGGTGCAGGAGGCAGAGGAGAAGGAAGGAGAATGGAAGGGGCACCACATGGAGCTCTTGCTGTGTCATCTGTTGTTCCAAGTCAGCTCAGTGTGTAATAACCCTCTCCATCCTCACTACAGCCCTGCGAGGGAGGCACGCCACTGTGATCACCGTTTACAGAGAGTGCACGCTGGCTCAAAAAGAGAAGAACCCTGCCTGGTGTTGCACAGCTGGTGAGCGACAGAGCCAGGAGCCCAGCTTCAGAGCCCATGCCTGCAACCATGCTATCTCAGCAGAAGGAAAGAATGGCAACAAAAGATGAATTCCCCAGTTCTGGCCCTCCAAGAAGCCCTAGCCCAGCCAGGGGGCAATGAGAGCAGTAGCTGTGGATACTGTAGAAGCAGCAGGAGTCAAGGGCCATAGCAGTAGGTATTAGCATATCGTCAGCATCAATATTGATATTGTTATAATAAAACAATAACGGGAAAATAACTGCCATTTGTGGAGTGCCTCTATCAATGGAGGAGACAGAATAACGTGGTGGGTGGGGCTGCAAATCCCAGAGCCAGACTGGATTCCAATTCCAGCTCCTTTTCATAACAGGCTATATGATGGGAGACAAATCACTCAACCTCTTGGTCCCAGATTTCTTATCTATGAAATAGGGCTGCAGATACTTCCTACCTCCTGCATTTCTTGTAGAGACTGAGTGAGAGGATCCATAGCAAGTACTTAGTACAGGCCCTGGACACAACAGATTCTCTGCCCGCGATGCTAGGAAGGAGGTGATAGAGGCAGAAGTCCTTTAGACAGGGTGTCTGCCTCAGCGTTCTGGGGTCTGGTGAGGGCGACAGGCACCATGTGAATGCAAGGAAAAGCCCAGAGAGGACCGCACAACATGGGGCAGATGCCTCTGAGTGAAGGATCTGGGAAGGCTTCCCAGGGCTGGGTGGGATTTGAACAATGCCTGGTGAGGGACGACCTAGCTCGTCAGGACGAGACTGTGCAGACAAGGTGCAGGTCACTCCCCCAGCCCTTTCCCTCACTGTCCGCCCTCCAGACCCCAGTCCAGCCACCAACCCTGGACGCCCAGCCTCCCTGTGCTCTCCTGCCCTGGCTCCATTTTCCCTCATCTCTGAAATGTCCTCCTACCTGTCCCTTGGTAAAGAGCTAAAGTCCCTCATGCAACCCTAGTGTTCTGAGATGGTTTTCCTGGAATACATGGGCAAGACTGTTGGATCAGCTGGTTAAGAGACTGCTGGTTAGGCTCACTGGTGGTAGTGGTTTGGTAGCTAAGTCATGTCCGACTCTTGTGACCCCATGGACTGTAGCCCACCAGGCTCCTCTGTCCATGGGATTCTCCAGGCAAGAATACTGGAGTGGGTTGCCATTTCCTTCTTCACAGGCTCACTGCTAACATGTTTTTGAGACCCCAGGGATAGGCCATGCTTTGGACCCAGCTTCTCCTCTTCGGTCATTCCTGCAGAGACTCCCAGGGCCATCCTGGAAAGAGAGGAGAGATACTTCAATCAGCTCTATTGACACAAGGCCTGAGTGGCACTGGCTTAGCCTCCATGGGACTAGTCGGCTATGATATGACAGGCTCCTGGGGACTTCTCCTGGAAGCCCTTCAGCCTTCCTTCCACGCAGTTGTTCATCTGCTCAGGAACTTCTGAGCTGAGTGTCTCTTGATCAGCCTTGTGCAAGGCACTGTGAAAGATATGAGTCCCCACTCTCCAAGAGCAAGCAGCTTATGAGCAGAGGCATGGCAGGGCTTCAGATGAATATAATTATTTGAAGGCAGTAAGTGCCAGAAAATGGGAAAGAAACATTCTGAGTACACCTGCCAAGTGCCAGATATTGTACTAAAAATTTCCATCTGAATTGTCTCATGAACCCAAACAGCAAACTTGTAAGGTAGGTAGGTAAGTTCCCATTGTACAAACAAAGAAACTGAGAATCAGAGAGGTTAAGAAAGTCACCTGAGGTCACACAGCAAGCTTGAAACCCAGGGCTGTGTGACTCTTCCCAATACTCTGGTTGCCTCTCTGTGATGTCAGTGTAAAATCAGGGAGGAGGAAAGGAAACACACAGGGCTGATTTGATCAGAGAAGGCTTCTCAAAATGGGTGAGACTTGTTCCAGACAAGAGAGTGAGCTGACTGATAATGGGTGGAGGTGAGGGGATGGGGAAGAGAAATGCTGGGAAATGGAGCAGCAGAAACAGAGATGAGGGAGCTGAGAAGCACCTGGTGTGTTAGAGGGCAATAAGGAGGCTCCCAGGCTACTAGGAGATTCCCCACCTGGTAGGTGGGATTGGAAGGGCTCCACGGGACTGACCAGGAGGGCCTGCCTGATTGGACTAATTGTGCTTTCTTCTGGAGGCAGTGGGGAGCCATCGAAGCCTTTTGAGCAGAACTATGCGATGGGAAATAGCCCCTTGGGAACATCACCTTGGCTGGACTGTGCAGGCTGTGCAGGCTGTGCAAAGACCATGGAAGAAATGCTACTTAAGGAGACAGTTACCATCACCCCAAAGGAACAGCAGATTCATTAAACAAATTTCAAAGTTATGAGCCAACAATGTCTGGGTGTTTTTTTTTTTTTTAATCTAAACTACATTTCGTTAAGATATGATTTTCCAAATGTCAGGAAAAACGATCCATGTTAACCTCCAACTGTGAAACTGTTACACAGGCAGAGAAACATCCTACTTTTGCCCAAACTGCAATAAAAGAGAGTTCTTGGTTCAAGAAGCCAGGGCAAAGAGTGACTTCGGAACCAGGCTTCCGCTTAGCGATGATGCCTCTTTCTGCTCAAGGAATCCCCAGTCCTCCTCACTGGATCTATTTTGATAACATAATGAGGGTCTTGCAACCATGTCCTCCAAACTTCCCTGAGAATGCACCCCTAAGTGCCTCAAGATGTCCAAGGAACATCAAAGGAGAAGAGAATTATTCTCTGGATATACAATAGGATACAAATCCTGATATCCCACTGCTGGGAACAAAAAGCCAGGACAGCTCCCGTGGTGCCCATAAAAATTATGGACTCAGAAGATTAACTGGCTCTGATGCTACAATGCTTTAGCCAACCGTAACCTGGCATTTTACATTGAAGAAAGAAAAAAGAAAGATGCCTTTATTAATACTGCTTGCCAAATTTCCCGTGAGTCCCAAGGAAGGATTCCCTTTGGCCTCCATCTGCTCGGAACCCTATGCTAAAAACACTGCTGCCTTCTCTCGAAAGTAAGGCTAACCTGAGGTGTCTGGAGAAGGTGCCCCTTGGAAAACAAAGAGCCCGCTTTCTGCCAAAACGTTCACCTCTTTGTCAGTTGCACGCCACACATGCCAGGCTGAGCACACAGCCCGGAGCCCGTACCATCTCAGGACACATCCTGTGAGTTTATCTGGTTCCCACACCATCCCTGTGAGGCAGGGGAAAGACAGGTATGATGCAGATGGCTTTGCAGCCACCGCATCTGAGTCTTGGGATGGAGGCCATTGAGATGTAGATGGAAACAGCTAGAAGAACAGCCCTCCTGGCATGTGCTGGCAGGAGAACACCCTGGCCTCAGCTGTGAGGTGACTAGCAGTCCCAGTTAGAGAAGGAGACTAAAGACTCAGAGATAAAATGAAGCCTCCGCCCTTCCTGCCACCACTGACAAAGCTCAGTTAATTCTAGACTCCTTTTCCTCCCTCTGTGCTGAGATTTCAGCAGCTTACGTAACACAGTCGGTTTCACCTGGTCAACAAAACCTTCTGAGTAGCCACTGTGCATCAAGTGCCCAAGAACATGCATTGTGGACAAAAGGATGTTCTCAGGTCAAAGGGAGGGACAATTTTCTCAAAAGAATCTATAATGTTTTCTCTATAAATCTATAATGTAAGTGAGCCAAGGAATACATAATCTCCTTTAATATGAACCACTTTTTTTCCAAATGCTCTAATTCTGAAGGGCTGCCTTGAGACCCCAAGCCTTCCCACCTACTATGCATATGTGTGCACACACACACACACCTGAATGCCCACCCCTTTCAGTGGTACATAGCACAATGGTGCCCCACCTCTTATACTGCGGCTGCCAAAGCTACTACAGGAAAATAGAGTTACTAGATGCCTCGAACTCAGCAGCCTCCTCCTGGCACTGCCTCCATTCAGTCCCACTCCTTCCTGTTCCTCCAGGCCCATGGTATTCCGAACACTTTCCCCTTAGAATTACCACTGGGGCTTTACTCCACTCCCAGTGCCTTCACGGCCTGTACCACTTTCAACTGCACTCTTCAGTTGCCCACTCTGAGCTCAAGGACAGAGACTGTGTCACCCATCACTGGTCTCTAATGGGAGGAGGACATAGAAAGTGCTCCATAGACTCTTGCTAAGTGAATGCAGGCGTGGGTGGGTAGATCAATCAACCACGCGTGGATGAATGAATGTGTGAATTAATTCCCATGAAAGCAAGAAGCCCTAATGGTCAGAAAGTTAATCCCCCTGGGGCTAGTTTATTGCTATACCTGCTATCCAAATCTAAAGGCCTTCCTGGCCATGCCCCAACTACCTCATCACATAGTCATGGCAGCAGCTCAATGAGGTGATCCTGCTGCTGCCTCTGTCACACCATCATGGAACAGGTCTGACTCCCTTCTCAGAAGCGAATGTGGTCTTTCCTTTCCAGGGGCTGCAGTCTCCTCAGGGCTCTTGGGACTTTTCTGAGGTGTGGGACCTTTCCCATGGCCTTTGCACCAGGATCCCGAACTCAGTTTCTCAAGGTCAGTGTTCACCTAAACTGTGGACACCAAACAAGGGTCTTTAACCGGGGCCTGCCCCTAACTAAGCCCACCCTTGCCCCCAGCACTTCCAAGGAGGAGAGTATTTGATTTTGGAGGCAGTGTATTTGGGGCTGCCAAGGTGACTCAGATGGTAAAGAATCTGCCTGCAATGTGGAAGACCCAGGTTGGATCCCTAGGTTGAGAAGAACCCCTGGAGAAGGGAATGGCAACTCACTCCGGTATTCTTGCCTGGAGAATCCCACAGACAGAGGAGCCTGGTGGGCTACAGTCCAGGTGGGATGGAAGTTTCCCCATAAAAGCAGTCCATGAAGCAGAGCTGCACTCAAGGGTTGCCACATGACCCCAGTGATGGATGTGAACCTAGAAGACACCCCTCACAATTCTCTTCTAAGGAACAGTAAACCTGTCCCTCCTGCCAGTTCAACCTGCACCTTCCTGAACACCCCTAAACCCCTGGAGCCATGCATAGCAGTGCCCACCAAAGACAGGGTTCTCCATCTGGGCCTCTCCAAACCCAAGTTACCAAACTGAAGAACAGCCATGTTATGAGGATCTCACAATATTTGTCACTGTCTCCCAATCCATACTCCCATTGTACAGATGGGGAAACTGAGACATGGAGAACACTAAGTCTCCTGCCTCACAGACCAGGCTCTCTGCCCCAGCTGACAACTGAGGCTAGATGTGGTTCACAGCATACGTGTCACCTGGTCAGAGGCTGGGGCAGCAGGCAGAGAATTTTCGAAAGGCCACCATTACCCAGCACGGGCTTCCTGCCGAGGCCACTGAGTGGAGGAAATAATAATGGAGATTGAAAGGCATTCTGCATTTGACCTTCCACGAACCCACCAGTTTTCAGTAGAACCCGATAGGGATCAGTCACATCTGCTCTCAATAGCAAATGTAAAAAATGACCTGCAGTTTTAAGGTCTGAAAAACATAAACTTGTGTTAAAAGACTGACAAAAAAAAAAAAAAAAAGATTCCTGCACTCCGTAGCACGATGTCATTCAAGTGCACACACATTGCAATAACCATCGCCCATCAGGGCCCGAGCCCTGGATCTGAGCTCACCTCTCCTGGGAATCACACGCGGCCCCGGTCCCCCCGCACGTCAGCCGTGTGGCCGGTCATAGAGCTGGGCTGTGTAATCAGGGCCGGGCTGCTAGGCTCCACTGGACTCTGTGCTACAGTGGGTATCAGCTTACCTCACTCTCCACTTCAAACACCCACATGAGCTGCGGGAAGGCTGATGGGAAGCACATTCTGGAAAGCCCAGAACAAGCTTAGTTCTGCCAGGGACCTGGGGAACAGCCTGAAATGGCCAGAGGTCAGTGGGTCTTTAGAAGTCAGGAAGTTTCTCATCAGCCACATGGGCCAGGCCCTCCAGGCCACCGCCCTGTGTGCAGGAGCGAATCAGACTTCTCCTTGGGCTGAACCAGAGTGCCCCCACCCCATGGAGGTACAGTGGTGCCACCTGCATCTCCACGCACTCCGGCCAACCCCTACCTCCATCATCCGGACTATGGGGAGCTCTTGACCGATGCAAACTCAGGAAGAGAAACAGGGGACACCAGACAGCTCCCTAGATCAGCCCTGGTGACCATCACCCCACACTTGTCCAAGAGCCAGCCATTGTGCCTAGGGCCCTGGAAATTGGCCAGAATCTCAGCCTTCAGTAACTCGTAGCCCAGATAGAGAGGAAAGACTCACCCAGGGCGCACAAGTCCAGGCTTTAAGTGGGACATCTAAGGATCAGAGAAGGGAGAACAGAATGACAAGGGAAAGAAAATTTGCAAACTCCAGACTCCAGGAAACCCTGTGATGAGATCATTTCTTTTTAAGCTAGACTTCACTGGTGCCGTCCCTGGTGACTCAGATGGTAGAGTCTGCCTGCAGTGCAGGAGACCCGGGTTCTTCCCTGGGTTGAGAAGAGCTCCTGGAGAAGGAAATAGCAACCCACTCCAGTATTCTGGCTTGGAGAATCCCATGGACAGAAGAGTCTGGCAAGCCCCAGTCCCTGGGGTCACAAAGAGTTGGACACGACTGAGCAACTAACACTTCATTCCTTCACTGATACCTCAGTTCTAAACCATAACCCACAGGGGCCAATGGCTATAAGTTCTCATTGCTTTCCCTGAAAATGGAGACAAAGGGAATCAACCTTCATTTAGCACATACTGTGCGTCACCTACCAGGCTGGGGACCTATGCACCCGTCTCCTCCTTCAGTGCTGCTGACAGCCCAGGCACCAAGGTGGGACGTGGATGTCTTGGAAGGGTCATGAGGCAGTGCTTGGGGGGGAGGGGGGTACATTTGTTTCTGCTCCATCTGGAAGCACTCACTCATGCCTTCCAAAAGGAGCAGAGCTCAACCAGACCCTAGTAGACCGGAGAGCAAATTCCACACTACCCACTGGTCCAGACCGTGGAGTCTGGTGACACAACTGGCCAGGCTCAGAATGATGTGTTGGCCTGGGAGTTCCTCTCCGGTAACAGAACTTCAGAAACCTGGTGGCTCCCATGCCTGTGGGATATGGTCTGACCTGTCAGTTCATTAATCACAAGGATGCTAGGATGATTCAAACCGCAGTCTCTGTTCTCAGATGGTTCGTACGTCATTAGAAGGTGAGAAACCTCTAAACAAGTGTCCCAGTGTATGAGTGCCTGAGAGACACCCACACAGAGAAGGCTGCGTGCACAAAGGGCAGAGTGGTGAGTCTGACCTGGAAGCAGCAGAAACTTTTGTGGTGGGGTGGCCCTGAAACTGTCCATAAACTCCTGTGAGGTGCTACTTGCCCAGGATAGTCAGGGCTGAATAAGGCATGGTCTCAGGCCCCACTCTCACTGAAGACACAGCACTCACACATCAGAGAAAAGTAGAAGGTCAGCTGGGGAGTACAAATGGAAGATAACACTGGAGACCGAAGCAAGGAGAGGCCAAAAGGCTGATGATGTATAATAAGGCCCTTTTATGACTGCAGAGTTGAATTACACTGGGTAGGGGCAGTCGGGGAAAACTCTCTAGAAGAGGTTCTGCAGGCTGGGTCTCCACGAGTGAGATGTGAATGATAAAAAGGGCCAAGAGAGAAAGCGTTCCAGCAGAACATGCCAACCGAGCCCAAGTTGGATATCGACGTGTGGACCAGCCCAGTGGATGATTCAAACGGGCTTCCAGAGAGCAGACCCTGGAGCCAAGCTCTGTTTTCAGGCCAGGCCCAGGTCGCCTCGGCCAGCACCTCAGAGCTCACCCTCCTGTCCTGAGCCTCCCCAGTGGCAAGTAGCCTCCAGCGATGGACAGGAGCTGAGCTCTGCCCAGGTCCCCTAGAGAGCTGGGGGGCCATGGAGAACTTCCCCAAATTTGGATTAAAAAAACAACCCTTCTCTGCCCCCTCCACAGGACACATAGCTTCTCTCTAAGTCAGCAGGAACCCATCACTAAGGCTATGAGAAAATAAACAAAGGGAATCTAATTGCAAGGGACACTCAGGCTCCAAGAAGAACAGCATGCTCTGATGGGTCCCTTGGCTCCAGGGCACACTGAGTTGTGGGAACCTCACAGCTACAGTGCCAGCAGATTCAGAAGCACTGCTGCCAATGAGAAAGTGACAGAGTCACACACAGGCCTCCCCAGGGACACTCCAGCACCAAGGGTTCCAGGGTGTGTCCCCAAAAACCCCAAAAAGAAGCCAGAGGACTCCAGCCTTGCATTGAGTCAAGAGCTCAAGCCAGCAAACACTGTTCCCCTTCTCTCCTCGACCCAGGTCCCCTCTATCAGCTTCATCAGAGCCGACCGACACCTGAACACAACTGCCCTGCTTGCAAAACATTTGTGCTCTCCTTGGACAAACCAGCTTCCTTTTACTAACTGTTGGCAGGATCAACATTGTAGGAGGGAGCTTCCAGTGTTCCATCAGGACCCAACCAAGCTGGGCTTCAGACAGGGTTCCACGGCTTTTGCATCAGTAACAAAGCCTGGATCTCAGGGTATAGGAGCTGAATGAGTTCTTAAAAAGAAACCAAGAATACAGAAAACATCAAAGCCACTAGAGAAGCAGAAGTTATTTAACCCGCGAAGTTTGTTCAGCAGAGCTGTTGGCTCTTAGAAGGATGTGCTGGCCTGAGTGTTTCCTTATTGAAGCCGAGTTTCAACAACCTGCTGATTCTGTAGTACATGGAGTATGGCTTGAGCAGTGGGTTCATGAAATTCAGGGATGTCCAGATTGCTGAAACACAGCTCCTGTCCTCAAACAGCTCATGAGTTATCAGAAGGAGAGAAGAAAAAGGCTCTGATGTTTCAATATTTCAGTAATCAATAGAAGGAGATTAGCAAGGGCTGATACACTTTTACTCTAATCTCACAGAGGATTCACAAATGCCAACAGAATCAAAAAGCATGGCAGGAGCCCCGAAACCCAGAGGAAGGAAGGAAGGCCTCCTTGGCTCTAAGAGAGTGGGAGGCAGCAAATGGAAAGAGCTTAGATCCAGGACAAGGCAAGGTGAGCTGCAATCCTGGCTCCTCCAATGACCTGGGGTTGTGAGACAAGTCTCTTCTCCTCTGTGAGCCTGGTACCCACATCTGTATAATGACAGGTTTGGCCTGGGTGATTTCTGAGGGCTGCTCAGTACTGACCTATAAGTCGACAGCTTGACTAGGAAGAGTGTTGATAACTCTATCTGCGGGTTGGAAGAACTGTCTCATGCCCAGCCCTCTTGAAGCACTCAGACTGTACCATCAAACTCTGTGAAAGCTTGAATCTGTTAGTTACTCCTCAGTCCAGAGATTTCTGAGGCAGATATGTAGATGAGAGACAGAGAGAGACTTAAACACAGATATAGATTCAAATACAGAAACAGAGATTTTGCTTTAGCAATAGAGATAGACTTAGTTATAGATATTTAGATTTAGAGGCAGATACAGACACATGTGGGGCTTCCCCAGTGGCTCAGCAGGTAAAGAATCTGCCTGCAATACAGGAGACGCAGGAGATGCAAGTTTGATCCCTGGGTTGAGAGGATCCTCTGGAGAAGGAAATGGTAACCCATTCCAGTATTCTTGCCTGGGAAATCCCATGGACAGAGGAGCCTGACGAGCTACAATAATAAAGTACAGTAATAAAGAGTCAGACACGACTGAGCAACTAAGCACAAAAGAAAATGTAGACACATGTATATAGACATATATGCACATATATATGTATGTGTGTGCATACATGTGAGTGAGTGCATGTGCCTGGATGTATCTGTATTGAACTAAGCTCCTTTCCCACAGCTGAGGACAGAGGTACGGTACTACCGATTTTGAGTTCATTTCCTACATGTATCACACCAAAATTCTCTCCATTCTTCAAAGCCCATCTCAAGAAGCTCCTCCAAAGAGCCTTCCTTGACCCACAAGAAAGGCTCTCCCTCATGTAGATTTCTTCAAGTTGCCATCTGAGCCATCCATGACCACAGGATAATGACTAATTATTTAATTATCACCTCTGGAAGTGCACCCACAAGGTAGAAATTAGCATGCCCCTGCAGAGGCTGCCAAGGACCGCTGTGCATTGTGCTGCCCTTGGTGAAGGAGCCGGTGACCAGCCCGCTCCCTCTGTAGAAGAGGCAACTAGCAAATGCTCATATGCAGAATTCCACCATCACAAAGTGAAATTCAACCAATGTCTCAGATAACACACCAAAATTAACTAAAGATTTTTTTACAAACTGAAATATAGAGCTAAAACCAAAAGAAAAAAAGAAAGCCTAAGGGGCAGTATTTAGAACTGGGAAGCAGGCAAATTTTTTCTCAACAGAGTACAAAAAGTCCTAAGCGTAAGAAAGCAATAAATTAGACTTACACTCATTAAAAGACATATAATAATGAAAAGACAAACCACGAGAAAATATTCACAATGCATGTATCCAACAAAGAACTAGAATTCAGATTACATTTTTTCAATTCCTGGAAATGAATTTTTAAAAGACAGTCTAAAAATGGGAAAAGACTTAGATTGCTTAACAAAAAAGAAATGCACTTGACTAATAAACTTATAAATGGGCTTCCCTGGTGGCTCAGAGGTTAAAGCGTCTGCCTGCAATGCGGGAGACCTGGGTTCAATCCCTGGGTCAGGAAGATCCCCTGGAGAAGGAAATAGCAACCCACTCCAGTATTCTTGCCTGGAGAATCCCATGGACGGAGGAGCCTGGTGGGCTACAGTCCACGGAAAGGTGTTTAACATCATTAGTGGTCAGGGAAATCTGAATTAAACCTACAATGAGTTACAGCTACACACCCAGTAGAACAGCTAAAGTTAACAAGACTCTCAATACCAAATATTGGAAAGGATGCAGAACAACTGAGTCTCTCATACTTTGCTGGTAGAAACATAAAATGTAAACATAAAATGTAAAACATAAAAAGTACAACCACTTTAGAAAACTGTTTGGCAATGTCTCATAAAATTAAACATCCACCTACCCGATGATCCAGTGATTTTGCTCCTATGAAATAACCCAAAGGAAATAAAAACTTAGGTCCACAAAATGACTATATGTGATTACTCCCAGCAGAATTATTCGTAAAAGGTCTAAACTTGGAAACTCCAGAAAAGTCCTTCAAAAGGAAAATGGGGAGACTTTCCTGGTGGTCCAGTGGTTAAGAATCTGTGCTTCTACTAGAGGGGCCACAGGTTCAATCCCTGGTCAGGGAACTAAGACTCCCCATGCCACCTGGCATGGCCAATAAATTTTTTTCAGAAGTTAATTTATAGAAAAGTCACCCCTTTAAGATTTCCCATGTGCCTACCTTCCCAGTGACTGAAACCACTTCTGTCACTGAGTGGGACCCTATGGGGCCTTCCCTGACTGGCCTCCCCCATATCCTCTGCTTTAGTTCCTCTCTGAAGCATCTAAATAACAGAATTTGACCCATAGCCCACCAGGCTCCTCTTTCCATGGGATTCTCCAGACAAGAATACTGGAGTGGGTTGCCATGCCCTTCTCCAGGGGATCGAACCTGGGTCTCCTGCATTACAGGCAGATTCTTTACCATCTGAGCCAAGTGAAACCATAACTTAAACACTCCTAGGCCTTGTCAATCTCACTTTGCACCCACACACACAGAGGCAAGGACCCCTCCCCTGCTGTTTAGATCGCCGATGTTGACAGTGCACATATAATGGTTTCAAGGAACCCACTAGAATGATGGGTCCAAAGCAGCCTGGTCAAGAAGCTTCCAGGATCAGTCTTCCAGAAGGAGCTGAAGTCTTCAAGCAAGCAGCTGTCCTACTCCAGCCTCTCCTCCCAGGGAAGGCACCAGCTCTCCTCCTGGGGCCTCGACTACAGAGGGAGGCCCCAAGAGGATAGGAGGAGGGGGCCTTGACCTGCTGGCTCCTGGCTCCCCCACCTACCCCTCCAGGGAGAGAGAAATCCAAACAAAAGCCCATTCTCACAGGCAACCCTTCCAAGAAAAACCAAGTTCTAGAGATGCCGGGGCTGGTGTGAATAAGGAAAAAATGCAGAATTCCAAAAGACAAGGTCCAAGAAACATTTCTCCCACTGAGTGTGCTATGAACAGACAGAGGAAAGGAGGTGCACAGGAAGAAACCCCAAGGCACCCACATCCCAGGAGGGGGTTGATCTCTAGCCATCACTGAGGTTCTTGGACACAGTCTGATTTTCAGTGACCCAGGAGGTGCCCTCTTATGTTCAAAATGTTCAGCCCTACACCAGAGAACCTCTCACTTCTGAGCTGGTCTTCCTCATCTGTGAAATGGGAGTAACAACTGGCACCCTGCCCACTTCGCAGGGGTCGGAGGGGCTTCACAGGAGGGTGAGCATGGAAGTACTTTGTGGACTCTGAGAAGCCCTCCATCCCAGCCATGATCAGTGCACACCCCATCTCATGGCCTTTGGATATTTATATTTTATAAAAAGAAGAGCCTGGGTTGCAATTCTGGCTCCAACGTGCTCTAACTGTGTGGATTGGGAAACTGACTCTATTTCTCTAGCCAGCTTCCATGTCTGTAGAATGAGAATGTTAATATGACCCTTGAAGTTTGCAGCACAGATTAGAAAGATTCTAAAGATGCAAGGCAATGGCACCCCACTCCAGTACTCTTGCCTGGAAAATCCCATGGACGGAGGAGCCTAGTGGGCTGCAGCCATGGGGTCGCGAAGAGTCAGACACGACTTCACTTTCACTTTCACTTTTCACTTTCATGCATTGGAGAAGGAAATGGCAACCCACTCCAGCGTTCTTGCCTGGAGAATCCCAGGGATGGCGGAGCCTGGCAGGCTGCCGTCTATGGGGTCACACAGAGTCGGACACGACTGAAGCGACTTAGCAGCAGCAGCAGCAAAGTTGCAAGAGGAGAAGGGGATGACAGAGGATGAGATGGTTGGATGGCATCACCGACTCAATGGTCATGAGTTTGAGTTGGTGATGGACAGGGTAGCCTGGTGTGCTGCAGTCCATGGGGTCACAAAGAGTCAGACACGACTGAGAGACTGAACAACAAAAGATGCTTGTGAAGCTTTTCAGAGAATATATAGTACAAAGTCAGCCGTCAGCAGCTGAGAGTTGTTAGGATCCTTACTGTGAAAAGGGATTCACCCACTCCTGCCTCTTTCAGTCTTTCAAGGAGGAAAGTCACAGAATGCTTGGGCTGGCCAGATAAAAATCATGCACAATGGCTCAGAATTTTCTGGAAAAGTTTGTTAAGCATCCTGCAAACATTAAGAGCAAGTGCCATATGCTGAGCCCCTCCTCTGGGCCAGACACTGTGCTCAGAGCTATAGCCTGTAGGATGGCACTCATGGAAGCCAAAGGAGGCAGGAAACATCAGCTCTAGTGTCCAGAGCTGAGTGCTGAAACCTAGTGTTCAGGTTCACACAGTCAGAGCGGCAGAGGCAGCACCCATGGGCAGGACCCGCTGATGACAGGAACAGCACACACATGCAAGACTGTCTGAGATCAGAGCCTATGTTCCAGGGCTGCCGTGTGCTGGCATGCTGACCACATGCAACCCTAAAGTCAGCTGAGGAACCCCAGTCAACCACAGGGGACATGGCAGTCTTGGAAGCCAGGCAGTCTGCAATCCATTCCCCCTACATTCTCCACCGACCTCTGGAAAGAGTGTCATCTTTCTCTCCCATTTCCACTCTGCTGGAGATATTAGCGAGGGTACAGCCAACCAAAGGCAGCCAAGGGCCATCCACATCCCACTGGATGGGCCAGCAGGTACTTAGGAATAGTCCCTGATGCTTGGGCTACTTGCTGAGCCTGGGGGAAGTGGTATGGGTGGGGTGGACAGGTGGTGTTAGGCAGCAGGAAGGAGAGGTGGTGTATTACGTCCCAAATAACCCCAGAAGTAGTCTTTGGAACTGCAGCCTGAAACAGCATCCAAGGGCACAGGCTGGCACAACTCTGTCTCTTGGGCAAAGAGAGAAAAACAGAAGAGGAAGCAGTGAGCTGTCAATCAAAAGGCAGGCCCGCCTCCTTTCCTGGCAGAATGATGCCATCAGGAGAGGAGAGCCCAAGAATCCAGAAACATCCCTGCTTTGCATCCATTGCAGTTGCTTCGCTGTTGAGGAAGCCCAGTATTTCCACTTAATGCTTCAGCTGACACTAGCTGAGCACCTACTGTATGCAAAATGCTGAGGCGGGTGCAGGACACAGGTACAGGCAGAAGACAGTTCTTCCCTCCTGGAAGTCACCATCCTGGAGGGGAGGACACTGCTGTGGATGCCAGCAACTACACAGCAGGGTGGGAGGGCCCACAGCCAGTGCCGGGGGAGCACAAAGCTGGGCCTGGGTCAGCCCTGGGCAACAGCGTAGATGTCCAGGGTGGGCAAGGCCCACACAGAAGATTGGATGTGGAGGAGGGTTTCCAGGCAGAGGAAACACTGGGAGTCCAAGCGGTGTGGGGAAGAACACGTAGGTTCAGGAAACTTCTGGAAGTCCAGTAGACTGAACATGGAAAGCAAAGGGCAAGCTGTACAGCATGAGACTGGACACATGGGCAGGGCTATGTAGGTTGTACTAAAAGTGAAAGTGTTAGTCGCTCTGTTGCATCCAACTCTTTGCAACACTATGGACTATAACCTGCCAGGCTCCTCTGTCCTTGGAATTCTCTAAGCAAGAATACTGGAGTGGGTTGCCATTCCCTTCTCCAGGGGAATCTTCCTAACCCAGGGATCGAACCCAGGTCTCCTGTATCGCAGGCAGATTCTTTACCATCTGATCTACCAGGGAAGCCCCAGGTTGTACTATGGAGGCTAAATTTTAATCTCAGAGCAATGGAAGATCATGGAGGCAAGGGTCTCTCACCACATATCACTGTTTAAATTAATCAAAATTAAATAAAATGTAATGTACATCATGGTGACTATAGCTAATAATAATGTTTGCATGTTTGAAAGTTGCTAAGAAGATAGATCTTAAAAGTCCTCTTCACAAGGAAACAAAATTTTGTAACTGTGAATGGTGATGGATGTTAACTAGATTTATTATGGCAATCATTTCACAATAAGCATAAAGATTGAATCAGTGTGTTGTACATCGAAAAGCTAATATAATGTTATGGGTCAACTATATCTTTAAAAAATTTTAGTTAAAAGAAATTAAATAAAATGTAACACAGTGCCTCAGTGGCCCCAGCCACACTTCAAGCAACCAACGGCCACCTGTGGCTATGGCTACCGTGATGGTCAGTACAGATCTAGGGCATTTCCATCATCCCAGAGAGTTCTATTGGACAGCACTGCTCCAGAGCCGTCCTTCTGTGTTCCTGGCCCAGAAAGTGAATGCGAGGGAAGGGGGCTAGTGATGAGGAGCAAATGATGCCAGCATGGCACTCAGGTAGAGGTTGGATAGAACCAGGTTGGAGAAACATTTGAAGGGAGAAGGGACGGGACTTGGTAAACAATGGACTCGGGTTTGGGTGGGAGAAAGATCTGGGGACGTCAGTAACAATCTGATCATCTAGGGGCTGGAGGAGGGTAGTACTCACTCAGAGAGAGAAGCAGAGGAGGAGGTGTGGGAGAAAAGTGGTGATGCGCTCAGTCTGGGACCCGCTCAGCTTCAGGTGCCTACAAGATGCCGGCCACGAGCTGGGTCCAGAGAAGTGGCTTCTGTGCGTCTGCAGCTTAGACTGGGAGCTGCGGGTTACTGTGGGGGAGACGCTGGCGGCTGGGCCTTGAGGCTGCACTTAGAGACTGGCTGTATCATGAACTGTGATCTGCGGGGCCAGGGCTGGGGGTCAAGGGCAGGTCAACTGTCCGATTGGGCTGTGTCCCGAAGAAGCCAAAGTCTATGGGGTGTGCATCAGAGAAGAAAGGGTTAGGACCACCGACGCACGCCCTCCCAGGGCCACGGACAGTCTTGAAGAGCCTCCCTCTTGCCCTCAAGAGTGGACACTGTGTCTTGGGGGCACCTGGGTAAACCCACAGGAGGCATCCAAGGAGGTGGCGCAGAAGGGCGGGGGCACCAGGGAGCCCAGGCAGCAGCAGGCGTCCTCAGGCTGGTCCCCACCTCAGGACAGGGGAACAGTGCACACAAGAATGTTGTTCTCCAAAGCCACTGGGACACTTCCTGCCAGTCCACGTAATTGAGTATTACAGTATTTAAATTACAAATTGAAGATTATTTTTACAGGTGTCATTTTAAATATAACATGAAATTTCTTGACATTACATCAGCCCCACCACACAAACAGCTGCTCTGGGCCCGCCAGCATATGTGAGGCACATGGCTCACACTGGCCACGTAGAGGGCGAGTGTGTGTGTGTGTGTGTGTGTGTGTGTGTGTGTGTGTGAGTCACTGACCGGGGTGTGTGTGACATGGGTGTGAGAGTCCACGTGACTGGGAGCAGGAGTGTGTGAGGGCGTGTGCGACCAGGAGTGCCTCTGTGTGTGGTTATGAACACGAATATGGATGAGTGTGAGTGAGGGGGAACATGTGAGTCTGTGTGTGTCCACATGAATGAAGACGTGGGGGTGAGAGAGAAAGAAAGAGAGAGCCCACCGCAGGACGCTCAGGCCTCACAGGTGACGCCCGCCAGCCTGGCCGAGCTCTGTCTCCCTCTAGAGACACCAGGCGTTCCAGGAAGTGGACGCTTCGCTCCGGGCCGAGGGGGCTGCCAAGGAGGCCCAAGGTGGTGCTGCAGTGCCCTCCAGTGGACAATGCCCCCCTGCCCCACCCCCAGCCAGACCCAGGAGCTGGCGGTGCCTTTCCTGTGCCTGGAGACCCCAGGCTCCAACTCCTCACTGCCCACCCGCCTCAAGTCCGGCAGCAAGAGCCTGCCCTGAGGCTCCCTGGGGTCCCCCAGGGGCAAAGACCTAGGGGAGCTTTAGTCACACCTCCAAGTCTCCATCTGGGGCTTTCTGCCTGCTGCTGGGCCAGGCACACCCAATCCACCCCTCTCCTTCCCACCACGGGGATGCCCCCACCTCAAGGACCCACACCAGGTGGCATCTCCCAGCAAGATTTCCCTGAGACCCTAGTGAGATGAGCCCCCTGCCCCAAGGACACTGAGCACAGCCCTGGGCAGGATGAAAAGGAGATGCTTTACAAAGGAGAAACTGCTTCTTGGCTCTTTCCATAAAGAAACTGCAGGGGACTTTGGGGAGAGAGAGGGAGAAGGAGAAGACCCAGGACCTGCTGAAATCCTGCTCTGAACGCTTGTCTGCAGAGCAGGGCGCTGTGCTCAAGCCAAGAGTGTGCAACTCAAATCCAGCAACTGTCCTAGGAGGCTGTTGTCAGAGTGGAAAAGACGGAGATCTCAGGGAGAGACTTAAACCTCATCAAAGAAAGCTCCCTGGGCCCCCACACAGCACACTGTTATTTGTGGCACCGGCAGGTGCCCACGGGTCAGCTGGCTGCTTGTGACCAGCAGCACGAACAGCACGGAGCACCATCCAGCCAAATGCGTGGCCCAGTCACAGCTGGGTCTCCCAGGCCAGAAGGAGCTGTCATTGAAATGCCTGACGGATGGAAAAGCAAGGACACCAGCCACAGGGGTGGCTGGAGAACCACGGGACAGTCACCCTGCCCTGACTGCCCTCTCACAATCTCTGGCTACATTCCTTCAGGTGGTCCTGACTTCAAATGGTTAAACTTAACAATTTTGCCAGGCAGCCATGTGATCACAAGGGTACACAACCAATACATGTATAACCATTCTGCACCCACACGACCATTCCATTTTTCACTTTTAGTACAGTATTCAATAAAAAACCTTGAAGAGATGTTTAACACTTTATTATAAAATAGGCTTTGTGTTAGATGATTTTGCCCAAGCTGTAGGCTAATGTAATGTGTTCTGAGCACGTCTAAGGTAGGCTACACTAAGTGATGATGCTTGCCGGGTTAAGTGTATTACACGCATCTTCAATTTATGATGCTTTCAATTTATGATGGGTTTATTGGGACATGATCCCATCATAGAAAAGGGAGATCTGTACCAGTACAGAGCTGGGTATCCTCTAGCCCCACCCCCAGCAGCACACCGGGCCAGGTCTGAAGACCTGTCCCCGGACCCCCCCAACCCCCAACCCCCTGGCGGCCCAGACTTCTCCCTGCCCTGCCCTCAACCTGGGCTCACTTTAGGAGGAAGGGGGAAACTAGAAGCATCTTCACAACGTGGAGTAGAAAAGGGGACACTGCAGAGGAACCAGTTGTCTCGGCAACACGTCAAATCCACAACATGGGACTGAGTGTACAAACCAAAAGTCTCCAAGAAGGATTTCTCTTGGCTGTGTCCAGCATGGCCATGGATGTCCAGCCCCAAGCCAGGTGCCAGCCTCTCCCCTGCAGACCTGAGAGCTCCCTTTGCAGGCTGCTGGCCTGGGCTTCTCCACTTCCAGCCACTGTGGGAGTCCGGCCAGGCACTCCCACAGTACAGCATTACCCTCGCCTCCCATGAGAGCGACAGGATGTCAGAGCCGAGGAAGATGGGTCTGGTGTGGAGAGCGGAGACTCAGAGCATCCCACCATAGAAAAAAGTCAAAGATGAGCGTGAAAAAGATTTGCCCACAACACTCAGCAACCCAGTGGCCACCACCTCCACTCGTTTCCAGTTGACCTCTTCCAAGTCTGTGCCTTTTCTGATAGATAAGTCTTCTCTGCCTCTCTGGGTTGCTCTCTCTTGTCTCCATCCATGTATCTATCATGGGAAATGTATGAGAATGTTTCCATGATGCAAATACATCAGATGATATCATGGTTCAAACTTGGCCTCCTTGCAAAGCTCTGAGTCCTCACCTGCCCCTTTCTCACTGCTTTGAGCGCTGAAGCTTTCAAATAGGTATAAAAGTTGCTGATGGCCTTACACCAGGAGAGACGGTGTAAGAAAGGAGGCTAGAGACACAGAGGACAGCAGTGTGCACGTATAATCTAAGAAATCAGTATCATCACTGTCTATAATGGTTATTGATGTTCATGGATGTCAAGCCTTGTGCTGAGTGCTTTACACAGATTATCAAATTTAAATTTTACAGCAAACCAGCCAGGAAGGTCTGACAGTTTTCCCACTGAACAGGTGAGAGGGCAAGGCTATGCCAATACCACCAGGCAACACAACCCTGCTTGCTCCCCATTCCAACTTCTTCATGCTCACCAGTGTCTGACCTACATTCTTTTTAAACTGTGAAAAGTGACTCATTAGCAAGCTTAGGAAATAAATGTAGTGGGTCACAAGAAACACTTTGAAATGAAAGAATAAAAGTAGAATGCCCCAAATGTATCTTACATGGTCAAGGTAAACACTCTCATAAAACACTTCTGTTCCAGTTACACGTGTGTAAACATCCATGTATATGCATACACACACAGGCTGCAGTGGGATATGATTTTAAACATATTTCTTAATGTAGATCACAATAAAAAAAGAAAAACATTAAAAGCTGTTGTCCTAGACTCTCCATCCAGCCTCTGAATTCTCTATCCGGTTCTCCCCACTCTGTACACTCCGGGGGTTGCCTTGCCACCCCCATGGCTCCCTGCTTCCCTGGTTTGCTGAAGAACAGCCAGTAAGTTCCACGGACGCTGCGAGCCTGTCCTGGGGGCAAGCTAACTAGCAGGCTGCTGGGGCAGAGCCCTAAGTATGCCTTCTCCATCTGCTTCCTGCTTCAGCGAGGGGCTTCTGACTGCCCTGCAGGACTGACGTCTCCCAAAAGAGGCTTAACGGCTCCTTCCTCTCTGAGCTGGCAGGTTAGTGCCTTTGTTTCCAGAATTAGCACAGGTGCACCTGCAGGCAGGCGTCCTCATTAAGCTATTTTCTGCATCTTGATCCCGTAAGGATGGCTCCAGGGGACCTTTCAAATAAGCACTTCATTTGCAGTGGCCTCTCCAGATTGGAAAGGGTGGTCCCAGTTTCAGCAGCAGAGGGGGAGGGAGGCCCAGTCACCTGAGTTTTCTCTGCCAGCCCACGGCAGCTGGACCAGATCACAGAAGTAGAGAAGTCAGGGAAAGGCGGTGAGGTGGCGGCGGGGCGGGGGGAGGCGTGGGGCGGGGATCTCTCTAAGCCTTTTCCTTTCCTTGAGGCTCTCAACTTGTTCTTCGCTAGCACGGCAGGGTTTCTCCTAGCCGTGGACAAGTCCCAAAGCAGCAGCATGACCCTCTGTTCTAGGCTGCTCCTCCTTGTCTGTGGGGAAAAGATTCATTGATGGTGACATTCCAGGCGGAGGGGATGGTATTGGATAGAAGATTCCTGAAATCACCCCCGGAGAAGGCAATGGCACCCCACTCCAGTACTCTTGCCTGGAAAATCCCATGGACAGAGGAGCCTGGCAGGCTATACAGTTCATGGGGTCACAAGAGTTGGTGGGCTGCCACCTATGGGGTCGCACAGAGTCGGACATGACTGAAGCGACTTAGCAGCAGCAGCAGCAGCAGAAATCACCCCACTCCAATGCCCACCTACTTCTCTTCTGGGACCCACCCCATCCCTGTTGTCTGTGCAGCTCTGGGCCCAGCCTCCCCCCAGCAACCTCCCAATGTCCCCAAAGCACATGCCAGGAACCAGGCTGAGGAGTCAGTGGGACACACTTGGGTCCTGGATTTCACTTGCCATTCTCCTGGGGATGCAGGATCCCAAGGAGGACATTTATCATTGACAAGTTGGGGGTACTAAGAAACAAAGTCGAAGGTCAGAGTTAGGACCACCAAAAATCAGCAGAGAAGGGGATTTGTGGGCAGAGAGGTTATGGAAATGTAAAATTCCTAGAAATAGGAGCTGGACTGAGTTCTTAGAAAGGACATGAAGAGGGTCTGCATGCAGTGAATTGGGGTATAATGTGGAGGTCAGGCCCCCTTCCCTACTGCTCCCGTTGTTTAGTTGCTCAGTCATGTGCAACCCCATGGACTGTAGCCCACCAGCCTCCTCTATCCATGGGATTTCCCAGGCAAGCATATTGGAGTGGGTTGCCATTTTCTTCTCCAGGGGATCTTCCCGACCCAGGGATCAAACACAGTCTCCTGCTTGGCAGGCGGATTCTTTACCCACTGAGACATATGGGAAGCCCCTCACTTCCTACAGCTGCCCCTAAATGAATAAATAAGTCCCCCTGGTGCGTCAGATGGTAAAGAATCTGCCTGCAATGCAGGAGACCTGGAGATCCCCTGGAGAAGGGAATGGCTACCCACTCCAGTATTCTCGCCTGCAGAATCCCATGGACAGAGGAGCCTAGCAGGCTATAGTCCATAGCGTCACAAAGAGTCAGACAAGACTGAAGTGACTTAACATGCACCCACGCCCACTCTAATATACACAAATTTACCCCATACCAACTCTACTAGTATTGTGCAGAGTGCTGGAATTCAGCAATGAATCAGATACAACTTCTATACTCAAAAGTTGAGTAAAGAAGAGCAAGTACAAATTCCATTTTAATAGAACTAGGTCAGAGCTAAGACCAGAGTATGTACAAGACTTGATGGAAGCTCAGAGGAGGTACCTAACTTCACTTGGGGGCCAGGGAAGACTTCTCCAAAAGCTGCTAACTGAATTGAGTCTTAAAGGAAGAAGGGAAATCAGCTGAGGAAAAGAGAGAAAAGGACACTCCAGACCAAGGGAACAGCATGTGCCGAGGCAAGGCAACTAGGAACCATGAGAAGCACAGAATGACCTAGAAACAGGTCAGGACAGCTGGAGAGAAGCCAACACTGAGGGCTGCCCTCCTGAACAGTAGAAATAAGCTGGAAGGAGGGGGTGTGTTCGCGTACTAAGTCGCTTCAGTGGTGTCTGACTCTTTGCAATCCGATGGACTGTAGCCTGCCAGGCTCCTCTGTCCATGGGATTCTCCAGGTAAGAATACTGGAGTGGGTTGTCATGCCCTCTTCCAAAGGATCTTCCTGACCCAGGATCGAACTCATGTCTCACGTCTCCTGCATTAGCAGGTGAGCTCTGTACCACTAGTACCACCTGGAAAGTCCAGAAGGAGGGAGATGGGGAAGCAATGGAGGACATAGGAAGTTTGCACCAGATCTATTCCTAAAGAAGAGAAACCCACACCAGGGCCAAGGAAAGGTGGGCATCCCTTAATAGGGGTGAGGGACCATGAGGAGTGGCATTGGGCCCCCAAGGGTGAGGTCACTGCTCCTGCTGCTGCTGAAATTTCCGCTCCCTGGAGGTGCAGCCCCCACTGGAGGGCCCAGGGCCAAGCATGCCAAGCATCCCTCCACAAAGCCTGTTCTTAGCAAAGGTTTTCCTATGACCTTTCTTGGAGAGGAAAAGACAAACACTCCTCCCCAGAGCCCTTCCATGTCCAGTTTTCCAGAGAACTCCTCCCCTGCTGGCCTTGGGAGGGGGTGAGACCCCCAGGGATCAGGCTTAGGAGAAGTAACTGAAGGAAGATTTCCAGGGAACAGGGAAGAGCAATCTGGTTAAAGGCTGTCAACTACGAGGTTGTCCTCAGGGCAAGAGCTCTTGGCAGGAACGTCTCAGTTCAATCAGGTTACTCCACTGGCAGACCCTATTTTTTTTTTTAATGGGGGAAAAAACAACCTCCAGAGATGGTGAAACGTAATTCATTAAGACCACCACAAAGCAGGTTCTGAGTTTGGAGGGAAGGTGAAGGAAACCCCATCAATTTCACACATGGAAAGGCAAAAGCAGATTTATCTATGTCTCTGACACCTGAGTAGTTTACAAGTATTTATAAAATCTAATATTTGGGGGACCATTCTATTTTTGCCCATAAATCTGAGCAAGATATAAATAATTAAGAGAAATTAAAGAAAAACAGATATAAAATGAAGACTAATTTACTAGGGAAAACAGATGCTTCCAGGGCATGTGGTTGCCAGATCCCTGTTCCATCATTGTCTCCAGCAGATGCCGGGACAAGCAGCTCTGACGGTATTAGAAAGAATCACCTTCTTGTCTGAGCTCCAGAAGTCTCACTTGCTGTGATACCCTAGCCCCCTCTGAGACTCTTTCTCTTGTCATACATCTGTGCCCTGCTTCTGAGAGGGACAGTGAATACCATGAAAGCAGGGACCATGCCAAGAAATGAGTCAATGTGGGTTTCTAGCCATCTAGTCCTGACCTAGAATCTCAGAAAGACATGTCACATGGACACACTTGACAAGCCCTGCTCCTTCTGCCAGCCCTTCTGCCTGGTTCCAGGCCTTCCTCCCTGTGCCACCATCCCAGTGCCCATTAAGCCCAGTTACATTTTCAGGTGGGATGTGCTTGGAAGAGGGAAAACTGCAATCCTTGCACCCAAAGGGAGCTGGGCCAACAGGGGACCCATAAGCCTCCTCATTCCAACCTTCTGCATGGACCCTTTGATCTGAGATCTCAATTTTGTTCAGGATGTTCCTGAAAGCTTTAACAACTCCTGCAAATTAGACCTACTTCTGATTTTTCCTTTTTTTTTTTTTTCCTTCCTTTATTTATTCCACAGCTATTTTAAAAATTCAATGTGGAAACAGAGTCAAGGACACCTGCCACCTTCATAGGTTTATCCCAGTGAGGAAACAGACAAGGAATCGAACCCGGGTATTGGCCAGGTTCAATCCCTGGGTGGGGAGAAGGGAATGGCAACCCACTCCAGTATTCTTGCCTGGAGAATCCCATGGACAGAGGAGCCTGGTGGGCTACAGTCCATGGGGTGGCAAAGAGTCAGACATGACTGAGTGACTAAACACACATTGACTGGGTCTCCTTCCTTGTAAATAGAATTTGGCACATACCCATCTGATCCACCCATTTTGGAAAGTTCAGTGGCTTCTCTGAAGTTCCTGTGTATTCCAAGGAAAGTGAACCCCCTCATGTTGGTTCATCCACCTGTACTTCCTCCTCTGAATTTTTTCCTCTGTGTGTTACAGCTGTTTATTTATTTCCACCATGGAAGAGACCCAGACATGAACCCACCTCCCTTCCTGGATTTATACCACACACTCACACATGTAGGGTAAATTTTACAGGAGGTTTGGGGAGGTAAGCGTTGTTTATATCTCAAAAATGCCTATAACTTCCATTGAACATGAGTTATACTGTTCTTAAAAATTCTTGGCCAGTTCACCATGCTGATCAACCAGCCTCTCCCCACCTGATTCCCCCAAACTGTCTTCACTGACACCTGTATTCTCACCTAGTTCTTATACATAACAGTTTAGTGATCTCTTTGGTTTCCTTGCCTCCTGCTAATCTAGGTCCCCAGAGTCCCACCTTCTAAACCAAGAGCTTGTCAAGACATTTTTCTAAATAAATTCAGTACCTTCCTCAAAAGAAATTCCATACCATTTATGAAGAAAAATGTCTTCTACTGAAAAGATAGGCATTGAGTACAGACTGTGATCAGACTATGGCATGGGAATGCATTGAATGTTCTGAGGGCACAGAGAAGGAAAAGCCTAAATTGAAGAGACAGAAAAGGTATCCCAAAGGAAATGCCATCCCAGTTGAGACCAGGGAAAAGTGTAGAATTAGCCAAGAAAAGAGGCAGAAGCTGAGGAGAACAACAAAGTCCTAGAAGCAAGAGAGAGCTTGGCACATTCTGGGCATCACAAGAGGTCCACAGAGGCCGAAAGGAATAGGGCCTGCTGGATGGGGCTGGAGAGTTGGCGGGTGGTGGGGTGGGGAGGCTGGGTCAGGGTCACCTTATTGGTCAGACAAAGAGGTCTGGACTTGATCCAGGAGGCAGTGAGGAACCATTGAGGGTTTCCAGCAGAAAAGTGACAAGGCCAGATTTGCAATTTGGAATGATGAGCCGTGGCTGAAGGACAAGAAGTCAGTGATTAAGAATCAAGACTGGAAGGAAAGACCAGTGGGAAGTGAGGACTGTGGTCCATTTGGGAAAGATGACGGTGGCCTGGACAAGGGAAGTTCTAGTGGGAAGGAAGAGAGGGAAACAACTTCCAGAGAAAGGGACAGACTTCCCTGGCAGTCCAGTGGTTAAGACTTCGCCTTCCAGTGTAAGGGACACAGGATCAATCTCTGGTCAGGGAGCTGAGATTTCCACATGCCCCAGGGCCAAAGAACCAAAACATAAAACAGAAGCAATATTGTAACAAATTCAATAAAGACTTTAAAAATGAACCACGTCCCAAAAAAAAATTATAAAAAAGAGAGAGGAAGGGAGCTGTCATCTCTTGATGTGGAGTATAAAGGGGGTGGTACTAGACAACTCCAGGTTCTCGGAACTGGGAAGTGAGAGGGCAGGCAGTGGTGTTTGCTGAGTTGGGGAACACGGAGGAGGAGCAGGGAGTTTGAGAGAGACTCACCTGCCTCTCTCCCTGACTGTTACACAAGACACATGTGTTCCCATCTTGGCACTACCCCGGCCCTCGAAAGTCACCAGACAGGAGGGGACCCAGCAAGGCCTAGACAGAAAAATGCAGCTATATATTTTTCTCAGACACCATGAGAAACCAGTGGAGGTGTCTGTTGGCCATGGGGGGCCCACCCAGTCTCAACACTGCCCCGGTGACCCTCTCTGGCCCCAGTGGTATGGCCTCGCTCACAGGAGAGTTCCAGATCAGACCACGGCTGCCCCCATCGGGGTCTCCTGAGTTGGAAATCGCACACCGCAGCTTTCCCCCAGCCTGAGAGGAGACGCCTTCTTGTTTGTTCTCTTCCACACACAGAGCCATTCATCAAGTCCAGGAGAGCCAAGCACAAAGGTAATATCACTTAGCCAGGCTGCAATTAGCAGATTAGCGGCTTGTTGCTCTTGTCGTGTGTCCCACACTATGACCTCACGAAGGCCCAGCGCGTCTCCACACAGGGCTGCTCCAGGAAAGGGCCCATCGACTTCTCTGGCAAAAAAATCCCCCAGCCTGTCACCGTGAGTTTCCCTGTTGTAGAGCTAAACTACAATTGATGTTCTGTCTCTATCAATTTCTCAGGAATGCTGGGACGCGAGCCCAGTATTAATGAAGACAGCAGAGAGGAAGGCATGAGATTGGCCCCACTCCAGAGCTGATGGAGAGCGTGGATACTGAGTAATTCCCGGAGACCTGGAGAGGCCCGAATGAGGCAAAACAAGCACGCCCCGGGGTCACACACAAGGCTTGGTGGGGCAGACAGATGCTGAAAAGGCTTGGGAGAGAATTTCTGCTGGGAAAAACAGTCTCAAGATTGTCCCTTTTATCATCACATGTCATTTTCATCATCCAAGAAAGGCAATTTTACTCCAGATTAAAAGGATATCCTCATAGGTATCTACATATGGTAATACACAATCACACACATACAAGTCACAAACTCTCACACACAGAGTTTATAGGACACATTAGGGGACCAGGGTAAAGCCAGAATTACATCTCAAGAAAGGGGCTGATGCTATAACCCCATATGTTTGGCCAAATCCCTCAGCACCCCTCAGGATGGCCTCTCCAATCAGAAGCCCTCCCAGGTCACGAGCAGGGGAGGCATTGATTGGTGTGGGAGGCCACAGTGGTGTCAAATTAAAAGTCAATATGAGGCTTGTCTTCATCTCAGTTTGAAAAATGAATAGAAACTGGTCATAGGCTCCTGTTTCTCAGACAGTGCCATTTGGGGGCTTCTGGTTTGGGAACCTTTTCTTAATCACATATAATTCCTTAATCCTTCCAAACTGACCAGCTCCTTTTAAGTTTTAAGTTTCATCATTCCAATGAAGATGGAACAATTCTGCTAAGCCATAAACGCTATCAAACCATCTTCCCGCCTCTAGGATGTGGGTCTCTGAGAATCTGGAAAACACAGCAGGCTCCATGGGTGCACAAAGTAACCCAAGGGGGATGGTGGGACAACCCAAGCATTGAAGACAACCACACTTGCCTCACAGATGCTCAGGAGAATCAAAGCAAATAAATGGAAAGTGATGTGTGTGTTCAATAAGGTAACTCAATAAGGGAACTCAATATGGCTGGAAGTCTCCCCTTACCTCTTATTATTATCTCAATAATAAGAGATATTATTAGGGTTATGAACATTTTAGCACTGCTAAGCCACTGAAATGGTTGGGAGAACGGAATTTACTTATATGCTCCAAGGCCCTCAGTCCCTCCTGGAATGTATAAGCTGTGATAGAGCAAAGTTTAACCACTTTCTCCTACTGCAACTGTTCCTGAACCACCTCACCAACAATGTGCAATAGTCACTGCTGTTGTTGTTGTTTAGTCGCTAAGTTGTCTCCAACTCTTTGTGACCCCATGGACTATAGCCTGCCAGGCTCCTTTGTCCATGGGATTTCCCACGCAAGAATACAGGAGTGGGTTGCCATTTCCTCCTCCAGGGGATCTTCCTAACCCAGGGATCAAAGCCATGTCTCCTGCATTGACAGATGGATTCTTCACCACTGTGCCACCAGGGAAGAGACAGTACATAGTCACAATAATTTAATGCCTCTTATATGTGCTATGAACGGATTTTCATGGGATTTTAATTTATAGCAGTTATAATAACTGTTGTAATAGGGTTGTCTGGAAGGAAAGATGGGAAGGAAAAGTTTACGAACTACAAAAAGAAACAGAGAAAAGAGAATGCAGTTCAAGAGAACATAGGTCCTTTGCATGTAGTAAATGTTCAATAAATATTTGAGAAGGCAAGTTAAATGAACACACGCATCAGGAAAACACCATGTCAGGAAAAGTCACTAGACTTACATAGAAATGGATTTTTACTCCAAGTGTGGCCTTTTATACTAGACTTGCAACCTTGGAGAACACTTATGGCTTAGTCCATTTGGGCTGCTATAACAAAATAGCATGAACTATGTGACTTACAAGGGGCTTCCTTGGTGGCCCAGTGATAAAGAATACGCCTGCCAATGAAGGAGACACGAGAAACATGGGTTCGATGCCTAGCTCAGGAAGATCCCCTAGAGGAGGAAATGGCACCCCACGCCAGTATTCTTGCCTGACAAATCCCAGGGACAGAGCAGTCTAGTGTGCTACAGTCCATGGGGTCACAAAGAGTCAGATATGACTGAGCAACTGAGCACACACACATCTTATTTACAATTCTTGCATTTGTTTAATGCATTTCCTTCTACTCCATATTCTGTCTTGTCTGGAAGATGCACATTCTAGGATGTTGCTAACAACAAGTTCTGAAACATCTTAATGGGCAGGATACCTGGATTCTGTGCATTTGTGTTCAGAAGATGCACCCCAGAAATGGGGTTGCCAAAAGCAGGGGTGAAGCCAGCTGAGGAGTCGTTGCTGTAACAGGGCTACCCAGACACAAGCCATTGTGAAGACACCCTACGGTCTTGTGAGCGTCCAAGAATCTCTTAAGGTTATTTCAAAGAGCACAAGTGGGGACACTGTGGTGAATGACAGATAGCACTTAGTATGGGAGAATCCAGGAGATCACAGACCAATATTCCAGCTTCTGAGAGGAGATGAAAAAAAAAACTTGGACTTCCCTTGTGGCACAATGGACAAGAATATGCCTGCCAACACAGGGGACACAGGTTCCATTCTTGGTCCAGGAAGATTCCACATGCCATGGAGCAACTCAGCCCATGTACCACAACTACTGAAGCCCACATGCCCTAGAGCTTGGTGACAAGGGGAGCCACTGCGATGGGAAGGCTGCCCACTGCAGCAAGGAGTAGCCCCTGCTTGCTGCAGTTGGAGAAAGCCTGGGCAAAGCAATGAAGACTGAGCACAGCCAAAAATAAAATGAATAAGTTGAAAAAAAAAAAAAAACCTTGTTAAAGAGATAGCTGATGACTGAAGGCACCCAAGACTATTTTCTACAGAAGGAGGACCACACCAAGAATTCTTGCCCTGAGCTGTCTCTGTTTCTCAATGCCACTTTGTATGGCATTCCCAACAGTTAGAGCTCTGTTCATCCGCAGGCACTGATCTTGGGGGGCATCTGGGGTGTCTTCGTTGCCCAAAATTCTGCTCAGGTACCTTTTCCAAAAGGCCTCACCAAAGGGAGCTCTGTGGATGAAGAGCACGTCCACCAGAACCCAGGCCTCTGATGCCCTGCTCCTCCCTTTTTCTGTTCACATCTGCCTCCCCATCATGGGGCTGATTAGGTGAATTAGGTTACATGGGGCACGCCCTGGGCAACACCGTCAGGGAACCTATGCCTCTGACCACACTTTTCAGTGCTTTCCTGGGCAATGATCCCTTCCCACCACCGTGTTGAATCCCAGAGCATCTTTGCCAGCATCACTTACAAGGTATTAAGGGCCTTTCGCTGCCCAAGGCCCTGGGTGCTCTTTTCCTCTCACCCCCTCCCCAAAGGACAGTGGTTACTAGTGTGTGCAAAGGCTGAAGGATGAGGCCCAGTGTCCTTAATGCTTGAATTGGGGCTGGAGTTGGACGTTTCCCACATCAGCTGTATTGGTGCTATTTCTTCAGACCGCCGTGAACACACATGCCTCAGGGTGTTCCCTACTGTCATCTTCTTGGTTTTGTTTTTTCCCATGTCTCTTTGTCCCCACAAAACCAATGGCAACTGCAGAGCAGAGATCAGGTGTCTCACCTCTGTTATTGTATTAGGTACTATATTCACCTTAAAAAAGTCACAATTTTGTTCAGCAAAGTATACATGAGCAGAGGGCATGTGGGACACCATCGGTTGTCTCAGAATTGTGGCTGAGGCCCAGAGTGATGGATGAGAGCACCCCATATTCTAAACACAGAGGCAACCATCTCCCCTCACCATTTGCTTCAAGTTACCAGAACCAGCTCTGCCATCACCAACCACCAGCCTCAGTCAACACAAAAGAGAACTGGAGAGATAGATGGGGTGGCCTGCATAATTAAGATCCAGGATTCAGGGGGCAATGCCACTCCCTCCTGCCAAAGCTAGGGAAGAGAAAGTCTCCAGGAATCACTTGTAAAAGTTGAAAGTTGTTATGGGTTGAATTGTATCCCCAACTCCCTAAAAATTCATCTATTTAAGAACTAACATCAATTAGTATCTCAAATGTGACCTTTTTTGGAAGAAGGGTCATTGCAGATAAAGTTAGTTACAATGAGGTCATCCCAGAGTAGGGCAGTCCCTAACTGAATAAGAGGGGTGTCCTTATATAAGGAACACCCTGTGAGAAGAAACAGACACATGCACACAGGGAGAACACCATGTGGAAGTTAGAACTACTCCACCACAAGTCAGGGAGCTACCAGAAGGTGGGAGAGAGGCCCGGAATAGATCCTTCCATGACACCTTCAAAGGGGGCATGCCACTAGCACCCTGATTTTGGGCTTCTGGTCTCCAAAACGGTGAGATGATACATTTCTGATGTTCTAAGACAGCCAGTTTGTGGTGTGTTGCTAGGGTCGCCCTGGGAACCTAATGCAGAGATATCTGCAGGAATAAGAGACTTATCTCTCATTCATTTGTTTGATTGTCACCTTGGCATTAGAAAACTGGAGAGAGTGGTACGGTGGGAAAATGCCAAGAGGAAAGGAGAGGGGCGAAAGTGTCTGTCTGATTTCCTGGGTTCCAAGAGGTACAGAAGATGCCTGCTGCCCTGGGGTAGATACGATCAAGAACTACCCAATATAGGAGGCAGGAAAATATATAATTGATTGGGTGTAGCTTAAAGACTGCCTCCTGAGAATGGACCATGAGGTGGGGTCAGATCTCAAAGAGACCTCCAATGCCTAATCGAGTCTCATAGGAATAAGCCTTTGACAGCAGGGCTCTCTGGAGCTACTCACAGTTCACAAGCCAGAAGAGCGCTTACAGCCAACCTAGAAGACCACATTTCTAAGAGAGTAAGGTAGGGAGTAAGGGTAAGGGAGATGCTTGCCCTCCCAGGGTCTTTTAATCCCCTCCCCCTCCACATTCAAGGGACTAAATGCCAACCACACATACACACACACAAACACACTCACACATATTCACATTTTCTTTAGAAGTCACTGGCACCAGATGGCAGGACTAGACATTGCTGAGTAGAATGGGAAGAGCCGTGAGTCAAGTTTCAGGCGGAAATGTTTCCTTTTCATTAATTATTAGGAATAAACCTTAAAACAAGAAATAAGATTCTTCTAATAACCAAATGTAGCCGAAAAGTTACAGCATCTGGATTAGATCTTGTTAAAGGAGCCACAACCTGGGATGAAAAGAAGATTCCAGATGGTTCCATGAAACGTCCAGACTGGAAAAAAATAAAATAAAAACCATCATCCAAGGAATGAGTAGTGGCTCTTTAGTAAGCCTGGTACCTGTACTTAAGATAATGAATAACCATATCAACCAGTCTTGTTTTTAATAGGAGGTGATGGAGCAAGTGGGAAACCAAGGGGCAGAGCAGGCCTCTCTGGGTGGGACAGCCAGGAGAAACACAGTCAGGCTCAGCTGAGCTGAGCCTCATCCAACAGAAGGATGGGCCTTAGACAAGTGGAGAAGGAAGGGGGAGGATGGGTCAACATCTTTCTTAGTGAGGTAACTAGCAAAAGCATGTCCCCGGATGGGTGCTTGGGGAGGACTGGTGACTCCACATCCAGGAGTCGGGATGGTATGTGCCAAGACCCAGAAGGGGCAGGTATCAGGTGCTGGGGGGAGGGGGTCAAATATTTTGAATAAGGAAAGTACGAAGGAGAGATGGGAGAAGGGAGGCAGGGCCTCCTGGTGGGGGTTGTCAGTGCCAACCTATGTGGGGCGGATCCACCTCTGAGCAACCGTTGCCTGGGCCTCCAGCATTTGAAGGCTGTCCTGCCCTCACTGTTTACTCTCTTTTCCCAGGTCTGACCACGGGCACTTTGGAACGTCCCGAGGCCGTGATGTGCTGGGTGCAGGATAACCGGAAGGCACGACTGAGACTTGCCAGAAGTCCCAGTTTGACTTTGCCAAGTGCCTCAACTGCCAGAGCCCTCGTGGGGTAGATTCAGAGCTGCCCCGGGTGGCCCCTGCCCACAGCCCCCACTCCAGCCTGAGGAGGCAGAATCGGCTATTGAAGCTGATGAGACCGTGTGTTTTTTCTGGCTTCTGGCCACCAGAGAAAAACGCAACAAAGGAAAGAGAAGATATGGATTATTGGCGTGGAAGGCCTAATGACAAACACATTTGCATGTATTTCTGCAAGGAGACCCTGCCCTCTCTGTGGCCTATGTGGGTTTTCTCCTGTGTTTCAGAGGGCAAAGCCAAGTATGAGTTACAGGTATAGCATCCCTCCTCCCAGGGCCCTTGACTTAACATGTTTCCGGGTCCCAGAATCTGGGAAATCACTGTTCCACAAGCCTGACCAATCTTCTCCTATGTGTAGCTTCTCTATGCGGAGGGTTGGCTGGGCTTCCCCAGAGAGCATGGACCTTACTGAGTTCTGGGACAAAAGGCACAAAAGACATCTGCTTTGTTAACACCCATGAGCCAGGTACCAAGCTAAATACTTCATGTATATTGTTTCATTTGCTCTTCACAAATCCGTACACAGTAATGGATCTTATCCCCATTTTAAAGATGAGAAAACTGAGGCTCAGAGAACATACTCTTGATGTATGGCAAAACCAATACAATATTGTAAAGTAAAAAAAAATAATAATAATAATAAAAAAATTAAAAAAAATAAATTCCACATATATATTAAAAAAAGAGAGAGAGAACATACTCTTTTCATTCCCCTACATGGCCTCCCAGCGTGAGAGGAGAGCTACAGAGCTTATTAAAGATGATGAAAATTAGGATTCATAGATTTCAGTGCTAAGAAGGAACTTTAAACAATCTTTCCCAATCTCCTTATCATACAGTTCATAAACCTGAGGTCGGGGGAAAACAGACTTACCCAAGTTTGCACAAAGCTTGGAAGAAAGTGCTGTGTGTGCACTCCAGCCTCCAACCCCATCATAGTTGGGAGGAATCTTGAACAAAGCCAAGTTTAAGGATAGGAGAAAAGGACTATTCATTATCAAAGGGGCTGGAAAAATTGCCCAGCTCCCTACTCCTGCCTGCCCCAAACCCCTGAGTATGGGAATTTCCATGAACACCATAGAGATGCTGCTACTTGTGGGCGATGAGCAAACATCCTCACGTGGTGTCCACACATCTGTCACCTTCAGACCCCGGGTTTCATCAGCATCCTGGCAATTGAAGGCCTGACCTTTGCTCTCCTCAAGCAAGCCAACGCCAAGCACGCAGAGAGAACACCCTGGCCACAGTCAAGAAATGGAAGGACCTTGCGAAAGCTGGAATGTAAATTATAAATTATAAACAGAGTGTCAGTTTGGATAAACTCTTTTAACTTACCAGTGGACCTTGTCCACAAAGTTAATTAGGAGGAAAATAAAAGAAGGTCAGGAGAAACAGTGAGGAAAAAGGAACAGAGAAGCAGCAGGAGGAAAGATAGCAACTAAAAGACTTCAGAGACTGTCACGCAATGATAACCTGGCTGCCTGGAGTCCAGCCAGTGGCTTTTTACAGTGAAATCGCAAACCGACCCCATCGCAGCTGGACCAGTAAACCTGGAGGGAGGGCCTTGGCAAGAGGCTGGTCCAGCAGCAATACTTCAAGGCCAGCCGTGTCAGACCCACTGACCCCCACCAGCCCCACTCAGATCCTATCAGACCCCGAGCACTAAGATCCAGCCACTTCAGGTTGACCATGCTCAGGCCCTAAACTGATGAGAAACAGGCTGGGCCTGTATGAGGCCCCTCTGCCCCAACAGAAGGTGAAGTCATTCTGTCCTATGCCCAGGATCCAGTGGGTCTAGTCAAATACGCACCAGGATATGAATAACGTATGTACTGAGGCTAGGGTAGTGCCTGGCACACAGTAGGGGCTCACTATGTGGTCGTTATGGCTGTTTACAGTCTATACCAGGCACGGCAGAGATCAACGTCCTAAAACCTTTTCCCTTGGACACACAGACCCTGCTTCCATTCTCCTTTGCAGTTAGGCGTGGCTACGTTTGAGTTCCGGCCCAAGGAACGCGAGCGGAAGTGCTCTGCTCCACTTCTCGGCCCAGCCCATTAAAACCTTCTGTGCGCAATTCTCCCTTTCCCCCATCTGTCCGCCAGATACAGAAAACCTGGCAGAGCCATCCACAGTCCTCAGGGAGGACAAAACCAGACAGGGGAATTAATGTCTATAAACGAACATGGCTGATGCCACCTTGGAGAGACACCAAGAACATCACGTTGGATTTTGTGTGATGAGAAATAAACCTTCTACTCTACCAAGCCACTGAGATTTGCGGATGGGTTTGTTACGAGCCTACAATGTGGGAGACCTGAGTTCAATCCCTGAATTGGGAAGATCCCCTGGAGAAGGGAGCAGCTACCCACCCCAGTATTCTGGCCTGGAGAATTCCATGGACTGCAGTCCATGGGTTTGCAAAAAGTCGGACATGACTGAGCGACTTTCACTTTCTTTGTTACAAGCATTAATATTACTTATACTAACTAAAATGCCTAGACCTTACCCCTGGTTTCCTGAGAAGACTTCACAAGGACTGGAGTCTGGTTCTGACTCCCAGTTCTGAAGGAGCTTTGACCTTCTGTCTAGTTCCCGGAAGTGTCCCTGTGAGGTCTGGACAGACCTCTGCCAATAGTCCTTTTGCCACTGGGATTGACTTCTTGGCATGATATCTTATCTGCTGCCAACCCAAAAGCCATCCACTCAAAGGCAGATTGCTGCATCCCACCCACCCAACTCTAAACACACTGGGCTTAGCTGGCTCCTGGGTTACAATGACCATCTGTGCCTTTGCTCATAGGAGGCAACAGGAAGTAATGAAAAGAATGCTAGATCCCAAATCAGTCAAAATATAAAGGAAAAATGCCAAGGCCACATGTTATGACATTAGGTCCTGGAAGCACAGGCTGTGATCCAGAAGCAGAGCTGTGGACATATTCATCACACACCCAGGAATGGATCAACACCAGGGAGTAGGCACACCTCACCAGGAGGTGTGGTTAGCTGGGTCCCAGTGTGTTTCATTGTAAGTCTATATACATCTTTCCTTCCCTTCTCTCTCCAGCACTAGTAGCAGCTCTACCATTTACTAGCTGGAGACCATGGCCGATCAGCTAACCTGCCTGAGCTTTCAGTTTTGTGATGTGCTGTGTGTGTGTTGGTTTATAAAATGGAAACATGAGTGTATTCCTTGCATGCTTAGTTGTGTTCCTTGGCAATCAGGGAAGATGAAGAGGCAGCTCTGGGTAAACTCTGAAGAGGAAGCTCTGTGTGTTGGGACAGTGTAGGGGTCTCATTCTGCTGCTACTGCTAAGTCGCTTCAGTCATTTCCAACTCTGTGCAACCCCATAGATGGCAGCCCACCAGGCTCCTCTGTCCCTGGAATTCTCCAGGTAAGAATACTGGAATGGGTTGCCATTTCCTTCTCGAATGCATGCATGCATGCTGTGCTGCTGCTGCTAAGTCACTTCAATTGTGTCCAACTCTGTGCGACCCTATGGACAGCAGCCCACCAGGCTCCTCTGTCCACAGGATTCTCTAGGCAAGAATACTGCAGTGGGTTGCCATTTCCTTCTCCAAGGGGTCTCACTAGGCCCCTCCAAATCCTGGTGTATCCCCAACCCACATCCTCACAGCTACTTCTGTCTCCCATCTCTTCTCTAAGGCCCAGCACAGATTAATTTCTCCCTCTACCTGTTGACCATTTGTTTACTTCTCTCTAGCTGTTGGCATTGCATATCTGTATCTCTAAGACAGCTATATGTTCTCAAATGCTGTTGGCTAGTTGAGGTGGGGAGGGGCTTTCCTTCCACACTAGACTGCCAAGGACTATGTGATACTCATCTTAAGTGATTTCCCCTATAAGCCAGCACACACAGCCTGTATTTAACAGGGGTTCACTTCTAGAAAAAGGGCACCTACACACACCTTTGGAGTGAGAGGAAACTAGGAGACTTCAGGAAGGATGTGTTACTTGACTTCAGACTCAAAAAAAAAAAAAAAAAGTAGAGACATTAACCAAACAAGTGAACAGCATATTCAAAGGCCAGAAAACTACTCAGAGGATAACCCTTGGTGAGGGTAGCCAGAGCCAGGGTGGACTAATGGTCAGGAAGGGTGGATCCCACAGGTGGACAGGTCCCGGGGGGCAAGGGCTGACCCATAAGAGAGAAGAGAGCCTTGGGCACACAGTCTTCAGCATGGGCTCTGGCTTTTTTGCCTGTCTAAATCCTGCTATTCCATGTCTTTTTGTTCCCAAGATAGTGACTCAGAAAGCCCTAAAGAACCATCCTAAGTTTTTCACATCCAGCATGAGGCTCAAACACGGGCATGAGATGAGCATGGGCTCGGACAGACGTAGGCTGCCCAGGCTGAGCAGCAGGGGCCCTCCACTCAGGAGTGCGCTGTCTCCCTGCCAGCCCGGGGATGGCCACACAACATTTCAGCCCTGCCTCTTTTGTGTTCCATATTCATACTTTCTTGACACAAACCATACAAAGTTTTAACACTTGGAGACTGCAAAGTAAACCATTTGTACATACCAGGTCTGGTAACACTTTAAATAATAGGCCGGTTAGTTAATGCTGCACTACAATAAAAATTCCCATCCAAGTACACATTACGTCCTCATTAATGCCAAGTGAGTTCAGCATGATTAATGCTATGACAATAAATAACTGGGAGATGACCGCCAGGCTGCTGCACCACAGTGGATCTCAGGGCCGTCTAGCCTCCTGCCATCCTCTGAACCACTGGGTGCTGCCTGCCCCTCCATCGCGGGCACCCCAGCCTGGCCAAAGCCCAGCTCCAGTGGAGATGGCCTGTGCCAGGGAGACCAGACCAAGCCAGCACTGCACACCGGGCTGGGCTGGTGACAGCTCAGAAGAAAGGCAAGGAGTTTGTCAGAACGTGATCTCTCCCCGCAAGAAAACTGGGAGCTGGAAACCAGGCCCCCATGTCCATGGGCAGAAAGAGACCCTCCTTACCCTCCTGGAAGAAACTAACAGAGCTGAGCAGCTCTGATTGTTTCGAACATCAACATGAGGGGCTCAGGAAAACGAGAGAGGCTCTCTTGCAGGGACAGTGAAGGCAATGCATAGGGAAGGGGGAACTTGATCCTCATCACCCAGAGAGGCTCAGGAGAAGACGGGGGCCCACACCCTCAGGATGCCTCCATCAGTGCTGAAGAGGAAAACAAATCCACACCATAATTGATGAAAGAAAGGGGGTGCTGTGTCCTTTCTTAGCAAATATCTGCCATGGGGGTGGAGGGGCTGGGAGATCAGGGGAAGAGGGAGGGCTCTGAAGGCAGAGATACTAGGTTAGCAAATGAGATGTTAACAACGGGGGAACAAGAGCCCTGTTAGGAGGCAAGAGATGTTTATACACCATGGAAGCTGCCCTCTTGGCCCTTGGAGGATGGAGAAGATTTGGTCTCCCCTACTGCCCTAGAGTTGAAGTAGCTCACCCCACAATGCCCGCCTTGCAGCCACAGCCCAAATGGTTGTGGATTCTGCTGTGGCCTGTGGAAGCCCCGAGGCTGCTAGTCCATGCCAGACCTTACTCAAGTGCTGGCTTCTGGCTGGTATCCTCCTTGGCTTCGCTAGGGTGGGTCCAGCCTGGCTTGCTATGACCTCCCCTATACTCTGGGGCCTCTGTGCCCAGCAAGGTACTTGGGATATAATAGATGCTCAGGACATGGTGGAGCTGGACGCTGTGGGTGGCCAGAACTCACCATCCTTTCACTCCTGGCAGTGACTACCACCCCCACCATCACTGGCCCTAGAGTCTTCCTGACTCAGTGTTTTCTCAAAGCACAGCCCCTCAGGGGTGGTGGGCATCCAGGCTGAGGCAGGAGCCCCAGGTGGACATGGAGGTACGGAAGGCTGAGCTGTCGTTCCAACTTGGGAAAAGACCAGCTCAGATTTTCCACTGAGGCATTAAAACCCAACGCCATTGATTAATGGGGATGCTGGATTGACCAAGAAGTAAGGACAGGAGGGGCTAGAAGTGGGTGTTGACTTTTCAAACAATCATAAATTCCATGAGGGTGACAAAAGGGCCTGCTCTGTAATTGTGTTCATTATTTACACTAAAACCTAATTAAAGTCATTATGCTTTTTGTGCATTAAACAAACTGACTGGCGCACACACCAAGGCAGCATAAGTGCTGCTGGAATCACTGTGGAAGTGGAGGTTTCAGGTCCAGCCAGAGCCCAACACCCAACCGTTCTGAGTCAAATGTTCTCTGGAAAAGAAGACTCTGGCAGGAGAAACAGAACAGGACGGAAAGAGGGGACAAGGAAACCATTACACAACTATGTCCCCTGCAGCCTCCGTCCTGCCTCCTCCTATGATGCAAGACCGAAGATCCCTTCCTGAAGCCCCATGTCCCTGCAAGGAAAATGTGTCCGGGCCAATATGGGGGCAAAGCCCAGCACCGCCAGGTATCCAGGGAAGACCAAGGCCCAGGAACAAGGATGAGTCCGTTTAACTGGCCAACCTTTCCAGATGTCTCCTGTAAGCAGTGTTCAGTGGAAGCCTCTGGGGAAAAATGGGATCTATCTATAAAGTCATTGACATTCTACTAGAGATCATGAGAATGTTATGTTTATAATGCAAATTAGAAATCCTTAGAAAAATACAAGAAGAGATCACTAGGGGATCAGAGGAAGGTTGACAGTTTCTTTGGTTGGATTCAGAACAGCTTCATAAAGTGGTCAGTAGGACTTCCCTGGTGGTCCAGTGGCTAAGACTCTGAGCTCCCAATGCAGGGTGCCTGGGTTCAATCCCTGGTAGGAGAACTAGATCTCACATGCCACAAGAATTCACATGTCATAATTAAAGATCCCACATGTAGCAACTAAAGATTCTGCATGCCTCAACTAAGACCCAGTGCAACCAAATAAATAATAAATATTTTTTTTAAAAAGATCAGTCTCTAAAAAAAAAAAAAAAAGTGGTAGGTGATATCAGCCATATGGCAGAGTCGCAGGCTCCCAACATCTATCCCTTCACAAAAACACTGAAAAATCAACCAGGGACTGCTAGAACCAACTTCGCAGAGCTCTGGAAAATGTTCTGTAAAAGGAAATGGCAACCCACTCCAGTATTCTTGCCTGGAGAATCCCATGGACAGAGGAGCCTAGCAGGCTACGGTACGCGGGGGTCACAAAGAGTCAGACACAACTGAGTGACTAAGCGCACGTGCGCGCGCACGCGCGCGCACACACACACACACACACACGATGTTAGCAGTGGGTTTTTCATAAATGCCCTTTATCATGTTGAGGAAGTTCCTTTCTATTTTTAGTTTTTTGAGTGTTTTTCAGCATTAAAGAGTGTTAGATTTTTATCAAATGCCTTTTCTGAATCAACTGAAATGACAATGCAGTTTTTTCTTTGTTCTATTAATGTGGTATATCACATTGATTGATTTGCTGATGTTGAACCACTCTTGCATTCCTGGAATAAATCCCACTTGGTCATGGTGTATAATCTTTTTAATATGCTGTTCAGTTCACTAACATTTTGTTGAGCTTTTTGCATCTATGTTTATAAGGGATATTGGCCTGTAATTTTCTTTTCCTGTGATGTCTCTCTCTAGCATTTGTATCAGAGCAATACTGGCCTCATAGAATGAGTTAGAAAAGTATTCTGTCCTCTTCTATTTTTGGAAAAGTCTGAGAAAGATTGGTGTTAATTCCACTTTAAATGTTTGGTAAAATTCACCAGTGAAGCCATCTGGTCCTAGAATTTTCTTTGTTGGCTGATTTTTAAATTACTGATTAAATCTGTTACAGGTCTGTTCAGATTTTCCATTTTTTCTTCAGTCAAGTTTGGTAATTTGTGTGTGTCTAGAGACTTGTTCACTTCATCTAGGTTGTCAAATTTATTGACATACAATAGTTCATTGTATTCTCTTACAAATCTTTTTGTTTTGTAAATGTCAATAATAATGTTCTCGCATCCATTTCTAGTTTTGTTTACTTGAATCTTGTCTTTTTTCCATCACTTTAGGTCTGTCAATTTTCTGGTATCTTCAAAGAAATTTCTTTTCTATAATTGATTCTATTGTTTCTCTATTTTATATTTCATTTATATCTGCTCTAATCTTTATTATTTATTTCCTTACAATAGCTTTGGTTTTAGTTTGCTCTTCTTTTTCTATTTCATTAAGGTTAGATTATTCATCTGGGAGCTTTTTTCTTTTTAAATGTAAGTGTTTTTTAAATTTTATAAATTTCAATTTATAAATTTTTATAAATTTCCCTCTAGGTATGTTTATAAATTTTATAATTTATAAATTATATAAATTTCCCTCTAGGTACTGCCTTCCTAGTATTCTATAAGGCTTGATATGCTGTGGTTTTGTACTTACTGGAAGTTCTGTCTAGAGCAAATACACATGAAAAAGAAATAAAAGGTATCCAAATTGGGAAGAAGTAAAGCTACCTTTAATCACAAATTGCATGATCTTATACAGAGAAACTCTCAAAGATTTCACACACACACACACACACACACAGACTATTAGGGTTAATAAATAAATTCAGCCAAGTTGTCAAAAACAAGATCAGCATGCAAAACAAAATGGTTGTGCTTCAATAACCAGGAATGAACAATATGAAAAACAAGAAACAGTTTTCTTTACAATATCATCCCAAAAAATAAAATACCTAGGAATAAATTTAACAGAGGCAGTGAAAGATTTGAACACAGAAAACTATGAAACATTGCTGATGGAAACTAAAGGAAACCTAAATAAAAGTTAAGATACCTGTGTTCCTGGGCTGGAAGACTCAATATTGCTTAAACGTCAGTGTTACTCAATGCAATTTACCATCACATTCCTACAGGTAATTTCAAGTTGTATAGTGAGCACCTACTCCTCTAAAGGGTTCCTGCCATTCTGTTACTATACTAAACTTCTAACTAGAACTTTGATGTGTATCAATAGGTTTGTTTGTTGTGGTGAGGTCTGAAGGCAACAGCGAAGTTGCATCTTCAGGTTAATTTCTAAGGTCAGGGTTAACATAAATGTATACAAAATGGGGGTTTTCTATATACAATGTGAGGCCAACTGAATTTGTTCCTATCAGTCTGTACCTATCATACGCAGTGCTCTATGAGCTCAGTCTCTCAGTCATGTCCGACTTTTTGCAGCCCCATGGACTGTAGCCTGCCAGGCTCCTCTGTCCATGGAATTTTTTTAGCAAGAATATTGGAGTAGGTTGCCATTTCTTATGTAGGGGATCTTCCCAACCCAGGGATTGAACCCATGCCTCTTGTATCTTCTGCAATGACAGGTCCTTTACCACTAGCACACCTGGGAAGCCCCATCATACACAGTGAAGTGAGTGAAAGTGAAAGTCGCTCAGTTGACTCTTTGCGACCACTTGGACTATACAGTCCATGGAATCAAACCCAGGTCTCCCACATTGCAGGCGGATTGTTTACTAGTTGAGCCACCAGGGAAGCTCTCAATACAGCCTCAGAAACCTTGTTTGAACAAGATCCTGCCTCTCTACTGTATTTTATTTGTGAGAAGAGCTCATGCTCTCGATGCTCTCTCTTCAAACCCTGAAGAGAAGAGCCTTTTTGACCTTCACTGGAGTTTTAATCTCTCACTCCATGAGAGACAGCTTTACACATTAGTTGGAGAACTATTTGCAAGAGCCTCCCAAATTCCGTTTCCATTGGCACAGATCAATTGTGTAATGGACTCTTCCACATCACAGAGCTGAGCCAGCATTAAGCTCAATAGTGCACTCTTCAGAGTTTTGCAAAAATTCATTTTTTTGGCTGAGTCAGACATGATATGTTCAGCTGGGCAGGTTTTGCTCTGTACAATTTGAGAGGGGCCACTCAGTTAGAATGCAATGTGAGTGATTTTTACCTTTGTCACCATCGCTGTCTGTCTCTTTTTTAATATACTCTTTTTTATACTCTTCCTCCCGAGTCAGCATTATACGAGTAGACCCCACACTTCCTGGACATGTGGGTGTGAGTGGCCAGCTCAACTCTGTCTGACTGCATGGTTCCAATGGCTCACGGTCCACTCCAGCCTTGCAGTGCATCCCATTCAAACTCATGTCTCCAAAAAATTATAAATGACTGTGTGCCTTGGACCTCTAGTGCAAACTATAACTGTTAAATCTACCAGAGCACACTGTTATCCCAGGCAGTTCTAACGTTAATCACCAATTCCCCCTTGCTAGGGCACCAATGAAAGCCAAGGCCAGGGAGGGTGGAGGTGCCCGTTCTGTGTCTCCCCATCCTGGTATTCTGCTTTCGTTCTGCTGCTTCTCTGCCATCTTTGGTCTCCTGTAATCCCCTCACATAGGCCCTGGTCCCTCTCTACTCTGTCTCATGACAGTCCACGTGTCGGCTGCGCTAGCCCAGCCTGTTCACTTCCCTCTATCATGACTGATATAATTATTGGACTGAATCCCCAGTCCATCTGTCATTGCTCCGAGTTCAGTTTTGGAAGCACAAAACCTTATGGCCCCATCTACCCAGCCTGCACACTGCGTCTCAACTGGTCCACAAGTCTGAAGCCAGATACTGACCACTGCTGTCCCCATCCACGCCAAGCAAGGGATTCTGCAAGCATGGCTCCCCTCCAGTGCAAAAGTGCTCTACTCAGGCCCCTGCAAGGAAAGCTTCTGATCACATGGCCTGAAACACACTCTCTTGCCATCCAGAATTCCATTTCTCCAAAATTGCTTTGAAAAGATGCCTCGTCAAGTTTTTTCTATATGATCATGCCATTTACACCATTAAAAAGTCTCCCTTCCTTCATGGGCTTCCCTGTGGCTCAAACAATAAAGAATCTGCCTGCAACGCAGGAGACCCAGTTTCAGTCCCAGGGTGGGAAGATCCCCTGGAGAAGGGAATCTTCACTTGTAGGAGAGGAAAGCTGAAGAAAAGGTGAACACCACCTGTACATGTCACAGGCAACCCTACTACTTCAGAAGCCTGATACAAGGGTGTGCAAAGCAAGCTGCCCTTGAGGGCCAAGTGGATGGCCAAAGCCATGTGCACTGCTTAGAAAATCCCCTTGAGAGGACCCACCAGAGCATGAGGCTGGGCTTGCAGGCCCTCAAATGTCAGCTGTACCAAACAGCTTCAGTTCAGTTCAGTCGCTCAGTCGTGTCCAACTCTTTGAGACCCCAGGGACTGCAGTACACAAAGCTTCCCTGTCTATCACCAACTCTCAGAGTTTAGTCAAACTCATGTCCATTGAGTCGGTGATGCCATACAACCATCTCATCCTCTGTCATCCCCTTCTCCTCCCACCTTCAATCTTTCCCAGCATCAGGGTATTTTCAAATGAGTCAGTTCTTCGCATCAGGTGGCCAAAGTATTGGAGTTTCAGCATCAGCATCAGTCCTTCCAATGAACATTCAGAATTTATTTCCTTTAGGATGGACTGGTTGGATCTCCTTGCAGTCCAAGGGACTCTCAAGAGTCTTCTCCAACACTACAGTTCAAAAGCATCAATTCTTCAGTGCTCAGCTTTCTTTATAGTCCAACTCTCACATCCATACATGACTACCGGAAAAACCATAGCTTTGACTAGGCAGACCTTTGTTGACAAAGTAATGTCTCTGCTTTTTAATATACTGTCTGGGTTGGTCATAACTTTTCTTCCAAAGAGCAAGCTTCTTTTAATTTCATGGCTGCAATCACCATCTGCAGTGATTTTGGACCCCAAGAAAATAAAGTCTGTCACTGTTTCCATTGTTTCCCCATCTACTTGCCATGAAGTGATGGGACCAGATGCCATGATCTTAGTTTTCTGAATGTTGAGCTTTAAGCCAACTTTTTCACTCTCCTCTTTCATTTTCATCAAGTGGCTCTTTAGTTCTTCGCTTTCTGCCATAAGGGTGGTGTCATCTGCATATCTGAGGTTATTGATATTTCTCCCAGCAATCTTGATTCCACCTTGTGCTTCACCCAACCCAGAATTTCTCATGATGTACTCTGCATATAAGTTAAATAAGCAGAGTGACAATATACAGCCTTGATGTACTCCTTTCCCAATTTGGAACCAAACAGCCTCAGGGTAAAGCCAACCCTCCCGTCCCCAGCAGTCCTCACCTCCCAGCCCCAGAGGAGCCCACCTGGGCATTGGCAACCCCAGTTTCATGGCCAAGCCAAACCATGAACAAGACAGAAAGGGTCCCTCTGGAGATTGGTCCCTCTGGGAACCCAGGCTGCCTCAGTCCAAAGCAGAACAGACCAGGTCCAAGGATGTCTTCAGGAATGATCTGAGGGCCCTGAGCACGTCAAGAGCCATGATGGGGCCCCAGTGTCCTCTAGGGACTGTGAAAAGAAACAACTCACTCCCTACTTCCTGGGAGGGCCTCGTGGAAGCCATCTATGTACTGTTTCCATCACAGTCACCCGGGATGGAGGAAACGCACCCACTAAGCCCTCTAGAGAAGAACAGAAAGCAGATTGGAAGACTTCATCCACAAAAATGTCTGATATTTCAGCCTCATTGGTGGAGCCCGGGACCATGGTCTGGCCGCTAGGAAGAGCGTTTAGGAGAGTGACGACAGTACTGTCTCAGGGCTTGGGATGCTGGGTCCAGGCCTGCCACCTGCTGAGAACCTGAGCCAAGACCCTTTCCCTCCAAGATCCCACTTCTTCAGTTACGAAAGGGGAGGATAGTCTAAATGGGTGGTTCTTAACCAGAGCATGTACCAGAATCAACTCGTGAACATTTCATAAATATGTACGTGCCTGATCCCACCCCAGATGATACCAATCATCAGATCGTCCTAGGTACAGTGAGCAAGAGAAAGTCTCCAGCTGGCTCTCGAGTATCCCAGCAACCTAGAGTCCCACGAACAGAAACTCACACTAGCCCAGGTGAAAATGTAGCCAGAGCATGATGTTCTAGACAAGTCTGTTTCCTGACTCCAGCCTGGTTGAAGTGCTTGGCTATATCCCCAGGCCAGCCCACACATCAGAGATAAGACCATACCCCAAGTCCGAGCATGACCATCACTGGCCATCAAGAAGGACCATGGCCACCTCCACCCAGGCCCACACAACTAGGCTAAAGACAAAAGTGTCCTTCACTTATCCCCCTGCCATGGCTCCGAAGGTCCCCCGTTCTCTCCTTGCCCCATCCCACTGGACTGGCTGTGGCCATGTCACCTCTCCTGGCCACTCAGCGATGAAAAGGAATATGTTTGTCTTCCACATTGATGGCACCAAGTTCTATCCCACCATCCAGCTGAGAAAGCTCAGAGTCTTTTCTTCCTCTCCTCTTCATCCTCAGGTCCCGTGATTCTGTTTGTGTCTCTTCCATCCCAACAACACTATCTTCCTGGACCAGCTTCTCCCTTGCCTTCAAAGAGACAAGAGCCCACAGGCAGTCATCTCTCCAGCCACCTCCTCAATCTATCCTCATGGATAAACTTTTCAAACTGAAGTTCTGACTTAAGGGATCCATGAACTAGCAGATAAGACGTGGTTGGGAGGGGTGTATTTGTATAAACGACTCTACTACTTTCATTGGAATCTCAAACAATTTATGCTCCAACAAAAGTGGACAGACACTGTCTACCATGCTGCCAAAATGATTTTTCTGCATCATCACTCTGTGTTCTGATCAAGATGACCTTGTGTGCAGGAATCGTGTCTGAACCATCTCTGTTTCCCCATCATTTTCTTTGGCGTCTGGCACAGAGGAAGAAGTTCCACGCATGTTGAACTGAATTACTAGCTACGGCCCAGTATGATTTCAACAGCATGTGAGCGATGCCTTGAAGAACTCTCCCTCCTGGGCAAGAAACCCAGAGAAAACTCTTGGCTCTTTCCTAGCAAGATAACAGCCTTTAACTCTGAAAGAAACATTCCATGTGCATCAATTTTGCAAATGAAAGTGAGCCTAGCATAGGTGCCTCCAGCCTGTGGAAGGGACTTGGGGACAAGGCGCCAGCCACAGCAGGTGATTCGCCCCCAGGCGTGACTGTGCACCTTGTCACAGCCAAGCCACCTGCCCCATTGAACCGACAACAGAAACAAGATCCCCCAATTCCCACCAGCCCCAAAGCTTTCTGCCAATCATTACTCCAGTCCTGGGCTCCCCTACAGATGCCAAGCTGTATGCGTCTTGTTCAGAGATGTTTATAGCTCAAGTTCCAGAGACAACTTGGAGGGCTCTCAGGCTGTAATCTACTTAAGACAAAAATCCATGACGTCTCCTTGGAATCCGGGAAGTTCCCAGGGGGCATTGCAATATGAATTTTGGGATATTTGATTTTCCTGCATGTTGTGTGCCCAGGTGAGAAATCTACAAGGTAAGCCAAAAGATGGCCGGACCCACAAAAATGTAAAACATCTATTTGCAAAGGCAAGAAACAGGGATCGTGGAGTCCCATTCCTCGCATGGGTTCTGGCAACACAAGCCAAGTGCAGAGAGATCTACAGAGGAACCAATGTTTGCCTCACCCACTTGGTGTCTTCCCCCAGACAGTGGGCAAGCAGGGCCAATTTCTCAGGCTGTATAATGGATATTGCTTTCAATGCCCCAGGACCCTGGAGTTCAGCTCCTCCCAGACCACAGTGGTAAATAGCTCAAGCCTACTGGAGATCCAGACACACCTGGGGCAAAGTTCCAGAAACCTAACAGTGCAAGATAATGAACTGTTTTCAGGGAGAGAATTTGTCCTAAAGCAAGACTCAATGATATAGACCTCAGTGTAAGGTTTCCACCTGAGCAAAGAGGGATTCTGAATGGTTGTGTCTCTCCCCTGTCTAATCCTACGGATTCTTGTCTATAGACTTTAAAGTCTTTAGGATAAACTGCTAGTAGAAAAGGGCACAGACCAGGACTCAGTTTCCACACCACGAGGACCCTGCACCTCATTGCCCTGCGTGACTGGTTCCTGACCACAGTTCCTGATGGGAGAGGGCAGGGCAGCAGTGGTGAGCAGAGGAGGCTGTGGTGACCCACAGATGACAGTGGCCAGAAGCCACATTTGGGCAGCATGCCAAGGCCTCGTGGTGAGAGGGACACACAGGGAGAGGGGCCACAGCTCCTAGAAGAAGTACAGCCACAAAGTGGCAGCTGGATAAGCTCGTGGGCACACACCAGACATGCCGGGGGATCCAGAAAGATTCAGTGGGAACCTGGCAAGGGCGACGTGACACTATAAATCGTGAGAAAAGGGAGCAATACATTCAGATTATTGCTCTTAGTGTGACTTTATTTGAATGCATAGGTTGGAGAGCTGCTAGGACCTCTCCAAAAAAGCCTGGGTGAAAGAAAAAGCCTGGGTGTGGCTGCTCCTTTTGAAGTCCCAGATCAGCCTCCTGTGACTTTATGTTCCTGATCGCAATACAAGAATTGCTGTTGGAAACCTGTGAGTCCAGGCAGAGCCACTTCTCCATAAGGTACTGTGAGTGAACCTCTGAGTCACTCAGGGGATTCAATGGATGAGGGGGGTTTGGGGTGAGAGTCCCTGGCTGCCAGCTTCATCCCAGAGCACCAGAGGGGTCTTCAGGGGCCAGTGGGGGCCAGAGCCCCAGCCTACCGCAGAGCAGGGGCCAGGCACTTATGAGCACTGTCTCTGAAGCCCCTGCTCTCATCCTTTGGCTCCTCCTTCCCCTGCCCACAAAATCCTGGGAGAGGAGGGGACCAAAACATTATCGCAGATAAATAAGGAGCAGAACGGGGACACTCTAGTCCATCCTTCAGCAGTCAGCAAACACCCCTGTGCATCAGACACTGTGCTGGGTGCTGAGCACAGGCTGGTGAGCAAGACAGACACAGTCCCTGCCCTCGGGGAGCTTACATGCTAGTAGGGCAGACAAGCTTCAAGCCAGGAACCCATAGGAATTAACATGATGAGGACTTCCAGAGAAAAGAACAGGCCTCTGTGGAAGAGGGCAGGGCGGGGAGAGGCCACTGTAGGCTGAAGGGTCACGGAAGCACCCTGAAGAAACGTACCTAACCTGACATGGAAGGTAGGTAGGGCTGGTGTGGGAGAAAGAGGAGTCCTGCAAAAGCCTTGGACCAGATGGCAGGGCACCAAGCCCCGGCCGGACGAGAGATGAGCAGAGGGCAAGTAGGCAAGGGTGAGGCCGAGGAGGAGGCAAATGGGATGCACAGTGCCTCTGAGGCCCCAAAAGGATTGCAGATCCTGTCCTGGTGCAAAGTGAAGCCAACAAAGAGACGTGCCCAGTGAGGTCCCACAATCCGATCCATTTTGATAAAGAGCAGTCTGGTTGCCTGGAGACTGTGGATCCAATGAGGCTCTGGAATGGCATCAAGGGGATCCGTGAACTGCAGAGAAGTTCAAGGGAGAGATGACGGCAGCTAGAACTAGACTAGGACAGAGAGTCGAATCATTGGAAAAGACCCTGATGCTGGGAAAGATTGAGGGCAAGAGGAGAAGAGGGTGGCAGAGGACGAGATGGTTGGGTGGCATCACCAACACAATGAGCTTGAGCAAACTCTGGGTGACAGTGAAGGACAGGGAATCCTGGTGTACTGCAGTCCATGGAGTTGCAAACAGTCGGATACGACTGAGCTACTGAACAGCAACAACAAAGGAGAGGCAGATTCACTAATAAAACACAAAATGAAACAAACTCCAGGATTGGGAATGGGAGACTGGCTCCAACCTGGCTTTGCCAATAACTCCCTGAACGACCCTGAATGAGTCACTTGAGGCTCCAGCCCTCAGCTGCACCCCCAGGAAAACTCAGGTCATCTTAACCCAGAGCCCCTCTCAGGATGAGGGTGAGTCAACAACTAAGGGCTTGCAAACCAAAGCGTCAGACAGTTGGGAGTCTAGGAGAGACCCTGCATCTTCCTCAGTCCCTGGGAGATGGCAGTGTAGATGCCACCAACTGGACCTATTTCCCCATCTCATTCCAGAGACATAGCTCCCCCAGTGCCGAAGAGAGAGGGAAAGAAAGGAAATTACTTCCCTAAGGACTTGGAGCTAGGCACGCAGCCAATACATTTGTATTTAATGTCAGAGTCAAAAATTCCAAGACCTCCACACTCTTCCCCACAGTGTCAAAATTGGAACAATCTTAGCACGCAATCACTTTTACTTCCACTGTCTCTGGACGTGACCCTGCATGGGGCACAAGGCACTTGCACACTCAGGAATCTGAATCACAGGGTTCCGGCTTTGCTGGAACCCTCACAGAGATCCAGGGCCCCCAAGAGTCCTCCTAACCACAGCCCCAGACCCCAGAGCCACAGCAGGGCCTGACCACAGCCTCTGCACTCAGGGGACTGCACTGAGTGACATCTACGTCAGCATATCTGAGACCACAACCGCCCCTGGACGTGAGGCTGATTAAAGAGGGTTAGGTGAATTGCCGAATTAAGTCGTCCAAAATTGGATAAAGCGATTGTGAAATCTGTTTTGAGTCAACCTATACATGTTTCATTGCAGGAAAATGTCTCGGTAAGAGTTCATGGAGGGGAAAAAAAAAAATCAGCAACTCATTGTTGGCCGACCTTCCTGGGCTCCTAATATTCAGTTCCCCAAAAGGCATCTTAGCCATGTAATTTCCAATATGGGAACAATTTGAGTTGCAATTAGGCAAATCTCAGAAGGTTCTGCCACTGATTTGTTCGTTCTCTCAATATTATTCTGCAGGACACACTAAAATACTGTGCCAGGTTCACACAGAGGGCAGCTGGGAACAGCACATGTGGGCTATGGAGGCTGGGTAAACACATCCCTGCGCAGCAATGGGGCCTCCAGGCCTCTGGAGCTGGGCTCCTGGTCCTCCGCCCCCAAGGGCATCTACTAATGGCCTGGCTGGGGGCAGGGCTGTAAGCAACTCAGAGCTTTGCATTGGGGTGAAGGCCTGTCCAGGCTCTGGGCCGTCAGTAGGGAAGTGGTCAGGGTAGCTGCCAGCTCCAGTGCAGCCCCGGAGCTGCAGGTGAAGAGAGAGTTGACAGGCTCTGACAGTCACAAGAGATTTTGCTACAGGCCACATCTTTCACTGAGCACCTCTGCTAGGCCCAACCTGAGCTAGGCCCTAGGGATCCAGGGGTGAGAAAGACACAGCCTTGACCTCAGGGAGTCCTGCTAGTTGGAGGACATATCAGCAAGCAAACCCAATTGTTACAGAAGACAAAGAGTTATAGTAAAGGTATCATTTTCAGAAATGCAGTGAAAACACAGAAAAGGAAGAGATTCATTCTACCTGTGGTGGGAAAAGAAGCGTCGTAGAGAAGGGTTTATTTGAGTGGGCCCTGACACATCGGTCAGAGTCTGGGAGGGAGGAAAAAGGCATTTCCTCACTTGGTTGGGATGAGTTTGCACTTTCTGAGCTACAACGAGTGCCTCCTGTGGGCTGGGTCATGATCACCTGTTTCAACAAGCAAAAAAGCTGTCTTCAACATTAGACTTCAACATTCAACATTAGATGTCTTCTTCCCTTGTCCCTGGTGGGAATAAGAAAAGGTTATTCCAGCCCTCTGGGGCCCATCTGACCTACCCTGGGCTCCTATTATGACCTGCCCTTTACTCTGAGTGGCTGGTTTGCTCCCAGTGGCTAAGAATGCCTGAACCCTCCTCTGCTGCGCTGTCATCCTCTCCCTGAGCAGACCAGAGCTGTACGCCTGAGATCAGATCCTATGGGAACTCTAACTTAGGTCCAGGCAAAGTCAGCCTGGACTGGGAGGCCCTGGAGGGCAAAGGGTCGTGTCAGCCTGACCCTTGATTCCCCTCTTTCCCCAAACCTGCTCAGAGCCCAGCTCTCAAGAATAAATGAATGAGAAAATATAAAACAGACTTCCTGGGTGGTCCAGTGCTTGAGACTCCATGCTTCCACTTCAGGGGGCACAGGTTTGATCCCTGGTTGGGGAAGTTCCACATGCTGCAAGATGTGGTCAAAAAGGCAGGAGGGGGAAGAAGTTTAAAAAAAAAAAAAGAATGAATGAATGAGTGTGTGTGAGTGAGTGCATGAGTGAGGCAGTGAGCAGACACAGCCAACAGGTGGGGCAGCACTTCCATAGCTGGGGTAGAGCTCAAGTCTGACCCATGGCGCTAGATTGTTGGCAGGACAGATAGGAGGGGCAGCACACTAGTCCCAGAGCGAGAGGTGAGAGGCGCATTATGACAGCCACGTGCAGAGTGAAACTTGGGGTCAGTGTGGGGTCCAGCAGTCGGAAAGGAGGGTGGGTTGCAACTGGGCAAATGCAATTTCCCAGAGCGAGACAATCTGCAATCAAATGTGAGTTCTGAGAAGGCAAGAGTTGTACATATACACACAGGCACGTGCATATGAGTGCACACACACACACACATACACACACACACACACACACAATCCCAGAATCAAGGCCCCTGAAACTCAGCCTCTGTGACCATTTAACTTCCCTCCCCTCACACCTTCAGCATAGCCTAGCCAGCCTGGCGTGGCAGGCCCCTCTATGTGCTGGATATCCATTATCCACTCTTCCTTAACTAAGAAACTCAGTGGTGGTCAGCAGAGGGAGGCGGCCAGCTCAAAGCCTGCCTTCCCAGCACTCTCTACAGCTCAGGGGCCACGGGGTGTAGTCCTGACCAGGAGACACCAGTGGAGGCCATTGCCCTCCGTGGACAAAGTTTCCTTTCCTGAGAAGAGCTACCTGTATCTCAAACAAGCTTCCTTAGGCTTCTTCCTGCCTGTGATGTGATGGGAGGCCAGGTTGCAGCTGCCACTCTCTAACTATGAAAGAAACCTGAGGAAGAAAGCCACGTTCTATGCAGGTAGGGAAAGCGCCTGGAACGCTGAGGTTATCAACACCCCTGCAGTGGCTCTGGACTCTACCTGTGGGCTTCCTGTTTAATTGAAGAAAACAAGCCCTATTTCCTTAAATCAATCATTCTCTTCCTGTTACACCTGGCTCATAGTGGATCCCCAGTAAATTCACCTTGAACAAAAATCAAGAAGAAGAGAAAATATCAAACGGGGGGTGAGAGGGGCAGGAGAGAGCAGACCCCACCCCAGCTCCCTCTAGCCTCATGCATTCCCTGACTGTGGAAGATATCTTCTACATGTCAGTGTTCTGAACCCAGTTTCCTCCAGATCTTACTCAGGGCAGCACCCCAATTCTGTCCCAATTCTGGCATGGCCTTTGATAGGCAGTTGATTCAGGGATGTTTGGTCATTAATGGGCCAAGACCCAGGAAGTCACTGTATTTGACAGCAGCACAGATATTGTCCCCCTGTGGCAACCAGAGCCCAGCTCCCACTCCATGGGAAACAATGAAACACTTCTGGAGAGGCAGGGGCCACTTAGCTCCACCATCAACCACGCTTCGAGGCCACTACCAGCTGCAGCAGGGAACTGAGAGTCTATTTACTTACAGGCATTTGCCACAGGGATTGCCTTTGAGTCAAGAACCCAGAAACCCACTCCAGAATGGTTTCCAGCTTCTTTCCCACTGATTAACAAGCCCTGGGGGAGATCATGGATGAAATGAATGCTACCGCAGGTCCATTATCACAGCTCCTTGTAAGCCAAATCAGTGTCAGGTAGGGTGACCAACCACCCCAATTGGCCGGGGACTCTCTGGTTTCGACACTGAAAATCTCACATCCCAAGAAAACCCATGCATGTGTGCTGAGTCATTTCAGTCGTGTTAGACTCTTTGCGACCCCATGGACTGTAGCCCACAAAGCTGCCCTGTCCATGGGATTCTTCAGGCAAGAATATTGGAGTGGGTTGCCATGCCCTCCTCCAGGGGATCTTCCCGACCCAGGGATTGAACTCTAAAGGTCTCCTGCATTAGCAGTCAGGTTCTTTACCACTAACACCACTTGGGAAGCCCAAAAAAATGCTTATTCCCAAACAAATGGGGACAGTCGGTCACCATGGCTGCAGAAGGGCCCTCTGACATTCAGACAGGGAGCAACCCTCACAGCTGCCATGAAACACACACCAGAGCCGGTGGAGACACCGCTCCCCAGGCTGCCCAGCCCCTCACCACACACCCAGGCCACCAGAGCCTCGTCATGGCCCACTACAGCTTGTCCACACCCCGTGGGGCCAGGCCCATCTTCAGCTGTCTGCCAGCAGGCGGGTGACAGAGCATGTGCTCCTTAAAGAACTGACAGTTGTCCCAGAAAGCCTGTCCCTCAGCCTCTCTGATCTCTTCTCAACTTCAGGCCAGACTAACGAGATCCCGACCAGCAAGAATTCCCAGGACATACTTAGGTTTCTGGTTCTGATTCACTGACCTTCAGCCCACCCAAAACCTGGTCGGTCCAACACTTAATCTTGAGGTTTGTATAGAAGAGTTTTCCAACAAGACATTTTATATCCATTTTCTAAGATGTCCTCCTGCCTTTTCTGAGTTTATCTAAGAAAGTTCTTTGTTGTCACCTCCCAAAGGTGGGGGGGGACCTCAAAGCTCATCCCATCCAACTACCTCACTCTACAGTGTGAAAACAGAAACCCGTTGGGACAAGACGCATCCAAGCTCACACAGTAAGTAAGTGACAGAGAGATGGGAAGTTTGGACCCCCACTCTAGTAACCTTTCCACTACATCACAGTTGATGGTATCACAAAGCGAACAACCATCTCTCTGTTATAAGTAGGTTCAGTTCAGTTCAGTTGCTCAGTCGTGTCCGACTCTTTGCGACCACATGAATTGCAGCACACCAGGCCTCCCTGTCCATCACCAACTCCCGGAGTTCACTCAAACTCATGTCCATTGAGTTGGTGATGCCATCCAACCATCTCATCCTCTGTTGCCCCCTTCTTCTCCTGCCTTCAATCTTTCCCAGCATCGGGGTCTTTTCAAATGAGTCAGCTCTTCGTATCAGGTGGCCAAAGTATTGAAGCTTCAGCTTCAATATCAGTCCCTCCAATGAACACTCAGGACTGATCTATTTTAGGATGGACTGATTGGATCTCCTTGCAGTCCAAGGGATTCTCAGGAGTCTTCTCCAACACCACAGTTCTAAAGCATCAGTTCTTCCATGCTCAGCTTTCTTTATAGTCCAACTCTCACATCCATACATGACTACTGGAAAAACCATAGCCTTGACTAGATGGATCTTTGTTGGCAAAGTAATGTCTCTGCTTTTTAATATGCTATCTAGGTTGGTCATAACTTTCCTTCCAAGGAGTAAGCGTCTTTTAATTTCATGACTGCAGTCATCATCTGCAGTGATTTTGGAGCCCAAAAAAATAAAGTCTGACACTGTTTCTGTTGTTTCCCCATCTACTTGCCATGAAGTGACGGGACCAGATGCCATGATCTTCACTTTCTGAATGTTGAGCTTAAAGCCAACATTTTAACTCTCCTCTTTGGCATTCATCAAGAGACTCTTCAGTTCTTCTTCACTTTCTGCCATAAGGGTGGTGTCATCTGCATATCTGAGGTTATTGATATTTCTCCCAGCAATCTTGATTCCAGCTTGTGCTTCATCCAGCCCAGCATTTCTCATGATATACTCTGCATATAAGTTAAATAAGCAGGGTAACAATATACAGCCTTAATGTACTCCTTTCAGGTTAGAGCATAAAAATCCCACACAGGCATTTTTCACATACAAATAGTACACGTACTATGAACTGTTTCTGATTTAATCACCATACATCTCACAGTTTAACCAAACTAAACCCAAGTTGGAACCAGCACCACTTGGAATATCATACCCCAACCGTTCTTAGCTTCCCCTTCCCTGAGTAGCACACAGTCAGATCTGGGCCTGGAATCCATAAGATAAACTGTACACATTGGGATTATGGCTCAGTAATATAACTGCTGTTGATGTGGGAATGCAAATGACGAGGCTGCAGAGCCTTTATGGCCTGGGAGAGATGGGTGGCAGCCCACTGACTTAGTCTCACACCAAGCAGCCTCCCAGTGGTGCTGGAGCCAGGAGCACAGTCAGCTTTTCCATCATTGGCAGAGGCGGCCTCATGCCCCTGGGGCCACTGCGTGGTCTCTGGGAGTCCTTAGGACAGCTGAAGCTGAAAGGCTCTCCTGTGAGTCTCTAAACGGCCAGCACATCTGTCTGTCTGTCCTACAAGCCTTTCTGTCACTTCCTGTATTTACTCAACCACCATGGAAGAACAAGACACTAGAGAAGACCCAGAGAAAAGTATACGGAGTCAGGGAACAATTCCAGTCAGAGATGTGGCAGACTTACGCTCCAGAATGTGGCAATGCTGAGACTCAGCGTCCACACTCCCCAGGCTGGGAGGGTTTACAGCCACCTCTGTGTTACATGCTCTACCTGCACATCATAGGAAACTACAAAGATGTTAATGTCATTATTGAATGACTGAATCCATTCCATCCATGCGACTGGCTTGGTTTGATTATCTCATCCTTTGGGGAGCTTGCCCAAAGTCACTCATTGAAGAACGCCATTCAGATATTGTCTTCAATGCAGGAGAACTTAGACAAAGTGGGCTCAACGTCAGTCCCAGCAGGGACCCTTAATGCTGAGTCTGACAGGTCTGATGTGCACTTTATTCTACTGATTCCAACAGACAGCTAAGCCACAGGGCAACAGCATCTAGAGATGACTAACAGATTGTCCCTTCCAAGCAAAGACTCATACAAAATTCTAAAGGCTGTCCGTGATCATGACAAATGTCATATACGTTCATTCGTAAATCTTTCTACAGTCTCAGCTCAACCCACTTTTTCAACCTATGTCCTGCCTGCTCTCCATCATTTACTCTGTGCTACAGTCACACCAGGCCTTCCTCCCTTGTCATTCTGCCAGGAGTTTTCTTCCTCCATCACAACCACCTCTCTTGGCTGATGGCTGAGCTTTCACTCATCCTCCAGACTCATTGGAAGCTTCTTCCAGGAAGTCTTGTGAATCTCCTGATGAGTAATTATCATCTTCTCAAAACTCCCAAAGAATATCTTCTGAATCTTTTGTATGGCTCTGATGCTCAATAAACATCAAATTATATTAACATCACCAGTTTCCTTAGTTAGTATCTAAACTCCTGCTTCTGGTCACATAGACAGCAAAACAGACAGATCTGAGTTCTTCAGACCATAATGATAAAAGACTCTCACACTCTTTTATTCACACAGTTATAATTCAACTCCATTTTTAGTCTTAATAAAAAGTATTTGCAATGTTACTAAGGCTCCTCTGGGCCTGTAAACATTTTTACTCCAAACATATCAGCTGCAAAATGTTGGAGGCCTACTCAACGAAAGAACAGTAAGGCCAGATACACTTTCAGCCAACAGCCAAGGGGGTGGGAGTGGAGACCCTACTCTGAGGAAGCTAGCTACTCAGCGCCTGGGTGGGCACATGCAATTCACAGGCAAAATCAAACCAGTAAAACAAGAGGAGGGGAGGGGATTATTTTATTCTTTTTTTAAAAAAAAGTATCCCCCATGTTAAATATTAAGCTTCATGAAATATTTCACTGCTCAAATCAAGGCTTGGAATGCATTGAGCTGTTTGGACCCTTCACTGCTACCGTGACCCAAAGCAGTTCACACCTCCAGAGCGCAAAGCCAACCAAACCAGAGGGAAACTTGAACACCATTCTGCCTGTTAGCTGCCTGGGGCAGGGAGGGGGCGTAATTAAATTTAAAATGTAATGGCTTTACATCAGGAGGAAGTTTACCCATGCCACGCTTGAAAAGCAGAATCCTAATTTCACAGTCATGCCTCTGGACTTCATGATGAAGGACCTGGTGCTGGCAGTTGTGAAAAGTAGGGGAAGATCAATGAGCAGATGCGTGCACTGGGATTTCTGTGTCTGGCAGTCTTTTCCCCATTTTAAGAATGCCCACCTTTTCTGAAGACATCGGTATGGAAGAATCCTGAGGATTTGTTCAGATTTCAGACATACTTTGCAGCAGGAACCCTCTACAAGGTAGATTTCAGGAAAGTGAAAAACCATTCACTTTGACAATAGGCCTAGAAATAGAAGACAGGGGAGTCATGAATATGCTAATGGCTTTTCTCCGCTCCGGCCTTGCGGTATTGAGGTTTCAACCCCAGCTTGTACTTCAATTGATGCCAAACCTAACCCGCTTGGAACCTTCAGCAGGAATCCCTGCTTTACATGAAACAAGTGGTCTGAATCACAGATGTTAGGGGGGTATTTCTGAATACGTCTCCCTGAAGAGTTTTGCTGATTTCATAGCTGGGGAAATGTTCTCCCTAAAAATGGAGCAGTAACCTGATAGCTGAAAGGTTATGAGTACAATAGAGCTTTAAATATTTTCTAAAGCATCCATTATAGAAGGCCACTTCAGCCAGCAGACGTGTTTGGGTCCATGGAGCTCCTCAAGGGGCTTCCCAGGTAGTGCTAGTGGTAAAGAACCCACCAGCCAATGCAGGAGACTTAAGAGATGCATGTTCGATTCCTAGGCAGGGAGCTCCTCAATGGGTCTTTACTTTCCTGGAATGTAAGCTCCATGAGGGCAGGGATGTGATTTTTGCCCATCTGTCTATCTGCTATCTCTAAAGAGAAGGAAGGGCACATGGTACGTGTCGATAAATATCTGTTAGATGGATTCGATGATTAATTAAACTTCATGATTGAAAAGAGTATTGCCTTAGGGGGCCCCCAGCTGTTCTAGGAAATCTGAGCCCTATCGAATACTTAGAACCCACTGTGCAGAAAGCAAACAGAAATACTTCTCTATTTCCAGAACAGTAACAGTGCCGAAGGCAGCAATTGTGGACAGTCAAGGTACACCATCATTCATTCATCCAGCACTTATCAACCGAGCACACAGTGTGTGCTTGGGTCAGGATGGGAACCATAGAAATGACTGGAACACCACTGATGGAAGTGGCATCTTGAACCCATCCATGTACAATGATCTTTAGAGTGCTGAATGGATTTCCAACTTAGCTGAAGGCTAGGGAGCTGGCAGAAAAGCCCAGGGCCCAGCCGTCCTGCAGGAGCTGAACCTCCAGCCAAAACACAATGCAGAGACATGTGTCCCTTTGATTTGTTTCTTTGTCATGTCCATGTGTTTTGCCGCAGGGATGAGCAGAAACCTGAGAGTGGGGTGGTCACAGAGGCAGTCCAAGAACAGTGTGTGTGGAGTAAAGCAAAGGCAGGCATCTTAAAAACCTGGCAAGGAAGAGGTTTCAAAGGCCCTTGGATACAGGAAGAAGAAAAGAAGAAAGCATTTTAAAGCTACAGAGGACTTTCAGCAGAGTGGTTAAGAAGATGGCCTTGGATCAAAGCAACCTGGGTTAGAATCCAAGTTTTGCAGATTAGCAGTCAGGGGATGTTGGGCAAGTCAAGCTAATTGAACCTCAGTTTCCTTGTCTGCAAAATAGAGGCAATGCTATGAATGCCTCATAGAGCGGTTGTGAGAATCTATGGGGATAATGTGGAATATGTTCTCCTATCCCAGGAAGCTCTCAATAAACTCCAGCTATTTTAGAAATAATAGCTTGGAACCAGGGAGCTGGAAGGGCATCCATGCCGTTTCATTCACTCCCCTCACCCCCGCTCCCTGCTACACACACACACACACACACACACATATACCATCCAATCTGACTTCTGTTCATGCAGGACCCTCTGCCTGAATCACAGGTCCCCTGTCTGCCATAATCAAGCCATCTTCTGAAGCCATCAGCTGTGTGACGTCTTCCTTGGTTAGCAAGACAAGGGGTGGTCGTCTCCTCTGAGAACCCATGATGCCACCTTCCTACCCCACAGGCAATTCTGCCTCATATCATAGAAACCAGGGTCCTCTTTAAATCTGTCTCATGAGACCGAAAGCTCTTTGAGGGCAGAGACAGCCCTTTTTACCATCTTGGTGCCAGCCTGAATGTGTATCTGTCACCAAATCCAGGTCAACATGAATTTAACAGGTAAGGAAATAGGACTGATGGCCTTTCTGGGGTCCATCAAAGGTAAAAGTGGGACTATCATTGACCGCTTGCACCCCATGTCCAAACCCTGTTCCAGGACCATTGCCATCCCCTCTGGGGACCATCTCATGGTAGAATGGAGAGGTCACTGCAGGCCAAGCTCTGTCCAGGCAGGAAAGGAGGCTGTGGGAAATGCTGACAGCCCCTCGAGGTCCGAGGACAACAACGCCAAGATCCCAGCTGGTAACAGCATGTTGGCCTTGGCTGTGCCTTGCTTCTGGAAACCAAGCCAAGGAAGTCTCTCCCTAATGGCCAGCACTGGCGAGTCTGGCTGAGCCTCCCGCCACCTGGGGAGCCGGCCAACAGCACCCAGATAGGGCTTGAGCAAGCACCCCAGCTGCAGCCCCCTCCTCCACGTTCCCATAAGAGCCCCTTCCTCAGTCCTGCTCCAGCCACCTGCTCTATGCAAGTGACACTTCTCAAACACAAATCCAACCACCTTACTTCCCTGGCTCCATGCTCCCACCCCCCTCCTAGTTCCTAGAATTGAATAAAATAAAACAGTGTGAAGATAGAAAACAGGGATCTCCATCTGTGGCCCATGGGGATGGCTCTGTCTCGCAACACCTGAGCCTCCTTGACTGCCAACCTGTGTCACCTGCAGGCCCCTTCATGCATCCAGTCACTTGGACATAGATCCAGTCAACCCAGACTTACTAGGAAGAGAATCTCAAGGATCCAAGGGTTGGAGAAATGAAAAGACGATAGAAAATATCTGAGCTGGACAACCAGGAACCTGGATCGTAGCCCTGGCTCTGTGCTAATTTTCTGTGAATTTTCTTACACTGGTCCCATCTCTCTCTGACTCATGGCTTCATGGATCTCTGCCTTCAGTCACCTTCAGCCTCAACTCCCAGTACAAACTAGAGGTGACCTCTGTGAAACATGAGTGGGGTTGGGGCTGGTGACCCCCCAACTCAGCCGCCTCTCTCCCTCTGAAGGTCCTGAGGACAAGGATGAGCCACTTCTGCTCTGCCCAATGGGGACTGCGATCATACATGACCCAGGGGCTGGTCATCAGCTCATCTCCAGGGAAGATGTATTTTCACAGCAAACAGGGACTGTCAATTCAGCCTCTCCTGACCCACCCAGATAACCCCACTGGCATGAAAGAAGTCACTCCCACATCTACACCCTTCCAGAAAATGCATAAACTATGCACAATAATAGATGATTTCTGCACCAAACAAGGTTGCCACCTCCACCCCAGACATCCACCCTAAAAGCCACCCTCCCCACCTGGGCAGGCCCTCCACACGACTCAGCCAGCCACCCCAGCACCTCCTGCAGCCCAAGCCCTGAGACAGGTGTACCCCCACAGCAACGGGGAGGACAAGACAAGGAAGATCTAGCCCAGCCCCCTTAGAGCTCACAGGCTGAGAAGGGGAGCAGACAAGGACCAAGGAGCCCAGCAGAGCATGGTGTGTTTGTTCTGTGATGGAACAGAAGAGTGGGGCTGGGGACAAGGGAGCAGACAGGCAAAGTGCCACAGAGGAGTCAAGGCAGGAGCAATAAGGTGCAAGTGGTGTTCATGGCTGAAATCCACCCCGGGGGTGCCTCTACTCCGGGAGCCACAGCGCCCTCTGCCTGTGATGAGCCCTCAGGAACACCCCAGCCAGAGAGCCCGAGGGCTGGCTGATCTGCAAAGGACCCCACTAGCTGAGTTGAAAACAACCAACTAATTAAAACAAAAAGAGGAAACTGGTGTTTGGGTCCTGCTTATACTAGCTGTGTGACCTCAGGCAAGTCTTTTAACCTTTCTGATCCTTCCCTTCCTTGTCTGATAATATGATGCTGTTGTTCTAGTCGCTACTGCTGCTGCTGCTAAGTCGCTTCAGTCGTGTCCGACTCTGTGCGACCCCATAGACGGCAGCCCACCAGGCTCCCCCGTCCCTGGGATTCTCCAGGCAAGAATACTGGAGTGGGTTGCCATTTCCTTCTCCAATGCATGAAAGTGAAAAGTGAAAGTGAAGTTGCTCAGTCGTGTCCGACTCTTAGCAACCCCATGGACTGCAGCCTACCAGGCTCCTCCGTCCATATGATTTTCCAGGCAAGAGTCCTGGAGTGGGGTGCCATTGCCTTCTCCATCTAGTCGCTAAGTCAGGTCCTATTCTTTGCAACCCCATGGACTGTAGCCTGTCAGGTTCCTCTGTCCATGGGATTCTCCAGGGAAGAGTACTGGAGTGGGTTGACGTTCCCTTCTCCAAGAGATCTTCTCAACCCAGGGATCGAACCCATGTCTCCTGCTTTGGCAGGAAAATTCTCTACCACTGAACCACCAGAGAAGCTCCTAACAATATGTAGTAACAGCACATATTTATTTTTGAAATGTATGGATCACAATGTACTTTTACATTAGCTATATTGATTTAATTCTCACAAACCCCTCTGAGACAGGAATTGTCTCCTTTATTTCCCAGATGAGAGAAAATGGGATCAGAGAGGTCAGCCTTTCTTAAAGTAAGGGCTGGAGTCTGGTCTAGAATCCTAAAAGCCCGAAGTGGGCTTTTCAGTCTTGCTTGTTGCAAAGAAGAAGCCAATTCTGACTCCATGTTGGACACTGTTTCTTTGACTTGCTTTTTGTTGCTTTTATTATAATCATACATAATGGCTTGCCTAAAAGGACCCTGCCCCTCCGCCTGACTGTTAAATGAAAGTGCCTTTGTTCAGAACCCTGTCCACCTATAGCTGTCAGGAAGGAAGAAATTAACACATCCCCTGCCTGAGGCTTGCCATTCTAGGAGATGTTTGCAAGATTAATGGCCTTTTTACTTTGCTTTCTCACTCCCGCCCCAATCCCTGATTTATAAAAGAACCTGGCACCCTAATAAGATGGCTACTTTGAGGCACTAACCTGTCATCTTCTCGGTCAGCTGGTTTTCCTTGCCTCAACATCTGCTCTCTGGGGTTCATTGGCTGGACTCACCTCCGTGGGATAAACTTCCGGTTAAGGCTGCCCACAACCTCTTGTCACTCATGAAGGTTTTCTGTTTCTTGTGACTTCAATGCCTAGTTTCCTGTGTCCTGATTTCCTGTAGCCTGGGTCCTTCTGGAGCAGCTAAAGGGGACAGTCCTCTGGCTCCAGGGATATTAAAGCCCCCCAAATAGAACATTATCTTCCACCTTGGCCAGACCAAACACCCTGCCAACAGATTCCTGGAGATAAACGGTGGAGGGAGGAGGAAAGGAAATTGAGAGGTTCATCGAGAGGCAGATAGACTTGACAGAGAAAAGGAAAGGGGCTGCAACCACATCAGCAAACTACCCACATGGGCCCTGACTGACACCACCCAGGGAAGAAGGCATGCCGAGAGGTACCAGAGCCAGTCCCAGGAGGATGAGGCCTCACCTGACTCCGCAGCCTGCTGGGCCCCGCCCGCCTGGCCTCATGGGCAGCACTGATTCACGGGGGCCTGAGGGGCCAGGCTGGCCCAGCTCTCAGCACATCTGACTCACCGTCTCCTGCCTGAGCCACTGTACGACATTCTTTCTCCCAGAAACAACATCCATCTTTTAAAAAAAAAAAAAAAAACTGGCAGAAGAACTTTTTCATGTTCTTGCGACTGTAAACTGAGCTTCGAATTTTCCTCAACTTTTCCTAGGAAGTATGCCTTGTGGGAAAGTGAAAAACAAGTCCATTTTAGGGCCTCAACGTTTTCATAACTTTTGAGCTGCCTTAGCTTCTTCCAAGGTCATCCATCTGGGGGAAGCACAAGACAAAAATGTTTCCGAGTGGCCATGGACAAAAGTAAGCATAAGGTCAGGTGGCCAGATCCGCTCTGATACTTAATATACAGTAAGCTTAAAAAGTCAGAGTAATTACCTCCATTTTAAAGTCATGGAAACTGAGGCTCAGAGAACTTAAGGAACTACCCTAAAGTTAAGTGGTAGAGCCAGAATTCAGTCTCAGTTCCCAAAGCTTCCATGCCTTGACTAAACCACATGACCTCTCTCTGTCCATGTGGAGAACAGCCCATACTCCTACAGTTCACACACACCTACAGGTATGCCAAAGTGTTCCGTCAAGTGGAATCCCTGGCCACCTCCATCCTTGCGGCCAGGCTGTCTGCTCCCACCATTTCTGCCCCTTCCAACTCTTGAGGGCAAAGCCCCCAGCCTCATCTACTGGGGGCAGGCACTGAAAGAGACTCTGCCACCTGGTCAGGCATCGTGGCCTCCTGGGAAATTACTGACCTCTACTGATTGTGCAAGACTCTACTCAGATCCCTACGTGAACCCACCTGGACACAAAGCAAAGCCTTCTACATAAAGACCCATGCAGGGACATGGCTGGTCCTTGGGAGTTCACCTACGTGTTGGCTGATGGATGAACCAACATGCAGGTGGCCAGCTGGGCACTTCCCAGGTGCAGCCAGCCTGTGTTGGGTGTTGGGTTTGCCCCTGCAGAGCCCCCCTACAACCTCCTCTGTGCCCTGGGAGCTGGCTGCGAAAAATGGGCTCCCTTGCCCTCTGGCTTCCAGCTGGGTTTGGCCTGTGGAAGGTACTAGTGCCAGAACAGAGGAAATCTATACTTTCAGCTGCAGCCCCCTCCCCCAACCATTCTCCCCAATGTTACTTGCCCCAGGGCACTTCGTCATCCCTTTCGTGGGCCTTGTCCATCTCACACTTGGTCAAATGTCACTTCATTAAATCCTCCCCAGTTACCTCCATCTGTTTCCTCCATCAGGTCCCTAACTCATTCGAAGCCATTTAGGGCAGAGGCACTGACCTGTGTGGAATAAGAGTGTGGGATAAGCAAGGGCTACTTCTGTGGTATTTCCTTGGCTTTTCTCACCATCAGAGTCTGGACATTTTACATTGCTTCTCTTAGTGCATTTGCTGCTCGTTTAAATGATTGGATATAATCTGGAAGTACCTACATCCCTGCTAGCCACATCCTCAATCCCCTGGCAGCAAATTCCATGAGGACTAAAGAGAGAGAGACCTTGGCCTTGTAGCCTTCCCAGGAACTACAGATGAGCATGCTCACATTCACTACACATGCCGGGTAACATCGTGAGCCAGGGAGACACACTGCACATGGCATGCTTTGGACTTGAGTGTAACATTTTTACTAAAGTCTGTTATCTTCTCTGTCTCCAATGGCACTGACCTTCTTTTAGTCTGTACAGGTTGATTTTTGATGGGAGAGGTAAAGCTGCCCAAGACCCACTTCCTACCCTCCAGGAGATTGCAGATAAAAAAATAAATTGTGTTACAAGCTATAGAACACAAAGGTGGTCCTAACACTGCCTGGAGGTAGCAGGAAAAGATGCACATTGAAGGTGGGACCCAAATGAGTTTTAAAGGGTGGAAAAAGAGCTCCCCAGGTGAATCAGATGAATGAAGGCCCTCCAGGCAGTGGGAAAAGCTTGGTAAAAGTGTGGAAGTGAGGAAGAGGAGGCTGGGTTCTGGGCGAAATAACCAGGGCATTATGACTAATGCTCAGCGTGTGTTGGGGAATTGATAGTCATCAAACTGAAGAGTGAGTCCAAGGCCTTGCAATCATGCTCATAATTCAGAAGGAAGTAAGAAAGCACCCGTAAACCAAATGAGAAATGACTGTGTCAGCAAAGACCCATGTGTGAGGTGCTGCTAAAAGACAAAATGGCCTCTTAACTACAAAGCGCTCCATGGCCAACTCATTTCTGGGCATGAATGAATGCTCCAGAAAAATGAGACCTGGAAAGTAAGATAATGCAGGTCACATATTGGAAGTTGTTTAAATGCTAGACCTTGTTAAGCACACATAGTCCATGAACTAGTGTGTATCCGTGCCAGGTGGTCAGAAACAGCTCTTAAAGATGGAGATATGGATGGATGGATGGAAGGGAGAGAGAAAGAGAAAAAGAAAGAGGAGAAACGTGGTTGAGATAAAATGAATTCATACATAAATGATATAAATACATAAATGACAGAGAGGTTAAAAATAAATAGATGTTCCCAAAGCATTCATGAGCTCCCCTTTCCCTACAATCAAGCTTCTTCCTAACTCAGTGAATGAGAGCAAAAATAATTTGGGAATGATGGGCTGAGTTGGAAGCCAAGTTCAGAACTCCCAGAGCCTTGAGAACACTCAGTGCTGACCCCAGCGCAGTCCCACAGGAAGCTGGGGAGAGGACCAGTGTGCCCATCTTCACCTCTTGTTGGACCCACTCCCCTGGACAATGTGGGGATCACATGTGGGGATCCTGAGAGAGAACAGTGTTCTGGGGAACATCCCAGACTGTAAATTCCAAGGAATATTACAACCAATTGAAGGAAACTCTTGCAATTTTGTGAGCCACAAATGGCTCCAAGGAAAGTCTGGTTCAACTTTCAGACCTGGCAATACCTTCCTTCATGGCAGGAGGACAGTGGTCATGAAAAGACCAGTTTTTCCTCTCCCCATTTTCCCAAAAGAGCGGGCCGTGAGCTGGGAAGGTTATATTTTCCCCACCTGCGGTTTTGTGTTCAAGCCAAGTCAATAAACTGAAATATAGCTTGGGTTCAGATGATTCTCAAAGAGGAAAACAGCAATTTTGCCTTCAAAGGGACAGAGTCTGGAGCCAGGAAATAAGAGTTATGTTTCCGGCTGCACTGGGAGAAGGCTGGGCTGCAGGCTTTGAAGGGCCAAGTTCCCCCCAAGTCCAGGGGATGGCTGGGGATGGCCCAGGCTCTGGAGATAGTGGGCACCTGTCACATAAAGAAGACAAGAGCTCATTCGTGGTCAGAACAGATCCTGAGAAGAGAACAGTTTCTACTGGGAGAGTCGTCTGAACCAGGCAGGACACAGCTGTCTGCTGGCACCTCTGTATTTAGTGCAAAGTCACTTTAGTCATCTCTGACTCTGTGCGACCCATGGACTGTAGTCCACCAGGCTTCTCTACCCAGGGGATTCTCCAGGCAAGAGTTGCCATGCCCTCCTCCAGGGGATCCTTCTGACCCAGGGATCAAACCAGCATCTCTTACATCTCCGGCATTGGCAGGTGGGTTCTTTACCACTAGCACCACCTGGGAAGCCCTCTGGTGCCTCTAAGAACAGAGAAAATGGGGCAAAACACTGAGGAAGGAATGGTCAGTTATACAGATAAGTGGAAGCAGAGTGAAAAGGCAGCCATGTGAGCAGCTTGGAGGGCAACCCTCGAAGTCATGAGGCCCCCATTCAAGTCTCTGCTTGACTGCTAAGTTCCTACATCATTTTGCCAAGTCACTCTGCCAGCCTGGGCCTCCGTTTCCTCATCCATAAAATGGACACATGCACATCTACCCTGCTTATCTTAGCAACTCCCAAGAAAGTATGTGAGATGGCCTTGCTGCTGCTGCTGCTGCTAAGTCGCTTCAGTCGTGTCTGACTCTGTGGGACCCCATAGATGGCAGCCCACCAGGCTCCCCCATCCCTGGGATTCACCAGGCAAAAACACTGGAGTGGGTTGAGATGGCCTTAGGTTTCAGCAAAAACCACTTGGTAGCATGTTCCAGAACCGGAGAACCATCCCCAAGGGATTTTGTTATCATTGACTTCCCTGTGTCTCTGGCATAACAAGCCAGACCCCTCTCTTCCTGCTCAAGTAAGTCCAGCTGCACTCCTGGCCTTGCCTGATTCCCCCATTACCTGCTATGAATGTGGGCCTTCAGGTCATCAGCTATCTCAGTGTCCAGTCCTGGAGGACTGTATACAGTGTCAGCACACCCCAACACTAGGCCACTACAGAGATATGACAAAGTGTAACAGAGAGCCCCAATTCATCATACCCGCATCTTCCTAGGTATAACGCTGCACAGAGAGACATTAAACAGCTTTCAATACACATGGGAGCCCACGTTCTTCTCCACCCAGGGAAAATCTGCAAGATGCCAAGAGGTTTATTTTTCTAGGATTAACACAATGACAAGGAATCAGCCATATATATTGTTGAATAAGACGAGCCAAATATTTTTCTGTAATTTCTACAATAATATGAGGAAAGCTGAAAAAGAAAAAAAAGCAGTCGCCGGTGTTAGGCTGGTCTTTGCAGGCGCCAGTCTCCAAGAATAACAGCCATTCCTACGAATTACCAACAAGGCTGTTTGCAAGACAGTTGCTTGATACAAGAAATGGAACGTATTAACAGGAGCTTCCTGAGAAGAAGGGGCTTAGGGAGGACAGACTGACCCAAGACGGAGGCCTCTGGGGAGGGCGGGTGCTCTCATCTGCCAACCCTTGAGACATGCCCTCCCCACACCTCATCTCAGCCAGCAAGGTCATAGAAGATGCCACCCCAAATGCACACTGATTTCAGTACTGGCTGGAAGGAGGGCCGGGACTCCAGCCACACACGTCCTACAGCACTTTCAAACAACCTAGTAACTGGTTTTAACTCTGCGAACTTGAAACCTGATGGAGTGATGCTGGAGGGAGAAACAGGAAACCTAAATTAAAAGAGAGATGAAGATCAGAAAGGAAGCTCAGCGAGAAGAGAAACCAAGGTGAAACTGGAAGTATCTGCCTTGTTCCAATATATGTGTGGCCAGGGAAGTGCCCTACCCCTCCCCATACCACTCTAGGATGGTAGTAAGGGCTTTTAGGGTGTCAACTCTCAACCTGGCAAGATGAGAAACCAGGGGAATGGAGTAAGTGAGGTCATCGTGGGAAGGAAGAAAGAAAGCACCCCAGGCTGGGAATCCAGACAGCAGAGGTCTGGTCTCTCTTCCCCACTCTATACCTCTGTGGTCTTGGACTCACTGGCCCCACCCCTGGCTGGGTGTCCTCAGTTCCTGAGGCTGTCATTGAAATGAGGTGGGAGGGAGATAATGAATGAAATGCAGAGGAAGGCTGGATGTTGGTGTCCGGGGGCTAGGCCCTACTCTATGTGAGGTCACGGGGGCATCTCAAAGAGAGCCCTGACTGGACCCAACCAGAGGGATGAACCCCGCTCTACCGGCTGCTTCCAAATCCAATCAGAGGGTACTATCTTCTGCTGGCCCAGGAAGATAGCTCCAGAGCTTGTAAGTTCCCAGCTTATGAAACAAGCTGATCCCAAGCTTCCAAGAAGCTGAGGTTGTGTCCACCCCAGACCCCCAAGAACAAGGAAATCATCCTGGGTGCCACCCTTCCCAGGAACTGTTGGCTGACAGCTGCTTGGGTAAAGTGATGGATGGTCCATCCATCCTTCAGGGCCTCAGAGGACTGAGCCTGAGTCACACGTGGGTATTTCCTGGAGTCAGACATCTGGAAAGCAAAAGGAAGAACTTTCTACCTGTCAGAGTCACCAACATAGCAGATGGCTGCCTTCCCAATCCCCTCACTGGTCCACCCAACTCTATTCTTACCTCATAACCTCCTTTCTCCCTAGGGCCTGATTTTAGCAAAAAGGGGTCTGAAATAAAGAAGAATCATGCAGTGGGGTAGGGAGGGAGAAGCTGATGGCCCTGCACCAGAGCAGTGCTCAGACTAGCTGGGGAGTTGAGGCAGAGATGACCAGGACAGGCTCAGACTCAGAGCAGCACTGACCCAAGGTCCAGAGGCCCTTCTGGCTACTGGGCTGAGCCAGTGAGAGAGAAGAAAGGGCCAGCAAGGCAGGCTCCCAGGAAGAAGCCAGCAGGAAGCCCAGAGTGGGCTCCAGTCACCCACTCCTCCCAAGTTGCGGGAACACAGGTGAGATGGGGCACAGAAAAGATAGCAAACACTCCAGGGATAGGACACAGGGTCCTGGTCTTCCTTGGATCTCCTGCACCCTCTGTTTTCTCCACCACCCCCCTCCCTGCAACCCCTCTCACATTCTGCTCTTCATGCCCCATGTCTGTCTGCCTGAGAACCTCGCCCACTTTGTCCTTCCTCTGGGGTCCAACCCGGAGGATGGGAAGAGCCCTGGAGCTCACTGGGCTGTGCCTGGACTTTTTTCTGTTAAAGTCCCATCTGGCCACTGAGTGCCTCGTGGGTGCGGAACATGGTGAGTGGGACACTGCCAGCCCTTGGGAAACCCCTGGTCCGTGGGTTGATGGGAGTCAGGGAGGGGAGTGTGGAGTGCTATCTGCCCCATGCCCGACCAGCAGAAGGCCTTTTCCACTGGGGAGCCAGAGATTTGAGGGAACCATGAACAAACACCAAATGCTTTACCACTGGAATAAAACTGCAAATGTCCCTGGAACCCACTTTATCCAGAATTTCCAGGGGAGTTTGGTGCAAGTGAGTCACCAAGGACACAATGGCTGCTTCCGAGTGCCAGGCCAGCTGAGCTCGGTGGATATTTAAACAGAGTTTGGGGAAAAGACGGTCCAAAACACCCGGGCTGCGCCGGCCTTGAAGCCAGGAGGGTTGCCTCCATCCTTTCCAGCCCCGCCAGCTGCAGGCGGCTCTGGGGCCCCACGCTCCTCTTCAAGGCTGGCTGAGGACAGGAGGAAACCCAGAAAACAGAGAGGGCAATAAATCTCAGCCTGCCGTGACAGCACTCTGGCTGGCCCAGCATTCTTTTCCTCTGTGAGGGAAAAAAAGAGCTGTAACGAATAATAATCCCCACAATCGGAAGATTATCAGGCAAGCTTGGTGCTACTTCCCACTCTCATTCCCGCAGATGAATGCAGGCTTTCCAACAAGGCCTCCAGCCACGGCCTGCGGAAGCCCCCATCTCCTTCGTGAAATGAGCGCAGGACTCAGGCTGGGGCGGGAGTGGCAGAAGTCGTCCTATTCTGTTCCCCACATACCTGTCCCTCTGGGAAGAAAACCCGTACGGGAGAAGGTGCCTAGATTTCTAAGGACAGTTTCCCCTTAACAGTTCAAGAAACTGTTCCAGAAAGTGAGAATGACCACAACTAAGTTACTATTAAATATCAATCATGTGCCACAAGTTAAGCCAACAGCAACCCCTCCGGGACGAATTCCCATTTAACAGATGAGAATGCTGAGGCTCTGAGAGACTGACTGCCCAGTCCCAGGCAGCAGCCACAGTGAAATTCACACATGCAAATCTCCATCTAAAAGTCACTCCCCTGCCACTTCCCTGCCCCTCATTCTTCTTGATCTCAATAAATTCTGGCCCTGAACAGAAGTGAGCTCCCAAAGTGCAGAGGCTGTAGACATAGCCCTAATGTCTAGGAAACACAGAGAAATAGCATGGATATACCCGGAAGTGGAGCTGATTTAACCCAGTGGCCACTCTAGAGGTGAGAATCATGATGATATAATAATAATAGTATATTATTGTTACTATGAAGTCTTCCTTGGTGCAGCAACAATGCTGGGCTCCTGTGAAAGCGAAAGTGGCTCAGTCATGTCTGACTCTTTGCGATCCCATGGACTATACAGTCCATGGAATTCTCCAGGCCAGAATACTGGAGTGGGTAGCTATTCCCTTCTCCAGGGGATCTTCCCAACCCAGGGATCAAACCCACGTCTCCTGCATTGCAGGCAGATCCTTTACCAGTTGAGCTACAAGGGGGTATTCCCATATAGAGGGAATACAAAACCTGATATTGAGGTTCCAACTCACACCAAGGGGAAGGTAGGCTGCTTCATTTTAGTGCTGACTTCTGTGTATTGTCACCCTGCTTATTTAACTTATAGGCAGAGTACATCATGTGAAATGCTGGGCTGGATGAGGCACAAGCTGGAATCAAGATTTCTGGGAGAAATATCAGTAAGCTCAGATATACTGATGACACCACTCTTATGGCAGAAAGTGAAGAGGAACTAAAGGGCCTCTTGATGAAAGTTTTAAGCCAGCTGAAACTGAACATTCAAAACAGTGAAGATCATGGCATCCGGTCCCATCACTTCATGGCAAATAGATGGGGAAACGGTGGAAACAGTGACAGACTTTATTTTCTTGGGCTCCAAAATCATTGCAGATTGTGACTGCAGCCATGAAATTAAAAGACCCTTGCTCCTTGGAAGAAAAGTTATGACCAACCTAGACAGCATATTAAAAAGCAGAGATATTACTTTGCCGACAAAGGTCCATCTAGTCAACGCTATGGTTTTTCCAGTAGTCATGCATGGATGTGAGAGTTGGACCATAAAGAAAGGTGAGTACTGAAGAATTGATGCTTTTGAGTCGTGGTGTTGGGAAAGACTCTTGAGAGTCCCTTGGACTGCAAGGAGATCAAACCAGTCAATCCTAAAGGGAATCAGTCCTGAATATTCATTGGAAGGACTGATGCTGAAGTTGAAGCTCCAATAGTTTGGCCCACCTATGAGAAGAACTGGCTCATCTGAAAAGACCCTGATGCTGGGAAAGACTGAGGGCAGGAGGAGAAGAGGACGACAGAGGATGAGATGGCTAGATGGCATCACCGACTCAATGGACATGAGTTTGAGCAAGCTCCAGGAGTTGGTGATGGACAGGGAGGCCTGGCATGCTGTGGTCCATGGGGTCTCAAAGAGTCAGACACACACAATGGAACGACTGAACTGAACTCCCAGGTGAGATGCGCTAAACAGGTAGAGCACTCTCAATCCCACCCCGCCAGACCTACATCACAGATCCACCAGGCCCTCACCCCTTAGGGGACCAGAGCCCCCCTCCTCCAAATTCCTCCATCTGTCCCCTTGGGAGCCAAACAGGCCCCCAGAGCCAGGGCAGATGGCCATGCAAGCTGCAGGTTTCCTGTCCGAGGGCAGGTGGTGGACGTGGAGGCACCCAATGCTAAGTGCACCCACTGCAGGCCTCCCTCTGACATGGCCCAAAGTTCAGAGTCAGTGTCACAGACAGGGGTCTGCATCCTTGTTGTGCAACTCTGAGCCTCAGTTTCTTTTCCTGTAAGTTAGGAACAACAGTGGGTCCCCTCATTAGAAACACTGTGAAGATTTGAACATAAAAGACCTCAGAACTCTCAACATGGGATCTGGGCCACAGCTGGTGCTCATTGAATTCTACCTATTGACACATGCATGCATGTGTGCTCAGTCGCTCAGTTGTGTCCAACTCTTTGCAACCCCTTGGACTGCAGTCCACCAGGCTCCTCTGTCCTTGGGATTCTCCAGGCAAGAATACTAGAGTGGATTGTCATTTCCTCCTCCAGGGGATCTTCCTGATCTAGGGATCAAACTGGAGTCTCCTGTGTCTTCTATATTGGCAGGCAGATTCTTTACCACTGAGCCACCTAAAAGTGAAGTGAAGTGGCTCAGTCGTGTCCGACTCTTTGCAATACCATGAACTGTAGCCCGTCAGGCTCCTCTGTCCTTAGGATTTTCCAGGCAAGAATACTGGAGTGGGTTTCCCTTTCCTTCTCCAGGGGATCTTCCCAACCCTGGGATCGAACCCTGGTCTCCTGCATTGCAGGCAGACTCCTTACTGGCTGAGTCACAAGGAAAGTCACTGAGCCACCTAGGGAGCACCCTATTGATATCTATTGATACGAGAATGATTAAATGCAAAGATTCAGCTCACCGGAAGGTCCAGGACTGTCTGTTCCAGACCACACCATTTTCTGCCCATGTGTCCCCAGCCATCCTGAAACCCCCTCCCAGCCTCAGACTGGCTCTCAGGTCCCCAACACATGCAGCTCTGCTCAGAAAGAAACCACTCATTCAGGCTCCCTCTGACATGAGCAGAGCCTGGGACAAGGGAAAGCCTGTGAACCCCCATCTCCCCCTATTCCAGCTCCAGTTCTGTCCCACAGCACAAAAGCCATTGTGAGGCCCCAGGCCTAGGACTGCCCACACTGGGACTGGGGATCCCTCTGCCAAAGTTCCCAAGCAGGCCTCAGAGTCATCTGATCTAAGAATTCCAGAGTCCCTGGGACCAGGAGCTGGAAGGAGGGAGGCAAGTTCCTGGGACCAGGCTCCCATTAGGAGCATCACTTTGAACCCTTGTCCCCTGGGGAAGGGCAAGGCCAGAAGAAGACCAAAGCAGGGACACAGGTCACATGGCCAAGATGGTTGCAGTCACGTGTGTGTCCAGTACATTCACAAGGCACCATGTGTGCCCCAGGAATAGAGAGATGAATAAGACCCAGGGCCTGTCTGCTGGGCGCCCAGACTAGGAAGGGAGGCTTCTTCATACCTGGGGTCAGGTGAGCCCTGGGGGAGAGGTCGAAGCTGGGGGGCAACTATGGAAGTGGTAAAGCTGGTAGCAAGGATGAAGGGGAGTCCCGGGGAGAAGAGAGGCCAGGCCAGGCCAAGAGGTGCAAGTGGGCAGTAGGCATGGTGCTGGGAAAAGGACTGCATGGGCCACAGGGACCAGCACACTTTGGGGTGCAGATGAGGAAGAGATGAGGCCCAGAAAGCTGAGAGGGGTGATCCAGGGTGATCCTGAAAGGCTCAAAGAGCATAGGTACCTGTACACACATGTATATGTTAGTCACTCAGTTGTGTCCGACTCTTTGCAACCCCATAGACTACAGCCCACCAGGCTCCTCTGTCCATAGGATTTTCCAGGCAAGAATACTGGAGTGGGTTGCCATGCCCTCCTCCAAGAGATCCAGACCCAGTAATTGAACCCAAGTATCCTACATTGCGGAGAAGGCAATGGCACCCCACTCAAGTACTCTTGCCTGGAAAATCCCATGGAGGGAGTAGCCTGGTAGGCTGCAGTCCATGGGGTTGCTAAGAGTCGGACACGACTGAGCGACTTCACTTTCACTTTCCACTTTCATGCATTGGAGAATTAAATGGCAACCCACTCCAGTGTTCTTGCCTGGAGAATCCCATGGACGGAGAAGCCTGGTAGGCTGCAGTCCATGGGGTCGCACAGAGTCGGACATGACTGAAGCGACTTAGCAGCAGCAGCAGCATCCTGCATTGCTGGCAGATTCTTTACCACGTGAGTTACAGGGAAGCCTCAAGGAGCTTAGCCAGATTCTAAATCCCAACCCCCACTCAGCCACCACCGCTGTATGACCTCATCTACTGCCCTCCTCGTCCCCCCAGGTCTCAGCACCCTCATCTGTAAGGTGGCAGGGCCTGAGAATTCAGGACTCTGATGCTGGCTTTGGGCTGGCTGGTGTATTAACCACAGTCTTCCCTTGCAAACCTCTAAGAGAACCAATTAGAACACATTCCCAGATGGATCTCTAGCTACCCCAGGTCTACAGAGGAACAAATGTATAAAGCAGTCCAGCTCTTTCTTTCCTATAACAGATCGTTCTGGCCTCCCTAGACCCACAGCCCTTTACCTGGCCAAAGCCTCCACCTCCTGCTCTGGTCCGAGCTCCTCCAGGAAGCTTTCTCAGCCTACTTCACCAACCCCTCCTGCCACTGTACCTATCCCCCCACCCCGCCCGTCAATGGTCAGAGCCCAACTCACCTCAGTCCCAGGCCACAGAGACAATAACTGGTCTGCCCCTTCTCAATACAGAACCTTGTCCCCACTCTGCATGGCTGACACAGGGATGTGAGCAGATGAACACATGCTCAAGAGAGGCGTATGGTGCCTCCAGAGAAGCACAACATTCATGGAGTGCCCCACCTGCTTTCCTCTGCCTCTGAGCCATGGGCCCACCAACTTCTAGATCTGGCACTTCCAGAGGCTGGACACAGTGGTAATAGCCGAGCCATTCTAACTTCTCCACGTCTTATTGTCCCTGAATTGGCCCCAGCACTGTGTGTGGACCGTCCGCTTCACGGAGACCTGAGGCCAAAGAACAGCAGAGCAGGAAAGATACTCAGAGGGCAGCTGGTCCAACCTCATCACTTTGAAGCCTGAGGAGCAGAGGCCCCGGGGGATGAGGGCTTCACCCAGTTTACTCCAGGTACTCACTGGAGTAAATGTCCCCTTGGCTCTCCTGCCCCCACGGCTCTGTCTTGCTCCCCTCTGCTCAGTGCCAGTGGCACCAGGAACATGCATGGTAGCTGCTGCCACCATGCACCTGCAGTTCTAGACAATCCCCTGCCCCTACCAGCTTCAACTTAGGCTCATTGAGCTGGATGGAGCCAAGCCTTCCAGGGTTGTTCATTGCAACCCAGCTGGCCCCAAAGCCCACCAGAGCCAATGCCTGTCCCCTCCTGGGGCACAGTCCTGCATTATCAAGAAATTAGTCCCATCCATGAGCACCCCCTCAGAACATTAGCACCTACTTCCCTTAGGAAGTGACCTTGTGAAACAGCAGAAGCAATTCCTCTAAAACTTGGGGAAATATCAGTACTACCAATTTAGAAATCCAAGAATGTGGAGGCAGAAGTCACATGACTTTCTAGGCCTCCCTTCCTGTGCTGATGATTCTCTCAACTGGGTGGAGGGACATCGAACTAGGGTATAAGGGGGTGGGTAACATAAGGACCTGGGCTCCCCAAGTCGATCAGTGGTAAAGAATCCACCTGTCAAGCAGAAGATGCAGGTTCGATTCCTGTTTTGGGAAGATCCCCTGGAGAACAGGACACCCCAGTATTCTTGCCAGGGAAATCCCATGGACAGAGGAGCCTGGAGGGCTACAGTCCGTGGGGGTTGCAAAGAGTTTGACACGACTGAGCGACTAAACAACAAGAACAACAAACATGCAGACCACCCTCTTCCTTGAATCAATCAGCCCAGGCCTCCGTACTTTTCCAAACCACAACCCTCTTCTCAGCCTACACCTACCTCCAAAATCTCCCAGCCCTGTCACACACAGCTCCCCAAACACACACTGCTGTACTCAGAGCCGCCTTCTCACTACTCAGTCCCCGGCCTGAAAGTGAAGTGTTCGTCACTCAGTCATGTCTGACTCTTTGTGACCCCACGAACTGTAGCCCACTAGGCTCCTCTGTCCATGGAATTCTCCAGGGAAGAATACAGGAATGGATAGTCATTCCCTTTTCCAGGGGATCTTCATGACCCAGGGATCGAACCCAGGTCTCCATCATTGCAGTCAGATTCTTTACTGTCTGAGCCACCAAAGAAGCCCTTCAAAATTCCATATATTCCCTGAGCCTCCCAGAAAAGCAGTACCTTAGGTCTTGAAAGGAATCAAGAAGGGAAAATGAAGACAGACCAACCTGATCACAGACAAGGAGATGCTCAGGAAACAGCATGACCTGTCTAGTGTAACAGGGTGTGGGGAAGCAGCAGAGAGGAAATGAAAATAACAACTTTAGGTCAGGTTACCAGAGTCCCCAATACCAGGCTGAGAATCACCCACTCCAACCCTTGCAAAGTACAGGCTTGGTTAGAATTCAAGATACACTCAGAGGGTAGGAGTGCACTGACATCACCCTCTAGAGTCCTGAGTCATGACTGTGGCCCAAGGTCCAAGGCCTGTATGACAAACATATACTCCGCCTGCAGACCTCAGCTCAAGGGCCACCTGCTCTTTGAAGTTTTGTTGACTACCAAGATCCTTCCTTGACCCACTGTTGATACTTCCTTGATCCTACTCTTCCTTGTAGGGTCTGTGACACTTCACTGTGCTTGGTAGTTGGTATTTCTACCTCCTCCCACACTTTGAGTCTTTCATATGAAAAGACCATGTCATATTTACCTTTGTATCTCTGCTGCTGCTGCTGCTGCTAAGTCGCTTTAGTCGTGTCTGACTCTGTGCGATCCCAGAGACGGCAGCCCACCAGGCTCCCCCGTCCCTGGGATTCTCCAGGCAAGAACACTGGAGTGGGTTGCCATTTCCTTCTCCAATGCATGAAAGTGAAAAGTGAAAGGGAAGTCGCTCAGTCGTGTCCGATTCTTAGCGACCCCGTGGACTACAGCCCACCAGGCTCCTCCATCCATGGGATTTTCCAGGCAAGAGTACTGAAGTGGGGTGCCATTTGTATCTCTAGAGCCCAGCAAAATGACTGCTATGGCATGCTTGCTCAAAGAATGGATGGATGGATGGATGGACAGATGATGGATGGATGGATGGATGGTTGATAGAGCATGATCTGAATAGGCTTTTATGGAATAGACCTTTGTTTCTCAACCAACATAGACTCCATAAACATATCCTAAAACTACGACTTGCCAAAACTCTAAATACATAAAAGTATTTGACCCAATTATCTTAGTTTTTCCAGGTCCCCTTCTGTCTGTCTATCTGTCTATCTATCCCATTGGTGACCAAAACTCTTGGCAGGCTCCTCACAAGAGCTGAGCTGGGACATCGGGCCCAGCCTCCCAAAGACATCATGGGAGAGGAAGAGCCACGACTGGATCCTGGCACTAGAACATCCCTTTAGTAATTACATGGTTCCAGACAGACATAAATAGACAGATTAGCCTTTCTGCATTTTTCTCATAAAAATAACAACAGTTCCTAAGCATGCTGGCATGAGTGTGGACATTAAGCATTGCAACCTGCTGTTCTTGGCAGTCGAGGGCTGGCCTTCCTTGCTGTTCCCCCCACCACCTCCTCCTCCTCCTTGGGGCTCTTGGAGGGCTCCTCATGCCTGGCTCTGTCCACCCCAATTGCCCCAGAGCAGGTTGGCAGCCAAGCCCTGAGACTGGCTAAGGACTTTTATGAGCATCATGTCCATGGTTTGCTGTTCTCTTGGCTGGATCTTTATCTGCTTTTAGTCATTATGTAACTAGGAATCCTGTACACACGGTGAAATGATTATACACTCCATTCTGTACTAGAGGAACTCGGGAGAATGTTTCATCTATTTCTGCCCTGACCTAGAAGAGTGGTCTCCAGGGTGAACTCCCTTGCTTCACACATGCAGATTTGTGGTCTCTCTCCCTCCCTCCCCTGCTCCCTCTTCATCCCCCTGACCTCCCCTGCCTCCTCTCCTTCTCTGGCTCCATCTGCCTCTTTCTGTCTCTCTCCTTTCCTTGTTCTCACACCCCCTCATCATTTTTTACTTTCCCAAGAGATGTAGGTTCGATGCCTGGGTTGGGAAGATCTCCTGGCGAAGGGCATGGCAACCCTCTCCAGTACCCTTGCCTGGAGAATCCCATGGACAGAGGAGTCTGGTGGGCTATAGTCCCTGGGGTTGCAAAGAGTCAGACACGACTGAAGTGACTTGGCTCACACACACAGGTACCTATGCTGATGTGGGATCATGACTATGACCCAAAGCACTTATGCCTCTGACTTCTCTCTGTCTCCCTCTTTCTTCTGCGCCTGACTTTGCCTCCCTCGGGCTCAGGGTTCCAGAATCAAAGACAGTACACTGAAGCCTGAAGTATTGACTACTGGACCTTCCTCTTAGGCACATGAATTCCCCACGTGGAAAGTAGTCCCAGCCTCATTCTCCTGCAGACCCCAATCTAGCCAGGCCTCTGCCCACAGGCCAAGCACCTGGAACTGGCTATCAGATGCCCAAGGCTCCTTCTGGAAGACAAAAGATGACCTGAACTGCTTGCTGGCCATAGAGGATTTCATTTTCCTTTCCATGTGATGCTATTACTCCTCGTGGTCTCCTCCAGAAAAATCCAGAGCAAGGTATCAGAGTTTGATCAGGCTGCATTCCGCACACACCCAAGCAATGATACAAGGCATATATCACAAGGGCCCTGTCACTAAATGAGAGGAAAGGGAGATTTGAAGTCAGAGGCTTTAAGGTCAAGCCCCAGCTCCACCACTCACCAGTTGTGAGATTTGGGCAAGACTCAAAAACACAATTTGCAAAATAAGATTTTGATCATTGCCAAATGCTGGTGAAAAATAGTATCTCAGTATGATTTGCATTACTCTTGTTTGTAGTGAATATGAAGACCTTTTCATAATTTTTTGGCCATGTGTATTTCCTCTTCTATCTGTTTGTAATCTTTGCCCTTTGTTTTATTGAGTCACTGGATTGAGTCACAGGAATTTTAACCTGCAACTTCATAGGGTCCATAAACCTCCAAAAATTGAATATAAATGTTGTGTGAGTAAGTGTGCCTTCATTTCTCAGAATGTGTTCATTGCTTTCATCAAATGCTCAAAGGGTCTATAAACTTCAAAAGTTAACAACCTGTGGATGACATTGCCACCAAGTACCTTCCAAGAGTTGACAACGATTCTCATGGATCCATAAATGAATCAAAGTTTAGGCTTTGAGCATCAGTAAGCACTCATCTGTGCCCCACACCACCTCTACAGGGTCAGAGGGACTCTACAGCGGTAGACCCCAACAGTTTTGCTACCAGGGCTCACTTTGGTGGAAAACAATTTTTGCATGAACCAGGGTGGCAGGGAGGTGGGGGGGGGGGATGGTTTGGGGATGCTTCAAGCACATTATATTCGTTGTGTACTTTATTTCTATTATTATTATATCAACTCCACCTCAGATCATCAGGCATTAGATCCCAGAGGTTGAGGACCCCTGCTCTAAAGGACTGGCTTTGCAAATCTAAAGTGAGTGAGCTACCCATGTTCCACCAGCAGTTGAGGTGGGATGCTCCTGGGTGGGAGAGTGGTGCCCAAGTTACATCACTGAGTGAATGAGGCATGAGGGCTCAGTTGTGTCTGACTCTTTGCGACCCCATGGACTGTAGTCCACCAGGCTCCTCTGTCCATGGAATTTTCCAGGCAAGAATACTGGAGTGGGTAGCCATTCTCTTCTCCAGGGGATCTTCCCCACAAAGGGAACGAACCCACATCTCCTGCATCTGCCGCATTAGCAGGCAGATTCTTTACCATAGTGCCACCTGGGAAGCCCCATTCACTTAAAAAACTATAGTTCCTAAAGGTCTGGAAATGAGAGAGACAATATCTTTTCATTTGTGATGCCCAAATTTAGGACTTTGTTGACTAGATCTGAAAATCTCTTCCAATTACACAGATCAAGTAAAGCTCTCATTGGCCACCCACCTATCCTCCCCTAGGGATTCCATGACTATTAGACAATGGGATTTTGATTATCCTGCTGTGGGCTTCATTAACCACAATAGCCTTCTTTCTCAAGGTTAAATACTGACCATTGGCATGTGCGACTCTGGAATGCCGTCATCCCCAGTGAAATGAAGAAAATCTTTGCAATGGCAGTCTCTAACTCCATCAGCCCTTGCCTGAAGAGATTAGTCATCACAAAACCTTTCAAGGCTACTTGGTGCATCCGTCCCCAGGGTATTTCTCAATGACTTTGTAAAAAGAGTGGCATCTGGGTGATCCCTCCTATAAGGGGAAACGTGACTAGGTTTGCATATGATAAATCCGTTCCAATATTCCAGTCTCTTTAAGCTTTCAGATTTCTTTGTACCAAGGAAGTTCTGACATTTCAGTTTCATTTCGCACAGGCCACTGAGTCCAGGTTTAAGTCAAAGAGAAAGCAAATTTTTGGTGTCACTGTGAGAGACTCGAGCTAGCGTATTAAATCAAGAATCTCTGGTTAGTACATAAAGCTCGATAAATTTGGCCCAAACCAACATTATGTAGCATCCGCCCTCGTCTGTCACCTTGTAATTCTTCTGGTATGTATGCTTTCTCCTCACGGGTCATACTTCATTCTCATCCCTCTTAAGCATGCTAGGATCTGCCTTAGTCTTGGATCTGGTTGTGATGGGAGAAATGAGGAGTGGTGGAAACGTTTCTTAAGGAGATTTAGCACCACGTGGTCTTCAATCAAGTAGAAAGAAGTCCCCTTAGTCAGCGATGGAGAAGACTGCCTCTAATGGCAAAGTAGACCCAGAGAGATTGACGGAGTGGGTCAAGCTCCTCTGATTCAGCCGATCTACCCAAATGTCCACATCCAGCTCTCACATCTCACTCTTTCTTGAACAATGTCCTCATGTCCCCATAAGAAACCTGGTGCAGCTGTGTATTATCTTGTGCTAGCACCTATAACCGTACAATCAAACTTTATGATACATTAAGCCACAAGACCAGAGAAGGCAATGGCACCCCACTCCAGTACTCTTGCCTGGAAAATCCCATGGATGGAGGAGCCTAGTAGGCTGCAGTCCATGGGGTCGCTAAGAGTCGGACACGACCGAGCGACTTCCCTTTCACTTTTCACTTTCATGCACTGGAGAAGGAAATGGCAACCCACTCCAGTGTTCTTGCCTGGAGAATCCCAGGGACGGGGGAGCCTGGTGGGCTGCCATCTATGGGGTCGCACAGAGTCGGACACGACTGAAGCGCCTTAGCAGCAGCAGCAGCAGCAAGCTACAAGACAGTTGAAAAGCAGTACTTTAGAGCATTACAGAAGCACTCTGATTCTCCGGCCGTGAATTGCTCCGAGAAGGTAAAATACTGAGATTATTCATTTTTTTTTCTTTCCAGTACACTCAGAAACAACCAACCCACTCCACATCTCAGCAGCCTTCACATTCTGTGTTTCCACCGTAAGATTCTGTAACAGCAGCCATTTAACCTGCCAAAGCTTTGCCCTCCATTAGTACTTTAATTTCAGGCAACTTCAGATGATTTAATAAACCACTTGTCAGCATAAAGCCCTACATTATCAGTATTCCACTTTCTATTCACAAGAAAGTCATCACTAGCTCCAAACCTAACCTGAACAGATAACCAACCATTCTTCCCATCTTCAGAGGTCTGTTTTCTATAAGCTCTTGTGATGTCAGTACTGAATCAGACAGGATCTGATCAGGAAAAGAGAACTCCCTCTAGGTATGTCAAGTAGGATGCAAATTCATACAAAAATATAGATGTTTATAAAAACTGTTAGAATGACTGAAAGAAATAAGATCAAGAAAGACGACCATTAGCTGTTAGGCATGCCACTAGTTTTCAGGGAGTCTGAAAGTTGTAGGAATCAGGAAACCACAAAAGAGATCTGGACAGGGAAATGCCTTAAAAAATCTCCCTTTTACCTAGGCTCAACAGTGAAAGATGAATAAACTTTCCATTCTTGGTTATGATTTTTCTACTAAAAAATTGAAATACAATTAGGAATCTGGGCAAAGATACTGAGCTGTTTTTATATTATATACTTAAAAGGACAGTATTACATACTTAGGAAAGCAAAGACAAAAATGAACTGACATGTTTATCTCAGGCTACTTTGGATCTCAGGAAGAGGAAGGGCTTGGCTTTCTAAAATCTTAAAGTGGTGTTCTCTGTCACATACTCATTTGATCTTGGTTTGTGTTTTAATCATTTTCACTTGGACCCTCAGCTGGCTTGTCCATAGTTTGGGGATTTCCAGCAGCTTCTTCAGCCTTTGTTCTTTCAAGGCCTTCACCGTCTTAGAGAAAAGCTTTTATCTTTGACAATCACTTTCCACCAATCCCCTGAAAAAAAGTCTTTCAGCTCTCTTCCTAAACCCCAAATTGGGTCCATACTCCAAAATGTTTCTCTTCTCTTGTGTAGAAATCGCTCTGCACAAGAATTCACATAAACTAGCAATGAAATCCCCAAAATATCCTCAGGCATTGCCACCTGCAGTCAGGGTTCTCCAGAAAAGCAGAACCAACAAGATATGTGTATACGTAGAGAGAGATTTATTTTAAGGAATTGGCTCACACAACTGTGGAGGCTTGGCAAGTCTAAAATCTACAGGGTAGGCCAACAATTGGAGACCCAGGGAATAGTTACAGTTTGTGGCCAAAGACCGTCTGCAAGAAGAATTCCTTCTTGCTTCAGGGAGGTCAGTCTTTTTCTATTAAGGCCTTCAAATGATTGCATGAGGCCCACCCACATCCTGGAAGAAATCTGCTTTCCTCAAAGTCTTCTGATTTACATGTTAATCTCATCCAAAAATACCTTCGCAGAAATATCGAAAATAGTGTTTGACTAAACATTCGAGGACCATGATCTGGCCAAGTTGACACATAAAATTAACCATCACGACACCTCCTCGAGGAAGCCTTTCTAGGTACTGACACACTGAGCTGCCTCAAAATGTATCCTTCCTCCCTCGCCCTTGTAGCATCCCCAGGCCTGCTGGGTGCTAGGGTATCTTACAAACACGTCACGTCTCACCAACTTTGAGCCTCCAAGCACCTCAAAGAGAAAAGTACTTCTGTTTCATCTTTGCAGCCTACTGCCCAGCCCCAGATGAGCAGAGATTACTCAGTAAGTGTTGGTGAAATGAAAGAGTGAATGATCATTGCAAGAGCTAGGAGCTTACAGCCCAGGGACTGATCCTCGCTTCTCTCTGCACAGGGTCTTGCTCTCTCAAAACATCATTTCAACAGACATTTGAATGTACAAAGCAGAGTTTTAAGGCAGACCCAGTGTGATTTCTTCACGAGGAGACAAGACATACATGAGACCAGTTTAAAAAGCATCAGCCTCGCTTAATACCAAGCCCACACCACAATTGTTGCCTTGAAAAAACTTCTGTGGGTCCTTCTGCTGATTGTCCCTCCGTGAGTCACTATGAAGGGACAGGTATACTGGCTAAAAGCACCTTGCAAGTTAGAGTCTAGGCACTGTGGTTGAAGTCCTTTTCACTCTCGCTGCAGTCCAGGTTCTGAGGATTGAAGCTGACTTCTTCCTGCAAAGTAAACAATTCAGGTTAGTCTCCCAAACCACACTCTTGCATTCGGAAGGGGCTGGTGCAATGAGGCATTCGCCACAGGGCTCCCACAGTTCCCAGCCCTGCCATGTCACTGACCAGCCTCCCCAGACACTGATCACGGTGCCAGCAGGTCCCACTGCAAGCTGGGTCTCCTCATGTCTTGATTCTCAGACGGACTCAGGGAGGGAAGCATGATCATGACACATGCAGCCCTGTGGCCATCAGCCAGGGACATCCAGAGCCCAGCCTGCTCTTTGGGGGGCTGAAGACAGACCTGGCATTCACAGAAGGGAGACACTGAATTTCCCCAGCAGAGTCCAGACCTCTTTACTGGGAGCCTTGAAACCTCCAGGCCCCAAGGCCTTGGGGATGTATTGAGCAGTATTGGATGTAGGATGAAGGAGCCATGCGTCCAGGAAGGAGAAAAGGAAAGGGAGCTGGTGAGGAAACAGCCTGAGTGGGAAGAGATATCCCCCCACCCTCTAGATTCATGTGATATGATGGAAGGAGCAAGCACTGCCCCTCACTGGAGCAGGGAAGCAGTACAGATCTGGACTCAGGTCCTACGGTCAGCTGGGAGACTTTCAACTGGGATTCTGGATCTCCTAGTCTGTGTCGTGATAGACAGAGACGGCCCTCCAGTGCTTAAATGGTGCCTGGTCTCAGCTTCCAGGATCCCGGAGAAGCAGTCTTTAATTCTCATCAGAGGACTGGGTGTTCTGTCTCACTCCCCATCCCCACCCACCCCAAGAGCTCAAACTAAGCCCAGGGCCAGGCACCCAGATCTCACCATAAATTGACCAATTAAGAAAAGGTTTCCAAAGAGAAAAACATGTTTTTTTCATTGACTGGTGGGCTAACAACCTGACGAAATCCCAGGGTCCTGAACCCTGAACCATCTGAAACAGGCCAGGTGCTTTCCTCAATCACATTCTGCCAGTGGGTTTTCTCTAAACCAGAGAACAGGGCCTATTCCTTCCCCTACCCAACCCTCCTAGCTGAGAACAGGACCAGACACCAGCTGGGGGCTTTATGAAGGATGGAAGGAAGGATCAGTTCAGTTCAGTTCAGTTGCTCAGTCGTGTCAGACTCTTTGCAACCCCATGGACTGCAGCATGCCAGGCCTCCCTGTCCATCAACAACTCCCAGAGTTTACTCAAACTCATGTCCATTGAGTCAGTGATACCATCCAACCTTCTCCTCTGTCGTCCCCTTCTCCTCCCGCCTTCAATCTTTCCCAGTATCACAGTCTTTTCAAATGAGTCAGCTGTTCGCATCAGGTGGCCAAAGTATTGGCGTTTCAGCTTTAGCATCAGTCCTTCCAATGAATATTCAGGACTGATTTCCTTTAGGATGGACTGGTTGGATCTCATTGCAGTCCAAGGGACAGGATGGGCAGACACAGACAGATGGATGGAAAGGGGGCCCAGTCTCTGCAGACCTTGCCTCAGCCCAGACTGGAGTTTTCTTTCCCATCTCCATTGCCCAGCTTTGTTTTGCAGGGAAATATATTGGTGAGCTCACACTCATACTTCCCCGGTGAGCTGCAGCTCACTCCTTCACCATTAATCTCTGGGAGGTTGGCTCCCCATGTGGCTCCATTTCCAGTTTTATCTGAAACAAAAATAGACTCTTGCAAACATTCCAGCCTTTGGGTCATCAGTTCACAGGCTTTGTCCAGCCCTGGCTGGGGTTCCTCTCTCTGAGCTCACTCAGAGCACCAGGGCTGCCTGGGTACAGGCAGCTGGTTGACACTGTAGCTCGCCTCCACACAGCGTGTTCTTCCTCCGGGCCTTTCGGATGGTCCGTGGATCTGAATCTATTCAGAGACACTGATGCCAACCTGCCGGATACTGTGGCCAAGATGCAGGCCCCAGGGGCCAATGATGTCCCTTACAGGGTATGACTCAGTCATTATTCAGGAGAGCTGCCACTCTCTCTGGGGGTGATTGGGGCCCATTATTTGTACAGGTCTCTCTGCATGTAACTCATTCTAGACTGCGGCTGTTTATTTATATATGTTGCCCTGTGATTGGAGTGGAAGCTTCTGGTCTGTAAGAGCCAGATCCAATTCTGCTCTGGGACCTGACGAGAAAATATAACCAATATCCCTCCTATACAATTCTTATTCAAAGCGACCTCAAGATGAGAGAAATATTTCTTGAGGAATTGACCAAGAATATGCACTAGTGCCCGAGGTTCTCTGCGGCTCATGCTGGATTCGGCCAGGTAAGCAAGAGCTATTGCTCCAGGAGGCTTCGCTTGGCACCATCATCTCTCCCATCAACTCACATCAAATTTCCCTGAGTTGAACAATTCCCATTATGTCCTCTACTTGCATTGAGAACTGAGATAAGAAAGAGTCATGTGAAACACTTCTGATTTATTTATGGATGGAAAGTTGCCTAATAGTTGATGGACTGTCCCATTTTTGCATAAGGTTTTTCTCAAAGCATCTTGTAATACTGTTACATATATGACATCACAAAATACAGATAAGAAAACAATGTAGAGCTTGTTGCTATATTATATATGCTGCTACTGGTGAGATTTTCCTGTTTATCTTGGCCACTAAGATGGAAGACTAAATGCCCACCCACCACTAGAAAATACAAGGAATGCATTTTGAGTAATTTTACCTCTAACTTTATGTTTATAATCCTATTTTCCCTTTACTAAATCCCTATCTTTTTATTCTTTTTAGGTTTTTTGGCTGCGAGGCACTTGAAATCTTAGCTACATAACCAGGGATCGAACCCACACCTCCTGCATTAGAAGGCAAAGTCTCAACCACTGGACCACCAGGGAAGTCCCCCTATCTTTTCATTGTATCCTGCTGTTTATAAACTGTCTTAAATTCTTTTGGGTTTCCCAGGTGGCTCAGTGGTAAAGAATTCACCTTCCAATGCAGGAGATGCAGGGGATGTGGGTTCGCTCCCTGGATCAGGAAGATCCCCCAGAATAGGAAATGGCAACCCACTGCAATATTCCTGCCTGGGAAATCTCATGGACAGAGGAGCCTGGGGGTGCTGTAATCCATGAGGTCACAAAGAGTCAGACACGACTGAGTTTGTGCACTGCCAAGTAAATTCTTTTAGAATAAATGGAGGGATAAATTAATGAAACCATAAATTCACCTATACCATAGCTTTATCAATTAAGGTAGGTAAGGTTTTGCTACAATAAATAATCCCAAAATATCAGTGGCTTACTACCAGAAAGATCTATGTATGTGTGTGTATATTTTATTTCTCACACTCCCCTCATTAATGTTCACACAGCTCACTGGGAGCTGTGCTCCAGGTCATCACCATTCAAAGTTGCGACCTGACAAAAGTTCCGACCTGACAAAAGTTCCTACCTGACAAAAGTTCCTACCTGACAAAAGTTCCCCTTTGACATATGTTTCTGTGATGACTACAGCAGGAGAAAGAAGAGAAATTGCATATTGCATCCTATCAGTGTCTCACATCACTTCTGCTCACAATTCATTTGCAAAAATAAGTCACACAGTCCTACTTCCTAATTACAAATTACAAAAAAGCAGGGACAGACAAAACTACTCTTGGCCTGAAAGGTGAAAAACCAGGATATTTGTGAATTATGCTAATGACAAATGTAATAGCAATGTGCTGTCCAGAATGAGACAAGTTTGAGAGTAAAAGAAGGAACTAAAATTAATAAAAGTTATATAGTTTTAAAATATTTATGTATTAAATAATGAATTGATTGTATTGCATTGATGGACCATAAAACTCTTTACTCAAAATATTAATTTCAAAAATAAAATGCTTTCTAAAACTATAATCTATATAGCTGCATACATCAAACTTTTAAACCCTCCTTTATGTTGATAATCAGAACATTAAAAAATAAAGTAAGCAAAATAATTTATTCTTGGTCCATATCCACACAGTTTCTTAGACATCTCACCCTTTAATATTGTACCACTGAATTTTTATAAAGAATGTAATTTTTTTAAAACAAGCTTAACATTTCAGATTTTTCTCATAAAATTGTCTACAGTTTCCTTCAGTGTTGCACATTTTTATTAATAAATTTGGAATTATTGACTCTTTCAATTGACACTTCTTTGTTGACCACAGTTTTTTAACTGGGACAACATCCTGCCTCCTAGCAGTGAGATATCTGGTAAGGTTGGAGAAAATTTGGCTAAATGGAGGATATTGTCAATTTCAATTATTTTTCATATAGAAAAGAGTAAATATTTCACTTCAAATAATTTCACAGATGCTTTTCTTTTGCCTTAGAGTAGTTTTCCTTGACAAAACATGTCAAGTAAATTGTCTGTATTTATGATTCTTTTGAATGGTTCTCCAGTTTTAAATGCTGCAAAATTATAGGCTTGCTCAATTTCATTCCATTACCAAGCAGAGTAGAAATTCACTTCACTATCAGGTAAGCACCATCATAAGACTCCTCTATAAACCAAGATATCCCAGGCACTCCTAAAGAATTTGAATATTAAATGTTGCACATCATTTAAGTTCTCATATCATTTTTTCAACTCCTCCTTCACTTTCATAGAGATAAATCTCCCTTACTTTGGTAGAGATAAAGTGTGCCGGCTTTGCTCTCGATCACTGCAATTCACTAAATATTGAAAACCTGATGCATGAGGCAAAACTTCACTTAATTTTAATTAAATATTTCTAACTGGTTTTGAGCAAAAAGAACAAGAACTTAGAGGATTTATTTATATAAAATCTCAGCAACGTTTGAGGACTCAAGTTGATTCACAAAGGAGTTCTTTAAAAGTTCAAAGATTCCCCAAATCTGATTAATGATAGGCAGCAAAAGGAGAAAGTCTGTACTGCCATGCTGAAATAGTATTTTGGACTCAAAACGGGTTTGCCACAAAATTTTTGTAGTTCCATTTTTCTGAACACATACAAAATGATTTCATTTTTTACGACAGCTTGTAATTCAATTGATAGAACAGTATGGTTATTAATTTTGTGTACACCCAACCAACTCCAAGAACATTCCTAGTCTATAAATGTCTTAACTTAGTAAGAATAGCATTTGTTCTACCACACTGTGTTTCGCCAAAATTTGTATTTTTATTATCCCTGCAAAAAAAAAAAAAAAAAAAAACGTCAATGTTCAATTTCTTGACAAATTCAATTATATTCGTTTCAGCTAGTTCATCTTTGACAGAATTAACGTCCAAAAGCTTTACTTTGATTCCACAAATTGGGTGAAAAGTTGAACCAGTGATAAAATTAACTTGGTGGAGATTCTATTTGAAGCATCTGATGTTACTGATACAATGCTGGCTTCATACAACTCTTGGAGGAGTTATTCTTCTGCTAGTGCTGCCAACATGTCCACTACTATCGCTCCACTCTCCATCCATGCACAGGAAAACTTGGAGTTGAAACTGAGTAAAATTAACTCAGTAGAAGAGTAATTTGGTCTAAATGAGTCATGAAGTGGTATGTAAACACACCTTTTGCAGTTATTAATCCTAATTATCTTTGAGCACAAACCTGACTACAAACTTTTCAGGGGCCGATATCTCTTCTTGTGTCTTCTAGTTTCCATGTGGTCAGTGGTATAACTACACCCATGGTATCAACAAGCACTTATTGCAAGTCATACATTAAGCACTCACTTTCTTAAAAGAAAAAAAAATCGTACTTAATTTTATATGAAGCATATATTCGGGGGTTTGGAACTCATTGTTAGAGAGAGTATGTTACCCTCCTGCCATTAAGCACCAAACAATAGGTGGTGGTTTAGTCACTAAATTGTGTCTGACTCTTGCAATTCCGTGGATTATAGTCTGCCAGGCCTCCTCTGTCCATGGGATTCTCCAGGCAAGAATACTGGAGTGGGTAGCCATTTCCTTCTCCAGAGGATCTTCCCAACCTAGGAACTGAACCTGGGTCTCCTGCATTGCAGGCATATTCTTTACAGACTGAGCTATGAAGGAAGACCTACCAAACAATAAATAGTTAATCATTGACACCGAAAATAAATGGCAAATCATTCTAGAAAGAATATCCAGATTTCTTATTCACTCTGCAGCAGAACTTGGCCTCAATTTTCTACACATTTCACATATGCCTAACGTATAATTTTTCCCAATTTTCAGTGATCCCACTGATTTGTGACATACCAGGAGCCTAGTGGGCTGCCGTCTATGGGGTCGCACAGAGTCGGACACGACTGAAGCGACTTAGCAGCAGCAGCAGCAGCAGTCTTAGTGTACTTGACACATCATAACTGGCTGGTGTGCAAGGTGAGCTCCCCCATCAGTGCCCTGGGCCAGGACTCCAATCACATTTAGCTATAACAGGATGCAAGAGTGTCCTGAGTGCTGTCCTAAAGGGCAGGTGTTACTTCTGTTCTGTCTGGAAAGGGAGCTGGATAAATAGACGTTTACGATAGCAAGGGACCTACTTTTTATATGAAATCACCCCTCTAACACTCACGCAATAAAGCTAAAGATGCAACCACTAAAATCATACCGCAAAGTATACAGCTAAAAATTCAGTAGGAAATCAAAATGAAATACTAAAATATATTCAATTAACCCAACAGAAGGAAAGGAAGGAAGAAAAGTGGAACTTAAAACAGATGTGACAAAAACAAAACAAATGGCAAAATGACATACCTAAATCCGACTATATCAGTAATTAGAATGAATACCAATGTATTAAACATTATAATTAAAAGATCAAGATAGAGTGGATTTTTTTATATTTATTTTTAACTGAGGGAAGATTGCTTTACAATGGTGTGTTGATTTCTGCCATACAACAATGCAAATCAGCCATACTTATACATATATCAACCTCCCTCTTGAGCCTCCTGCCCCTCCCCACCCCCCACCCCCCACCCCCCGAGTGGATCTTTTTAAAGTAAGTCTCAATTATATGCTATCTATAGGAGATACACTTGAAACAGTTTCTTTGTAAATAGTTGAAATGAAAAGAAAAGAAAAGGACGAACTATGCAAGCATATATTATGAGGACCTCTAAAAGAGTTACATATCCAAAATCACAGGGCTAAAACACGGGAGACACATGTGGTACTTGCTGCCACCGTGGGTGAACTAGGTGAAGAGCCCAGTCTCTCACCACACTCGCCTCCCTCAGCACTTCATCCTCTAGAGGTACACCAAAGTCAGGCGTTGCCAGCATTCCCGCTCTCCCTGGATCTTTGAGAACGTAGTTCAGAGATACCACTGCTCCTGAAAATGCCACTAACCACTTCTCCTGGACCACAGCATCCCAGGATATCTTGGGAAGCCAATGGAGGGGCCCACATTGGTGTGAAATCCACCTAGAAGAGTAGGTACATAACTGAGATGGTTTGGTTTGGTTTTATTTTTTTACTCAAGAAATATATCAGGAGTATCTGTTTTTCCAACTGAAGATACTTTCTTATTTTGTAAATGACTGTATCCTTTGTAGTATGAGTATGAGCCATACTTCAATTAATTGGCCCCTTAATAGTGGACATTAAGAGGTTTTTCCAGTTCTCCATTAATCATCAATTAATGAATATTCCAGTGCAGTCTAATACAACTTTCTGCACTGGAACAGTCTCCTTCTTAAAAGCAGATTGGCTGGATCAAAGGATATGGGCATTTTAGGTTCTGATACTCGTCAAACTGCCTTACCGACAGGTTGTACTAATTTGTACTCTTCTGAACTAAATATTTCCCAAAGCCTTGACTAACACTGTTACATTTTTTCAAGCAATCTGTTTACCTTCATACTAAACAAGACATGCTATCTCAATAATTAATTCATTAGGAGAGTTGAACATCTTTTTATATATTCTGGCCTCTTCGTTTCTTCTTTTCATAAATTGCCTATTCACTCTATCTGCCCATTTGTTTAGGTTGGTTGTTTTCCTTTCTTTCTTTTCTTTTTTTGCTTTTTAAGAGTCTTATATATACTGAGCTTATTAACCCTACTGGAAATGTTGCAAATATCTTTCTCAGTTTGTCATCTGGCTTTAAATCTTAATCTGATTTTCACAAGGCAGATGTTTTTGTTAAATGTTAGATGTTAAATAAAACTTACATAGTAGGAACCTAGGGGGTGTTTTGATTACAAGATTAAATATTTAGATTAAACCTGATCCATATATTCCTAAATAACCCATAGAGAACGCAACCTTCCTCCAGGAGCAATGATCTAAGCTCGGGAACAATACGACATTGATTAAATATCTTCTGATGACCCTGTGTTTCTTGCTGGTGTACTTTTCCCTTCCCAGTCTCTTCTCCTTAACTCCCAAAACTCTCACGGAGGCATAGGGGAAGCCATCTGCACGGTCATTCCTTTGCAAGTCTCCCACTCTTGAAAGGTGATGTACCTTCCAAAGTTTAGTCCTAGCATTGGAACCTAACCCTCTGTCTTTGTGCATGTGGTTGAATAATCCTTAGGAACCAGCAAGCACTCCACGTTATGTTTGGCCTGTGTTGGATGGCAATCCCCTTGAAGTGCCTCTCTGGTCTCCAGTGGAGTTGCTCTGTCCCCTCCCTAAAAGGGAGAAAAGATAAGACATAGAGTCAGATCAGCAAGGGGAAAACCCATGGCAGGACTCCGCAGCTCAAGGTCTTGCCCCCACCTGCTCATCAGGACTGGGGTTGAAATGAAGGTTGTCATCTGTGAACAGGCCCAGCCTTTAGTCGACAAAGCCCAGTCATTGCCAAACCTCAATGGCCTCCAAGTGCACTGTGGCAAGAGTCCACTCAGAGAGATGACTTCACCAGCTCAGGGTAGAGCCAAGAACCGAAATACTTTGTCTTCTGCTGTTTATTTTTAAATCGTGATTATGTGTTCCCTCTTCTTTCAGGGACATCAAACATGTAGGAACATTGTGCAGGGACTTCTGGGGGGCCTGGCCACTGGCAGGAGCATAGAAGAGATGTCAGGCAGGTGCAGGGAACAGCGTATCCATGGCAGATGTTCAAAGAGCTGACCACACTTGGCTAGACTTGTGGTGCGCTAAGTGTGTCTGGTCCCAAGGCTGTGGTCATCTGGGAACAGTCATGGGGCACATGGCTCTCCTTCCCTAAGAATACTACTCCCCCCACTGCTTCCTCCAGAGGAAGCTGCTTATCTTCAAGATCAAGAGGGGAAGCTGACACCTTCCTTGACCTCAGGCTCTTCCAAAGCAATATTTCTTCACTCTGTGCAAACCCCAGCTCTTTGCAGGCTCATGCCTGCAGGCAATCTCCGCACTACCAACTCCCTCTCACTGATCATTTGTCAAAGACTCCAGTGTCGGGTGAACAATTATCTCCACCAACCGAAGTCCCTAGATGACCTCAACATCTGCACCCAGCACCCAGCTTCTAACTCCCTTGACCTTCAAATAAACAGTGACTCCACCTTCACCATCACTTTCATCATTACCCACTAGACCTTGTCTTCATCTGTACTTCACCTCTGAAACTTCGAATCTAGTCACCCTGGTTTCCAACCATAATCTTGAATCCTTTCAGCTCACACATTTTCATGCACTATTGCAATATAAATATGTTCCTTCAAGTCATATAGGTACCTTCTGCCCTCATTTCTTTGTCTTTCTCCCTCTCTCCCTTCCCTCCTTCTACGTGTCACCTCCTCAATCCACCTGAAATGTCACGATTTAACACCAAAATCCCTCTCTCACCAATACCCTCAGATCAAACCCTTGTCCCTTTGATGTTTCACCCACCCAACAAAACTGCAGCCCTGGATCATTTGGACCAATGCATTCCCTGTGCCTAAATCTAGGCAGCTAAACCCTATGGATGAAATTAGCTCAACCGTAGTTTTGGAGTCATTTATGTATGTCCGGCTACCAACTAACACGACACTGCTCTCATATCTCCAGAGGGCTGGTTCAAATCTTTACTCTCCGACCTCTGACTCTGCCTCTGAACTCTTTCACCTCTCACTCCAGGGAGACAAGCTTCCTGCTCCTTCACAGAAGAGAGAGCTGCCAATGGATGGGGTTTTTGCCAGATGCTCACCATCAAACCTACCAACTGTCCCATCTGCCTCCTTTCCTCTTCCCTCTCACTTAGATGAAATATGTCCTTCTTTTGCTCAAAGCTAAGCCTTACACTAGTTCTTCCTCTGATCTGCTTCATTCTTAGAAGTCTCAGTCTGTCGATTATCTATCCTCTTGTCTCCAACTCCTCTGTCTTGCTGTTAATTCCTTGCCATCAGTACTTAAACATGCTTAAATCTGCCCAAGTTTAAGCAAAGATAATTTCCCCAGTTATAGTCAGAAATGTTAAGCCTTCTTTCTGTAAAATATAACACAGATACAGAAACCCAATGTTAGTAAATAAAATTAATGAATTCAGTCAGTTCAGTTCAGTCACTCAGTTGTGTCTGACTCTTTGCAACCCCATAAACTGCAGCATGCCAGGCCTTCCTGTCCATCACCAACTCCTGGAGTTTACCCAAACTCATGTCCGTTGAGTCAGTGATGCCATCCAACCATCTCATCCTCTGTCATCCCATTTTCCTCCTGCCCTCAATCTTCCCCAGCATCAGGGTCTTTTCCAATAAGTCAACTCTTCACATCAGGTGGCCAAAGTATTGGAGTTTCAGCTGCAACATCAGTCTTTCCAATGAACACCCAGGACTGACCTCCTTTTGGTTTATTAGAAAGTAAATAACTTCATCAAAATGTTCAAGAAATTCTAGACCTTTAACTGTATCTGAGTCTCCATTCATCTGAGAAGCCAAAAGCAATCCTGAAATATTTTTCTTTACTTTTACTAATTTTTGCCATTTGTATTTCTTTTGTGGCCAATTAGAAGTTTATGTATGCTAGCACTTTTCTGTTGGAATTTCAAACTTTCTTTATAACACTCTACATAATAAAAATTAATATTTTGCCTTAAAAAAAAAGAAATGGCACTTTTCTAGCTACCCCAGAAGTCATTCAGGTGCTCCACCTCAATGGTAAATTCCCTTTTCCAAAAAGCAATCACCATTTTGCCTTTCATAGTAATCACTTTATTGTGTGTTTTCATAATTGCACCTGGAGAAGACAATGGCAACCCACTCCAGTATTCACACCTGGAGAATCCCACGGACGGAGGGGCTGGTGGGCTACAGTCCATGGGGCCACGGAGTTGGACACGGCTTAGCGACTAGACCCCTGCCACAGTTGCATCACCACAGTTGTGTCCCTTGACACTGTAGTTTGGTTTTGCCCATGGGTGCTTTGATACATCTTTTGAATATATATTATCTACATGTTCCCCCTTGATCTCTTTCTTTTCCTTTTCCTCACAATGTTTCGGTTAAAGAACCCTGGTCATTTGACCTGCAGAGCTTCTTCCAGTCTGGATCTTGCTGACTGCACATTCTTGGTGAAGTTCAACATGTTCCTCTGTCTTCCTCTGTCCCCCATTTTCCAGTACATGGGCCCCTGGATCTGGGAGCTTAGTCAGGCTCCATTTGATTCATTTGACAAGACAATAGGTGGTGGTGTTTCTTTCATGAGAAAGTGTTTAAAGTCCAGTTGTCTTTCTTTTTAAATGTTGGCAATTATTGATGCACAATGTCTAGACCCTAATTCTATCATTTCCTTTTGCAGCTGAAATTCTTCTGTAAAAGATGCATTTCCTCTTTTACAACTTGGTTACATGTTGGTATCGCTGCTATGGAAAAGACTGGATAAATGTTTGATTCTGTCCTTATCTTTACCCAGTTGTTAAGATAATAAATTTATTCCCTAATATCCTCTCAAGGTGGCAAGTGGTTTTTTTGCTTTGTTTTGTTTTTGCGTATTATTATGAACTCATGAATTCCCATCTTTTGCCAGTGAAAGCATCTTCAAATTGGCTCCTGGGTCCCTTTAACACAGACCTAGCAGCTTTCATAACTCCCTTGCTATGTGACATGGCATGATAGTCCAGGCTCATCTTTTATATTTTCTGTCCCAGACCCAGAATTAACCATTATTCCTAGAAGTCTTGATTTCTTTTAATGGAAATGGTTTTTCAAGATCACAATCTTGGTGATAAGGATGCTCATGGATATTTAGACTGATGTCTTAAGAACATTATCTTTACTCCTCTATCCCCACTTACTCCTTGAACATCCAACTTAATTTCTGCCACCACCACTTCCTCAAAAATATTCTCACCAATTGCTACATGAAACAGGTACATCTGAATCTTTGTTCCTAATGGATAGAATTGACCACTTCTTTCTTCTTGAAATACTCAGTAGCATTGATACACATGATACCACCTCTTTTTCCTTCTACATTTTCAAGTGCTTCTTCTCATTCCCCATGGTGTCCCCCGGCCAGCCCTTAAATGCTGTCCTGAAAGGGTTGAAGATTTCTAAAACTTTCCTCTTTTCACTGGACCTCTCTCTCTTGCCTGTATCACCTACTTCATGGCGGAAATTAGTTTATATGTTGATAATTCCCAAATCTTCTATCAAGATCTCTCTCCAGAATATAAGACTAAGCTAGCCAGATCTTCACTTGGATGTCCTACCCAGATATGCAGCATATGCTTGTTCCTCCACATGGTCCTGCTACCTTGATTCCTGTCTTGGATATCCTACCCAGATAAGTGTCACATCCCCTTTTCTCCACATGGTCCTGCTACCATGATTCCTGTCTCAGTGATCAGTGTCTGCATCTTGCCTGCTTTGGGATCCAAGCATCCACCTTTGACTCACTCTTTTAATTTATATGCAGAGTACATCATGAGAAACGCTGGGCTGGAAGAAGCATAAGCTGGAATCGAGATTGCCGGGAGAAAGATCAATAACCTCAGATATGCAGATGACATGACCCTTATGGCAGAAAGTGAAGAGGAACTAAAAAGCCTCTTGATGAAAGTGAAAGAGGAGAGTGAAAAAGTTGGCTTAAAGCTCAACATTCGGAAAACGAAGATCATGGCATCTGGTCCCATCACTTCATGGCAAATAGATAGGGAAACAATGGAAACAGTGGCTGACTTTATTTTTGGGGGCTCCAAAATCACTGCAGATGGTGAATACAGCAATGAAATTAAAAGACGCTTACTCCTTGGAAGTAAAGTTATAACCAACCAAGATAGCATATTACAAAGCAGAGATATTACTTTGCCAACAAAGGTCCTTCTAGTCAAGGCTATGGTTTTTCCAGTGGTCATGTATGGATGTGAGAGTTGGACTGTGAAGAATTGATGCTTTTGAACTGTGGTGTTGGAGAAGACTCTTGAGAGTCCCTTGAACTGCAAGGAGATCCAACCAGTCCATCCTAAAGGAGATCAGTCCTGGGTGTTCATTGGAAGGACTGATGCTGAGGCTGAAACTCCAATACTGTGGCCACCTCATGTGAAGAGTTGACTCATTGGAAAAGACCCTGATGCAGGGAGGGATTGGGGGCAGGAGGAGAAGGGGACGACAGAGGATGAGATGGCTAGATGGCATCACCTACTTGATGCACATGAGTTTGGGTGAACTCCAGGAGTTGGTGATGGACAGGGAGGCCTGGCGTGCTGCAATTCATGGGGTCACAAGGAGTCGGACACAACTGAGCGACTGAACTGAACTGAACTGACTGAACCCAACCAAAACCTGAAACTGACTCTGTCCAAGCTCCCACCTAGCTGTCCAGTGTATTTCCATTTCTCTCTGCCAATATTACCCTTCCCCCAGCTTATACCACCACCCTCCAGCTGCATCTAAGCAACAGCCTCCTACCTGATTTCCTGCCTCCCGAGAGGCCCCTCCAGTCCATTCCCAATCTTCCCAAAACACAAACTGGATCATGTTATTCTACTGTTTAAATGTCTCCACATCAGTCTTGGAATAAAGTTCAAAATTTTTCTCAGGATTTCTTTTACAAGACCTCTGCTCTTTTCAGAGAAGTGAGCATATAAGTTCTCCTTCTGCTTACGGTAGTTTGGGTTGAGATCTCTACCCCTGGAAAACAAAAGAGCCAAATGGATATAATCCTATTGTCACTTAACCCATCTCAGGTCTTACCAGTCCATGGCAGACATCTAGACACATTAACAACAGGATGGTGGCTCTTAGCTGCCACCTACTGTACAGAGGCTCAGCACTGCCCTCCCAAGACTCACTCAATTATTTCGTGGTGGCGATTTCCCCAAGAGGTGCCTCGCATGTGTTCAGAAACAGTTTTGGTCATGTTCTTTTATAACTTACTGTGGCCAGAAAAGTGAGCTAAATTGACTGATCTTGTTATAATCCTGAGCAGAGGTGGGAGGAGAGTGAATATGGTTGGCAGCCTCCGCTAGGACCACTCAATTAACGTGGAGGAGAGGCCATCCTGTAGAGAAGGGAGAACTTTTATCAGCAGAACAGGGGAAGGGGATCTGGGCAGACAAGACGATGGGGCCCACCAAGAGCAAGGAGGGAGGGCCATCATCAACTGATAACAAAACGGTGGCCTAGAGAAGGAGGAGATGTGTCCATGGTCACCAGAGGAGGAAGTTACAGAACTCAAACTCCAGGGTGCTCCCCCTGCTCACCCACTTCCTTTGCAGGAGGGCTGGGCACAGTTTAGAAAGAGCCAGGAATGCTCACAAATTCACAGGCCAGTTCTTTCCCACCCACTGTCAAATTTGAGCATACCCTGGAACAAAGGTAAAGGCATGGTCTGTTTAACAACCCAACATCCCCTCAACAAGAACCCCAGGCTCCCAGGCTCCCCTAGATGGAAACTGCCACAGAACAGACACCTTCTGAAGGCTGAAGAATACTCAGCCTTCCTCAACTCAGAAAATGGCCATTTTATGAAGTTGAAACTTAGCCCTTTTGCCCCAGGCTTGATCCAAGTACTTCCTGACATACACCCACATCGGTCAACCCTGTGATGCCAAAATCCTGCAATAAGCAAATGACCCTCCCTGCTCATTTAGACTTTTGATTTCTCTCCATCATTCCAGAATTCCCTTTTCCATTTCTATAACCTTAGAGTTTCCTCTCACTTCCTTCTGTAAGACTTCTCTTCTTTAAACCAAGCCCCAACCCAACCTCCAAATCTCAGACTGCTCAACAGAAAGAAGCTGAAACTGTGAGCAGGAACCTCAAAAGTGGAACATCCCGGGACTGTTTCCCTGATGACACCGAGCCAGTCCCTCCTCTTGTCAGGCTTAAGTTTGCCCTTCCAGTGCCAAGCACGCACACACCAGACTTTCCTCCACCATCTGACCACTATAAACATGAAAGACCCCCTTCTTTCCTCTCCCCCAACCCCAATCCTCCTGACACCTCCAGTCTCCAGTGCTCACACCCACCAGGGCTGCATTCTGCTCCCAGGCTAGACATGAATGGTGGGAAGAGATGGTCTTGGCCCTGGAGATTTGGGGGTCCAGGGAAGTTTCTGTTTTCAAAATAAACCACATGACTTTTAGATTTGGGGGCTGAAGAGCAAAATAAACAGGAATATGAGAGAAGCTTCAGGGCTGATTGCCAACACTTTTTCCTGCCCTCCAATTTCTTTAACTGGGAGAATCTCAAGGGGGAGCTGGCCACGTGGTCTTGATTTAGTACAGCTTCACTCATCAGGCTGGTATCCTCTCAGGCATACTAGAAAGCCAACAAGTGAGCCTTTTCATAGCCCCTTCCCTTCTGTCCCAGGGACTGGCCCGTGGCCAGGAGGGAGGCCCCAGAGCAGGAGCCTCGTGCAGCCTCCCAGGAAGCTGCTCCCGCCGCATAAAATCCCTTCCAGCTGAGCCAGGAGGAAGCTCTGCAGAGGATCACTCAAGCCAGAGAGTCGGGAAAGATGGTTCAAGAAGTCCAACTCTGAATGGAAGTCTCAAGACGGGGCACAGGTTTGATGGACACATGTGACCATAAGCATGGATGACACCATGGACAACACCACACACAGCCAGCCCCCGTGGGTGTCATCTCTCCTCACACTGGTTCACACTCACATGGGTCACAGTCCCTGCCTGCTGGAGGGACAAGCTTAGTGAGCTCTGTACCAGCAGCTAGGACCTCACTGACTCCCAAAGTCCCTGCAAACTGGGTGTTGATCCCATGCACGGACTCTTGCTACACACACACACACACACTCCCAAGAAGACCATCATCATGGAAAGCCACTTTAGCTATGCCAAGAGATCACTCTCCAGTCCAGATGAAGAGCTAGAATACGTGTGCCTGCTCCCCACAACTGCCTGCAGGATGGGGTCTGTTCACTGAGATCCTGTGCTGTGATCTGTGATGGAGTCTTGCAGCCAGCACCTGTGCCCCAGGTGTGTGTCTGTGGCAGCAAACATGTGCCCGTTAAACTCCGAAGCCCTCAGATATACACGGAGATGAAGAAATGTCTCCTGAGAGTGCCAGCAAGTTCCTTCTGGAGTTGGCTGTTGGAGATCAGGAAAGAACTCTGGGAAGTCAAAGAGGGAGCACTAAACAGTTTGAGGGCTCCTCTCTCACTTGGTGGCTTTTTCTAAGCATGATCCTAAAGCCAGCAAAGGCATAAACCCAGCCACAGTCTAGCACCAGATGCATTTTCCACCAAAAGATCCTCCATGGAACGTCCTTTCCTGAAAGTTGGAGGCGTGTTCCCTGACTTCTGAGTAGAGCCTGGCCTAAATGTGTCTTCTTACCCAACCAAGGGTGCCTGCCCCCCAGCTGTCCAGGCTTCACACTCACAGGCTGCAAAGCAGCTCATCAGATCTGTCCTGGGGCCCCGCCTGGCATGGGGAGGACTCCCAAGCTCCCTGGGGCTCAGTCTATAACCAACCAGGAGACTCACTGTGGGTGCAAAGGATGAACCAAGCAGTGTATTCCCCAGGGACGAGGTGCCCTATCCCCCACCTTAGGGAGGGGACACATTTAATGATTGGGAAGCACACCAATGGTGACAGAGGAAAGAGTCAAACCCAGAAACTGGCTGTTCTGTTTTCAAGACCAGAAAGTTCTAGAACATGCTGTTTTCCTGTCAGATGGGCTTGGTGCTTCCCTAAAGAAATTCCCAGCTATGCTCAGTTTTGGGACTATCCCAGTGTTAATGGCCTTCACAGATGATAGAAAGAGATAGAGGCCAAAACTTCATTTTCCAAATGGGAAAATGAGGCCAGAGGAGAAGACAGTCCTGTCCAAAGCAGTGCAGAGCCAGGCTGTGAAACCAGGCTGTTCCAACAACTGAGAAGACAGGCTTCAGAGACAGGAGGTCCTGAGTTCAACCCAGACCCCACAGTGGGCCAATGGTCAACACCAGCATCTCCAAGACCAGCATCCTTGCTGGTGAAGTAAGAACCCCACCAGCCCACAGAGTTAGGTGAGTGCTCAGTGGGACACTAAATGGAAAAATCCAGCATGCAGTAGGTGCTTCATAAATGCTGAGCCCTGCCCCTTCCTGCTTCTCCCTTCTTCTACTACTCTGAGCACTGCCTTGGTGGCTTCCTGACCATTTGACCTGGCCCACGATCAGGAGATCTGGCCCAAGCTGAGAAGGCTGCCCCAGTGGATGGGAGCACATTGGCACAACCCATAACAGGGTCAGGGCCACCTGAAGCCCAAGATTCCTGGGGGAGCAGGAGGACCCTTTACGTCCAGCTAGAGTTCAAATCCTGCACCACCCTTCCCCTTGAGCTCCAATCCATCACATCAGCAGTACCAAGAAGGGAGACCTCTCCTCATTTGGTGGCTTTGGTGGCCATCCCTGAGAAGGAGAGAAACCTTATTCACAGGGTCTCAAAGCCCCATGTGTGGCTTCTTGTCATTGGAGGATCCTGTAGGGCTTCCCTGGGCTGGAGGAGCACATAAGCTTCATGGCCCCAGAAGGCAGAACCAGGCCACAGGGACAACTACAGCCTACTGGGAAGTCATGGAACTGTCATCCCTGCTGCATCTATACTACTTTTCCATAGAGAAATCCTTACAGAAAGCTTCCTGTCTATTTTCTCATCTCAGAGTATAATGGGCCCCCTTGAAAGGCCACCTCCAAGATAGATCATAGCAGAAGATGACCACCCACCAAAGATCATACTAGGAATTTCTCCAGTGACTCAGAGAGGAGAGAGGTGGCTTTGAGGTCCTTTCCAGACCAAGGTGTCTTCAAGGCATCAGAGGATTAAAGTCTAGCTCCATCAGAATTTCAGGGCACTGATGGATAACCACAAACATCACACAGGGAGAAGCTGGCTGCTTTTACAGGCCCCAAAAGGATACTTCCTAGGCCAGGTGTGTCCAACAACTTAGCCACCTGTCCACAGCCAGGAAAGCCCAAGCTAAAATGCCAGGCCTCCCTCCCCAACCCAGAAATTGGAAACTCACTTGCAACATGAGCCTAGCGGAGCAAGATCTGTAGTACTGACCCAGTGAGGGAACTAGGCCTCCCGATGTGGGGGCTACCTGTGATTGGCACCTGCTGTGAAGCATTCCGGGCTAAGCCTCCCAGGACACACACATCTCTGTCGGCTCAGTCTCCACACCATTAACAAGCAGAAATTTCCCTTGACTGGTCTTCACCAGGCTAAATGGGGTGGAGGAAGGCAGCTTTCCCAGGATGAGGAAAGTCACTTTGTCTGGAAACTTACCATGGCCAAAGTGGGCCATCTCTCTCTGGATTCTAAGACCTGCCACCTAGACATGCCAGGGATGGTGAGAGAGATGGAACCCTGGGGTCGAGTATCGTCCAAGCCCAGGAAGTGGAGGAGCCTGGGAGTTCACAAAAAGGGCTTCAAAACTCAGAGGAGGAAGAGGAAGCTTGCATGAAAACACAGGCCACCTCATCATCTCTGCCTTAATTCTTGAGGCTTATGGAAGCTCTGTAGCCATTTTGGTTTGGTTTGTCAAGGTAAGGGTGGGCTAAGAATCAGAACATCATATATCGCCATGTCCTTACATGTGACCCACCCTTGCGGTTTTCAAACTATGCTTTATGGAGCCCTGTGGATGCAAAGAGTCCTTTAAAGAGTGCTGGGGCAAAGTAGGGCCCTGCAACTGAACCCCCCGCTCTCCCCAGCAAAACGCAAATCCAAGTTTATCTATCCTATATGTGGGGCTTTTTAGGAAGAAAGGCTCTCATAGATCTTTTAAAAAAAAATTTTTTTTTTGGATGCTTCCTGCTTTTTAGAAGAGAAAATAAAACCAGGGCCCAAAGAGTGAAGGGAATTGGCAAAAGCCACTGAATGGGATATAATGGTCTGTCTAGTCTCTGTCTAGTCAGAGTTCTTTTCAAGCAATTCACCCAAACTTCAGCACTACTTTAGAGGAAAAGGTACCCAGGGATATTGAAATTGAGAGGTGATTCTTGTGAATCATTAGCAATGCAAATAGATGTGTTTTGTTTGTTGGTTTGTTTTTCACAGAGAGGAACCACACACAATCCAGGCTTGACCAAGCACCTGGGACCTGCACAGGTACCTGTGGTAGCTTGTCCCCAGGTCACACTGATGGCCCCCACGTCACCAAGCCCAGTTTCAGGGCCACCACTGAAAGACCCTGTAAATGCCTCACGTTCCTGAGTTTGTCCGTGAACTCGAGCTCAGAGGCGATCCTAGGGGAGTTACCTGGCTCAGGTATGGAATTTTTCAAGGCCCCAGACCAGAAGGCCCCAGGCAGGGCCCCAGCGGGGCTGAGTCAGTGTCAGGAGGAGACATGGTGTCAGCGTCTAGCTAATGCGCAAATAGATCATGAATAATTTGCTGGAAGCAGCTGAAGGCCATACGCATTCTACAGCCATCAAATGTAGACTGTACATTGTTTTCAAACTTATTTCATTTTCTCTTTTGCCAAAAAAGGGGGAAAAAAAGACTCAAGTTTTGGGCCATGAGATCAACCCTGTTCATCTGCGCTATGGCCCTGTGTTCTCCAGGCCTGGGCTTTTATTGGTGTTTTGTCTGCGATGGGCTTTGGCCATGGAAATGCGAACAAAATGAGGTAACTCACACTTAAATCTTCTGGATATATTGTGGCTGATGGCTAGTGCCGCTGAGTGTCGGTGGAGATAGGCAGGCAGGCAGGCAAGTGCCTGATTCGAGTGGCCATATGGCCAGGAGCCAGCATGTTCCACAGATAAGGGGTTCAGACCACTGGTCAGGAATGGAGAGGCTCAGGACTGCAGGACAGGATGACCTTGGCTGTAGGCTATGGTGCCTACTTCATGACACTGAGCACTAAACATCATCATCTCCTGGGCGGCAGTGGGACCCCCATTCTGCATGTAGCACAGGGGGGCTTCACTGCCCTGAATGGAGCACACAGCCCCTGGCAAGGGGGGAAATAGTCAAACGGAAACCATAGCCTGCTTTTCTGTAGCCTGTCCTCGTTCACCCCTGCAGAAGTAAAGGAAGAGCAAAGAGGAGGAGGGGGTCAGATGCAGGGGTCGGAGCAGTGGGGGTGGGGGTGGGGGTAAAGGACACAAAAAATGAGAGAGATTGGACATCCCAGTTGCCAGGAGGCTGGGGACCAAGCCAACTTGATTTAGAAAAATAAATGTGACATTTCTTACACCCAAATGATGGGGATCAGATTTGCCCTGGTTATACTTGTTTTGGGGGCTTCTCCTGTGGCTCAGCAGTAAAGAATCCACCTGTAATTCAGGAGACATTGGAGACTCAGGTTCAATCCCTGGGTTGGGAAGATGCCCTGGAAGAGGAAATGGCAACCCACTCCAGTATTCTTGCCTGGAGAATCCCATGGCCAGAGGAGCCTGGCGGGCTACAGACCATAGGGTCACAGAGTCAGACACAACTGAAGCGACTTAGCACACATGCATACTTGTTTTAAGTGTATCAAACTTAAAATCTGCCGGCTGTCCTCATCTACAGATACTAAGTATCCTTTATTTTTTAATCACCTCTTCTATGGTGACTCTGCTCAATCCCAGAAGTTCCCCTGCACAACCAGATTCTGCAACAGGTAATGGGCAGAGTCTTTCCACCACAAGGGAAATTTGGGGCCTGGCTGAGGGCTTTTCATTTAGAAAAGTGAAAGTGAAGATAAGGTTAAGATCAGTCTAAATATCCATAAGCATCTTTATCACCAAGATTGTGATCTCAAAAAATCATTTCCATTAAAAGACATCAAGTTCAGCTCAGTTCAGTTCACTCACTCAGTCGTGTCTGACTCTTTGCAACCCCATGAACCGCAGCACGCCAGGCCTCCCTGTCCATCACCAACTCCCGGAGTCCACCCAAACCCATGTCCATCGAGTCGATGATGCCATCCAACCATCTCATCCTCTGTCGTCCCCTTCTCCTCCTGCCCTCAGTCTTTCAAAATCAGGGTGTTTTCCGATGAGTCAGCTCTTTGCATCAGGTGGCCAAAGTATTGGAGTTTCAGCTTCAACATCAGTCCTTCCAAGGAACACCCAGGACTGGTCTCCTTTAGGATGGACTGGTTGGATCTCCTTGCAGTTCAAGGGACTCTCAAGAGTCTTCTCCAACACCACAGTTCAAAAGCATCAATTCTTCAGTGCTCAGCTTTCTTTATAGTCCAACTCTCACATCCATACATGACCACTGGAAAAACCATAGCCTTGACTAGATGGACCTTTGTTGGCAAAGTAATGTCTCTGTTTTTTAATATGCTGTCTAGGTTGGTCATAACTTTCCTTCCAAGGAGTAAGCGTCTTTTAATTTCTTGGCTGCAATCACCATCTACAGTGATTTTGGAGCCCAGAAAAATAAAGTCAGCCACCATTTCCATTGTTTCCCCACCTATCTACCATGAAGTGATGGGACCAGATGCCATGATCTCAGTTTTCTGAATGTTGAGCTTTAAGCCAACTTTTTCACTCTCCTCTTTCACTTTCATCAAAAGGCTCTTTAGTTCTTCTTCACTTTCTGCCATAAGGGTGGTGTCATCTGCATATCTGAGGTGATTGATATTTCTTCCAGCAATCTTGATTCCAGCTTGTGCTTCCTCCAGCCCAGCGTTTCTCATGATGTACTCTGCATATAAGTTAAATAAGCAGGGTGACAATATACAGCCTTGACGTACTCCTTTTCCTATTTGGAACCAGTCTGTTGTTCTATGTCCAGTTCTAACTGTTGCTTCCTGACCTGCATACAGGTTTCTCAAGAGGCAGGTCAGGTGGTCTGGTATTCCCATCTCTTTCAGAATTTTCCACAGTTGATTGTGATCCACACAGTCAAAGGCTTTGGCATAGTCAATAAAGCAGAAATAGATGTTTTTCTGGAACTCTCTTGCTTTTTTGATGATCCAGCAGATGTTGGCAATTTGATCTCTGGTCCCTCTGCCTTTTCTAAAACCAGCTTGAACATCTGGAAGTTCACAGTTCATGTATTGCTGAAGCCTGGCTTGGAGAATTTTAAGCATTACTTTACTAGCATATGAGATGAGTGCAACTGTGCGGTAGTTTGAGCATTCTTTGGCATTGCCTTTCTTTGGGATTGGAATGAAAACTGACTTTTTCCAGAGCCAGACATCCTGGAATATAAAATCAAGTGGGCCTTAGGAAGCATCACTACAAACAAAGCTAGTGGAGGTGATGGAATTCCAGTTGAGCTATTTCAAATCCTGAAAGATGACGCTGTGAAAGTGCTGCACTCAATATGCCAGCAAATTTGGAAAACTCAGCAGTGTCCACAGGACTGGAAAAGACATCAAGACGTCTAGGAAAAATGGCTAATTCTGGGTCTGGGACAGGAAACACAAAAGACAAGCCTGGACTATCATGCCATATCACATAGCAAGGGAGTTATCAAAGCTGCTAGGTCTGTGTTGGTGTGTGTGAAAGTCACTCAGTTGTGTCTTACTCTTTGTGACCCCATGGACTATACAGTCCATGGAATTCTCCAGGCCAGAATACTGGAGTGTGTAGCCATTTCTTCCACCAGGGGATCCTTACAAACCCAGGGATGGACCCCAGGTCTCCCACATTGCAGGTGGATTCTTTACCAGCTGAGCCACCAGGGAAGCCCAAGAATACTGTAGTGGATAGCCTATCCCTTCTCCAGCAGATCTTCTCAACCCAGGAATCAAACCGAGGTCACCTGTATTGCAGGTGGATTCTTTACCAGCTGAGCTACCAGGGAAGCTGTATTGCATTTAGAAAGTCATCGGTAAACATCTGAAATGCCCCCAGGTTAAGAGTAAACAAAATTCTCCCTAGATGAAGAGTGGCACGGAAGGTGGCTTTTCCTTCCTTCCACATACTCACCTATTCAACCAAAGTTTCAGGGGCCACTTCACTAGGCACATCCTCTGCTCACCAAGGTCTATTTCTTTTCTTCTTCCTGGAAGTAGAAGACCCTCTCGCAATTGATGGGCCCTCACAACTGATTCTAGCCAGTGGGCTGTGAACAGAGGTGATGAGTGTCACTTCCAAGCTAATGCATAAGGAGCAGTTAGGGGAACTGCCTTCATCCCCTTCTCCTACCATCTCATCAAGACTGTGCTCCAGACAATCTAGATCCAAGTGAAAGAGCTTCCAGCAGCTTAGAACCTTGAATGACTCTGTGAGGAGCAGTCTCCTTCCCAGATCTGTGACAGACAAGGGGCATGGACAATAAATAAAACACTGAGAGCCAAGGAATTGATGATTTCGAACTGTGGTGCTGGAGAATCTCTTCAGAGTCCCTTGAACTGCAAGGAGATCAAACTAGTCAATCCTAAAGGAAATCAGCCCTGAATATTCATTAGAAGGACTGATGCTGAAGCTGAAGCTGAAGCTACCTGATGCAAAGAGCCAACTCATTGGAAAAGATTCTGATGCTGGGAAAGATTGAAGGCCAAAGGAGAAGAGGGCAACAGAGGACGAGATGGCTAGATAGCATCACTGACTCAATGGACATGAATCTTAGTAAATTCCAGGAGACAGTGAAGGACAGGGGAGCCTGGCATGCTGCAGTCTATGGGCTCACAAAGAATTAGACACGACTTAACAACTGAACAACGAGAAGATGAAACCACTGGGATTTCCAGGTTGCTTTGGAACCTAACCTTGCCTCGCCTGACTACTACAGCAGCCAACCTCATAAAACCTATCCTCAAAACTCAAAATAAGAATTTTGGAGGGAGAATCAGAAATTAGAAGAATGTAGAGAGAATGGAGAAGGTAAGGAGAAAAGCCACAGAAAGCAGGGCCTGGCAGGCTACCAAGAAGACCTCTACCAAGTTCATGGTCTGAAGGTCAATCCTGCCCTGTTCCATCCCAGCCAGCAACTACCCCCCACCACCCAGAAATACCCTCTGCTCTGCCCTCTTGCCAGCCCTCCTTAGTCACCCATCTCAGCTGGATGAAGAGTGGGAGAGACCGAATACCAGGAGCTAGGGACATGACCGGCCATATAATTCAGGAGCCCAGGGAAGACTGAAAATATGTTCAAAACTTAGGAAAACTTTCAAGGCGGTAATGGCATGAGGCCCTTCAAAGAAGAGATACCCACCAAGTAGGGAGGCCTCAGGACAGAGGCAAGCAAGAATGAGAGCCTCATATGGGGTCTCCGAGCCTCTGAGGCTGAGTCACACTGCACCCCATTCCTAAAACATCCCCAGGAACCAGCAGCTCCTGGAGAAGCCCAATGGGCCTTACAGCCAGTGAGCAGGGCACATGCATCCTCCAAGGCCAGACCTCGCCCTGCACCCAGAGTCAGATTGGATGCTGGGAGAGCTGGAGCTATGAGCTCAGCCCTGCAGTGGCCCCGGAGGTGCAGGCATGAGGTCTAGATCCCCTTCCTCCCTAAGGCCACCGCCATCCACAGTAAGGAGGATGAGTCATTGTCTCAGACCTACACGGGGAAAGAAGCAGCCAAGGCTGAGCTGTCTGGCAACCCCTGGGCAGCGCCAGGCATTCTCCAGGGAGGCACTGAGATACCTCAGCAGCTCGGGACTCAGTGCTGGGGAGGAGGAAGGGAAATCCCAGACTGGGAAGGCCATCAACAGCTCAGGAGCCTTACACACACAGGAAGACCATTTCCCCACAACTCAGGGGACATTGCCCACACCTGGCCACCCTTCTCTTTGGTCCAAAGATGCAGCCTGAGGTGAGAGAAAGAGGTCCGGTCTCAGCCCCCTCGCTGACCTACTGCGTGCCCCTGGCTACCACCCCCTTGTCTCTCCAAGATATTTTCTTCCACAATAAAATCCAAAACTGGGTTATATGATCTCAGAGGCACTGCTGTCTCCAGAGCCATGATTGATCCTGAGAGGACTCTTCTTCGAGTGGGACAAGTCACGTCAGCCCTGGGGACTGAGTTCCAAGTCCTCCTTGGAACAGAGCGGGAGACAGGGGCTGTGTGACTTTACCTTCTTCCCGGCTTTTCTGAGGAGTCAGCCTCCTTGTGGGGTCCCTGGGGCCCCTCTACTCAGCCACAGGTCATGTGGTACAATTTCACACCGTGGGGGCCACCCCAGTCCAGGGTTTCACCATGGAATCTGCCAGAAGCCGCTGTCCAGCTGGCAATGTGCGGGATCTCGGACAAAGGCCATGTGTAAATCACACATAAAATCCCTCTCTTGCTCCCCACCCAGCTCTAATGGACCCCACAGCATAATTTATGAAGCCCAAGTGGGGAAGACTTCATCCCTCACCTCGGGCCATAAAGCACAGGGTCTCCTGGTCCTTCCCCAACCGCCCCCTGGGTCCTAGGCTGGAACAGAGAACCTTCCCTGGTGCACGTGCTTAAGGCCCCAACCCAGGGGGGCTGCTTCAGTCTTATGAAGGACTGGGTGTCACAGTCTCAGAACAAGGACTTGGGCAGAAGCACAGGGTTCCCAGAGCTATTTAACACCATCACTAAAGCAGAGACTGACACCCTCCTGTGGCATTTCATAAACTTTTTCCAGATATCTGTTTTATTATTAAAATGAAAGAGATGCCTATATAGAGTTATCTTAGTCAGTTCAGTTCAGCTCAGTCGCTCAGTCATGTCCGACTCTTTGCGACCCCATGGACTGCAGCACACCAGGCCTCCCTGTCCATCACCAACTCCAAAGTCAAATAGCCCAGAAATTTACACAACGAAAAGAAAAAAACCCATAAATACTGAAATAACCATCTCATGAGAATCTAAATCTCCCCTACAGATCCAATCAGTCCATCCTAAAGCAGATCAGTCCTGGGTGTTCACTGGACGGACTGATGTTGAAACTGAAACTCCAATACTTTGGCCACCTGTTGCGAAGAGCTGACTCATTTGAAAAGACCCTGATGCTGGGAAAGATTGAAGGCTGGAGGAAAAGGGGATGACAGGGTATGAGATGGTTGGATGGCATCACTGACTCAATGGACATGAATTTGGGTAAACTCCAGGAGTTAGTGATGGACAGGGAGGCCTGGTGCGCTGCAGTCCATGGGGTCGCAGAGTTGGACATGACTGAGCGACTGAACTGAAGAACTGAACAGATGCAGAAACTGTAGGGAGAGAGATCAAGAAGCCTGTATGTGGTCACTCGGCTCCACTGTAATGGAGCCCAGGCCCTCTGACCACCTGAGGTCACCAGTCCCTCAAGAGGGCACTTGATACACATTCCGGAGCTGGGAGACTCAAAGTGCCTCCTGTCTATTCCTGAGTCCCACATAAACCCTGAGGCACAGATGATCCTAAAGAAAGTGAGAGGGGCACTTCCCTGGTGGTCCAGGGGCCAAGATTCCAAGCTCCCAATGCAGCAGGCCAGGTGCAATCCCTGGTCAGGGAACTAGATCCCACATGCCCCAACTAAGGGTTCGCATGCTGCAACTAAAAAGATCCCATATGTAGCAACTAAGCCCCAGCGTAGCCAAATAAATAAATAAATAAAAACTTTTTTAGCTTTAATTTATTTTTTATTTTTATTGGAGTACAGTTGCTTTACAATGTTCTATTAGTTTCCGCTATATGGCAAAGTGAATCAGTTCTATGCATACATGGGCTTCCCAGGTGGCACAGTGGTAAAGAATCTGCCTGCCAGTGCAGGAGGCCCAAGACACTCAAGTTCGATCCCTTGGTCAGGAAGATCTCCTGTAGAAGGGCATGGCAACTCACTCCAGTATTCTTGCCTGGAGAATCCTGTGGACAGATGGCAGGCTACAGTCCATGGGGTTGCAAAGAGCTGGACATGACTGAAGTGACTGAGCACAGCACAACACATATGCGCATATATATATATATATATTCCCTCCTTTTTGAATTGCCTTCCCATTTAGGTCACCACAGAGCACTGAGTAGAGCTCCCTGTGCTATACAATAGGTTCTCATTAATTAGCAAACCCACATCCCAGGTGGCACAGTGGCAAAGAATCCACCTGCCAACGCAGGAGACGAAAGAGATGGCTGTTTGATCCGTGAGTCAGGAAGACCCCCTTTAGGAGGAAATGGCAACCCACTCCAGTATTCTTGCTTGGAGAACCCCCTGGACAGAGGAGCCTGGTGGGCTACAGTCCATTGGGTCACAAAGAGTCAGACATAGCTGAGCATGTACCCTACACACACAAAACCCAGAATAGCCAAATAGATAAATGAATTAATTTTTTTTTTAAAAAGAAAGATGGGAAGGGAAATGGGAAACAGGGTCCCTCCTGTGCTGTGTGGGTTCTGGCATTCAATAGCTTACCCTCCGACAGGCCCCTCTGCTCTCAGCTCAGCATCCCAGGTCCTCTTGCCGCCATGCAGGGCTCACAAGAGAGGGTCTGAGCTAGGACTGGAGGGACATGGGGAGAGGAGGGAGGAAGGTGTCCAGTCTGACACTTGGGGGCTGGGGGAGCGACAGTCAGAACAGACTCCAGGGGAGGGTAAGACACAAATTGGCAGCTTGAATGAAAAATAAAGGAACGAGCCCCTGATTTAGGGACAAATGAACTTGTGGCACCTTTGGGGCCTAGGAAAATGGCCCTGCAAGCTATTTGGAAGGCAGCCAGAGACTACCAGGGCCAGACCACCTGCTGGACTTGCAGGGAGGGAGACCCCAGCCATGGCAGGATGACAGTGGCCAAGGGGCTCGCATTCTGAGCAAGAAACCTGTGCCACGTGGACCTGGCCCAGCCAGAGTCCCGTGATCTGGGACAAGTCCCAGAGTCATTTGAGCCCCCCAAAGCACCCAGAAGGCTAGGATAAAGAATGTTAGGAGAGCTCAGGATAGTACATTTTATGTCCTTAAGTAGAATCGCAGAGAAAAGGAGAAAAGCATCCATGTGATGGTGAACTTCTCCCCGCCCCAGCAGAGTCCTCTCCGCAGCCTGCCTGATCAGTAACCATCCTCACTCACCTTCAGTATTCTGCCAAGGGCATGCATGCCCCTTGAAGTCTGCTCATTTCTTAGTTGAAGTTCATATTTTTTGAAAGCTATTTTTTTATTATTTTCATAATTTCTTTTCACAATTTCTGCTAACTGGCTCACACCTAATCTCTCAAAGCAGATTTTTGCCACATTTTTTTTTCCTCCTTTACTTGTAACTGATGATCTCCAAATGTAACTCCATGGGCATTCACTTAGGCAGTCATGCAACCGATTTTATTGAGCATCTACTAGGTGCTAGGCACTGGAGCAGAAGAGAATATGAAAGAGACAAAACTTCCTGCCCCATAGACCCTAGATTTATTATTGCTTGTAATAACAATACACAAAATACACAGTACACCCAATAGAGATAAGCCAAAAGATAAAGCAGGAAGGGAGGTTAGTACTCAGGGTAAGGTTTTAGCTAAAGTGGTCAAGAAGGCCAAGGTCACATTGAGTAAGGACCTAAAAGCAGGGAGGGAGCAGGCAAGTCACTTGGCAAAAGGCTGAGGCTGCAGAGACTGGGGCACAGATGGGCTTCAGCATTTGGTGCAGCCTGGGGAGAAAGCCACTGTTGGCTATCCATTCAACAAGGAGCTGGGAGAGACTTCCCTGGTGGTCCAGACTCCAAGTTCCCAATGCAGGGGGCCAGGGTTCGATCCCTGGTCAGGGAACCAGATCCCACATGCTCCAGGTAAAGATCTTCCATGCCCCAACAAAGATGGGAGGTCCTACAACTAAGGCCTGTGCAGCCAAATAAATGAAAATATTTTTAAAAAAAGAGAGACACCTAGTTACTACCTTAAGAAAAGTAAGACAAGGAACGAGGAGAGACTTCCCTGGAAGTCCAGTGGCTAAGACTCTGCGCTCTCAATGCAAGGGGCCCGTGTTCACTCCCTGGTCAGGGAACTAGATCCCACATTCGATAACTAAGACCCAATGCAGCCAAATAAATATATAGACTTTAAACACACACTTTTTTGAGAAAGAGAGAGACCTACTTGCTACCTTAAAAAAAAAAAAAAAAAAAGGAACTGGAATGCAGGGATTTGAGACGGTCTCAGAGATGAACCTCAAATAAAGTCCATTAGCACTTTTTTATTAACAACAGATTATGCTGCCAACACACCTCACAATGAAGACGATTCCCAGGGCACCACCACACCATACCGAGAATGTTCTCCTAGCGAACAGCACAACCAAACCAGCCCCCTCCTTGGAGAAGAGACAGAGCCCACATCCCTCACTGTCCTGTCCCCCTGCCGGACCCCCTCCAGTCTGTCTAGGTCAATCAGTCAGTCTCCATCCTTCTTTAAATCACGGCGCGCAGCTCACACCACGAACGATGGAGACAAGGCACGCTGCACTCGGTTCACACACCACTCAGGTTGCCTTAACCCAGACGCATGACCTTCATGTTGGGGAGTCCGCGCTCGGGCCCGCCCGCCCCCCCTCGCATCCACGTCACCTCCAATACCAGAAACATGGATCACTCGGATCCTTTCCTTTTTTTAAGATGTTCCCAGGAAAATCTGTATTTAATTTATGGGCAATTTATAATGGAAATAGACCATATAAAATGTATACAAATGTGTAGGGCTGTATATAGGACTTGGAAGGAGACAGCTGAGCTTAGCAATAATTAACGTGAAGGGTCTCTCCCCTGCTGCCAGGTAGACGTTTGGATTGCCCACACTTTCATTAAACTTAAACCAGAAAGGGCTCGGGGGCCGAGGTCCAAACATTCCTCAACCCTACAGAGGACGTCAGGACATGGAGCCGACGACAATACATTTCACCAGGATTGCCAGAGCCTTGTTTAAGTTTAGAAGATGCCTGTATTGCGTTACGTGGACAGAGGGAGCCAGCTCGAGCACCACAATCAATTTTCCCAAGACACAGAACCATTTCCAACCAAACCAACCCCAAACCAATGTGAGGCCGCGAGGGTCTGCAGGGCGGTCAACAGACACACAGGACACCTGTCCATCCCCACCCTGGGGCTCCTCAGCCTCCAAAGGCAAGATGGCTGCTGCTCCCTGCCCAGGGCCGCCCTGCTCGAGTCAAAGAAGAGTTGCAGAGAACCTCGGAGTTGCCAAAAGCTATTTCCAAGGGACTTTGATCAACTGATGCTGTAATCTCTGAAGGAAAACATACTTCATTTAGAAGGTATTCTTTGGTGTCATTCCCAAGGAGAAGGCATACTTGTTTTTGGAAAAACAGAACACTTTCTCTGTCTTCTTCTTGTCCTCTCTCTCTGCCCCCCACCCCTCTCTCTCCCAGCCACGAGCACTCTAATTACAATGGTGCACAAACAACCTTGCTGAACACAGGGAGAGATCACAGAGCGCGCTGTCGGCCAGAAAAGCGTCTTTTCAACAATACCCCATTAGCAGCCAAAAGCCTAGATGGCAGCCACGCCATAGCCTAAGGGCCAAATCCCAGGCTCCAGCCTTTCCCACCTCCCCTCACTGGCTTCCCCCAGCCCCCACCCACTGAGGAACCCTCCTGTCTGACCCCATCCAGAGTGAGACCCCAATGTCATAGAGGCGGGCCTTCCAACACACAGATGGGTCCCTCGAATCCTCTGGGTGTCATGGTGGGGGGGGGGTACATTTAAATAAGTTTTTCCTGGCATATTCTGACATGGCTTAGATCAACTACCTCATTTTTCAACAATGAAAAGATTAAACAGTTGTTAAGAGTTATAAAATGATTTAATATGCTATTAAGCAGAGATGTAAACTATCAACGTTTAAGTTTCCAGAGAGAGACTTAAATATCAATTATATTCGAATCCAATTTGCAGCTCCCCCCATGCCCCCTCCCAGAAGCCCACATCAGGGGCAGCTCCTCGACACCACCATGGAGACACACAGCCCCTCCGAAAACAGCTTTAAGAAATCCAGTTCCCATGCGCTGGTTTCATGAGAATTTGTCGCTGCCGAGGAAACTAGGTTCAGACTGTTCACCATGCTTTTTCCCCTTGAAATGGAGAATGAAATCAAATTCCGGAGACCTTTGGGGGCTATGTCTCCGTGCTGAATGATGAGAAAGGAGCGTTAAGTACCTGATTTGAAACCAGAGTAGGACTCTATAACTTCTGAACTCTCACTGTTTCAGTGCTGGCAGCATTTCAAAGGCTTTTTTCCCCAAAATTAACTTGTAAGGTAAAATGGAAAAAAAAAAAAAAAAAAACACACCAAAATTCTTTTCTTCATCTGTTTCCTCTCCTCGCGTTCACATTTTAAAATATGGGTTCTTCCGTCTCCCTTTACTCCCCCAAACAACTCAGCCTGAAAACCCACAGCCCCTGCTAATTGACATCCCCTCCATCTGCAGAGCCCAGGTCACAGCATCCGTTGCTCAAAGCCAAACATGCATCCTGCCTCAGTTCACCTCTGGGCCCCTGGACAGGTTCCAACACCCTGAGCCCCATCACGAGGATGATTCAATAACCTGTTTTATCAATTCTGACCTCAAGAAGGAAGGGAAGGCAGACCAGCTTTGTAAGGAGTCCTAGGTCAATTTTCATAGAACACAGATGTGTTCTATGTGTTTCATAGAACACCTCCTGACTGTCTATCCCCTTGTTCCCTCCAACTACTGGAAGTCAGAGCAGAACCACCACCAGGAAGGCAGGCTCTGAGGTCTGCCCTGTGGTCCATGCAAGCTCCCTGTCCCAGCCCCTGTCTTCCTCCACCAGACTCCAGGAAGCCTTTAAAGATGATGAAGAAATCTGGGGGTGGGAGGCAGCACCACTCTGCTCTAGACAAGAGCCTGGGGGAATGGGCTGGAAAGAACATTCGAGAACATGTCTTACAGGGTGACTATCTCCTGACCCAGGTGGTGCTAGTGGTAAAAGAATCCTCCTGCCAATGGAAGAGATGCAAGAGACACCCGTTCGATCCCTGGGTTGGGAAGATCCCCTGGAGGAAGAAATGGCAACCCACTCCAGTATTCTTGCCTGGGAAATCCCATGGACAGAAGCGCCTGGCGGGCTGCAGTCCATGGGGTTGCAAAGAGTCAGACACGACTGAAATGTCTAACGCACACATCTCCTGACCCCAAATGGCTGCTGTCCAAAGCCCAGGAAATCAGAAAGTCCTTATCAGAGCAAGATTTTGATTGCAATTATTTAAAAACGCACATTCCATGTTTTTCCAGGAGAAGCCAGACTCCCCAGATTAACAGTAAATCAAAACAGCCCGAGCACGGACTGATGTCTTCAGAAACAACACTGTTTCTCCCGCTGCTGAACTGTACCGTGTATTTCACCCCTTCCAGGAAGAGTCTGCCTCGCCAGCCTCTGCAGCACTCAGCACAGCAGGCCTCGCCGTGGAATGAAGCGGTTTTCAGAGTCCTGCACACAGTTACTCAGGAGAAAAATGAAGCCAGCTTCACGGTCAGTTTGGCCTTTTTTCTTCCTCGGAGAAAGCCATGCCTGTGCTCCGGGTGAGCACTGAGCCGCTGGTGCGTCTTAGAGAGACTTTCCACGCCCGCCGTGTCTTCTGTCAGTGCAACGACTCACCCCCGTGGCCAAGTGTGAAGCTCTCCAGGCTGGCGACATGCAGATGGTGACTTCGAGGTTTCTCTCCTTCTCTTGCCAGTCTACTGTGGAGGAAGAGACTCGGGGTCCAACTCCTTTATGACTTGTTTGGTTTTCCAGTTGTGCTCCTAGACATCTTGTGATGAGCAGGGAGGGGGGTCTCTGATCCCCTCCTCATCTACCCCCGTTGGCTGCACCTGCCAGGCCTCTGGTTGCAAAAGAGGGCCTGCATCAGGGTGAGAAGGAACCGTGGGGTATCAATCACGGGTGTCCCCAGCACCGTCGCCGGAGGCCAAGGAGGATTCTTGCCCTGAGAAGCTCTCCTCTCCTGTTTTTGAAGTATCGGGTCCCCTGGGCTGGATCTGGAGCAGAAAGAGCCTCTACCCAAGGCAGGGGCACAGCATGGGGACAGCCGCAGTGTGGACAGAAGCTGTCATCTGGAACAACAGGATCTGGCCTCCCCGAAAGGGGCCCTGCATGCATTTCCACTGAGGAAGGCAGACTTGCGTTCTGTTAAGTGAGAGCAAAATTTATTAATACATTAAATGATCCGAATAATGATTTTCAGTGCTTCAGTCAGTTTCTGCCGCTTGAAAACCTTGTTTGGGGTCTGAAAAGACAACCCCAGCAGTGACAGGTGATCTGCAGACTCTGCACCTGGCCCCGGCCAGGCACCCCCAGCCTCACCGCCACCTGCCCAGAGCTGCCCTTCAGCAGAGCACACAGCCCTGCCCAGGGCCTGGCGGGTACCACAGGCTGCAGATGCCCGGGCTCCCAGAACTGCTTCTAGAAGTGGTTGCTTGTCTCTCTCCTTACAGAGACCATCCAGCAAGGCTGAGCGATGAGCTGAGCAAATGCAGATTGTACATCATGGAGCATCGTGTAAAAAGACGGGATAAAACTGATGTTCTGCTCAAAACTGAGAGGATAAAAATTGACCTGGGGGGAGCTTTCCCCCAAGAGTCCATCTCACACCAGGAGCACAGATGACAGGAGGGTCCCGTTCCCAGCCTGACCATTGTGCACACAGAGCAGCTTCCCCAAAATCCAGGGGAAGGAACAGAGGTGGGCACAGTAACCCCTGAATCCACAGGCCTTTGGCAAGACCCAAGGACACACCTCGGCCCCAACACAGGTGCACCTCCCAGGAAGCGTCTAGAAACCCCAGCAGGCAGGGGAGCCCTTCCCTCCACTCTTCATACACAGACTTCACGAAACGCTCGGAGGCCTTTGAGGTCGGCGCTGCCACCCCCAGGTTAGAGGTGCGGACACTGAGGTGAGAGGTCGCGCTGGCAGCAACTGGTGGAGCACACTGGAGCCAACTCTCCTGCCGCAGCCACGCTCTTCTCACACTAACCTCACACACATTCAGGGGCACACCCACACTTTCACACACTCATTCACACACATACACACACAGCCCTCAGCACTCACACCACACTCACACACTCATTCACATACATGCACACACACAGCCCTCAGCACTCACACCCACGCTCTCACACACACTCATTCACACACATACACACACACAGCCATCACCACTCACACTCACACCCTCACTCGCACTCATTCGCACACATACACACAGCCCTCAGCACTCACACTACACTCTCACACACTCATTCACATACATGCACACACACAGCCCTCAGCACCACGCCCATGCCCTCACACACACTCATTCACACACATACATACACACACAGCCCTCAGCACTCACACCACACTCTCACACACTCATTCACATACATGCACACACACAGTCCTTAGCATTCACATCACACTGTCACACACACTCATTCACACACATACACACACACATAGCCGTCACCACTCACACTCACACCCTCACACGCACTCATTCACACACATACACACAGTCCACAGCAGTCACACCCACACATACACTCACTCACACCCTCTCTCACACCTGCTCACACTCACACACACACCAGCACACACATTATGTGCAAGCTCTCTGAGTGATAGACCCTGGCATGTCTGGAGGCGGCAGGTTACCCGCAGCCTCGTCTTCCAGAAGCACCCCACAACTCCCTGGGTTTATTCCTGGGGAGGAGCTGTGAGGGCAGGACGCAGATCTGGATAATATAAATAACGGACCGCCACGTACAGATCATCTTGTTTCCGTGCAACCACAATCCCGTGACCCTCCATTACTCTCCAAACCCTTCTTGTCATATAATATATGAACTATGCATAAACAATTCTGGGTTATGATGGGTTTCCTAAAACTAAGAGAATTTCAGCCATAACACTGACATTTTGTTTCTGGAAATTAAAGCCTGGGAACAGTGGAAATAAAGTCCATCGATTTATGAATTGTATTTCCGCACATAGTTCAATTCCCAGCGCTGGTGGGGAGACAGAAACACGATCTGGTTTCTGACGGCGCTGCCACGAGGCCAGCAGGTCTGAGTCTGCTCAGCTTTCCACTTCGTCCCAGGAAGCCAGGCTCTCCAAATAAGGGCCCTGCTAAACCCTGAGTGAACTAATACCAGGAAAAGACAAGCAAGCAAGGCAAGCAATGACCCAAGCAAGAGGGCCTGTTCACTGCGCCGGGGACCCAGCTGTCCTGGCCACTGCCTGGGTGCGATAGGAAGGGGACCACACTTCAGAGATGCCTGGAGAGGCAGCTGGGGCTTCAGCTAGGACATTTCTCAGACACCAGGTCTGCACCCTCTTATGAACCAGGCCTGGCCGCGTGGCGCAGGGATGGGTTGGTGTGTCAGCCTGCCCCCCATCTGTGACTTTCTGCAGGCTGGAGACACGACTTTCCGATGATGCCCAACAAGATGGAAGCCCGACCAGTATTCACAGAATGATAACACGGGAGATTTGAAAATTATTTCAGGAAGGCAAAGAGTGAGTGGTGCCTGGTGTGGAGGGAAGGCTGAGCGAAGCCAGGGAAGCTCAACACACAAGGTGGGATTGGGTCTGGACATGATCGTAGGATACCAGCAATGAGGGCTGGAAAACAGACAAGACGGAGGGAATTCAGGGCAAACCGGAGGGACGGGGCCAGGGGTGCTGAGGGAAGGTCACCATGGTGAGCACTTGGAGAAGAGAAGGGAATCGAGAATACAGCAGTTGGGATAAAGAGACCCCTAGTAATAGCCAACAGATGTCCGTTATAAGATTAAGGAAGTTTTGTTATATTTCTTATATGCTAAGGGATTTTTTAGTAATAATCATAAATGATACTTAATTTTATTATATTATTATTAATTTATCAACATTGTACTGAAGTTACTCGCTAATGCATTTGAGTTCAGTCAGTCAGTTCAGTTGCTCAATCATGTCTGACTCTTTGCAACCCCATGGACTGCAGCACACCAGGCCTCCCTGTCCATCTCCAACTCCCAGAGTTTACTCAAACTCATGTTCATCAAGTCGGTGATGCTATCCAACCATTTCATCCTCTGTCGTCCCCTTTTCCTCCCACCTTCAATCTTTCCCAGCATCAGGGTCTTTTCCAGTGAGTCATTTGAATCAAGAAATGAGTTAAGAAAAATAAATAAAATATGTAATAATAAAATATGTTGGAAAAAAAGAGAGGGGGGTGCTCCATGGTGATGCTCCCCTGCTAAGAGGCCCTGGAACAGCCTGGAGCAGCTGCCTGATGCCTACGTGTCCCACACCCGCTCCTTCCTGGATGCTCCATCTGCAGGGTCTCCTCAGCCAGGTTGGCCTCCCCACCCCCTCCTCTAGGATAAACCCATCCATCCCTCAAGGCCCTGCTCAAATCCCACCTCCTCCAGGAAGCTTTCCCTGAATCCCTTGACAGGCAACAATGCCCTTCTTCCTCTCCTGCTCCTATTTCTACTGCACACAGTCTATTCTGCCCCACCCAGCCATCAGCTCAGGGCCGTGATCAGGCAGAGTAAGCATGTCAGGGTTCACAGTATTGCCACCGTGAACAGCGCTCTTCCGGAAAAAGGGCCACTTCCTACACCATGAGCTGCCCCCACAGCATGGCTTAACCCAAGCCCGGTGCAGTGGACTGCAGAGAGGGATCTGCCAGTCCTGAGGGAGACTGGCTTGTGAGGGGGTGATCCAGCCAGTGTGGCCCCTCCCCACTTCCCCATCCACCAGGGACTCTTCTTGCCTTCCCAGTCCTCGACCCAGACACCAGGACATCAAGGCTCCTGCAGAAAGAGACCACTGCACCCAGCTCAGGGGGCCACCCTGCCTTCCGCGCCTCCCCTAGTACCCCCGACGCCCCCACCCCATCAGCCCGCCACAGCCGAAAACCATAGGTCACCACTCATTAAAGCCAAGCTGTGCGGCCTGTCTGGTACCAGCACTTCCTGGGCCCCATTACATCCTGCCAGCCTGACTCCCAGGAGGCCAAGTAGGCCTGCCAGCCAGCACCACCCACCCCAGGGGCAATGCATCTGCTTGGAGCAGCTGAAAACACCCTCACCCCTGTGAGCAATCCCGCTTTTATGAGCTGGTGGGGGCGGGGGGGAAGAAGCAGAAGGGCTGGAGGAGGTCTAATCTCCATCCTCCCCACTGAGGAGGGAGGTGGGAGGCGGCCCGGGCCTCTCCTGGCTGGGTGAGGGATGGGCCTGCTCCCGGGCCTCAGCTGCGAAGAAGCCAGAACCCGTCCCGGGTCCACAGCACTAACACAGACTCCAGGACTCCACCCTCATCCTAAGGAAGACAGCACATTTCATGGCTTACTGACAGGTCAAGCAATCACATGACAAAATTATTCTGCATTCAGTAAAGGGCCCTCTTAGAGAATTAAACTTTCTCCAACACAGATGTTCCTCTGGAAGAGCTAAGGAAGGCCTTGCCCCAAATCATACCATTGAGGTGTTAGTCACTCACACCTTAGTATGAATCTGCTGCCTCCGATAGAATTCAACTTCCTGAAAGAATGGAGGACTGATACAGGCTGGTCATTTTGGAGCAAAGTCCACAATATGAGGCTGGGGAGAAGCGGAGGGGAGAGAGAGGACTTGTTCAATCAGAGGGTCCAGTAAGGAGATAAGAGCCGGTGACCAGTCAGAGGCCCAGAGGGAAGAATCAAGGCTCTGAAACGGCTTCTCAGGCCTGGGCACTGCATTAGTGCACTGGGACAGCTGTGACCAAAGACCACACACTGGGAGGCTTAAGCCACAGAAGTTTATCACCTCCCAGCGCTGGAGGCCAGGGGCTGTAAGGGCTGTGGGGGAGACTCTGGGAGCCTTCGTGGTTTGGTGGGCATCTCCGGTGTCACTGGCGCGTGGAGGCATCACCCTGACCTCCGCCTTCACCTTCACACGGCCTGCTCCCTGGGTGCTATCTATGTCCAGGTGTGTTAGCCTCTCAGTCCAGTTCTTTTTGACCCCATGGACTGTAGCCTGCCAGGCTCCTCTGATCATGGAATTCTCCAGGTAAGAGAATATTGGAGTGAGTTGGCATTCCCTTCTCCAGGGGCTCTTCCCAACTCAGGGATCAAACCCAGGTCTCCTGCATTGCAGACAGATGCTTTACCATCTGTGCCACCAGGGAAGAGAGGTGTCCAAATTTCCGCCTTTTATAAAAGACACCACTGTACTGGATTGGGGCTCACTCCAGTCCAGTATGGCCTCATCTGCAACTGAGTATTTTTAAATAAGGTCACATTCTGAGATTCTGGGTGTCAGGACTTCAGCACATGAGTTTGGGGGCACAGGGTTCAACCCATAAGGGGCATCTTTTTCTGGATGGAATTGTGGCAGGAGGGGACTCAGCCCCGACCAGCTGAGTGACCTTGAACAAGGCACTCCCCCATCTGACCCTCGGTCTTGGCATGGAGGTGGTGGGTCCCTCCCACCTGCCCCCAGCATGTTGAGAGAGTCCATGAGGACAGGCCTATGTTCTGTGGGGACCAGGGCAGTGTCAAGGTCTCAGCAGTACCTCATCTGCCTGGATCTTCCAGGCCCTTCCATCCCTCAAGTAAGGTCAGGGGCCTAGTGTCCAATGTTTCCAAGCCCCTGGGATAAAGAAGCCGGGATATTGCAGGTGCAAAAACATGGCCTTGACACCAAGAGCCTGGAGATTTCTTAATTGGATAAGCCTTGGGGCCCACACAGTGGAGACTTCCACAGAAAAGTGTTCTATGAGCAATCCCAGTAAATTCCTGATGTTGCCTACAAACAGTTTGCGCTCCCTGGTGCTATCTCTGGCCAAGGCAGGCCCACTACCTTCAAAGCAAAGCCAGATAATGGAACACACCTCCTGGACCCTAAGGCTAGCACAAGCCTTAGACTGAAGAAGACCCACTTGTGGAGCGAGGGCGACACCCAGTGGTCCTTTAGAATATTACATTCTCAGGCCCAGAGGCGGGACAGAGCAGGAAGTCTCCTCTCACCTTGTTTACCTAAGTGCCTGTATCAGATTTTCATCCCACATTCTCTGGACTCCAAGACGCCAGGCCCTAGGAAGGACATCAAGGCTTCCTTCACCTTCACAGGGCCATCCAACCGCTTACATAAATATTTAAAGGAATACTACCAGGCACGAGAGTGGGGCAACTGAGCCTCATTCAGACCATGCTAGCTGTGGACAGTCAGGCTGACCCTCTAACAGGGTTCTGTTCCTCAGGAACACACGCAGCAGGGCTCCCAGGTGCCTCCCAACAGGCCTGGCATCGGGGAGCAGAGGCCACCCAGCAATGATCGAGCTCCAAGCCTGGCTCTCCACCAGCAACCCCACCAGAACTCATGGACCCCATCTCTGAAGTGGGGGGCAGTGGGATTATAACGAAGCACTTCTGAGGGCATTTTGCAGCCCAGATGCCCTCTTGGTCATTGTGAGCAACTTACTTCCAAGACCCTGAGCCTTGGCCTCAGGCAGAGCTGGGTTCAAATCCTGCCTCTGCCCTTAACCAGCTCTGTGGTCTTGAGCAATTCACTTAATTCCTATAAGCCCATTTCCTCTTGTCTAAAATAGGCTGATGTGCTGCAGTCTATGGGGCCTCAAAGAGTTGGACACAACTGAGCAACTGAACAGCAAAAACAGGCTTGAAAAGAACTTATCTCACAGGGTTACCAAGAAGATGCAATGATACAATGTATGGGAGAGTGCCTTTCCCATAACAGGTTCTTCGGTTATTACTTAAAATAAGGGTTTTCTACAGACTTGTGGACACAGCAGGGAAAGAGAGGATGGGACCAACTGAGAGAGTAGCGCTGAAACATAAACATTCCAATGTGTAAATAGATCGCTAGTGGGAAGTTGCTATATAACACAGGGAGCTCAGCTCAGAGCTCTGTGAGGACCTAGAGGGGTGGAGGGAGGTTCAGGAGGGAGGAGACATGTGTATACTTATGGGTGATTCACGTTGTTCTGCGGCAGAAACCAGCACAACACTGTAAAGCAATTATCCTCCAATTAAAAATAAATTTAAAAAAAGAGTTCTTTTAAAAAATAAAACAAGGGTTCCTCTTTTAGCTTCAGCTCTGCTGCACGTGTGGAAGACAGCTCAGTATGGAATAAAGTAATCATACTTCCTCTGCCCTTCCATAGAGACTCTCAACCCAGAAGTCTGACCACCCAGCCCTGATCACTCTCCACACAAGCTGCCCGAGGGTCAAGTCCACGTTGTATGGCCCAGCATTCCATCCAGGAACCTCCTTCTGCGGGGGATGGGGAAAAGAGGCATTCCTGTTGGGCTGGGGGCTCCAACCCTGCCCAAAGCCCAGCCTCCCCATGTGACGAGAGACCACCCTCCCACCAATGTCAGCATCAACCCTCCAGCCTCAAAGTTGGTTGCAGCCTGGGATGAGTCTAGAGGGTATCAACTCAGTAATCTTAGATAAAGGAAATCAGAAGAAATCAGTCACCTAGAGCCACAGAACCAGTAAGTGGCAGTGTGCGTGCTCGGTTGTGTCCAACTCTTTGCAACCCCATAGACTGTAGCCCACCAGGCTCCTCTGTCATGGGATTTTCCAGGCAGGAATACTGGAGTGGGTAGCCATTTCCTTCTCCAGGAAATCTTCCCGACCCAAGGATTGAACTTGCATCTCTTGCATCTCCTGTATTGGCACACGGGTTCTTTACCAGCTGAGCCACCGGGGAAGCCCAATAAGTGGCAGAAGCAGGTATCATTAAGTTTAATTGTATTTTACTTGAACTAATATATCTAAGAACCTTCCCTGGTGCCTCAGATGATAAAGAATCTGCCTGCAATGCAGGAGACCCCAGTTCAATCCCTGGCTCAGGAAGATCCCCTTGAGGAGGAAATGGCTACTTCAGTATTCTTGCCTGGAAAATTCCATGGATGGAGGAGCCTGGCGAGCTACAATCCATGGGGTTGCAAATCGTCGGACACGACTGAGTGACTAACACTATCAGTATATCTTAAATATGTTATCTTTTCTATCCACAGTACATGAAAAATAATTTGTGAGATATTTTACATTATTTTATTGGCACTAAGCTTTTAAAATCTGGTATATATTTAACACACAACATCTCAATTTGGACACTAAATTTTCATTGATAGTACTTGAGCTATATTTAGATTTCAGAAACTTGGCAGTTGGAAAAGTAGATTCACATACTACACATCTGAATCTGTTGTTGCAAACATCCTTTAACTTTTTCCAAGAACTGAATTGAGCATTTTAAAAATTTTAATTCAAAGAAAATTAAAAATACAGTCCCTGGTCATCCAATGGTTAAGAAAACCCATGCCAATGCAGAGGACACGGGTTCGATCCCTGGTCTGGGAAGATTCCACATGCCGTGGGGCAACTAAGCCACAACTACTGAAGCCCACACACCTGGAGCCTGTGATCTGCAACAAGAAAAGCCACCACAATGAGACGCTCATGCAGTGCAACCAGAGCGTAATCCCCGCTTGCCACAAAGGGGAAAGCCTGTGCGTGGCAGGGAAGACCCAGCGAGGTCAAAAATGATTTTTTTTTTTAACTTTTTAAAAAATTCAATTCTTCAGCGGCGGCCATGACATTTCAGGTGTTCAGTAGCCACTCGTGTCATTCGTCCAACCAAGTTGGACAACATAGCTCCAGATCTACTGTAACCCTCCAGGCTCCTCTGTCTGTGGGACTCTTCAGGCAAGAGTACTGGAGTGGGTTGCCATTCCCTTCTCCAAGGGATCTTCCCAACCCAGTGATTGAACCTGTGTATCCTACATTGAGGCAGATTTTTTACCGGCTGAGTCACAAGAAAAGCTCCTAGGTTCTTTGAGTAATTCTTTTTTTTTTTCTTTTTTTTTAATTCTTTTTTTTTAACTTTACAATATTGTATTGGTTTTGCCATATATCAACATGAATCCGCCACAGGTATATACGTGTTCCCCATCTTGAACCCTCCTCCCTCCTCCTTCCCTGTACCAGGTCACACTCAGAGACATAACCCCCAGAAATCCGTATCTTTTCTTCCAGCTCTGCCCAGGAACTCAGTGAATCTGACCTTTATACATTAGTGGGCTGGCTATGTATCCCAAGCCCCTCCTGATGATCCATGGGTATGAGTAACAGTCAGAGCATCAACAGTAGTATCCATAGAATAGAAAGAAAAATACAGAGCAACTTCCGAGCAAGAAGCCAGTGCCCCCAAAGAATCCACACTTGTAGAGAATCAGACGGGTTGGATTGATCTACATGTCTTACAGACTTGAGGGACCAGAAAGGGGGTATCACCCAGCTGCCACTCTCTGCTATTCATAATCTAGGATGCTCTCTTCATCTCAAGCTCCTTAACTTAATTCCACCTGCCAAAAGTCTTTTTTCAAATACGGTCACATTCACAGGTGCTGAGACTTAGGTCATGGGCATAATGGGGGGAAGGGGAGGGGGCATCCAGACCAAACAAACTCCAGGTTTCACTCAGTTCTAAAAGTCTGACACAAAAATGCCAAAAAGCATTTACTCTAGTACATAAATAATGCATCCAGATAGGCAAGAGAAACATCAACATCCAAAGAGATAAGTGGACAATTTTTACATACAGTTTGGAAGATATTCCAATTAGTAAGCAAACATAAATGGATAGTCAGCTTTCCCAATGTCTGAGAGATGCAAACTAAGACTAGTCTGAGATGCGTTTAGTCTAAGAAAACTCAAACCCAGTGTTGGCAAAGATGTGATGCAACTGGGACTTACATGTGGAACTGCCATTTCTTCCCAGGGAGAGAAAGGGAGGAATGAATTAGACTAAATCAAATTGAATTGGACTGGACTGGACTGGATTGGATTGGATTGCAGGTGGGTGTGTAAATCAGCCAAACTCCTTGCGGGGAAAAAACATGGCAACATATTATAAGAACCTTGAAAATAAAGGTGTCCGTTGTCTGAAAACCGCACAGCTGAGAATTCATCCTAAGGAAATCATGCTTATGTTTCTCACATTATTTTCAAGATCTGAATGCTGCAAACAACATACATATTCAACAGAACGGGAACAGTTTTGCAAGGTCACTATAGCCACAAAAGCAACTTTAAAACCAGGAAAGCAGGTAAGGCTGAGTGAATAAATCAGGATGACTGAGGAGGATGGAGCAGGCTTCCAGGATGCAAGCCCTGTTTAGCTGTGGGTGATCAAAAGCATGAGGTGTCTGCCCTAACTATGCCTTAAACTGTGCATCTGTTTTAAGCACTTTTTATACTTAAATCACATTTTAGGATGGATGGATAGTTAGACATATACGTTGTTTTTTTCCTTTTAAGAGGTAGATCCAAGAACCATTAGGAGACAAACTGCCCCCGAAGCTGAACTCCATCTGGGACAGAGCCTTGAAGGGCTCCTGGAACCCAACGGTGAAACTGCAGCTATTTCTTCGGACTTCTGTGAAGCCCATGGCCATTGACACACACGGTCTTGATTGATGATGAATAGAAGGAAGTCCCTAGATTTTAGGTCTCAAGAGATAAAAATGTCATGACCGGCAAGTCTCTGTCCCCAACTACCAGATTACATCTTCGCCTTGCCGGAAGTGTCCCCCACCCTCCCATGGGAGGCCAGACACTGGGAGCCGGGAATCGCTCGTTGGGGTCCCAGGTCCTGCCTCCCCCACCGCATCACCTCCAGGAGGACCGGAGGTGCGGGGTGGGTGGCCCATGGTGCTCACCTGCCCCTCAGGGCCACCCCCATCGATCGCCTACCACGACCCTTCTATGCTCCACACCCCACACACCACTGCCCCCACCCCCTGATCAGTCCACCCAGTTCACACTGCCTGCCCGGCCCTCCCACCCCACCTCCCTCGCCCAGGTCACCGTGCTCCTAGGTAGGTGGTCCTCCCCTGCCCAGGTCACCATGCTCCTGGGTAGGTGATCCTCCCCCGCCCAGGTCACCGTGCTCCCAGGTAGATGGTCCCAGCTCCCCTGCCCCTTTCTCCTTGCAGCCCTCCCCACCATGACCCAGACCGGGGGCACCCAAACCATCAAATCTGATGGAAGTTCCCTTGGGGAGCACCCATAGGGGTTGCAGAGGCAGGGCGCCTTTTCTCAGGGACCCCCCCTGACCGGGTCTTCCCAAGCTTCAGGAGAGCCACTCTGTCCCCAGGATGTTCTGGAGGATGCTGGCCTGGACTTTCTGAAAATCAAAGCCTCGCCCCGAATTTGTTGGTGACAGAGGAAGTGCTCTAATGGGTTCTTATGGCCCCATGTCCCCAGAGCAACCTCCTTGCCCCCACCCCAGCCTCACTGACCACAGGATAAGACTGGTCTGGCTGGGGGCCGGGAGGTAGTGAATGGAGGGTCCTCCCAGTCCTCCCAGCAGAGCTGCCTTCCCCCCGAGCATCACCTGTCCTTCCAGCTGTGGGCCTTCCCACCTCCCACATGGAGGTGAGCACGCATGAATGGGGACAGGGAATTGGGAGGAATGCCAGTCAGAATGCATATCTCCAGGCCAGAAACTATTTCATTCATTTCTTCACTCTGTGAATGTGAGCCAAGCTCAGTACTTACATGGAACATAGTCCCTTAGTACCTAAGTCTTATCTGCCATGGACTAGATCCCTTCCTGGAAGCAAGCTCTGATGAGGTTAGAGGCAGAAAATCAGGTATTTACAATGCAGAAACACAAGGTTGCAGGTTGGTTGGCTGTATGCACTCACTACGGTCAGGTGGTGCCCTGCTAAGGGCACCTTGCCTGGAGTGCAGAGGTTGGATCAAAGCTGGTGCCCCAACTAAGCCCTCAGCCCTGAGGATTTCTCAGGAGAATCCAGGTCCCAAGGAGGGAACCATGTGTTTCCCTGGTGGCTCAGACGGTAAATAATCCACCTGCAATGCAGGAGACCTGGGTTTGATCCTTGGGTTGAGAAGATCCCCTGGAGAAAGGAATGGCTGCCCACTCCAGTATTCTTGTTTGGAGAATTCCACAGACAGAGGAGCCTGGTGGTCTACAGTCCATGGGGTTGCAAAGAGTCGGACACAACTGGGCAACTAACACACATGTACACCAGAGGGACCTATAACTTTGGGCAGATTCCCTGCTCTGCAGATGTAACTGGGTGTGGGTGTTGGCTGGACCAGGTCCTGGGGATGTGTGTGGCCCATGAAGCCCCTGCATAGGAGGTGGCACATGACTGTGGGCCAGGAGGGCCCATGAGAAGCTGGGGAGCTTCTCTGAACCTTGCACCCTCTGTGTGTACCTGCCACATAAGAAGCCTACTTGTTGACAGGTGCCCACGAAGATGATATATTCTGTAAGGCCACTTCACATGCCAGACCGAGGCCCCTAACATGGGGCACCCGATCTCCCAGTGGATCTTCATGTCCCCTGAGCCCATCTGCAGAATTTTCCAGCCCCTCTGCACAGTTTCTCAGTCAGGATCTTCCCCCAACTTCCAAGAAGTTTCCTCCAGCCCCACACCGGCTTCCTCATGTATAAGAACGGTCCAGAATGGGCTGCAGGCAGATGCTGATGGATGCAAGCTTTCTCCAGAGTGCTGCATGCCTTGTTTGCCTCCAGATTCTTCCTGGCAGCTGCAGAAAAGAGAGCAACCTATTGGAGGTAGACTTTTACCCTGTCTCCCAGAGTGAGGGAGTCATATCTGCCCTCCCTCATTGGTCAAGTGGCTGACATGGAAGCATGTGGTATCCTTACAGTAAGAGGTGACCTCTCCAAGAACCAGAAAGGGCCAAACATGACTCCCAGTTACAGGGACAGCTTGGGGACACTGAGAAAAGACGCTGGGAGCCCCAGGCCCTAGTACTTCTAGGTTCTTGAGAAAAGATCCAGACTGCCACATACTGCTTGGTGACTTGGCATCAACGTCCAGGCCAAATCCAACAAACGGTAGCTAGTAACTCAGATGAATCCTGGCAGGAGCAGCCTGGCTTAAGTTGCATCCTCTGATTAGCCGGTTGATAGCATGTGACCTTGGACCAGTCATTTGTCCTTTTTATACCTCACTATGTTCTCCTGCTGGAGAAGGCAATAGCACCCCACTCCAGTACTTTTGCCTGGAAAATCCCATGGACGGAGGAGCCTGGTGGGCCGCAGTCCATGGGGTCGCTAAGAGTCAGAAACGACTGAGCAACTTCACTTTCACTTTTCACTTTCATGCATTGGAGAAGGAAATGGCAACCCACTCCAGTGTTCTTGCCTGGAGAATCCCAGGGACGGGGGAGCCTTGTGGGCTGCCATCTCTGGGGTCACACAGAGTCGGACACGACTGAAGCGACTTAGCATCAGCATGTTCTCCTGCAAAATAAGGGCTTGAACTATGAAGTCACTGGAGACTTTCAAAGTGATGGTAAAGCCTCTAATTCATAGACGTCCTGCTAGGGAGTCTCCACTGTTCCTCACTTCTGTTCTCACACATGCCTACACTACCTGACCTGAGTCTGTCTACACTTGGGCAAATCGGCGTTGCCCAGACCAGTGTCCTGCAGAGGAGAGCAGAGAAGGTGAGCACCAACCCCTACCGAGTTGTAGAGCGAGGACCCTAACACATTCTGCCCATGAAAAGCTTCATCTTTCCCTTCTGTTACCCAAGATGAGCTCAACCTTCTGAGAGCTGCCTCAAGTCCTGACCAACCTACAAAGTCGCCTTTCTGTTGAGTTCTCTGAACAGCTCTCTGTGAATCACAGCACCGTCTCAGCTGGGCCCATTTTGCTCACTCAGCCTGAGGAAGAGGCCTTGCCTGCAGATCTGCGTGAGTTCTAAAGACTTTGGCCCAAACCACCTGGCCCTTACCCATCAAGCTTGTCTAGTGTCTGGCTATGCTAATTTTCAGGCATTTTATGAGACGTTTAACAAGTGTGGTTATCCTTCTTAAGGAAGGAAGCCCTGGAAGAAAGTCCACGTGAGCCAAGAAATCTTAGTCTTCCTGCCTCAGAGACTCCCCACCTCTACATGCACCTTGAACTTGGGCCAGGAAAGTATACTTAACCATATGGCCTGAGTTCAGTGATGATGGGGCCTGTTAGCCAGAAAGTCAAGATCTGAGAGGGAACTTCAGAACACATCTGTCACCTGAGAGCCCTGCCCACCCTGAGACCCTGCCTCCTTCCTCCTCAGAGGACAGCACCTAAACGTCCTGGCCACTGTCCTGACCTGCTTTCTGCTTCCTCGTCACAGTAGTGGCCACTGTGTTAGCTCTCTCCAGGACCACCTGTAGGGCATGCCATAAATATCAACAGATTTCAAATTTCAAACACCTTTAACCCCAGGACATGTCAGCCCTGCTGCCCTGTCAGTGGTGTTCCGATTCAGGGATCTTGACCCCTTCATTAAACAGGGAGCATTCTCACGGTTCCACAGCAAAGGCCCTCCAAGCCTGTCGCCTTAGAGTTTATGACACGAGGCGAATGACCTCAGCTCTGCTGTCTAGTCTCCAGTTAGCAAAGAAGAAACGTCGGCGACAAGAATACTCATCACATCTGGAGTCCTTCCATGGAGGAAGACGCTGCTCAGGAACTAAGTTCTCCACAAGGGCTTTCAACAGCTCCAGTTGAACTGTCCCCACTTTCTCACATGTCCTAACCTGTCAGGAACAGTCATGGTCTCCATAGCAACATGTATGAAGCCCACTTCTCCAGGTGACAGTGTTTTCCAGTGATGACCAGGTAACCATCTTCACTCCCACAGGGATCAATATTAACTCTTCTGTGGGAGCTGACAGAACGCAGTCTGGCTTTGGAGGCCATCTTGGCCTGGCCCTTTCTTCCTCCACATGTGATCTAATGGCCTCAGATGTAGGCCTACAGTTGTGGGGCCCTTCCTGGCCAGTCCTGAAGCAGTCTCTGAGGAAGGTAGTAAGAATGTTCCCCCCAGGCCCAATTATGGAGCTTGTCTCCTTTCCAGAACATGCTGTAATGGACTAATCCCTCCACTCGGCCCAGTCTTCCCTTCCTAGCCCATGTAACGGTCTCAGGGGGACAATGTATCTCACTATAAAAATGGGTGGTCCATCCTGTTAACCTAGCTGAACATCATGGTTTGGTTAGCTGTAAGGGCCAGGGTGGGCTGAGTGAGGTGTAGTTCTTGGCCTTGGTGATGAAGAGTTCTGGCCACAGAGTCCCTGTTGGGGCTGGACCCCTGTTGGGCCTCAGAGGCTGGTTCAAGATGCTGGCTTCTCCCCATTGAGGACCTCCAGCCCCTAATTCATGATCAGGATTTTAGAAACACCAAGAACATCAAAGAAAAGGAAACACAAAGTTTAAGTGCAAGTATTGGCCCACATAGGAGATGCAGTTTCCATCCCTGGGTCAGGAAGATCCCCTGGAGGAGCAAATGGCAACCAACTCCACTATTCTTGCCTGGAAAATCCCATGGACAGAGGAGCCTGGCAAGCTACACTCCGTGGGGTCACAAAGAGTCGGACACGACTGAGCAACTGAGCACGCATAAATACACATGCATTGGCCCATGAAAAGGAGACCCTTAAAGGGCTCCTAAGAAGACAGTATTTGCTATAACCACTGATCAAAACTTGAATTGTTTTGAAAAGCATAAGGCCCTATGTAAATGAGTACAAGCTGATGAGCACACATATTCAGAGAAGGGACAATAGCTTTGAGGAGAGTGAGAAAGACTTCAGGAGGGGTGTAGCAACTCAGAGCCTTCTTGAAAGGGGAAGGGGCTCTGAACGTAAAGAGCAGAGGCTCTAACATGCTGGTAGGATGGATGGTGGCCTGAATCAAGGCAGTTGCAGCTAGACTATTGAGAGGAGAAGAAAGACTATGTCCCCCCAGTCCATCCATGCCTACTTCCATGTGGGTGGAGCTCTAATAGCAAAGACATCTCTCCACCCCTGTACCCATCCCTCCCCAACCTGGGTTAGAGGGACTCCTCTGATAAGTGGAATGAAGAACTGAAACTGTGTAGCTGGACCACTTCCTCTCCTTCCTCTCTGGGAGCAGCCCAGGTTTCAGAGTCTGTGCTCCTCTGGATTCCTCCCGGGCAGCAGTGGCACCATGCCCCCACGACGTGGCACAGCGGCAGTGGGCAGACAAACTGTCCTTATTCTAAGTCACTCTCTGTAAGCTCCATCCTCCAACCCAGTGCTCCGGAAGAGGTCCAGCCTCCCCCTAAACATGCCTGGCTGCACTACCAGTCGTTTCAAACCCCAGTGCTCTGTCCTGGGCTCCTCAGGACACCAGTGAGGTTGGGCTGGGGGCAGCTGGCAGGGAGCAATGGCTCTCCCCTCCCCACCACCACCACCCCACGCTCAGTCTTGGATCCCATGAAACTTGTATCCTTAAAATAAAGTCCATTTTGACTCGAGTTGAATCTGAATAAGTTTTTGACCCTTGCACCTAAATTTGTCCCAAGAACAAATTTCCGTGCAGAATCGGCAGGGATTGGCTTCCCAGTGGCTGAGGCGCTTGTCTTTCTTGTTTGTCACTCTCTCAATCTGGACTGAGGTAGGACCAGGCTATTGCCCGCCAGGCTCCTCTGTACTTGGAATTTTCCAGGCAAGAATATTGGGTAGCCATGCCCTCCTCCAGAGGATCTTCCCAACCCAGGATTGAACCCAGGTCTCCCACAATGCAGATAGGTTGTTTTTTTTTTTTTTTTTTTAACTGTCTGAGCCACCAGGGAAGCCCCCATTAGGGTATCAGCTGCGTATCTGAGGCTGTTGATATTTCTCCCTACAATCTCGACTCCAGCTTGTGATTCATCCAGCCTGGCATTTCCACATGATGTATTCTGCATACAAGTTAAATAAGCAGAGTGACAATATACAGCCTTGATGTACTCCTTTCCCAATTTTAAACCAGTCCATTGTTCCATGTCCGGTTCTAACCGTTGCTTCTTGTCCTGTATACACATTTCTCAGGAGGCAGATAAGGTGGTCTGGTAGTCCCATCTCTTTATTTTCACTGCCCTAAAAATTTCTCTGTGCTCCCCTGCATTGCAGGCGGATTCTTTACCACCTGAGCCACCAGGGAAACCCATATGCTAGCATACATTTGTCTAAACTCATAGGAGTTTAGGATCAACTATGGGCTTTGGCTGTTTGAGATGCATCAATGTAGGTTTATCCTTGGTAAAAATGTACCATTCTAGTGAGTTACAGTACTAGCTGGGGAGGCTATGCATGTGTGAGGGTAGAAGATATATAGGCAATCTCTGTTACTTTCTCTCTGTTTTTTGTAAACCTAAAACTTCTCTAAAAAAACAAAATAATAATAACATCTTTTAGGGAACTCCCTGGTGATCCAGTGGTTAGGACTCGGACTCTCACTTTTGTGGGCCCGGGTTCCATCCCTGGTCAGGGAACTAAGATCCCGAGAGCCGAATGACATGGCAAAAAAAAAAAAAAAAAAACTTTTAAATAAATAATAAACAAAGGAGATGCTTTTTTTCCAGCTCAAGTGTCATATGACTCCAATGAAAATTATATGCCCATTAAGCAATTCAAAAGTAATTATGTCTAGAAATCTGAAACCTAGCAGCCAGGCTGAGGAGGAAGAGCACTTGAGGCCACGTTCTGGAACATTCTCCTCCCAACAGGACTGCTGGCTCTGGGGGTGATTGGTGGTGACAGGACACAGCGGTGTCTGAAAATCCTTCTCGATGACACCACACGCCAGAAGAGCTAGCCACTTCCACTTGCCCAGAGGAGGGGCTTATTGATCCAGGGAAAGGCACACTCAGCCAGCATTGTTTTCCTTGCTCAATGGCAGTGACTTTTTCCAGGGTGGAAAACCCACATAAAACTGTTGGAAACAGAATTTTGAATCAAATCAGGCCCTGATGAGCTATTGAGTCATTATGCCAAATTCCATGACACCCACTTGGTCTCCAATTTGAGAGGAGAAGCATAAAGCCTCCCCATCCCCAACTCGAGTCCTCAGGAAACTCAGGAGAACAATGAGAAATCTCCCTGCAGAGTCCAAAGGACTGCTCTATACATCTGTGTCTCTTTTGCTGTCTCGCATATAGGGTTATCGTTACCATCTTTCTAAATTCCATATATATGCGTTAGTATACTGAATTGGTTTTTTTTCTTTCTGGCTTACTTCACTCTGTATAATAGGCTCTAGTTTCATCCACCTGTTCAGGATGGGGAACACATGTACACCTATGGCGGATTCATGTCAATGTATGGCAAAACCACCAAAATATTGTAAAGTAATTAGCCTCCAATTAAAATAAATAAATTTATATTTAAAAAAAAGAAATCTCCCTGCATCTCCCCTTTCATCCTCTCCTCTTCTCTTCAGCCGCCATGTGCTTGAATAGAGGCACTGGTCGGTTACTCTGGACACCAGGTGTGCCATGCCTAGACCTGGCCTTAGAGCCAGAGAGATGTACACAAACACTGATCCTGTTCTCAGGGTCCCCAGCTTGAAAGGGAAGGACAAACACACAAGACATGAGATAGCATCCTTAGATGCTGGACTGAATGATACAGACAAGTGGTTTGCAAATTTGAATGTCCATAGAGTACCCTGGAGAAGGGTAGGCCCCATCCTGACTCCGCTCCCAGGGAGTCAGATTCAGAGGGCCTAGGGTGGGTTCAAATGTTACCTTCTGACAAGTTCCTAGGTGATTCTGGTACTGCAGGTCTAGAAACACTCTGAGAACCAGTGATACGGGCCAGTGCTTCCCACATCTTGGTGTGCAGATGAAGCATCTCGAGAGCTCATGAAGATATTAATTCTGGGTCAGTAAGTCTAGCTTAGGGCCTGGAGTCTGCGCTTCTAACAACCTCCCAGGTGATGCCCACCCTGCTGGCCTGTGGACTACATTCAGTGGTGAAGGTGCTCTTTTGAGGCCACAATGGAAACATGAAGAACAATGAGATGAGTTTGGGCTGATTTGGCAGGGGAGGGTTTGACAGTAGTTGTTGGGACTTGAAGAATAAACAGGATTTAAACGAATGCGGGGAAGAGGGCTTTCCAGGAGAGAACAACGGAGCAGAGGCAGGGAGGTGGGGTAGAGACGTGGCCCCTGGCCATTGTCACCTGCGGGCATCAGTGACAGATGGCGGCTTGCGGCTCCATGCGCAGACGCCTTGCTCCATTCACCCAGCCCACCCTCCGCATCCAAGAGGCTGTGGCTGTTCCAGTAAGTCTCCCGGCATCTGGTCTTCATAATGGAAAGGATTATTGTTCTGCAGGCCCCACAGACGGCTCCCAATCCTGCCGGCTCCGCCAACTTGGATGGCGTCTCACCTGGCTTGTTGTAATGGCTTGTTGTTTGGCAGCCTGAAGGAACTCCCACTTTTCTTTTCCATTCTCCAGCCAGTGGAGCCTCTGTTCTCCAAGAGCTGAGTGTCTCTAAGGCACATGGGTGGTTGTGAACTTCTCTGCAGGCAGCCAGGGCAAACCAGCCTGTTTTGTAGGGAGCTTAGTCCTGGGCCCTTTAGGGTCATGACCATACAGAAGAACAAGAGCCCTCTCTTCCCTCCCCTCCCCGGTTCTAATGAAATGATCACCCGTCTTCCCACAGAGCTGGGTTCTGCGGGTGCAAGAACATGAAGGCCTAAGTGTAAAAGGTTTAGAAATGGAACTGGATATATACTGTGTGCTCTTCTAGTTTCCCAGGGCTGCCAAGCATAACAAAGTGCCACAAACTGGGTGGCTTATGGGAAATCTTTTCTCTTATGGTTCTGGACACTAAAAACCTGAAATCTAGATGTCAGTGGGGCTTCACTCCCTCCAGAGCCTCCTGGGGAGGTCCTTCCTTGACTCTTTCAGTTCTGGTGGTCCCAGACAATCCTTGGCTTGTGGCAGCATCACTCCAGTCTCTGCCTTGTCTTCACGTGGCTTTCTTCTCCATGTCTGTCTGCATCCGAATCTCCTTCTTATAAGGACACCAAATGTACTGGATCTTAAAGGAAATCAACCCAGAATATTCACTGGAAGGACTGATGCTGAAGCTCCAATACTTTGGCCACCTGATGCAAACAGCTGATTCATTGGAAAAGACCCCGATGCTGGGAAAGATTGAGAGCAGAAAAGGAAGGGGGTGACAGAGGATGAGATGGTTGCATGGCATCACCAACTCAATGGACGTGAGTCTGAGCAAATTCCGGGAGACAGTGAAGGACGGGGAAGTCTGGTGTGCCCCAGTCCATGGGGTCGCAAAGAGTTGGATAAGACTTAGCGATTAAACAACAACATACTGGATTAAGGGCCTGCCCCTCTCCAATATGACCTCATATTATTAACTAATTACATCACAACAACCCCAAATAGGGTCCATATTCTCAAGCGCCATGCGTAAGACTTCAGCATGTCAGCCCATAACAGGTCCCTATTATAAAGCCCTATTAAAACAGAAAGTCCTTGCAGAATTTAACCTTGTCTTTTAGAGAGCTTTCTTTCTCTAAATTAAACTAGAACCATGAGCTGTCTCAAATAAAACGAAAACAACTGTATATCAGGCCCTTTCTCAAGATCAGTGTTGAAATGAGACGTCAAACACTTGCTCACTCCACACCTAACAGCCAGGAATGAACCTGCAAGATCTAAACAGCAAGTCAATTGACAGTTTATGATCACTAATTCACTTATCCGTTCAACATCTTTGAGGTCCTTCTGTGTGCCAGGCACTGTTTAGTGCTGATGATACAGCAGTAAACAAAACAGATCAAAATCCCCACCCTGATACAGCTTACCTTCCCGGGGGGCTAAGAACACAGGGAAACTAAAAAAGCAAAAAACGCATGATGGAATAGAAAGAGAAAAATAAAGTGAGGTGAGAATCGGGATTTGCTTTTTCTTCAAGATTTTTTTTCTTTTTGATGCGGACCATTTTTAAAGTCTTTATTGAATTTGTTACAATATTGTTTCTGTTTTATGATTTGGCTTTTTAGCCCCAACACATGTGGAATCTTTGCTCCCTGACCAGGGGTGGGACCCGCATAACTACTGGACTGCCAGGGAAGTCCTGGGTTTTGCATTTTAAATGTGGTGGTCAGAGGAGGTGATAAGGAAGCAAAGACCTGAAGGTCGTGAGGGCCTGGCCTTGGGGTGAGGGTGCAGAGGAAACAGCAAGTACAAGTTTCCTCAAGGGAGCTTTTGTGAGAATTCCGCTTCTTCTGTGAGTGATGTGCCAGTGCGTGCTTTCAAACCCTCACATGACAAGTGTTTATTTAATTCAATAACCAGAGAACCACCAGGATGAAAGCCTTCCATGAGGAAGGTCCCAGCTTTACTTGGGAATAAAGTTACTGGGTTAAAATCAAACCTAGGTAATGTCCTCCAGGCCAGAAAACCATAACTTTGAGGGTTATCATGTCTACCAGACTGAAATCATTTACATCTTCTCTGGGGGGGGGGGGGGGGGGGGGGAATCTTCAAGTTACGTGTAACCTGACAGGGTCTGGGTCCTAATCAAGAATAAACAGGAGGACTTCCCTGGTGGTTCAGTGGCTGAGAATCTGTCTACCAATGCAGGGGACATGGACTCAGTCCCTGGTCCAGGAAGATTCCACATGCCATGGAGCAAGTAAGCCCACGAGCTACAACTCCTGAGCCTGTGTACGCTAGGGACCGTGCTCTACAAAAGAAGAGGCACTGCAATCAGAAGCCCGCTCATGGCAACAAAGAGAAGCCCCCACTAGAGAAAGCTTGTGCACAGCAACGAAGACCCAGTGCAGCCAAAAGTAAAAGTAAATAAACAAAAAAAATTTTAAGAGTAAATAGGAAATAAAAGACAGACGCAACCCTGGAGAATTTAGATACTCTGTGGGTGGGTTTGTTAGACTGTGCTCAGTATGATATTGAAAAGCTATGCAATCCTCCTTTTGCTTTCTTTACAAATGTTGGATACTTTTTCTTAACATAAGATACAAATTTACATATTGGCAGCTATGGCTTTCAATTTTCCAAATGGAGTTTGCTTTTAATATTAATCTGCTTTTCACCATCTTGTGTGTCTGTTTTCAATCAGGCAGGAAAATTACCAACAAGCAATTCTAGAATCATAATAATGCTATATAAAACCTAAGTATATTTTAATACTGTCTTGATACCCACCTTGATGGATACTAAAACATTTTATGAGTAATTTCAATTTTGTATGGGGACCAAAAAAAAAAAAAAGACCAAATCCACATATCTGTTTCACGTTGAAACCAGCAACAAAAAACTAATTAATATTAACAGCAGTTTTGAATTTCAGATGTGTTTGGGACATAACTTTGGGCAAGTTACTGAATTTCTTAGCCCCAATTTCCTCCTGCAAAAAATGAGACGTTCGTCACTTCGCCGACGTGTGTGTGTTTGTGCTGACAGACACAGAGCTGGCATTATGCTGTAGTGCTCTTTTCACCCTGTTAAACGCATATTCACAGGTCATAATTTCTGCTTTTGCGGCTTCCCTGTAGGCTTCTTTTTCATCATGTCTTTTGCAATGTGGACATGTCCTTTCATCTTCCTGTTACTTTAATAACAATTAGGTATTTTTTTTATCCTACCAATTGCTTTCTCAAAAAAAGGTTGTATTTCTCATCCTTCTTTCTTTTCATAAAGGATGAAATGATGCAGTGGTTTGTTTGGGTTTTTTAAGTCCCCTTAACATTAAATGTGAAATTCAACAAGTCTCAATGTCTCTAGGTCTTCTCTGTCTCTCCTCAAATACCATTCTAAACTGGAATCCCTTTCCCATAATTTAATGTCATACTTTTGAGAAATATAGAAAACACGACAATGAGCATTTATCAGGAAGCTTTTAAAATTACACACTTAGCTCACGTACCAACTGTTTCATCACCTCTTCACTTGGCTCTTGGAAAGTTACACCATATGTTTGTCAGTAATTTGTTTTTTAAAACAACAACTTGTTCACCAAAACACATTAAATAAATATGCCATAAGAAGTGAAAGTTCGACATCACAGCTTCAGGCAGAGACATACCTCCTGGTTACTCCACACAAGTTTCTAGTCAGAGGACATCACATGAGCCAAATTGGAATCATGCTACTTATTTGGATGGAATCAGAAGAGACAGCAGTTTTTAAGACTCTTCCATCTGTTTTGTGTGTGTCCTGTTAGGTGTTTTGAAACACTCTCAATGCTTCGCCTTTAATTTGCCCAAAAGTGTTTTTCTGTGTTATAACTTCATGAAATGCAGTTTGCCTGCCAGAATACCATAAGACCCAAAAAGCTTGAAAAATGTAAGAACAATGCAGAAACTCCAAATATACTTGAAAACCATTGAAGTGTACACTTTGCATCTCAATAAAATGATTTTTTTTAATGGCACAGGAGCGGAGAGGGGTAGAAATGAGTAAAGGAAATATAGTTTATGTAACTGTTGTAAATGTAATTATGTAATTTCAAATTGAAACTTGTATAAACTTGTCTTTACCACTCAATGGATATATTTTTCTATCTGCAAAAAGCATTTAGGTATCTGGGCTAAAATGGAATTCATAATTTTTCCAACTAAAATTAACATAAATTTTTTTTCATTTCATGGCTTTTCATTTAAAAGAAGTATTTTTAAGGACAAATTAAAGTTGTTAAACAAGATGTGGGTTTAATTACTTGAAACATAGAGTTAAATGTTTAAGAGGGATTAGATTTGGCAGAGCTGGAAATACTGAGTGTCAGTGTAAATGTTGGATTGATTTACACTGCATGACAGGGTTGAAATACAGTATGTCCTCTGAAACAGGCTAACGTCTACAAAATGGCAGAAGGCTAAGACTATGTATAGTGTGGTGGGTGGGGCAGGGAGAGGCCAGTGAAAGAGGAAAAAACAGGAAAAATCTGGAAATGGGCAAACAGAAAATGACTAAAAGCTGACTTGGAAATTTTGTTTGCTCATCCAGCAGGTAGGCTATGGTTTGCTATCATAAAGGAAATTCACATGCTTCATTCAGTTCCAGATTTCAGGAAAGAAACAAACAGCTCCATGTTATTTTTTTTTAATATTTATCTATTTAATTGAGTCTTAGTTGCAACATGTAGGACCTTCTTAGTTGCAGCATATGGGGTCTAGGTCCCTGACCAGGGATCAAACCTGGGGCCCCTGCATTGGGAGAACAGAGTCTAAACCTTTGGACCACCAGGGAAGTCCCACAGCTCCATGCTTTGAAGAGTTAAAAGTAATTTTCTAAGCTCAAGAGCAATATATATCCACTTATTCTCTCTTACCTTACTTTGTAAAGAACAAACTATAACAATCTACAATTTTCTGCCTTGTTTTCAAAGAGAAAAACTGGAAAACAGCATAGTTTGGTTACTTTTCTGGTTAAAAGAAAAAAAAAAAAAAAAGAGCTCAACCGATACTGAAATGTGGGAAATATAAATAATAGCAAACATAAAACAGAATCTTTTTTAAAAGGCACATAACAAAAGTATTATTCATTCAATCAGAAATTTAGAATCTGAATGTGTGAGGTCTAAAGTTTTATAGAAAATAAATAAGGAAATAAATAAATGAGGAAAATTTAAAGAAAATAACTGGAAATCAGTTATTTTCAGTAACCTGAGGAAAATAAGTGCTTGGGTTCCAAATAAGCAAGTGTTGATCCTGAACTTCAGTGACTTTTTTTCTGAAAAATGATGAAGAAATGTCAAATAATAAAACCCTACAAACCAAATCAAATTTTTAACAGTTTTTTTTTCTTTATATTATATCTAATCCCATTCAAGAGAAAAGAAAAGAGAATATAAGCCAAGAGAAAATAAAGTTACTGAAGCATTTTTCTAATATTTGATTTTCTGGGTAGACTGGCTTTAAACTCTCCCAAGGTCTATGGACTTTGCTTTTTTTAAAATAAGTTTTAAAATACGTTTATAAAACAAGTTTTCTTAAGAGGAATTTTTCTATATTTTAATGCAATTTTATAAATTCTTTAAAAGACATTTCCAACAAATAGAAAGATAAGTCATATTGGAAAATGTGAATCATCCCAGAAAGGGACTTTTTGTTTCCATTCTAATTTCATTTCCGTTTAATAGTCATTCACCTGCAGCCCAGGTTCTTTATGCATTTGGCCAGATAGTATTTATGAACAACAAACGAGGCAATTACGTCCTCTGCTTTATGAGATCACTTAAACTAAAAAAAAAAAAAAAAAAACCCACAAAAAATAAAACCCTTTGAAGGCTGACAATGGTGATGGCATCTGAGAAAGTCATAGTAGTTATGACTTAGTAGTTCTGACCCTCCTCTGGGGACACTGGGCAAACATACTCTTTTCTCTTAATTAGGGCCATTTGCACCCCAGAACCATTTTTCCATAGCAATAATAAACTAGTTTGGGAGATTCACAGATGCAGGATCTGAATTTCTGAAAGCCAAAACTTCAACAATAAGACACACACACACACACACACACACACACACACAAATGTAGGTGAGACATGGCTGACTCTGGCTTGTTTTCCCTTCAAATTCTTCCCAGTTCAGGAAAGCTTCATCACAGCCTAATCGTTCCCTGGCAGCACCCAAATAGAACAGATTTTCAAAAAGCCCTCTATTTACTAAGTGCTTTTCGTTAGTTTTTCACCTCTCTAACCACCCCCATTCCACTCAGAATTTATTATTCAGAGTTTGAACAGTGCTTGGCTTATATTGAGTATTCAGTAAATGTTGATGATGGCGAACATTACTGTCATTATCCAGAGACAGAAAACTATGCTTGATATTTAAAGCTTAACTACCTTATCGATGATTACTAGAGAAAAAAAAAATGTAAGTTGAATTCTTTCAAATGGCTCTCATTGAAAGATGTTTATTGTTAAGCCCAAATATTATGTCTCGCTAGCCTAGCTTTATAAAATAAAAGAGCTTTACTTTCAAAGTAAATGCCACAGGGAGAAAATGAGGAGGCAACTATTGTAGATTAAAAAACACAGAGACGTAACAACAGAACGCAGTGTTAACTTGACTGAGTCCAGATCCCAGAAACAAAAATCTACACAAGACATTTTGGAAACAATTGGGGAATTCAAATACGGGCTGGGCATGGATGGTATTATAGAATTATTAGTTTTATTAGGTATTATAATGGTGTTGTGGCTATAAAGAAGGCTGTCTCTATTCTTAGTGCACGCCGAAATATTTAAGGGTAAAGTATGGTGATATCTGCAACTTATTTTCAAACAGTTCAGCACAAAAGTTATATATTTAAATACAGAGAATAAGCAAATGTGACACAATGCTAACAACAGGTGAATCTCAGTGAAAAGTTTAAAAGTGTTTATTGTACCATACTTCCAATTTTCTGTGGAGGTAAAAATTTTTAAATAAAAAGTTGGGAATAAAAAACAGCAAAACAGTTTTCCTGAAGAAAATACCACACATTTCTTTAGACATTGTACTGTAATAAGATACAATTATACATTATTATTATTACACTTTATAAAAGCATACCTACTCAACATAGTTACTCAACCTAAAATCAATTACCTCAAGTATAGCATTTAACTTTCATTGCTGATGCATGAATCTCTTTATCTTAAATATAAATCAAAACAGTTTAACACCAGCTTTCAATTAAAGACAAGGAGATGCCAGCCATTAGGATCATGAGTTAAAATTTTCAATAATTTCTTCTTTGCTTTTCTTCTTTGTCTAGAATAGTCTGTTTTAAGCTCACAACAGCATCTTGAAATCCAGGATTTAAGTCTAATGCTTTCTTGAAATCTTCCAAAGCATCATCAAAATATCCTGTATAAGAACCCACAGGGGGGTGGGGGGGGATGAAAAAAGAGGAAAAAAAGCTGAGTATTTCTATATATTATTCATAGGAAAGTTTGGATACACATATTCCTGCTTTTATATTTACAAGCTTTCAACCACTCTTACTAAAGGAATTTTTTCCTCTTGATAATGATAAACGGATGTGTGTACCACAGTAACTTTGCACACCCTTATAGAACAATATACTTAAAATTAGTTATGGGCTACCTACAGGGATTTAACCGGTAAATACCTTAAATCGACAGAAACTTTCAATAAAATATTCCCTATTTAATGTAATTACAGTAAAATTAAGAAACAGGAAATGAATATTCTTTTTAACCCTTTAAATGAGAAACAATCCTCATAGTCCCTGTAGTCCCAAAATCTAAAATCCCTTTACTATATATTGTCTCAAGTGGTGTTCCCTGGTAGCTCAGCTGGTGAAGAATCCACTGCAATGCAGGTGACCCCGGTTTGATTCCTGGGTCTGGAAGATCCCCTGGAGATGGGATAGGCTACCCACTCCAGTATTCTTGGGCTTCCCTGGTGGCTCAGCTGGTAAAGAATCTGCCTGCAATGAGGGAGACCTGGGTTTGATCCCTGGGTTGGGAAGATCCCCTGGAGAAGGACATGGCAACCCATTCCGGTATTCTTGCCTGGAGAATCCCATGGACAGAGGAGCCTGGCGGGCTGCAGACCATGCGGTCCCAAAGAGTCGGACACAAAGAGTCGGGACATGACTGAGCAACTAAGCACAAACACAGCACGAGTGCCTTCAAAGGTTGTAACTCAGAAAAGCTGCACAGTGGATCAGGAGCATTACCCTCATTTCACAGCTGGGGACGCACAGGGACAAAGTAATGGGATAGCTCTCACTCCGGTGCCCGGCTGCAATTCCCACTCCAGTGCCCTGCTGCGGTCTCTAATACCCATTGAAAGCCTAAAATAAATTCAGGTACACTTCCTTTGTTCCTGGCTCTAAAACTAAATTTCACCTAAGTTTCACCCTGGATGATTATCCGTTTTACAACATTTGAGAGATCTGAATTCACAAAATACTGTCAAGAACAAAAGGGGGAAGAAAGAAATTCTTACCCAGCCTATACAATATCAAGCCTCTGTTGTAATATGGAACTTCAAAACTGGGTTGGACTTCTATAGCAGATGTGTAGTCGTCCATGGCTTCATAAAAATCAACCCTGAAGTACTTGATTTGCCCCCTGTTGTTAAATGCAGTAGCCAAATCCTCAGGGCTGCATTTGCTTTAAACAAAAAGTTCACATTAAAAACACAGTGTTACCCCTCGTTTCCACTTTCACTCTCTTTTGGGTATTGTCAAACTTCATAGCCTGTAACATGCAGTGTCGACGCTGCAAAACCAAGCGGAAGAAACAGAGGGCAAGGAAATAAAGCCATGGCGTCAGTTTCTGTTTAATCCTGCTGTCTACTTTTGCAGGGTTGTTTAGCACTACAATGTCAATCTACAAAGCGCATTCCTTGTACTGTGTGGTCAAAGCCCCTGTTCATTGTCACCGTGTTTTGCTGAATGTAATATTAAAATGATTGTTTAAAGCACATGCCAGTGGGGCAAAGAAGACAATTCAGAATTGAAACGAGCAAGGGGAGAAAGCCAGCCCAAAGTCCAAGTTCGCTACGGCCATGTCATCAAATGAATCATCAGTTTTATCCTCAAATTTTTTAAGGATATTCAAACAGTGCGATTTGAAATCATTTTCCACCAGTAAAGAAAGAGAAGTCAGCCCTGAGTGAAAATCCAAGATACTGATCCCCAGGTGTGCTGTCTGAGGATGACCTGCCCTCCCTCCAGCCTCAGCAAACTTCCAGAGGCCAAACCGGCTTCCTGCTAGAAAGACATCACAGCTCAGGTCCACATTGGGACTCCAGTGTGCAGAACTGGCTCTGCATCTGAGGGTTCCAGAGGCTGCCCAAGGAGCTGTGAGCAAGCAGCCTTTCCTGTGAGGGGTTAGACACCCAGGCAGCTCTGACCAACCACCAGCTCAACAGGACACACCCCGACACAGCCCCACACACTACTTGTAAAAGGGCAAACCATCTACACAGAGAACTTCAATGGGCTCTGCAGAAAGATTCTGTTTTCCTTTCTTTTTTGCAAAGGGGACTCTCAAGTTTGAACCAACCAGGGAAGATGCAGGCTAAACTCATCTGTCAGTCTGCATTAAGCTCCACAGCGCAAAATCTAGTTCTCAGAAAAGATTGTGACGGCAGTTAGCGTTACAAAAAGTTACTTCTCTACACGTCCTCATCCTTGAGATCTCAGGCACTGTAACTACTGCTGCCAGGAGGGGTACTCACAGCCTAGGGGGTCTCCTTCAAGTTGAAGTTTCCTACCAGTGGAGAGGAACCACTGCAATTTAGAAAACGCCTGTTTCTGTGAACTAGGACTGAGAGACTGGGTACACAGACACTTCAGGACGCCACAAGCACCACCGTGAAATCTTAGAGAACAAAGGGGACACTCCAATCACCAATCTCTGTTATGACACCAGCTGAACTGCTGCTCAGTAAAAAGTTTTAAGTAAAATGCAGCCTCGGGACTCAGTAAGGTTTTAGTCATTAAATTTCTAAGCTTCACAACTTTGTGATAGATGTCTTATTATCAGAGGATCATCAGATATTTGATTTAGAATTAGACCTCATTATAACAAATTCTAAAAGCCTATTCTCCATATGAAAATTATTTCGTATTTGAAAGACATGGGCTAACAGTTAAAGCCAAATTTTTTTAACACTGAGATTTTTGTAATGATAGTGTTTATTTTAATGGAATATAACCAAGTTACCTAATCCAAACGTAGATTTTTTTTTTTCACACTTGCTAACTTTAGCAAAGAAAAAATATTTGGAAATAAAGTTGATGGCTAAGGTTGCACTTTTGGATATTAAAAGAAAATGTTATAAACCATTCAGAGTGGCAGGCATGCAAAGATTGTGAATACTGTTTAAAAATGATTCAGTGACTCATTATTTAAAAATAAATGAACTCTAAAAGATATATTTAAAGAAAAAGTTGAAAATGATAGAATTCTGTTTAACCAGGAGCTCCTAGAAGAATTTAAAAACTATAAGAAAATTTGAAGGTTCATTCAGGCATGCTGAGCAATCTTCTACTAAACCATTGCAAATTTTCTTTCTTATGCTGGTAAGGAGCATGAATTACATTTGCCACACAATAACTCTGTGCTCTCAGGCTGAGATGCACCAGGGAGAAGCTGTAACAATACTAGATGGCATCAGTATGCTTATTGCTGATAAATCCTTTTCGAAACTTACTGCTGCTGCTGCTGCTGCTAAGTCGCTTCAGTCGTGTCTGACTCTGTGTGACCCCATAGACGGCAGCCACCAGGCTCCCCCGTCCCTGGGATTCTCCAGGCAAGAACACTGGAGTGGGTTGCCATTTCCTTCTCCAATGCATGAAAGTAAAAAGTGAAAGTGAAGTCGCTCAGTCGTGTCCAACCCCTAGCGACCTCATGGACCGCAGCCTAAAAAAGAAGCAGACTCATAGAGAACAAACTAGTGGTTACCGGTAGACAGACAGAAGGGGGAAGGGCAAAACAAGGAGAGGGGACTAAGAGGTACAAAACATTGGGTATAAAATATGCTACAAATGTATACTGTACAACACAGGAATATAGACCGTATTTTATAATAGCTATAAATGAAGTATAACCTTAAAAAATTGTAAATCATTATACTGTACACCTGTATCATATTATACTGGAGAAGGAACTGGCAACCCACTCCAGTATTCTTGCCTGGAGAATCCAATGGACAAAGGACCTGGCGGCCTACGGTTCACAGGGTTGCAAAGTGTCAGACATGACTAAAGCAACTTAGCACAGTCCAGCTAACATATTGTATAGCAGCAACAATGAAAATTGAAAAATAAAAAAGTGTTTTAACCTACTAGATAAGTCTATTCTTCCAGCTTGAAACAAGAATAGAAAACTAAATTTTCTGTTTAATAATTTTGGGGGGAAGGTGTGGTATCATCTTACTGCTTGTTCAAAACTATTAACTATTATTCTGGTGTATTATTGAAATGAGGAAGCCACTTAATTTTTCTGATTTAATTCCATGTGAGTTTAACAAACAGGAGAAGAATCTTGAGCCTCATACACAAAAGACAAGCTGGCATCTGGTCAAAAAAAAAAATCAAATCCCTGAAAGGAGGAGGGTGACAGGGCAGACAACTCAAACTGTCAAGAAAAACACTGCTCATTATCCCCTTTCTGTTCTTTCTTTTCTCATCCTGGACCACTAACAACAAGAACCATTAACAAGAACAACAAAGGCAAATCTTGGAGTACAACAAATGCTTCGCATTCAGGCATAAATATAAGATGCTTTGGCAGAGCAGGTGAGGTTGAGACAGGCTGAGAGCTGGGACTTAGGACCATTTGCTGCAGTGTTTGCACCTGGACAAATGTCTTCTCCAGCATCAAAATACAAAAACTATAAGGAACTGAAAATAATTGAGTGCATTTGCAGTTGGAGCCAGTTATGGATAAGAAGATAAAAACCAAATAAAATCCCAACTGCCACTTCTGAAGTGCTGGAAGCAAAGACAGGGTGCCAGGAGCAGAAACAGGGTACTTCACATGTCCCCTACATTCAAAACTTTTGTCCAAAAAGGTGGGCAAACCACCTAAGCCACCCCACCAGCCTTCGAGACCCCTGGACACAACCCCAACTTCACCCCTTGCTCCAAGCAAGCAAGGGAAACTTAGTTTTTTTGCTCTGCCCTGCTGCAGCAGAGACCTCAATAAAGCTTGCCTGAATTCCGTGTCTGGCCTCTCATCAATTTCTCTTGTTTAGGGAAGGCCAGGAACCCTGGTCAAGATCAAGGTTGCTAATATCACAAAAAGAAAGACATTGCATGCTCTCTGACAGAAGTACACAACACCGATAACAATATTCTCACCATAATTTTGGATCTGAATTCGATCAAACCTCAAGATTTAACTACCAACTCACAAGCGATGCATAAGACAGAGGACTATGTTAAATGACATGGGGTGGGGGTGGGGGGTAAATCCAGAAGATCCAAAATATGGTAAAGTCTCAGGACATAGGACTGGATAGCCTTTGGTGAGGATATCCTTCTCACCAAATAAACTGCAAGGGGAGAAAATGAAGGGGAGCCTTAAAGGCTGAGAGGCTTGATGTGCATCCTGACTTGAACCAACCTCGAAAACACCAACCAGCCAAACAAAACAACTTTTATTGATCAAACAGGAAAATTCCAAATAATGACGTTAGGAATAGTGATACTGTGGTTGCGTCTTTTTAAATCCTTTAACGCCTAGAAATGTATTCTGAGACATCCCTGGGCGAATAACCTGATCCCCTGGGTGAAGTGACAATGCTTAAGCCCAGGGATGGTCACCTGGAGGTTCATTATACTATTTCCACATGTTTAAATTTCTTTTCACACGTGAAAACCCAGAGCACCTGCTGTGATGTCGCGCGGTTTGAGTCGCGACGCTGTGCGCTCACGTGGCACCCGCGCGGCATCTCGCCCTCACCAGGTCTTGTTAAAGTGACGACAGGTGGGAAAAGCCCTATCAGTTAACATGGAGTCGGGACACCGTTCTCGGAGTCCCGGAGCAACGTGCGGAGGCCTGCGCTCCAGGCACGCTCCCTCACCGCCTTTCTGTGAAGAACTAACGTCCGGCCGCTGGGCGGGTGAGTGCCAGAGGTCGAGTAAAGCGGAGCCATTGCCGCCCACCTTCCGGAGACCCACGCTGTCCCCACTTCTCGCGATAGTTACCTCCCGCGTGCTGCTCCCTCCGAGGCTGCACAGGCGCACTGGCGAATGTAAGCGGAGTACAGCGCCTCGGCCTCCGCGTATTCACCTTTCTTGAAATGAGCCTGGGCTAGTGCTAGGGCTGCGGGACTTTCCTGCCCTTGCTGCCTGTCCATGGCGGTTGGGGGCCTAGCTTTCCGTGTGGAACTGGGGGTTGATTTCTGAGCGATTAGAGGCGACAACCCACAGCCACTTCCGCACCTTGGAATTTAACTCGGCAAAAATCCTTGGCCCTAGCAGCCGGGGAATTTTGTGTCCTCCGAGGACCCGTCGTCTCGCGAGGTCGGTGACGCTCCTGGCGGAACGCTCAGGTATTTCAAGAAAGCTTAAGCAGACGGAGCCTTGGCAAGTGCGCTTCTGCTGTAGCTGCTGGTCCCGCTTGCCTGATCTCCAGAAAAGCAGTAGCTTGGTAGTCCCAAACTGGTTTCTAAGGCTGTGGTCAGATGGTGCAAGGAGCTTGCCCTTCGTTACAGCGAATGGGGAGGGGGGAGGGGGCGGGGGGGAGGGATACATACACACACGCTGTACATGTATATTTCCAGAATATACAGAGAATTTCTAAACTTCAATTTTTCCAGAGTGGGTGTACTACTTTGCATTTCCACCAGCAATGCATTGGCCTTTAAGTTACTCCGTATCATCACCAACATTTGTCAGTTTCGATCCTAGCTATTATAGTGGGTGTGTAGAGATACCTCCGTTTTCTTCTAAATTTTACTAAAATTTTGAGTAGAATAACCAAATAAATGAGTAGATAAAGTAGTAACTGTTTTAATGTCTTTTTCTTTTAGAAAAAAACTTAAATACGAGATTATGAAGAAAATTTACAGAAGTTTCACCCCCGTTTTTTCTTCTAAATTCAATTAAAATGTAAATTAACGCCTTTTTAAAAAAAATTTAAGACTATTTTTACTTTCTAATGTATACTCTTTATGTACTTTTGAAGTTTTCTACCATGAACATGTTAGTTTTATACTCAAAAACTTAAGTGCTCTTTTTTTTTTTAATGAACTGAGAAAATGGTAAGAATAAACAGTAGGGGGCAACATAATATTGCTATTTTCATTTTAGAAGCACAGTAGTAATACTTTGGAGCTATAACATCAAATTAGGAACTCTTGATTTTTCATTAAAAGTCTGGTAACAATTTTTCCCCCATTTCTAAATGTGGACTCTAGATGACCTCTTAAGGAGTTTCTCCCTGCAACCTCCAGTCATCAGACATTTGCCTAAGTTGTTTTCCTCTTGGTAACAAAGGTGATACTGTATACCTTTCATTGTACCTCCCGTCTCTTTCTCCCTTTATCCACTCTGGAGCTCAATGCCCATCATCCCAACCCCCACCAAAATACTTAAATCAAAAGAAGACAAATTATCATGTTATCATAAATTACAGATAAAACAGGATAAATACAATTTTACCTCAGCATTTATTTTTATATTTTTCACTGAATGCCACATCAAATCTAAGATCTCAGCTTTTAGAATACAAAAAGATAATTGCAAATTATATGTTAGCAGAAACGTATGTATATATATAATTAGCATTTGTGCATGATAGCAGGACAATAATGCTATGTTACTTATTTGTATAGCTTTGTCAGTCAGGTCCATTATCTCAATACTTTGGCCTACCTTGCTACTTTGGAAACTTAACGTAATGTTCAGGCCATATTTTGTGATAAAAAGAAGCATTACTTAAAGGGAGTCAGTTCATGTTTATTACAAAAAGAGAACATTCATTACAATGCCTCATTCTGTCTATACAAATTCCTTCCACATATTTGTTATATATGACAATTTTGCTTCTCTTTGCCCCTTTCATCAGAATAGAGTTATCTGGAAATTTCCTTCATGTTAAATATTTAAAACCAATTGAGTCAATTTGTACTGGGAGTCTTTTTCTAGCACCATTTTCAAGCAGGACAAAGATCTATCTGTCCCCAAAACATTATGACAGATCACTAAAACATTCACAGATACAAATCCCAAATAGTCATAAGCTCTTAAAACAGGTATGTCAGTATATATATATGAATATGAAGCATGAGGGTATATGTATGTGTGTGCTGCTGCTGCTAAGTTGCTTCAGTCGTGTCCGACTCTGTGAGACCCCATAGACGGCAGCGCATCAGGTTCCTCCATCCCTGGGATTCTCCAGGCAAGAACACTGGAGTGGGTTGCCATTTCCTTCTCCAATGCATGAAAGTGAAAAGTGAAAGTGAAGCCGCTCAGTCGTGTCCGACTCTTAGCGACCCCATGGACTGCAGCCACCAGGCTCTTCCATCCATGGGATTTTCCCAGCCAAGAGTACTGGAGTGGGGTGCCATTGCCTTCTCCAATGTATGTATGTAAGTATATATAAAAATACATACATATACATATGTGATAATTATGTGTACAAGGTAGGAGAGGTTGTTTTTAAAGGTTTTGGTTTCTGTGTTAAACAGACCAAGAGGTAGTGACAATAACTCAGAATCTGTCTGAAATAACTAGTTGGAAGAAAAACTTTAGGGCTTAGGTAGCAAGGAATTAGTGGTAAATGAGAAGGCTCCAAAAGAAACTTCCTAAAAGAAACGTTAGGACAAGTCTGAGGAATCAACAGCTGATTTGGAATTGAAGCAAATGGGAATGTAATCAACAAGTCACAGGAAGGACTGGAGAACGACAGTCTAACTTAAGAGTTCTCAGCCGATTTCTGGGATGAGAATGGGGAAAAAGAGAGATTCAGGCATTAGGACCAAGGACCAAAAATCACAACTCTAAACATGCAGTCCTGAAGGAATCCTTAAACCTACATCTCTGAAAATTTCTCTCTCATTGATGAAGTATAGTTTCATTCCTGAAAATAGAAAATCTTATGGGAAGATGTAGTTACCTTCAACAGGAGATATATCCTCTAGGGCTGATGTCTTTGTTAGGATGCTGTTTTCTTTTTTTTAACCTAGGGAAGATTTGCTTTTTTAAAAAATTTTATTCTGTATTACAGTTGGTTAACAACGTTGTGTTAGTTTCAGGTGTACAGCAAAGTGATCCGGTTATACATATTACAGTTACTCTTTTTTTTTAATTCTTTTCTCCATTTAGGGCTTCCCTTGTGGCTCAGCTGGTAAAGAATCCGCCTGCAATGCAGGAGACCTGGGTTTGATCCCTGGGTTGGGAAGATCCCCTGGAGAAGGGAAAGGCTACCCTCTCCAGTATTCTGGCCTGGAGAATTCCATGGACTGTATAGACCATGGGGTCACAAAAAGTTGGACCCAACTGAGTGACTTTCACTTTTCCCCATTTAGATATTACAGAATATTAAGCAGAGTTTCCTGTGCTATACATAGGTCCTTGTTGGTTATGTTTTAAATATAGCAGTGTGTAGGTATCAATCTCAAACTTCCAATCTCTCTCTCACCTCCCCCACCCTTCTCCCGGATAACCATTAGTTTGTTCTCTAAGTCTGTCTGTTTTATAAGTAAGTTCATTTGTATCATTTTTCTAGATTCTACATATAAGCAATATCGTATGATATTTGTCTTTCTAAGATGTTATTTTCTGATTTGGGGGAATACTATATTCTGTCATAGAAGAAAACAAATGAGATTGATGAAACACACTATGTTAAAATTAGATAAATTAGAAACTTACGAGACCTGTTATACAAAGTAAATACAGCATATTTGTGTGACTATACCTAATACTGGGCTTCCCAGGTGGCTCAGATGACAAAGAATCTGCCTGCAATGCGGGAGACCTGGGTTCGATCCCTGGGTCAGGAAGATCCCCTGGAGGAGAACATGGCAACCCACTCCAGTATTCTTGCCTGGAGAATCCCCACGGACAGAAGAGCTTGGCGGGTTACAGTCCATGGGGTTTCAAAGAGTCAGACATGACTGAGTGACTAAGCACAGCACAGCATATCTAATATTGATGAGGTGCTAAAGATCCAAAAGGTAACCAAGGCACTAAGTATTCATGGCTCACTGGGTATGCATGAGGCTTAGTACATGCTCAGTATGTGGGAGGTCTCGATTCAGTTACCCACCAATGACACTTGTCCTCTACCCAGGAAATACAACTGAACCCATGACTGCTCAGCAGTCCCAGCGGCACCTACAGATGGGACCAGGGAAACCTGCCTCCTCCTCAGAGCAAGTGTGCCTCACTGGCCTCAGGCACACTCTACTTGACAGAGTCCCCCAATCTCAACTGCGGTCCTCTTCCTGGCCACACCACTGGGGGAAGCTGGTGAGGAAGAGATAGAGTGAGGACATAGAACAGTACATAACTCAGGAATCGGGAACTGGAATCCGTGTACCTGACTGGCATCCTCCACTAACAGTGTTAATCTCTCCCATCACTTTTCTCCTTGTTCCTCACTGTGTACGTTAAGTTGATTCAGTAAACCATGTGACTTAAGCATCATTTTTTGGTGTGTAATCCTTTGTGTTCCATGACCTCTGGAATGGCTTGCCTGGTAGTGTATTTGGAGGCTACCATTATATCAAGGTAACTTCCCACAAGACACATGAACACAGAGACTTAGAAGACCTGGTCTTCTCGTTTTAACTAGGCACAGCAACCCACTATCTACATGAACTCATTTAAGTTCCACACCTCTCATAGCTCACTATTCTCTATCTGCTACAGGCCTAACTTGTCTCTAAAGGACCAAAAACATAACACATTTGGATTAACTAACCTAAGTACTGAAGCTGCAATAACAATGTTGTATATTTCTCTTTATTGCCTCTACTAAATGTCAGTCAAACTTCAGCAAATAATCTTGATAAAATAGTGCTAAAGTCTGGTTTGCAGCCACAGAATAAAAAGATGTAAGTTCATGGGAAATAGAGAACATTATTAGCTATCTTTAACAGGTAAGTAATTATGCATGACTGATAACAGTTTTTCTTTTTAAAATTAATGACAGTAAATCAAAACAGGTACTTATTGAGAATCACTTCCCAAACCCAAGACTTGTTTAGATAAAAGGTCCAGCTTAGTGACAATGTTTCAGCTAAAACTATAACTACAAACTGGATATTTTCTATAAATTTACATCATTATAAATAGAGACAAGTGTTCTGCACAATATTATGAAGAGTACATGCCAATTGCCATCTCTTAGATGAAACTAAGAAAGTGGGTAAAAAGGAAAAAATATCAAAAATAAGCTATTAGGGTTTCCCTGATGATCCAGTGGTTAAGACTTTGTCCTGAAATTCAGGGGACACCAGTTCGATCCTTGGTCCAGGAAGATCCCGCATGCTGCGGAGCAACTAAGCCTGTGTACTGAGCCTGCATTCTGGAGGCCATGAGCCACAACTACTGAGCCCACATGCAGCAACTGCTGAAGCCTACAAGCCCCAGTGCCTGCGCTCTGCAACCAAAGAAGCCGCTGCACTGAGAAGCCTGCACACCACAGCTAGAGAGTAGCCCCCACTTTCCGCAACTAGAGAAAGCTTGGATGCAGCAACGATGACCCAGTGCAGCTATGAAAATAAAAAATAAATTTTTAAAAAGCTATTAGAAACAATTCAAATTGTAAAACAAAAAAGTTTTATCACTTGTGAAAGTAAAACAGAACACTTTCAATGCTTATTTAATTAAACACGACTAGAAATAGAGCTCATTTCAGTGTTACAATTGTTTAATCTCCCTCTGGGCTTGCCAGGTGGTGCTGGTGATAAGGAACCCGCCTGCCAGTGCAGGAGACATGGGTTTGATCCCTGAGTCGGGAAGATCCCTTGGAAGAGGGCATGGCAACCCACTTCCAGTATTCTTGCCTGGAGAATCCCATAGACAGAGGAGCCTGGCGGGCTACAGTCCATGGGGTCACAAAGAGTCAGGCACAACTGAGTGAGCACACACGCACACCACCTCCTACTACAGGTTATGTCAATTCCCTAAATTCAACTCTGCTCCATTCTCACGCTTCCCCATCCCTCTCCATCAAAAATGTTTAATGAATTAGTAACCTTGACACTGGGAGAAAATTTTTTTATTTGGAATATTTCCATAGTATAATAACCAGCCACAAAAATAGAGATAGAAAGATAGGCAGATAATATAGTCAATTTCTAAATATATGAAAATCAGCATCATTATTTCATAGTTGTATTTTTACACAAAATTATATATATACATAACATGTCTATGTGTATATATTACTGGATTTTGTTTTTTCCCTTCCCTTCCTGATCTCTGTCTTGTACAGAGGTCAGCTTCAGTCCTTCCAACTTCCAGAGCATAGCCTTATAAGACTACTGCTCTTCCAGACCCATGTCTCACTGCCTATACCATTAGTGATACTAGAGTAGACATCTGTGGCGCACCCTGCCCTTCCTCTTGGACCCTGGGACTGTTCTAGGGATGGGCACTGATCCCAGCCTGGCCATTTAGCAATTTCTTTCCCCTTCATTTCAAACTTAATTCGAATTAAGAGTGGTAGTCCCTTCCTAATGGTGGAGATAGTAAGATGCTGTATTTCCTGATACATGAAGAAAGCCAGTCTGGTTTTTTCACATCTCACAGCTTAATTTTTATTTTACCATTTATGAAAATCCAAAAGAACGGCCTAACAGAGTTGCCCCACCACATGCAGATGACCTTCTCTTTACTCATTCTGTCTCAATCATGGATTTCTCAACAGCTGGCCCAAAGTTCAGAAGACAGTGAGGTGTAACCAGTTTCTGTCATATATATATACATATTTGTATAAAAATACAACTCTGAAATGATGCTGCTTTTTACATAAACTATATGGAATCAACCTTATGATATAAACTCTCCCAGTATATGCAGTTTGTCAGTTCTTCATCCCACTGCACTATGGCATAAGGGACAGAAGTTGTAGTTATTTATTTCCTGAGCCAGGACACAATGCTTACACACACTGCACATCCAGAATTGATATTCAGTAATTGGGCTTCCTGTGGCCACACACGTCGGCAGTTTCCCTTCACCTCTGTAAAAATACGAGGAGAAAGAATTACACTTTAAAATGTCTAATCACTTAAAACCTTATTTATTATACTAAAAAAACCCTGAAAAATGTAAAACATTTCAAGGCAAATTTCAAATAAAAACTTTTCTTGCAATGAGAAAATAAATCATTAATATACTATTAAGACTAAAGAAAATAGGCTTTGAGTACAATGTTAAGGTGGCTTGTTGTTTAGTCGCTCAGTGGTGTCAGAATCTTTGTGACCCCATGATCTGTAGTCCACCAGGTTCCTCTGTTTGTGGGATTTTCCAAGCAAGAATACTGGAACGGGTTGCCATTTCTTTTCTGCAGGGTATCTTCCCAACCCAGGAATTGAATCCCCATTTCCTGCACTGCAGGTGGATTCTTTACTGCTGAGCCACCAGGGAGTTAAGGTATGAGACTTTAAAATGTAGTGATTTCATCATTATACTACACTATTTAGATATTTAGATATAAAAATCTATATAAAAATGGCATCTACTAATTACAATTGGCCCTACCCTTCAAGAAGGCCGTCCAATTCGGATTTTCTGTTATCTTTCGGAGTATGTTTGGTGAAGATTTCTAGAGCAAGATCTTCATATTGCTGCTTCTGTTCCGAACTGAGGGTCTCTAAAGATTCGAGTTTAATAAAAGCTTTTGAACAAGTACCAAACGCTCTACTGGCACACGCACAGAGTGCTAACAGAGAGTAGATCTCAACTGCAGGGATGATGTCTTCATAGTCTCTCAGGTGAAGAGCTAGGAAAGAGAAGGCAATTTGGATTGTGTAAAGCAATCACGCCATCATGAACATGCATGGGGAAGAATGTTAGGCTGGCTCAGTTTAACCTACATGAATGTTAGCAAAGTTAATGAAAACAATGGTAGGTGATCAGAGAACTAGTAGGGGAAGTAGACCACATGACTGTAACCACATGGTCTGTAACCACAGACCACATTCTGTAACACGAGCCAACAGCTCAGGGCCTATAAAAATTACCACCACCAAATGACGCACATGGCTGCACCACTTAGAAATGTACCAAAAATTATTAGTGTCAAAATACATTGCAGATATAAATATAACTGTATAATTTTATATGTTTTATATTTATAAAACATATAAAACATTTATATGTTCCATATAAATATGTTAGAAATTTCTGTGGATTCTCAAAACAGTATCATGTTTCTTTTTGTTTTAAAAAAAAAAGTGAAGTATGAAATCGTATGTTTTCTCTTTGTGTCTCTTTGAACAGATTATCGCTTCTCAGTCTGTCTTATTGAAAAAATAGAACTTTGAGAAAAAAGGAAGTGAAACTGAGTCTCTAAGTTATCAGCTCAGATAATTTATTTTCATTACCATATCCTATCTTCACAGGCTGCAGGGCATGGCCAAAAAAGAAAAAAGTGTTATTGAAGTTAATATAAGAGTAACTTGAAGGAGTTTGCCCTTCGTCTTCAATTTATGACTTCTTAGACATGTTGCATATATGAGTTAATACACCCACCTGTCTTCAGTGCAGTGTCAACATAGCCCTCGTAGAGCTGTCTTTGTGCCAGTATGAAGAAGTGGTAAGCCTCAGCCCCTCTCCAAGCATTATCAGTGAAACGACTGCTTGTCGACAGAACTTCTTCTTCCAGCAAACCAGCCAAAGCAGAGGTGGCCTACAAATAAAGCAGACCCGCATCTGCTGTCAGCACAAATCTAACAACAGTCCTTCCAACAGAGATGATTTCTGAAACTGTTATACATTAAAAAATCTAGGGAAGGGGACTTCCCTGGTGGTCCAGGGGAAAAGAGTCCGTGCCCTCAATACAGGGCGCCCAGGTTTGCTCCCTGGTAGAGGAACTAAGATCTCGCATACCGCAACTAAGCCCACGAATCCTAACTACTGAGCCTGTGCACTGCACCACAATGCAGACCCAGCACGGCCAAAATAAATAATAATAAATGAATAAATTAGCATATTTCATTATTACAGAACTGCTGCCACAGAATTCTCTATTATAATTCATACTTTGTTAAACTGACATGATCAAATTTTTTCTTCAGTTTTACTGACGTATAATCAACAAATCAAATTGTAAGATATTTAAAGTGTAGATTGTCATGATTTTATATACGGATATATTGTGAAAGGATTCTCTTCCCCAAGAAATGATCAAATTTTTAAACAGAATTGATTAAACTTTATGTTAATACAACGCTCATTTACAATTTAAAAAATACACATATTTCTAGGGAAGCTTTTAAAACTCACTGATTAGAAAGGATTTACCAAGAAAGGAATTAAACAAAGATTACAGATTAGTAAAAAAAATCATTTTCAATATTTCCAAGTTGAGATGTCTAAATGTGAGTACTAATTCCAAATCATTTATTCTTTTTCCTCATATCGTTTAAGAAAATAAATGCAAACAAACAAGTACATTAAATGGTCTATCCATAAAGAGAAATTTTATCATTTTGGGTTTTTTTCCCTTAAATACTTCACATGACTTAACATTGCTTAATGTTGCACCTTACCTCTGAGCTCTTTCCTTTAACTTTGCCTCGCTGGGCATTCTTCATTTGCTCGTGGTACTGCTCTATAAGTAAAGCTGACAGTACATAGAGCTTCTTCACACGTAAAGGTTTAGTTCTTTTCTTTGCCTCTTCATCTGCAATCTTTAAATATTTAAAGAGTTGGGGGAACATATTTCTTAATCTATGCTTGTACAAATGTTCTCATTTCTGAAATCTGATTCTCTAAAAAGAGGAGGAAAGTCAGTAGGGTGGAATATAAGTACTATCCGTTTATGACAAATATTTTAAAACACATTTTCTTTTCCTTAGTACTGATAAGTAATTAGTTATTTCCTTAGTATTTAGCCATTGGAATTAGACTGCAAAACAATTTTAGAAAATAACAGATGCTGATAAATAATTAAGTCAGAGTGAAGAAAGCTTTCATTGAAAGGGTAGTATTTTATATAATGGATTTTTTTTTAATAATTTTCAAGTACCTAGAGATAAGATGGCTTTACCATGGTACATCTCCAGGAATTTAAATCTGTTTAAATGATTCAGAAGGAAATCTTTCCTTTGTCATTAAATCAAATGGTAAAAGAATAGAACAGAATGTAAAATTTGCTTACGTTAGTTCCATACTAGTCATGTTCCCTCCAAATGCCTACTATGAAAAGTGTAACATCTTTAAAACTTGCACATTTAAAAGGACTTGATGCTTGGGGCTGGTGCACTGGGACGACCCAGAGGGATGGTATGGGGAGGGAAGAGGGAGGAGGGTTCAGGATGGGGAACACATGTATACCTGTGGCGGATTCATTTCGATATTTGGCAAAACTAATACAATATTTTAAAGTTTAAAAATAAAATTAAATTAAAAAAAAAATAAAAGGACTTGAAAATTTATTATCAACGGGATTTAATTTCCAGTTACGGAAACTTGTACTTTATAGTAGCGAAAATTCTCTAATTGTTAACTTCAGTATTAAGTAAATATACAGTTGTTTAGGAATCAGTAAGGTGCTAAAATTAATAAACAGCCTTTTTAGTAAAAGGTAATACTACTAAGATAACACATAGTTAAACTATGATAGTAACAAAATGAGAGGGATTTTGCTATAACAAATATCTGCTTCCAAAGAATGGAAAATATATTCTTTAGTATATAAGAAAACATTGGTAACTAAACAAATCAAATACTCACCAAGATTATTACATTACCTTAAACATCAGCTTGGCAGCATCATAAAAGTAATTGGCTTTCCGATAGAGTTCTATGGCATCAAGAATTTTATTCTTTTCCAATAAATGAGATGCATACCTTGCTAACAGGGAACCAATTTCTTTCATATTATGACTTTTAGCCAATTCAACAGCTTTGTTCCACTTGGGGAAAATATATACAACATACAATTACCCAAGCATTTACAGTCCGATACGTCTAGAAATACATACAATAAAGCTTTAAATTTATAATAATAAATAACACTATATCAAAATTTAAAACTGGTATATAAATTTTTTTAAATCAGAGGAATTATAAATTTTAGAAGTTAAACATGCAAAATAATCAAATGATCTAAGATTGATGTGCTTAAGGAGCACATCTGAAAAAAAGCATCAAAGTTTATAGTCATATTAATCTTATATTCTAATTTTGCACAAACTATGAGCAAGAAAAAGATACATTTGTTTATAGTAAAAAAATATGGAATTTCAGTTAAGAAAATATCCTATCAGATTTAACATTTATTCTTATAAAGCAAATGGAGCTTTATAAAATACTTTAAGAAAATGCTTAGAAGAATACATTGATAGTGAACAATTTCAACAATTCTGCATTTTCATTTTAGTTAAATTCCAGCTCTTAAGAATATCAAATATATGTTTTCTATAAGGAAAAGAAAATATATTTGCCAAAATAAATATTGATAAAGTAACTCAATTCCTTCCTCTTGCAATGACCATTAACTGGTCCTTCTTTGGAAACAAAACACAACCCTAATAAAATGCAGAAAATTGTGAAATGACTTCCAGACAAAACTTGCCAGACTAAAAGCACAGGGTTTTTTCAGGTTCCCATACTGAGTTAGTTATGAGGGGGTTACCCTTAATGGTAGCACTTCAAGAGGTAAATGCAAATTCTGACATTTTCTCAGTCCTCAACCAAGTAAACAAATATCTGGCTCCTTTCACAAAACCTGTCTCAAGCTTTCCAACCCTTGTCCTGGCAACAGTCTTTACAACATCACTCTGGTGACTTTCAGCTCCTTACCTGGTTGAGATGTACACAGGTATCCACTGCTGCCTTAGGCTGATTACATTTCAAAAATGCAGACACTGCTTGTTCACACATTCCAACTCTCACAAACATCTGTGCTATTTCCTGTGGACAAAACATTACCATCAGATATCACAGAACAAGGAAATCACTTACATTTCAACTTATAAAACTCCATAAGAATATTACAATTACTGGTAGCAACAGTAATTTTTCTTTTAAATGGACATAGGGGCAGAGGCTACAAACCAAAAAGGATACTAAGGCATCTGCTCAGAAAGATCCCCTGGAGAAGAAAATGACAACCCACTCCAGTATTCTTGCCTGGGAAATCCCATGGACAGAGGAGCCTGGAGGGCTGCAGTCCATGGGGTCGCGAAGAGTACAACACAACTTAGTGACTGTACAGCAAACAGCACAGTAATATTTCTTTTAACCGGACATAGAGGCAGACGGTACAAACTAGAAAGGATGCTAAGGCATCACCTTTTATAATATCTGTGCTTCACTGGCTCACAGCACAGATCTGATTTTCAACCAGGTTCTAAAGATACCGAACTCTTGTCTTCTTTCACTTCAGTAGCTACTTAACAGAAATGCCAAGCCCCAAAACAAACCCCAAGCTAGTAGGTAAAAAATACCTTTAAAGGATTGATGTGATACTCAGTGTTAATCATTAACTAGAGGCTTACGGGAAATCTCACACTCACAGGGCTCTCAAATACCTCTATTAAGCAACGTTCCAGACAAGTTGGCTATTCATCTGTTCAGGAAACTAGGCCAAAAATGGAAGAGGGGAACCAGAACAAAAATGATTATGCCCATTGGGCTATATGCCAATTTTCAGACTATCTGGATTTTTTTTTTCTTTCTTAATATCTAAATGGTCAGAGTTTTTCTCTCCCCATTAATTATGCCGGAGAAGGCAATGGCAACCCACTCTAGTACTCTAGCCTGGAAAATCCCATGGACGGAGGAGCCTGGTGGACTGCAGTCCATGGGGTCATGAAGAGTCGGACATGACTGAGTGACTTCACTTTCACTTTTCACTTTCATGCATTGGAGAAGGAAATGGCAACCCACTCCAGCGTTCTTGCCTAGAGAATCCCAGGGACGACAGAGCCTGGTAGGCTGCTGTCTATGGGGTCGCAGAGTTGGACATGACTGACGTGTATGCAACAATTAATTTAAAGAGCCCAAAGAAGAAAATTTAGAACAAAGTTACAGAGAACTCTGCCTTTAGTTTCACTCTTTTTTTAAATGTTACATTCTTTGTTGTTAATATAATCTACTAAAGTCTAGCTATCTTTTTAAACTCTTCTTATAGTAAATTTCAAACATACATACACACGTACTACTCCTCACACCCACCTCAAATCACTCTGAAGATAATCTCTGACAACATATTTCATCTGTAAATATTTCATGTGTTCAGCTAATTTTTAAAGCAATGTTATGAAACTGACATGCCCCACACAAGACTGTAATCATGTTAAAATAGTAGGAATATGATTGATTTTTTCCTTCTCCATTTTGAAGCATTCTGTAATACTGAAAATTGTTTTAATAACTAAAGGATCATTTCACGCCTTAGAAACTGTGAAGTTATAATTTTTAATTTTCCATATGACAAAGTACATTTCCTCACTATAATAGAAAAGCTTTATAAAGTAACCTAACAACTCCCAAAACTGAAATGTATAATATCCTACTGGAAGCAACTTGTGGTTTTCTGGAAGTGAACTGGCAAGATTCTCCAATCCCACATAATCTTCTAACATATAATAACATTCAGCTAAGCGTTCCTGGTTCCGGCCTTGTACATAATATTGTATAGCATTCAACCTACAGAAAGAAAAGAAAACCTTTTAAACTAATGTGACTCTCCTGATAAATAAGCACTTTCACCAAAAAAGTTCTTTCATTAGAATGGCAGCACTAGTATAATATTATTCTAATCATCATCTTTAGTTATAAAATATCTTTGAAGCACATAAATTGAAAAACCAAAAAAAAACTGCATAGCATATTTTAGTTACAATATTCTTTGAATATTCTTAAGAAATACTGCTTTACTCTGACACAGTTGTATTTTCAAACATTGACATATATAAGTAAGCATACTGATCAAAATGATAGTTTCAGAATAAAAGCCAATGATTTCTGAAAATAAGCTACTATAACAAAACAAGCAAACAAACAGTAGAAAGCTACCTAGTGCTAAAGCATACGTCTTCTGAGTTTTGAAATTCCAAAGTCTTACAATGCTCACCTGACAACTGGAAGGATCCCTTGCTCCTCCATGGTAACTAGGGCTATGTGAATTCTGCGACCTGAAGGATGGTCTTCATTTCCCTGGCATTATTTCACAGGGAAGTACTCTACACAGGCAGCTACAATTTCAAGTGCAGAATGAATGGATGGGGGGTCCAGATAGGTGACCTACCTCTTCTGTCGATCAGCAAAGTAGTCTCCGATGGCATTGTGGGCTTGCTCAAGGAGACTGTCATCCGCGTCACCTGATCCAGTTTTCAGGAGCTGGAGTACTCTAAACCAATCTCCCAACTTCAGCCGCAGGCTAATAGCCAGATCTCTACAAAAAAAAAAAAGATATTCATTCATTCAACAAGCATTTAGCAAGTGCCTGTTATGTGCTAGGTTCAATTCTCCGATACAGAGAATACACAGCAATGAAGAGACAGATAAGGTAACTCTCTAAACATTTTAGAAATTTAGCCTGACCAGGAAAGAGGCAATGGGGAGAACCTGCAACAGGAAAAAAGAAACACTTTTCTGCCTCTTATTCTCCTAGGCTTTCAATTTACTTGGGCAAAATAATCCCTTCAGTAATAATCATTTCATCAGTTTCTTAGACATGATCAAGCTTATTTCATGTTTACATGTTTGGTTTAATATTTCTTTTCAAAGCTTAAGTTGTATTATTAGCAATCTCCTGAAAGTACAAATAATAAAAACTAGATATAATGTTCACAGCTGAAATGAAGTTCATATAGTAGTTTATATAAAGAAAAATGATATATAAAGAATAAAACCCAATCCCTAAATACCTTGGAATTTCATTTCATGCTCCTTGACAACAGAAAATTAAATAATGACCTAAACCAAAACAGAGAACCTAAATAACGAGTGGTACAATAAATGATAAAGCCCCTAGTCTCTGTAGTTACACGGGTTTTTTCCCCTACCAAATGAAAAAAATCTCCTATGGCCAGTCATTAACATTATGTAAAGACAGAGAAGAAAGCTGCCCCTGAATTATAAAGCATAAATTAAGGTCATGTTGAATGTCTGGGTTGGAATCCAAACTGAAGTTATTTTTTTAAAAGAAATGGTGTGATATATTTAGTCTATTTTACAATCCTCATTTGTTTAAAAAAAAAAATGCGGATTCTGGGAGCAGTCCAGAAACCTGCACCTCCAGCACGTACCTTCTGTCCATATCCAGATACATCCTTTCTGCCTCCTCAAACCGGCCGAAGTAGGCAGCCACCTCTGCCTGCTTCATGGGCTCGCTCTGCAGGTTGCCCAGGCGCTTCACAAACTTAATGCCCTGGTAATCTTTGCAACGCACAAACGCTTGCTCTGCAGTGTGCAAATCCAGTTTCTGAAGAGCTGCTTCAGCTAGCAGACGCCTATAGTAAAAAGAGAACAGTAAAAGCCTATGGTGAACTATAGATAAACCAGTCTTGAATCAGAACTCAATTACTACACCTATTGCTTCTAGTGAAACACAGTGGGAAGTGATTATTTTAACAAATTTATAAACTTTTTCTTTTTTTTTTTTTTGCTGCACTGGGCTGCACGCAGAACTTCCCTGACCAAGAATCAAACCCATGGCCCTTGAAGTGGAAGTGCAGAGTCTTAACCACTGGACCACCAGGGAAGTCCTAATATTATGTTGACTATTTCCACCTCTAAATTTCTGTATTTTAAAAAGAAGAGCAAGAATGAAAGTTATTCCCACCAGGAATCTAGTATCAGAGTAGTGGACAACGGCTGAGATTTTACACTTGATACTTTATGAGGTTTCATTTATTTTTAAATACCAAAGTCGGGGGTGTGGATTATCCTCGATGAACTGAGATGCATCCTCTATTCCAACCTTCTCGATCAATGCTCGACTATCTCGCAGGGACCTGATCTCAAAGTTAATGATATAATCCTTGTTTGGATATTCTGGATTCTAAAAGTAAAGATGAAAAGAGAGAAATCCAAATAGTTGCCTTTAGAGTATGTATTTCTTTCTAACAGTCTAAAAAAAAAAAAAAAAAGGGCAAACAAACAACTGTATCATATTATGAGCAAAACTGGGAAGAAAAGAAATTCCCATGTGTGGGTCTTTTGAATTTTCTGGAAAATACCCATAATCCAGCACTACAGTTACACACACCAACTTTGAAGCTAGAGAGCCTGGAGTCAAATCATGCTTGTGCCTACTGCTAACTGGGTATCACTGGCAAGCCAGCTGATTTCTCCAGGCCTCAAATTCTTCATCTAAAAAAATGGGATGGTAATCAAATTTACCTTCTAGTATTGTGAGGATTAAATGAGATAATACCATATCGAACACTGAGCACAATGCCCAGCTGTGTTATTCACCTTATTCAGTCTCAGAACTAACCTGACACACACTTGTTTCAGACCTTTGAAGAAATATACCTGCTGACTGAACCACAGCACCTTTAATCCTCTTCTGCTGCTACTGCTGCTAAGTCACTTCAGTCATGTCCGACTCTGTGCGACCCCAAAGACGGCAGCCCACCAGGCCCCGCCATCCTGGGATTCCCTAGGCAAGAACACTGGAGTGGGTTGCCATTTACTTCTCCAATGCATGAAAGTGAAAAGTGAAAGCGAAGTCGCTCAGTCGTGTCCGACTCTTCGCGACCCCATGGACCGCAGCCCACCAGGCTCCTCCATCCATGGGATTTTCCAGGCAAGAGTACTGGAGTGGGGTGCCATTGCCTTCTCCATAATCCTCTTCTAGTTGCTGAATTTCTTGTCCATCTCCCCAGCTTCTCTGCTGGAGGCCAGGAACTGTCTTTACTTGTTCCCAAACAATATTTGCTGAATCCATGAACAGATGAATTTTAGGTAAATAATTTTATCTACCAAGAACCTTCCTGATCTAAATATCTATCAGGTACAGTTGTAACAACAAATAAATACCTCATAAAAAGCTGTTAATTCCCTTCCTTTTTCTTCTGCACTTCTTCCTCCAAGAAATTTCTCATGTTATTTCTTTTTCCTATCTTACTGACATATAATTGGCATATAACATTCTATTATTTTTAGGTGTACCACACTCATGTTATTTCTTAAAACTGTATGCTTGAAGGAATCCACAGTTCAGATAAATATTTCCTGGGTCAACAAGGCCTCAGAGGGAACTATGATATGACAATATTCTTTTCTTTATGGCTTTGCATGTGGTAAGTCAGGCAGAGAACCAAATTGTCACCGAGAAGCTGGTTTCCCTCAGTTTAACAACCCCTACCAGTAAACCAGCCAATAGTCCTGCAGTGATTCTTCAGCCTAGTACAAGATATACACAAACTGTGCCCAGTGTATCAAGAGTTTTAAAGTTCACAGACTGAACTGAACTGAATTGAACCAGTTTAAATACGTGTGTTAAAAATTCTTCCTAAGTGTCAATATAATCATTTTTAAGCATTCCAGAATCCAAGGCAATCAGCAACTATGAGCCTTTCTTGAAAAATGCTGTAATGATGAAATCCAGCCAACTAAAAAATTAATCAAAATTAAGAACTCATGCACAGAGAAAATACAGAAAAAGGCTGATTAGTAGCTTTCATTTAAACAAATATAAGACTAAACAACTGGAAACATAGGGTTAGAAAACAAAATGTAAACATTCTAAATCTTGACAAAGTAAAAATAATAATATAACTAATGAAGAAAGGTGAGAAAGAGGGAGAAAATGTAAGAGCATCATCTTTTAGAGTGTACAATCAATAATATCAAACATTAAGATGCAGTTTAAAAGCAGTAGTTTTTTAATTTCACTAGTTTCTTTAGTTTTTCAGTTTTCTTTCTTAACCCAGAAAAATGGCAACATTTGTGGTGGAAAAAAAAAATTATCTGAAGTTCTACAATTTCTTCAGATTCACTGTCGCCATTGTTTAAATTAAATTGAACACTAAAAAAGTAGATTGTACAATGATGCCACTTTTATAAAATTATTCATGTTTATTTCATCTATCATATCAAATCTATCTTTCCACATATTGGTTACAGTTTGCCAATGCAGGAGACCTAAGAGACACAGGTTCAATCCCTAAACCGGGAAGATCCCCCGGAGGAGGGCATGGCAACCCACTCCAGTATTCTTGCCTAGAGAAGCCCACGAACAGAGGAGCCTGGTAGATTACAGTCCAAAGGGTCACAAAGAGGCGGACACAACTGAAGCAATTTAACATGCAATCGTTAAAATATCTAGATTACAACAGAATTTCAGACCTTCCTTTTTGATGTTTGATTGCTGAGAGCTTTTAAGCCTCACCCCAACTCCTTCCCCTTCTGCCTCACATCTGGACAAGGTGATAAGAAAGTGTTAAGTGTTCCATCCTTTGGTGCCAAAGGAGTTTCAAACCACACATATCTCTACCTACTTATGGGAACCCTCACTCTAGCCCCACCCTCTAATTACCCAAAAAACCCTAGCCTGTCTCCTTTCCTTGCTCACAAATCAATTTTGAACCAGCTTAGGAAAGCTGTCCTTTCTCCCTGAAAAACCTCACTATGTAGCTAAGACCTTTTTACACCCTTTTGGTATGCCTGTGGTATTAATACTCTTGACATGCAAACAAAATTTGGGGTGCGGGCCATTCCTGCTGCTTTTGTGTGGTCATCATATACAGAAAAGACTGGATCACAATAAAAGAGTTGCAATTTACATTATCAAACTAAAATATGAAAACATGTTATAAAATGGAACATTTCTGGAAATTTAAAATCTACTATCCCAATTCCAAAAAACATACATAGTACATAGGAAAATAAACACTTTGAATAAGATGAAAGTAAACTTGCAATATATTCTCAGAGTAAAAAATTCTCAAAGACTGTTCAATGAAGGTCAAAGTAGAAGTTCAAAAATTATCTGGAATTTAGAAAGATTACTTTATAAAACCTGAAAATAAAAATGGAAGGAAGGTGGACCTCCAAATAAAAAGTTACTCAAATATTCTAGAACAAGAAAAAGACTATAAAGAAAATTATCAAATATTTCTTCAGTGTTCTTTGTTATTAACATAAAATAATGACAACTAACTACCCTTTCTGAGCTCTTGGTCCTAGCACTTCACTAACTGCTTTCTACTCATTATCTTACAAAATAACAAGAAAGGTCCTATTACTACCCACATTTTATAGAGATAAAAGCAGGTTCACAAGCAGGAAAGGAAAATGAAACTTTAAAAGATGAAGGAAGCTGTCTAAAGGTTGTGTGAGTGACAGAGCAGGCTGGAACTCTGCAACCCACACTCCTAACCAGCACCCCATACTGCCCAGGACAAAAACGAATTCCAGTCAAGCCAACAACAGAAATATAACTGTTTTTTAATAAGAAGTACCTTTAATATCTCATCCAAAAGAACAGATTTAATTTCTAAATCCTCAAAGTTACAGATATATCCAGAAGTCTGAATGGGTTCCTTTAAAGACAAAAACAAATGTTATGTTTAAAAGTACAAAATTTTCCTTCTTTGACTTATCATGAGTTTAAATTTTATAATAAAAATTCTCAAAACAAAAAAGTAGAGAAAATGTCATTAACACCCACATACCTATCATATAAATATTAACAGTTTGGAGATATACTTCAGTCAATTTTTTGGCTAAAGTATTTTAAAGTAAAGTAAATCTAGAGACATCATGACTTTCACTCCTATTTCAGTATGTATCTCTAAAACATAAGGATGTTCTCTTACATAGCCATATGATGATGATCACACCTCACATAAGCAGTATTAATTCCCTAATGGGATCCAGCATCAGCTTCTGAATTAATCCAAAGATGGTTTATACGGTTTGATAATTCTCATTCATTCCATGTAACATTAAATTTAGTTCTTAATGAAATTTGTATCTAAGTGTGTATATATATATGTATGTATGTGTGTGTGTGTGTGTGTGTGTGTATATATATATATATATTTATATATATGTCAAAGAAGTCTCATACCATGAAAAGTATGTTCTCTGTAACATTAGCCCGAGGGTATTGTTGATAGATTCATTTCCTATATGAGATTTAATTTGCCAACATGGAAATACATGAACCTGCTATATGTCTCTTTCTTGTCCTAGCGTTATAGAGGCTTGTAGAAATAAAGTAGAGCAAATGCATATTATAATGTAAAGTAGCTGTCCTAAACCCCTAGTGGAAAAAATAGGTATAAATATTATATTAAAAAAAAATAAACTCCCAATATACCTAATGCCTCCAAGAACACTGCAAAAAGAATAGGATAATGTCTGATAATGAAAATAACTCAAGAATGCAATTTTTCAAAATATATGTGTAAAGTCATAAATAGTAACCTAAAATCCAAATGCAGTAATGTATCAGATTTATAACTCTGAAAGTTAGTGCTTCATATATAATAGAAACTTAAAAATTTTTATAATAGGAAGACACTAAAAAGATGAAAATAAGTAAATACTGAATCATATTTAGTTTGCACTTAATATGTCTAAGTTTAATACTGAGGCTCTTGGAGGCATATTATATATGTTCATTAGGTTTTAAAATATATATTTTCTTTAAAAAGTAGAAATTGATTAAAATTATATGAGAAAACTTTATAAAATCCCTACACTTCCTCAAAAAATCATATTACATAAAGGCAAATAGTATGCTTTTATGAACAAAAAGAATCAGAACAAAGTTTAACTCACAAAAAAGTACACGTGGTAAAATATTTCTTATAGACTATAGGAACCTTTTAGAGGCTTTCTTTTGGTACTACATGTAAACCAAGTATACCTGTATAAAAAGGTTCATCACTAGAAAATTTTTTATTTCTAGCTAGATAATTCAACAAAGCAAGGCAGACAAAAGATAAAAGTCATAAAAGATGATCTGTGGATAAAAAATAATACCAAAAACAAAGAGGAAAGGAGAAACAGAAAGGTAAGGAGAGTGATCAGGCAGGATCGAGATGGCATAGGAAGACCCTTTGTCCCTTTAGGACAGAATACGATGTCCTAAAGGAGTTCTAGTAAGTCCAGTTTTGAAGAGTATGTCCTCATGTGCTAGAGGCATGGCAAGCAGAGTAACTGACCCAACAGGGACCACAGCCAGCCAGTGTTCTCATGAATGAAAACAACAGCTTAGCATGGTTTATAAAGAAATTCAGTCAGTGATTAAGTCTTTAAGAAATTCACCTACCTCTGAATCTAACAGAAAACTGAAATACTTGCAAAGCCAGACAACAAACTCCAAAAATAAATAAATAAAAGGTTGTTCTTTTGAAACTACTTAAGAAACACTTTCCACTAAGCAAAGATTTGCCCTGGTCCTGGACTCACCATGTGTGCTGCACACACATTATAAACAACCAGGCATAATCCTCTCACTTCTCCGGGCACATGATTTCAAAATCAGTGTAAGTGGGGCCAACAATGGATAAAGGACCCTCACATTCAAAAAGTATTTCACTTCCATCCTCAAGTTTATCCCATGGTTACCTGCCAAACTTCCACACTTGTTTCTTGGAAAGGTCAAGTTTTCTTTAAACCTTTGAAAGACAGCTGTGCTTACACAGGTTAAAGGCAACACCCTGAATGCCCTTCCTTTGAGCCACTGGTGGTGGTAGCTGCTCAGTCGGGTCTGACTCTTTGTGAGCCTGCCAGGCTCCTCTGTCCTTGGAATTCTCCAGGCAAGAATACTGGAGTGGGTTGCCTTTCCCTTCTCCAGGGGATCTTCTGCATCCAGGGACTGAACCTGGGTCTCCTGCATTGCAGGCGATTCTTTACCATCTGAGCCACCAGGGAAGCCCTTTGAGCCATTACTCAGGTCTAAAAATTACAAAGATCCATAAGACACCTGGCTTCCCTGGTGGCTCAGATGGTCAAGCGTCTGTGTGCAATGCGGGAGACTCGGGTTCAATCCCTGGGTTGCAAAGATCCCCTGGAGAAGGAAATGGAACCCACTCTAGTACTCTTGCCTGGAAAATCCCATGGACGGAGGAGGCTGGTAGGCTACAGTCCATGGGGTCATAAAAAGTCAGTCATGACTAAGTGACTTCATAAGACACCTAAAAGCTTTAACAAAGCCTTTGAGGGCAATTTACATCAGGTCATTGGCCAACCCAAAGATCCTGAGAAGGGCTCAAATAAGGATATAATTTAGGATATTAAAACTGAAAATAATGCGGGATGGTATGGGGAGGGAGGAGGGTTCGGGATGAGGAACACATGTATACCTGTGGCGGATTCATTTTGATACATGGCAAAACCAATACAGTATTGTAAAGTTAAAAAATAAAATTAAAATTAAAAATAAATAAATAAAAGGGCAAATAGTTTACCACTAAATAAATTATTACAGAAGATCTTCAGTAGCTCAGAGGCCCCAGCATGTAATTTTTTCCCAAGAAGGAAACGACAGGTCCAAACAAACATCAGTTACTGCCATAAAGCACGTATCAAGTCATCTCTTATTATTTCCACTGCTGCCGCTGCTGCTAAGTCGCTTCAGTAGTGTCTGACTCTGTGCGACCCCAGAGACGGCAGCCCACCAGGCTCCCCGTCCCTGGGATTCTCCAGGCAAGAACACTGGAGTGGGTTGTCATTTCCTTCTCCAATGCATGAAAGTGAAGTCACTCAGTCGTGTCTGACTCCTAGCAACCCCATGGACTGCAGCCCACCAGGCTCCTCCGTCCATGGGATTTGCCAGTCAAGAGTACTGGAGTGGGGTGCCACTGCCTTCTTCAACTAGCAGAGTACAATAGGAGTACTGAAAATGTCAAATTAAAAATCCACAGATAATTCAAAACTTGTTTAAAAGATTTATCTTCTTAATTATGTTTTGTTTAGGCTACCACTCAAATTTTGAATTCCCAAACACAATAGCTAAGAATTACAGAGCAGACTGACAGGAAAGTTCAGTGCCTAAAAATCAGTAGATGTGAGTCACAAGTAGAAAACAAAAAATATAACTTTAAAAATCAGTGAGAAAGGAGCATTCTGACACACCAGAGAGAGGAGATTATTAGTCATCATCCACAAGATTATCAGGATGAGAAAAAAACATGGATTACTGGCTGATAAAGTTCATGTAAATATAAATGAGACAAAGGTAGGCACAGAACAGGCAAAATAGAATGAAAGGACAAAGGAATTTCAAAACCACTTTTTGGTTAGGTTGCCTATAGCAACTTTGGTAAATAAGACTACAGATTCTCTTTTCTTTTAAACTTTGGCAAGGGAAGAAATAAAGACTATACAGTTAGTGACCATGGTTCCATCTTTTAAATAGAACAGATAAATGCTTAGAAAGTACCTTTCAGTGAAAGTAGAGAATATTTAAAAGATAAACATTAATCCCACTTAAGACCAAATATTTTTGAGTTCCACAGAAATGTTCCTATTTATTTTCAGAATTCATGCAGCCAACACTAACAAATTTCTTGAAGAAACAAAGGAGAAACGTCCAGGTTTTGGTTTTTGGCTCATTATTTATGTACCATTAATGCTCGTTTCTTGGTTTTACCTCAGGATCCAAGTTTCTGAAAACATACATTCTTGTCTTCTCCATCACTGCAAACAAATCAGGATTATCTTTGGCCCACTTCATATCCCAGACATCTTTTCGCTCCAATTTTAACAACTCGCCAATGACTTGCTGTCCTGTGCTGTCTGTCACTCGAGCATCCAAGTCAAAGAAGGTTAGCACTCCTAAGATGTCGATGACAGCAAGGCGGCTACAAGTAATGAAATTGGAGGAGGGGAAGAAACAGTAATCTCGCATTCATGAATATAGTTACCTGTCACCATTCTTCAAAACAACTTCATCAGAACCCAGGAAGAAGGTAGAAATGGCTTTAAATAATTAACTTTAAACAAACATTTCCATTTTGCTTCCTTGAGAGAAAAAAGTATCCAAGAGACTAAAGCAACTGGTATGCAAATAACCTAAAATATTACAGTAGAATTTCTATATTTTGCCCAATTAGAGAAAAACATCTTTGCCCAATTCGAGAAAAACATCTAATATATATATATGTGTGTGTGTATATATATATTCCTAATAAATATAATATTTAAATACAAATATAATATAGTAAAACCACATTGGACTATACAAGTTGAAAACAAACACACATCTTTGCATTTGTTACATAAATACAACAATCCCAGTGGATGACAGTCTACCTATGGAAAGTTTTCAGACTTACCTAGAGTTGCAATTCAAGGATAATTGGTAGGCTTGACAATTAAGGGAGTATTTTTGAATCAAACCAACGTTAGGAAGACTGTATCTCTGAAAGGTGCCAGATTCACGACTCTACAGAAAATATTTTTGATTACTAAAGCCTATTTACCATAATAACTTTTAATTACAACTACAGGTCTCTCCATATGTTCATACATTTGCTTCAAATCCAAAGTGGTAGTGTCACAGTGAATTCTCAATTCTGATACTGATCATGTTCTGAGTATTTACCTCCTAATTTAATTAAAAACTTTTTAAAGTGGCTGAAGATGATCTAATTTTTTTCATGTAATATCCAAGAAAAAAAAGTCAGAAACCTAGTTCTTTTTAATACACCAAGTCTTATATCAGATGGAAGACATATCTAGGGTTATTTACAATTGTCTAGGTTAATATTCGGGGTACGTTGAAAGCTAACATATACAGCACCTACTGAACTAAATTTCATATACATGAAAAATAAATATAAGACCACCATACAAATACAGTTGTCACTGAAAGTCTATGTTGTCGTCCTGTAGCCATCTATATGATACAGATCGTGGCAAAAGGTGATGATCAGAAAGCAGTGATACAGTGAGTACTATTTCAATGTGTTTAAACACAGAACAGAAGGTAAGTTTCCATGCAACTCTGCAAGCCTTAAGGCTGACAAATCAACAGAGCAACAGACAGCGAAACCCTACTGTGCCTGGGGCCATGGCAATGGGAAAAAACAGGAGGCTACCCTCAGCCCACTATTCCCTCTCCCTTTCTGCCAGGAGCAGCTCTCTCCTCTGAGCACACTTCTGCAGAGGGCCTGTCAGGAAGACTGGGAAGGGCAAGGGACTGGTAACGAGGGCAGATATTTTTTTTAATGTGCAAAAGACAGGTACAGGCTTTAAAAGATTTAATATACTGAAGTACACAATCAGATTTTGTTTTTGAAAAAGTAGGTCCTATGACTTTGAGTTTGAAAACGTGATGGTTTTAAAAGCTCTTTATATTTCAACAGTGGAAAGTTTTCAATGCAGAAGGTATCTTTACACTACAATTTTTGCTGGTATTAAAACCGTCTGAGTGTTTCTTATAGGGAGACTCTCTCATTTAGGAATTAAGTCCATTTCTATGGTTGATCTGACTTGCATTTTCTTTTTATTTTTTCCTGCAAATGTCAGAAACACAACTAACACAACCAAAAAATGTGCTATGTAACAAAGAATATAAAAAGAAAAGACTCTCCATAGAGCTGACTATAAGACAAACTGCTTAAAACATACACCAAATTCATTTGGTGAGAAAAATGAATACTATGTTCTTAAGATTTTCCCCCCATATGCTTAGCTAATGTCTAAAGAATGTAACTAGAACTGGAATATACACACTCAAGGATCTATTTACATAATTCAAATTTAATGACTCTACCAGCTTTACTATATTCAGCATTTATTTCTAAAATCACTATTTTCAAATATCAGAGCTCAAGAAGAGACACTATAACATTGATACACTGATTTTATTTGAAAAATTCAGCAAAAATTTACCACAGACTTCTTTATTTTATTGGCTAGCAAACACACTACCTCTTCATTCTAAGTCTTAACGAAAACAGCTGAGCCAAAGCACTTTCTCCAGTACACAACAAAGCAGGCTACATAGAGGAAACTTTCCAAGACCTACTGCCACCGTCCAATCTATGCCACATTGGCCAATCTTTACAGGGCTCACTCAACCCAGTGACAGACTCTCCCCAGCTGGCCACGAGTCTACTACTTTCACAGTTATTTTTTGCAAATGATTAACAATTTGTGAGGCAATCTTTAAAACTTTATTTTCTTTTGTTGGACCTAGTAAAACTTGAGGTGCCCACAAGATGAGATTCAAATCCAAAACATATTGCTTTGCCCTGTTTTCACCACTTAAAAGATTACTGTTCATAGAATAAGTTTTTTTTTTACCACTTACCACAATCAACGTCTTATCAGATGCAGTTATGGCACAAATCGGATCCCTTGTGCCCTAAAATAAATCAATGTTACTCTTTATTAAACATTTATTGAATGACTGATCTGGTATAAGGTGCTTTGCAATTCACTAAGAAGAATACTTCAGCTATATATTTATTAACTTAACCACTATTTACTTACTGAGCATCTACTATGTGACAGACATTGACGCGCTGGAGATACTCGGATGTAATCTTTGCCCTCAGGGATTACTCAAAAGTCTAGTGGGGAACAGTGGACCCAGCGCCTAACAACAGTACAGTGTGATCAGAGTAGGAGTAAACACGAGAGTTACGAGAACACAGAGGGAGGAGCCTAAACTTACACCAAAATGGGAGGAGAGGCAAACAATTGAGCTTAGTCGTAAAAGATGAACGTTTAGCATGAGGACCAGCATATGCCAAAATAAAGAAGGGGTAAATGGTATGGCACTGTTATAACCTGGATGGATCCTTAAAAAGAAAAAAAGAAAAGAAAAGAAAAAGCCATTCTCAAAAGGTGACATGCTATATGATTCTCTTCATAAGACATTCTCAGAGTGATAAAACTATAGAGATGGAAACAGATTAGTGATTGCCAGGGGACAAGGATGGGGGTGGAGAGTGAGTATAAAAATGAAGAAGTAGCATTAGGCAAGTTCCTTTATGGTGATAAAGTTACATAAAACTACACGTAAAAACTAGTGAAAACCGAATAAGGAATTGAGTGGTAGTCTAGTTCACAGCATCATTACCAATGTCAGTTTCCTGATTTTGATATTATACTATCATTACATAACATGTCACCATGTGGGAAGCTGGGTAAAGCGGTTTTACGTGCTATTTTTGCAACTTCCTATGAGCCTAAGATTGTGTCAAAATAAAAAATTTTTTTAAATCAAAAGAAGAAAACATAGCAGATCTAGAACAAGTTGGATCAGATTCATTTTGATATATGGCAAAACCAATACAATATTGTAAAGTTAAATAAAATAAAATTTAAAAAAAATTACTAGAATAATATGCTATTCACTGGAAACAAATTTTTTCATGTCTCAAAATAAAATTACAGTATTTAAAAATCTATGAATATTAACATTTGCTGGCACTAATAAAATCACCTACTTGAATGGCTTTACTATAATCAAGCACACCATCCAATGATCCAGAAGGAGTATCATCAACATGATAAATTCTGGAAAAAAAAATTAAATTTCAATGACAGTATAAGTAAGGTTTATACTATTTCATGATCTCTAGAACAATTAAAGGATTGGATGACACGAATGAATACTGTTATTTAATATTAATGTCCGGATTATCTTAAAGAGTTCTTGACACAGTTCAACCTTATAAAGGCAGAAACTACCTACCATGTGTTTACTAGTTATGCAAGGGCCATGTTCCTGGAAGCTGAGCCAAAACTATACCTGGACATTGAATCACAGATTTCCAATGAATTTCAATAAGCCGCAAAAGATATTTTCCCTTACTCTCCCGAGGAACATTTGTCAGGAACAACTTCTAAAGCATCAAGTGTCTCTGTTGTTTCTCCGTAATTTCCTTTTTATCGATATGCTTAATAAAAGTAAAACTTAAGTGTATTTGGGAAGCTCTAGTTAATGAGATTTTTGTTCTGAGGAAAAGAACCTTCCCCTAAGCTTCCTGTGTTATAAAATGGCACCACCTCAGGTGTACTGTCTCTTGGATACCTTTACTGTAACACTTACTCACACCACAGTATCACTGCTAGTTTACTTGCTTTTCCCACTAGGCAGTGATTTTCCTAGAGGCAAAGACTACATCTCTAGTGCCTGCCACACACTGTCAGGCACTCCATAATGTCTGCTGAAAAAAACATTAAAATGAATGGAGGAACAGAGAAACCTCATCACTGAGTAGCTCTGAGGCCCTGTGCAAGTTATTTAACTTCTCTGAGCCTCAATTTCTTTATCTGTAAAAGAAGGCTAACAATTTGCCCTTTGCAGGACTTTTGAGAGGCATAAATTAAATGATGTTTGTAAAGCACACATGTACAGAGCCTGATCCATAAAAAGGAGTTTGAGACATTGTAGCTGTAATATAATCATGGGAAATTAAGCCATTTTCTACTTTTAAAATATCATTAAATTTTATCATTGTTAAATTGAAGTCACATTTGTATTTCCATCAATATAATAAGGAGATCAAATGTTAAATTAATATAGGTGACAGAACTGCATGAAACACAGAAAGGTATACCAATTTAGAGATAACCATATTTCTACTTTTTAATACATTTCCATTAAGTACGTACAGATAATAATTCTACTTAGCTGTCACAAAATAAAAGTCAAAGATTAGAATAGGAGATATCTCAAGCGATCACCTGACTCAAATCCCTTTATCAAAACAAGTAGGGTACTACAAGAAAGGCCAATCTTGAGTCAAGGGGCTCAGAGCCAGATAGACCTGGCAGTATGTCTCATCTCTGCTTACCAGCTGGGCACCTGTCTGTTTCCTGTGAAACAGGAATAATATGAGTACTGACAAGATGCACCAGTATCTGGCACGCAAGAAGTAACAAGAAGTACTCAATCAATGCTGGCTTTTATCACCATCGCCAGCTGTATTTTACAGATGACGAAACTGAAGTTCAGAGACAACTGGCCCAAAGTCATTAAAACTAGCAATTATATTCCAGACAGAAATATAAGGAAATGATGCCTTCTTTATTTAAACAAAAGCCGGAATCGCTTTAGCTCATTCACAGAGGACACTCACTCCGTGGAGAGGCTAGACTTTTCTTCCCCAGCCTTGTCCTAAGATCTACCTTCTCCCCACAAACTGCAGGTCTCGCGTTATTACTGCTATGTCTGCCACGTGCTCTCCTCAAAGAGGCCAGAAGTTATCTGCATTGAGTCTCTCAGGACTACTGAGAAGACAACACAGACTCTCTTTCAACTGTTTTTTGGGTTTTTTTTTCTGCTTCCACATGAATTCACATATCCAAAATACTTTTACTGGGGTTGTATCGCCTACCTTAGTACACAAATGAGTCATAAAAGGAAGGGAAGACTGCATTAAGATCTCAAGTATGTCTGAAGGAAAATGATTTGAAAAAAGGAACCTGAGATTTCTGAAAAGTCTGCTCGCTGCCCACCAACAACAACACAGGCCTGTGCCTTCATTAAGAATCATCAGGTTAAAATTACTCAACCAAATGCTTTGCTTAAAGGCTCAGGATAACAACAAAAGAGCAACAAACATGGAATATTGCTAACAGAGACCACGTAACTTACAAAACACAGTAAATGCACTGCAATACTTACTACAAAGAATCCCTCCATCAGGGCTCCTAATTTCTCCATGTGGTAGAGTCGTCTTTACCCCCACTTCTAAGAAATAGTTCCAACCCCCAAGCCCCTGGAATCCAGGGCAAGAGAAAGAAGGTGAGGGACCAGTTCTGCCCACCTATAGACTTTTTCCGTATCTGTGTCTAAGGACTTGCCTCACCTGTGATGATTATGACAACAGAATCATCCCACTTTCCTGGAAAAACCTCTACCACTAACCCATAGGAATGAAGTTTTGGTTAGACATTTAGATTTCAATTGAATAATCACGTTTCAGTGTAGCATTACAACTGTAATATGACGAGAGTAGATGAGTGAGAATAGCCATTCCTTATAAAAACATAGGCTTCCCGTCTTTATCTCTAAAGGCCTTTTTTTTAATTATACGACATGCTACTTCTCTTTAAACACATAGGGCTTCCCTGGTGGTCTGGTGGTTAAAAATCTACCTGCCAATGCAGTGGACACCGGTTTGATCCCTGTTCCAGGAAGATCCCACGTACCACAGGGCAACTAAGCCCGTGAGCCACAACTACCGAGTCCGCACATCCGAGAGCCTGCGCTCCACAAGAGAAGCCACTGCAATGAGAACCCCATGCCCTGCAATTAGAGTAGCCCCTGTTTGCCGCAAATAGAGAAAGCCTGAGTATAGCAACAAAGACCCAGTACAGCCAAAAGTAAAACTAATTTAAAAAATTTAAACACACCAATCTGAAAGATAATCAAATGAATGGAAAAATATTTTTCTAGTAATCAAAACAATTTACGGTTCTCAAGCATGACAATTTATAAATAGCTATGTCTGATTTAAATGTGATATGGTTGAGCCACTAAAAAATGTGCATTAAAAGATATACCTTTCTCTCCCTTCTTTTCGAGACCGGGTGATCTGATTAATTTCCAGTGCTGTAAGCTTTTTTGCCACACGATATTGCCAGATATAGAATGCTTCTTTCGAAGCTGCTATCACATGGGTTTTGGTCATTGTAACAAATAATGGCACTATTAAAAAGAAAAAAATCTGGTTACAATTAGAATCACAAAAGGTTTGTGCCACAAATGACTTCAGCTATCATGAGTCCAACCCCTTATTTTACAGACGGAATATTCCAAACACAGTCTGAGAAATCAGGAGAGTCAAAAGCCTGTAGGACCATACAAAAATATCAACTCAAAAGGGATCAAAGACCTAACTACAGAACTCTTAGAAGAAAACTTATGTGTAAATCTTTGTGACACTGGGTTAGGCAATGATTTCTTAAATATGACACCAAAAATGCAAGCAATAAAAGAAAAAAAGGAGATAAACCTGATTTCATCAGAATTAAAATATTTGTGCTCCAAAGGACACCATATAAAAAGTGAAAGACAATCCACAAAAGGAAGAAAATATTTGAAAATCAAATATATGATAGGGAATTAAATCTAGAATGTCCAAATAACACTTATAACAATAATATATCACAATAAATTGGATAATTTATTATTATCCAATTAAAAATTGAGTAAAGCATCTGAATAGACATTTCTCCAATGAAGATATACAAATGGCCACTAAGCAAATGAAAAGAGGCTCAACATCATTAGCCATGAGGCAAATGCAAATCAAAATCACAATAATACTTCACATCTACTAGCATGGCTAGAATCAAGATGTCAGACAATAATAAGTATTTGCAAAAATGTGGAGAAATGGTAGGAATGTAAAACAGTGCATCCACTTTGAGAAACTGCTTGGTAGTTCTTCAGAATGGTAAATATAGAATTACCATATGCCCTAGCAATTCCACTCCTAGGTATACACCCATCATTAATTTAGAAAAAGATATTCTTCAAAGTTCCTTCTCACTAAGAATATATTATTTTAAACATCTTTTCATCTGTTCCATTTCATAGTGAATATTTTAAAATTTCCACTGTGTACCCTTTGATGAAATAGAAAATCCATTGTAAACAGATAAAGAAACAGAGAATCAAAGATATAAAATAACTTGCCCAAGGTTAGTCAGGCAAAAATAAACAAAATAAACAATATAAAACAAAATACACACATTTACACAAAACACAGAAAAACAAAAAACTCATAAAAGCTCATTTTAGTACCTAATTTCTAAATTCACAGTTAAAATGGTACAAAATGTATTTTTCAGTTCACAAACACTGTACAAAGTAATCATTAATAAAGTCAGGATAATGGGAAAGTGTTAATAACAGCTACCTTTATGGAGTTCTTATGCTGTGTACTATGCTTGGTCGCTCAGTTGTGTCCAACTCTTTGTGACCCCATGGGTTGCAGCCCGCCAGGCTCCTCTGTACATCAGGGATTCTCCAGGCAAGAATACTGGAGTGGGTTGCCATGCCCTTCTGCAAGGGATCAAACCCATGTCTCCCACATTGCAGGCAGATTCTTTACTGTCTGAGCCACCAGGGAGTTCTTGCCGCAGTCCAAATAAAGGACATTTAAGGCAGTAAGAGACATAGGAACTGAACAAAAAATTAGAAACTAGACTGATGGTATGGTGTTAATTGAATAAACAAGTTGAGATCAAATACAATAATTTTTATATGCTAAATACCTCAGTAAGTTGAATTATATTTAAAAAAATTTTTTTCATTACAATTGTCACGATTTGTCTATTCAAAATGTGTACCAACTGCTACCAAACTCTAGAGGGAGCAAGAAGCCTTCTTTTAAAGAACAGCTGATTGGAAGGCAGTCCTGAGAATGGTGGCAGAGTCCCAATTTAGGGGGAGCCTTGAGTGAGACGAAGGAGCAGGCCACATCCAGGTTTTGCTCAACTTTCGCTGATCCCATCTGCACTAAATCATAAGATATCAGTAAATTCTACCATGGATACTCTGACACAAATAACTATTATGCCTTTGGGGTGATATGAAGTTCACAAACCTTAACTGCTTTCTAATAAAATAGTGTTTCCTAAGCATATAAAAGCATTTTTAACCAGTGCTTAGCTACAATTAAAAGTTATAGTCATGTTTCCTTTTTTTGGATACAGCCTAAATCACAAGTTTATTATTAGCTGAATTCAAAATTTAAAAGTTAGTGGTTCACAGCAAGTCAAACTTTGGATTCAAATCACAGGCACTTGCTTTAAGTTTGTGTACATGGTCCGTCACTCAGTCATATCTGACTCTGCGACCCCATGGAGGCCTTAGATAAATTATTTATTCCAGCTGAGCCTCGGTCTGCTTACTGTAAATTGAAGATAATAATATTACCAACCTTACAGAGCTACTTGAAGGATTAAGAGAGAAATAAATATAAGCATAGTATAGTATCTGGCATAGAATACATAATTAATAATAGTAATTTTAAATGCCAGTATTTACTGAATTTCTAAAAATTATGCCAGGTATGTTATGTAATTACATTAGTATATAATTAATATATCACATATATAATTCATACCTACCCTGTAAGGTGGGCACTATCATTATCCCCACTTAGCAGATGAAGAAACTGAAGGATAGAATGGTTAAATAACTCTCTAAAGTCACACGACTAGAAAAACAATAGAAGCTGGGACACGAACACAGCCAATCTGGTTCCAGAGTCTGTGTTCTTAACCACTATGGCAGACTGCTTCTCCTTAAGGGTTAATAACTGTTAGATGTGGTTGCTATTATTTTTGCTTTTTATAATAAAACTATATAAATTCACTAGTCAATACAACAAAAAACAAAAATATATATGAAATGTGTTCTTTTGAATCATTATGGCAATAATTTTGGCAAATTCATATGCATAGATAATGCTATCTACATAAATTATGCTAGATCTTTATTTATTATCTATCCCATCCAGGTGGTTTAGTTCTTAAATTTCCTGGAACTAAGCCTTTAGGAAAAAGTTAGAAGACCACATATTATAATAGATAAAATATTTTAGGAAAAAAACACAGCCAGAATAAAAGCAGTCCATGTCCTTCTCAACTATTCAATATCTGGAAAAAAAATTTGAAATCTCTATAAAGATTACTGGAAAAAAATGTTAAAGTAATTACGCTTCCATTAATTGAACCTTGTTAACACTAACAGGTAGTAGTTAGTAGCCAAGCAACGATGTAAAATAATTAAAAACAATCTAGGAATTCACATATAAGTAAAACCTGATTGTAACATTATATTTTAATGCCGAGACCTGAAATAAATGTCTACATCGTAATGTTCCCCCCCTTTCCTACCTATTCATTTCTCGGCCTTTTAAAGAGCTGGTAAAGTGAAACTGCGCTGAACAACTTTGATCGTTACCTCTCGCTGAAGAGGTATACAGAAGATTTAGTGCATGAGCTACAGGCCAAGATGAGGAAGGCCTTATTTGCTCTCCCCACCATGGCTGCGGCACAGGCAGCTGGTACTTTTCAGGCATTTTTCATGCCTTCATTCCTCTGCAAATGCTATTTCCTCCTCTTTAAATGTCACTCAAAGAAATACCCACCCTTCAGAACTCAGCTCAAATGAAAGCTTCTGTAAGTAGAGGACATGTCCCTAACATCCTTACGCACGGATATCCACTCAGCCAGCACCTTGCACAATACCAAGCACACAGCAGGGGAGAAAGAGTCACTGTTCAATAGATGAACTATATTTTAATTCTGTCTTTAGACATCCCACAGGAAATGTGAGAATTAACTTCTTATCACTCCTCGCACCCAGTATAGTACCTGAGACAGTATATGCTCATTGGTGGTTTGCTAAATAAATAGATTCTCTTTTAAATATTTTTATACATTCAATAAACATTTGTTACTGGGCAAGCACAGTGGTAGGCAGTGGGGATACAGAAATGAAACAATGTAGACAGATCTTTAAGAAGCTCAAAATTTCGCACGGAAAATAGACAAGAAAATCAACAATCACAGTGCAAAGTACTTTGGACAGAAGCACACAGAAGGAATTGAGGGCTTAAAAGAAGAGGTCCCCCAAATGGTATCTGGCTCTTATATGTACAGTACAACAGAACCCTACAAACTAAACTTTATATAATATATAATAATATACAACGTTCTTTTTCAAAGTTTCTACACAGGCTTTCAGGAAGAGTAGATGACAAAAATTATACTTCCTAGGACAATATCAGTTAAATACTTTTTTTGCTTCAGCCTCCAGTCCTCATGAAAATTTGGCATAAAAACTTTAAAAAGGAATTTTACAGGATATGTATGAAACAAAAATGTTGAGTCTTTGGCTGGGTTTACTACAGAGCAGTGAAAGAACTGCTTGTTAAAATTTCAGCCAGCAAGACCGCAAAATAAAAAAGTCTCAAGACTCAAAAATACAAATAATCATGCCCTCAAGCATTTGCCATTTTTTGAAGGTAAAGGATTTACATCTGGCTTTATTAAAACACAGACTGCCTGTGATTAAAATTACTTTGAGGCTAACCCTATCATCCTTATGATTCTATTTTAAAACTTTCGATATTAAAAAGAAAAAACATATAATCTGAAGATTGACATAATTTATCCTTTACATTTAAGACTCACATTTTTAATAAATAGAAGATATTCATGTGGTAAGAGTCTGCAACAATTTTAAGCTAAAGAACACTAACATTTACAAAGAATACTACCATTAATGTACATATATAAATATAGAGAAACATATAAACAAACCTAACAGTGAACATAAGACAAGAAGTTGAAAAGTTTCAATGCTTAAAAATGAGCTACCAAGGCCCTAAACATAGAGTATAAAATCTTTGAGACCAGCTAAGTATTTTTCACTGGTGGCTCAGTAAGTAAAGAATCCGCTTGCATTGCAGGAGACCCCAGTTCAATCCCTGGATCAGGAAGATCTTCTGGAGAAGAAAATGACAACCCACTCCAGTATTCTTGCCTGGAAAATTCCATGAACAGAGAAGCCGGTGGGCTACAGTCCACGGGGTCACAAGAGTCAGACACGACTCAGCAACAAAACCACCAAGTGTGTTTTACATTTGCTTGTATCACTCAAAGTCCTTAGCAAAATACTTAGAAGGCAGAGTTTAACATTTGATTGTTAAGGCTCAATGTGAAATCTTAAAAAAAAAAAAAAAGACTAATTCTCAGATTGAGAAAATAATTCAATAGATCAATGGGTTTTCAATTTTTGAAACCTACTATTTTTTCTAACACCATATCCAATCAACTAGCATACTCTTAAAAAACATTATTTTGGAAGTTATAGTGAAATGGCAATAAAATATTTGGTAACAACTTTTGACAAAATACTAAGAATAAGATTTGGAAACTTTTGTGGTTACTTCCAGAGCTATTAGAGGGCATGATAGATCTAAAGCAACAAATGTCTTCTGAAAACAAAAAGTCAGGAAAATTTTTTATGTTGTTCCTATTAATAGACTGATTTCATCAGAAAAACCTGAACAGGGAAAACTCTCTTCCACAAGCAGCTAAAGTGTTCTTTATGGAAGAGAGGTATTTACAAGCAGTTTATTAGTAATGAGTGGTTTCATGGCAAAATTCTTTCTATAATCCTCAGTTTATTACATACTAATCATCACATTGGATCCCAATCCTCATACAATTATATTTCCCATTAAAAGCAAATAATGGCAGTATAGCAGTCATGAGATTATTGTGAATTCTGGAGTAAACTTATGATTATTGTACTAAGCAGGATCCTTCTGAGAGTGAAATGGGACATTACTAATGATTTTACTATGACAACAGGCATAGACTGGTACCGAACCTGAACCAAGCACACTAGGAAGTATGCTCGTCCTTGTTTTAGAGAATAACAGCCTAATTGATAATACCATTGTTACATTTTAAAATTAGTTTACAAATAAGACTTGAATAAAGATGGGGTAAACATTAACATTTCCTTACCAAGATCAATGTATTTGGGATCCAGAGGTGTGCCAATAGAATTACACAGAACTAGAACAAACTGAACAAATAAAACAAAGTATCAAAACCACTGCTTATGCACAATAAAATAAATAATGTTTAACAAAGCATGTTTATCTCTTTTTCAAGTATCACTAACATAGAAAGAATTGATAAAAATTAAATACAAAGAATAGCAAAGATAATCTACAGCACAAAAGTAAAGAAATATAAACTAAAATTAAACTAAGGCTGTTTCTAGTATAGTGGAACACTGGTTTTTAAGAGACCATTTAAGAAACTCAAGTACACTGACTACATTTCATTATTTATATTTCTAAAATTGCTGATCAGCTATAACTTCAAAACTCATTTTTATCCTATAGCCAGCTATATAAAGGCTAATTTAATTTGTTACCATTGCACCAAATGTTTCCATCTCGTTCTCCTCCTTTGAAGCAATATATAAATGACATGAGAAATTCAGAAAAATTCAGTTAATTCAGGAAAAAAAAACATTATCCAACCCACTGAAAATAACTTAAAATGCTAACGATTAACATATACACAAATAATTATCAATGATTCCTATTAGGAAAAATAATCAAGCATAATGTATACTTTACGTAAGATAATTCTAATGATAATTTCATTTTTTGATGTTAGTCATCTTCTCCATATCTAGTACTAAGAATACTATTTTATACAGATGTTTTTCTGATTAGAATAATATTTTCAAACAAGCCCATTCTCAATGTTCTATTTATGCACAGATGCTTTCTTTTCTCAGTGTCTCAAAACTTGTTTAATTTCATAAACACAAACTAAATGGTAAAAATTATACTAAAATATCATGATTTACTCTTCCACTGCTTAAACTTATTTACTGCCACAAAATACAAGTGTTTTACATGCTTATCATTCACATGCTCAGCTCATGGTTTAAAGAACCAAATAAGACTTCTTACGAAATCCCCCCAACTTCCCATTTCTTGCTGCCAAGAGTAATTACTTTCAGCTCCTGTAATTCACTCCTTCGATATTTACCTCCACAAGCGTAAGCGACGTGTTTACAGTGCTGCTTCTTCACTCTGTTTCACCTTGCGACACCACGCACCACTACCCACTGGGAAAGCTAAGCACGCGACCGTCTGTCACCCTTCTGGCCCAGCCTCCCATCTCACATTCTCACCCCTCCATCTTTCCACTATAACTTTGTTATATCAGAACTTAGGGCTTACACTGGTATTATTACAGTTCAATTTTTAAACAACTTTAATTTTTTAAAAATTCAGGGACTACATTATTTTGACTCCATAAATGTTGTTCACAGCTGAGTCAGGTAAAACATGATTTATTTTCCTCTCAAGCATATTTTGCTTTCCCTGTTGTGGATAATTGCCTTTTTTTTCTCTTTGCTTAGTTTTCTCTGTATTTCATACTAACTCAAGTCCCCCATTATCTCCCAGTTACGTATGTCTCCCCCTCAGGAGCTCAACCATACTAAATATTGTATTAATTTCATCTTGAATTTCTTCTGGAGCTGCGTGGCCTGCTCTCCTTTGGTGATCCACTCTCTCAAACAAAACTGTCAGCTGGTACCACTCCTGACCACGCTCATCAGGTGACCTTGTTTCTTCCTCTTTCCTGGTTTTTCATTTTGGTGAACCATATCCTGAAGTCTCTTCTGAAGTTAAGGAAGCTCAGAAGGTAAATTTTCGGTGATCTTGTACATCTAAAAGTGTCTTTATTTCACCCTTATATTTAAAGAATTGTTCACTTAAGGTATGTAATTCAAGGTGGGAAAACATTTGCCTTCAGAATTTTGAAAGCAATTCTCCAAAGTATTTTAAGTTGACAAGTCAAATGCTAGTATGATTCCTGATCCCATGAAATCTGTTCTGGAACCAAGTGGGAACAGAAGATTGGGGTAGCATTCATTTAACTGCCCTGTTTTCAGCAAGAGTCCCTCTACCCTTCCCTATGCTTAGTGCCCCTCAGTGCAGAGACTTTCTGTATCCTCTCTGGAGAGCAAACCAGTCTCCCTGGGACTGAGAAGGGCAGCTGTTCAGGGGCTCAGAGAAGGAGGGAATCTAGAAATCTGCTTCTTTATACACCCTTTTTATTTTCCCCCAAAGTACTCTCCTGCGTACTCTCTTTCTCCTACCAGGTACCACCACCAAGTCCCATGTCTCTGGGATTCTGTGATACAAACTGGTTGCTTTTTTCCTTTCTCCACTGATGGACAGAGGATTCCACTTTCCTGGGTCTGCTAAGGTAATTACCACTAATCCCCCTACTCTCTAAACTCCAAAATTATGTTGCTGTTTCCTCACCCTTTCTGGTCCCTGTAGGCTTGTGGCTTTGCAAAAAATACCTTTCCCTTTGTTTCAATGAGTTTCAGCAGAGAACAGAGCCAAGTGTGACTATTCAAATGGCTGCTTTCAACTAAAAATTCTATGCTTTTTAGTGGGATAAAATAGTTTATCAAAGACAATGGTAGTCCTTTTTTGAAAAATGTGCATACTTCTGCAAATATTTAAATGGCTAGCAGGCTTTTTTAAAGGGCATTATTTATATTATATATTTTATGTTATGAGACATTGACTTTTAAAGCAATATAACTCCACATAAAAGTACACTTCTGAATGTCAAAACTACTCAAATTGTTATAAATGGCCATTGTTACATAATTTCTTGAGCCTTTGTACTAGACATCTGGTTTTTCATTTTTACTTATGGAATTTTAAATTGGAAAAGGACTGTGGTATTTTAAATATATTTCATAAACCAAAAGCTTCAGTACCAGTCAGTATAAACTGCCAATGGATTAACTGATGAGAGAAAAAAAATCAGGCGACAGAGAACCAATGGAGCCACAGAACTCTCCAAACAGAGGTCTAGACAGACCTGGCCAATAGACCCAATACTTTCTGTACCTGCCAGTAGAAAGGCTATTCTTGAGAAGATAGATAACTAGAGCCTAATTCAGCCAAGTACTAAACCCATCTAAGTTTTAAGATATCAAGGAACACCTACCTGAGGGTGATTTTCATCAGCTTTTGTTGCCAAAATGCAGAAGTCTCCACAGGTAGTAATAGAAATGAGACTCTTCACATACTTAACATATTTGTCATTGTTTTTTGTATCCCAAAAGGTAACACAGTACTCTGGACGGTCACGTCTGGTATAAGCATAAACTACGGTGTTTGAGCAATAACCCCACTAGGAAGAAAGGAAGGAAGAAAGGGAGGGAACAGAAGGAGGGAAGTGGGAGGGAAGAGAAAGGAGAGAGAAATAGCAATTAATGTTGGGAAAGTCACATTATTATATTTTCTTCCTCTAGAAATATTGCAGGTATATGTTTTATCAGTGCTGACAAAAGTAATCCTTTAGAAATAGAAAAGAGAGGGACTGAATATTCAGCTTTATATCTCTTCTCACTAAAATAACAAATCTAAAAGTAATAAACACAGTTTAAAAAAAAAAAAGCACTGCAAAAATAAATTGGGCTTAACTTTCCTCATTTTAATTTGTAAGATTTAAGCTTCACTGGTGAAAGTTTCAGATTTTTCAATAGTCAATAATAGCCGTGTGGGGGACAAACAGCAAGAGTGATCCCTTCTGAAGTTCAATTCCAAGTCCTGAAGCCAAAACTCAAAGATAGTTGCTTTGCCTTTTTTCTCTCATCCACATTTTTTATATTTGTTTTTTATCAGAGTAGCATATGCACACAGTTTATAGTCAAATAATTCTGCATGGTTTATTTAACACAAAACAAAATGCAGGACCCCCTCTGCCTAATTTCCTCCTCGGGGTAGCCATTTACAACTCTTTTAGCTGAAAACTGTTTTGGTTTTGATTTCCATATCATATGTGTATTGATTATAGAACTTAGAGCTTTCCCTCTCCCGACAAATTTATACATAATTTTGGATAAATTGATATTCAGTGTCAACATTATTATCATTGTCTTTACTACTGCTTCGGGGGGCACACGGCACGCTGACACGCTTGGTACTCTCTCTATATAGTATTCCAGAAAAGCTTACTAGTTTACTAATTCTACGCTGTTCACACTGAAAAGCCTCCTTTCAGCTGCTTTCTAAAACAAAGTGGCTATGAATATATACAAAATACAGAGACTATACTTTCAACCATAATAAAATTATATAATAAACAACATCTTTTTTTTCACAACTGCTCTTAATACTCACCTTATAATCAGGTCGAATATTTGCAAAATATATAAAAGAATCAACAGTCAGTGCAATTTTCAGTCCACCTCCTTCCCAAGATAGTGCAGACATATGCTTTCCAGGAACCATCAAAGTACCCAGATGCTGAAAAAAATAATTATATTTAACCTAAAGTATCACAATTTAAATAAAATATCACCTATCACTTCACAGAGATCAAAAGCGGTACAAAAATTATTTTATGAAAGGTTGTTACATACTTCAAATCAGTTTCCTTCCATTTTTATAATGAAAAACAAATGTATGATAGGAGAAATTAACAAACTATTGCCAAAGAATTCAGTATCAAATTTCATCAAATCTAAGATGCCAGAGATTTAAATATGCATCTTTATTTTTATGTCCAACTTAGGAAAGAAAAACACACCGCTGCAAGTTAAGATAGGACAACTTTGATTTTAAGATGCACCCCAATTTAGGGTTGGAAAGAATTGTGCTTCTTAGATGCAATGAAATATTGGAGTAGTAAACTCAGTCCTTAAGTCCCGCCTCTTATTCGGCCTCTACCCGCCCTCAACAGCCAACCAGACGCCCAGCCTTTTGCTTTCACTCCTTTCCTTCATCACAACTGCCTTCTTTCTTGACTGAACCATCTAGTAGCCTCCTAACTACAATTTACCTTTTCTCTCTTCTTTCATTCCCACCCTTCCAATTCAATCCCTGCTACCATGATTATCATTCCGGAACACCAATCCAATCATATCCTAGTCTGCTTTTAAAAATGTTTAATACTTTTTCAAAATCAGTAGCTACCCACCATCACACTTTCTGGAGTAGTATACAATGCCTTTCCCCCGTTTGCCCAAAACTCTGTGGCTCAATACCCTACGAGTTAACCATAGTTACCGTGTTCTCCTCATGAGGGAACTACTCTGCCTCCATTCCTTTGGCCCATATAATCTCTCTTCTGCCTGAAATCCTTTCCCCCAAACCTCTCCCATCCAACTATTCCTTGTCCTCCTGGAGTGCTCCTATTCACCCTGTAAGACACATCTTAAATACTACTTCCTGCCTTCTTGCCTCCCTCTGTGGTTCCAGAGAATTTAGACAGTGAGCTACTTGACAGCACTAACTTGCTCATATTCACTTTTATTTCCCTATCCCTTAATAGATTCTTTGGTAAACAAATTCAAAAAAATAAAAAATCTATCAAGTAAATAAATGTATAATGTAATCAAATGAATTTCTTTGTATACTGACAGTATACTTAAAGGTTAAATTAGCAAATGAATAGATGAATACAAAGATCTTTTTAATGTGGCCATAGAAAGAAAACATTTTTAATCTATGTGTATTTCACAAAACAGTATACTCCCCAGAATTTTAATAAATTATACTGGTATCCCTCATTCTTAAGCAGATATGCTCTAAAATCAAATTTAATATATTAAACTCCATTTTGCCATGGCACCCAATGGGTTGGGGGAGGGCGTAGTTTTAGCCTAGGAGGGTGCACTCTATCTGTCCTGCTGCCTGTATGAAGCCAGAGGAAACAAACAGGCTCTCACAACATGACTCTTGGTACTGACACCCACACTGTGAGAAGAAGGCTGCCATCTCATTCTGCCAACACGGCAGGCGGTGGCAGCAGCAAGGACGAACAACTGACTTTTAGTGAGCACTCACAGAGCACTGCGGTAGGCATTTTCCCACTGCTATCTCTTTTAATGTTTACAGTAGAGTCTTGAGGAAATAGGGTAGCTGAGTCTTAGAGGTTAAGTAACTTCTCTGAGTGTAACAGCACTGTAGAAACAGAGTTCAAAGCCAAAGCCAGGCCAGACTACAAACCCCACACTCTGTTATCCCCTCCCATAGCTAAGACCACACTGAAAAGACCAGAAGATCCTAGCCCTCAGAATCAAAAGTGAATTCTTCCCTGAGGTTTTCCTTAAGTTGACATCTCTAGTTAAGTTCCTTTCAAGTTCTTCCTAATAACATAGATCCAAAAATAAATACCTTATATATTCACTTATTCAAAAAATATTAAGTGACCAAATACCCCAAGGACTAGGCTAGACATTTTTAATTACAACTATACCAAAAGCCACTTACAGTTTTCAATTTAACACATAACACGGTGATTTGCAAGATAAAGCATATGGGCCTTTGAATGCATGTTACCTAGAGAAGACTAAACTAACAAAAATAAGCTGAATAATATAGTGATAAATAAGCCAATGGCAACAGATAGAAATAACCAACAAAGAACGTGAATTTAAAAGAAAGCTATAAATACTGAGATAACCAGAATTCAGATTTTTAATTATTTAGGAACCTTGAGAACTGCGCTTTTGTTTTTCCTTAGCTTTTAGCATCTACCAGAAATATTATTAGCTGATAATGAACAGAGACCACCTACACTCTAGAGAACATTCTACTAGGTAACCTTCAGCATCTTCTGACACCACTGTTTACCCTGACAGAAATTATTAAAATACAGGAAAAAAAAATACTAACATAGTAAAAACAACTGGTACAGACTTTGGTATAGCCAAAAATAGAAATTATTGAAGTTTGTGATGAATTTATAAAAACCAACAGGATATCCAAAAGAAACCGAATATAGTCTATGGTTAGAAAATAAAATAGGTAAATACTTATTAATATTAGTGACTAAGTTCTCACTTTCTAAATAATTTAAAGTGTATAACATATTAATTCTCCTATTTGATATTTACTACTGCTTTAAGAAAACTCTTTGAAAATTAAATTTATTAATAATAATGAGAAGGATAGTATTTATTTTTTTAAATGTATTTATTTTTAATGTAGTAACACCTATGATTCATTCTTAGGATAGATTTTCTTAAAATAAGCAATTATTTCACAACAGATTGAAACAGAAGTTTGGGAGAAGGACAGACTGCTATGTATATTTAATACCTATCCACATTTAGTATATCATGTTAAAACCCCCTAAAATTAATCTGAAACAACTAAATTACACTAAAAACAACTCAAAAACCACCTGTGAAAAAGATGCATATGCATATTACAGAGAAAATATTCTCAATAACTATTCCCCAGTGATTTCTTACATGAAACATCTGGTTTTCTAAATGTAAAGATTATAAAATAAATTCCATGATAAAATGAAGGCTTATGAGGATATTAATCAAAGAAATACACCTAATAGTTGATCATTTTTATTTAAAATGTCCCTTTCAAAAAAAAGTGACAAGTGTATATCCCTTCCTCCATTCTTTTTTCCCCTACCTTATTCACTGCATATTTAAATGGAAAGAAAGAAAGACAAAGTCTTTAATGAGACGTTTACCTCACCAAATGGAGTATAAAATTGCACAGTGTTTACATCTTTATCCTGAGTGATGACCTTTTGGGAGCCTGCCACTGCTAAGACGCTGCCAGTATGGTTCCACTGGATACTTACTACATACATGCCAGTATCAATTAAAACAGGATCTAGGCCAAAAAAAAAGGAATTATGGTAAAATATTTAGCCGAGAGAACTTTTTATAATCTTAAGAACAATTTTTTAAATATTTTTTTAATTCTCCACATTTAAAAAAAAAGAAAAATTACATACTTTGGTCATTCTCATGTCTCATTATTTGGCATCTCCCATTGTCAAAACAGATGGCGAGACAGGGGCAATCTGGCTCCACGTAGCCCTCTGTGCCATGGTACCAATGAATTCCAGCAATGCCGACTGCTCCAGTGACATTCACTAGACAACTCATCTTCATTTTCACCTAAATAAAATCAGTGAGCTAGTATTTTAATTTGAAAACAGTAGTACAATTAGTGTGAATAGAGTATTATTATAGAAGGAACACTGAAATGTGAAAATCTGGTTTTGAATGCAAGCTGCATCACTTACTGATTCACCAACCATGGGCAAATCACTTCACCTGAGTTTCAGTTTTCCCAATTTGTAAAATGAGGATTAAAAGTAAAAAAAAAGTTCATAGAGTTTTGTGAGACTCAAATGATCAAAGGTATACAAAAGTGCTTTGAAAATAGCAAAGTGTCAAACAGCAAATAGCAATATGTAGATACTGGTTATTATCACTTCCACTGAGTGGATTCATGTGATGTCTTGACCCTGACTAAAAACAAATCCCCCCATAAGTAAGGTCAGAGGTCTGCCACAGCTAGATCTCACAAAGCCAGAGCTTTCCTTGAGATTCTATCCTCGTCTCTTCTATTTTGCTTTCTTTCCAGGACCTGATTTTTGTCCCTTACTGTATAAGCCTGCCATCCTTTTCACAAGCTTTAATACCTTGCTACAAAAAATATCTTTGGTATCTCATGTAAACTTCGGCTTTGGAAATTAGAAGACACAAAGGTTAACTTCACATCATCCTACCCATCATTCCTCAGTTTCAACACACTGCAGTTTTGTCCTTTCCAGCTACCAGAAAATCAGAACTAAAAGCACTAATTTACCTTGAAGCATCACAGAATGTTTTCTTAATAAAACAAATTCAGGAAAAAAAATCCTGAATTAAAGACTATCTTGATTACACAAATTATCATAATAAATAAATGTGTGTACACATATAAAAATGATTTATAAGCATACAAAGTTGTAAAAATAAAAGTATATATACACATACCATAAAATTCCCTTGATTATCATAAATGTGTATCTCTCCATTGGCCATTCCAAAAAGTAAGGCTTTACTATCTGCAGACCATGCTACATGGCATAACTGCACACCCTTCAGGTCTTTTCCCCAAATGCGATTCCCTAAAACAAACATAAAACATAATTATTTCATTAAAATTTCAAGGTCACGATTCTCTAACAACTGCTCTAGAAATCTTTGTTTCCCTAAAGGGCTCTCACATTCTTCACAGCATTCAGTTGTTTAATTTATTCAGTCATTAGATCCTTACTGAGCACCTACTATGTGCCAAACACCCTACTATGCATTTGAAATAGCAGCTGTTTCCAACTCTCTCCCTTCTCTTCGAAATTCTGACTCAGGACCTTACTCCCAATTAGCAGAAGAATTCACCTTTTACTTTGGAAAGAAAATAAACGCTTTCACCAAAAAAAACCCATTCCTACTTTCAAACATTCAGAACACAAGTGAATCCACACTTATTCTTTCTGCTTTGCCTCCTAATACAAAGGAAGACATATCCCCAACAAGACACCAATCTAAAGTGAATCCCTCTACCTGTTCTCTGATTTAGTCCCTCTGACTGCCAATGCAGGAGACACAGGTTCAGTCCCTGAGTCAGGAAGATCCCCTGGAGAAGGAAATGACAACCCACTCCAGTAGTCTTGCCTGGGAAATCCCAATGGACAAAGGAGCCTGGTGAGCTACAGTCCATGCGGTCGCAATGGGATCACAAAAGAGTCAGACACGACTTACGGACTAAACAGTAAGACTTAAAATAAGTGATTCTTATATGTCATCAAATTGTACAACTATTTTCTCTTTTTGTTATTTATTTTTCTGTCAGAATGCTAACATATGATAACATTTAAACCTCTAAATATCAAAACTTCAGGTAAATCTTGACCTTAGCTCTGGGTGCAAAACGCATTACCATCCACTGAACCAACTATCACAGCTCCATCCTCGTATACAATGCAGATCTTCTGTCCATCAGCATTCCAGCTCATGCTTCGAACCACTGACTTATTTCTGTTGTTGATCATCTCCTCATACCAAGAGCCTGTATTCACAAAGGAAAACAAATGGCAAGTCAAAACTTTCACATCTGATAAATGGTACTTCAAAGTTGGAAACTTTCCATAAAATAGACGATGGGACAAATAACTGCAAAGTTTTCCACAACCTAAGACATTAAACTACAAAATCTTCAAATCCAACAGAACGAGATGAAAAAAATAACTCATGCCTTTACTAATAATTGCTTCAAAGATTATCACAGAAAACACAATAAATGCCTATCCTTTTTCTCTTTCTTTTTTTCTATCAATTAAAAAATAAAACTTCATTTGCTTCCAAAGGGCCAAAATGAGTGATTTTTCTCAAAGACTGATTTTTCCCACTTGAGTGCACCTCAGATAATAAGCAAGGAAAAAACAGAATAACCACAATTACTTCGTAAGTATACCCAAACTCTCCAATGATTAACTGTAGGCATGTTAAATGTAAGCGTATTATGTAAAAACTAGAAGACTGAAAAAAATTTTAAGTTCATGTCACATTAGTGATATCACATCACTAAACCTGAGTGACAAAAACGTTCTTGTATTTATTTACAAGGGGTTGAAGTGAGATGTGACTTGTCTCAAGGTATAATCAAATGTGAGGCATATCACAAGGCTATTTTGTTTTCTTTTTGTTCTTTAAAAGGCTTTATTACATTCCCATACATACAATTCTGGCCTAAAGCCAAGCAAGTAATTAAGTAACATGGAAAAACTAGTCAGAACAGGGTATTATCCATCAAGACTGAGGCTCAGAGAGGACCTACTCTAATCTCGTGTACCTTCACATTCTACTCCACACACACATACACAGACATAAACTTTAAAAATAAATAGATGAGTTTGTGCACTACAGCATATTTTAATTAAGAATTTTTTAAAGGTATATACCCTAAGCATTTTTAAAACCACACATGAGCTAAGGTACCCTTTTCATTCAAAGATGATGCCTACAGGCCTCAAGAGAACATGTACTATGAGTTATTTTTCTGGTAACAGTGATACACCTAAATTTATCTTTCTCTGACTCTTTCAACTCTGGGCAAAAGGCATAAATGGGGAGCCAGCAGTCAGAGCTGAGATAAAAATCTATATCCATGAAGGAAAAGGAAGCTAACTGACTCATTAAAGGAAATGAATTATTGCTTTTGACTTCTTCATAAATGTGTTTTTATCTACTAAACTAACTCCAGTCACTGACCACAGAGAAATGAATTCTCATTGGAAACTTGAAAAAAAGAGCTATCTCAAGCAGAAACTATTCTGCCAAGAGTCTAAGCTCAGTTTGAAGATAACCAACAGTCACATAATTCACTTTCTTAATGCACGGTCACGGTTCAAAAGAAATAAGGTTAAAGGGAAAAGTAGGAATCCATAAATCTGGAAATATCACCCCCCGGGAACTCCTACTGCTGGTTATAAAGGGTCTATTTCAAAGATGTTATTTCTCCATTCAACTACTGTGATCCAAACTCCAATCTGTGGAAGATTAAATAAGCTGTCTTAATATACCTTTATATAACATCCAAACAATGATAAGCCCATTTTGGTCACTGGTAGTCAACTTCTGATATTGTTCATTCCATGTTACAATTTGAACAGAACCTAAAAATTTATAAAAACAGTTTAGAAACTAAAAAAAAAAAAAAAACAAACAAAAAGAAGCTACGATTAATTTTAAATTTATATTTTTATAATAAATGCTGAGAGTGTTAAAATCAGTACCATTTCTGGGCAATTAACTAGTCTAAAGTTACTCAAAAATGTTCATAGAACACAGTATTATCACTTGCTTCTACAACAATGCCTAATACTAATTTTCATGTTTATTCCTATTTTATGCCGGCTAAGGGACCAATTAGGATCAGCTATAAGAGCTGCCATAGATCTGACGACAGATACAAATGTAAGTAAGATTTACCCAATTAGCCTGACTCCCAACGACTATGATGCCCAAAGGACATCATACCAAGTACTTGTTTTTTTTCTTTTGAGGGGGTGGTATTTGTCAAAGAGATGTCTCTGAATCTCTCCCCCTGCACCACACCTTGTTTTCTATTCTATTAGTAACACACTCTTGAGCATATCTTAAACCTCTGGGTTATACGAACAAATGTGTTTTTTTAGTTTTTTAATCCCTGAATACTTTATTGTATATTTCCTAAGAACAAGGGCATTCTCTTTCAAAACCGTTTTACAAATTAGAAATTTTAACACATACACTATTATCTCCAACCCACGGTCCACATTTAAGTTTTATCAAATGTCCAAATAATGTCCATGATAGATAGCTGTTTTTCTCATTTTAAGATCCAGTTTGGCATCATCCAGTACATTCAGGTGTCATGTCTCTTCAGTCTACATTAATCTGGGACCATAAAACAGACTCTTAAAAAGGAGGATATCCTATGTATAGACAGATAGTATTTTTAATATATAAAATAATAGCTATTTTTTTCATACCTATTGAAGATGCTATTTAATCATGTGAAAGTTGTTGAATGACTCTAGGCCGTGTATATTATGGCTAAACAGAAATGATTACTTTCAATAAGACCATTGTTTAAAACAACATTTTTGCATAATTATGGCTAAACAGAAGTGATTACTTTAAATAAGACCATCATTTAAACAATGACATTTTTGCATTAAGTAAGTCATTTCTTGGAGAAGGGCATGGCAACCCACTCCAGTATTCTTGCCTGGAGAATCCCATGGACAGAGGAGCCTGGTGGGCTACAGTCCTGGGGTTGCAGAGTCAGACACGACTGAAGCGACTTAGCACGCATGCACAAGTCATTTCTAAGGCTTCCCTGATGGCTCAGCGGGTAAAGAAACAACCTGCAATGTGGACTGGACCCCTTGGCTCCAGGAGACTCTGGTTGGATCCTGAGGTCGGGAAGATTCCCTGGTGAAGAAAATTGCACCACTCTAATATTCCTGCCTAAAAAATCGCATGGACAGGAACCTGACAGGCTCCAATCTCTGGGGCCGCAAAGAGTCAGACACGGCTGAGCGACTAAGCATACACACACAAGTGGTTCTAAATACCTAAAAATACTATTCAAATATGAATTAAAAATTTACATGACTCACCACTATGACCTTCGAGAGTCTGATTCATAGAAAGGTTACTAGGGGCTGCAAGACCCCTCAATTTTGTATCATCTGAAAAAACAAAAACAAAACATACTATGGCAAATATATAAAAGTGACAGATTACAAGATTTTGACATTTCTTGCTTTTTTTCCTATTCCTAAATAATATTAGACAAACACATACCCCCTTGCAAGATATTATTCTGGTGAAATAAAGCAAAATGTATAAAAGAATACTTTATTTAGCATATTAAATATAATTAGTAATTATTATTGCTACTTATTCCTTCCCAAAAGACAACAAAAAAGAAGTATTTATGATTTTAGACTGAAAACTCTAAAGCATAAGTGAGATCAAAAAGCAAAGATCTGGGAAACTCGTTTTTATTAGATTTTGCAGAATCTTATATTCATTCATTCATTCATTCATTCAACAAACATTTATTGAATGTCTACACTCTGCTATGCACTGTGGAAGGTTCTGAATACAAAATGATGAAAAAAAGCTTTTCCCCCTAGAAAGCTTATAGTGTACTGAGGGGACAGATATTAAATAGACACTCACACACCCACATAAATACATATGCATATATATAAAACTGGGCTTCCATTGTAGCTCAGTTGGTAAAGAATCTACCTACAATGCAGGAGACTGAGGTTCGATTCCTGGGTCAGGAAGATCCCCGGAGAAGGAAATGGAAACCCACTTCTGTATTCTTGCTTTAAGAATCCCATGGACAGAGGAGCTGGCAAGCTACAGTCCATGGGTTCGCAAGAGTCAGACATGACTTAGCAACTAAACCACCACCATATATAAAATTATCAACTGGGAAAAGTAAAAGCATAATAAGAGACAAGAAACAGAGGGGGAGTTAATTTAGATTGGAGGAAGGAAGAACCAAGGAAGGAGCTCTGAAGAAATGGTATCTAAGCTGAGACCAAGGGATACACTGGAAAAAGCCAAGCCAGTTACGGAAAGGGGCAAAGTATTTCAGGCTAGGATGCAGCAAATCCCCTGGGTAGAATTTTAGAGCCTTTAGCAAACTGAAAGAAGGCCTATATGGTTCATAAGGGGAGAATGGCATAAGATGAGGCAGAAGTGATAGGCATAGAAAAAAATCTGAAGTCTTTGCAAGAAGCGGTGAAAAGTTTTTGTTATCCAAAGTGCAATGTAAGCCTTTAAAGGCTGTTTATTATTTGAAGTGACTTTTTCTCTTGGATTACTAATCATACTACAGAGAAGAATATAGTAATATAAAATGTCTTCTCAGTAAATGAATCTTCACTTAGAAAATCTGACTTGTGTGTATGTGTGTGTGTGTTAGTTGCTTAGTCATGTCCAACTCTTTGCAACCGCATAGACTGTAGCCCACCAGGCCCTTCCGTCCATGGGATTCTCCAGGCAAGAACACTGGAATGGGTTGCCATTTCCTCCTCCAAAAGGAACTATACAAAGAAAGAAAGTAAAGTCGCTCAGTTGTGTCTGACTCTTGGCAACCCCACAGACTATAGCCAACCAGGCTCCTCCATCCATGGAATTTTCCAGGCAAGAGTACTGGAGTGGGTTGCCATTTCCTTCTCCCAGAAAATCTGATAGTCACATGTAAAATATACCATTTGAAACATTCATTTAAAAATACTAATTTATGAAAATCTTAAGAATTTGTGAGAGTGGGAATTTTTATAAGTTCAAGAAAATTCTCCTTTCAGATAACATGTATCTTAAAATTACTATGAAATATATTCTTTATTCTGAAAACAATCTCAGAGGGAAAAAATACCTGAGTTCCTCTAAAACCATTGGTTCTAACTATCTAGTTACTGTCTTGGTAACATGAACAAGAATACACATATATAACTTCACAATCATTTCTCAAACAATTAGGATAGAATAAATGTTGACATACACATTAGGTTGAACCTTGTTTTTTTAACAATGGGTTCTCTTACTCATTGAATCTCTTTAAAAATGTACCTACACACTTAAGCCTTATTGTAGTTCTAAAAACATTTCATAAAAACATATTTCTTATAGCACTGAAAATCCATTCTAATGCCTATAGTCACAATCACTATAATCAAGTAAAATTAGTGATACGTGATTCTAAGGCTTTGCAGGACCCAACGTATTTGAAAGTTTGATGAAGCAGTTCCATCCTTCCATTGGCTTACATGGTCTGAATTCAAAATTCTGCATTGCACGCATGTTTTCTATTTGTTAAACCATGAAGTGTAGCCTCTTTACAAAACATATTCTGACATACATGAGAATACATTTTTTAAATTCTCCTTTACATGGTGAACAAATAGCTTCCACATGTGAATATTGTCTTTTGCTAGCAGTAACTCTAGAACTTTATTATGCAGAAAATATCTGCAAAATCTGTCTGAAAGCTCAGATATCCAAAAGAAAAAAACTCAAAAGTTTTCAGTGAGGTCAAGTAAAACCACCAAGATTTCAAGACTCCACTGAGGTACATTACTAAACTCCCCACAGCCAATAAGCAAACAAACTGGCATGGGAACAAGCATCTGGTAATACTGACAGAATTCTTCTCAAAGCATCAATAAGCCTTGGATATGAAAGGCATGATGAAAGGAGGCACCAATAAAAGAAGGCATTTGAAACCCATGAAGGGAAATTTCGGAATGAAATCAGCAATTCAAACCATTCAAAGTATCTCCCACAAGCTCAAAAGATCCAAAGGATTTACAAAGGTTAACGGTAATAAAGACACTGAGAATGACAGAGATAACAGAGGAAAACAGAAGACCCTGCTCAGAACACGAGGAACCAAGCACACCGAGTCTCTGAGCACTTTCATCTTGGGAAAACCTGGCTGACGTTCATTAACATCAGTTTTCACATTTTGCATTCATAAAAGTGGTCAGCAGCCCAACTGCAAGAGAAATTCGCACTATGTGTTGCACGGTGAGTTTGACAAGCAGGATTGAAATGTGAAGAAGACATTTTTGCAACACTTGAAGAGATGGTGGGATTCTGAGAAAGAGCTGCTATAGGCTCTACAGACTCCCAGGCAGGATCACTCAGCTGCCTGGCTTCTCTGCATGACTGGCTACCAGTGACTATGCACACATCCATGGGTACAGCTATGGGCCCCTGACCTGCTGTTTCTGGAGCCTGGGTTCGCAGCACATTCTTTAAGTATGGAGTTGGTCTGGATTACGAACATTCCTAGAACAAAGGCAGGAAGCTTCGAGTGTCAATCTCACTGCATGGGCACGTCAGAAAGCTGATACTCCCACTGCCTGCAGTTCCTGGAGGGCTGTGCAGATGGCTACACAGGTGGTTTGGATGGTCTTGGAACACTTCTTCTCTGACTCAAATGCCTGCTTTCTGGCAATATTTCCTCTCATGAAGATGAGTAGACTGCACCGTCTGCAGCAGTGGCAGGAAAAGCAAGAGATGCCATCTCCAGTCAGGGCCCTTCTCCTCAAATTCCACCACAAGCAACTCTGGCCCAGGCTGGCGTCCCGTTAAAGATTGTTAGAAAGGAAATGACGTGACCTGTTTCTTTTTATTTTTGTTTTTGTTTTAAGATCACACAAGAAAGAGACAAGAAACCATGAAGCTGATTCTCAACCAGTTGAGGTGAGAGATGATAGTGGATGGGACTAGAGAGGCAGAAGGGGACAAAGGGAAAGGATGGATTCGATAATCTGGAGACAGAAGCATAGGGTTGTTGATGAAGGTGATGTTAAGCGGGGAAGAAGTGGGCTTCTAGCTTGAGCAAATGGGTGAAATTTAAGATATTTACTGAAATGGAGACAAGTGAGAGAAGATAAACAGGAGAAGGTTAAGAGTTCAGTATGAGATGCCTGTGAAAGATTCTTGAGGAGATGTCCAAGTCTGATAAATCATGACTGGGCTGGAGAGATATATTTAGGAATCATCATTCCACAGAGGGCATTTAAAGCCATGGGAATGAAAGAATAAGCCTAAAGAGAATGCGAAATGAAAAGAGCCCAGAAGCAAGTTCTCAGGAATTCCAACAGTTAGAGGAGAATCTGGTAAAAGAGACTGAGAACTTATAAGAAAATAAAGGAGGGGATAGCAATATGTATAAATATAACAATAATTTAAAACATTGCAATTCTCTCTTTTCTTAAAAAAATAACAGTTCAAGAACCAGTCAAATGTGCATAAGGACCAAAAAAAAAAAAGCTGCCCATTAGCTTTGTAACATGAAAGTGGCTGGCAAGGGAGAGAAAAGAGAGAGAAAGCAGACTGATACTCAAAGGAGAATGAGAGAGAATTAAAAAGGAATAAGGGCCCTGAGAAGGCAAGAGGAGGTGGGCTCCAGCAAAACCTGTGAAAGGTGGCCTGTGAGAGAACACTACTCACCTCCCCATCTTAACCTGAGGTAACAAGATGGGGACAAACACTGGTTCTATCGGTTCTAATAGTTCCTTTCCTTCAAAAGCAAGAGAGTGAAAACTGGAAATACCACTACAGGGAATGCAAAGCAATGCAAGCCTTCTAGAAGGTAAACTGGCTAAACATATGAAGGACCTTTATAAATCTACATGACCTTTGATCCAGTAAATTCCACCTCTAGAACTGTATACTAGAAAGTAATTAAAGGTCCATGCAAAGAAACATCTTTAGCAAATATCTTTAGATAACAAAGATATTGTTGGGAACAACTTATGTGGATACATCTAAATATCCAACACTAGAACTGGATGTATAAATCATTATATATATCAACAAAATGGAATACTAAACAGCCATTAAAATAATGCTATAGTAGGTATTTTACTGATGCAGAGGACTATTATACTATATGGAAGAATGATAATAATTTAGCTATTCTGTAGCCAACCACCAAAATGGCACTTACAAAGCCACATCTTTAGCATATCACAGTGCTTCAAATGTACTCAGCAATCAATATCTGGTGATGATTACTGGAGTAACAGTAACTTTATTACTTTAAAGACTCATCCAGCCATATTTCTCATATTTCTCTCTTTCAACATGATTTACACTCATTATTAAATTTTAAAATAAATAATTAACTCCATATTCCAAGCCATTCAAGAATCTATTTTTCATCTTGCTCACAAATTTCAAAGAATATTCTAACCACATTTCATCAGAAGTGTATAAAAGGAAAAGAAGTAATTTTTTCTTGACAAGCCTTCAATATTAAGCATAATAAATCCATTTATTAATGTAACTAAAACTTCCTACATATTTTAGGCAAAATAAAATATGTATATGTACATGCACATATGAGCATATACTTATAAGTATTTGAGAAATGCAACACAGACAAAAGTTATTTTCCTTTAAGACAGTTAAGAAAGCTAAAGCACTGAGAGATTAAATTACTAAGCAACAGAAAGGAAACTCAAATTGGTACATAAGTCTCTACCTTCCAAATCTGCTTTTTTTTCATATAATTAATCTAGCACATCAAAACAACTATTCTCTCTTTGCTTAGGCCATCCATAAGCCCTCCATGTAGTGGTTAAAAATGAGGTTTGAAATTGAGACAAACTAAGTTTTGACGGAAGAAATTTTCACATATTGCAGTATGGGAAAGTCAAAATGGTTTATATATTATTTAACTTAAACTTCATGCTAACTAGAACAGCCTGTTTTTTAGGCTATCAAACATATCTTGTATATCTGCTCTAACCATCAAAGAAAAGTGTGCATTGTCCAGAAGTAAAGAATGTCCATCCTAAAGACAGAGACCCATGTTGCACTTCCTGGGACATCAGAGCTAGTACTCCTTCAAAGATGAGGCTCCCTTCCCAGAAGCCAAAGCCACACTGACTCACTGCGTAGGAAGCAAATAAATTCCTCAAAAGAATGCACCCTCCCTGTTATGTTTGATATTCTTTGTTCGGACAGGAGATAAAACCATGCTAAAAACCATCTTCTTTGGAATAGTTTCTCAGAATCATCTGAGAGGCCGCCTCCCTGGCTACAGTTCTCCATTTGGCTGAAGTAAAATTATTTTCTATTCCTTTAATTAAAATCTCAGCTGTGTCACTTATTTCCCATGTGACCTTGGGCAGGTTATTCATTGATCAGTACTTCAGTTGCCTCATCTGAAATATCTACCTCTCAAGATTACTGTGAGGTCAAATTAGACAGTAAAGGTTAAACACCCCAGACATAGAAAGTGCTCAATAATATTTACAACTATCACTTCAAAGCTGTCAAACGGTGTTACTCAAAGTGTGGTCTGAGAACCAGCAACACCAGTATCACTACAAATGCAAATTCTCAGACCCCATTCCAGTTCTACTCTGGGGCTAAGTCCAGAAATCCATTTTAACAACCTCTGCAGATGATTCCTATACCTGATAAAGCTTGAGAAGCAATGCTGGTAAGAAATCCAAAATGTAACTTAGTTCAAACCCAAATTTTACAAAAGATTGGACTAAAATCAAAGATATTCAGAAATTTGCTGAAATATATACAGAAGTCTTACGGCAGAGCCAAGGTTCCAATTCAATCTCCTTATCCAGATCTCCTATATAGATCAGGGATTGTCTAGCTCTTCAACCTAGAGCAACACTAGATAATAAAGAAATGTGAAACTGTGTGCTATGATTCCACAGAACTAGAAAAAGAGAAATCAAGCTGTAAAACACAAGAGACTTCTTAATAAAACAATTTTTTTAATCCCATGTTCTGTTCTTGAGAACTAAGTGCATAATTATTAACATATCTGAAAAGCAGAAAGAACAACACAGGCCTGTAAATAAGCTGCCAAAATGTGAGATTTCTGTGACCTTACTGAAAAGGTGACTCACGTCATTTTTATTAGACTCCTAATAATACAGCACAATCAACAAACATAGCACAAGACAATATAATGGCTTAGTCTTCATTCATTTTCATTTGCCAGCGATAATTTCAGCAAAAGCCACCTGAGGTTTACATTCGATATTTTCTGAACTTCCTTACAAAAATATTCTAGAACACCCCAAAATGTTGGGGTTTTTTTTCCCTTTTGAAAGAATTAGAATTGCATACTGACAAATACCATAAGCAAATCTCTCTGAACAAATGATTTTCCCTTATGTTCAAACATCTGGGCTTGCATTCATTTACCTGTCTGTGTCTCCAATTTCAAAACTCTCAGTAATCCATCGTCACCACCACATGCTATGAATCCTTGGTCCTTGTTCCAAGATATACATTTCAGCTTCACGTTATTGGACATGGCAACCTGAAAAGCAACCACAGCCACTCACAACTTTTAACGAAGGGGTTGGTAGTGAGTCTACGGGAGATGAAGACTGCAGAAGAAACGGTCTTGCAGAAATGTGAACCGTTATGAAAATAAGCATAGTCCCTTGAACTGCCCGGGGCCCATTTGGGAAAGAGACAAAGAACTGCCCACAGAAGAAGGGCAGTGACTGCAAAAAGAAACCCAATGAGGGTGACCTGATGGATTTTTAAAAGGCAGGGGAGGTAAAGGAGGCATAAAACTCTACCTCCAAATCCTTATTCCCTTTCCACACACACTTTGCCTACCTTTTTATTACTTTTCTCCCGCCCAGCGGCCCGTGATGATCCAACGAGTTTAAATCATCTGATGAGCAACAGGTGAAGTAGAGAAAGATAGGGACGCACACAGTGATCTGCCCTGTGGGCCCCCCCAAAAGGACCTAACCAGGGGCAGGAATGGGAAAGATCTTGCGAAAGAGCGGCTGGCTCCGCCAAGGACTGTGTGGGCTCAGGGACCGGCAAAGGAAGTCCGAGGCTGGACCGCGCAGGAAGGTGAAAGAAGGGATGGCGAAAGCTGGATCACTACGCATAGCCTCTCGGGCAGAATGCCGGAATCGCCTGCAGGTTGAGAAACCAGAGGAGGAGCAAGGGCGAACCCTGGGAAACTCACTTTCTTGCTCAAGTAAAAGAACATCCTGGAAACCCCGAGAGGACGACCCCAGCAGTCAAAGCCCGCCACGGGAAACCGTCTAAGCTGCGGATCGCGAGTACCAGCGGCTCTGGGAAGCTCTCGTCGCCCTGGCAACCGCCGCCTCCCGGTCGCATCCGGGGCGCCGAAAGGACACTTCCGGCGTTGCCCTCGCATCGCCGGGCGTAGTACGCCTGCGCGGACGTCGGGGCTGCTGGTAGAGCTCTTGTGGCGGGCCTAAACCGGGGTTGGACCTGGTGGATTTGCTTCTGGGCTTTCCTGCCCAGGGACCCGGCTGGCGCCGCGACTGTTAGTTCCCTGCCTCGTAGCTTCAGGTGTCCTTGGTCCGGACGGGCTCCGAGGACCGGCCTCGACCTCTGACGGTCGCGGTGGAACTCGACTGAGGTTTCAGTACCAGCTCAGTAAGGGCGCCCATTCAAATGAGGTCGTAAGGATGAGGTGTTGTGTAAGCCCAAAGTCCCAACATTGTGAAAAGGAAAGGTACTTTACAGGATTTGATAGGCTGGCGTCCGTTGGTCAAACGAAGGTCAGTCAGTTCAGTTCAGTCGCTCAGTCGTGTCCGACTCTTTGCGACCCCATGAATCGCAGCACGCCAGGCCTCCATCACCAACTCCCAGAGTTCACTCAAACTCACATCCATTGAGTCGGTGATGCCATCCAGCCATCTCGTCCTCTGTCGTCCCCTTCTCCTCCTGCCCTCAATCCCTCCCAGCATCAGGGTCTTTTCCAATGGATGAGGTGACCAAAGTACTGGAATTTCAGCTTTAGCATCAGTCCTTCCAAAGAACACCCAGGACTGATCTCCTTTAGAATGGACTGGTTGGATCTCCTTGCAGTCCATGGGACTCTCAAGAGTCTTCTCCAACATCACAGTTCAAAAGCATCAATTCTTCAGCGCTCAGCTTTCTGCACAGTCCAACTGTCACATCCATACATGACTACTGGAAAAACCATAGCCTTGACTAGACAGACCTTTGTTGGCATAGTAATGTCTCTGCTTTTGAATATGCTCTCTAGGTTGGTCATAACTTTCCTTTGAAGGAGTAAGCGTCTTTTAATTTCATGGCTGCAGTCACCATCTGCAGTATTTTGGAGCCCCAAAAAATAAAGTCTGACACTGTTTCCACTGTTTGCCCATCTATTTCCCATGAAGTGATGAGACCAGATGCCATGATCTTCGTTTTCTGAATGTTGAGCTTTAAGCCAACTTTGTCACTCTCCTCCTTCAGTTTCATCAAGAGGCTTTTTATTTCGTCTTCACTTTCTGCCATAAGGGTGGTGTCATCTGCATATCTGAGGTTCTTGATATTTCTCCTGGCAATCTTGATTCCAGCTTGTGCTTCTTCCAGCCCAGCGTTTCTCATGATGTACTCTGCATATAAGTTAAATAAGCAGGGTGACAATATACAGCCTTGACGTACTCCTTTTCCTATTTGGAACCAGTCTGTTGTTCCATGTCCAGTTCTAACTGTTGCTTCCTGACCTGCATATAGGTTTCTCAAGAGGCAGGTCAGGTACAGACACATTTTTCAGACCTTGCAAACCTTCCTTTGTGCCTTTGGGGTTTGGAGACCCCAAGAGCAATTTCAGGGTAGGAGAGATTTTGTTAATTCTGTTTGTTTTAGAACTTTTAAACAACTTATTTAAGCAGTTTGCAACCCCACGGACCGTAGCCTGCCAGGCTCCTCTGTCCATGGAATTCTCCAGGTAAGAATACTGGAGTGGGTAATTTTTCCCTTCTCCAGGGGATTTTCACAACCCAGGGATCAAACCCAAGTCCCCCACATTGCAGCAAATTCTTTACCATCTAAGCCACCAGGGAAGCCCATTTAAGCTGTAATTGCAACCTAAAGGTACTTATAAAAATAATATGTGTACACTTGAAACTAACACAACACTGTGAATTGCTATACTTCAATTAAAAAAAAGGAATTTGTGTGAGCTTTGGCTATTACAGCATATAATCGCCATTGAGCCATAGCCTCCCATTTTTAAGTAATTGAAGTGTTGGTATTTTCTTGCTAAGGGTCAACTGTTCTGTATTCTTTTTAACCCTATTTCTTTCTTCAGTTCTTGTCCTTTCTGAACATTTGAAGAGTTACAGAACCACCACTATTTTAGACATAGGGCAGAAACCGCCATGGAATTATTTAGTCTCATCTATTTTTTATCTCTGGCTTTACCTTTTACCATATATGCGGAAACCACTGTTGATTTGTATAATCTAGTGTGTACTTTATACTTTGGGGCTTCCAGGTAGCCCAGTACTAAAGAATTCGCCTGCCAGTGAAGGAGATGCAAGAGACTTGGTTCAATCCCTCCACTGGGGAGAGACCGTGGAGCAGCAAATGGCAACCTGCTCCAGTATTCTTGCCGGGAACAAAACTCCATGGACAGAGGAACCTGGTGGGCCACAATCCACAGAGTTGCAAACAGTGGGACACAAGTGAGCACACACACACTGTGTGTACTTTCAGTTCATTTCAGTCACTCAGTCATGTCCCAGTCTCTGCGACCCCATGGACTGCAGCACGCCAGGCTTCCCTGTCCATCACCAACTCCCAGAGCTTACTCAAACTCATGTCGATCAAGTCAAGATGCCATCCAACCATCTCATCCTCTGTCATCCCCTTCTCCCGCCTCCAGTCTTTCCCAGCATCAGGGTCTTTTCCAGTGAGTCAGTTCTTCACATCAGGTGGCCAAAGTATTGGAGCTTCAGCTTCAGAATCAGTTTAGTTAGGTTCAGTCGCTCAGTCGTGTCCGACTCTTTGCGACCCCATGAATCGCAGCACGCCAGGCCTCCCTGTCCATCACCAACTCCCGGAGTTCACTCAAACTCACGTCCATCGAGTCGGTGATGCCATCCAGCCATCTCATTCTCTGTCGTCCCCTTCTCCTCCTGCCCCCAATCCCTCCCAGCATCAGAGTCTTTTCCAATGAGTCAATTCTTCACATGAGGTGGCCAAAGTATTGGAGTTTCAGCTTTAGCCTCAGTCCTTCCAAAGAATACCCAGGACTGATCGCCTTTAGAATGGACTGGTTGGATCTCCTTGCAGTCCAAGGGACTCTCAAGAGTCTTCTCCAACACCAGAGTTCAAAAGCATCAATTCTTCAGTGCTCAGCCTTCTGCACAGTCCAACTCTCACATCCATGACTACTGGAAAAACCATAGCCTTGACTAGACGGACCTTTGTTGGCAAAGTAATGTCTCTGCTTTTGAATATGCTATCTAGATTGATCATAACTTTCCTTCCAAGGAGTAAGCATCTTTTAATTTCATGGCTGCAGTCACCATCTGCAGTGATTTTGGAGCCCAGAAAAATAAAATCTGACACTGTTTCCACTGTTTCCCCATCTATTTGCCATGAATTGATGGGACCAGATGCCATGATCTGCGTTTTCTGAATGTTGAGCTTTAAGCCAACTTTTTCACTCTTTCACTTTCATCAAGAGGCTCTTCAGTTCATCTTCACTTTCTGCCATAAGGGGGGTGTCATCTGCATATCTGAGGTTCCTGATATTTCTCCCAGCAATCTTGATTCCAGCTTGTGCTTCTTCCAGCCCAGCGTTTCTCAGGATGTACTCTGCATATAAGTTAAATAAGCAGGGTGACAATATACAGCCTTGACGTACTCCTTTTCCTATTTGGAACCAGTCTGTTGTTCCATGTTCAGTTCTAACTGTTGCTTCCTGACCTGCATACAAATTTCTCAAGAGGCAGGTCAGGTGGTCTGGGATTCCCATCTCTTTCAGAATTTTCCACAGTTTATTGTGATCCACACAGTCAAAGGCTTTGGCATAGTCAATAAAGCAGAAGTAGATGTTTTCCTGGAACTCTCTTGCTTTTTCGGTGATCCAGCGGATGTTGGCAATTTGATCTCTGATTCCTCTGCCTTTTCTAAAACCAGCTTGAACATCTGAAGTTTACGGTTCATGTCCTGCTGAAGCCTGGCTTGGAGAATTTTGAGCATTACTTTACTAGCATGTGAGATGAGTGCAATTGTGCAGTAGTTTGAGCATTCTTTGGCATTGCCTTTCTTTGGGATTGGAATGAAAACGGACCTTTTCCAGTCCTGTGGCCACTGCTGAGTTTTCCAAATTTGCTGGCATATTGAGTGCTGCCCTTTCACAGCATCATCTTTCAGGATTTGAAATAGCTCCACTGGAATTCCATCACCTCCACTAGCTTTGTTCATAGTGATGCTTTCTAACGCCCACTTGACTTCACATTCCAGGATGTCTGGCTCTAGGTGAGTGATCACACCGTCGTGATTATCTGGGTTGTGAAGATCTTTTTTGTACAGTTCTTCTTTGTATTCTTGCCACCTCTTCTTAATATCTTCTGCTTCTGTTAGGTCCATACCATTTCTGTCCTTTTTCGAGCCCATCTTTGCATGAAATGTTCCCTTGGTATCTCTAATTTTCTTGAGGAGATCTCTAGTCTTTCCCATTCTGTTGTTTTCCTCTATTTCTTTGCATTGATCACTGAGGAAGGCTTTCTTCTCTCTCCTTGCTATTCTTTGGAACTCTGCATTCAGATGTTTATATCTTTCCTTTCCTCCTTTGCTTTTCACTTCTCTTCTTTTCACAGCTATTTGTAAGGCCTCCCCAGACAGCCAGTTTGCTTTTTGCATTTCTCTTCCATGGGGATGGTCTTGATCCCTGTCTCCTGTACAATGTCACAAACCTCATTCCATAGTTCATCAGGCATTCTATCAGATCTAGTCCCTTAAATCTATTTCTCACTTCCACTGTATAATCATAAGGGATTTGATTTAGGTCATACCTGAATGGTCTAGTGGTTTTCCCTACTTTCTTCAATTTAAGTCTGAATTTGGCAATAAGGAGTTCATGATCTGAGCCACAGTCAGCTCCCGATCTTATTTTTGCTGACTGTATAGAGCTTCTCCTTCTTTGGCTGCAAAGAATATAATCAATCTGATTTTGGTGTTAACCATCTGGTGATGTCCATGTGTAGCGTTTTCTCCTGTGTTGTTGGAAGAGGGTGTTTGCTATGACCAGTGGGTTTTCTTGGCAAAACTCTATTAGCCTTTGCCCTGCTTCATTCCGTATTCCAAGGCCAAATTTTCCTGTTACTCCAGGTGTTTCTTGACTGCCTACTTTTGCATTCCAGTCCCCTATAATGAAAAGGACATCAGTCCTTCCAATTTATCTAATTTCTCCCACCTGAATTCTTTCCCCATCCCCAGCAAATAATGTTCAAATCCTTTGACCTGAGTCTGTTGTCTCAGCATCCTGGGAAATTGACAATAAATCCTAGTGCCTTTCCTGTCAGATCTAAACTGGAGCTAAAATCAGATCTTCCTTCAGTCTTGAATTGTTTTACTTTGGTGCCCACACTTTAAATGAGCCAATATGCTTTTTTCATCCCAACATTCCTGTCTGCTTCCGAGGCCATTTTTATATATCCTGTGATGTTCCTTTTGGCCAATTGTGCCTAGCCAAATGCACAAAATAGGTCTCCCTGAGAAATCCTTACTAAACTTAATATATTTGCATAATACATATTTGTTTTCAAATGTATGTGTATCTTTTTCAGCACCGATTACATCCCTGTATGTTTTCTGGCACCTGATCACAGGCTCCCTATACTGGACTCAGGAAACAAAAATCAGTTTTCTAAGCCAGGGGGATTCTAATCAACTGGTTAAGTTTAAGGCATGTTTAATTGAAGCTACTGATGGTCACATCCTTAAAAATTTGTCTCTAAATACCTTTCCATAGTTCTTGTACATGAGCGCTCATTTATTCCCCCGTAATACCGTTTCTTTGTGATATATTAATATAACTGATTGTGTGCTCAAATAGGTTTGGAAGATAGCACTTGCTGTATGTCAGGTCCTTTCAAAAATGTTGACAAATAACATTATATGTTTCATATAATATTTATTGCCTTTGATGTGTTCGTTTTTCATTTGTTCCCTTGACAGTTTAGCTTTTTGTTTTTTTGTTTCTGGGTTTCTTTTCAGGTCTTTATTTTAATGTACCCTCATCATTATTTAATCTGAATTTATGTAATTCTGTTTTATTCTCTCTCCCACAATATTCTTGATCAAAACCTTTCTATTTAACCTGAACTTAAAATTTTACCTTTGAGAGCATGAGATTAAATTATAGGATGAGTCATGACATTGTTTCATTGACAAGAAAATGTTTCATTTTCAAAATAATTGTAATTCAGCTTAATTTAAGAAAATACATGAGCAAAGTTGATATAAGTAAAAAAAAATCATGACAATAGTATATAGATATTGATGTTTTTATTACAGTAAAGACAACATAAACCAAAAAAGAATGAATCGTCTATAATTAAAGAACTACTTTCTTCTAAAAGTTATAAGCTTTAAAGCTGAAAAAAATTTTTATCAAATATGTAAGTGAAAAAAACAGGCTTATCATTAACATTTAAAAAAACATTAGATTATGTTGTTATAGCAATATTTATAAATATATAATTTTATTGATTGGATTCTAAAGTAAAACAAGTAAATTCAGAATTTTTTGTTCTTGGTAAATAGTTTAACACTTAATTCACAACTAAGTCTTTAGCTGTGTGTGTCTCGTTCTAACATCAGAATGAATTAAAAATGGTATGTAACAGCTCACTTAATCTGTGTTAACTATTTTTAGATATATGTATTACAATCCCCTGATCACAGCTTCAACAATACCCTGGCAAAAATGAGAAAAAACAAAAAGTGTTAGCGATATACTTCTAAATTATATTCATCTCAATTTAATTATATGAACTTTTATGTGTAAATACCCTCTACAAGTTACACACTAAAGTAACAAGACTGGTTTATACTATATCAGGAAAAAAATATAGATTAAAAGTTTGCAATTTAAGTATGGTTATCTTACTAATACAAACATTTTAAAATTAAATGGCTCAATTAGTAAAGAAGTAAAGAAATTATGAAAACTTTTCTTGTATTTTCTACCAACTATTTCACAGTCATAGCTTTAGAGACACTAAAATTTGCACTTAATTAGGGACATTTATTTCCTTAGAAAAATGATACTGGTTCACCAGAAGATTCAGCAGCATTCAAGCATTTGTAATGGCAGATTAGTAGCAGGAACATTCGAGTATGCCAAAGTATTTACTACACCAAATGCTCGTTATTTCCAGGTAAAACATTTGAGTAGTTTAACGATGTACTTGTCCATATTCATTTGCTTGCAGCTTCTCCAAAATGTCATCGAGTGACTAGTTGTTAAGGCCAAAACCACATATTTTTAGAGATTAGAAAATGTAAACACACTTTAAGACACTTCAATACAAGGTAAAAGAAAAATGTAAGTTCTCAATGGAACAAAAAGAGTGAAATTTTCTCACCAAAAATCTAATGTGTCTAAAACTCAGATATTTTGTTCTTTAGAGAGCAGGATATAAAGTGGCAGTCTTCAAGCATTTTTGTTCATCTGTCCCCTAAAATAATTTTGACAAGTAATACCTTGTGCATATTTAAATTATATGAAAATTTTAATAACTTTTATGTAACAAAGTATGCAATTTTGCTGTATTATAAATATTGATGTTTTAAAATAAAATTTAAACCAATCTTTTAAATGTATCCTATGTAATATTAATAACATACTGAATTCTTACTACTACTGTTCTTCTAAAATAAAATATCTCCTTAAATTTGTATTCCCTTTCTGCTGCTTCCACAGAATTTTATTCTACTTGAATCTTGAAAATCTGTTCTTGATCACTCTATTACACTTTCTGACATAAACTTTATACAGACAACAAGCACATACATGTTTACGTCTAGATTACCTTTAAATTAATTTTCTTTTGACCAGAGGCTCTAATTTTTTTTAATCACCTTGGTTGAGTTATCATTACAACTATGATGGGCACACAGTTGATCCAAACAAGTAAATTACAAATTTTGAGATAAAATCATTAAAAAATAAAAGGTAAATTTTAATTAGAAAGGTATCTCTTAATGGAACGAATTGGAAGAGATGTGTTTATGAAACCTTAATTTAAAAAACTGTTGAGGGACTTCCCTGCTGGTACAGTGGTTGAGAATCCACCACCAATGCCCGGGACATGGGTTTTGATCCCCAGTCCGGGAAGATTCCACATGCTGCAGAGCAACTAAGCCTGCCCACCACAACTATTGAGCCCACACTCTAGATGCCCCCAGCCACAACTGCTGAAGCCTGTGTACCCTAAAGCCCAGGCTCCCCGACAAGAGATGACACCCCAATGAGATGTGCATGCACCACAAAGAAGAACAGCCCCCCTCAGTGCAACTAGAGAGAGCCTGTGTGCAGCAACAAAGACCCAGCATGGCCAAAAATAAATAACTTAGGGGAAAAAAAAAAACTTGAATTGTCCTTTTATTTGGCTCTCTGGAGATTTTACCTTTCCAAGAAATTCACCTTATTAAAATTCAGGGTAAGCAAGAGATATCCCTTTCTTGTGTAAAGTTAGGAGATTGGTGGCACTGAAGTGAGAGATGGGAAAAGAGACTGCCAACTGACCCCAAGTTACATTGTAAGCAGATCAATTTACAGAAGTGAAGGATTTGGAAACAGGGTCCTCTAAAATGCTCTGTGTCCCCTCACATCCCTTGAATGTCTCTGCAAGCTCTGAGGTAGCCCTGCTGAAACAGTGCTGAACCCTCTGGTCCTTGCCCCCTTACCATGTCCTCTGCCTGCCTTTTGTCTGTGGAAAACTTCAGTCCAAGAATAAGCTTAATCAGAGAAGTGAGAAATTTGGAAACGAAAACAGTCAAAGACTAAATAATATAGTCATTAAGCACAGTCAGGGACTTTCAGTTCTTTCTCAAGGGTTATAATATTCTGAGCCATATCCTGTGAACTGTCTCATCGATACTAAAACACTAGGTGGAAGAAGTTAACTACCTGATGACGAGACTGCAGGCAAGACAGAAGCTGCCACAATTCAGAGAACTGGCCACAAAGAGAACAAATGGACCTCGGAAGAGAAGGTTAAGTGTACCTAAAACAACCAAGATAATGCTGGTCAAACCATTGAGGACCAATCTGAAGATGACTGTTAGAGATGACTGTTCTGTTTCTGTATGTAGCCCTCCACGCCCTGTTTACAAAAACTCTCACCCCTTGACCACCCCCAGTTGCCGGCATCTGAAATAAAGCAAACTTTCCTTTCCACCAACCTGGCCTGTTTACTGACTTTTGAGCAGCAAGCACACACTCTTTCGGTAACTATCACAGTTTGAATACTCCTCGAAGATCCCTGGGAACAATGTTGTTAACTTCAGCTGGACTAAGAAAAAGAACTCTTCCTGAATTACTCCTTTGGCTAAAGAACTGCTTTTGAAAGTTTCTGAGGTGGTACCATGTTACATTTTGAAACCTGCTCTTTGACCACCTGGCTAAACAAAGTGTACAACTGTGTATCATCTGAGTTATCACACTCCATTCATCAGCTGACTGGTCTTGTACAGATTCTGAGTAAGAAAGTCCTATTAAGGAATCAGGATGATAGCCCTGGTTAAATAGAGCTCAATTAGGAGCTTATACCGGAGAAGGCGATGGCACCCCACTCTAGTACTCTTGCCTGGAAAATCCCATGGATGGAGGAGCCTGGTAGGCTGCAGTCCATGGGGTTGCTGAGGGTCAGACATGACTGAGTGACTTCACTTTCACTTTTCATTTTCATGGATTGGAGAAGGAAATGGCAACCCACTCCAGTGTTCTTGCCTGGAGAATCCCAGGGATGGGGCAGCCTGGTGGGCTGGCGTCTATGGGGTCACACAGAGTCGGACACAACTGAAGTGACAGCAGCAGGAGCTTATACTGCTGTGGAAAAGCACTAGAAAAATAATTACACCACTTTCACATGCAAATAAAAATGGGTGTAACAGTCTCCTAAAATATTTTAAAAGAACTCTTAAAAAATCAAGGCTGTGTATTACTACTGTTCATCTTAAAACTTAATGAATAAGGCCCTTATCCTGTGACATGTCCTCAAATGTCCATTGTTAAGACCTAGGTTGGCTTCAAGCAGAAGTAGAAATCCTTCCAAAAAGGATATGTTTGGAGTTCAGTCTCTGCAGATATGAGTTGACCTTATCCTGGAATGCCAGAGTGGCTTCACACGCACAAGCATCTTCTGTGGAGATGAGTCTTCGTGCTTCTTCAATGGCTGGAGGCAGTGACAGTACACAGAACGTTACAGCTAATCAGAAATCATAGGAAATCAGGAAATCGACGATTCAATACTTTTATTTTTAAGACTTAAGCTACGTGCATGTTCTAGGAGATAAAAGGATGTAAGAGCACGCAGAAAGAGGAGGAAAGACTGTGGGATGTGTCAAAGAAGAAACAGAGATGTTGAGGAAAAGTTTACAATTGTCAAAGCTAGGTGATGGTTATATGAGAGTTCTACTGTTCTCAATGCTTTTGTGATGATCAGAAATTCTCCATGATACAAAGTTAAAATGTTTTAACAGGATGTAGGGAGAAGCCAAGAATGCAGAGATAAAGACCATCTCCCTGTGATACGGTGTCTTCATTAAGAAATGCAAATGTTCACTACAGAGAACAGGGTGGAGGTTCCTTTAAAAACCAATGGCAGGAAGGTCGCCTGGTGGAAAAGTAGAAACATTCCATCCTGAAGACATTTGGAAACCACTGGAGGATCCCGACCAAGAGACAAGACTCAAAACTGTACTTCTGACTTGGAGACAGGAAAGCCACTCCTGACCAAGTGCATGGATGAGGCTTAAGGGGACCGTCTTTACCTGAACATGTCTTCTTGTCTTCATTCAAAGTGTAGCCCGTGTCACAGCCGCAGTGGTAAGAGGCATTGCCATCATACACACAGATGTGCTGGCAACCATGAGAGCCCAGGGCACACTGGTTAAGAACTGGCCAGGATTGGGGCAGGAGAGAGAATATTCACAAATTACAATCGGAAACGACACAGACTTCTGGGAGAAAGAAGCTTTGGTTTGGTCCCAAAGTGGGCACATATGAATCCTTCAGTCATCAGAGTCTCCCATGTTTCAGAAGGAGGGAGCCTCTTCCTGATCCCTCCCCCACAGCCCTTTTCTTGCTATTTCTTGCAAATATTTTGCGTTCTGCCTCTCTTTTTTTCGCTGCCACAGGCCTGGAGGGCTGCACTGCATCTTAATTCTATTCCAGAACTTACCTCTGGCCTTTCCATAACACCTCCAAGCTCTCCAGCTATATATGGATCATCTTCACCATTACCAAAAATAAATTATTAGGGACCTACTCACACACGGAGTTAAATTTGATGCTGCACAAAAAAAGACTGTATTGACCGAGGGCCTGTCTTTGATGCTTAAAGTGGTACAGAAAACAATGGCCTGCGAACTCATGCACACACACACAGAGAAAAATAATTACGATGATGATGGTGCTGATGATGTGTATGGTTGGATAAGAATGTATTTTTTATCTGTCACAAATACAGTACAAGGAGCAAAGTCTTCCTGGGGTTCATAGGTCCTTGTCGGCCATTACAGGAGTCAAACTATTTGTTCCCCTCTAAATCTCCTCTTAAGTGTCATTGCATGCTTCCAAACTTCCCATGGCTCACTATTGGTGTTCAGTCACTCAGCTGTGTCTGACTCTTTGCAACCCCATGGACTGCAGCATGCCGGGCTTTCCTGTTCTTCACTATCTCCCAAAGCTTGCTCAAACTCATGTCCATTGAATCAGTGATGCCATCCAACCATCTCATCCTCTGTCGTCCCCTTTTCCTCCAGCCTTGAGTCTTTCCCAACATCATGGTCTTTTCCAATGAGTCAGTTCCCTGCATCAGGTGGCCAAAGTACTGGAGCTTCAGCCTTGGCATCAATCCTTCCAATGTATATTTGGGGTTGATTTTCTTAAAGTCTGCTTATTTTATCACTGTTTCCATTGTTTCCCCATCTCTTTGCCATGAAGTGATGGGTCCAGATGCCATGATCTAAGTTTTTTTGAATGTCAAGTTTTAAGCCAGCTTTTTCACTCTCCTCTTTCACCTTCATCTATAGCTCACTACTGCCTATAAAAGAGCTTTTCATGGCACAGAAGGCCCTAGATAATCTAACCACAACGTCTTTCCAACTTTCACACTGATATTCCCTTCACTACTACAATTCAGATGTTTCCAGAAAAATGCCTACTAGCAGAGCATTTCTTTTTCCCTGAGCCCAGCTTAGCAGCGACTCCAGAGATAACAAGGGGACATGCCTCCAGCCCCCAGCCCCCGATCTGGGGCCCCACGGTTAATTTACTAGCTTTCCCACTGCCCAGCAAGGGGAAAGCAGGCCAGTAGAGGGGATCTGCCCCATGCTGTGTACCCCAGTTTTAGCATGGCACCCATTATTGCTGTAAAATATATAAATACTGATTTCCCACCATCGCATCTTTCTTTTTCTATCTCCTTTTGCTGTCATGTGCTTTGCACCATGAGACAGTGTAGCTCAGTGTTTGAGAACTACAAACCACCAGATCAAGTGCCTGGGTTCAAATCCTGGCTCTCCCACTCACTAGCCAAGTGACCACCAGCAAGTTACTCAGTTGCTATGAGTAAATTTGCTGTGAGCAGTAAATGTGTGACTGTCGCTAAAATGCCTGGAACAGCGCATGGCACCCGGCAGACACTGAAGAATGTGGGTGAACCGTTACCTGGAAGTGCTGCCTTAACTGAAGTCTGTCTTAACTGAAAATCTCCTTTGATTTATTCTTTTTAATAAAGTGGCTCATTTTATTCCATAGTATCTGTTAGTTTACATGTAAATGCACTTTGTTTTCTTTTCGCAGGTCTTCAGAGAAGAGCAGCCTTGAATCCTCTCCACCTGGGGACTTAGTCCCACCCACCTCAACAAATTGACACAAGCCCCTCCCCTTGCCCGTGCCCCCTCCACTCCTCCAGTCCCATCCCTTCGGCCACCCCTAGCCTCTCCTTAGTTATGGACTCTCACTACCAGTTGCTGCTTTCTTAAGGTACTGGTTCGGGAGTAATTGGCATTGGCATATATATACCACCATGTGTAAAACAGATAGCTAGTGGGGAGCTGCTATATAACACAGGGAGCCCAGATCAGCGCTCTGTGATGACTTAAAGGGGTGGGATGGAGGTGAGTGGGAGGGAGGCTCAAGAGGGAGGTGATATATGTATCCCTATGGCCGATTCACGTTGTTGTACAGCACAAACTAACACAACATTGTAAAGCAATTATCCTCCAATGTTTAAAAAAAAAAATGCCGCTTTTTTGGTTTTGCACCCAACCTGTCGTAACTCAGAGGCAGAAGCTGATGCTTCCTTACATGTCCACACGGCTAAGCACAGTCCTGGGAATAAAATAGGGGTTCAGTACTGTTTTATTGATCTCATTCTTTTTTAAAGGGCGAATTGGAGATGTGCCACTTCCTTTAATCTCTCTTGAAAAGGTCACATATTACACCTCCTCAAGGAAGAGGAGAGTATACATAAAATCCAAAAAAAAAAAAAAAAAAATACTGAATATGCCAAAATTAACCACCACCTTGAGAGTTAGGAATTTCTCAGAGGACTGCTTTTACATTATAAATGCCACTCTGTTCTCCCAGTGAGTTTAAATCAAATTAATGAGGATTAGCAATTCTGGCACGGGCTCCCTCACCAAGTCATAAGCCTCAGATTCACCCAAGATTGATCATCTAGAAACTGTCAGGGAAGGACTTGCTTCAAACTTACTGGAAGATCTGTGTGGGTCTAATTCAGTTATTTACAAAGCCTCCTTCACTAAAAACGATCCAGCTTTAAGTCGAACACTACAGAAAAGTTCCAGGCCTAGTTTTAATTGGAAAAAGATCAGTTCAGCCTATCACACCAAATAGTTACTGTCCCACTGACTTCCTCCAAAGTTTCCTATTTGCTTTTCAGAGATATAAAATTTTCCTGGACCGTACATCCAATTAGCTTTTCTTATATCCCCACTCCCTGCCCATTACCCAGTAATTTTCTGAAGTGAGCTATGTTTGCAAAACCTCGTGAGCTCATTGCCCCCTAGCAGTGTGTGTCTTGGTCTGTAAGCACAGTAGAATGTCTGAAGTCCAACTGCTTACCTTACCTTTAAGAATCTCTCTCATGGTGAATTGAAAGTTGGTTTCACTGCAGCAGAAAAGGTCCCATACGAAAGAATTTACTGAGTGGACCTTACCTGAACACGTTTTTTTATCTTCATTCAGAGTATAGCCCTCGTAGCACTCACAGTGGTGGGACCCAGCTCTGTCATTCACACAAATGTGCTGACAGCCATGTGTGCCCAAAGCACACTGATCTTGAGCTGCCAAGTGGAAGTCCAGAAGAAAAGAAATTAAATGTGGAAAGGTCTTTTATTACCCATATGTAGAAATCTTATTTGCAGCTAGCAATGCAAAAAAGGAGAACTTACTAGAAACCACTCAAAGCCATCAGTAATATTTGCTCTTACTAGAAGTTAGTTGAGTAAAACAAACTCCTACACACACAATACTTAGTCTTCTATTTTCCCCTACTCCTTTTCATAATCTATGCTGAGTTTATATTGTTGGTCTTTTTTTTTTTTTTTTTTTTGGTTTGTTTGTTTGTCTGGCCTCACCATGTGGCATATGGGATCTTAGTTTCCTGACCAGGGATTGAGCCCACACTCACTGCATTGGAAGCATGGGGTCTTAACCACTGGACTGCCAGAGAAGTCCCCTATACTGAGCTTTTATAATCTAAGTATCTCATACATACTTTCTAAAGCATTCCTTTTAGATTTGCTGTATTTATGCTGAATCAGAGGGATTCCAACAGTTGTGGAACTAATTATACTAGATTCAGAAAGACACAGAATCCGCGTTTGAAGAAACTGTAGCTCAGTCCTCTCCTGTAATACATGAGAAAACTGAGTCTAAAGGAGATCAACTGACTCAGAACAGCATCAGAACTCAAGACCCAAACTGCACTTTTGTGCACTTCTCTCTCTACCGACATGATATTTTTAAACTATTGTTTATCTTGGTGAACTTTTCGTTTTGAGAAGTCCTACACTTCATCCAATTTCCCCAAATGTAAACATCCTATATAAGCACATCATTATATAAGTAATGACCAAAACCAGGGAACTAATCACTGATACAATGCCCTGAACTAACCAAAGACCTTATTCAAAGTCTGCCAGTGTTTCTACCACAAATGCCTTTTTTGTGGCCCAGGATCCAATCCAGGCTCACACATTGCTTTAAGCTATCACATGTCCTTAGTTTCCTCCAATCTGGGACATTTCCTCAGTCTTTCTTTGCCTTTCATGACTGTGACACTTTTGAAAATTACTGAAAAATTAGTTCATGGAATGTCTCTCAGTTTGGGTTTGTCTGAGGTTTCCTCATGATCCTAAATCGTTAGCAAGAAAACCACAGAAATGCTGTTGTGCCCTGAGAACATGACGACAGAAGAAGCACGACGTCACTGTGTGTCACGTGACAACAGGAGAAGCATGACGTCACTCTGTCACTGCCGGTGACATCAACTCTGATGACTTAGTGGAAGTGGTGTCTGCCAGGTCTCTCCACTGCAGAGTTACTGCTTTTTTTTTCTTTTTTTAATTTAATTTTAACTAAATTGGTGGGCTGTTATTTGATTTTAACTAAATTGTCTTCAGCATCTGGAGAAGACAATTAGGGTTGGGGACAGAGAAGGAAATGAACAACACACTCACACAGGTAGGTCAAGAGACAACATACTGCCATTTTTAACTTGTCTCATAAGAAATGGGAAAAGCCCAAGATGGCAACAGACAAAAAGATATCAAGTTCCCCGTTGAGATGACCCCCCCAACACTGGCTTAGGAAGGTAGGTAGACAGAGAGGCAATAGTAAAGCCCCTGCCCCCACTTACCTGAACACGTTTTCCTGTCTTCATTTAAGGTGTAACCTTCGTAGCACTCACAATGATAAGAGCCAGTTCTGTCGTTCACACAGATGTGTTCACAGCCATGAGTGTTAAGAGCACACTTATCAATAGCTATCAAAAGACAACCAGGACAAATGCCAACAGATGGAAAACATGGTAAGCAAATAACTACAGGCCACACCACACACATCCATGCACACATAGACACACACACATACACACACACACAATGCTAATGAAATGGGTCAGTCTGACACAAGAGGATGCCTACTGGACGGGAGGGTTGGAACTCACTTCCTGATCTTGGTTCTTTCACTAACAGACCCCATTACAGGGGTAAGTCTTCTCCCTTCTTGGGGCAGCGGGGACGGATCTCGATTTCATTTTCTATAAAATGATCAGGTTGAGTCAAATGATCTCTTCAGTTTTATTCCTCTAAACAACTATTTTCTAGGCTCTAACAAAATGGACCTAATTTGTACTCTTCATTGACAGTATGTGAGTATTCATACAGCAGACGAGTGAGAACCTCCCTAAGTTTTCTTCCACTTCTAGATTCCATGAGCACCTAGGGTTACAGAGAGGTAAAAGTAGCTTGTATTTAATTAAATAAAATCCAGGAAAAATTCCAAAACCTCTAAAGACCAAGAGTTTTGTCCTTTTCCCCTACTAACCCTTCTCTCTAAAACAAGCCATAACTGCTGTAATAGATTGTTTTAGGTATTATCTCACTTTCCTCCTCATGTTACTTTTCAAGGAAAGTTGTTGATAACAGTAAATCTGCCACAAGGCAGTTAGGAGAAAAGCATAAGGCCAGTCCAAAGTCTTGGGGAGTGAGTCCCCAAATATGCCCCTGTCAGCCACTGTCCCTTAAGCAGGCCTCACCGGAACACGTCTTCTTATCAGCGTTCAAGGAATATCCTTGGCTGCATTCACAGTGGTGCCTGCCTTCCCCGTCACTGATACACACATGCTGGCACTGATGTGTGCCCAGTGCACACGGGTCCAGAGCTGTGCAAAGGAAATTTACAACAGTCAGTGTCAACACATAAGAAGCATTTCAGATACTTCCTCTCTTGTCAAAAAAAAAAATCACTCTGCACATTCCTCTCCAATTCCATCTTTAGTTCACTCTAAAAATTGACTATTTGTTTTCTGCCCTTGGCTTATTTCCGCCCCACTCTTAGTAATGTTTAAATTAGTAACTAGGAATGCTACTAATTTAAAATCATAGATCTTGTGGTTGAGTTTCTCAAAGGAGAAAGGGATTTTTTAATTTGGAGCTGAAACCAAACAGTTACATGAATCAGGCAATTCAGGGTTTTATCCAATGTATCCACCTGGACAGAGAAAAAGAGTTTTGCTCTCCAACAGCAAGAAGAGAACAATATTGTACTTCCTGAAGTTCTACAAGCTAGTTGTCCCACTGCAATCAGAAGCCAGTTTCCAAGGGTTTTATAGTGTGAGTCTAAACAGAATTCATCCCCAGGCATTGCACTAGGCCTGGAATCCACTCACTCTTTGGGCACCAATACATGTTTGAACATGCAAATGGTGGACGGCAATGCAGGTAACTGCCTTTTAAATATATGGTACCGGTTCCTGAGCCCAAATGTATCTGCACGTGACTCTCATACCTGCAAGGAGTCTAAACTCATATGTTGTATGAAAAGTGAAAAAGAAAGTGACAGTGTTAGTCACTCAGTCATGTCTGACTCTTTGCGACACCATGGACTATAGCCCTCCAGGCTCCTCTGTCCATGGGATCCTCCAGGCAAGAATACTGGAGTGGGTGGCCATTCTCTTCTCCAGGGGATCTTCCCAACCCAGGGATCAAACCCAGGTTTCCTGCATTACAGGCATATTTTTTACCATCTGTGCCACCAGGGAAGCCCCATTTGCTATATGCTGCTGCTGCTGCTGCTGCTGCTAAGTTGCTTCAGTCGTGTCTGACTCTGTGCGACCCCAGAGAAGGCAGCCCACCAGGCTCTCCCATCCCTGGGATTCTCCAGGCAAGAACACTGGAATGGGTTGCCATTTCCTTTTCCAATGCATGAAAGTGAAAAGTGAAAGGGAAGTTGCTCAGTCTTGTCTGACTCTTAGTGACCCCATGGACTGCAGCCTACCAGGCTCCTCCGTCCATGGGATTTTCCAGGCAAGAGTACTGGAGTGGGGTGCCATTGCCTTCTCCATCTGCTATATACGAGTTGGTAAAAGAAAAAGAAGAACACAACACATTAGCTAAATGGCATCCTCATCTTTTTGCTCCTGGAGCCATTTTTATGTCAGACTTTTTTCCCAAGCGACATGTTTTGAAAAAAGAATCATGAATTTGGTCATTTCTGAGAAACCAAGGAGGCCTGTTGGAGGAGGCTAGCATCCCTGTGGCAGTTCACCCAGCCCCCACAGTTCTAGCAACAGGACAAGGCTAATATTTTTCCAAGAAGGGCCTTTTCATGGAATAATCTTTCCAGTCGGTTGACTACAACAGCTGCCCCTCAGTCTTTTTTTCCAAAGACAGGACATTTTTCCCCCAGAACAAGCAGGTCTCTTGTACCAGGATGAAAAGGTGGCCACTCACCACTTGTTACTTTATGTCCTTCAAGCCCTTCCCCAGGTGCTAGCTTTGAGGCCCAACCTTGCCACAGAACAGCATCTTCATGGAAAAGTTCTCACCCACAAATACAGGGGGGGTTTCCTGGGAGAAAGAAAGCTATTTTCTTTTGGGAAACCAATGACTGCCAAGTTGATGCCACCAAAGCCAAGGATAGCTTGAGAAGACCCAGTGTCCTAAGGCAGGAAACACAAGAGGCCCCCTGCCAGGTATGGCTGAGATGAGGTCAGAATTTGCTCCAGACTGAGACTTCATCTCCCATTTCCTGACAAACTGTTGATTACTGAGTTTCACTTTCATTTATGTATAAAGTCTCCTTGAAATTGACAACAATAATTATTGGTTCACTTGCTTGTCTCAGCTCCAGCCCTAGACTTCTGCTTGATGGTAGGCAGGGATTACCTTTATCTTTGTATCATCAGTGATCGATAAACACATATTGAGAAAACAAATGTAGGATAAATTATATGGCAAAAGTTATCTACACTTTAAAATTCACCTGAACTAGAAATTTGTCCACACCTGCTTGGATAATTCTACAAAGTTTTGAAAGATTATCTCCAAATGACTTTTAAAAAATGAATATAGATAGAAACAAAGGAAGATATAAATTTTTTAAAGAAAAACAAAAAATAAATTTAAAAGTAAAAATTAAAAAGTTCGAGTCCCACAAATTCATAATTCTGATTCGTGACTAAAGATAAACCTGAGCCTTGAATGGATTCATATTCATGGGTTTGACTGATGCATGCTAAAAATTCTAATTAAATCAGCATTTAATTTAAACTCCATCCTAAAGAAAGAAAGGAGAGGGAGGGCAGTAGCAGAATAATTAAAAACTTAAAACATTAAAGTAAAGAACCAAAAAATAGCCTCCATCTTGCTATCTCAAAAGTGAGCTGAAATCCTAGTCTCCGTGGTTCTTAATCCTGTCCCTCCACAAGGAATAATCAGAAAAAGAGCCGAATCTGAAAACTGGAGTATTTGCTAAGTATACACTCCAATGGACATTTATGCTGGACAAGAAGCCAGCCAATCTTTCCAGGGACAGATGCAGTCCCTGTCTTCTGAGAAAAAAAACAAGCAGAGTTCTGTTAAATCTAGAGATGGTAAAACTAAAGAAAATATCTGGAAAAAATGCGGTGGGCAGAGGGGAGAAGAGAGGTGTCTGGTTTTTTATTTGTATTTTTTTCTGACCCCATCAGGGAACAGCAGGATCATTTACCCTGGATATTTCCAGAACTTCACATTTCTAATGCAAACAGGAAGATTTTATGAGCAAACCAACTTATATATAAGGCACTCTATATTCCTAAGCCAACAAAGTATGCTTAAGTTTAGAGAAAAAATAAAACCGTCACATACCAAAAAAACGTTGCTTATATTTAAGTTTTCCATAAAATTTCCACCAAAGAAAAAAGAATAAATCTTTTTCTTCAGACACATGATGTCTGACTATAACATCTTTTCTAACTAGAAGCAAAGACTTACCACAAAAGGTCTCCTGGAATCTAGAGGAAAGTTTCTCAATGACCCCATAGGTCTCCACGTAGAAAACGTGCTCGTCCAGGGGTTCGCTGGCCATCATCTTGAGGGACTCCATGTCGGCCCGGTCCACGCCCACGGCGTACAGCTCAATACCGGAAGCCCGGGCGCGCGCCGCCACCTCGTTCACCTGGTCCTGGGGCCGCCCGTCGGTCACGATGATGGCCACTTTGGGGATGTTGGAAGAGGGCCCTCGAGCTCCTGCCTCTACTGTGAAGGCTTCATCCATCGCCGTCTGGATGGCCAGGCCTGACATGGTGCCCGTAGACAAGGGCGTGATCTGCGCCACGGCTCGTTTCAGGGACTGCTTATCCGAGTGGGTCTGGAGATGGAACTCGATCTTCACGGTGCTGGCGTAGTTCACCACTGCCACCCGCGTGTCCACAGGCCCGATGTCCAGAGTGTCGATTATTTTCGAGACAAAGGTTTTCACTTTGGTGAACTCCAGGGGCCGTACACTACGAGAACTATCGATGATGAACACCAAGTCCAAGGGCCTGCTCTTGCAAATACCTGCAAAGAAGGGCATGGGGAACAGTACATGGCTAATCGGTGAGCGGATCACAGTCAGAAAGGGAATGTTGTGACCAGCATCCTTGGCCCCAGATACCCCACTCTCTGCTGTCTTCCTGAAGACCACCCTCCCTTTGGTGGTTGAAAGCACTGAGGCCTTTCAGGATTCCCCAGTGAGAAATCACATAGAGGTGTGACATTTCCTCAAAGAGCTCCCCTATTTGAATGTCCTGAACTTTTCACTTGGAAAGTTTCATCCTTCTGCTTAAAGTTTTGTTCAAAGGTTCCTCTTGACGCCCAGGAATGAATGGACTCCAGCCCTCTCTTGGGCACCTTGGCCATCCCTGAACCCTGTCTGAACTGAACTCAGGGCAGCCTCAATGCCCCCTCCACTGCCTGCTCAAGCCTCACAGCCCTTCAGACAACAGCAGAGTGTGGGGCGAGGCACTCCGGTGCTCTCCTGGTGACTTCCTTCTTTTTCTCCACTTTCAAGGTGCTGAAAACTGCTCCAGCTCTAAGTCGCTTCAGTCGTGTCCGACTCTGTGACCCCATAGACGGCAGCCCACCAGGCTCCCCCGTCCCTGGGATTCTCCAGGCAAGAACACTGCAGTGGGTTGCCATTTCCTTCTCCAGAGTAGCCCTAAATTCTCCCTCCATCTGGTCATTCACTCATGTTTAGTGAACTCTGAGGTCCAAATAGCCCTGAGTTTAAACCTTGAAAAGTAGAAATAAGGGTGACCACTTCGTCTGGTCCACGTTGAGGTCCGTCTTTGTCAGCATGTCTTGTTTCAAGAAGCAGAGATTCTGACCTGGTATCTATACTACTGCCCCCACCAAATTCTCTTAGTCACCTCTCTTTCATTTTTTCATATTTCCAAATTTCATATTTTATATTCCAAATATTTTTTTTATGGTAAAGTGTCTGCCTGCAATGAGGGAGACCTGGGTTCGACCCCTGGATTGGGAAGATCCCCTGGAGAAGGAAATGGCAACCCACTCCAGTACTCTTGCCTGGAAAATTCCATGGATTGAGAAGCCTGGTAGGCTACAGTCCATGAGGTCACAAAGAGTCAGACACAACTGAGCAACTTCACTTTCCCCATGTATTAAACCAAGGGGCTACAAAAATAATAATAAGCCAGATTACCTGCCCTCAAGGAACATGTATCGTTCCCACACAAAAGGACCTAGCACATTGTAGAGACACAATAGTTTTGTTTTCAGCACATCCTTCTTATCCTTTCCCCGTCTAATCTCGTTCTATACTCCTCCCTCTCCTGCTGCTGCTGCTAAATCGCTCTGTGCGACCCCATAGACGGAAGCCCACCAGGCTCCCCCGTCCCTGGGATTCTCCAGGCAAGAACACTGGAGTGGGTTGCCATTTCCTTCTCCAATGCATGAAAGTGAAAAGTGAAAGGGAAGTCGCTCAGTCGTGTCCGACTCTTAGCCATCCCATGGACTGCAGCCCACCAGGCTCCTCCGCCCATGGGATTTTCCAGGCAAGAGTACTGGAGTGGGGTGCCATTGCCTTCTCCATTCCTAGCCACCCAAATCAAATCCAAGAGAGCAGCCATTCCTCCTTCTTTCCCAAAACACACACACACACACACACACACACCCAAGCCCTGAAACAAAGTGAGATCCTTTGGCATGAAATGTCACTGAGGGTTCTTTCCTTTCCTAGTAGGAGGCTGGCTAGAAATTGATGAAACTCTAAGAGAGCAATTTACTCAGTGTGTAAGGGGAAAAGGTGTAGGTATTTATTTATTCAAAATTAAATTCCTAGCTAAGCAGTTGATGACAGAAAAGCCCTGTCTGCAATAGGAATTATGCCTCCGTATAGTTTAAAAACAACAACAACAACAACTGGTAGTATCCTCTTGCTTTTAGCCTGATTCCTAGAGGTATTAATTAAGACAATAAATAAATCCTACTTTCAATAACACTTTAGATAACACAGGATTTCAACCCAACAACCTTGTCAAGTTAGAGATGCAATTAGAGATGCAAGTTAGAGTTGCTTTTACCCTTGTACAGGGAGGTGTAGAGCTAGAAAGTGGTAGAATATAGATTGGACTCCAGGTTTCCAGACTCCCAGCCCAAAGGGACTTTTCATTGCATGATTGCCTCTCTGAGGCAACATTTTCTGCCACCAAAATTAACATTATCTCAAGTACCTAGTAAATATCTTGCTTGGTGACGTTGAGTCATCAGTTTGAATATGCTACACGTCATGTATTTAGCTAAGTCAAAAGGAGTTAATTCTTTTAAAAAAAAAAAAAAAACTTCAGAATTTCATTTCATCCCTGATTACCATGCATTGAGAGCAAAGAAGAAGAAAATCTTTCCAGGAGATGGATCTGGCTGTATTTGCATAATCTGAGTAAAAGGAAAACTACATATGATATGAACCCTGTATCTGACAGTGTTGTCTCTAACATCCATATGGTGTCTTTACTCATGTTGAGGTTACGTTCTTGCAAGTAAACGTGCAGGATTCCTTTCCTTCTTCACTTGATTTTTCACAGGGAATCATCTATGGGGGTTACAGGGGTGTAGTGGGCAGGATAAGATAATACCCTCTCCTCACAGATGTCCATGACCTAATTCCCAGAACCTGTAAGTATGTTTATTTACAAGGTAAATGAGATTCTGCAAGTGTGATTGCATTGAAGATTTGAGATGGGGCAGTTATCCTGATGGATCCAATATAATTACAAAGGCTCCTAAAAGTTGAATAGGGAGGCAGAAGAGGAGATCTGGGAGATGACATGTGAGGACTCATCCTTCCTTTGGTGGCTTTGAAAATGGAGGGAAAATGTCATGAGCCAAGGAATGAGGGTCACCTCTATATGGTGAAAAAAGCAAAGAAATGGATTCTCCTCTAAGATCTTTCCAAGGAAAGCAGCCCTGCTGATACCTTAATTTTAGTTCAGAGAGACTAGTGTCAGACTTCTGATCTACAGAACTCGTAGACAGTAAATGTGTGCTGTTTTAAGCCACTAAATTCATGGTAATTTATTACAGCAGGAATAGAAAATACAGGGGGCTTGGCAGGACGTTCTGTGAGCATCTGCTTACTTCCTGATTCAGACCCCCTTTACATTCGTTGTTTTTGAATCTCACTCCCCTTTTCTAGATAACAGGACTTTGATTCTTAGAAATCAAGAAAATGAGAATCTGAATTTCCAAAAATGTTTCCTTACTCACAATAATTGTCAATTTCTGAGAACTCCGCTAGAAATAAAAGTCCATAGCAAAGCCTAGCAATTTCTGGATGCAAAAATAAGAGAATTCGAAAAAGAGTGGAATGTGGTGCTTATTAAAGAATTATCATTTAATATTGGTTTTTATTTCAAGTAATAAAGGACCAATGCTGCTCAGGGGAACATTGACCATCCCATGAGAAATCCTTCCTTTTCTTTCTAGTCCCTTCCCCAAGGAATGTGGATCAGGACCAGAGATAAAATAACCTCTAGGAGAAAGACTTCTTCCCTATCCTCATTCTTGACCTGAAGCAACCCACTGGTCAGGCTGTATATAACCACTGTGAATCCTGGCACTCCCTGTCTCAATGACAATGCTCTTGCCATAGCAAATCCAGCCCACTGGAGCTGATGCAGGAAAGAATCCTTTCTGTTTTTCCTCAAGATTACTCAAAAGGTGCATTGTGGACAACACAAATCAACCTGGGGCATGAAGCATCAATGGCCGGATGAGCCTAGACATCCAGAAAATGGTTTGGTGCTGCCTCTCTTTAACAACTCTGATGCTGGACTTTTTGGTAATGAAGATAAAAAATCCTATGTAAACCACACTAAGAGCTTGGTAGCCTGAAGCAGTGAAAAGACCCACACTTGGAAAATCTGAGCCCCGAGCTTTACTCCTGGCTCTGACCCTGATTTGCTGGATTCTCTCACCTTGCTCGGCTCCCCTGTATGTGCTGTCAGGGGCTGTGTTGGATCACCTTCCAACTCTGCTCTCTAAGAGGTTTCCTCTGCCCCAAGAATCAACTACTGACCCACAAGTGAATTGCGATTGTTCACCAAAGACCCAAAGTGTCCTGGGTGTTTGAGCATGTAAGAGAGCACAGGTTGGGGTTGTGGTGCAATCAGCCAGAGAACTGAAAGCAGAATTTCAGGGAAGGTTTACAAAGCTGAACAAGAGGTGGGATCTGGGACAGAGAACTGTGAGGCACCCCCAGCTGTTCCACAGCTGCCCCATCCTCTCTGCCCAAGTCTCAGGGGGCAGCTGCTGGAGTCTGAGCTTCAGGAGAAGGGAAGTCTAGCCCTGGCTATGAGAGACCTTGGGCATCTCCCTTCCCTTCTCTGGACCTCAGTTTCCCCACAGGATTTGTCCCGCAGGGGAGGGGATCTTTCTCCTGCACCACGTCTGGCTTGGGCTGGGGTGAAGGGAATACTTGGTGGGTGGCCAAGGATTTTCCTTATTTGACTCCACATTCGCCTGCCCACCCATCCAGCCCGCCGGGCCCTGGTCCAGGATTCCCCTCGCTCCAAGCGAGTGTCCTTCCCTGGGACCTTCTCCTGTCCCTCTCGGTCTGGGATCCCTCTCCCGTTCCCGCCCAGGCCACGTACCTGCGCCGCGGGCCCCGCCGGGCTGGCCGGTTCCGGAGTAGGGCACGCTGGCGGGGGCGGCCGGAGCGGGGCCCCGGCGTCCGGGGCTGCCCCCTGGGCCGCGAGTCCCCAACCTGCGTAAGCCCGGGCGGGCCATGGGGCTGGGGGCGGCGGGGGGCGGTTGCAGCAGCAGCAGTGGCCAGAGCAAGAGAAGCAGTCCCGGGAGGTGGCGCGGCATGGTGGGCTCCGCGCTGCTGCCCGTGTCCGTCCGTGGGTCGTCGCTCGGTGACTGAGTTAGTGGCGGGCGGGTGACCGGCGCCCGGGCAGCCAATTTAAAGGTCCCGCGGCCGTGGGCCCCGCCCCTGCAGCCTTGAGCCCCGCCCCTGCAGCCTGGGGTCCTTCCTCCCCTCGGCCGTAGGCCCCGCCCCTCGGCCTAGGCCCAGCCCGCGAACCCGTCCAGGGCAGCGGGCCGCCTGGTCCAGGGCATTCCCGCGGCGGACCTGGAATGTCTGGGGCCCGTCGGCCAGGGCGCGGTGCCCGACCCCGGCCCGCCGCTGCTCCGGTCTCGTCTGGGTGGGCTCGGCCCGCTGCCTCCTGGCCAGGTTCTGCCCCTCTGGAAATTTCTGTCTGGCCATACACCCGGGGCCTGGTCGACCCCCAACTCGCCCTCCTGACCCCCAAGCTCCCAGTTCAGGAGGCCCAGGATTTACGGTCCAGCTCCATCCAGGTCTGCCCACCTCAGAGTTTCCCCTCGCTCCTCACAACTACATTTTTTTTCCCCAGCCAGGGAACCCAAGTTTTGCTGTGGGCTCTCCTAAAAAACCTCACAGATGCTAGCAGTGTGAATAGAAATACTTTCATCCTAACTTCAAACATCCTAAACATTTGAACTTATATTACCAGGAATAGAAAGTCAAACATACATTCCCCAGAGAGCCCTCAGTGAGCTGGAAGGACAGCCTGTACCACAGGCTTCAAAGGCTCTCCCTCCATCCCACTTCCTCCCCCAGGGGTGATGGTGGTGGCAGCACAGGGCTGGAGGCCACCCAGGGGACCCTCCAGGAACTCGAGCCCATGGGTAGAGACAGAAGCATCAATGGTGTACCTGTCTAAGGAAATATACTGAGGTCAAGGAGAGACTGGCTCTGCCTGAGGAAACCAGGAAGGCTTCCAAAAGCAGGTCACTGCTGAGCTGGATGGTAAAACACGGCAATGAACGTGAGTCCCAACAGATCCCGTGTGGTCTTCCTACTTTCACACTGCTGTCTTTTAATATCTACACTCCACATAGTAACCTTAAGATCACTTCTTAAACCTTGCAACTTCACTTCCAATAAACTCCAAACTCCTTTGCATGGCCACCTCCTCGACCACACTGACCACATCTGAAACTGGACTCTTCTCTCCATGCATCAACCACAGTAGGCTTTCCCCTTGTCCTGGAGGATGCCAAGCTTGTTCCCACCTTGTGGCCTTGGCATTGGGACATCCCTATATCTTAGTTTTTTCAAACGTATTTTTACCACTATCCACTGTGTTGGTGGTGGTTTAGTCACCACGCTGTGTCTCTCTTGCGACCCCATGGACTGTGGGTTGCCATTTCCTTCTCCAGGGGATCTTCCTGACCCAAGGATCAAACCCCAGTCTCCTGCATTGCAGGAGGATTCTTTACCAACTGAGTCACCAGGGAAGCCCAACTATCCACTGTAACAGCTACATTTTATATCATAATTTGAGAGCAACATAAATATCTAGTAGTGTTATATACAACAGAAATAGTAGTTTCCTGAAACAGTATTTACCCTTACCACATGTGACAGACTCTAATTAATCTGCTTTATTCATGTCCATTCAGTTCTGTTTCATTTTTTTTAAAAAAAGATCTGGTCATAAACATCCAAACAGAGTTCATGATTCACTGTTTCCCAGTTAGCAGTTTGAAAAACTGTTTTAATTAGATTCTTTCCTACTCTTTCTTCCTTTCCAATTTATTATGGTATCAATACCTGTGTTTCATGTATATGTACATATATACAGTATCAATATCTGTGTGTTTCACATATATATAAAGTGTACTATATACACATGTATATGCTGCTGCTGTTGCTGTTAAGTCACTTCAGTCGTGTCCGACTCTGTGTGACCCCATAGACAGCAGCCCACCAGGCTCCCCCGTCCCTGGGATTCTCCAGGCAAGAACACTGGAGGGGGTTGCCATTTCCTTCTCCAATGCATGAAAGTGAAAAGTGAAAGTGAAGTTGCTCAGTCATGTCTGACTCTTAGTGACCCCATGGACTGCAGCCTACCAGGCTCGCCCATCCCTGGGATTCTCCAGGCAAGAACACTGGAGTGAGTTGCCATTTCCTTCTTCAATGCATGAAAGTGAAAAGTGAAAGTGAAGTTGCTCAATCATGTCCGACTCTTAGTGACCCCATGGACTGCAGCCTTCCAGGCTCCTGCGTCCGTGGGATTTTCCAGGCAAGAGTACTGGAGTGGGTTGCCATTTTCTTCTCCAATATATGTATATATAGTGTATTTATTTCTTTACCCCACTCAACTGTAGGCTCCAGGAGCACAGAGCTGATGCCTGCATTGTTCACTGTTGAATTGCTGTAAATTCTCCCTCACTGTGTGCAAGTTTACAGTCTACAGTGGGACCAGGATTTCAGGAAATATTAATAAAAGTTCATGAACAGGGCTGATATTTAGCCCTACCTTGGCAGGATAGTAAATAGGCATGATAGATTACTTGTCAGAGAAGAAATAACCTGGCATTACTTTTTCCAAGAGTCGAAGGATGCTGAGGAAATGGCTTCGCTCCATTTCACTCTACTGCCTGACAAGAGCGGCTCTGTGCTGGACAAGGGCTCTGCAGACAGGCCCTTCCTCTGGCCTTCTCTAGCGGGGCAGTTGGTGTTCCTCCACCACAGGCTCCTTCTCTGAAGAAATGCAGGGGGAGAAACAACATGAACTGTAATGGTCTGTTTCAGCACATTTGCAGGTAGGCATATGTAGAGAGTAAACTATTTGGTTAGGTTAGGGAGTAAATTATGCATTGCTGCTAAGTCGCTTCAGTCGTGTCCAACTCTGTGCGACCCCATAGACGGCAACCTACCAGGCTCCCCCGTCCCTGAGATTCTCCAGGCAAGAACACTGGAGTGGGTTGCCATTTCTTCTCCAATGCATGAAAGTGAAAAGTGGAAGTGAAGTCGCTCAGTCGTGTCCGACCCTCAGCGACCCCATGGACTGCAGCCTTCCAGGCTCCTCCGTCCATGGGATTTTCCAGGCAAGAGTACTGGAGTGGGGTGCCATTAATTATGCGTAGCTTCCTTTAAAAACTCACTTTACTACTGCTCTCTTGTTTTTACAGTTCTAAGAAACTGTTTCTTTGTCACTCCACTCTAGCTCAGTTATGCTCTGGTAACGAATGACTCCAAAACCTCAGGGTCTTCTAGCAACAAAAATTTACTTCTTGCTCTGCTATGTGTCTTTCATAGATCTACATCTTCATTCCGGCACTCAAACTTAAGGGGCAGCCTCAATCTGGAATATGCTGGTCTTGAGATAAAGGGGGAAAAGGAGAGATGGAAGAGTCAGATGACAGATTTGTGATGATTTATTGTTCTTTCCCTAGAATAAACTGCTGGGGTGGAAAATCTGAATGACCAGGGCTTCTTTGGTTATGTACCATCTATGTCAGGAATTTCATCTGATGTGGTTTCAGCTACCACTCCTCTGGTGCTGTGCTTAGTCGTTCTGTCATGTCCAGCTCCTTGCAACCCCACGGACTGTAGCCCACCAGGCTCTTCTGACCATGGGGATTCTCCAGGCAAGAACACTGGAATGAGTAGCCATGCCCTCCTCCAGGGGATCTTCCCAACCCAAGGATCAAACCCAGGTCTCCCAAATTGCAGGTGGATTCTTTACCATCTGAGCCACCAGGGAAGTTCCAAAATCTGGGTCTCTTATCCTAATCCTGCTCCTGAGAAGTAGAACTCCATCAATTACCCTGCCTGTGGTACTCTCTATTCACAGATCACAAAAGTACCCCAAGCTCAAGCATTTCCAAGAGTGAACTTATCCTCTCCTCTTAATGAAGTTCCTTTCCTTTATTCTCCTCATTTCTGCTAGTGATACTGGGATCCTTCCAGCCACACAGACATGAAGGTTTGGTTTCCACTTCCCCCTCTTGAGCTTTTTGTATTAAATAAGCTATCAAGTCATCTATCCCGCATCTTCACAGGTTCATATACGTCCAATTCTCAAGGCTTATCTCAAATCACATCACTATAGGAAGTCTATTTTTATCTTTCCAACCAGATATGATCCTCAAAGGAGAAGGAGGGGAAGACAAGAAGAAATATTTGAAGAAATAATGACTGAAAAAGTTTCCAAACTTGATGAAACCTATAAACCCACAGATCCTAACCACAAGAAACACACACAAGGGATAGTTAGGGATTTTGGAAAGGTCATGTACACACTGCTATATTTAAAACGGATAACCAACAAAGACCTATTGTATAGCACGTGGAATTCTGCTCAATGTTATGTGCCAGCTTGGATGGGAGTGGAGTTTGGGGGAGAATGGATACATGTATATCCATGTATATGTATGGCTGAGTCCCTTCACTTTCACCTGAAACTACCACAACATTGCTGATTAATACCCCAATACAAAATAAAAAGTTAAAAAAAAACACACACAACATAAAAAATGTATATAACGTAAAAAAAAAATGTACAATCAAGGAACATCATAAACAAATTGCTAAAAATCAGTGATAGAGAAAAGCTTTTAATTACCTGAAGGAAAAAAAAAAATGAGGCTTTCCATACAGAAGAACAAAGTTAAGGAAGACAGCAATTTTCTCAGTGGAAACTATGTATCCAGAAAGACAGTGCAGCCACATCTTTAAAGTCCCAAGTGAAAAAAAACCCTGACAACCTAGAATTCCATACCCTGGGAAAATAGCTTTTGAAGACAGAAGTAAATTAAAGACATTTTCAGAGATGCAAAAGCCAAAAGAATTCAGCAGCAGCAGAACCATGCTGGCAAAAAAAAAAAAAAACAAAAAAAACAGAAAAAAGTAACACATGTCCTCTGGCTGAAGAATGATATCAGATTGAAATGTGTACCTATGAACAGACTGAAGAGCACTAGAATTGATAACTAAACGGGTATATTTGGAAGTTTTAAAATTATTTTTCTCTTTAAAAGATAGTTAACTGTTGGGGGTGGGGGGGGAAATGTCATAGAAGGTCAGAGAAAGATGGAATCTGGGCAGTCACTTGTTTGCAAAGAATTATTTACTAATTTCATTCAACTGATGGGAGGGCCAGGAATATAAATCAGCTTTCCTGATGCCTTGTTCAGATCTTGAGCTACCTAACTGAATGATGACAGATACAAAACTCCTTTCTAACAGACCAGAAAACAGTTACTCTTTTTCTGGTTTCCAGGTCAAATACTTGCTCTTCAGGCCTTCCTTTACCCATTCCTTGCTCAACACAGCCCCTCATGATAATATTTGCACAGTGCTTTATAACTGCCAACCTTTCCATGTCTGTTACCTCACTTGATCCTAAGAACAACTCCAAGAAGTCCGTAGGCCAGGAATTTGCATTTTCCTGATTTCACAGATGCAGAAACTGAAGCTCAGATCCCAGTTAAATTTCCCAAGATGAGAGAGTAATAGCTTGGTGACACGAGGAATTGAATTTCAACTTTCTGACTCCAGATTCCGTGCTCATTCCACCATTCTGCCTCTCACGTGTCCTTATTCCATGTTAGGTGGCAACATTCTCTTGCTAGTAAATTATTTTCTCATACTTAAAAGTCATGACTTTACTAAAAAAAAAACAACCTCAGAAAAGTAAAATTACAACTTTTTCTTTCACTCAACCCTTGGGCTTATTTATAACATATTCCTTCTCTCAGCAAAAGGAGACCTGAAAATGGCACACTTAGCGTTTGCCTACAAGGAACATTGGAACGATTAGACTTAGAAGAAAGTTCCATGATGCCGAACAAATTAGTCACAGATTGGAAAACAGGGCGATTGGTACACCATCCAACAGAAGGAATAAAATGTACAGTTTATCAATGGGAAGTTTCTTGGTCTCGTTTTTAAAACCCTTTAAATGTAGGCATGGGGGCTTCCTTGGTGGTTCAGTGGTTAAGAATCTGCCTTGCAATGCAGCGGACAGGGGTTCAATCCCTGGTCAGAGAAGATCCCACATGCCTTGGAACAGCTAAGCCCATGCGCCACAACTACTGAGCTCCAAGCTCTAGAGCCCGCAAGCCGCAACTGCTAGGCCTGTGGGCTCCAATTACTAAAGCCCTAGAGCCTGTGCTCTGCAAGAGAAGCCACTGCAATGAGAAACTTGAGCACCACAACGAAGAGTAGTCCCAGCTTGCCAAAACAAGAGAAAGCCTGTGGACAGCAACAAAGACCCAGCACAGCCCAAAATAAATAATCTTTAAAAAAAATTAATTAAATGTTTTAAGTGTGGTGTGGCCACATTTAGATGATACCAAATTTATAGACATGAAATTTGAAGCCATGAAAGACATTCGCTCCCTGGAAGAAAAGTTATGACCAACCTAGACAGCATATTAAAAAGCAGAGACATTACTTTGCCAACAAAGGTCCATCTAGTCAAGGATATGGTTTTTCCAGTGGTCATGGATTTTCCAGTGGTCATGGATGTGAGAGTTGGACTATAAAGCAAGCTGAGCGCCAAAGAATTGATGCTTTTGCACTGCAGTGTTGGAGAAGTCTCTTGGGAGTCACTTGGACAGCAAGGAGATCCAACCAGTCCATCCTAAAGGAAATCAGTCCTCAATATTCAATGGAAGGACTGATGCTGAAGCTGAAACTCCAAAAGTTTGGCCACCTGATGCGAAGCACTGATTTGAAAAGATCCTGATGCTGGGAAAGATTGGAAGGTAGGAGAAGGGGATGACAGAGGATGAGATGGTTGGACGGCATCACCGTCAATGGACATGAGTTTGAGTAAACTCCGGGAGTTGGTGGACAGGGAGGCCTGGCGTGCTGCAGTCCATGGAGTCACAAAGAGTCGGACACGACTGAGCGACTGAACTGACTGAAATTTATACTAAAAGTAACCTATTACCAGTGAAAATTTTGTGGAGACAAATTGTTTCATTCAGTGAACATCCCACTGCACCCCAGCCCCCACACCTCCGGTTTGTGTAGGTCATTGAATTAAGTGCTATAGATGGAACAAAAAAAGGCCTTATTGCCAAGTTGTTCATTAACAGAGACTCAGATACACTTCACATGAACTGTAATGGAGGTAAGTACTCCAGGAAAGGAGGCAGGCCAACTCAACAAGTCATTCTCCAAAGCCAGTTCACTGGAAGTTCATTTGTCAGATGATCCGAGAGAATGGGAGAAGGCCATGGCAACCCACTCCAGTACTCTTGACTGGAAAATCCCACGGATGGAGCCTGGTAGGCTGAAGTCCATGGGGTTGCTAAGAGTCAGACACAACTGAGTGACTTCACTTTCACTTTTCACTTTCACGCACTGGAGAAGGAAATGACAACCCACTCCAGTGTTCTTGTCTGGAGAATCCCAGGGACGGGGGAACCTGGTGGGCTGCGGTCTATGGGGTCGCCCAGAGTCAGACACGACAAGCAACTTAGCAGCAGCAGCAGCAGAGGAAATGGCCAATTCACAGAATTTTCCATGTACTAATAAATCTTTTATGGGCTTCCCTGGGCTTATCTTTTTTCGGATGGTAAAGAATCTGCCTGCAATGCGGGAGACCAGGGTTCAATCCCTGGGTTGGGAAGACCCCCTGGAGAAGGGAATGACTATCCACTCCAGTGGAGTGCCTAGAGAATTCCATGGGCAGAGGAGCCTGGCATGCTATAGTCCATGCTCTTTCATTACAGCAAATGTGCTTGCAATGCACAGAGAATGTATATTCTGGTGAGCTCAGTCTTTGGAACAAAGATCTCATAGGACTCTTGAGTTCACAGACCTTGTAAACACTTGAAACTTTACAGAGCTTTTGCAGCTACATTCACAGTAATGAAATGAAAAAGTGAAGGAAGATGGCCAAAAACCACAATAGGAGCATGGAGGAACGCAGATGTAGACAGCTAGAGAAGGAAACTGAATAGATTTTAAAAAGATAAGACAAACCTTAATATTTTGAAGGCCAAACAGAAGACAGACTTTGAAGGTTGGGTAGCTGATAACATTCAATGATAAAAAACAAAAACTGAAGTTAGGATAATAGAACTCTGTCAATTAGGAAGGCACCAGTACCTCATGAGACATTCTTATGGGAACGAGAAGGAGGTGTCAAACTTAGGGGTCAAAATGATGATATGTATGAACTACTCACAATGAAACTGCCTTTTTTTAAACTATTTTGGCTGCTTTGGGCCTTAGTTGCAGCTCTCAGGTCTTCACTGTGGCATGCAGACCCTTACTTATAGCTTGCATGCGGGACACAGTTTCCCAGGACCTTGATTCCCATGAATCAAATCTGGACACCCTGCACTGGGACTACCAAAGAAGTCCCAAAGTTGCTTCGTATTTTAAAAAACAGGGCTAAACACTTATCTTTCAGTGTTATCTCTATCTGAATTTTAGAATCAAACATACTAAGTAACCTACGAAAATTTTTCTCTAGCACTAGCAGAGGGGGAAAAAATTAACTTTTAAAGGCAAATAGTTTTGGCATATTTACTACGATATTTAACATTAGGTAACAAAAGATTTCCCTCTACTGGAAAATGACCCCTTAACAGTTTTCCCCTTCCTGGGGGCAATAATTAGGATTAATATTATGACTGTTCTCTACATAAAGTCTAAGGCCTGTCCTTTCCCAAAAGACAAATGTGCCTTGAATGAAGTAGTGATCACAGGCCATAATGGTCCACCATTCCCATTCCAAGGAGAAAAACAACGCCAGGTTGGGTCCACCAAGCTTGGCTATGGCTGTTCTCAAAGTGCCAAAAATCTGTGGCAGTCTGAGTTGCTTACAATGGAAAAGTGTTGGGTTTCAACAAAAAAAGGGTAATAGATTAAAAACAACAATAAATATTTAAGAGATTTATTAAAGCATCTTATCTCAAAGATGGAAACACATACAAATTAGAAACATGCAACCATCATCTTCCACAGTCAAGTTAAAATGTTATATATTTTTCGTATTTTCATAGCTGAAAACTTCAGATCTTAAACTGAACTCATTCACCCTGAATATTTAATTCATTCTTCCTGAAAGTATCCAGGGCAGCAAATAACCAAAATGCAAACTATTATATAAAGAAAGTGCAAAGTTAAAAAAGAATATGTGTAGAGAATGCCCCCTTCCCACCCACCCCCAATCAAAGGCAAACAATGGCACTTTGCTCTTGCTTAACCTAGATTGTCTTCAAAAACTACTAAAATGTAACATACATAACAACAACAAAATCTGAATTTTAATACTATCCAAAAAGCTTGTTAGTGTTTGAAAATAAATGCTTAAACAAAGGAAAATGAACTTTGTATCAAACAAGTATGATGAGCCCTGTGTTGCAGCATTCTGTAAAATGAACAAGACAAAAAGCTGGTATAGGGTTTATTGAAAAAGGCAGAATTTCTTCAGGCAGGTATGTAAGGAGGTGGTGGTTCTTTCTCAGGCATCTTCACTGCCATTTCATAGGTTGGCAAAACATACTGAAAAGAGACAAGAAAAAATTATATTGGACTTAATTCTCCTTTAAATTTCTATCTTAATAATTATTTTCAGATTTAATACCTTAAATAGGGGTATACCAACCCACAGAGGAGAGCTAAAGAAACTGTTAGCTAAGTACACCTGACTCTTCAGGACACCTGACCCTTGAGTACTGAGAACGTTAGGGGTGCCAGCACTGCACAGTCAGCCCTCCGTATCTGTGGTTCCACATCTATGGACTCAGCGCAGACTGGGTAGTGTTGTAGTATTTACTACTGAGAAACATCTGTGTATTAGTTAAAAGCCATGGTGTCCAAGGGTCAACTATAGTTCTTGGGAGTAGAGATAACTAATAACCTGGAGCTTTACCTGCAGGGGATATGTCTGATCCAAGATCACTAGAGAGGATAACAGAAGAGGAAGTTAAGAAGGGAAAGCAGAGGCAATTTTGCTTCTGAACAGACCCTGAAGCCACCAGGATACCCTGACAGGCAGTATGTACTGCCCTCCCCTCGCTCCACTGTGACTGATAAAGCAGCCAGGCCAAGTCACCTCAGGAATGGAGGATCTCAGCGAAGGGCCTGCTGAACCCTGCTACAGGAACCCTCCAGTACGAGGCTGTATTTTGTCAGAATCCGTAGTCAAAGCATCAAGCACTTGTATCGCCTGCTCTAAGGTGAAGGGCATACCTAGGTAAAGAGTGGCATTTTTAAGCTAAGTGACTCCAACGTGACAGGCTGATGCTACATGGGCCATATACACTCTACATGCTGGAAGCCTGGAAGACAGTAGAGCAGCAACTAGAGGGTCTGAGAAGGAGGCCTCCCAACAGACTCATGGAACGTACTGCATTCTTCTCCCTACAGGAAAGTCAGCTTCCCCTTTGGATCCTATGGATGTTTTAGGAAACACCACAAGCTTCAGCTGATGGTACCCTATCCTCAGAAGTTCCAGAAGCCAAGAGCTGCTGTTCACTGACTGGTCTCCCCCTCAAAATGCAACACTTGGAGATTGATCATGAGTCAAAACCATTGGCCAGATGGAATGAGATGAGTAGTACAGAGTGTCTCCAGCCCACGTACCCAGGATTCCAACTGGGAAATGCTGAAACTTGCAGATTTAAGCTATTCGTGCCCTAAACCACAGTTACAGCATTGAAGAGAAAATCAAGGTTCAGATTCTTCTTTTGGGAATTCTCAATAATGGCTAGTGAAGCTTTAATATCATAAAAGATCATTCACCTGTGGAGGTGCCTCAAAGGCTGGGTACACAGCAATCTCCGGCATGTTTCTGTTGTTGATGTATTTATAACAGTTCCAAACACAGTTAATCAGATAAGCCTAAAGGAATACAAACAAAATTTACATATACTCCAAACTCAACTGTATGTAAAATTATACAGTTTTAATGTGGCTGCACTGTGAAGCCACTGGCAGCGATTGCCTTTTTCTTCTTTTAAGGCTTCCCAAGGTGGCTCTACTGGTATAGAACCCGCCTGCCAGTGCAGGAGATGTAAGAGATGCAGGTTCGATCCCCGGGTTGGGACGATCCCCTGGAGAAGGAAATGGCAACCCACTCCGGTACTCTTGTCTGAAAAATTCCATGGACAGAGGAGCCTAGTGGGCTATAGTTCATAGTGTTGAACAGAGTCAGACACAACTGAGCAACTAACTTTATTTTATTTTTTAATTTATAACTTTAATTTAAATTTACCTGCTCTAAAATTAAGGAGTCTTATAATGCTCTCCCTGCATTTTCTCCAGAGAAGGGAACCAGCAGCCACTTGGACCAAGTACAGGCCAGGAGCTTTCCCTATGTGCCCTCACTTAAATGTCACAAGCTTTATTACCACTGTTTTACAGAGAAACCCAAGTCTGGGATTCCAATTCACGTGTGACAACCACGATGCTGCAGAAGGAATTCTATTTCTGAACTTTGGGAATTTTAAGAGATTTTCAATCCCAACCATGAACCATGTCCAAAAACATGATGTTCCTAGACAAGAAGAATCCTGGTTATCTCCAACCACTGCCTAAAAAGGACAGAAGACATTCCCTGGGAGCTATCTCTACCACATTAGAATAAGGAGAGCTATGAGGAGACACAGGCAACAAGAAGGTCTGGAAGGACACTCTCACAATCCAAATGCCCACCAAATACTTAGTCAGCAACTCACCTTAAAAATGATGAACAAGGCAAAGAACACAAGAACAATGAACAGGAGGCAGCTGGAGTCCAATGCCAGGAGGTCATCTTTATAGGGAAAATCAGGCTATAAAAAAAAGGCAGGGACAAACAGGCAGAGCAGAAGGGAGTTTTAGAGCCCTCAAGCAGAGTGCCTTGCACACAGGAAGCAATCAATAAACGTTTTTTTGAATGAACGAACAATAAGTTTGCAGTATGCAAAATGGACTCTCTACAGTAGGTTTCAATAAAATTCCTAAAAGACGCATTTTTGAAATTAATTTTCATTTATCTGGATCCTACACCTGCATCCACCAGACCTTATTTCGGGCCACAGCGTTCCCCGCCCCTCCATCCCACAGCATTAACCTCTGCTCGCTGCCTGCTGTCATGAGACAGCCTTACTTTATTATTACAAATAAGATCTTCATGTCTTGATTCCCCAAATACATGGTTTGCTCTTTGAAGAAAAGGAAGTTATGTTTATACACCATACACCAACAGTTTGCCTAGAACAGAGTGAAGAATACAGGAGGCACTCACATATTTGCTACAGATGCTTGCAAAGACAGAAGGTACTGTCTTTGACAGTGCCAATGAGTGCCAATGAGCACAACTCCAATGACTGCCAAACACGGTCCAATTATTTATTTACTTTTCATACACCCAAAAGTTGAACTACTCCTGAAGTTCTATGATATCCATCTTTAGGCACTTTTAATATTTCATTATTCACATGGTATGTAAGAAGATATTCTATTTTCATCTTTTTGGTTTCAATATGGTAACAGTAGTAATGATACTTTAAAATGCTTAAAAATAAATAAATAAAACATAGTAGATTAAATAAAAATAGTACCCAAAAGCTGACTTTGGTTTTCAACAAATGAAAAATTTTTTTAAGTTTTATTAGCATACACACTTACTAACTGATCCAGATATTCTTTGATTCTTGGCAAATAAGTCAGAGAACTGATAGCAACCAGGCAGCTGAGAACAAAGTCAAAAAGCCGGTAACAGAAGAACGGAATCAGCCAACCCACTTGATACTGAAGGAAAAAATAACCACAACATCACATCACATATACGGAATGACTAAGGACCATGCAGTAAAGTCAAAACTCTAAAAGAAAAGTATAGAATACTTACAGAAATTGCTCCATATACCAGCATTGAACTGATTATAAACATAAGAACAGAGACGGCAAAAAGAACACAGGCATTATCTATGGAAACAGAAGCAAAAATCTAATTAAGCTACTTATATAACAAAAAGCATAAGAGTCTTTATGACAAAATGTTATTAAGTAATGAAGCTTATGAAATTCATGCCTTTGCTCTTTCTTATTTGTTAAACTGCTATGACTCATGGCCACTGATTTAGGACAGCACGTGAACCTGGTACTCTGCCAGAGACAGATCCCTGCCCAGGGTCTAAGTTTTGAATATGGGCAAACAGATAATTATGATGCAATGTGGCAAGTGCTACAACAGAAGCAAAAAAACAATTAGTTTTGCCTTTAGCATCAGGGAAAAAATATAAATGAAATAACACAAGTTGAGTCTTGTGAGATAAGCAGGGTTCAGCTGGAGCAAAAGGCTGGTATTTGTTTAAACATGGAGTTGTACAGACACCCCCTCTTGCCTAAGATAAAATAAATCACCTGAAAGTCAAGTTCTCCCTCAATGCCCCTTTCCCACCTCAACACCCAAACTCCCTGCGCCGAATCCCTTCACCGTGGCTTCTCTGCTACATCCAGGTCTATTTTCTTCTCTGGTCCTCAATCCGTCCTCGAGTTGCGGCCTTTCTCTACATTAATCCACGTCCACTAAACTTTTTCACAAAGTGCTCATGTAATCTCAAACAAAACAAACCAAAAAGCACCCACACTTAACCTGATGAGCTTCTTAGCACTGTTAAGAGTCTAAAGTTGATTCTCTGGCTCTGGCTAGATATCAAGAACCAGAAAGGCACTAATAACAAATGATTAGACTACCTGCTCAGTGTTGGCACTAGTGGATAAGTGTTACGTATCACTGTGTCACTTGGCAATACAAACAGCATCAGTATCTGGCACTGAACTAAGAAGAGCTCTCCAAATTTTCCTAGAGGATATAGGACAACTAAACGTTAAAGACTTAAAGAACGTCCCTGCTGCAGCACACAATGGCTCTCAAAGGGAAGAATTCAGATATAAACAAACTTGAAAGCAATGTAATTCAAACAATTAGCTTTCAAAAATCAGTTACTGGAAGACTACGAGTTGATTTAAACTTCTTGAAATACTGAAATAATTAAAGTGAAGCTCAAGGTCTTTCACTGGAGCAACAAATAGCAAAACCGAGGAGAGATGGGGTGGTGGGTGCAAAACACATTTAATGTCAGGAACAAGGGATACTCCAGTAGGTGTGAATCAATAAAGCAAGCAAAACATGAGGGGCTCAATGCCCAAAGAACCTCAGATTTGCACCATATTCAGAACCTCCATGGGGAGGTCCCAAGTGTTTACCCATCTCCCAGGTGAGTATGCTATGTTATGCTATGCTAAGTCACTTTAGTTGTGTCCGACTCTGTGCGACCCCATAGATGGCAGCCCACCAGGCTTCCCCGTCCCTGGGATTCTCCAGGCAAGAACACTGGAGTGGGCTGCCATTTCCTCCTCCAATGCATGAAAGTAAAGTGAAAGTGAGGTCGCTCAGTCGTGTCCAACTCTTTGTGACCCCAGGTGAGTAGAAGTAATGATAAATTCCTATTTGAAAAACAGCTTGCATATGCTGCAGTATAAACTGAGTGTAACAGCCTGTTTGGCTGATTAAAAATAATTAATCACAAACTTCATTTTTTAAAAAACTGATTATCAGGCCAGTGATCAGAAATTAACTTACCTTTGCAACACCGGGTCTGTGGGAAGGTCAAATTTTACCTTCCAAAGAAATACCAACTACTGTATCACCAAGAACTATGTATTTTTATATTTGCTTACATTCATTGGAAGGACTGATGCTGAAGCTGAAACTCCAATACTTTGGTTACCTGATACGAAGAACTGACCCATCTGAAAGACCCTGATGTTGGGAAAGATTGAAGGCGGGAGGAGAAGGGGATGACAGAGGATGGGATGGTTGGATGGCATCACCAACTTGATGGACATGAGTTTGAGTAAGCTCCGGGAGTTGGTGATGGACAGGGAAGCCTGGCGTGCTGCAGTCCATGGGGTCACAAAGAGTCGGACACGACTGAGTGACTGAACTGAACTGAGGGCTTCAGTAGAATATGGTCAACAAAGATATAATGAATAATGTGATTTTCTATGCCGCAGTGACAACAGTCATGCAACACACAATAAACTTGTGACTGAAGAGCCAGTTGCACAGACCTACGAAAATCTCAATAACCATAAATCTTTTCTACACCTCAATTTTAAGAGCAATATACATGACAAAGGAAAATGCTGACATTAGCAGATTCAGTAAAATTTTACAGCCTAAAGTTTATAATTACAAAAAAAAAAATCAACATCAGAAGCTAACATTTATTGTTCTATTCTGGTTTTTAATTAAAAACAGATTTATTCAGAAAAGAAAAAAATTCAAATGCCAGAAGGAATGTTTCCATATATTCTTGGTATTTCTGTTATCAATTTGACAACAAAATTAAAAGATTATATATGTTTGAAAGTAAAACTAGGGCACTCATGTAAAAACAAAACAAAAACACTTTAAAAAACACAATATGAACAACTGTTAGTGTAATCATACTATAATGTATTATTGATGGCCACAAAACTCTACCTGCTGTAAGAAATAGGTTAGGCCTGAGGACAGTAATCATTTGAATTAATAACCATTAAAAAAAAAAAAAAACACTTCATTAACAGATAAGAGAGGATCATAATGTAAAAAGGTGCAGAATTTATGACAAAAGCTAATCTAAAAATATAATTAAGATCCTGTAATATTACAAATATAGAACACATGTGAACTGGGAACATTTTTCTGAAGAAACTGTTCACACCAAAAAGTCTGAAGCATAATTTTCTATTCAAATATTAAATTTTTAACATGATTTTTAACATAAAATTAAATTTGCATTTTAGAGAAAGATAAATAATAAAAATACTATTGGGAACAAATAATTTAAAAAAAGTAATTTCCATGAATGTTTTAGGAATACTCTAAAGTCCAATGTCAAATCTTCATCTAAACAATAAAAATATATTAAGAATTGAGACCCTGAGCAAAAGATACCACCAAATATTCAAATATTTGGTATTCTATATTTTACTGTAGGATTGTGCTCCATGAGCAAATGTCTCATCCTCTACTACACTTACCAGCTGACCCTCAAAGACTCAGTCTTCTTCTAATTTCTTCTCCCCTCCTCTTTCCACAGTATTTCAATGCAGACAATGCATATTTCTCAGAAATCTCCTAGCAGTCCACTAGATCTTCTGGCTACAAATGCTCAAATTTAATTCTGAGTATTTTTGAAAAGCCTACAAACATATTTTGTGCCTCAGCAAGTATAACAACAATCAATCCTCTACCTAACGGGTGTGTGTGTGTGATTAGCAGGCTAAAGTTTCAACCAAAAACATACCAGCCATTCTCTCAGACGAATAGTAATTGCCAATGACTTCATACTGAATGTTGACAGCTGGCATTGAGTTTGGGTGTGTAACCTCCACAGTCAGCAGAATTGCCATCAACAGGTTGACCACCTATGAAAGATAACATTTTATCGACTATATTATTAATCAGGAAGCAGTCCCCAACACAATCTTCAGATGTCCTCTATTTAACTAACATCTTCCCTGAAGTAATAAAGACATAAAATGGGGACTACCTGTGAGATAAAATACACAATGTGACTTTAAGAATACTTTAAATATTTCATAAAGTATAAACTTAATCATTTCAGAGAAAAGATGTTGGACTGATCCTATATTAATAAAACAGAATAAAAAGACACAAAAATGAAAAATGAGAGATCACAAATTGCTCATTTGAGTCACATATTTATTCATACTCCTATCTCAGAATTTCTGGATTTGAAGAAGCTGATCTATCAGATAAATATAATTTCCATGTCTAGGTATGTTAATGATCCATCAGGTAAGTCTAAGGCCTCTCCACAGTATCTCCTGTACAGTGGTTAGGAATTATTTCCTCTTGAGCTACACTCAAATGCTTAAAAAGACTTTGACTACATCACTTAACTTCCGCCTGCTGGTCTTAGTTCTATGGTTTGAGATATTTCGTTATCCCTTCTGAATAAGTACTCAGCTCTAACACCTCAGTTCAGTTCAGTTTAGTCGCTCAATCATGTCCAACTCTTTGCGACCCCATGGACTGCAGCACGCCAGGCTTCCCTGTCCATCACGAAATCCCAAAGCTTGCTCAAACTCACATCTATCGAGTCAGTGATGCCATCCAACCATCTTGTCCTCTGTCGTCCCCTTCTCCTCCCGCCTTCAGTCTTTCCCAGCATCAGGTCTTTGCCAGTGAGTCAGTTCTTCAAATTAGGTGGCCAAAGTATTGGGAGTTTCAGCTTCAGCATCAGTCCTTCCAATGACTATTCAGGACTGATTTCCTATAGGATGGACTGGTTGGATCTCCCTGCAGTCCAAGGGACTCTCAAGAGTCTTCTCCAACACCACAGTTCAAAAGCATCAGTTCTTCGGCACTCAGCTTTCTTTACAGTCCAATTCTTACATCCATACATGACGATTGGAAAAACCGTAGCTTTGACTAGATGGACCTTTGTCAGCAAAGTAATGTCCCTGCTTTTTAATATGCTGTCTATTAGGCTGATCGCAGCTTTTCTTCCAAGGAGCAAGTGTCTTTTAATTTCATGACTGCAGTCACCATCTGCAGTAATTTTGGAGCCCCCCAAAATAAAGCCTCTCACTGTTTCCATTGTTTCCCCATCTATTTGCCATGAAGAGATGGGACTGGATGCCATGATCTTAGTTTACTGAATGCTGAGTTTTAAGCCAACTTTGCTCAACAAACTAGTAAAATGAGAGAAGAGGAATCTGATCACAGCACATCAGGATCTCAGTTCCCACATCCTAACCAACAAATTTCAATCAACATGTCTGAAACAAATTTCAGTTAACACAGTCTGGTTCTTTTATGCACTGGCTGCATAAATCTTTTCAATGTCACATGCTGCTGCTGCTGCTGCTAAGTCGCTTCAGTCGTGTCCGACTCTATGTGACCCCATGGACGGCAGCCCACCAGGCTCCCCTCCCTGGGATTCTCCAGGCAAGAACGCTGGAATGTCACATGAGTGACTCCGTAAAACTCCCAATTCTTTTTCACACTTGATCCTGCTAAGCTACCACCTATATCTACCTGTAGAGTTGGATTCAGAGGCCTAAGCGTAAGCCCTTATACATTACCTGCAAATTTCATCTTATAACATTCTTGCCTATCAATATTTTCTCCGTCTGAATTCTGACACCCTATGGATAGATTTACACTCTCTCAGCTTCCTGCATTTGAAAATATGATTATCATTTAATGAGATTCTCCACCTAAGTCACTAGCAAGAGAACAGGGCTGAGGACAAGCTGCCAGATAGAGGCTCTTCTCTTCCCACTGGTCAGCAGCTTTCAAATAAAGTCTTTATCTGGTCCAAAGTAACATCTAGAGACTCTGTCAAACATCTTGCTGAAATCCCATTACCAGTATCTGGTGAATTTCCCTAGTCTACCAGGGTGTAACTCCAATTCAAAAAGGAAATTCTTTATGCCTCTAGTTGTTAGTGAATTACACAGTTATCCCAAGAGGCACCACTTCCTTTAAGTGCTCAAAACAACCCTGCTAATGATTTAAGACCTGGAGTAGGCTTCCCTATCTAAAGTCCACAGCATCTGCCTTCCTTCCCTTCGTGAACATGGGATACTTTCAAGGGACATCTGAGCTTCTTTATCAATAGTGTTTTAAACAATCTATCATGGAGCTCTCTCCTGTCCACCCTGAATGATAAATACGTTTATCAGCTAAAGGCATTTCACATTCTCGAAGACAAGCAGCCCAAGGTTTTTAAATAAGATAAATGTCACAATACCTAATTCACAATCAATTGAGATTTCTAAAGACACACTATAAATCAAGTAAATTTACATATATTATTTGATTTTATTCTTCACAACAACCTTGTGAAGAAAGTATGACTTATGCTCATTTCCTGACGGTTAAACTAAGGTTCAGCAAAGTGAAATACCATGTGTTAAGCTCACTGAGGTGATAACAGGACAGAGCTAGAACACCAATCTGGTTCTTTTAAAAACATCTTTCTTCTTACTACTACAGGATCACTTATAACCATTCCTAAGCAACTCTTGTTTTGAGATCTTTCCAAAATAAACCATTATCTAAGGCTACAAATAGCTGTGAAAAGAAGAGAAGCAAAAAGCAAAGGAGAAAAGGAATCTCTGAATGCAGAGTTCCAAAGAATTACAAGAAGAGATAAGAAAGCCTTCCTCAGCAATCAATGCAAAGAAATAGAGGAAAACAACAGAATGGGAAAGACTAGAGGTCTCTTCAAGAAAATTAGAGATACCAAGGGAACATTTCATGCAAAGATGGGCTCGAAAAAGGACAGAAATGGTATGGACCTAACAGAAGCAGAAGATATCAAGAAGAGGTGGCAAGAATACACAGAAGAACTGTACAAAAAAGATCTTCACGACCAAGATAATCACGATGGTGTGATCACTCACCTAGAGCCAGACATCGTGGAATGTGAAGTCAAGTGGGCCTTAGAAAGCATCACTACAAACAAAGCTAGTGGAGGTGATGGAATTCCAGTGGAGCTATTTCAAATCCTGAAAGATGATGCTGTGAAAGTGCTGCACTCAGTATGCCAGCAAATTTGGAAAACTCAGCAGTGGCCACAGGACTGGAAAAGGTCCGTTTTCATTCCAATCCCAAAGAAAGGCAATGCATGCTCAAACTACCGCACAACTGCACTAATCTCACATGCTAGTAAAGTAATGCTCAAAATTCTTCAAGCCAGGCTTCAGCAATAAGTGAACTGTGAACTTCCTGATGTTCAAGCTGGTTTTAGAAAAGACAGAGGAACCAGAGATCAAATTGCCAACATCCGCTGGATCATGGAAAAAACAAGAGAGTTCCAGAAAAACATCTATTTCTGCTTTATTGGCTATGCCAAAGCCTTTGACTGTATGGATCACAATAAACTGTGGAAAATTCTGAAAGAGATGGGAATCCCAAACCACCTGACCTGCCTCTTGAGAAATTTGTATGCAGGTCAGGAAGCAACAGTTAGAACTGGATATGGAACAACAGACTGGTTCCAAATAGGAAAAGGAGTATGTCAAGGCTGTATATTGTCACCCTGCTTATTTAACTTATATGCAGAGTACATCATGAGAAACGTTGGACTGGAAGAAACACAAGCTGGAATCAAGATTGCCGGGAGAAATATCAATAACCTCAGATATGCAGATGACACCACCCTTATGGCAGAAAAGTGAAGAGGAACTCAAAAGCCTCTTGATGAAAGTGAAAGTGGAGAGTGAAAAAGTTGGCTTAAAGCTTAACATTCAGAAAACGAAGATCATGGCATCCAGTCCCATCACTTCATGGCAAATAGATGGGGAAACAGTGGAAACAGTGTCAGACTTCATTTTTGGGGGCTCCAAAATCACTGCAGATGATGAATGCAGCCATGAAATTAAAAGACGCTTACTCCTTGGAAGAAAAGTTATGACCAACCTAGATAGCATATTCAAAAGCAGAGACATTACTTTGCCAACAAAGGTTCGTGTAGTCAAAGCTATGGTTTTTCCTGTGGTCATGTATGGATGTGAGAGTTGGACTGTGAAGAAAGCTGAGCGCCAAAGAATTGATGCTTTTGAACTGTGGTGTTGGAGAAGACTCTTGAGAGTCCCTTGGACTGTAAGGAGATCCAACCAGTCCATTCTGAAGGAGATCAGCCCTGGGATATCTTTGGAAGGAATGATGCTAAAGCTGAAACTCCAGTACTTTGGCCACCTCATGCGAAGAGTTGACTCACTGGACAAGACTCTGATGCTGGGAGGGATTGGGGGCAGGAGGAGAAGGGGACGACAGAGGATGAGATGGCTGGATGGCATCACTGACTCGATGGACATGAGTCTGAGTGAACTCCAGGAGTTGGTGATGGACAGGGAGGCCTGGCATGGGGTCACAAGGAGTTGGACACGACCGAGCGACTGAACTGAACTGAACTGAAGGCCACAAAATGTTTGTTACTCTCTAAATACATTCAGGTACATGCCTTTTCCTTACACTGCTCAAAAGCAAGGTATTTCGTCCTTCAACACTTGAAAGATCTTATAAGAGACAATCATATTTTCAAGGTGACTCCCCAGTTGATAGCTGATGTTTTAACTGCCCATTTTTATTGCCGTGGGTTTTGGACAGGGTAGGTGGTTTATGAGCTAATATAATTAGGTGAATTAACTATTGAACAGATATCTCTACTAAGACACTGTATATTCTGTGCATGGAAATCAGTTCAAAATCAATTCAGCAAACCCTTCTTTACTAAGCACAATACTGTCATAGTTTAAAAGCTCTGTACGGGAATGAAAAATATTTATGTGAAAAATAACATACTCAATTACTAAATGAAGGAAATGACACATCAAAAATATTCAGGAGTTTATTTTTCCTTTCTTAAATATTTGCATCACATACAGGATTTATAAAAATCTTTTCTTCTCTTTCATGGCTAAGTCACAGACTCACCCACTATCATCTTCTAGTATTAGTGACACTTCAAGTTTCTTTTCATTGTGAGTCATTCTCTGAATATTAAACAAAATAAATCATAGGTCTAATCAAAAGAAGCAAGAAATGATCAATTTCAGCACTATTTTCATTACAAGCACAAAGGATTTTTCAACTCTTCACTGATTAATTATATTTCATTAGCACCTCAATGTAACATTTTAAAGCACTCAACTGGAAAACTCATCCTGTAATCTTATTTTCACCCCTGAGCACCTATCCTATGCTCATAGACTCCATTCTATTTACTTTTGATTACCACTGGTATTTCTAAGTTCCATGCAGCATTTTTCAAAACATACATAAGATTAACTTTGTGATCTTGTAATATAAAATCTGAAGAGAACAACTACATACAAACAACTCCAGCATATTTATTCCTGATTCATTTTTCCCTTTTACTGCATTCAGGAAAGAAAATTTGCAAAAATGTAATTAAAATAATGACTGACTTCTAAATCTAGTCACACGGAGTGGTACGGAATGCAGCCAATATGCACATATGTCAACAGCCTGGGCAATGGACACATCCATGCAGAAGGGGTACTGCATTTACTGGGATAAACAATATGGTTTGCGTTATAAGACTTTTACACACTTTATATAAGTAAACAAACAACCACAAAGAACAGATGTGTCACATTTCACTTGTTTCAAAGGAACAGGATCAGATCCTTGGAAGCACACAGCCTCAGGAGAGTAATTCCTCTTTGCTTCTCATTTCATAGCCACACCCATCCTAGAAGATTCCTGAGGACTGGTTTTTGTTTTTTTTTCTTTAATCCTTATTCTTTAGTTTTCCCACAGTATATTCTGCCACAACCCAACTTATGCTCAGACTATAATTAGAACAATGTCTTAGGGCATCTTGATAAGGGTCTCAGGCAAGTCAGCAGACAGCTGTCATCAGATAAAAACCAAAACTGACTGTCTTTAAAAATGCTGTTAAATGTATATGTAGTTAAATGTACACATACAGTTGTTTACCCTTTTGTGCGGTTACGAATGAGATATTCCTACTATTTTTGGAGAAGACAATTCATTTAACAATGGTCTAATGAATACTTCAAATGCTCTAACAAGTTACTATTACACACACATTTCATAGAGAAAGGCACAGCATCTTTCTCCCTCAAAGAGGATATCATGTTTTAGGGAGAAAAATTCAAATGTGTAATTAGTATTTTTAATAAGCACACACAAGAGATATGCAGTAATTCTTCCAGATAAACAGTGAGGAAACCAGCTTCTTCTGGCAGGGAAGCAAGGAAGCTTCGCCAAGGAAACTACTGAACTATTACAAAACTAACTGTAATTGGCAAAATGGCTGTTAGTACTTGAAGTTGTATAAGTAAAAGAAAGGCTTTTATACTATTTCACTATTTTTGTATATTTGAGATTTCTGTCAATGAAGTTTTTAAAAAGTGTTTGGGGAAACATACTAACTCTGAAATATAAATAAGCCATACTGATTTAAAGGAGTCAGGAGTGAGGACTGGGAAGGAGTACAGCTTGAGGAGCCTGTCTTCACTTCTTCCCTAGTGACCTCACTTTTAGACTGTTTATGGTGAAGATATTCATAAAAAATTAGCCATATATTATTACACCTTTCCAAGACCTACAATTTTAACCAGTGCTCTAAATGCCTTCTTGTAGTACACCATCAACCATGAAGGAGGACACTGCTGCTGTAGACTTTAAAGCTCATTTTCAACCACTCAGTAAACATCTGAACTTACATCTCCTTCGACTGCCAGGATCCCAAAGCCACACTTTTGAACATCACTAACAATACTATAATCAACAAAACCAATGGCCTTTTCCAACCTAAGAAAATGTTGTTTAAAAATCATCTGGCTTCAAATTTTTCACTAAATGATAGAAAAAACAATTTATGAACGCCAGACTTTAATCTGGAACTCATTCTGAAATTCCCTATTATTTAAACTAGGTATTAAGCCAAACATGCTTCTTTAAATCTAAATGCCAAAGGCCAGCATTTCAGGGCTGGTACATATAGTAACTGGCTCTGGCTTCTCAGTGTCTTCTGCACTATTTACTACCATATAATTAACCCTTTGGAGAAGGAAATGGCAACCCACTCCAGTATTCTTGCCTGGAGAATCCCATGGATGGAGGAGCCTGGTGGGCTACAGTGCACGGGGTTGCAAAGAGTCGGACATGACTGAGCGACTTCACTTCACTAATTAACCCTTTGGTACACAGTATGCAATCACCTAACATGACCTCAGCAGAAGCAGATGCTAGAAAGCAGTGACACTAGAAAGCAGTGACACTGTATCCAATAGAAAGTTACTGCTACAGCATCTGCAACCAGCAGGAGCTTGAGGACTGCACCCAAGGTTCTAAACAGCACGGGGCAACCTCAAGGAGAATCATAAATATTCTCCCACCTGGAATACAGGAAGAAGAGTATCCTGACAAGGTACTTGGACTTCACCCACTCTTAGTAAAGAAGGTTCTGGCAAAAAAAAAAAAAGAAAAGGAAAAAAAAAAGTGCTCTGTTTGGACAAGTCCTCTTTGTGTCTTGGTGGTCTTGGTTTTTAAATGTTGTCTCCCCAACTAGGCAGAAATTATGTCTTTACGTTGCCAGGATCCCGAAGCCACAGTTTTGAACATTACAAGCAATACTATAATCAACAAAACCAATGGCCTTTTCCAACCCTTAACCTAATTTGAATCTGTTATTACTGATTAGCTTCTCGTTCCTTGACACTGCACTTTCATATCTTTGCTCCAAACTTCACTGCAATGCCATCAGTATCTTAAGGGCAGATGCCATGGTCAAGATAAGAAAACACTTGAGAGCCTCTGTGTAGCAGCTGATAGGAAGACAAAAGATGCGTAACACACGTCCCTGTAACTTCGTTTCTATGTGCACCACAGCCATTTGCACTGTAGATGAGCAACAGATCTCTTAAAGTAGATGAACTGATGTAAGCAGCATATTATATTCCATGAACTAGAAAAATTCATGCAAAGAAAGAATAGTTTATGGGATCTTTTTATGAAACTAAAGCATGGAAAAACAGTGCTCTATGCAAAATGTTTTCACATCAAGTCCTTCCAGTGGGAAACAGATGTAAAACTCCCTGTTCCCTATTTTGAGAGAATAAATGCCCTTACTAAAATCCTTCTCTCTGCATTTTGAGTTTCATGGTTTATAACTCCCACTTTTGCTTGCTATTCCTTTCTTTTTTATGAACAGAGTCCACAGCATCAAAAAAATACCTGCCTTGGAAAGAAACACAGCCAATTACATTCAGATGGCTGAAACTGAGATGGTGCTTATTTTCTTTTCAAGGAGTTAGAAATCCTTTGTTCTGTGAATGGAGGGAAGGATCTGAGAAGAAACAGGAAGATTAAGTTTGCATGGTAGAGTCCCAGGTTGCTGGACTCTTTCTCAATTAAGTAAAAGGGAAGGTCATCTTCCAGGGATGGGGGAAACAGGGCTGAATAAGAGGCTTGAGTACCCTAAAGATTTGATTTATTCATTTAGGGAAGGCAGAGCTAAGGACAAACAAAAGAAACATAAGACCCAGCCCTTTAAAAAAATGAAGAACAAAATTAGAAATATAATGCATGTCCAGTATTACGAATCAGTTAAAATACAAAAGGGGTGAGGGTCTTTGTGGAGAAAGGTGATATAATTATAGCAATATGTTTCTGAAGATAAAAGTAGAGGAAATATTAAAATAAGCTTAGAAACAAGCAAATAAGCCCACCCATTCAAGTTTTGTTTTTAATGCACATTAATGAAGCAAGATGGTTAAAAAAAAAAATGTAAATAAGGAATAACGTAGAGTTCAGGTCCCCTGTGCGTGGGCATGAAACTGTATCTGCCTAACTGAAGATGATTCTCATCAGCTGTTTACCAAACAGTAATAATTTCAATGGAACCTCTGGGTTCAGAAGAAATGAGAACAGAAAAAGGCAAAAAAAAAAAAAAAAAAAAAAAAAAAATCTGATAAAGCTCTTCCTTTTTTGCAGTTCACAAAGTTATCAGAAACTGCATTATGACTAATGCCACAACCTCACCAAACAAAAACAAATAAAAACTTTAAAAATCACAAAGTCATTAGCGAAGATGACCAAACCGACAATATGAGTAGTTTTTCAAAACTTCTGTGAAGTCATCATAACCCCAGACTACCTAAACGGAATCATGTATTTACAAATCATAAATGAGCTTTAGTGAAAATGAATAGTAGTGGAGATGGTGCTAAGAAATCACAACGGCACTGCTAGTGAACCACCAATCAGTAACACTGTCAACCTAGTTATGACACAGAATTACACAAATCCTGCCCCCACCCCCCTGGGAACGTTAGCAGGTTACCAAAACACAGCAGGTTCTAGACAAAGGTCTCAAAAACCTGAATGGGTCTGTGGTGAAAAGCTTCTCACCAGCGGGCAGGAGAAAACCTACTGCATTTGGAAAAAGGCAGATAGTAAGTAAATACTGGCCAAAGGTATTACCTCCAAGAGAATTTCCAGACTCACAACAGAGTCCTGTCTGCCTACATCCCAAACACACTGTGACAAATAAGCTCCAGAAACAAGAGACAACTGTGTTAAACTGGATCTCTTGCCTTCCCTTCAGGTAAAACAATAATGTTTAAAACTAGGCTGCATCTCGGAAGGTGCGATCCTAAGTCTTTCCTTAGGAGGAGGGGGGGGTAAAAAAAAAAAAAATCCCAGGAAGCACTGACGGAGGGTGGGGAGGTGGGGGGCAGTTCCTTCAGATCACGGAAGCACACATAAAGATCCCGCAGCCTGGTCATTTCCAGAACTGACCACACCAAAGTCGAGCTGTCTCCTCCCGCAGGCCCCCTCCACCCTAGGCCGCAACGCCTGTGCCTTCCCCAACCCCCACTTTTCTCCTCTTATTCTCGCCTAAAATAAACCCCAATAATTTCCCTGGTCCCTCCCACCCACCACTCCGATTCCCAGACACAAGTCTCCCCCCTCCAAAGTTAAGAGGCCACTAAAAAGAAGGTTCCCGAGGCCTTCCCGCTCCATTCCCTCCCAGTGGATCCTCCCGTTCAAATACGAGTCTCTCCCGCTTCCCGCTCCGGCGTATCCTCCCCCCACCATGGCCCCTTCCCTCCCTCCTCGCCCGCCCTTACCATGTACCAGGTCCCCAGGATGATCGTCCCGGTGCGGACATGGCAACAGCCGCAGCACCGGGTGCTGTAGAACCGGTCGCTGCGGCTCCGCTTGAAAGTCATGGACACCATCAGGAACCTCGAGGGCCTCTTTCTTGGCCGGGCCCCTAACAAACGCCTTCCGCCCAGCGGTTGAAGACGGAGAGCGCCGTCACTGAGGCCAAACCAAACGACGCGTCTTCAAGACCGCCCCCCTGCCCGGGCCCCCAAGCCAAGAGCCTTCGCACCTGCGCACTGAGGGCAAAGCGCTGTTCCCGCGAGAGCTCGATTTACCCTTTTCCTCGCCTTCCTCGCACTCAGGGAAGCTAGGCGGAAGCGGGTTTTGATTGGAAAAGCCTGGAGATTGACAGGATCTCACACCCAATCAGAGCCGCAACTCGCCTCGGCGCTAATAGATTCCCCTCCTCTTACTAGACGGCTAGGACTGGTTCCTGGGCTTAGAGAAGTTCGGGTTGGAGAGGGAGCCTGGTAATTCACCCTCCCCGAAGTGAAAGCGAGGAGGTGAGAGGCATTTAATGGGAAAAAACAAAGTCTAGATGGAGTAGGTGGAAGAAACCGGGCAGGGAGGACTTGTCTGAGTGAATCTGCCACGTATTGCTCGGACGCATCACGGGACCGCGGCTGCTCACGTGACCTTTGCGTCATAGCTCAATTATGGGGCTGGCCAGGAGAGGTGCCGGTGGAGAAGGGGGCGGGGCTAACCCCTGGTCTGGGGCCCTTCTGGCTGCGTAAATTGAACTTGTTAGAGGGATCAAATGTTAGGCTACCCCTTTGTCTCTCTTTGACACCTCTTTGTTGGGAGCAAAGAAATACCATGCTACTCTGCCAGAGAAGAAAAGAATTGAAGAAAACATAAGGCAGAACTGTTTAGCTGCTGGGTGTTTACAGATAGAGTGACTTTTATAAGGAAAAATTGTGAAACAATGAAATGGACTGAGGTTCCTGGGTGTCTTCCATGAAAAACAAGCCATAGTCTGGCTCACCTTTCTGGTATTCTGAATCTAGGGGAGCGCTCCATTTTTGTGCAGTCAAGTATGGCCAGAGAGCGTAATTGTCGTTTAAGTAAACAGAGGCTATTGTGGCGGTGAAGTGTGGCCCTCAAACCAAGTGTGGCCTTTGCAGCCACAACCAGTGATGCAGGATTCAGGATGGAGGAAAATAAGCTATTGGGCTTAGATGCAAGGGAGTAGTTTTAATAAGTCCAGACTCTTGCATCTTCCCATACATGGTAAAACACTTAGTTCATTGGCTTGGGCTATCTGATCTCTTTAACTAGCAGTAAGCTTTTGGTGTTCTGCTATCTGTGATTCCCGCCGCCCCCTACCCCGCCCCCCCCCCCCAAAAAAACTCCTGTGTATCTTGGCTCCTCCATTTGCATTTTGGAAAAGGCCCTCAGAGCTGTCTGAGAGAATGTCTCCTGGGCTTCAATCCTCAGCTAAGTCCAACAAATAAAAGATAATTCTCAGCTTTTAGGTTGTGTGTATTTTTTTCAAGCAACATCTATTCAACTCTAAATGCTGTTAACTGATAGCAAGAGGAACTCTTGTCCTTTAAACTTCATATTGAATCCCCCTCCTTGGAAAAAATATTTGTAAATTCATTTCCCAATCCTGATTTGAATGATGTAAATGGGTACTTTACATTGTCCTTTAAACCGACTCTATAAAATTTCACTGATCCCCTCGTTAATGAGTAAATAAAATGTTTTACACTGTTCATTTTTTATCTGTATGAGACTTAGGACTTTTATCTTTTTGTGAAAAGATGTTGTTTTATTCTTCGGAAAATACACTTCCTTTTAGGAAACAGAAATGCCTTCCCTTCTGCCTTTCTTAGCTGAAAACCACAGTGAATTTAGTGTAAAGTTTATTACATTGGCAAGGTTTCAATGAACACTGTCTGAAATTATTTATTGATTTGTTGATTATTTATTTCCCTCACTAAATATAAATTCTAGAAGAGCAGAGGCTTGTTTACTTCTGCAACACTGAAAGCATTGTCTGCAGACAATTATCCTAATTCGGATAATACTCTCAAACTCTCTCGGAGGCCATACTAAAGCCAAGCTACAGTGAAGAATGGAATGCAGCGGTAGCAATTTAACTCAGAATGAATTATGACATTTCTCCACTTACTAAGGAGTAATAATAATTCCACATGCTCCAAAAAAAAAAAAATTCCATAACCCTAACTGTGTTCTATGCATGGATTTAATCACTTTGTTTTCAATCATTTCATCCTTAAAACCAGTGGTCCTCAACCTTTTTGCCACCAGGGACTGGTTTTGTGAAGGAAATATTTACAGAGACCAATAGTGCAGAGGTGAGGGGGTGGTTTTGGGATGATTCACGCGCATATTTCGGAGAAGGCAATGGCACCCCACTCCAGTGTTCTTGCCTGGAGAATCCCAGGGATGGAGGAACCTGGTGGGCTGCCATCTACGGGGTCTCATAGAGTCGGACACGACTGAAGTGACTTAGCAGCAGCAAGCGCATATTTATTGTGCACTTTACTTCTATTATTGTTACATTGTGATATATAATGAAATAACTGTACAACTCACCATAATTCAGAATCAGTGGGAGCCCTGAGTTTCTTTTCCTGCAACTAGATGCTCCCATCTGGGGATGATGGGAGACAGTGACACCCAAAGTGTATTGCTCAATCCAGTCTACTCCATAATCTTGTTTTGGTTGCTGTTAGTGCACATAACCCAAGCTCAGAAAGATGCATGCATGCATACTAAGTCATTTCAGTCATGCCCAACTCTGTGTGACTCTATGGACTGTAGCCCACCAGGTTCCTCTGTCCCTGGAATTCTCCAGGCAAGAATACTGGAGTGCGTTGCCATGGCAACCCACTCCAGTACTCTTGCCTGGAAAATCCCATGGATGGAGGAGCCTGGTAGGCAGCAGTCCATGGGGCCGCAAAGAGTCGGACACGACTGAGCGACCTCACTTTCACTTTCCACTTTCATGCATCGGAGAAGGAAATGGCAACCCACTCCAGTGTTCTTGCCTGGAGAATCCCAGGGACAGGGGAACCTGGTGGGCTGCCGTTTCTGGGGTCGCACAGAGTCGGACAAAACTGAAGCGTCTTAGCAGCAGCAGCAGCAGCAGGATATTCCACCTTGACTTTAATCCAGAATGTCTGGAGATTTGAAGTTGTCTCAAACATACTTTCAAGGCCACTGGTATTTGCAGTTGCACACCATTGATCCTTTTCTAGCACAGACAAAGTCGATTCACCTGACATTCACAAGTGGGTCACAGACCCGTTCCTTCCCAATTCAGGGGTCTGTTGAGGCTGAATAGTAAAGCTCCAATTCTTTGGAATGCCGTGATAGATGATCATGCACCAGGTGGGAGAAAGAAGGCTCTGGCTCAGTGTCTTCCAAAAATCGCTGCTAATGTTTGAAACATGTTAAAAATCCCAATGCTCACTCATTAGCCCCATAATTCCAAATTGGCTTTGAATGCAGCCACTTTATCTGCCAGTTTGAAGGCAGTTGTCACTCTTCCCTGAAGTGATAGAATGAGTTTCCTGAGCAGGGTGAATATGTCACACAAGGGAGCAAGTTTTGCAACCCATTCTGTGTCACTGAAATATGCTGCCAGTGGTGACTGTTTTTCTAAAAGAAATCTCTGGATTAGCCTTTGTTACTCAAAAACTCTGGCCAGTGATCTACCTTTAGAAAGCTCTCTCACTTCTCTGTATCAGAGAAGACATGTGTACTCTGCATCCATCTCCTCACAGAGCTGCATGAACAGAGACATGAGTTAAGGGTATGTACTTTTTATTATTTTATTTATTTACTTTTGGCTGTGCCGGGTCTTTGTGGCTGCACAGGCTTTTCTCTAGTTGCGGGAAGCCTGGGCTACTCTAGTTTTGGTGCTCTGTCTTTTCACTGCAGTGGCTTCTCTTGTGGAGCACAGACTCTAGGGCATGCTAGCTTCTGTAGTTGTGATTCCCAGGCTCTAGAGCACAGGCTCAATAGTTGTGGCGCACAGGCTTAGTCACTCCATGGCATGTGGTATCCTCCTGGACCAGGGATTGAACCTGTGTCTCCTGCATTGGCAGGCAGATTCTCTACTACTGAGCCACCAGGGAAGCCCAATTGCATACACTGTAATGTGGCTGATAATGTTAACCACATCCTGCAAAAAGTTGTTAAGGTCAGGTGACATTTTATGGCTAGCCAGCATTTCTCTGTGGATGACACAGTGTGTACACTCATATTCAGAAGTGACGTCTTTGAAGCACGTAGTAAAACCAGAAAGCCGTCCAGTCATAGCCAGTGCTCCATCTGCTCCAACACAAAATGAACAGTGCAGTTTTCCTGATAGGTAATCATTCAAAGACTTGAATAGTTCTGCAGCTGTAGGGTTGGTAGCAACAAAAGCCCACATGACATATTTTCATGCACATTCTCTTGAAAAATATGTCGCACAAAAACAAGTATTGTTGCCTTCTTATCAACACCTGTAGACTCATTAACCTGGATTCCATACCACGGTGACTCGTTAATCCCAACAATTGTGCCTCAATATCCTCTGCTATTTCATCAATTCATCTAGCTATGCGTGCACGCTCAGTCATGCCCCACTCTCTGCAACCCCATGGACTGTAGCTTGCCAGGCTCCTCTGTTCATGGGATTCTCCAGGCAAGAATACTGGAGTGGATTGCCATTCCCTTCTCCAGGGGATCTTCCCCACCCAGGGATCAAACCCAGCTCTTCTGCATTGCAGGCAGATTCTTTACCATCCGAGCCACCAGGGAAGCTCTGGTGCTGGCCGAAAGAGGAGCACATGTCATCTTTTGAACTGCAGTCTCTCCCAGAAGTTCACAACAAACATCCTTAGCAGCAGGCAGGATTAGCTTTTCACCAATAATAAAAGGTTTCTTAGTTTTAGCCATATGGTTCGCCACTAAGAATGATGCTCTCCATACAGACACATGTAATGAAGTGGTGTGTGTATGTGTGTGTGTGTCAGTGGCGTTCGACTCTTTCCAACCCCACTGACTGTAGTCTGCCAGGCTCCTCTGTCCATGGGATTCTCCAGGCAGGAATACTGGAGTGGATTGCCACTCCCTTCTCCAGAGGATCTTCCCGACCCAGATTTTGAACCCTGGTCTCCTGCATTGCAGGTGGATTCTTTACCGTGGTGGCCTTCAATAATTGCTTCTGTTCTTCATGTTCACCTTTTATTTTTCCCTTTTCCTTTTGAAAACCTCCAAAGGCTTGTCTTCTAATACAGTGTGCTTGGTCTTCATGTGGCAAAGCAGTTGTGAAGATTTCATGGCTTTATTGGATAGCCAGTCACCACATATTGTATAAAGTGGACTTAGAGAATGTGAATCACCTGTTGCAATGAAGCCATAATTTAAGTAGGACTCTTGATATTTTCTTTTAAACTGCAGTTTTCTTTTTGTTGGCAGTCTTAGACTCTTCTGCTGTCTCACCATTGGGTCTTTCCTCCTTTTCAAAGAACCTCTTTAGCAATGTTTGTCTTTTACTCATTTTGGCTAGGGTTAGCTTATGGGCTTACCAAAACTGTGACTGAGACAAGTACACAGTGCTGGAGAGGCATGGATGGAAGTGGTAAACAAAATAATGGGTGGGCCACACATGGACTAAAATAAGTGTTGGATTCTTAAGCCTGCCAGCCACGTGCATCTGTACAATTGAAGTACAGCAGCTCACTTTCCACTGTCAAGCCTGCCACCAGATGCAGCTTAATTGTCACTTGCCATCCCTAACAGGGTTTTGATATGAGTCTGCAAGCATCTGATTTATTATGGTCTCTGTGCAGTCAGACCTCTTTGCTAATGGTAATCTGTATTTGCAGTCACTTAGTGCTAGCATTACCGTCTCAGATCCACCTCAGATCATCAGGCTTTAGATTCTCACAAGGAGCGTGCAACCTAGATCCCTCGCACGTGCAGTTCACAGTAGGGTTTGCGCTCCTATGAGACTCTAATGCCACTGCTGATCTGACAGGAGGCGGAGCTCAGGCAGTATTGTGAGATGAAGCTTTGCTCACTGACTTGTGCGCTACTCACCTCCTGCTGCGAGTCCCTGTTCCCAACAGTCCACAGACTGGTACTGGTCCATGGCCCAGGGATTTGGGGACCCAACCCTGCCCTCAACTATGAAATGGAGAAGATAATAATACTTTTCTAGTGGAATATTGTGAGGATTTCATGGCTTTATTCACATTAAGCCTTTCAACAGGGCCTAGGGTCAGCCGTCAGTGAATATTAGCTGTAGTGGTGGTGGGTTTAGTCGCCAAGTCCAGTCCAGTTCTTGCAACCCCATGAACTGTAATGTAGCCCACCAGGCTCCTCCGTCCATGGCCTTCTCCAGGCAAGAGTACTAGAGTGGGTTGCCATTTCCTTCTCCAGGGGATCTTCCTCACCCAGGAATCGAACCGGTGTCTCCTGCATTGCCAGCGGATTCTTTACTGCTAAGCCACCAGGGAAGCCCAAGTACTAGCTATACTTGATTAGAAATTTATTTGTAAAGTAATATGAGATAAAGAGCTAATTATATATTTTAATTTTTAAAAACAAACCCCAATTTATTTTATTATTGTTCTTTTTGTTTTTTGGCTCCATCATACAACATTCGGGATCTGAGTTTCCCATACCAGGGATGGAACCCCTTCCCCCTGCACTGGAAGTGCAGAATCTAAACCACTGGACCACCAGGGAAGTCACACTAATTATATTTTTAATAGATGCTGTTTAAATTATATTAATTCCCTGGAAAGGATTTTCTACATCTGCTCTAAGCTTCCCTGAAGATTTTATAAGCCTATTTCTACTTCATTCCTACTCCCACCCCAACTGATATTATTTCATTACGTGCTATTTTAATTTGACCTTTCACACCACAATTTCTGGTTAAAATGTGCTCTTCTATGTTATACTTTTTTAATCAACTTTAATCTTAGCACTATTGAAGGGAATAATTTTTAAAGACTTCTACCAAGAAAAATCTGACTGTAAATAAAAGCATTCACAGCAGATGAATAAATCTGTAATATGACGTATTCATTACATCCCAGAAATAAAAGAATTAGTGAAACATCAGTTCAAATCCCTACTAGTCTCCTCATTAGACTGTCTTATCAGTTGTGAGACATCTGAAAAATATGGATAGAATACTCAAATTTGTCTGTCTCCTCACCCCCTTCATGGGCAAAAATTTTTGGCTGGAAGCACTCCTTAATAAAATAGAACCCAGCTGCTTTCCTTTAATATTCTCTTGAAATATTGCAAAACAAACTTCATTTGTTCAAAAGACTCCCATAACCATCACTTCAAATGGTTTTTTCTTATAAATTCTGGATGGCATTCGAATCTTTAAAAAGTCCCACATGGCACATTTTGTGGTTTTGCTGAAATCACAGAGGACGGAGTCTTTAAAACAACACGACTACTTTAAAGAAATAGTGGTCTGCCCAAAGACTGCGGTTCAATAGAACTGTTATTTCCTTGTATATTAATCTGTGTACTACTTAAGGAATTTATTATATACCTGCAAGAACAAATCTGGAAATTTGAATTCTGCTTCATAGACTATAAGTAAAAGTCAGTAGAACATTTAAGCTATGTGATGAATCAATTTCATTTCCCCTCCACCCCAAACAAAACTGAGCTTTGGAATAAGTAATAGTTGCAAAGAAGTTGAATAAACTAAGGGCAAATTGAGTGATAAATAATGATATTTATAGATATCATTAGAAAATAATATATAGAAAATTGTACGGTATCTTTGCTATCTAAATATATCAGAGAAATACATAAGTAAATATAAAGCATGCCACTCTTCTTGCTATTTCTTTTTAATTTTGGAAAATATAGTTATTTTTCATAAAATTATTTTGTCTATGTTGTTAACATCTTATGGATTTATTATTGTTACTTTTAAATCAATTTATAAATATTTTAAATTTTTCTCAATTTTAATTCCAATATGGTAACTATCACTAGCTATAACCAGATAAACAAAAGCTCTTTGGGGTCCCCTATAATTTTTAGGAGCATAAAGGGATCTGGAACCAGTAAGTTTGAGAACCACTGACCTAAGCCTTTTAACCAGCACAGTGGACAATGGTTACTGGTATTTGGAATGATGCCTTTGAGGTACCAAGTGCTGCTATCAGCAATTTTTTTTTTTAATAGAGAAGGAAAGTAGATTTAAGAATTTTCAAAATTGTTAATACTCTGAGTTTATACAGTTCTCACATTAATTTCAGTATAGATTATTGGCTAATCAGTGTTTGCCTGGACGAGAACCTTCTTGTCAGAATCTGTTTTTCACCTGTAAAAGAGAAATAAAATTTGCTTCCTAATGAAGCTTTAACTTCTTCACTCTCATAAAAACAAAGGCACATCAGGTCTCGAAATATTTATACCACAATTTAATTATTCGCTTCCATCCCTCAAGTATTTTTTGTCTCCTAATATTGGTAATTATCTCATTTAGGCAAATAAAAATGTGTGGTTTTTATTCTGAATTGCTCCAACATATTAGAAGGAGTCAGTGTTAAGTGGTGCCCAAGTGCCAGGAAGATGAGAAGTGCTATGTAATTATCACCGTGGGAAAATAACTTTCCATGTGCTTGGCAAACTCATTAGTTGGACTTGTGGAGTTAAATCTGAAGCTTCAGGACTTCTAGGATGAGCATGGTGACATAGGTTTAGCAACTGGCTGTTTTTCCTCCTTTGAGTCATATAAGAGCATCACAGATGACCAAATCAATGAACTTGACGTTCAGCAAAATTGGAAGCAGATCCACAGCCTCCAAAACATGAATCAGGGCTTCTAGGAATAGCTAAAATCAGACAGAAGCCAGAAAGGAGGAGGTGGTAGACTTGGGTGAGCAGGACTAGAGGCAGCAGTCCTCCTGGAATCTGATTAATTTTAGAGTAGCAGAAGAAGGGGTCTACACAAATTAAGCAGAGGAGCCATGTAGTCTGCTAAGGCTGCTGTAACACAGAACCACAAACCAAGGGGCTTACACAACAGAAACGGATTGTCTTATGGCCCTAGTGGCCAGAAGTCTGCAACTGAAGTGTCTGCAGGGCTGGTTTCTTCTGAGGGCTGTGAGGGAGAATTTGTCCCATACCTTTTGCCCTGTTGCTGGTGACTGCTAGCGATCTTTCATACATAGAGCAGAGGGCTTCTCAGGGGACACAGTTTCCAATAAAATCCAGGGCAGGCAGACCTGAGGAGAGGCCACCAGCCTTTCCTAGAGACTGAGTTTCTACCAATGCAGCGAAACTGAACAAAAAATTCACACCAAGGTGATAGCTACTTAAGCATCCCTACGTCCTTATTGGCATTCCTTAAAAGGGAGCCAAGGAGGATGTCACTTAACTCCTTTGGAATTAAGCTATCATGGTAAAATTTTAGCACAATTGTTAGATGAATCTTCCTCTCTGGAAAGACATCATCAGGGATTGTAGTTCAATCACTCAGTTGTGTCCGACTCTTTGCGACCCCATGGACTGCAGCACGCCAGGCTTCCCTGTCCATCACCATCTCCCAGAGCTTGCTCAAACTCATGTCCATCGAGTCAGTGATGCCATCCAACCATCTTGACCTCTGTCATCACCTTCTCCCACCTTCAATCTTTCCCAGCATCAGGGTCTTTTCAAATGAGTCAGCTCTTTGCATCAGGTGGCCAAAGTATCAGAGCTTCAGCCTCAGCATCAGTCCTTCCAATGAATATTCAGGACTGATTTCCTTTAGGATTGACTGGTTTGATCTCCTTGCAGTCCAAGGGACTCTCAAGAGTCTTCTCCAACACCGCAGTTCAGAAGCATCAATCATCAAAGGAGGTGCTTGAAAAGCTAGCATTACTTTGGTTCCTCATATAACATAGTTGTTTGGAGAAATGGAGAGAGGCCTCACTGAGCATGATGGAGAGTTGGCCCTGGTAAGCCCGCTGGTAGGCATTTGCCAAGGGCCCAGCCGGTCATGATGGGACAATGCAGTGAAGAGCCCAAGGAAATCTGCATGAATGTGGAGGCGGCTTGCCTGTCACGCTGGTGCCCTTCTTCTTAAGGTGCTTCACCAGGCCTATCACCAGGCTTCGTACCCTCTGTGACTGTCAGTGACTGCCAGCAACAGAGAGGACAAGGAGGGATGTGGGCAATGATCAACCACCCTCCCAGACTGGCCCAGACCACTGGGATCTTCTCCTCTGGGCTCCCCCATCTTGACCACAGTGGCCATGGCTGCACAATTCCAAAGGGCTCCACTCACGTGCATACCCAGTCTGGTTTTGTCCAGTATCCGTGTACAAGTTTATCTTACCACCTCAGCTAGACAGCTCCTGGCAGGCCAGGACAGATCTGTAAATCTTTTTATATGCCAAACCACCTAGCATTAAGCCCAGCCTGATAAACGTTTGCTGATGGATGGGCAATCCAGCAACGGGGTCATCAACCCTGAATTATGTATAAATGGACTGTTTAGTCTTGTAAAAGCATCTACTGTGAAGCTCTGCAAACCTGATTCTGCCCAGCTTTGGCATCTGGTATGAGTATGAGTCGTCCAGAACTGTGACCTTTCATGACACAAGGTGTCTTTGAGCAGGAGTGTGGCTTGACCCACAGCAGCTTTCTGCTCCCGCTCAGGTCAGTTTCCACTTCCCTAAAAGGGTTCAGTTCTAAGCAAGGATTTCACAAACTGCAAGGAGAGCTGACGCACTCTACAAAGCCCTGTGTGGGGTTCGGATTAGTCATGGTCATAACCACCGTTTATGCAGCCTCAGAGCAGGCCCAGGCTCACATTTCTCCCAGAGGCTCATGGTATTTTTCTCTGTGATTTTTTTTTTTTTTTTTTGAAGCATGAGACCTCAAAACCATACTAGAATACTTCTCCTGTAATGTAAGAGTTTGAGTAGCTAAATGATTCCTTATTGGGCCCCCTCAAGCCTGCATGCCTTCCATCTGGCAACTAACATGCAGTAAAAAACGCTTGCAGACACTTTCACAGCATTGTCTGTGTGCTGGACTGCCTTGCTGGAATCAATTGCAAGTTGATGAAAAACAACGGGGGAAAAAAAAAAAAAAAAAACCGCAAAGATGCTGAATTGAGAATGAGAAGAGTGGTGTTTTGGTCAGTAACTTGTAGCTGCTTCTTCAGTCCCTCACTTGTATTTGTACCTGATCCAGTACTTGATCTTGGGACTTTTTGCACGTTTCATTCACCAGATGTTACGTTTAATGGTAGACTAAATTCAGATTCTAAATATATCTTACTGAGAATGGAATGTTTGGCCACTTTCACCACTCAGTTTAATGGCTATTCTTGAACATCTACAGTGAAGACGAATAGCCAAGCATAGCCAAGCTTGTGGGCTTCCCGGTGGCTCAGGGGTAAAGACTCTACCTGCCAATGCAGGAGACTCGAGTTCTATTCCTGGGTCGGGAAGATCCCCTGGAGACAGAAATGGCATTCCTCTCCAGTATTCTTGCCTGGAGAATCCCATGGACAGAGGAAACTGGTGGGCTACAGTCCATGGGGTCACAAAGAGTCAGACAAAACTGAAGCGACTTTAGCATGCATGCATTTACCAGTATTCTTGCCTGGGAAATCCCATGGACAGAGCAGCCTGGCAAGCTACAGTCAATGGAGTCTCAAAGAGTCAGACACAACTTAGTGACTAAACAGCAACAACAAGCCAAGCATGTGAGGCTCCAGCGAACACAAGGATCCTGGGTCTGTGAGCTAAAACAATCGGCAAATTAGGAGAATCTATGAAATCTATGGAGTTCCTTCATAGATCAGTCGGTAAAGAATCTGCCTGCAATGCAGGAGACCCAGGTTAGATTCCTGGGCCAGGAAGATCCCCTGGAGAAGGAAAAGGCAATCCACTCCAGTATTCTTGCCTGGAAAATCCCATGGACAGAGGTGCCTGGCGGGCTATACCATCCTTGGGAGTCCGATTTGCAAGAGTTGGACACGACGTAGCAACTAAACCACCACCACCATGGAGTCAGGGACTGGAAAGGGGTCTTGGGCAAATGAAACTGAAGAATGCAGAGTCCATTGCCTTTTTATTTTCAAGATCTGAGTTTATAAGCATCTCTCTCTTTATTTGATTAAATATAAACTTGCTAAATACCTGTACTGTAATTTTAAAGAGTAGCCAACAGTGCAGATTCCATTAATGTTTGTCCCTGTTGGGTAAGCAGGACAGGTCAACTTTTTTGTACAGTTTATGAAACAGAGAATATTGTCCTCTGAAATCCAATAGAAACACGGTGAACCCAGCAGATCCTTCTGTTAGAGAATGAGGGGCTAGGAGTGAGCTGGGATAAGGAGTGAGGGGTCCCTGCACCAACAGCGAATGTCAGTGAAAATTACATATAAGACAAGCTAAGTTTCCCAGCATCTTCTTCTGCTCTCGGACAATCCTAGGCCGTGGGGGCATGGCCTTACTGAGCTACAGTGAGCAGAAGACTTTGAAAAAGCTCCTAGCCCTCTCTGGTGTGGGTCTTCCCTGGTGGCTCAGATGGTAAAGAATCTGTCTGCAATGCAACAGACTTGGGCTCAATTCCTGGGTCAGGAAGATCCCCTGGAGATGGAAATGGCAACCCACTCCAATATTCTTGCCTGAAGAATTCCATGGACAGAGGAGCCTGGTGGGCTACAGTCCATGGGGTTGCCAAGAGTCGGACAAGACTGAACAACTAACACTTTCCTCCCCAGTGTGCCGCCTCGAAGGTGAGCCTGCTGCTCCTCCTCCTTCATTCAGAGCATCTGTTTGCTTCTTGCTTCTGGCTGTGCTGACATGCAGGAGGGACCAGCTGCTTTGCAAGAGGAGCTTCTAGTTGCTCAGCTGGCACCCAGCCCTGTACCTGGGGCAGCTGCTGGGGGCCTGTCTGGGCCAGGCAGGAGGGCAACCGCACCAGCTGCCAAGCCGGAGGCATGCCCCGGCCGCTCAGCTGGCCTCTTCTTGCAGCCTGCACTGGGGCACTGACTCATGTGTCTCCTCCCACATCTTGCAGCCAGGCAAAGAGAACTCAGCTTGGAGTAAGGAGGGGCTGCAGCTCCTCGGGCATCCTTTCTGCCCTCCCAGCTGGCAACGAGCTCCTGCTCTGGAGATTCTGCAGCTGGTCTCAGCTTTGCCAGCCCGACAGCTCACAGTGACCACAGCATGGTGTGGCTCACCGGGACTTTTAGGTCTCCTGGGAAATGAGCAGGGTGTGGGTTGGGGGCTTACTCACAGTATAAACATGGAACGCACTAGGCATGATCATTTGGAAACACCTGAATGTGTTTTCCCTTTTGCCTTTCTGAGTATGTAACATTTTCTAGTTTCCCTGAGGCATTCATTTACATGAGAGAGAAGAAGTTCTAGAAGGAATACAGAAAGGAAGGAAACATTGCTATTTACTTTTGACACTCCAGATTTTTATAGCTTTGTTAAAATATAATTGAAATATAATAACTATACATGTTCATATCCAAGTATACAGTTTGATGAGTTTTGACCTCTGTATACATCTGTGAAACCATCATCACAATCAAGATAGTGAACTTGGAATTTCCCAGTGGCTAAGACTCTGACTTCCCAATGCAGGGGTCCCTGAATTCCATCCCTGGTCAGGGAACTAGGTCCTACATGCCACAACGAAGACCCAATGTTGCTGGAGGAAAAAGAAAAGACAGCAAACTTATTCATAACTTCCAGAAGTTTCCTTACTTCCCCTCCAGGTCACAGGCAACCAGCGATTTCTTTCAGTCAGTATAGATTAATTGGCATTTTCTAGAAATTTATATACATGGGGTAACAGTACTTACACATGTTTGTTTGCTGTCACGCTTCATAATTTTGAGGGAACTCATCCCTGTTGTTGTATAAATCAGTAGGTCATTCTTTTTTATTGCTCAGTAATATCCATTGTGTGGCTATCCCACAATATGTTTATTTACCCACTGATGAACATTTGATTGTTTCCAGTGTGTAGCTATTACAAATAGAGCTCCTGCAAACATTTGTGTATAAGTCCTTGTGTAAATATATTCTTGCTTATCTCTTGGGAAAATTCCTAGGAATGGAATAGCTGGGTTATATCATCAGTATATTTTTATCCTTTTAAGAAACTACTAAACTATTTTACCAAGCAGTTGTAAATTTTTTCTGTTCTTACTGACAGGGTATGAAGGGTCCAGTGCTTCACATTCTCACCAACACTTACTCTGGCCAATCTTTATAATTTTAAATTAACCATTCTAGTCCATTCTAGTCGGTATAAGGGAATATTTAATTACGCTTCAAATTTGCACTTCCCTAGTGACTAATGTATGCTAAAAATTCTCCAAGCCAGGCTTCAGCAATATGTGAACCGTGAACTTCCTGATGTTTAAGCTGGTTTTAGAAAAGGCAGAGGAAGCAGAGATCAAATTGCCAACATCCGCTGGATCATGGAAAAAGCAAGAGAGTTCCAGAAAAACATCTATTTCTGCTTTATTGACTATGCCAAAGCCTTTGACTGTGTGGATCACAATAAACTGGAAAATTCTGAAAGAGATGGGAATACCAGACCACCTGACCTGCCTCTTGAGAAATCTGTATGTAGGTCAGGAAGCAACAGTTAGAACTGGATATGGAACAACAGACTGGTTCCAAATAGGAAAAGGAGTTCGTCAAGGCTGTATATTGTCACCCTGCTTATTTAACTTATATGCAGAGTACATCATGAGAAACGCTGGGCTGGAAGAAGCACAAACTGGAATCAAGATTGCCGGCAGAAATATCAATAACCTCAGATATGCAGATGGCACCACCCTTATGGCAGAAAGTGAAGAGGAACTAAAAAGCCTCTTGATGAAAGTGAAAGTGGAGAGTGAAAAAGTTGGCTTAAAGCTCAACATTCAGAAAACGCAGATCATGGCATCCGGCCCCATCACTTCATGGGAAAGAGATGGGGAAACCGTGGAAACAGTGTCAGACTTTATTTTTCTGGGCTCCAAAATCACTGCAGATGGTGATTGCAGCCATGAAATTAAAAGACGCTTACTCCTTGGAAGGAAAGTTATGACCAACCTAGATAGCATTGAAAAGCAGAGACATTACTTTGCCAACAAAGGTCCGTCTAGTCAAGGCTATGGTTTTTCCTGTGGTCATGTATGGATGTGAGAGTTGGACTTCAAAGAAGGCTGAGCACCGAAGAATTGATGCTTTTGAACTGTGGTGTTGGAGAAGACTCTTGAGAGTCCCTTGGACTGCAAGGAGATCCAGCCAGTCCATTCTGAAGGTGATCAGCCCTGGGATTTCTTTGGAGGGAATGATGCTGAAGCTGAAACTCCAGTACTTTGGCCACCTCATGCGAAGAGCTGACTCATTGGAAAAGACTCTGATGCTGGGAGGGATTGGGGGCAGGAGGAGAAGGGGACGACAGAGGATGAGATGGCTGGATGGCATCGCTGACTCGATGGACGTGAGTCTGAGTGAACTCTGGGAGTTGGTGATGGACAGGGAGGCCTGGCATGCTGCGATTCATGGGGTTGCATAGAGTCGGACACGACTGAGCGACTGAACTGAACTGAGTGACTAAAGACATTCAAAATAAGATTTTTAGTGAGATATTATTCCAGCTAGCCCAGCTATTGCTTGGGGAAGATTTTCTAAATTCCTTTATGCTGAAACAAAATACCACAGTGGTTAAAACATGGGTGTGGCATGTGCATAATGTCATACATACAAGGATATTCATTGCAGCATTCTTTGTAATAGCAGAACAATGAAAAAGCTAAGTGTACCGTAATAGTTATACATTAATAGAGGCCTGGTTATATAGATTATAGTGTCATATTAGTCAGGTCTTCCAGAGAAGCAGAACCATAGGATATGGATACATATAAAAAGAGATTTAAATTTTAAGGAATTGGCTCATATGATTGTGGAGATTTGATGAGTCCAGAATTTGATGAAGAAGGCTGGCACACCTGAAAAAGTTGCCTGCAACTGGAAAGTTGCAGCTCAAGTCCAAAGGTGGTCAGGCTGGAGACCCGAAGGAGCTGATGTTGCAGTTCAAATTCCAAAGCAGTCTGCTGGTGGATTCTCTCTTGCTCAAGAGAGGTCAGTTTTTTGTTCTATTCAGACCTTCAACTGATTGCAGGAGGCCCACCCACATTATGGAAGGCAATCTGCTTTCTCAAAGTATACCAATTTAAATATAAATCCCATCCAAAATCACCCTCAGAGAAACATCCTGAATAATGTTTGACCAAATATGAGGTCACCCCATAGGCCACACAAATTGACGCATAAAATTAACCATCAGAGGTATGAATGGAATACTATGAAGCCATTAAAAGAAAACACAGGTATATATGTACTAAAATGAGTATATCTCCAAGATACATTACTAAGTGGGAAAAATAAAAACAGCTACAGACAGTAAAATATGCTACTATTATAAAACAATTTTAAAATAATGTATATGGTTATGATTGTAGATATGTAATATATACCTTAAGGGACACATAAGACATTATTATGGGGGAGAAGGCGGTTGCCTCCAAAGAGAAGAACTGAGTGGTTATGGAGTAGGAAAGAAATAGACCAGTTTTTAAATTTAACTCTACATCTTACATATTTTAAAATTTTATAGTGTGTACAGAGCCTTTGCTTTAAAATCCAGCTCTATGGGTTAGACATGTGTCCCAGCCTTCTCTCCTACAGGCACAGAGGAGACACTTTAAAGCAAAAGTGATGACAAGTTGGGGATGGGTGGGGATGGAGACCAGAGTATGCTCCAGAGTAGCGTGGCCAGGATCAAACAAGGCTGCTCACCCATTGGCTGCTGTGGGGTGGACAGCCCAGGCCAGGGACTGGGGGAGATGGGGCTGGAGCTTGGAGCAGAAAGGGACATGGCACTGCGAGAGCCAAGATGAGGCTCTCCAACCAGGGATTGAAAACCCTGGGCCTCCTGTAGTGGAAGCACAACGTCTTAACCACTGGACCACCAGGGAATTCCTCGCCCTGATATTTTGGGTTTACAAATCAGTGTAGAGAGACTCTCCCTCCTGACAGGGGCCCTGCAGAGGAAATCCCTGTTCAGGGAAGACTGATAAACACCCCTCTGTTTTGCCAGCGCTTTGAAGTTTGGACTCCACGATAATAGGGCTTCGCTGGGAAAAAAAACAAAAAAGCCAGCCTCCAGCCTGTGCTGCAAGCTGATGGTCTGCATATGGTAGTGATTAACGCGTGCTATCACGTGCTGTGAGATTCGAGACTCCTCCAGCCCTCTTCCCACTTTCCCATGCTCCTCCCTCCCTATTCCCTTCTCCCAAGTCCTCTATTTCCCCCCAAACCCTTGGCTGACTTAATTCCCTACTTCCCCATCTCGCACTGATGACCCCAAGCCCAACTCTGTGGGATGTTCTCCAAGCAATGACCAGAATCCCAGCCCCACGGCCATGGACACATTTTAAAACAGAACTTTGGTTTTTCTGTTGTTTTGTCGTGTTGAATTTTCTTCAGGGAAGAAGGGGGAAAGGAATTCTTTAATAGGTTTTTTTGTTTCCTTCTTTTCCTTTCCCTTCTTTCCAGAAAACCAGCATGTCAACAGCTCAGGACTCAGTAAAGAACCAACGGCTAAGTCCTATTAAAATCAGAAGGAAAGAATTTCAAAAGAAAATTTCCCACTGTCCTGTCTTTTAAAATGAAAGTTTCTTTTTTGTTGTTGTAATGTGTAATTAAAATCGTGTTTATCTCCTGAACTCTTTGAAAAGATCTGAGTGCACTTGGTGTGTTTCTGAGAAAAGTACAGCTTGTGTCTTCACTATCTTGCATCATGTGTCCGGCACACATTCCAGAAGACAAATATAACCAAGGCCTCTTAGAGCTTCCAAGCTAGAAAATTGCCGGTGGCAGCTCACTCGCTTGGCTGTAACCCCCCCCACCTCATGTGACAGAGCCGTCCCTTGGATGGACTTCCGTTTCCCACCCCCCTTCCAGAGCTTTCCCACTTGTGGCGGAAATACGGGACCTGCTCTCCACTCATATCTGGTGTGTGGTCACGTGCCCCGAGTCTCCAAATCGGAAGTGATTGATACCAAATGCTCAAACCAAAAGGGTTACTTAAGCTGTGATCCTTAAGTCCTTCTGTCCCCTCAGCTTCCATCTCCAGTAGTATGTATCATTGGTCCTATCATCAAAATATGTTTTGTAAGGGTCCCTTACAAGGGAGCCCAATTGCACTTCCATAAGTCTAACCGAAGCTACCATCTTCTGTTGCCTGGAACATGCAATAACTTCCTAACTTTCTCTGTTTTCACACGTGGCAGAAAATTTTACCAATAAGTTCTCTATGTTCCCCTTCTTTGCTCACTCCCCTGCCTGGCATATCATTTTTCAAGCTGGTAGATAGAATTTATAATCCCACGGTCCTGGAATTAAAGGGAAGCTGTAAAGCAGCCTGACAATGTCTGTATCTGTGGGAGCCTGAATCACAGATGCTTCTCTGCTGGAGGCTCTGGAGGCTAGAGAGTATGTCTGGATCCAGTAGCAGAGCCAGAGATGAGGTTTTTCCAGACTGGGAAGTAAAAGACAGTTTGGTGGCAGCTGAGAGCAGTGAGCAGCCCAGACAAGGCTCCAGGGAAGAGGGGGTCACCAGATGAGATAACTTGGGGGCCTGAGGTGCCAAGAGGGACTTTCTTCGGGGCAGAGTCTTCGAAGGGACTATCCTTGTCTTGAACGATCATGTGCTGTAACCAGGCCAACTGGAGGCCCTTGGCTGGTTTTCTGAGTGCCTAATAAGGGTTCCCTCATGGTCCTGAAAAGGGAAGAAGTGTCAGTAATGACCTGTTAGGATGGAAGGGCCTTAAGGCAGAATCAGGCTGGGCAACTAGAAACAATAATTCTTGAAGATCTGAATGTGAACCCAGATTGACATCTACTGTATACTTAACGTGACCAGTCTTCCCAGTTCTCTCTGTCCTGACAGAGTTCCTAGTCCAAAAAGTTAGCCTAGGATGAGTTGTTCACCCTGTTCAAAACTCCTTCTACAGAATGGTAAACTTTTTAAAGATCAGGTTATGTTACATCTCTTGTTCAAATCCAGGTTCCTCACCATGGCCTCTGAGCATTCCGTGAGCGGGAACCACCTCCCTCCCAAGTCGTCTTGTCATCTCCTTGCGCTCCTAGACTGCTCCTGGCCTCTCCTTCTCATTAGCCAGCCTGCCTCTGTTCTGTCTTCAACAGCCCAAGCTTACTTTTTCTCCTCAACCTGTGACCTACTGTTCCTACTGCCTGGACCATCTTCACCTCTTCCTCCTGACCTTACCAAGGCTGCCTTCTCCCCTCCTGCATATCTTAGCCTAGAGAAACTGTTTCCCACCATCTTCTTTCAAAAACCTTCCCCACTCTGGCCCCAGTCCTTCTCACTAAATCACTCTCTTTAGTCTACTCATTTGGGCTTCCCAGGTGATGCTAGTGGTCAAGAATCCACCTGCCGATGCAGGAGATGCAAGAGATGCAGGTTTGGTCCCTGGGTGGGAAGATCCTCAGAAGGAGGAAATGGCAACCCACTCCAATATTCTTGCAGGCTCTGTCCATGGGAGCCTGAAAGAATCAAACACAACTGAGCATACACACCTTCTCAAATCTACTCATGGTGCTGATCACATGTGGAAACAAGCGGGTCTGCGCCCTTATCTATTATCTATCTCCCCCTCAGCACGAAAGCTCCCAAACTCTGGCTCAGAGCGTTACACATAGCCAGGGCTCAATGAATACGTGTTGCCTGGCTGACTGAAATTTTTTGCAATTTTGATTTTTTCTCTTTTTATTATTTTATTCAGTTCAGTTCAATCACTCAGTCCTGTCCGACTCTTTGTGACCCCATGAATCGCAGCACGCCAGGCCTCCCTGTCCATCACGAACTCCCGGAGTTCACTCAGACTCATGTCCATCGAGTCAGTGATGCCATCCAGCCATCTCATCCTCTGTCGTCCCCTTTTCCTTCTGCCCCCAATCCCTCCCAGCATCAGAGTCCTTTCCAATGAGTTAACTCTTCGCATGAGGTGGCCAAAGTACTGGGGCTTCAGCTTTAGCATCAGTCCTTCCAAAGAAATCCCAGGGCTGATCTTCAGAATGGACTGGTTGGATCTCCTTGCAGTCCAAGGGACTCTCAAGAGTCTTCTCCAACACACAGTTCAAAAGTATCAATTCTTCGGTGCTCAGCTTTCTTCACAGTCCAACTCTCACATCCATACATGACCACTGGAAAAACCATAGCCTTGACTAGACAGACCTTTGTTGGCAAAGTAATGTCTCTGCTTTTCAATGCTATCTAGGTTGGTCATAACTTTCCTTCCAAGGAGTAAGCGTCTTTTAATTTCATGGCTGCAGTCACCATCTGCAGTGATTTTGGAGCCCCAAAAAATAAAGTCTGACACCATTTCCACTGTTTCCCCATCTATTTCCCATGAAGTGATGGGACCAGATGCCATGATCTGCGTTTTCTGAATGTTGAGCTTCAAGCCAACTTTTTCACTCTCCTCTTTCACTTTCATCAAGAGGCTCTTTAGTTCTTCTTCACTTTCTGCCATAAGGGTGGTGTCATCTGCATATCTGAGGTTATTGATATTTCTCCCAGCAATCTTGATTCCAGCTTGTGCTTCTTCCAGTCCAGCGTTTCTCATGATGTACTCTGCATATAAGTTAAATAAGCAGGGTGACAATATACAGCCTTGACGAACTCCTTTTTCTATTTGGAACCAGTCTGTTGTTCCATATCCAGTTCTAACTGTTGCTTCCTGACCTGCATACAGATTTCTCAAGAGGCAGGTCAGGTGGTCTGGTATTCCCATCTCTTTCAGAATTTTCCACAGTTTTTTGTGATCCACACAGTCAAAGGCTTTGGCATAGTCAAGAAAGCAGAAATAGATGTTTTCCTGGAACTCTCTTGCTTTTTCCATGATCCAGTGGATGTTGGCAATTTGATCTCTGCTTCCTCTGCCTTTTCTAAAACCAGCTTGAACATCAGGAAGTTCATGGTTCACATATTGCTGAAGCCTGGCTTGGAGAATTTTGAGCATTACTTTACTAGCATGTGAGATGAGTGCAATCGTGCGGTAGTTTGAGCATTCTTTGGCATTGCCTTTTTTTGAGATTGGAATGAAAACGGACCTTTTCCAGTCCTGTGGCCACTGCTGAGTTTTCCAAATTTGCTGGCATATTGAGTGCAGCACCTTCACAGCATCATCTTTCAGGATTTGAAATAGCTCCACCGAATTCCATCACCTCCACTAGCTTTCTTTGTAGTGATGCTTCCTAAGGCCCACTTGACTTCACATTCCAGAATGTCTGGCTCTAGGTCAGTGATCACACCATCATGATTATCTGGGTTGTGAAGATCTTTTTTGTACAGTTCTTCTGTATATTCTTGCCACCTCTTCTTGATATCTTCTGCTTCTGTTAGGTCCATACCATTTCTGTCCTTTATCGAGCCCATCTTTGCATGAAATATTCCCTTGGTATCTCTAATTTTCTTGAAGAGATCTCCAGTCTTTTCCATTCTGTTGTTTCCTCTATTTCTTTGCATTGATCACTGAGGAAGGCTTTCTTATCTCTTCTTGCTATCCTTTGGAACTCTGCATTCGGATGCTTATATCTTTCCTTTTCTCCTTTGCTTTTGGCTTCTCTTCTTTTCACAGCTATTTGTAAGGCCTCCCCAGACAGCCATTTTGCTTTTTTGCATTTCTTTTCCATGGGGATGGTCTTGATCCCTATCTCCTGTACAATATCACAAACCTATGTCCATAGTTCATCAGGCACTCTATCTATCAGATCTAGGCCCTTAAATCTATTTCTCACTTCCACTGTATAATCATACGGGATTTGATTTAGGTCATACCTGAATGGTCTAGTGGTTTTCCCTACTTTCTTCAATTTAAGTCTGAATTTGGCAATAAGGAGTTCATGGTCTGAGCCACAGTCAGCTCCTGGTCTTGTTTTTGTTGACTGTATAGAGCTTCTCCATCTTTGGCTGCAAAGAACATAATCATAAGCAGTAAATAAGCAGATTCAGTTTGTTGCAGCTAACATTTATTTTGGTGGATCAGATGAAAACCAGTCATTCATCCTCCTTAGTGTTGAGGTTTATTAGAATAACCATTGTTTTCTCTGGCGAACATTGTAAGCTATTTTCAGTTACTTCAATACTCCTTTGGGATTTTCTTTCTATTCTCTATAACATATATAAAGAAGCCGTCAAAAGTAACACAGTTGAGTTCAGTTCAGTTGCTCAGTCATGTCCAACTTTTTGTGACCCCATGGACTGCAGCACACCAGGCTTCCCTGTCCATCACCAACTCCCGAAGTTTACTTAAACTCATGTCCATTGAGTTGGTGATGCCATTTAACGATCTCATCCTCTTTTGTCCCCTTCTCCTCCCACCTTCCATCTTTCCCAGCATCAGGATCTTTTCCAATGAGTCAATTCTTTGCATCAGGGGGCCAAAGTATTAGAGTTTCAGCTTTAGCATCAATTGTTACAGTGAATATTCAGGACTGATCTGCTTTAGGATGGACTGGTTGGATCTCCTTGCTGTCCAAGGGACTCTTCTCCAACAACAGAGTTCAAAAGCATCAATTCTTCAGTGCTCAGCTTTCTTTATAGTCCAACTCTCACATTCATACATGACTACTGGAAAAACCATAGCCTTGACTAGTTGGATCTTTCTTGGCAAAGTAATGTCTCTGCTTTTCAATATGCTATCTAAGTTGGTCACAACTTTTCTTCCAAGGAGCAAGCGTCTTTTAATTTCATGGCTGCAATCACCATCTGCAATGATCCTGGAGCCCCAGAAAATAAAGTCAGCCTCTGTTTCCATTGTTTCCACTGGAAACATCTATTTCCCATGAAGTGATGGGACTGGATGCCATGATCTTAGTTTCTGAATGTTGAGCTTTAAGCCAACTTTCTCACTCTCCTCTTTCACTTTCATCAAGAGCCTCTTTAGTTCTTCTTTGCTTTCTCCCATAAGGGTGGTGTCATCTGCATGTCTGAGATTATTGATATTTCTCCCAGCAATCTTGATTCCAACTTGTGCTTCATCCAGCCCAGCATTTCTCATGATATATTCTGCTGCTGCTGCTGCTAAGTCACGTCAGTCATGTCAGACTCTGTGCAACCGCATAGACGGCAGCCCACCAGGCTTATCCGTCCCTGGGTTTCTCCAGGCAAAAACACTGGAGTGGGTTGCCATTTCCTTCTCCAATGCGTGAAAGTGAAGTCACTCAGTCGTGTCCAACTCTGCATATAAGTTAAATAAGCAGGGTGACAATATATGGCCTTGACATACTCCTTTCCCAATTTGGAACCAGTCTGTTGTTCCATGTCCAGTTATAACTGTTGCTTCTTGACCTGCATAAGTAACACAGGAAGAGGGGGAAAAAATCAAAACAATGGATCCGATAACTCAAAGTAAGATGGTTAAAAAATGCAAATGTATCAAAAGCACAATAAATTTAACTATTCTTAATTTTCCATTTAAAAGATTGTGATTCTACTTGGATAAAAAAAAATTTAGCTGTATGCTCTTTACATCGGATATGTCTGGGGAAAACGGTATGAAAAAGTTCAAAATCAAAGAATGGGAAAAGAAAGTTCCAGCAAATTGTTACTGAAAGAAAGCTGACATCAGACAAAATAGAATTTTTAAACCAAAAATATTATTAGGGATAAAGAAGATCACAACATAGTGGCAAAATATCCAATTCACCAGGAGGATATAACAGTTCTAAACCTGCATACCTCAACACAATTTGTATACCATCTATTTAATTAGCCTCAAAATATATAAAGAAAAAAATGAGAGAAGTACAGGGAGAAATGAACAAACTCATCATTGACGGTGAGGGGTTTTGACATACCTCTATCAAGTATTGATACGTCAGGCACAAAAAAAGTTATAAATTTTAAAAAGCAATTTACAAATGTGATTTGATATACATGCAAGTGGTGGTTCAGATGCTAAAGAATCTGCCTTCACTGCAAGAGATCTGGGTTTGATCCCTAGGTCAGGAAGATCCCTTAGAGAAGGGAATGGCAACCCACTCCAGTATTCTTGCCTGGAGAATTTCATGGACAGAAGAGCCTGGATTACTGCAGTCCATGGGGTCGCAAAGAGTTGGACACAACTGATCTACTAACACATACACACTAGCATCAGGCGAGGATTCTTCATTGATCTCTCATGCTTCTACAAGCCTTGTGGGTGCAGATTTTGTCCTGCACATCTGTTCAAAGATGCTTATGTAATGAAGAGCCTTGGAATACAGTGTTTCCCTCCAGAGTAGTTCACTGTCTAGTACAATAAAGATAAATGTCTCCCTCTAAGACAAGATTTGAGTGGGTTTGCTTGCAGCCCATAATAAAAAATTAGAGCTTCCTAAACTCATGGTTCCTCAACTATGCATGTCCAGCATTCATAGGTCCCCTCCATATCGCCTCGTGGGATTTGAGGGGTAAGGAGAATTGGTATAAGCCCAAAACTTAGGTTGCCTGCTGTGCTCTGAGGAATAATGTCTTTGTCTCTAATCCAAAAGTCTCATATCTCCTGTCAGCATCCATGAAACTGTAGCAGGCTAAGTTACAAGACTGCAAGTGGATAAAATATGAGCCCCTTCACAATTCTTGATATGTGGATCCTTGCACCTAACCGTGGACAACACACCACCTCAAGCAATACACATGGAACGTGCACAGATCACTTAGCACCGTGCCTGCCGCATGAAAGACTACGAATGTTATGAAAGACTATGAATGTCAGTGAATGTTAGTTCTCACTGGCGTCCAGCACTCCTGCTCCCCTTACTTCGGTGAGCAGTCAGCAGGCAAAGGGAAGGAATGAGTCAGGTGAACGGAAACCATAAAAGAGTGTTCAAACCATCAGAGATGGAGGCAAGTGGGGGCACAGGGAGCTATGATGTAGAACAGCCCCTTCTGCATTGGCCCTACACTGTGACTTCATTATTGATTGGTGGTAAGACCATTCCCAGGACAACAAACACTGTATATTTATATTCACACATCAAGACACTATCCCAAGGGCCTATGGAAATGAAATCTATATTAACCATTTTCTTATAACTCAGATCAGCAATAACCTGGCTTATTAAACCATGATGAACTCATGTTTTTAAAGGCCTTCTGAGAATGTGAATTTCATCATCCTTCCTTCTCTCAGAGCTACAAAAACTTACTTCATCTTGGATGAGCTCTATTTTTTCTTCCTAAAACTGGCTTTTCTTCCTGTAGGAAATTTTGCCACCCATACACTCAGATACAGAGGAATTGCAAGTGTTAGGACTCAGTACTTAGAAGCTCACTCTTTCATTGACTGGCCGGAATCTTCCATGGACATGAGTCTAAATGTCTGCAAGAAGTCTCAAGCTCTGACCCCCTACTCGATACCTGTGCCCCAGGGAGAGAGGGGGTCAAATGGGCTTTGAATCCATGGGGATGAGGGCTGTTATGCTCCTTTGTTACACGCCTGCTGAATCAGTCCAACCTAGCCCCTGTGTAGTCCAGTGTGACCAGAGCTTTGGGGACAGTCTCATGTTCTTCATCTCATTTCCCTTGTGGCCAGTCTCAGCTCATCTCTGGAGCCTCTTAAATGGCATATCCACCACCAAGACACTGGTGCCCAGAGTAAGTCCAACTGAGGCTTTCACAGTGAAGAGATGTTATCCTGCACTCACTCAGAAATGCCTGCTATAAATCTATTCCTCCCTAAGCTCTTCTCCCCAGAGCAGTTCCTCTTCCTTCTCTTTGCCTCCCAAATCTCCTCCTTTGCCTCTCCAACCAATCAGCTCCAGCGAGCTCCCTCCCCAATTCCTCCCTCTTCTAAACTGGGGGCTGCCTGTGTACTTTACTTGGCAAATCCAAAGCCCAACCAAACAGTCCATCTCTCATTTTGCCAAACATATTCCTGGGTGGGGAGGGGGGTGTGCCATCCCTTCTAACTGTACAGCTTCTGCAGGATTTGCAACCCTAGGACTCACCTAGGGGACTCCTGTTCTTACCATACTTCCTTGTGGGGCCATGCTCTCTGCATCCATTCTTGCATTCAGTTCTTATTGCAGATGAAGAGACTGAGAGGTGAGAGCTTAAGTCAGTTGCTGAGGGTTGCCCAGCGATAAGCAGTGGAGCCTGGATTTCAGCCAACACCCCCTGACTTGAGGCCAGGTGTTTCTTTCGCTTACGAATCTCAGCAAAGGACACTCCTGTGATGTGGGCTCATTTTCCAACCATTGAAAATCCTGGGGGGGATTCCCTGGTGGTCCAGTGGTTAGAACTCCACACTTTCACTGTAGGAGGCATGGGTTCCACCCCTGGTCAGGGAACTGAGATCTCTCAAGCCTCCTGGCATGGCCAAAAATAGAAAGAAAGAAAGGAAAGAAGGAAAAAAGAAAGAAAGAAAGTAAAGTTCTACAGTGTTTCTGCTTCCCACTGGTCTTCAGGAAAGGCAAATGAAACGGTCTGGATGAATTTCTCGGCCTTGATCCTGAACAAACTAAATCTGAGGCATGTTTTGTAACACACACTCAGTGAACATCTAGAAAATGTGGACTTGCCTGATCCAAGTGCTGACTGAGAGGATGGGGATCAGCAGGAAATTCAGTGACTAACACAGTGTGATCTGTCCCCAGACACCATGGGGTCACAATCTATAATTGATTCTGCCAAGGAAGGGACACCTCACAAAGAAAATGGCATTTGAGGATGGAGTTGGGTCTAGAACAATTCAGTCTGGTGGAAAGTGAGCCAACTCTCAGCTTCCAGTTTGCAGGAGCCCAAGGTTTAGAGTTCCCTTGGTAGTTTACCCCAGCCTCTGCTGCATGTGACACAAATTAAACCACCCGTGCTATGCTGGTCATGTTTTTGAAGTGATGGTGATGATGATGATGGTCAAGGTGATGCCATAACTTCCCAGGGTCCTGAGATACATCTGGTGGTCTTGTCTCTTGGAAAGATTATGATGATTTTGCCAAAACATCTAGTGACTAGAAAGGTCTTAGAATTAGAGGGACGATGACCACTGTGTGCAGACAGGCCCAGGCAGAAAGAGCAGCTTCCAAAACTTCTCAGATTATCAGACACCAGAGTTCCAGGGGGAAGGGAAATCTGAGAAATGCAATTGATAGCATCAACACTGCCCAACAGTTGAGACCCAGCCTTCAGCCTAGGGCTTTTCCTGAACCACTGTGGAGGCCCTGAGGTGTCCAGTGTGTTAGGAGGGCAGTGAGGCCTCTCTGAGGCTGCCTTCCTGGCTGGAATTCACAAAGGTTTAACAGAAAAGAATTAAAAGACTGGTCAGCAGTGTGGATGGAATCAAGGGAGCCAAAGGGATGTCAAAGCGCCTAGAGCCATACAAACTACTATATATAAAACAGATAAGCAACAGGACCTCCTGGATAGTGCAGGGAACTCTACTTGATGTTCTATAATAACCTAAATGGGAGAAGAATCTGAAAAAGAATAGATACTTGTATATGTATAACTGAATCACTTTGTTGTACACCTGAAACTAACACAACATTGTAAATCAACCATACTCTAATGAAAAAAAAAAATCTTTAAATCCATAGACCTAGCATCAGAGGAAGTACAAGTAGTTCTAGGCTGAAGGGATCAGGGCAGGGAACTGTGTCACCTGCAAAAGAGTGTGCGTGTGGATGTGTGTGTAAAGATGGGGGTGAATACCTAGTCCTTTCTCTCCTCCTGCCCTGCTGTCTTCTGTGAGCACCGCCCCAAAGCGAGGAGAAGCCAGGGAACAGGGACACATGAGTGGCGCAGTCAGTACCTGTCAGCCCCCCGGGGCAGATCAGGGTAGAGAAGGGGTGGCAACAGAATACGTAAAAAAAAAATTAATAAACAGACATTTCAATTAACAGAGTTTAGAGACCAGAAGGGACAGCTCTCTGGCCCTGCAACCATGGCACAGCTGAACAGGAAGAAGAAAGACTGCTCTTTTTTCCTAGTAAGGACTCAGCCCATGAAAAGCCATGGACTCCTTACTTACTAGAGCCCTCCCACCTTCCTTTTCCTTCTAGAAAAACGCTCTCCTTCCCTTGACATGTGGGGACTTGCACATGACTGGTCTGGTTACAGACCTCCAATTGTAAGTTCTCTGCCAGTTCTCTGTAGTTCTCTGTTTATTTCATGTCAACTAATAAAACCAGCCCCCCTGATGCAAGAGAATGGAGGGCGGGGAGGAGCAGCTACCGCTGAACGAGAGAGCCCTCAAATTTCAGGGGAAAGAAAGACTGCGTGATCCCCAGCAGCCTTCCCGAAACAAGCCTAGGAGGCTGTGGGAGGGACCTCGCCATCCTATGAGACATGTCACTAGAAAGTCCCACCAGACCCCTGAATGAGTCCAGAATGACACACTCCAGGGACTGTTTCAGTCATCGTCAGTGGGACCCCTCCAGCCCTCCAGCAGGGCTACAACCACACACAGCTGCCCTCAGAGCTATGGCCCCCTGAAGGCCCACGCTGAGCACAGGTCCTCAGGGCCCTGACATGTGGCCGCAGAAAGACAACTCGTTGCTAAAAACAACCAAACAGAGAGAACACAGAATATCTCTATGTCATGGCTCAAGTCCACTTAACAACAGATGTGAAAGTATGCTGCCCTGGACACCAGCCTTGGAAGTATCCTCAAAACACCCCTGGTTCCCTCGGAGGCCTATATGAGTCCAGAATTCTTTTTTTTTTTTGGCTCAGCATCTATCTTTATTATATTAATATTACCATAACTTATAAATTGTATTAACAATAAATTGATGCCATTGTAAATTGGATATGATTATTATAGTATTAATAATAAGGGGAGTCTCTTCTGTTCTTACCAAGGTAACGGTCAGGCTGCTCAACTCCAGAGGAACCACCAAAATGGAGTGGTGGGTGGCCCCTCCAGCTTGAAGGCACTCTCAAACTTCACTCTCTCCAATGCCCGTAATTCTTGACTTTATTGAAACACTTTCTCCATTTGCCGCAAGATCTGAGTTGATCCGCAGCACAATTCAGCTTTTTAAATTTCATAGAGGATAGATCCAATCTTCCCAATAAGCTACCATCTGCGGAATATTAATAGAAAGAAAAGCAAAACACCTTTCATCCATTCCAGAAACTTCCTCTGTTGCATTAGTTTAAGTTATTCCTCTAGATGATGTCACCTGGGCAGCTTATCTGGGATACGGACGGGGATGTGTCTCTGGCTGGTGACCATGTGGCAGAGGGATGAACCCTGTGATTTTCAAGGTGTTTCTGACCCTCCCTGGTTTACACCGGTTTGCCAGTGTCCTGGCCTGACCTGGCTTCAGACATTGAATTCAGTGAGATGTGGGCCTGGGGAGCCCCGGAGGTCTGAGGCCAGGAGGGGTCTGGCCTTGTGTGGCCAGGTGTTACTGACTATGTTTATTTTGCCAAGCCCAGGGGGACCTGTGCTGGGTGGCCAGTGATGGAGCCCGCACCCAGCCTGACGTCAAACCAGGAGTCAGATGGCCCAGCAGTAGAACCAGGGGCTTCAGAAGCCCCCAGTCACCAGGGAGGAGGAGTGTCTGAGCTGTCCCTCGGGGCTCCCTGAATGGGTGCTCCTTCACCTCCACCCTTTTTATAACCCAGCTTAAAACTCCTGGGGTTCTGGCCCGGGGTATCCTAGAACTGGTGAGTGGTCTGCGACCAGGGGAAACCAGCCACAATCGGGAGGGTTCTGCCAAGTTGCGGCCCTGGAGGAGCAGTCCTGGCTCTCCGAGGGGCAGAAAGTGCCAGAAGGCTGCGGGCAGGCCTGACTGCTGTCTGGCAGGAGGTCCTCTGCCCCAGAAATGCGCTGTCCCAGCCCCATCTCCCAGCACTGGTCGTGTAATACATAGATAAAGCTTACATTTAATGCATCAGCCAAGCTGGCTCACATCCACACAAAAGATAGGGGCGGGGGATACTGACAGCTGGAAAAGATCATCCAAAGGGTGGTGCTACCTCTCTCATTCTTCACCCTTAGGGCTCAGGGCTGATAAAGGTCTGCATCTGGCCCCTCTCCCTCCCAGAAGCTTAACTCAGGGAAAGAACACTCTTGCTGATTCTGCAATCTTTGTCGGGGGTGAACGCAGCCCAACACCCGCTGCTCCTTTGATGTTTCCGAGCCCTGCCCTCTGTGGGGCCCTGGGCAGATACAATTTCTGGCCTCAAGGATTCATAGTCTCACAGGGGGAGACAGGCATATATGATGAAACATTTACAAATAAATTCTATTTTTTAAATACCTTCAATCCTATTTTTTAAATACCTTCAAAATTTTTACATACATATTCTTCCCCAGTGACTTTGGGGCTGAGAATATCTCCAAGTTACTGATGGGGAGATAAACTCAGAGCAGTTAAGGCTACCCAGCCAGGAGGTGGGAAGAGCTGAGATTCACATCTAGGGATTCAGGGATGCTCCACTGTCTGAAGCTGCCTGTAGCCACGATGCTTTTGGCATCAAGAAGGTCTCCTCCCAGACATCCAGGCCTGTGGGGAGGCTGAGTCTGTTCAGCTGTCCTTCTCGGGCACAAGCTGAATGAGTTTGGCCCCATGCAGGTAACCCAGCATCTTGACTGACATGAGGCTCCCCTGGGGCCTCCAGGGATCATGTATTGCCAGAAGCAGCAGCAGCAGGAGGTAGTGTGTGCTGACTGACCTGGGCTGGGGGCAAAGCCTCGCTGTCTGTAAGGAGCAGGGCCTGCTGCTACTGCAACGCCCTGAACCTCAGGAAAGCCGGTGGATATGTGTACGGGTCAGTGTGCATGTGTGTATGCCTGCATGCTCAGTCTCTAAGTCGTGTCCGACTCTTTGTGACCCCATGGACAGTAGCCCACCAGACTCCTCTGTCCATGGGATTCTCTAGGCAAGAATACCTAGTGGTATTTCCCACCTAGTGGAATGGGTTGCCAGGCCCTTCTCCAGGAGATCTTCCCCGCCTAGGAATCAAACCTGGGTCTCCCACATTGCAGGCAGATTTCTTACCATCTGAGCCACCAGGGGAAGAGAACAAAATGACAAATTTATCAGGTGAGAGAAGTAACAGTAGCAAAGATAAATCATTTGTAAGGACTCTCAGTTCTGTTTTAATGATGAAAACTAGCCTGAAGGACTGTCTTGAGCTGTTTTGAAGAATTTCAATCCCCACTTGGTCACTCAACCACCAGATCAACAGCAACCTAAAGGATGGTGATGTCGGCATTTTCTGACCCTCAGGACCTCAATCAACTAAAGCTTGGACTCTTGCTACTGCCCAAGCTCCTTCATGAACATACATGTACCCTTAGCTTAAAACTTCCCCAATCTTACTGTTCAGGGAACCATTGCTTCAGGAAAGATTTCCATATTCTCCTTGCTTGCTGCAAGTAGTAATAAATCTTTCCTTCTCCTGATCTTTGACTTGGTTGTCTTTTGGTTCGATGCCCACCAAGAGGCAAACCACAGTTTCCAGGTAATAGCTATTTCTCTAAAGTTCAAATCTAATGGGGAATCATGTTTTGCTTTGTTTTCCTGGCAATACAAAGTTAAGGACATGTGAAGACTAGCTGCAGCAGGCAACTGGACCTGGAGGGCAATAGGAGAGATAGTAGGAGGGGAAACCTCAGGAACCTGGTGGAGCTGGAGGTGCCCAGGGGCAGATGAACATGACCAGCTCAGCGCCAGAGCTCAGCAAGGCAGAAAGGAATGGGCAGAAGGAGTGGTGAGAGGCGGAGTAATTAAACTTATGACTATCCCCCTCCCCTAGGACCTACACTGGCTCCCACTGCCTAGAGCACGGAGTTCAGTTGCTTTAACATTTAAGGAGTCTTTCCTCTAATCTCCTGAGACATACCCACTGCTCTGAGCTGGGTGAGCCATCAATTCATTGTGGCTCAATCCAGTCTCAGGGCCTCTGCTTATGCTGTTCCTTTGGGCAGTCTTGGAATTTTAAAATTTTTATTGAAGTATAGGCTTCCCTGGTGGCTCAGACAGTAAAAAAATCTGCTTGCCATGTAGGAGACCCAAGTTTGAGCCTTGGGTTGGGAAGATGCCCTGAAGAAGGGAATGGCTACTCGTTCCAGTACTCTTGCCTGGTGAATTCCATGGACAGAGGAGCCTGGTGAGCTACAGTCCACGGGGTCGCAAAGAAACACAACTGAGCAGCTAACACACACATAGTTGATTTACAATGCTGTGTTAGTTTCAGGTGCACACCAAAATGAGTTAGTTATACATACATCCACTTTTTTTGCTTCTTTTCCCATATAGGCCATTACAGAGTACTGAGTAACGTTCCCATGTAGCCCCTTATTAGTCATCTATTTTATATGTAGCAGTGTGTATATGTCAGTCCCAGTCTCCCAATTTATCCTTCCCCCGACTTAAGTTTACCCCAGCCATAAGTTCGTTTTCTATACCTGTGGCTATTTCTGTTTTGTAAATAAATTCTTTTGTACCATTTTTTTTATTCCACATGTAAGTGATACCATATGATTTTTATCTTTCTCTGACTTACTTCACTCAGTATGATAATCTCTAGGTCCAACCATGTTGCTGCGAGTAGCATTATTTTGTCCATTTTCATGGCTGAGTAATATTCCATTGTATATATGCACCACATCTTCTTTATCCATTCTTCTGTTGATCAGTCTTAGAGTTTAGAGCTGGAATGGCCCTCAGAGGAATCTGTTCTCACCCCTTTATATGTCAGACAGGAAGCCTCAGGCTTGGCAAAGAGAAAGGACACACTTAAAGCCACTTCTTTTCCAGCCAACAAACCCTTCTTAGCCTTTAAGGTCCTATCGTGGCCTCTGCCAGGAAGCCATCAAGGGTTGCCAGGTCTGCACACTTGGACATGTAGCTACAGCTCTCTCCCTTTCATCACAGACTGCTCTGTCCTACTCGCTGCCTGTCTGTGTCCCTTTTCTGTGACCAGAATGTTTTTTTTTCTCCTCCTAAGCCTTCCCTTCAGCACAGTTCTGAGAATGTGAATGCAATGATTTTGTTTTTAAATTATACCCCTTGATTATAGTTCAACAATTTAATTATAGTTATTAAACAACTAAAAGATCTGCCTAATTTGGTACTTGTGGTAAACTGAAAAAATATAAAAGCAGGCTTTGGAATCAGATAACCTGGGTTTGTTTACTTTTTTTTTTTTTCCAATAAATTTTTGCTGATTTACTCTGGTGAAAAAATTCTGATTGCAGCTGGCACTGTCACACAACACAGAATTGGGGATCCAGTCTCTTGTCCTGGTAGAATGAGAACCTTTCTTTTTTAATATTTATTCATTTGGCTGCATTGGGTCTTAGTTGTGGCACATGGGCTCTAGAGACAGTGGGCTCTAGAGACAGCAGGCTCCACAAAGTCGAGTAGAGCCCCACGGCATGTGGGATCTTAGCTTCCTGACCAGGGATCAAACTTGAGTCCCCTGCTCTGGAAGGAGGATTCTTAACACTGGACCACCAGGGCAGTCCTGAGAACCTTTCTGATGGATGTTTAAACTCCTGCTTTCTTCACCACTTCTCCTAGGATGTGATAGCATTTGAAAAAGATTAACTTTTCAACATAACCAAGTTTAATTTTTTAATTAAAACCAAAACTACCAAACATCGTTTTCATTTTTTTTTCTTATAAAGACTTGTTGATGTGAATGATTTATGATGCTGTTTTCCATGGAAGAAAGAGTTTTCTCTGGCTTTTGTTTTTCTTAACATGGGGTCCCTGGATGAGTTTCAAGAAGTTTATGAATTCTTTTAAATTTTTAAACAGTGTAGCGAAAGTTGTGCTTTGGTGCTCAGAGCAGCCCCCTCAGCCTCTTCTGTCCCCTCATCCTGCCTTCCCTGCCCCCAGGAGCCCTGTCCACGAGGGGTGGCCAGCCGTCACCCCACACATGCAGAGCACCAGCCTGGGCAGGAGTCAAATGGACACAGTGTAGTGAACATATCAACTCACACATATCAACTATTCATTTATAATTAATTTATGCTTGCTGATAGAGAGCTTGTATAATATTTGTATTTTTCCAGAATCAGTCTTGTAGCTCAAAGCAAAGTTGTGCAATTATCTGTTAACAAGGGTGTGGTTTTGTATGTATGTTGAATTTTCATCTTCCTGAAGAAAAAGCTTAAAAAAAAAAAATCACAGAAGTTCTGGTTCAATATTTCCTGTTTCAGCAATCACGCTTTTCCTCAGAACAAGAGACAGTTAAGGTACAGTATTGTCATCTATGCTACAAGCTTCCAGGCTTTTCTCACCCCTTCCTTCTGGGCTTATTTCCCCCCCACACACACATACACACATCACCAGAACTTTGGTGATACAGTTCAGTGCATCCATACATAGTCCTTTATTAGTTAATAACTTTACCATTTTCACCAAGAACAATAGTCATATTACATTTGTGGGATTCAAATGCCCCTTCTGGCGATGAAGGAAAGAAAGAAAGGAGAGAGAAAGGAGGGAGGGATGAAGGGAAGCAAGGAAGAAAGGGATGATAGAGGAAGGAAGGACCCCTAAAGGTGAGTAGAAGCTGTCACCACTTACGTCAGAAGCCGCTTGCAGCCACTCCCCCACCATGGAAGGATTAATGTTCTTGGGCACCAGCCTCAGGTACAATCCTGGCCACAGGTGGGACGAGCAGCTGTGTGACCTTTGCATGCAGGCAAGGCTGGCAGTGTTGAACCTCTGCTCAGGGCTCCCTCAGCCTGTCCCCAGGGTCCTTCTCCACTGCTCAGGCTGAAATATCCTTCTTCTGCCATTTCCACTTCTTGAGAACCTCACAGTCCTTCAAACCCTCCTCCGTGTGTATATTTTTCCTTCCTCTATTGTGATCACTTTCTGACATCAGCTAAGACCTTTAAGATAATGGCAGGGCCATTAAAAAAAGTCTTGAGCCAGTCTTCATTATGGCAGAAAGAGAAGAAGAACTAAAGAGCCTCTTGATGAAAGGGAAAGAGGGGAGTGAAAAAGTTGGCTTAAAGCTCAACATTCAGAAAACTAAGATCATGGCATCTGGTCCTATCACTTCATGGCAAATACATGGAGAAACAGTGGAAACAGTGGCTGACTTTAATTTTGGGGGCTCCAAAATCACTGCAGATGGTGACTGCAGCCATGAAATTAAAAGACACTTACTCCTTCGAAGAAAAGTTATGGTCAACCTAGATAGCATATTCAAAAGCAGAGACATTACTTTGCCAACAAAGGTCTGTCTAGTCAAAGCTATGGTTTTTCCAGTAGTCCTGTATGGATGTGAGAGTTGAACTGTGAAGAAAGCTGAATGCCGAAGCATTGATGCTTTTGAACTGTGGTGTTGGAGAAGACTCTTGAGAGTCCCTTGGATTGCAAGGAGATCCAACAAGTCCATTCTAAAGGAGATCAGTCCTGAGTGTTCATTGGAAGGACTGATGCAGAAGCTGAAACTCCAATACTTTGGCCACCTGATGCAAAGAGCTGACTCATTTGAAAAGACACTGATGTTGGGAAAGGTTGAAGGCGGGAGGAGAAGGGGTCAACAGAGGATGAGATGGTTGGATGGCATCACCGACTCAATGTACATGAGTTTGAGTAAACTCCGGGAGTTGGTTATGGACAGGGAGGCCTGTCGTGCTGCAGTCCATGGGGTGGTAAAGTGTCAGACATGACTGAGTGACTGATCTGATCTGAGCCAGTCTTGAGCTCAAAGTCTTGAGCCAGTTAAAAGGATGTTGAAAAAGGTAGGCTACTGGGAAGGGGTATCATGGGACCTATATCAGGAGCAACTGTCAGAGAGAAATAATATATAGCAGCTCTCAGCGGAGCTGCAGAAGCAGTTCATGAGGATATGCTGCCAAAGACAGGCAGGTCTCTGAGCAGAGGGCTGACAGGGGGATTAGGGCAGCAGCTGCATGGACAGAGGGGCAGAAACAACTGTCCATGTCTACACACTGAGACTTTTCTTCCTCAAGGGTAAGAATGGAGCAGAGAGGATGTCCAAGAAATAGTCTTTTTTTTTTTCTTTTGAACTTTTTATTTTGTAATGGGATATAGCTGATTAACAAAGTTTCAGGTGAAGAGCAGAGTGACTCAGCCATACATATACATATATATACACGCTCTTAAGTGAGAATGAATCGATGAATGGTTTTCCAGAGGCTCAGGGATTTCAGGTTCTCCGAGTCATGAGAAAAAATGGAATTCTGTGTCCAGGCTGCAGAGGAAGCAGTAATTTTGTTACTCATGGTCGGGGCCTTGCTTGTTAAGGGAGCAGCTGCATTCTATGTCCATCAAAGGCCATGTTTGAAAGTGAGATCAGGTCGTCATCCAATGAAAGGATGTTAAAGGATGCTCTGAAGAAAGTGAAAGTGTTAGTCACTCAGTTGTGTCCAACTCTTGTGACCCCACAGACTCTAACCTGTCAGGCTCCACTGTCCATGGAATTCTTCAAGCAAGAATACTGGAGTGGGTAGCCATTCCCTTCTCCAGAGGATCTTTCCAACCCAGGAATCAAACCCAGGTCTCCAGCATTGCAGGCAGATAACTTACCAGCTGAGCCACCAGGGAAGCCCAAGAATACTGGAGTGGGTAGCCGTTCCCTTCTCCAGGGGATCTTCCCAACCTAGGGATCAAGCCTAAGTCTTCTGCATTGCAGGCAGATTTTTTAACATCTGAGCCACCAGGGAGGCCCAAAACACACTTTGGATCTGACTTCTCTCTGCATCAAATTTTCTAAGGCTTCAACATCAAATCCTGAGAATATGAATGATGTCAATTTTCTTCTTCATACTTGCTTAGATTTTAAAAACATCTTGCTCTGATCAGGTTGCTTTGCCATGACAATTCCATTCTCTTCTCTGCACTTCTGGCTCTCCTACAGTGTTTCACTCACGTCCAGGGTCATTGTTCAAAAGTGCCTGGCCATGGAGCAAGGCTGAAATTCAACCTAGGTCCCATGAGCGGGGGAGGGGTGCCTTTTCACAGTTCATCTGCCCAGACAGGGCGCCTGTTTCTGATTCTCTCAAAGGTACTGTGTGCGCTGGTCAAGGCCAGGCTGACATTCCCCGGGGAGCGAGTCTGGACGACGATACCCACCACTGTGTGCTGTCAGACCCCAGTGGGCTCGGCCGCCCTTGCAGGCGCCCTCCTGCCATAGCTGGAGTCATAGCGGTCAGCCACGACACTGCCATGATAATTGGCGGTGTCTTCTGATAATACACCATCAGAAGATAATTCCTTCTGGCGATACGCCGTGGCACTGCTTTCTCTGAGACCCTCACAACCACATCATGTGGGGAAAACTGCTACACATTGTCACATGGCTTCAAAGCCCCAGTCACACAGAGCTGTATTGAAAGAAAGCAAAAGTAAAATAATTAGTCACTGAGTCATATCTGACTCTTTTTGACCCCATGGACTGTAGTCCACCAGGCTCCTCTGACCATGGAATTATCTAGGCAAGGATACTGGAGTGGGTTGCCATGCCCTTCTCCAGGAGATCTTTGCGACCCAGGGATCAAACCTGGGTCTCCCATGTTGCAGGCCGATTCTTTACCATCTGAGCACCAGGGAAAGCTGTATTGAAGCCACGCGTTAACTTTACTATGTGATTAACTCCGCTGTTGGAGATGAGAAAGTGTGGAAACTTCTGGGAGCTTCTGGCACTGTTGAGGGCTGGGACACCTGCTCGCTCAGGCAGTGAGCCTTCAGGTCAGGGGGGTGCTGTGTGTTCTCTGTTCCCAGCGCAGGAGTATCTGGCAGGGCAGCCCAGGCACCAGAGTCCAGGAGGCCCAGGTGCGCCACGGGCCTTGTGTTCACAGACCTGGCTGGGATCTCCTTCAGCCTGGGCAAAGAACCTCTCTTCAGCCCTTCTCTCGAAGGCACCCTCTGCGGGACACCAGCAAAGCTCTTCCTTGACCTTGAAAGTGGAAGTGTTAGTCATGCAGTAGTGTCCGAGTATTTGTAGCCTGCCAGGTTCCTCTGTCCATGGGATTCTCCAGGCAAGAATATTGGAGTAGGTTGCCATTCCCTTCTCCAGGGGATCTTCCCAACCCAGGGATAGAACCCGGGTCTCCTACATTACAGGCGGATTTTTTTACTGTTCTTGACTTTGGACTTTTGTTAAAGGCATTTCAGGTCTGTTTAGTAAAATTCCCTCAGGCTTATTATGGGAGGAGAAAACACTGGGAGAACATGTAGTAATAGCTCAATGAATCATCCCCCACCTTTTTCTAGTAAATCTGCCTCCTCCTGTACCAACTTGCCTTAGAAGTTTACAGAAGTGGAGGGATGGGGCTGTGAGCTCGAATGCAGCGATTGGCCAATGAGTAGGGGGCATCTTGCCCGGAGCTTGTTGGCCAGTCCAGCAGGGGAAGGTGGGACAGGAAGAAATCACAGCCAGCTAGCCTTGAAGGCCAAGTTTTTGGAGCTACTGATAAGAGGGGAATCTGAGTTCTTGTCCACAGTCAAAGAATGGAATCCATGAACACACAAACAAACTCTCAACCGAATCAGATCACATCAGTCGCTCAGTCGTGTCCGACTCCTTGCAACCCCATGAATCGCAGCACGCCAGGCCTCCCTGTCCATCACCAACTCCCGGAGTTCACTCAGACTCACATCCATCGAGTCAGTGATGCCATCCAGCCATCCCATCCTCTGTCGTCCCCTTCTCCTCCTGCCCCCAATCCCTCCCAGCATCAGAGTCTAAAGTACAAAGCTCTCAACATAGACCCTGAGATCTGGTAGAGTATCCCCCAGGTGGGACTTACAGCAGTTTTTATATTCTTCCTTAAATCACATTCCAGTCCATTCCAGTCCATTTTAGTTCCTGGATTCCTAAAATGTTGATGTTCACTCTTGCCATTTCCTGTTTAATCACTTCCAATTTGCCTTGATTCATGGACCTAACATTCCAGGTTCCTATGCAATATTGCTCTTTACAGCATCAGACCTTGCTTCCATCACCAGTCACATCCACAACTTGGTGCTGTTTTTGCTTTGGCTCCGTCTCTTCATTCTTTCTGGAGTTATTTCTCCACTGATCTCCAGTAGCGTATTGGGCACCTACCAACCTGGGGAGTTCATCTTTCAGTGTCCTATCTTTTTGCCTTTTCATACTGTTCATGGGGTTCTCAAGGCAGGAATACTGAAGTGGTTTGCCATTCCCTTCTCCAGTGGACCACATTTTCTCAGATCTCTCCACCATGACCCATCCGTCTTGGGTGGCCCTGCACAGCATAGCTCATAGTTTCACTGAGTTAGACAAGGTTGTGGTCCATGTGATTAGACTGGTTAGTTTTCTGTGATTGTGGTTTTCAGTCTGTCTGCCCTCTGATGGAGAAGGATAAGAGGCTTATGAAAACTTCCTGATGGGAGAGACCTACTGAGGGGGAAACTGGGTCTTGTTCTGATGAGCGGGGCCATGCACAGTAAATCTTTAATTCAATTTTCTGTTGATGGGTGGAGTTGTGTTCCCTCCCTGCTATTTATCTGGGGCCAGACTTACAAATTTGAGGTTAAAGCGTCTGCCTGCAATGCAGGAGACCTGGGTTTGATCCTGGGGTCGGGAAGATCCCCTGGAGAAGGAAATGGCAACCCACTCCAGTATTCTTGCCTGGAGAATCCCATGGACGGAGGAGCCTGGAGGGCTACAGTCCACAGGGTCGCAAAGAGTTGGACACGACTGAGCAACTTCACTTTCACTTTCAAACTTGCAAATAGCTGTGAAAAGAAGAAAAGGAAAGATATAAGCATCTGAATGCAGAGTTCCAAAGAATAGCAATGAGAGATAAGAAAGCCTTCCTTAGCAATCAATGCAAAGAAATAGAGGAAAACAACAGAATGGGAAAGACTAGACATCTCTTCACGAAAATTAGAGATACCAAGGGAACATTCCATGCAAAGATGGGCTCTATAAAGGACAGAAACGGTATGAACCTAACAGAAAGTGAAAGTGAAGTCGCTCAGTCGAGTCCGACTCTTTGCAACCCCAGGGACTGTAGCCTACCAGGCTCCTCCCTCCATGGGATTCTCCAGACAAGAATACTGGTGTGGGTTGCCAGAATATATTAAGAAGAGGTGGCAAGAATACACAGAAGAACTGTACAAAAAAGGTCTTCACGACCCAGATAATCACAATGGTGTGATCACTCACCTAGAGCCAGACATCCTGGAATATGAAGTCAAGTGGGCCTTTGTTCATCACTATGAACAAAGCTAGTAGAGGTTATGGAATTCCAGTTGAGCTATTTCAAATCCTGAAAGATGATGCTGTGAAAGTTGTTGCACACAATATGCCAGCAAATTGGGAAAACTCAGCAGTGGCCACAGGACTGGAAAAGGTCAGTTTTCATTCCAATCCCAAAGAAAGGCAATGCCAAAGAATGCTCAAACTACCACACAATTGCACTCATCTCACATGCTAGTAAAGTAATCCTCAAAACTCTCCAAGCCAGGCTTCAGCAATACGTGAACCATGAACTTCCAGATGTTCAAGCTGGTTTTAGAAAAGGCAGAGGAATCCAATGGAGCATCAAAAAAGCAAGAGAGTTCCAGAAAAACATCTACTTCCGCTTTATTGACTATTCCAAAGCCTTTGACTGTGTGGATCACAATAAACTGTGGAAAATTCTGAAAGAGATGGGAACACCAGACCACCTGACCTGCCTCTTGAGAAACCTATATGCAGGTCAGGAAGCAACAGTTAGAACTGGACATGGAACAACAGACTGGTTCCAAATAGGAAAAGGAGTATGTCAAGGCTGTATATTGTCATCCTGCTTATTTAACTTCTATGCAGACTACATCATGAGAAACGCTGGGCTGGAGGAAGCACAAGCTGGAATCAAGATTGCTGGGAGAAATATCAATAACCTCAGATATGCAGATGACACCACCCTTATGGCAGAAAGTGAAGAAGAACTAAAGAGCCTCTTGATGAAAGTGAAAGTGGAGAGTGAAAAAGTTGGCTTAAAGCTCAACATTCAGAAAACAAAGATCATGGCATCCGGTCCCATCACTTCATGGGAAATAGATGGGGAAACAGTGGAAAGAGTGTCAGACTTTATTTTTGGGGGCTCTGAAATCACTGCAGATGATGATTGCAGCCATGAAATTAAAAGACGCTTACTTCTTGGAAGGGAAGTTATGACCAACCTAGATAACATATTGAAAAGCAGAGACAATACTTTGCCAACAAAGGTCCGTCTAGTCAAAGATATTGTTTTTCCAGTGGTCACGTATGGATGTTAGAGTTGGACTGTGAAGAAAGCTGAGCACCGAAGAATTGATGCTTTTGAACTATGGTGTTGGAGAAGAGTCTTGGGAGTCCCTTGGACTGCAAGGAGATACAACCAGTCCATCCTAAAGGAGATCAGTCCTGGGTGTTCATTGGAAGGACTGATGCTGAAGCTGAAACTCCAGTACTTTGGCCACCTCATGCAAAGAGTTGACTCATTGGAAAAGACTCTGATGCTGGGAGGGATTGGGGGCAGGAGGAGAAGGGGACGACAGAGGATGCGTTGATTGGATGGCATCACCGACTCGATGGACATGAGTTTGTGTAAACCCCAGGGGTTGGTGATGGACAGGGAGGCCTGGCGTGATGTGATTCATCGGGTCTCAAAGAGTCGGACACGACTGAGTGACTGAAGTGAACTGAACTGAAACTATGGCGGAAGTAATAATGATAATGGTGACCTCCCTCAAAAGATCACATGCATGTTCTGCTACAGTCCATACCCCCAACCCTGCAGCAGGCCACCACCAACCCATGCTTTCACCAGAGACTCCCGGACACCCACAGGCAAGCCTCCTGTAGGGTCACTGTTCCTTTCTCCTGAGTCCTAGTGCAGAAGGTTCTGTTGTGCCCTCCAAAAGTCTATTTCCCAGTCCTATGTAAGTTCTGGCAGCTCTATGGTGGGGTTAATGGCGACTTGATGTTCAAGATGTTCCAGATGTTCAAGCTGGTTTTAGAAAAGGCAGAGGAACCAGAGATCAAATTGCCAACATCTGCTGGATCATCGAAAAAGCGAGAGAGTTCCAGAAAAACATCTGCTTTATTGACTATTCCAAAGCCTTTGACTGTGTGGATCACAATAAACTGGAAAATTCTGAAAGAAATGGGAATACCAGACCACTGACCTGCCTCTTGAGAAACCTGTAGGCAGGTCAGGAAGCAACCGTTAGAACAGGACATGGAACAACAGACTGGTTCCAAATAAGAAAAAGAGTACGTCAAGGCTCTTTTTGTCACCCTGCTTATTTAACTTATATGCAGAGTACATCATGAGAAATGCTAGGCTGGAGGAATCACAAGCTGGAATCAAGATTGCTGGGAGAAATATCAGTAACCTCAGATATGCAGATGACACCACCCTTATGGTAGAAAGTGAAGAACTAAAGAGCCTCTTGATGAAAGTGAAAGAGGAGAGTGAAAAAGTTGGCTTAAAGCTCAACATTCAGAAAACTAAGATCGTGGCATCCGGTCCCATCTCTGCATGGCAAATAGATAGGGAAACAGTGGAAAGAGTGTCAGACTTTATTTTTGGGGGCTCCAAAATCACTGCAGATGGTGACTGTAGCCATGAAATAAAAATACACTTACTCCTTGGAAGAAAGGTTATGACCAACCTAGACAGCATATTAAAAGGCAGAGACATTACTTTGCCAACAAAGTTCCATCTAGTCAAGGCTATGGTTTTTCCAGTAGTCGTGTATGGATGAGAGGGTTGGACTATAAAGAAAGCTGAGTGCTGAAGAATTGATGCTTTTGAACTGTGGTATTGGAGAAGACTCTCAAGAGTCCCTTGAACTGCAAGGAGATCCAACCAGTCCATTTTAAAGGAAATCAGTCCTGAATATTCATTGAAGCTGAAACTCCAATACTTTGGCCACCTGATGCAAAGAGATGACTCATTGGAAAAGACCCTGATGCTGGGAAAGATTGAAGGCAGGAGGAGAAGGGCATGACAGAGGATGAGATGGTTGGATGGCATCACTGACTCAATGTACATGAGTTTGAGTAAACTCCGGGAGTTGGTGATAGACAGGTAAGCCTGGAATGCTGCAGTCCATGGGGTCACAAAGAGTTAGACACGACTGAACGACTGAAGGGAACTGAAAAGACATGTTTCAGGTATTCAGGACAATGGAGCAGGATGTTTACTGAAAACAAAACCTAGGTCTCAGAGTTCTTCACTGACTGCCTAGTAATTTCTACCTCACTGGGATCACCCCATGTATATATGCGTCTGGAGACACAGGTTTGATCCCTGGGTAGGGAAGATATCCTGGAGGAAGTAATGGCAACCCACTCCAGCATTCTTGCCTGGAGAATCCCATGGACAGAGGAGCCTGGTGGACTGCAGTCCATAGAGTCGCAGAGCTGGACATGACTGAGTGACTGAGCACACACTGATGCAAAGAGCTGATATTCAACAAGTCCAGTGGGGACCAGACACCGTATGTGGGCCCTGCAGGAGAAACTATAGGATCTGGATCTCTCAGGATCCCACAGCCTCGTGGACAGACAATCTCAGGCACTGACACACATTGTGGAGAGAGACAGACCTCAGTGCATGTGACAAGTTGATTACTATTTGGGCGATGTGGGCGGGGTCTTAGAAGGATGGATGAGGTTGCATTTAAAGTGACTTCTATGAAGTGGATGGGAGTCAGGCAGGGTGTGGAGGGAGAATGCATTTTAGACAGAGGTGACAGCTTCTGGATGAAATATACAATCCAGACTGAAGAATCGTAGGTATGTGGGGAGAGGGACAGCGGTGGAAATAAGCTTACGGCAAATCACAAGGACAACTCAATGGGGAAGAGGGGGCCCCGGGGTATGGGGGAGTGTGTTTAACTCAGTTTGAATTTTTATTAGTTATACATGCTCATGGTCCAAAGGCCCTTGTCCCTGGGCCCAGTTCTCACCCTTTCCTCTTCTTCAAGTGTTCACCTGGTTCTTTCAGTATTTACCACCATAGTTCTAAATAATAAACATGTAAAGACGCTTACTTCTTGGAAGGAAAGTTATGACCAACCTAGATAGCATATTCAAAAGCAGAGACATTACTTTGCCAACAAAGGTTCGTCTAGTCAAGGCTATGGTTTTTCCTGTGGTCATGTATGGATGTGAGAGTTGGACTATGAAGAAGGCTGAGCGCTGAAGAATTGATGCTTTTGAACTGTGGTGTTGGAGAAGACTCTTGAGAGTCCCTTGGACTGCAAGGAGATCCAACCAGTCCATTCTGAAGGAGATCGGCCCTGGGATTTCTTTGGAAGGAATGATGCTAAAGCTGAAACTCCAGTACTTTGGCCACCTCATGCAAAGAGTTGACTCATTGGAAAAGACTCTGATGCTGGGAGGGATTGGGGGCAGGAGGAGAAGGGGATGACAGAGGATGAGATGGCTGGATGGCATCACTGACTCGATGGACGTGAGTCTGAGTGAACTCCGGGAGTTGGTGATGGACAGGGAGGCCTGGCGTGCTGCGATTCATGGGGTCGCAACGAGTCGGACACGACTGAGTGATCTGATCTGATGTGATCTGAGGGAGGCCTGGCGTACTGCAATTCATGGGGTCGCAAAGAGTTGGACACGACTGAGTGACTGATCTGATCTGATCTGATTACTCATTTGATTTTCCAGTTTTAAATGTCATTCATTGTATCTTCACTAGAAAAGGTGATTTCACTCTTTCCCATTATACAGAAACATATTTCCTATCTCTTCAAATATAGTTACACTATTTTATTTTAATTTGATTTGACTGTCTATTGTCTTTGAGGAGTGGGGTTGTACTGGGTCTTGGTTACAGGATCTTTAGTTGTAGCATGTGGGATCTAGATCCCTGTCCAGGGCCCTGAGTACGGGGAGCTCAGAGTCTTAGCCACAAGACCACCAGGGAAGTTTCCAGTTACACGATCATTTTAGTTAGATAAATATTTTGTGTTTACATTATTACTGTATCAGTGATATTCACACTGAATTATACAATGTGATTTTTACACAGTAATTTTTTCTTTCTGGCTTATTTTTGCGCTTTTCCTGAAATTCATCATTGTCCTTGTTTTGTGTAGGTTTCTAAGAACTCAGCCCTAGTTAAACTCCAGACTTCGTGTCAAGTGTATAAATCTCCATTCAAGATGTTCAGAAGCCTGTGGTGACCTACGAATTCTGTCTTTCTGGGAAGTCCCTGCTCCCAGCTGGACGATCCCCCGGAGTGCACGCCCATCACTGCAGGATTCCTGACACGTGTCGCCTTGGTTAGTGTCCTGCTGTCTTCCTCTTTCTTGTTTCATCCTGTAGTTTGGGGGACCACAGCCTCTGCCCCAGTAGCTTCCCGAGAAAAGATGCTTTAGAGGTAAATATTTTGACACTTGAATACTTGGAAAACTCTTCATTCTATCCTTGCATTTTGTTGTTTGTCTGGGTGAGGAATTCTTAAGATTCATTACTGCTCTCAGGCTTTCTCTAATTGTGGAGAGTGGTGGCTATTCTCTAGTTGCAATGCATGGGCTTCTCATTGCAAAGCATGGGCTCTAGGCGTGTGGGCTCAGTAGTTGTAGCACACGGGCTTAGTTGCTCCGAGACACATAGGATCTTCCTGGACCAGGGATCGAACCAGTGTCCTTTGTATTGCAAGGTGGATTCTTAACTACTGTATCACCAGGGAAACCCTGGATAAGGAACTCTAGATTGAAAATTGTTTTCCTTTAGAATTTTGAAAATATTGCTCCATTGCCTTAAAAAAAAAAAAAAAGTTACTGTTGAGAAACAGGAAACCATTTTGATCTCTGTTTTCTTTGTCTGAAAACAGAATTTTTCTTTTAAATCTTTTCTTTCTGTCCCCAGTGTTCTGAAATTTCACAATGACCTGCCTTGATGTGGGTAATTTTTCATCTGCTTTGTTGGAATGGTCCCATTCAATGTAGAAACTTTCCCATCAGGTCTGGGAAAGTTTCTTGAAATATTTCATTGATGATATCCTCTTGACAACAGCTTTTGTTTTTATTTTTTTTTCTAACACTCTCTGACTATACCATTTCTGGAAATACCATTTCTCTCACAATATAAAGCCAGATCTTATGGTCCTAGAATAAAATCAGGGAAGTAGTGCTGGGAAAAAAATGAACAAAGACATCCCATTAAGTCTGTCTGGAGTAGGAAGGAAGGCATCTCTGACTTTGAAAAGGGAGCTCCGTGGTGCCCTTTTCAGTCCCTTCCGGGGTCCTTTATGTCAGCCCAGTGCCTGGAAGCTTGGGGATCTCACCCTGTCAGATTGTCTCTGGGAAGTTCATCTAAGATAACATCAGTGACCCTGGCAGGAGGAGCCCTTTGAAAGGTGAAAACCTGTGACCCTTGGCCCTCAAGAAGGCGTATCTGAAAGCTAGATCCTTGACCCCAGCCAGCCCTCTTCCTGGGGCTGCCTCCCTCGAAAGACTGGATCGAATTAGATTCAACCGGTCGTAGGTGTGGACACCACAAGGATGGGACAGAGACAAAACCCAAGAAAACCAGTCTGTGACATCACACACCACTCCAGAAGGCCTGCGGATGGTGACCGCAGCCACGAAATTCAAAGACGCTTGCTCCTCGGGAGAAAAGCGATGACCAACCTAGACAGCATATTAAAAAGCAGAGACATTACTTTGCCAACAAAGGCCCATCTAGTCAAGGCTATGGTTTTTCCAGTGGTCATGTATGGATGTGAGAGTTGGACTATAAAGAAAGGTGAGCACTGAAGAATTGATGCTTTTGAGAGAAGCAAAAGACTTCTTTTGAGAAGTCTTGGAGTGTTGGAGAAGACTCTTGAGAGTCCCTTGGACTGCAAGGAGATCCAACCAGTCCATCCTAAAGGAGATCAGTCCTGAATATTCATTGGAAGGACTGATGCTGAAGCTGAAATTCTAATACTTTGGCCACCTGATGCAAAGAGCTGACTCATTGGAAAAGACCCTGATGCTGGGAAAGATCGAAGGCAGGAGGAAAAGGGGACGACAAAGGATGAGATGGTTGGATGGCATCATCGACTCCATGGGCATGAGTTTAAGTAAGCTCCAGGAGTTGGTGATGGACAGGGAGGCCTGTCGTGCTGCAGTCCATGGGGTCACAAAGAGTCGGACACGACTGAGCGACTGAACTAAACTGACATCACAGAGCAAAAGTGTTGGATGTTGCCCTGACTGGGGTGGCCTACTCCAGCACTGTGGCTTCTATGGGACTCCATGCAGTAGAAGTGTCCTTCCATCCTCACCAGAACTCGAGAGGAGACTGGAGTTTCAGCAGCTACTATGGAGGCACAGAGTCAGATGCCTGATGTGCCTTCCTGACTAGTAATCCCAGTACCCAGCACAACGTGAAATCTGCTGACTGGTAAGGGCGCCCTCATGTGTTACTACAGGGTAATGTCAACTTGGTCTTCACAGCAGGGACACAATTCCTCTGGGTATATCTCTTCATCCTGCGTTTCTCTTCTCCCTGCGTCTGTCTCCTTCTCACTTACCTGTTAGACCACGTATGTGCTCAGAGAAGAAACACAGGCAGGGCTTCTGAGTGTGACTTCTCTAGCCAGACTGACCATTTCATCCCTTCACATTCTACACCTATTTACACACTTAAAAATTATTGAGGATCCCAGTATGTGTATGTGGGTTGTACTTATTGATTTATACTACATGAGAAACTGAAACTGAGAATTTTAAAATGTTTATTTATTAATTAATTTGGCCACCTGCTGCAAAGAGCTGATTCGTTGAAAAAGATCTGGACGCTGGGAAAGATTGGAGGCAAAAGGAGAAGGGGGAAGCAGAGGACCAACTCAATGGACATGAGTTTGAGCAAACTCCAGGAAATAGTGGAAGACAGAGGAGCCCAGCATGCTACAGTCCCTGGGGTTGCAAAGAGTCAGATACAACTTAGAGACTGAACAATAACACTTTATTAATTCACTTAGAATAGCCACAGCAAACCCATATTAACACAATACTTGAATGAAAACTAACCAGGGTTTTAAAAACAAACAAAGAGTGAAAAGCATGACATGGTTTTAAACTTTTGCAAATCTCTTTAATGTCTGGCTTAGTAAAAAACAGCTAGAAAAGAGCTAAATTTGCTTCTGCATTTGCTCTCTATCCATGTCCCATGTCACGTAACCTCTGGAAAACTCCACTGTACTCTTATGGGAGAATGAGTGAAAAGGGCAATTAACATCTTAATATTACTATGAAAACACTTTTGACCTCAATATCCCCCTGACAGAGACTTGGGAACCACTAAAAGATCTCAGACCACTTTGAGAACTGCCAAATTAAGAATATAGTCACAGCATTACATATTTATGTCAGATCTTTAATATTACCCATAAATGTGTATGCATGCTTAGTTGCTCAGTTGTATCTGATTCTTTGCAACCCCATGGACTGTAGCTCACCAGGCTCCTCTGTCTGTGGAGTTTTCCAGGCAAGAATACTGGAGTGGGTAGCTATTTCCTTCTGCAGGGGATGTTCCTGATCCAGGGATCAAACCTGGGTCTTCTGCACTGCAGGCAGATTTTTTACTATCAGAGCTACCAGGAAAGCCCTTATAAATATGCATCAACTATTTAATTAATTAGTGGTTTCTTTGCTTCCTAGTGGCTCAGGCGGTAAAGAAACTGCTTGAAATGCAGAAGGCCTGGGTTCAATCCCTGGGTCAGGAAGACTCCCCTAAAGAAGGGAATGGCAGTCGGCTTCAGTATTCTTGCCTGAAAAATCCCTTGAAGAGAGGAGCCTGGTGGGCTACAGTCCATGGAGTCACAAAGAGTCGGACATGACTGAGTGACTAACACTTTCACTTTCACTTTTTAGTCCTTAAGGAAATCATATTTTATTGTTAACAAGTAACTTTGCTATGATATACATATGTTGTATGTACATCTGAAAAAGCAATCTATACAGCTTGACCATTTGAATACTAAAAAATTTCAACTTTGAGAACTGCCTAAAAATATACATATGTATAATCACATGGGATTTGCCTGGTGGTCCAGTGGTTAGGACTCCAAGCTTCCACTGCAGGGAACACAGGTTTGATCCTTGGTTGGGGAACAAAGATCCCACATGCTGTGCAGCATAGCCAAAAAATAGAAAAAAGAAGAAGAAGAATATAGTCACATGAATCACAGGCCTGGCCATGGATCTAGAATCTAAACAAATTCTAATGGTAATTTTTTGAGGTTAAGGTTCCCTTTGCTATTCTAGCCAAATAACTGAGGTTGCACTGAGAAGGGCAGGGTTCATGCTCCCATGATGTTCTGGGCTCTCTGCTTTCTGCTTCCCCGGGCTGCCTATTCAAGTCCTGGAACCCATAGCTTCACCAGGATTTAATCACTGTTTGCCCATAACAGTGTCCTGCGATGCCTTATCCCTCAGAGAGATCTCTATTGATGGGGATTTAATATACATGGAAGAGCCACCAAAGGGACCTTTCAGGTCAGGAGATTGGGGTGTGTTCACAGCAGTCTTTGCCCCCCTGGGGCTGACCCCATGACAGTGTCAACTGAGACTTCTGGGAAGGAAGGAGGTAATCCCTGGTAATGCCCTGGACCTCTGTGAAGTGGGTTCTAGAGTCTGGCTGGTGGGGTTCTGAGACAGCCACTTACTAGCTGGGTGACCTTGGGACGTTCTCTTTGTCTTTCTCAACTTCAGTTTCCTCATCTATAAAACCGGACTAATTGTACCCACCTCCCTAGTTGCAGATAATAAATGCAAAGCACTGAGGCATTGACTGGGGTCTCAGTAGCCATGAACCCCAGCCATGTCACTTCCTGTGTGTGACCTGGGCAACTTTCTTTTAGGAGGTCTCGACCTTCCAAATATTTCTAGTCTCTGACCGCTTCTTGCATCTGTTCTGTTATCACCCTTGCCCCAGCTGTCACCATCCATCAGTCCCTGCCATCTTACTCTGCTCGATTTTACTCACCACGCGGTGGTAGGTGCTCAATGTTTGATGAATTCAGTTGAACTGGATTATCTGAACTGTAACTTCTCCATCTTTTTTTTTTTTTGGTTGTGCCACCCAGCATGCATGTCTAGTTCCCAACCAGGGATTGAACCTGTGCCCCCTTTAGTGGACACATGGCATCCTAACCACTGGACCTCTGGGGAATTCCCCACTTTTCCATCTTTAAAATGAGAAAATTGGACTAGAATTCTCAGGGTCCCACTAGCTCTAACATCCCATAACTTTCTTTATATATCTATGTTGGAAAATGACTTGTGAATGTATCTATAAATATGTTTTTCTGGTCATGTTTAATGAATGATTTAACAGCCCTGTTACAGTCTCCTGATTCAGCAGCCATCACAGGAGCGGGACCCCTACCCTTCTCAGTGCCAGGCAAGTTCCTTTGGGTGAAATAAGAAAAGGGAACCTGAACTCCAGGAAGTAAGCCAGAAAGAAAAACACCAATACAGTATACTAACACATATATATGGAATTTAGAAAGTTGGTAATGATAACCCTGTATGCGAGACAGCAAAAGAGACACAGATGTATAGAACAGTCTTTTGGACTCTGTGGGAGAGGGAGAGGGTGGGATGATTTGGGAGAATGGCATTGAAACATGTATAATATCATATAAGAAACGAATCGCCAGTCCAGGTTCGATGCAGGATACAGGATGCTTGGGGCTGGTGCACTGGGACGACTCAGGGGGATGGTACGGGGAGGGAGGTGGGAGCGGGGTTCAGGATGGGGAACACGTGTACACCTGTGGAGGATTCATGCTGATGTATGGCAAAACCAATACAATACTGTAAAGTAATTAGCCTCCAATTAAAATAAATAAATTTAAATTAAAAAAAAATTTTACTTTTTGGTTCCAGATCTGTATACAGGCCTGTAGCTTATATGATCCTATTCTTAATTCAGTAGTTCTCAAAGGGGTCTAGGCCCTCTTGGGCATTTCCAAGACCTTTTCAGGGAGCCCCAAGGTCAAAACCGAAGACCTAGAAGCAGCACAGTTCCTTTTCTGGACCCCTGGCTCCCCTCTTCCATTGGAGCAGCCAGAGTGATCTGTATCCAACGTCACCTGACCTCCTCTCTTCCAGGTACTTCCCAGGGCTTTTCCAGCATTTCCATAGACATCCTGTCAAGGCAGATGGACAGAATGGTGTCTTCATACATGGGGACACACCCTGAAGCAGCCCACCATAGCTGAAATGCAGTGGAAGTCTCCTGTTTTTGCTTTAAAGGCATGGGGATTTTGCATTATATGTTCCATAAGATGACCATTTTTAAAGAGATGCATTTGTGTATTTATTTGCATATATGCATGCATGCTCAGTTGTGTCTGGTTCTTTGTGACCGCATAGACTGTAGTCTGCCAGGCTCCTTTATCCATGGAATTTTCCAGGCAAGAATACTGGAATGGGTTGTCATTTCCTCCTCGAGGGCATCTTCCCGACACAAGGATTGAACCCATGTCTCCTGCTTATCCTGCATTGGCAGACAAATTCTTTACCACTGAGCCTGCTTGGAACTCTTAAGCAAACTCAAGAAAGGCAAGTAAGCCCCATTATCCTTTGTTTTTTAAAGGTTTTTTTGATGTGGACCATTTTTGAAATCTTTATTGAATTTGTTACAACATAGCTTCTGTGGCTTTTTGGCACCCAGGCTTGTAGGATCTTAGCTCCCTGACCAGTGATTGAACCCACACCCCCTGTCTTACTTAACCTCTGGACAGCCAAGGAAGTCTCATGTTTATCTTGGGACTTGTGGATTTCCTTGTGTATCATCAAATGCCTCTGGAAGCAGGGGTGCTACCCCTCTCGTTTGAGAAACACTAATAACCAGGAAAAGTGCTCAGGGAGGCTCTTGAGGGCTACCCTGCCCCAGCTCTGCTGGTGACCCTGCCCTAGAGCCCAGGTCCACCTCCCTCCCATCTTTGCCCCATTCTGGCTTGTCTGTCCCCCCTGGAAGTTCCCTGTCCCCTGGGATGGGTCCTCCTGGGTCTCCGGTGTCATCCCCCACGCCCCACTCCTTGCTCTCCCAACACATCTCTCCTGCCCCTGCCTCTATTTGGCATCAGTCACTCCACCGTCCGTTTTGTCCCTTAGCTAGGGGTTTTCGCGCCCTTCACGGGAGGATGCATCGTGTAAAATAAGCCAGTTCTTTGCCCCTGGTGATGCTCCGTGAAGATCAAGCCTGTGAAGTCGGGAGGTCCGCTGTTGGGGGCACGGCCAGGCCGGCGGGGCGGGTAAAGGACAAGTGGCCGGTGGCCCGCTCCTGCAGTACCCGCTCCGGTCGCACGGTGGGGCGCGCTGGGCAGGAACGCGCCGTCCGCGCCACCTCTGCGCCCCGGCGAGCCGGGTGCTATGCGCTTTCCCCGCCTCCCTGTGGACATCTCGTTCTAGAAGGGCCGGGAGGAGGCAGGGCCTTGAGGGTGGGGTCCTTTCTGGGCGGGACATGCGGGTTGACCGGGGCCCTCACATCTGATCGATGTTTCTGGAAACCAGAGATCTCTGTACCTTTCCAAACAGCGACAATTGCCATCAGCATCCCCTGGCGGCCTCTGCATGTCATCTTGGGCCTGGAAGCTTCAGTGAGCATGCTTGGCCACTTAGCATCGATGTGACCCTGGAATTGTGCATGGGTCCAGGCCTGGGCGGCCTCACCTGAACAAAGGTAGAGATGCGACTGTCTACCAAGAGGACTTAATAGAGGGCGAAGGGTGTTCTGGGAGAAAGGTGGGCACACAGTCCCTCCTGCTCAACTCCTGGGGTCTCTGAAGCAACAGCCAGAACTCCACGTGGGCCCTGCCCTCGCCAGAACCACCACTGGGACCGCACCCCATGCAAGTGCACTGTTTCCTCTTAGGCCCTCAGCACCCTGGGGTGAGGCCAGGCCTCCTGGGCATGGATGGTCCACTGATCATCTGAGTTCCAACAATGTCAGGGGAAGCACAACCTTCCCAGAGCCTTCCTTGGGACCTCAGTGTACCTAAGACATCTCTGCCCCGTAACTGGTGTGCTCTGTTGAGGGGAGGGGGTCGTGGAGGGAGGAAGAGGAGCCACCTCCCGGCTCCTCTGAGCAAGTGCAAGTATGCTTCCTACAGCCTGTAAATCTGTTTCATGTTTTGATTTTTTGGCCATGGGGCATGTGGGATCTTAGCTTCCTGACGGAGTTTTGAACCGGCACCTCCTGAATTGGAAGGGAAAGTCTTAACCATTGGACGGCCAGGGAAGTCCCCAGCCGGTAAATTTGAAAAGGAACTTCCTTTTGTTGAGCAGTGAGAGACGGAGTGTTAATGTTGTTCGAAACCAATTTCCAGGTGACTGAATGAGAGGCTTCCTGTTTACATTCACTTTCATAATTGCCTGTTACAACAGGCTGGAGTGACCGGGCACCCCTGCCGGAACCTGGGTGTCTACAGGCTCCCCTGCCTTTGAACTAGTTCTGTCTGCGCTCCGCCTGGGACACTGGGCTCCTCGAGGGGCAGGTGACATCTCAGCTCCTCTCCTCGCCTCCAGTGCCCGCTTGGCACTAGGTCTCCCCAGCCTGGACTTTGACTTCCTGAGTCCCGCCCTGCCTCTGTTTGATGCCTTCTGCTCGCATTTGTTTCCTGGTTCTCTCCCCACCCCATCCCAACCCCAGATCTCCTGGAGCAAGGCCCACATTCTCTCATTCTTGCGGGGAACCCTGCCCACACCGCAGACCTGCCAGCATTCTTTGAAATCTGAGCACCGCTCAGGAGGGGCTGTCCCTCCAGCACGCGGCCCTGCAGGCCTCCCCACGGCCTTCCTTGAAGCTCCCAGCAGCCTTCCCTCCTGACCGCCCGTTGCACTAACATACCAGCCACCAGGGGCCACAGCCAGCCCGTCTCTACTTCTGGTCTTCCCATGTGTTCCCTAACTGGTCCTGTGAGTCAACCTTGCCTCTCCAGCCAGAAAGGAGAGCTCCTGGAAGGCCGGGCCATGGCTCAGCCTGCTCCAGCATCTCCACTGAGTGGCTGGCTGGGTGCTGGGCACAGAGGGGCACTTAGAAGACCTTTACCAGGTGTAACCTAGGGAGGCTGGGTCAAGGTTGGGGAGGCATGGACTGAAGCTGTGGGACTGTAGGAGCAGCGGTGGCCCTGAAGTTTCTGTAAATGACAATAAACACCAGTTCCGGGAACGAAAAGAAAGAGTCGGACGTTTTAAAATAATAATTAAGAACTAGATCAAAAAGGATCCTTGACAGGTCACCAGCCACAGTAACACCTCCCCAACCTGGAGCTGTTAAAATTCACAAAAGGAGCGGGTCAAGGGTCTCTGAGCAGTCAAGACTGATGGCATAAACTCCCAGGTGCTAACGCTCATGCTGAGTTGAACCCCTTGGTACCCGGTACTTAGGTATCCCTGCTTTTACGAACATTTGTAACCAACGTGAGCCTCTGGCTTGTAAGTCACATCAGATGAGGAGTACAAATCTAAGTGTCATCAACCGGCTTTGGGCTGACCTTCTGACAGCACAGAGAAGGGACAGCTGACAGGCTTAGTAAGAGATGAAACTGATGACCTATCCAGGGCTATGAGAGGGCTCCAAAAGCCCAGCAGCCTGGGGCCATCCCGCAGGGGCCCAGAGTCGCACCCAGACAAGACTCGCCCGCTCAGCCCAGCGTCACTGTGCAGCTCAGTGTGGAAACAGGTGTTCATAATGATTAACCTTGAGTCATGAAGACAGGCTAAATGATATTCCAGTGACTCTGTTCAAGAAGCAAAGGAAGCACCTGATTCATTTTAAGTTAGTGGCCCTCCAAAACAGTTAAAACTTACTATGCTGCTGCTGCTGCTGCTAAGTCGCTCTGTGAGACCCCATAGACAGCAGCCCACCAGGCTCCCCCATCCCTGGGATTCTCTAGGCAAGAACACTGGAGTGGGTTGCCATTTCCTTCTCCAATGCATGAAAGTGAAAAGTGAAAGGGAAGTCGCTCAGTTGTGTCCGACTCCTAGTGACCCCATGGACTGCAGCCTACCAGGCTCCTCCATCCATGGGATTTTCCAGGCAAGAGTACTGGAGTGGGGTGCCATTGCCTTCTCTGAAACCTTACTATAGGAAGCTAGAGAAAAGATATCGTTTGCTAACTAGAAAATGGAGTGGTAGCTTCTTTTCCTGAGCATTTTGTACACATGCTCTCATTTGGGGGCTGCGATGTTTAGTAGCACTTCAAATCCAAGGGCAGGTGACTCACTGAGGGTCCCATGGCCTAAGGAAAGGGGCCAGTCTCAGTGTCAAGTGTCCTTGGCACGTCTCTCCAGGATGATTTAACCCCCACCCCCGAGGGCTCCAGATGGGTGTCCTTGTCCTGATATTGAAAATGTCCTCTTCCTCAGGTGTTCCCTTCCCTCCTGGTCTGTCACCCCCTTACCACACCCCACCTCCCCCTGCCTCCACCAAGGCCACTGGGTTTGACCTTCATCCATACTGTGTCTCTCCTATTAGCAACCTCAGTGCTGGACATCTCACCATTGCTTTGACTTTGGGTCAAGCCCTGGATCTCTTCATGTTGGTTCTTCATGAAGAGGATGGGCTGGACACTTATGCCACCAGCACCTCTAATCCAGAGAGACAATATGGTCTAGTCCATTCTGAGAGACAGTATGGTCTAGTCCATTCTGTCCATTCTAGTCCAGGGTCAAATTTCCTGGGTTCAAATTCCAGCTCTGCTACCTACTGACTATGTGGCCTTGGGGAAATTACTTAATCTCTCTGTGTCTTGGTTTCCCCCATCTTTAAAATGCACTTAACTCACAGGACTATTGTGACTATCAAGTTGTGCTATATGCTAAGTCGCTTCAGTCATGTCTGATTCTTTGCGACCCTATGGACCGTAGCAGGCCAGGCTTTTCTGTCCATGGGATTCTCCAGGCAAGAATACTGGAGTGGGTTGCCATGCCCTCCTCCAAGGGATCTTCCTGACCCAGGAATCGAACCTGTGTCTCTTACACCTCCTGCATTGGCAGGGGTGGGCGGTTCTTTACCACTAGCACCACCTGGGAGTTAGCACATGCAAAGTACTTAAAATTGTGCCTGGCACTTAGTAAGCATTTGACAAGTACTTTTAATAGCTATCACAAGGCACTTTGCGTAGATCATCCCCATAGTCTGCCTCAAATTCTTTTTTAGGATGAAAAGTGAAAAAAGTGAAAGTGAAGTCACTCAGTTGTGTCTGACTCTTTGTGACCCCATGGGCTATAGCTACCAGGCTCCTCTGTCCATGCGATTTTCTAGGCAAGAATATTGGGGTGAGTTGCCATTTCCTTCTCCAGATCTTCCCAACCCAGGGATTGATCCCAGGTCTCCCGCATTGTAGGCAGACGCTTTACTGTCTGAGCCAAGACTGGTTATAAGACTGGAATTGCCATGCCAATCCATTAAGGTAGGTGTAAGCGTTCCCATTTTGTCGCTGTGACTCTCCAAACACAAAGAAGTAAAGTGATTGACGCTAGGAGGTGGCAGAATCGAGATTTGTACCTGGATGCTCTGATGGTTTATGTCCCCCCAAGGTAGGGTATTAGGAAACGGAGTCTCAGGGATGTTATTAAAAGTCATGAGGGCAGAGCCTCGAGAAGGAGACAGGGGCCTTATGAAACGTGTCTTTCTGCCATGTGAGATTACAACTTCCAGGCACTGCTCTGAACCAGAGGCAGGTCTGTGCCTTGATCTTGGACTTCCCAGCCTCCTGAACTGTGAGAAATAAATGTTTGTTGTTATAAGCCTCTCAGACTCTGGTATTTTGCTATGTTCTCCTGAACAGACCAACACACTGGGTCTACCTGACGTCTGGGTCGTGATCTTTCCATGACCTCGTAACTGCCTCTCAGTAGAAATGTTGGCGAGAAGAACTCCCTGCGGAATGTGAGGGAGCAGTCTTCCCACTTCTGTTGTTTGTTTTGTGGCTGCCCTGAGTCTTCATTGCTACACGTGGGCTTTCTCTGGTTGCAGCGAGCAGGGGCTACTCTCTAGCTGCAGTGTCCAGGCTTCTCATTGCCATGGCTTCTCTTGCAGCAACAAGAGTGACCATGCACTCTAGAGCACAGGCTTAGTTATTGTGGTGCATGGGCTCAGTTGCCCTGCAGCTTGTGGAAACTTCCCCAGCCGGGGATCAAACCCGTGTCCCCTGCATTGGCAGGCAGTTTCTTAACCCCTGGACCACCAGGGAAGTCCTGTCTTCGCACTGCTGAAAACTGGAGTTTCTGCTTTCAAATCCTACTTCGAGACCAAATCACCCAGATATTACATTTTTAGAACCTGAGAAGGCATGTTTGGGAGGATGGAGTACTTCCAGTTTTCAACAACAGAGAAGCTCAAGAGGCAGAGGTTATCCATCATCATTGTTTGTGGATGTTCTGGTGATCCATCACTATGTAACCATCCCCTCAAATCTTAGTGGCTTTAAACAATGATGATCATTTTATTATTATCTCTCACAGTTCTCAGGGTCAGCCAGGCTCAGCTGGGTGTTTCTCATTCAGGGTCCTTCATGAAGGTGCAGTCAGATGGTCTAGAGTCATCTGGCATGTCTCCTCACTCACATGGTTGGTGGCTGGTGCTGGGGGCCAGCTAGCACTTAGTAGGAGCTATGGACCAGAACACCTTATATGTGGCTTCTCCGTGCGGCCTGGACTTTCTCACAGCATGGTGCCTGGATTCCAATAGCAAGAGTCCCTGGAAGATAAAAAGGAAGCACATGGCATCTTTGCAACCTAACTGTGGAAATCATCTCAATGTTACTTCTGCAGTGACTTCCACATTAAGGTAGTCACAGAGTGAGTCCCAGAGTGTCAAGAGAAGTATGTCCCAATAGGATATAACATGGATGCCATCTTTGAAAATTATAGTCTGCCGTATGGCAGGGTTTCCTGGAAGAACTTTCCATTTGAAGGAAAAAGGTGACGAATGGCAAATTGAAGCTCTAACAAGGACTTCTCCCTGTAGTCACGTCTGACGATAGCGCCTCCAGGGAACCGGCCACCAGAGACATGGTTGGCAGCAAGATTTACGGCTCTGCCAAGGCTGTCATTGAAATAAATAGGATTAGGGCTGCAGTGACTTCATCAGCCAGACTGTTCTAATAACATGTAATTTGCAGCCATTCTGTGAGCAGCAAAGCTGCTGGGGCATGTGAGTGGGGATGCCTGGTCACCCCCTGGGATGAGTCCATTTGCTGGAAATCTGGCAGGGTCAAATCCTTGACCCTGTCCCAGGAGACAGATCTTCAACCCTCCCCTGACTAGCTTTTCTTGTGCGCACAAATGCTGGAGGTGATTTAGCCTTTGAAGTTCCTGAGTCACCCAGAGCCCCAGGAGATGTCCTCTATCTTCCCCCAGCTGCTCTTTCTGAGGTCTCAGTCCCAAGACTGGGAGCTTTGGAAATCCAGTCAAACCAGCTGAGAGTTTTCCCATCAGAGAGCACATGTTCTGGGGTTTGGCTCCCAGGGGATATATGTCCAGCCTCCAAGCAACATCAGCATCCATCCTCCATCCAGTCTGTTGGCCCTGCCAAGGGGTGGCTCCTGAGATGTGGAGCACAAGATGGAAAGACCACTACCCACACCAGTCCCATCCATTCCCCAGCCTCCCTGACCCAGCTGGCAGCTGGCTTCCTTCTGGTCTCTCCCCTCCAGCTCCCTGGTCCTGCTGCAGGAAGCACAGCCTCCTCTTCACCCAGCATCCAAGGCCTTGGGCAAACCAACCTGATATTGGTCTAGGCCCTGAACAGTGAGTCGCAGGGCTGGCCTTCTCAAAGGGTAGCAGAGCAACACGTGCCTTCATCACATCCTTGAGGCTCACACTCTTTTCTTGTTAGTCCTTTCTGTTCACAGGGGCTGTGAATGATGCTGCAAGTGAACAGAGGGGCCAAGGAAGGGGGCAGGGCTCTGGTCTCCAGTGAGGGGGCAGGTGGGCTGTTGCTGCCAGCCTGGGATGTGACGTCACTGCCCCTGGGTTGCCTCTCTGGCCCCTTGCAGAAGTTCATACCGCTGTGGGCCCTCATGATCCCACAGCTTGGGTGCCTGTGTGTGCTCAGTAGCTAAGTCGTGTCCAACTCTTTGTGACTGTAGCCCACCAGGCTCCTCTGTCCATGGAATTTCCCAGGAAGAATATTGGAGTGGGTTGCCATGCCCTCCTCCAGGGGATCTTCCCGACCCAGGGATCAAACCCACATCTCCTGCATTGGCAGGCGTGTTCTTTACCACTGAGCCACCAGGGAAGCCTGACCCCACAGGGGAGTTCCCTTATTGAATGAATTGCCCTTGATCTCAGCTCCTCACCTGGGAATGCTCAGTACAGAGCGGCAATAAAATCCATAAGTTTCCTAAAATCCTGGTAAACGACACCACCTAGATTATAGAGATCTAGAGAAAGGTTAATAACAATCACCATTTCCTGAGCCTCTACTATGTTCCAAGCACAACACCAATGCCCTATTCTCAGAATGTATCCTTATAATGACCCACTTTACAGATGAGACAACTGAGACTCAGCAAGTTAAACAGATTTCCCATTGTGTCATGCCAGCAAATGTTGGACCCCACTGCATGAATCCAGAGCTGTGCGTTTGCACACTCTTCAGGAGAAGTTGTGAAGTGGTTCTGACATTTCGTAGGCCTTGGCAAGCGGCCCCTGAGTCCATGGAATAACCTAATCAGGAGCCTCCCATTTCATCCTTGGTCTGCTTTGTTCACGACAGAACCAGAACCAATGAGTCTGGACACGAGGAGGACAGTAAGAGTGGTAGGCAGGCTGGGGCTGGTCTGGGGATCGGCTGCCCCATCATGGGGCCCAGCTGAGGCTGTTATGGAGGGAAGCAGATCTTAGATGCTAAAGGTCCAAAGATAGAGGGGATTCCTGAAGATGATTCCACAGGCTTGGAGTGCTGCTGGCTATTTTGCATCTTAACCATTACCCAGAAGAAGGTCCCTCCTCGTAACTGCTCCCGATGTAGCTCCTTACCCTCCCCTTCCCCCATAAAATACTTTCAAAGGAAGGTGCATGGACTTTAGTTTCCAGTATCTGATCAGCCCACTTATGAGCTGTGTGACTTCAGGAAAGTCACTCAGCATCTCTGAGCCTTGGCTTCTTCCTCTGTGACTGTGGATAATCACACCTCATCTGTCTGTTGTTGGGAATATTTGAGGTCTCAGTTGTGAAGCGCTCAGTACCCGGCACGTGGGAGGCATGATGATGCTGGCATTATGGTCCTGGATTCCTCAGAGGGCAGGACACTGGACAGGTTGGTCAAGTCCAAGTCAGAGTGTAGACAATCCTGTACAATCATCAAAATTTCCAATGGGACCTTGGATGGGGCTGGTGGCTCAGACGGTAGAGAATCCACCTGCCAATGCAGGAGACCTGAGTTCAATCTCTGCGTTGGGAAGCTCCTCTAGAGAAAGGAATGGCTACCCACTCCATTATTTTTGCCTGGAGAATTCCATGGACAGAGGAGCCTGGTGAACTACAGTCCATGGGGCCGCAAAGATTTGGACAGGATTGAATGATTAACACAGACACGCAGATACACACACACAGTGATAAGGCCCCCAGGCTGGCTGGTGCACAGGACGGCCTTCCCCAGACAGCAGGGAAAAGCCACCAGGGGATGAGAGGAGATCCCCAAGGAGGTTTGGTTCAGCATAGAGGAAATAAGAAATGGCTTTGTCCTGGGCCTCCGTCAGAACGGGCCAGAACAGAAATTTGAACCCCAAACTCTTTACCCCTTTCCCATGCCCCAGCCAGAGAAGAAGGAAAAAGTAAGCGGGTCCAATGGAGCCGGACCTCTTTTTGTTGGGAACCCAACCCAACAGAGTTCTGTGTGAGAACTGAAGAGAGCGCCCTGCCCTCACCCAGGGAGCCTGACAGGGGCTGGGAGCCCCGGACAGGAAAGGCAGGTTTCCTGCTGGCCTCAGGCTCTAGAGAGGCCAGGCCAGACCAAGAATTTCCGGCAGAACAGACCCACTTGTTGCTGCTGCTGCCAGGGCTGCCACCCTTAGACATGAGCACCCAGGACCCCGGCCCCACAGTCATAGTCCCTGATGCATCAAAATGTGGGAAACAGCCTTCTTCCCAAAATCTGGAAGGAGGAGAGGACAGGGCCTGCTGGATCCAGGGTTCTCTAAGCACACAGCCTTTGCAGGTCTTACTCCTCTCTGATGCCCGGTGCTTCTCCAAGTGGACCCAAGAGTGGTCCCTGGGAGGGGCAATGGAACAGTCCATGTCCACTCACGGGAACAAGGGGATTCCCGTGAGCCTTCTCCACCAACAAATACAGTCTTGGAAGACCCACTAGGGAGGGATAGGTGACAGAAATGGCTGCTCTGGGCCCTTTGAGGCCTGCCTTGCCCAGAAGTGTCCCTCAGAGGCCACCCTAGGGTTCGGTCCCAGATCCCGTCCCCAGACCCACCTCCCCACCCTTGAGGCCCAGCAGAGGGTAAAGGCCACGTTCCCACGCCACTCCTCCTGGAGCCGGGCCAGGGCCCAGTCAGTGCCTTTCAGAGCCGCGCCAGCTCAGAGCCCCAAGCACCTCAGGGTTTGGTCTGAAGGGAATCAGTCAGCTTCAGTTACCTGCTGGCAGAACCCACAATCAATGCCTCTTTATTTCCTGAAAAGTTCCACGCTCACAGCCACAGGCCCAGGATAGACTTGCAGTCTCTTCCCATCCAGGTAAACCCCTGGGCTCCTGATAGAAATGGAGAGTGGTTCCCACACACATACGCACACACACCTCCGGCAGCAATGAACTGAATCTCAGGCCCTTGACCACGGTTGCTGAGGGGGGGTGGGGGTGTAGGGGGAGGCGGGGATGGGCGCTGGAATGACCTGAGGACCTGAATTCGTTTATTCATTCAACAGTTACAAGTGTGCCTGAATATCAGGGCGCTGTGGTTGCCTTAGGGCATGGCAACCATCCACACAAACCCTGAGAGCCCTGGGAGCTGACAGTGAGGTGAGGTCTCTGCAACAAGAGGACTAGATGAAGTGGTCCTGAGGGACCCTCCAGGCTAGCCGTGTGTAGTCCTTGGTCACTACGTCCTGGTCTCTGCTTGCTGTTCAGTCACTGTCATGCCCAACTCTTGGAGACCCCATGGACTGCAGCACACCAGGCTTGCTTGCCCTCCACCATTTCCTGGAGCTTGCTCAAATTCATGTCCATTGAGTCGGTGATGCCATCCAACCATCTAGTCCTCTGTCACCCCCTTCTCCTTCTGCCTTCAATCTTTCCCAGCATCAGGGTCTTTCCTAACGAGTCAGTTCTTCTCATCAGGTGCTAAAATATTGGAGCTTCAGCTTCAGCATCAGTCCTTCCAATGAATATTCAGTAATAACTCCCTTTATGATTGACTGGTTTGATCTCCTTGCAGTCCCAGGACTCTCAAAAGTCTTCTCCAACACCACAGTTTGAAAACATCAGTTCTTTTGGGCTCAGCTTTCTTTATGGTCCAACTCTCACATCCATACATGATTACTGGAAAAACCATAGTTTGACTAGATGGAATTTGTCGGCAAAGTAATGTCTCTGCTTTTTACTATGCTGTCTAGGTTTAATCATAGTTTTTCTTCCAAGGAGCAAGCATCTTTTAATTTCATGGTTATAGTCACCATCTGCAGTGATTGTGGAGTCCAAGAAAATAAAATCTGTTCATTGTTTCCCCATCTATTTGCCATGAAGTGATGGGACCGGATGCCATGATCTTAGTTTTTTGCATGTTGAGTTCTAAGCCAGCTTTTTCACTCTCCTGTTTCACCTTCATCTAGAGGCTCTTTAGTCCCTCTTTGCTTTCTGCCATAAGGGTGGTGTTATACGCATATCTGAGATTACCCATATGTCTCTGCTAGGAAGAGCCTCAACACCCGGGCTGATTAGGAAGAGAGATTTTAGGTAGCCTTGGCCATTCTGGCTGTCACGGGGGTAGTGCCCATATGCCATTGGTCCATTCACAGGCAGGAGAGGTCATGACTGACAAGATTAAACCCAAAGTTGCCCCTGAGGACATGCTCTAGGGCCACTGATCCAGGCCCTCATGTGGTCGTTTGGCTGGAAGAACCTGACAGTCAAAGATGAGTAGCTCTCCAGGCCCCAGCCCTTCCCCCAGGGACCCCTTACCTACCATGACCAGGTCAAGGAAGGACTTGTTCTCTGGCCTCCCATCAGCCATGTCCCTGGAGGCAGACACAGGAGCGCTGGAGCTCTTTGGAAGTGTCTGGATGAAATTTTCCAACAGAAAAACCAGCAAGGCCTCAGCCAGTGGGGCTAAGAGCAGCTGGTCAAGGCTCTCTGATCAGAGCCAATTCAAAGAAGAGCCTCCATGAGAAACTGGCCGGCGTCCTAGAGATTGGGCACTCTGGTCTCCTGGCAGTTGTACATGTGACCCCTCACCTGCCACAGCCCCCAGCCCTCCACAGGTGGCTCCTGGGAAGCCAAGCTCCTCCATAGCCAAGTGGGGGAAACAGGGTGGGGTCCAAGGGGCACCAGGTCCTCTGGCACAGGAGGGGCAAAGGCCCCTCAAGAATGAGAGAGCAATAGGGCGGAGGGAAGCTCATCAGTGGGGCTACGAGCTGAGTGCGCCTAGTCACTCTATCCAATGTCCCTTGGGAAGGTCTGAGACTAGGGCCATAGGGCGGCCCTAACAGGGCCCTCCCTGAGCTTCGGGGAGGTGAGTTCCCAGAGAACGGGGCTCCGCGCAAGGGCAGACTGGGCAGGAGATGCTATGGACCCCGCCCTCGTGGAGGGGCCTGGCAGATGCCTCCTTAGCCGGAGCTTGGAACAGACTCACGGCCAGCGAAGTGAGTTCAATGGCTGAGGTGAGGTACCCCGTGTGGGGGCCTCATAACCCAATTCAGACTACTCTCCCGCCCGTCCTTTAAAAAAAAAAAAAAAGAACGAGAGAGCAGAGCCAGAGGCTGTCAGGGTGTAGCCAAGACTGGATGTGCCCTTCCCAGAGGGACCCGCTGTGGGCCAGCTCAGGAGGTCTCCAAAAATCTGTATAGGGTCTCTGGGGGAGCTGGGCCCAGCAGGGACCGAGCCCTGCCCTCTAGGTACAAGCACCTGTCAGACCCTGGCAAACAGCTGAGCTTGTCAGAGCCTAAAAATCAAGTGAGTCAGGGAGATAAGACATGCACTGGCCAGTAAACGCACGGCCTCGTGAATCACTCCACTTCCAGGCAGTAGACTGCCACCTCCGTTTCCGCCTACATGACACACAGGTAGAGGCCCCGCTACAGACTGCTAGGACTCTTCCAGAGGTGTGGTGTGAGATCTGGGGATATGACCTTACTGGCAAGGATGGGGCAGGGAGCAAGGAGCACCCAGGACACCGAGGCAGCCTGGGTAGAGGTTCCAGTGCTGTCCTGTGCCTGCCCTGTGACCTGGACAACTTCAGCTCATCCAGGAAATGGGCCTGTAGTGCCTGTCCTTCTCTGAGCAAATATCAGGTAAACCAAGGGAAGCACATCTGTTGAGTGACTAGCAGGCTGCTGTGTACATGTACACATGTGAGCATGCGTGCACACACACACACACACACACACACACACACACAGGAGGAACTGCCCCTCCTGTGGTTGGTGTTTTATTACCTGGCCCAGCAGTCCATTTCTCTATAACAGGCATAGTCACTCAGGGCCGTAGTCACTGTTAGGCACTAAACTGTGTCTCCTAAAATTGGTGTGTTGAAGGCCTAACCCCCAGCTCCTCCAGGTGTGACTGTTTTGGGAGATAGAGTCTTTAAAGAAGTGATTAAGGGGACTTCCCTGGTGGTCCAGTGGTTAAGACTCTGCACTTTCAGGGCAGGGGATGAGGGTTCAATCCCTGGTCAAGGAACTAGGGTCCTGCATGCTGGGCCACACGGCCAAAATGAAAAAACAAACCAACAAAAAACAAAATCAAGAAAGAAAAATAAAGAGGTTGTTACGGTGACATGAGGTCATGTAAGCCCTAGTACAATCTGACTGGTGCCCTTGTAAGAAGAGGGAGAGACACCAGGAAAGGCCATGCAAGGATGCAGTGAGAAGGTGGCCATCTGTAGGCCAAGGAGCAACCAACCCTCCCGACACCTTGATCTTGAACTTACAGCCTCCAGAACTGTGAGAAGATAATTTTTTTAATTTATTTTTGGCTACACTGGGTCTTCATTGCTGTGCGCCAGCTCTCTCTAGTTGTAGTGAGCAGGGACTGCTCTTCATTGCGGTGCCTGGGCTTCTCACTGCAGTGGCTTCTCTTGCTGCAGAGCGTGGACGCCAGGGTGCAGGCTTCAGGAGTTGTGGTGTGTGGGCTCAGTAGTTGTGGTGCATGGGTTTGGTTGCCCTGAGGCAGGTGGAATCTTAGTTCCCAGACCAGGGATCCAACCCATGTCTTCTGCTTTGGCAGGCGGATTCTTAAGTGGACCACCAGGGAAGTCCGTTACATTTTTGTTATCTCAGTTCCCAGTCTGTGATGCTTTGTTACATTGGCCCCAGGACACTGATACTCTTACTCACCAGGCTCACCCACAGGCAGTCATGGCAAGTCCTGGATAGCTCCTCTCAAGGCCTCCTCTCAGGTGGTATTTCCCTGGACTTGCCCTGCCCGCCCTCACATCTGGGGGTGGGGGCGGTGGGGAGGGTCGCCCTCATTGTCTCCTGTAGGGCGGCTCATTCCCGGCCAGACCAACAGCCCTCTCAAGCATCCCTGGGACTCGAGCTTCTCTCTGGGCAGCAGGCTGACAGCTGGGCCTGCTCCTGCCCAGAAGGGCTTGGTTAGCCCCTCAGCAGGGACCTGGAGCCAAGTGTGGGCACCCCTCATCTGTACCACTTCTGGTCCTCAGCCCACCTAGTCCTCTTCTTTCTCCTGGTTCCCGGCCAGACTGAGAACCCCTTCAGAAAGGATCAGCGGGTGTTCCTGGAGGTTGGCCTCTCAACATTCTTCCATTCTTCCATTCTTCCATTCTTCCAGCTAGCATTTCCATCCCTTGTCTAGCTGACCTGGACATTCAGGAGGACCCAACAAAGGAGAGTTGGGAACAATAGCGTCTCAAGAGTACAGGTGGGCGAGCCCATCTGCCCGCCGGCCTGGGCCCTGGGTCAGGTCTCCGTCAGCTAGCCCTTCAGCCCCAACAGGCGGGAAATAACAGTGCCTTCTCAACATGACCCCTGACTCGCTGACCTCTGATTCTGCAGCCACTGAGGTGGCCACTCTGCTCGGAGAGCCCTAGCCTGAGGTCAAGCGGCTCACCACCGCTGGTGAGGAGCAGAGGTCAGAGCTCCGGGGGCTACTCTGGCCATCAAGGGTCACGACCAGAGGTCATGAGAGAAGGCGGACAAGCTTCTCTTGTCCAGAGCCACGGTGTCCAGAACTAAATTAACATCGGGCCCTTTTATAGCCACCTCTAGGATAGAAAGGGTCTGCTTTCTCTCCTCAGCTCCAGAGGACGCTGTCGGCCCTCCCATCTCAGAAGGAACTTCCTTTGAACCCGGAGACCTTCTGACTCTGCCTGAGCTGGTCTTGGTCATGCCGGCTGTCCTCAGGGAAGCAATGGGCGAGGGGCTGGTCATTCTGGCCAGGTTTGAGTGAAGGCTTTCATTCCTTGGACGGACACTTGCCCTGATATGTCCACTCGTTCATTGTTTATATGTCCACTTGTTTGTATGTCCATTTGTTTATTCATCTGGAGAAGGAAATGGCAGCCCACTCCAATATTCTTGCCTGGAAAATTCCATGGATGGCAGAACCTGGTAGGCTACTGTCCATGGGGTCGCAAAGAGTCGGACACAACTGAACGACTTCACTTCACTTCATTTATTCATAAGAAACTACAGAGCATCTCTGTCTGAGCCAGCCTCTGTGCTAGGCTCTGGCCCAGGATGGGTGGGAAAACCGTGGAAGGGCCCCTTGTTTGTGCAGGGACTCATGACTAACGTGAGGGATGAAGGAGCCCTTTCTCTGGAGGCAAGTGGGTGCCTGACAGTGAAGGAGACACACATGCACCCCAATAAAACTCTTCTGAGAAGCTCTTTGTGACTGGGCTGTTTGTCTTCAGAGCAGGTCTGGGGCCAGGACCCAGCCGCATACCTTGTTATCTTTGTGTTCCCAGGTCCACCACGTGGGAGTGGTTGTTCTAGGCTGTGCTGGAGTGGGGTGTGAAGAGGGGTGAGCATTCAACACAATGACCTCACGCCTCTTGCCCACCCCCAGGTGGCCCCCCTCGCCATCGAAATTGCTGGTGTCTCTTGAGTGCGGAACACGCCAAGGGCTGGCGGTGGCGGGACAGACCTCTCTGCGGGTGAGGCCAAGATCATCAGGGGCCTCGGGCCATCTCATGCTCTTGCTCTGACCCAAGCCCTGGTGCCCAAGAGCCATGTATCCTAATTCTCAGCCTCTGTGCCTGACTGATCTCATTCAACGATAGAATTCTCCAGTGGGCTCCCAACAAGAGTTCTCTCTCTAGCCCTGGCCTTTCCATTCCACCTTCTTCTCTGTCTTCTAAGGCCACGTGTTCTTCACCTCATCATGTAGTTTCCTATTACACAGAGAAAATAGAAAATATTGGAAGGAACCCATTTTCCCTCCACCAAAACTTTTAGGCCCCTGGCATCTGTACCCATGGACTGGCCCACCATCCCAACGTCTATCTAAACCCAACTCTGTCTTGAGCTCTAGATCCCATTCCTCTTGCCTTCTCAGGGTCTCTGCCCATGAAATGTCTTATTATCTTCCCTTCTTTATTATAATTTCCCCCCTCTCCATGGGATCTTTCCCATAGCATACATAAATTCTCTAGGAGATCTCATCTCTTAAAAAAAAATGATAAAAATGAACTTACATACAAAACAGAAATAGACCCACAGAAAGCAAATGTATTTTTGTCAAAGGAGAAAGTGGGGCAGGCAGGGAGGGATAAATAAGGGGTTGGGGATTAACGTATACACACTACTACAAAATAGAAGGCTTCTCCCATGGCTCACTGGATAAAGAATCCACCTGGACATGGATTCAATCCCTGTGTCAGGAAGATCCCCTGAAGGAGGAAATGGCAACCCACTCCAGTGTTCTCGCCTGAAAAAAAGCCCATGGACAGAGAAGCCAGGCAGGGTACAGTCTATAGGGTCGCAAGGAATCAGACACAACTGAGTGACTGAGCACACACACATATAAAATAGATAAAGAACAAGGACCTAATGTATAGCACAGAGTATCATACTCAATATTCTGTAACTACCTATAAGGGAAAAGAATCTGAAAAATAATACATATATGTATAACTGAATCATTTGCTGTACATACTGTACTCCTGATATAACTGAATCATTTGCTGTACACACTGTACTCCTGATATAACTGAATCATTTGCTGTACACCTGAAACTAATGCAACATTGTAAATCAACTATGCTCCCATAAAAAAATATAATAAAAATAAAAGAAAAGCAAATCAGACAAAAAATTTCTGCCTTGATGCCCCTCTCCCTCCAGCAGCTATTGCTCCCACAGGCCTTCATGGCAGAATTTCCTTAAGAAGCTCTCTCTATCTGATGCTCTCACCTCTTCACTCCCATTTTCTCCACACCCAGCCCCATTGGCGTCCCATTACTACTGCTCCATTAAAACCACTCTTGTCTGTCAAGGTCCCTCTAGCGACCTCCATGTTGTTGAAGCCAGTGGTCACTCTCTGCCCGGTTGCTGGATCTACCAGTAGCAGTGGGATGACTGGCTGCATCTCTTCGTTGAAATGTTCTCTTCTCTTGGCTTCAGCGAAAATCAGCTCCCTGCTTTTCTCCTTTCTCTCTCTCTCTGCCCATCACAGGCTCCTCTGTTGGTTTTAATCAACCTCTACATGTTGTTGTGTGTCAGGGCTGGTTCTAGACTTTCTCCTCTCCTCCGGACACTACCTAGATGATCTCCTCGAGGCTTTAAAACCATTCATATGCTGATGCCTCCTACACCTGCATCACCTACTCCGACCTTTCCACTGCACTATAGGCTCACATCTGCTTGTCATCTCCGTTTGGATATCTACCAGGCATTTCAAAATTAACATAGGCAAGCCAAAACTTCTGCTTTCTGTCCCCACCCCAATCTGGTTTTCCCCATCTTGGTAACTGGCACCAGTGTGTGACTCGTGTGTGTGAGGACATGGGGTAGGCGTGGGTGTGTGCCTGTGACCAGAATGGAGGTGATATGTGTGCCTGTGTGTGTGCTGAGCAAGTGTGTGCACAGGGGAGCAGAAAGGCAGGCTCTCCAGGCAGAAGGACCAGTTCAAGGGCAAGTCCCTGCAAGGCTGGCAGGAGTGTCCCTGATTTCGCCTCGACACCCAGGCACGTGGGTGGAAGGAGGACCCAGCTGTACCCTCTGCATGTGGTGGCTGAGGTCTCATGGTGTTGTCTTGGGCAGGACTTCTTTCATCTACGTGGCTCAGTGTTATTTCTTCAGCCACAGAGGTCTAAGCCCCTTGATTTTTGCCTCCCCAATGCCTAGTCCAGGCCCTGGCACATTGTCAGAACCCAGCGGTCATTAAAAGAATAAATGAAGAAATGAATGATCTGGATCCAGGCGATGGCCTCCAAGTCACCCAGGGACTTGGTGAAGACAGCCCTTCTCCAGGTGGGCAGGTCAGAGGCTCTGCAGGTGCTGTTTTCAGAACCAGCCTTCATTGTGCTCTCACGCCCTCTGGCTCTTTGTAGGTTCAGGTGTCCCTACCTGAGACAAGCTTTCTACCTCCCCTGAACCTGCTCACAATCTGTTAGGTCTCAGCTTAGACCTGGCTTCCCTAGGAAGCCTGTTCAGCACATTCTCACACACACTCTGGGTGGGCACGTCTTCAAGGTGAGCCCAAGGAGCAGTCTTGGCATTTATGGACGTGCTTATCACATTGCAATTTAAATGCCTATTTCTCTCCATCATGCCACCATGTTTGGGCCTCCAGGGTTGGGACCATATCAGATTCGGTTTTGGTTTTATCACCACTGCCTGGTCTCTGTTTGTTCATTTATTCATCAGTGATGTATTGAGCATCCTCTAGTGTGTCAAGCACTGTTTCAGATGCAGGAGCTATGGCAGTAAATGTGAGAGAGAAGTTCCTTGCCCTCCTGGAGCTTCCATCTTAGTCGGGGGAGAGACAACAAAACAAGTAAACAGATACTCAAAACAGATCATTTCAGTGATGATAAATGCTGTAAATAGAACATAGAGTGATGCAGTGAGAGAGCCTGGAGGGGTCAGAGAATGCTGCCTTAAGGAGGTGATGCTTGTGCTGAGGCAGGCAATGATCTCCGGGAGAACATTCCAAGCAGGGAAAGAGTTAAGGAGCTCCCCCTAAGGTGGCCCTCTGTGCTGCTCCCCAAGTTTAAACGGTAGGATGAAAGCTGATGTAGAGGGGGTGGTGGGAGACGCAGGTAGGGGCCCTGTTGTGTACAGAACTGCAGGTGAAGAATCCAGATTTTATTACAATAACAAGAGGGAAGTGACACGATCTGAAGATGACTGTGGGTGTGATGGTAATCTGAATTGTAGGGGACAAGAGGATTGAGAGGCTCTAACAGCCCTGTGGGTGGGACTGTGACAGGGGTGGAGAAGAAGAGGATCAGGATATACTGAATGGAGTTCACAGGACTTGTGATGACTCTCACATGGTGAGGAAGAGAAAGCGGGAATCCAGGATGCCTTCTAGTCTTGAGAGATGGAGTCCAATGTGCCCCTGCGTCCTCACTCACCCAGTCCATCCCAGTGTGCACACAGCTCACACATCACACTCCTGCCCTACAGAGGGAGGAAGCTCCCTTGCTTGGGAGGACTCAACACATTTTTAATACAGACAAACCAGCACGAGGTAATATAATCTGAATGATAACATATCACATAATGGGAGGATTCAGACAGGTTTCTTGGAAGAGGAGAATTTGAGCCAAGTCTTGAACAAGGTCATGCACTGGTAAAAATGAGGAAAGGAGTTTGTTTCCTGATTTAAATTTTTTATTTTGTATTGGGGTATAGCCTATTAACAATGTTCTGAAAGTTTCAGGTGAATACTAAGGAACTCAGCCATATATATATATACATGTATCCATTCTCCTCCAAACTCCCCTCCCATTCAGGCTAACCCTAACTTTGAGCAGAATTCCCTGTGCTATCCCATAGAACCTTGTTGGTTATCCATTATAAATATAGCACTGAGTACCTGTCCATTCCAAATTCTCTAACTTTCCTTTCCCCTCATCCTTCCCTCAGCAACTGTTAAGTTCATTCTCTAAGTCTGTGAGTAAGGGTTTGTTGTTTTAAAGACACAATCAGGCTCTTTAAGCTACAAAAAAAGATGATGTATTGACCTATGGAACTGATACATCAGGGTGGGTGTGACTTCATACAGTCTTGGATCCAGAGTCTAGAATGATTCTAACAGAACTCTGTCTCTCTATTGTTTTCTCTCTTTTTGGCCAAGCCACGTGGCTTGGGGGATCTTGGTTCCCCAACCAGGGACTAAACCTGGGCTCTAGGCAGTGAGAGTGCAGAGTCCTAACTATTGAACCTCCAGGGTATTCCCTCTGTCTCTGTAGTTCCTAACTGGGCTCTCACCGCATGAGAGACTGTACTGACTTTAGCAATTCAAGTGGATAAAAATTGTCTCTCCCAAGAGCTCCAGACGAAAAAGACTTGGAGGAATTTAGCTGACATCTTCCAAGGTCACAGGGCCATTTCTGAACCAACCCTTGTAGTCAAGATATGGAGTTCTCTGATTGGCTAAGCCTGAGGCATGTTCCTACTTCTCTAGCAGGCCAAATCCCACCCAGACCACATGGAATGAGTTTCCCAAGGTAAAAAAGGGTTCTGTAATCAGAAGTGGAGGGTGGTTACTAAACAGGTTAATTAGCAGAGGTCAAATACCCCTTCCTTAAATACCAGCCCCTCCCTTGGCTATAGCACTCCATATTTTTAACCATTTCCACATGATTTATCCAGTTTGCTTATCAGGAGATAATCTTGAGCCAGGTATGGTTATCAGCCTTGTTTTACTATAGACCAAGAGCACTTTCAGATATTGAAGTTGATTTTTTTGTTCTACTATCATAGAGGCTAGAGAATCACCTTGTAGTCCTTTGAGCCATCTTATCTAGAAGGACAAATGACCTTGGAGCTCTGGGGTAAACCTTTCTCAGAAGAAGGGAGTAGGAGTGGACGTGAGAGATCAGTTCTTGACATACTAAGGTTGAGGTGTCTTTGGGACACCCAAGTGGAACAGCCCAAGATCCAGTTGGGCATATGAAAGTGGAGCCTCCCCTTACCCTGGCCAGACACCCACTGCCTGGGTCTGAGCTTCTTTCCCCGCATGTTAAAGTGATCAGTCCAGGGGAACCCATTCCATTCATAGTGGGGCTGAGGCCCTGAACACAGGTAAGACATGAGGATGGGGTGGGGGAAAGTGCTGTAAAGAGATCCACCTGGGTTTGTCCCCTCTGTGCCAGGGAGAGTCCAGCCAAGAGGGCCTCTAGACCTGAATCCATCCCCAATCACTGCCCACTTCTCTCCTTGGTGCCTCAGCTGTCACTGCTAACACTGCAGGCATACATAAGCTGGTCTCCAAAGACGGTCCCCAGTGATGCACACTTCCCAGCGTTCGTGCCCTGATGTAGTGCCCTCCCCACTGACTGTAGGCAGGCTGGTGATGTAACAGGAGGAAAAGGAGCAGGGCACAACTTTTGAAAGAATGACGTTGCCCAAGGACACAACATAAATCGACTAGAACCAAATGGGACCAAGATGGCAGACAAGACTTGACCTTGATCCTCAATCAGCAAGTGAAATGATACACCCAGAGGTGCCACAACAGTTCCAAGGCACTGTTAAAAGACCAAGGAGTGGGTGGTGGCCCAAATCCTGGAAATCGCTGCCCCTTCCCCAAAATAGTTGAAATAATCCTCCCACTCATTAGCTTATGAAATTACCCAGCCTATAAAAACTAACCACGCCACATTTCACGGCCGCACTTGCCCTCTGCGATGGCCCACACTCTGTCTGTGGAGTGTGCTTCTCTCTGAATCTGAATAGGTAAAAAATCCACTTCTTACCTATCACTTTGTCTCTCACTGAATTCTTTCTGTGATGAGATGTTAAGAACCTGAACTTTATTAAGCTCTGAAACCAGGTACCATGGGTTTTGGCTGGATTCGAGTCCTAGCCACATGGGTTCAAGTCCCAGGCAGGGTTTTGGCTGGGTTCGAGTCCCAGCCACATGGGTTCAAGTCCCATTATGAAATAAATGGTTTCAGTGACATACACTACTCAACAGAATGTGGCAGAAGCGATTCCATGCAAATTTCAGCTTTAGCCTTTACGAGGAACGGCAGGTTCTACAAGGAACGGTAGGTTCTACTTCCTCTTTCTTGGAAGTTTAGCTTTTGAGATCCTTGAGTCACTGTGTAAGATGTCTGGCTACCCTGCCAAAGGGCCCATGTGGAGAGACCACATGGAGAAGAAGAGAGGACTGGCTGACCCAGCCTCTTCGTCAGCCTCTAGACGCCTCCAGCCCCTACCTCTACCTAAATGCCCTGCATGAGAGATCACCAAACAAGACCAGCAGCTGAACCCAGTCAACTACAGAACCAGAAGAAATAATAAAGCAGTGGTTGTTTTCAAGCCCCTGATTTTGGGGGCGGTTTGTTATGCAGTGATAGACAATGAAAAATAATCTCCCTGCTGGAGAAATTGGCTGGTATTCCTGTCTTGTGCTGCCTTCTTCCCAGCCCCCGAGACCTAACATGGTTAAGTCAGGACCACGTGAATCATCATGTTACTGACCATTCTGAGCAGGCTGGCTAGTTTTTGGAACAAGTACAGGAAGGGGTTGCACATGCTGTCAGATTCCAGCACCGAGCTTCCAAACGAATCACAAAACCCAGTTCCCACAGGGTTGGAGACCAAAGCAGGGGGACTGGCTGGCTCCTCAGCTCTACCTCCATGTGCTGGCCCAGAGAAGCAGATGGCGAGTTCAGGTGCCATTCAGATGCCCTTGCACAGCTCTGAGATTGAAGGCTACGGTATAGTGGGATAGGATGGGGGAGCCACTTCCCACCCTGGCTCACAGGGAAGCAGGCCATCTGATTGTAGCTCTGCCATCTTGGTCCCACCTGGATCCACACTATATTCCCCATCACACCAGACCTGATTCCTCTCCTGCAGCCGCTGTGCTTCATCCTGGACTGTCTCCTTCCTGACTCCCGTCTTTTACAGGCCCAAACATCACCCTGCAACTGTAAGCACTTCTCAGTTCTGAGGAATCTTTCATTCTCTTTCCCCCAGATCTCCAGGATCATGGGTCATTGTCATAAGCAGCCGGTATTCACGGACATGTGTCGTGTGTGACTCTTGCCTCACTATCAGAGCATGAGCTTCTATGATAGACAGCAGGGACTATGGCTTCACTTTCCTTCTAAAACATTCATTAGTGAATTCATTCGATCATACATTCACTCAGCAATCCACCATGTGCCAGAATCTCTGTTTGGTGCCAGGACATAATGTGAAGATGTATTTTTCCCTGCCTTGGAGTCGTACTTGGTACATTGTCCAGTTAGACAGTCAGATGTGGAAAGAGACAATTATTGCCATAATGTATATTATATATAGAGGCTTCCCTAGTGGCTCAGATGGTAAAGAATCACGGACAGAGGAGCTGGCAGGCGGCAATCCAAAGGGTCACAAAGAGTCAGACACGATTGAGCAACTAACACTTTTCACATCATATTAATACGATGATGGAATGGAGGTGTGTACACCATGCAGCAGGAACACAGGCAAGTCCCCAGGGCAGCCTTGCAAGAGATGAGTTCACCAGTGACTGTTGTATGCCAGGCTCTGTTCTAAGCTCTTCATTTATTTTTGTTTCCTTTTTCATTATTTTGAAGTGCTAAAAGTGTGAATTATTATTACTCTAGAATAGGTAAATATAGACAAATACAGAATTCAAAAGGTGTTAATGCCCCTTTGAGCCTTTCCAGAGAGCACACCTTTGTCCAGATTTTGTGCCTTCCAGATATACTACATTTTACACACAAGTCCATGTGCACACTCCCATGAGCACACACACAGTTTTTACATAAATGATCACACAATATTCGCCATCTCTGCTTTTTTTCCAAGTGAAAATCTTGAAACTCATTTCATATCACTGTAGATATACCTCATTCTTGGCTAATAACTGCACAGTGTCAGTATTCCATTATCTGAAGATACTAGAATTTCAGGTCAGTTCAGTCGCTCTGTCATGTCCGTCTCTTTGCAACCCCACAGACTGCTGCACGCCAGGCTTCCCTGTCCATCACCAACTCCCGGAGCTTACTCAAACTTGCATCCATCGAGTCATTGATGCCATCCAACCATCTCATCCTCTGTTGTTCCCTTCTCCTCCCACCTTCAATCTTTCCTAGCATCAGGGTCTTTTCAAATGAGTCAGTTCTTTGCATCAAGTGGCCAAAGTATTGGAGTTTCAGCTTTACTATAATTTATCCAATACCTATTAATGGCTATTCATGCTTATTCTAATTGTTCACAATTACAAATAATGCTACAATGAATAACCTTGTGCACGTATTATTTTGAATAAGTGTCGCATATTTACATAAATTCATAGAAGTGCAACTGCTGGGACAAGGCTAGCTACATTTAAAATGTTAATGCTCTCCATCTAACATTTAGTCCTTAAAAACACGTCACTAAGCTCTATAAAGCTTTTCTTCTCATCTCCTAATAGAACTCCCTTCTGCCACAACCAAAAGAGCCAGGTGGGCAGAGGAGAGGAGTAAAAAGACAGCCCTTCCTTTTAAAATGCTCCTCTTTTCCTTTATCTTTTAAACATAAATTTCATGTACAAATGCATACTATATATAAAGTATAAGTAAAACAATAATACAATAGCATTTAGTAATACAAATAGGAAATTTAAAGATATAAATATATAACAAAATTAAATATAAAATTCTACAGGAGAACACATGGTCCAAGAACCACATGCAGCCTCCTTGGGACTGCAGGGCAGAGTCTGCCCCAGAAGGGAGGGCAGGAAACCTGGCCAGGTTCCCCAGTCAGAGTACCAGGTGGTGCCTCACCTGCTGCAAGTTCAGCTTCATAAGCCAATCAGTGGCATTTTTGTCACCGCCTCCAGAAGGGCCTGATGGATGGGAGACCGGATTCAGCCCTTGGGGGAGGGGCTTCCCAGGGGACTGTGACCCCTGAAGGGTTAGGAGGGGCTAACCAGGCAGACCAGGAGTGAGGAGGTGCCCAGAGGAAGGGTCAGGCAGAGGTGGGAATCGGGAGGCATTCTGAGAACTGGTAAGGTTCAGAGCGGCTGCAGCTTGTGAGAATGGGTGGATGGGGGTGAAGGGAGGGCACCCGAGGCGCGGCCCTTTCTGATACATTTCATTCATCTTTCGCACAAAGTAACCAGAGTTTCACCTGTGACCAGGCAATCACAGGTGAGACTGAAAAATCGGTTTCCTGCACTCTCCTTGCAGCCCCACCCAGGGTTCAGACGTCCGAGACCCAGCCCCTCACTCCTCAGCCTGGTGACCCCAAAGGGCAGTCACCCTTGGAGACTTGGCATCAGACAGTCCCCACGGGGCCTTGCAGCAGCATCCGTGCCGAGTCGCCCTTGAGGGAGAAGGCTGACCAGCAGAAAAGCTCTGGGTGTGCCAGACCCCGCCCCACCGTGTGTGGGTGTGTGGGTGTGACTTACCCTTTCTCCACTGAGCCCTCAGAAACTTTCTCCGGGATTTACCATTCCTCCTTATCTCAGGTGGCCTTTCGGTGCCTTTGACCCTATAGCTGGGTGAGGTAGGAACAGAAAGGACAGGGGCTGGGGAAGAGGAATTTGCCCTCCACTGTGTCTTGAGCCTCCAGGCCTCCAGGGGAGAGGCTCTGCCTCCCTGAATTGCCACCAGCTGGGCCCAGACCCCGTCATCATCCTGGTACCCACAGCTGGCCTCCTGGTCACTGCCTCTGATCACATCCACAACTGAAATGTGGCTCCCTTCTGTGTCACTCTGCTGGGCCACTTTCACACAAAGGCACATTCTTTTCAATGACTGAAAAGGCCCTTCATCATCACAGCCTACCTGTCTGCCCTCATCTGTCCCCCTTCCCACCACCCTCTGGGCTCCAGGCACCGTGTCCCACAGCCATTCCCTGAAAGCACGGAGGCTCGTGCCTTAGTCCCTGTGGCTGCTGTAACCAACGACCACAGACTAGTGGCTCCCAACAACTCAGGTTGATCATCTTCCGGCTCTGGAAGTCCGAAATCCAAAGATGGGTCTTAAGGGGCTGAAATCGAGGTGCCAGCAGACCGATGTCCCTCCAGAGGCTCTAGGAAGGAACCCATTTCCTTACCTTTTCTGGCTTCAAAATGCCACCTGATTCCTTGATATGTGGCTCCTTCCTCCATCTTCAACACCAGCAAGGTAGCACCTTCAACTCTGGTCTATTTCTCTGTTGGACCTCTCCGACACTCCTGCTTCTGTCTTATAAAGGCCCTGGTGATTGCATTAGGGCCAACCCCAGATAATCCAGGATAATCTCCCATCTCAAGAGTCTTAATTTAATTACATCTGCAAAGCCTCTTTTATTTACCATGTCAAGTAGCTCAGTCACATGTTCGGGGAATTAGAACATGGACATCTTGGATACCATGATTCTGAGCTTAGGCATGTGCCGGTGCCTCCGCACTGGGATAGGCAGGATAATGGCTGATGGAGAGACCAGGCTAAGGCTCTGATCCAGGCCAGGCTCTGCTCATCAAGCTGTGTGCATGGGCCGGGGTTTGCATATTCCTAGAGAGCAACCTTGGTTTAATTCTCACAAAGGTACCATGTGGGCCAGCAAAGACCCTGCCTCCAACACCCGCCCCTGCCACCCATCCCTCCGTGTGGCCACAAGCTACTTGGGCCTGAGGACTCAGCTCAGTTGGGATATTTCCCTGACTCTCCCCTGTTCTCCACCCACACTCCCAGCTAAGTTAGCCACACCCTCTCTGGGTTCCCAATTGATCCTGTGCTTTCCACCTCCCAGCACCAACCTCGGGACACTGGGAGCGTCTGTCTGTCTGTGAGTCCGCCTGCGTGAAATCTGAGCCAGGGCCAGAGCCATCCTCCTCCCCAGGCCCGGCCATCTCTATTCCAGGGCAGAAGCCTCTCTGGGTTCTTCCAGCTCCTTCTTTCTTTGCCCTTCTCTGCGTGCAGCCTCAGGTAGGCCCTGTGAGGAGGCAGGAAGGAAGCAGAGATAGTCCTCACCTGAGAAGGGTTCCTAGCCCTGGGGAACCCCAGAGCAGACAGTAAGCAGGCTGAGGACCTGTGACCAGAGGTTGGGAAAGCAGAAAGTGTTCAGAGAAGGAAGTCCTTTGCTTTATAAAAACCCAGGATTGTTTTCTACTGTCGTAAACATCCCCAAGTCTGGAGAGCTTCATGCAGTCTCTTGATCCAACTTGGGGAGGGAAAAACTGCAGGGGACTGCCAGTCAGAGCCAGGAGACCAGATAGGGGGCTGGGGCTGCCACTCACAAGAGAGACAAGGAGCCCTCAAACAAGGAGGTGAGGCTAGTGGAAAGGGAATTGATGGAACTTGGGGACAGGAGGACTATGGGATGAATATGGGATGAAGGTGAAGATGACACAGAGTGGATGTCTGTGACTCCCAATATGGGTTTGGGAGGTAGGGAAAGGGTCCTTGTGAGAACACTAATAGAAAAGGCTACCCACTACATCTCCAGGCCAGGTGTCTAGGTTGGGAAAACCCAAAGCCTAAGACAAGGACTTGGGTTCAACTAATTTATTTGGACCATCATTCGGGAAAGGACCGATTACTGGCCTGGGGATCCACCAGAAAATGTGTGGAGCCTGTCTTAGGATTGTCCCAGTGGAGGATGAGAGTCAGGCATCTCTCCATGAACACGCTGACCCCCAGCGTTGACAGTGGTGCCTGAGACCATTAACCACCCTCCACTTCGGGCTGACACTGAGTTCTCTGTCACTTCCGAGAAAATCTTGGAGCAAAAAAGCAGAGACCAGCTGTGGCAGAATAGAAGGAACATGAGTAACATGCCAGGAAGTATTCAGCATCAGTTCAGTTGCTCAGTCATGGTCGACTCTTTGCAACCCCATGGACTGCAGCACACCAGGCCTCTCTGTCCATCACCAACTCCCAGAGTTTACCCAACTCATGTCCATTGAGTTGGTGATGCCATCCAACCATCTCATCCTCTATCGTCCCCTTCTCCTCCTGCCCTCAATCTTGCCCAGCATCAGGGTCTTTTCCAATGAGTCAACTCTTTGCATGAGGTGGCCAAAGTATTGGAGTTTCAGCTTCAGCATCAGTCCTTCCAATGAGTATTCAGGACTGATTTCCTTTAGGATGGACTGGTTGGATATGTTTGCAGTTCAAGGGACTCTCAAGAGTCTTCTCAACACCACAGTTCAAAAGCATCAATTCTTTGGCACTCAGCTTTCTTTATAGTCCAACTCTTCACATCCATACATGACTACTGGAAAAAGAGCATAGCTGTGCTGAAGCCAGGTGGGTGAGGTGGGTGGCCTGGCCCTGCAGAGCATCTGCTCCTTCCACTCACCTTCATCCCCTGTATCCCGCCCCCCCCAACTCACACCTGCTCTTCCTCTGAAGGGGCAGCATGGCCAGGGGCTCCTTGCCTCCTTAAACTGCAGGCCCAGCTGCTTTCAGGGAGAAACCTGTCAACTGGTCTCTGGTCCAGCACCTTGACGGCCTCTCTGAGTAGGCAAGAGGGGCCCAGGACACAGATTGGATGGAGAGAGAGGAGAGTGGGAAGGCCGGATGGCTCAGACCAGGACCTGAGAAGACTCTGGGGTGTTGCCTGGACCCCACGGCGACCTGAGGGCTTGGAGATGGGAGGGGGTGATGAAGCATCAAGCAGAAGGCACCCAAGCGGCAAGGTGGGAGGCTGGGTGTGAGAAGAGAGGGCTGCCAAGAATTCCCACCCCCAAGCAGACATGCCTGGGAGAGCAGGGGCTTGAAGAAAAGAACAGCTAAGGGTTTCGGGTTAAATGACAGCTTAAACACACACATCCAGTTTCACTTTTCCCCCACAGTCTTACTAAAATAATAGAGAGGACAGTTGGCCTGGTGGCTCAGTGGTAAAGCATCTACCTGCCTATGCAGAAGACATGAGTTCAGTCCCTGATCCAGAAAGATCCATACGTTGGGAAGCCCGTGCATCACAACTGTTGAGCCTGTGCTTGAGAGCCCAGGAGCTGCAATCTGAGTCTACGTGCCACAACTCCTGAAACCCATGCGCCCAAGCGTCCACACTCCACAACAAGAGAAGCCAAACTAGAGAAAAGCCTACACAGCAATGAAGACCCAGCACAGCCAAAGTTGCTCACTAAGTCACTTCAGTCATGTCCAACTCTCTGCGACGCTATGGACTGTAGCCCTCCAGTCTCCTCTGTTCACCGGATTGTCCAAGTGAGAATATTGGAGTGGATTGCCATGCCCTCCTCCAGGGGATCTTCCTGACCCAGGGATAGAACCTGTATCTCTTTATGTCTCCTACATTGGCAGGCGGGTTCTTTACCACTAGTGCCACATGGAAGCCCAAATAAATAAATACAAATTATTAAGATAATATGAAGAATAAGGAAAACAGAAGAGCTAACAGCAATTACAACTTGGGAAGATGACATAGCTTCCAGAAGTGGAAGTAGGAGAGACAAGATTTTAATTGCTAGAGCATTAGTCCAGGAGTTCAATACTAACCTAACAGAAATGATGATGAAAGGGCATCGCTGTGATGGGATGCTCACAGAGCTTCCAGGGAGGTGGGCCCTGCTCCCCTCACCTCCCCCAGGTCTATCTGTCCTGTGACATCACCATCCTACTGGGATGAGGGCTTTGGTGCCACAATGTGGAGTCAGGGCCCAGAGCAAAAAGGGAGACTAGGTAGGGAGAGAAGAAGGGACGGGAAGGCCGTCTTCTAGGATGCAGAAGTGTGGAAGGACTTCCAGGAACACCCAGGAAGCCAGGAGAGCTAGGAATCTTCTGTGACCAGTTTCCAGCTAAGGCCAGTCTGTGAAGGAGAGAGGCTTGCATGTCCCCAGCTCTGAGACAGTCCTGGGGGAGATTCGAGGCCAGTCCTGCCCTCCTGAGAGCCTCTGCCTCAGCAGGCCTTCCCAGCCCACCCCAGACCAGCTCAGGGTGCTGGCAGCTGCCCCCCTGTAACTGCACCCGAGGGGCTGAGGAGAGCAGGCTGGGGGTGGAGGAAGCACGTGCCTTCTGGGATGTGGTACCCACAGCCAGCCTGGCAGGGGCCACGTGGAGGCCCAGAGGAGAGGCAGGAGCAGCGGGGATGAACTCATACTTTCCTGGGCTCAGGATCATAAACCCGAGACGCTGAGCAATGGCCCCAGGTGTGTGCTCTCCCAGTTTCGCTGGGATAATAGCTGGGAACAGCAGGAGGCTGACCTGGTTTCGATGGTGCGGTGTGGCTCTGGCGCCTCCTCCCCTGCCTTCCTCACCCACTTTCTGGAGAAGCCAGGCCTGCACCAAGGCACCAGGGAGCCTGGGCCAGAGCTCAAAGGGGATGGGTGTCTCTGAGGGGCTAAAACCCCTTCCCTAGAGAGGCTATATCAGGACAAGCCCAGGTGTCCAGAGTGGGGACAGCCCTCTGCACCCTTTTTGGGGGCCCCCCTGCTCTCGGCCCCTACAAGTCACTGTTCACAAAGATCTAGAACTGGCAGGATTCTTAGGGTCCTCTGGTCTCCAAAACCTGTCCCTTCACAGATGGGGAAATAGACCCAGAACGGGGAAGAGAGCAGTCATAAAGGCAGGCAGTGGCAGGGCCGAGACTCTGCTCAAATTTCTGAGTTTCTAGCACATCCTTGTCCTTCTGCCTCAATGGAAGAGCAGGGAAAGGAACCATTGACCCGGCAGAGAACCTGGGAGACTCCCCCAGGAGACACACCCAGGCTGCGGAAGTGAACAGAAGCAATTCTCCTGGGTGATGCTGAAGGTCTCAGACCCACCGGAAACCGCCTAGCTCCCTAGACGTCAGGGGGCAGGGCATCCCGTGGGAAAGGCAGCAACCTGGCCACAGAGTGCCAGGGCGTCAAAGGGTCAGCTCCTGTCTCCCCAGTCCTGGGACAACTGGGCTTCCCTCGTCTGTTCCTCCAATTCAGAGCTCAACTCAGACACCGCAGAGTTGTTGGGAGAGCATCCCCTCACCCTGGAGAGACAGGAGAGCGTCCCAGCCTGCTCCCACCCTCCTCTGCAGGCCCTGGAGGCAGACAGCCTTCCCAGCTCCCAGGTTACCGCCCGCGACCCCACCCCTACAAAGTCCCTTTGCACTACACTTGGTCCAGGTGAGGTGAGACTAGACGGGGAGGGAAGGGGTCAGGGTCAAGGTCAGGGGTGGGTCAAGGCTGGGGAGGGGCTGCAGGGAGGATGGTCCTTTGGAGCTATTAATTCTTGCCCTGGTCTCTGTGCCCATGAGGTCCCAGAGTGGAAACAAACTCCCAACACCCTCTGTCCCCACTCCGAAGCCCCCTCCACACCCCCATCGGCATCTTTCATGGAGGCGGGGGCTGGGGGCTGGGGGCTGGGATGGAGACCTGGTCAGTATCAGCCTGGCTGATGCCAATTAAGACCCAGGAATTCCCTGTCCCTGACTCTGGGCTCAGATCAAAAGACCCTAGCCCTGGGATGAGGGGCTCCAGACCGTAAATCAGAAGGGGCCGGGCTTCCGGCTAACAAGTTGCCCTGGCTCAGACCAGAGCAGGTCCGGATCCTGTTTCACTCCAGGAAGCAGCCGGCCCAGAGTGAGGGCCCCGGGAGGCCCTGGACCCCAGAGCGCCCATGTCCCCACAGCACCCAGCATTGCTCAAGTGAATCCTGGGGTCAGTGTCGGCAGTTGGTCTGGGGGGCGGGGTGGGAGGGGGTAGATGGAATGCGAGGAGCCACATGGGCCCCTGGCTGCTCCCATCCCTCGGGCTCCCAGAACTGCTCTCTGCTCTCCGTGCCTACTGTCTGGCCCCAGAAGAATGTTAACCGCTAACATCTGGGTTCAGGAGCCTCCGGAAGAGCAGACGTCTTCACCTCCTTTGATTCCCTTCACACAGCGGGGGCTTTTTACATTTTAATTTGAGGTGACCTCTGACCTGAGTTTCTATTCCCATAGATTCCAGATATTTCCTGTGCCCTCAGATAACCTCCCAAGCGGGCCCCTGCCTGACCAGAAGCCCCTGCAAAGGGGTCACTGCGTCTCCCAAATGTGGTCTGAGCAAGTCTGGGAGCCCCTCTGCGCCCCCCTCCCCACCGGCCTCGGGTTCCTTCCCATTACCCTCCTTCTCCTCTCTCAAGGGTCAAAGACGGCCTGCACGCTCCCCTCCCCCAACAGCTCCCCAGAACTCTGGGCCCAGCTCCCTTCTTCCCCCACCCACCCCAGAAAGGCAAGGCTACAGGCACCCTTGGTCCCTGCTCTTGGGATCTCCAATAACAACAGCAAAGAAGCATTGGTGGAGCTCCTGTCTGTGGCACAAGAATGTTCCTAATTCTCCAATGAGGGGGCCAGCACTGGAGAAGAAAAGGGACACCCAGAGCACACAGCTGGCCATGCCAGAGCTGATCAGAAATGAGGTGCCTCTTCCGGTGAGAGACAGAAAGCCTCACGCAAGGCTGCTTGGTCTTGGAGAGGCTGGAGCATTGGGTAAGTCCACCCGGTGTGTGTTTGGGAGGCTGAGGTCCTTCCACATGGATGTGGCCCACCCATCTCAGCATGGTGAGCAGTGTGGCAAAGCACCAGGGGTCTCAGCAAAAGCTACAGGGGGCAGAGAGGGGACAAGCAGGGCAGGGGTGGGATGGAGTGGGGTGGATCAGACCCTGAGCCTTCACCTCCTGCTCTTTCCAAGTAGCCTTTGGACTAAACGGAGGAGTTGCCTGTCTGTGGGTCCCTACTGTGTGCCCGGCACTGTGCTAAACAATGCTGGGGGTGGGGTGCGAAAGGGGGGACATCCTGAGCCTGGCCTTCAAGGCACTGAGACCAGCGGAGGAGTGTGTGAAGCTGCCCCAGGACCGGAGCTGCAACTTGGAGGGTCAGGGTGGGGCAGGACCGGGAGGGCTCCCTGCAGGTGGGAACTTTCCAGCAGGGCCTCCCTAAATCACCCACACAGTCTGGGTCAGGGCCCAGAGCCATCACTGAAGGGCGGCCACTCCCATCAGTCTGACGTTCTCCAGAGCCCAAGATCCAACAGGAGCCCTGGGGTGGCCCACCGCCCCCTTCCCCCAGGCCAGAGACTAATGACACCCTCGGGCAGCCTCATTGGTCCCAAACCCCAGCGCCACTGCCAGCCCAGCCTTCTCAGCAGTGGTTCACTCACACAACTCCCCGTGAAAGCCTCCCCTGCTCCCAGCCCGGCCCCAGTGTGCCCAGTGACTCACACTGCCTTCCCAGGCCTGGCTTACCACAGCTGACGTCACCATCGCCCACCCCGCCCAGCAAACTCTCCTGAAGCTTCTCTTTCCTCCCATCCATCTTCTTCCTCCGAGTCAGGACGGCTGGAGCTGGAAAGGATCTGAGGGAGATGGGGCAGCCTCGCTACGATCTGGGGAAACAGAGACCCTCAGAGGGCCCAAGAAGTCAGTTCCAGTTCGAAGTCTGAGGGCTTTAGAACTTGTCTCTTTGACTGAAAGGGGTTGACTTAGGGCTCCATCAGGGATGTCAGGGGAACAACCACTGCTCTGCCAGTCCCCCCTCACATCTGCCTGGGGAGGGGGAGGCTGAAAACCAGGGCCTAGCATCCCTGGGGACCTTGGCTGCCATCTAGAAACTGAGGATCAGCCAACCCCTTCCCACCACCCACGTGGGGAGTGGCCAGCCCTTCCTCACAAACATCAGTCCTTTCAGAGAAAGTCAAGAATAGAAGGGTAGCACACATACCCCAGTGTTAATTGCAGCACTATTTACAATAGCCAGGACACGGTAGCAACCTAGATGTCCATCAACAGATGAATGGATAAAGAAGTTGTGGTACGTATACACAATGGAATCAATGGCATATTACTTAGCTTGTAAAAAGGAATGCATTTGAGTCAGTTCTAATGAGGTGGGTGAACCTAGAGCCTATTATAGAGTGAAGTAAGTTAGAAAGAGAAAGACAAATATCATATATTAATGCATGCATATGGAATCTAGAACGATGGTATACTGATGAACCTATTTGCAGGGCAGCAAAGGAGACACGGTCATAAAGGATAGACTTTTGGACACAGTGGAGGAAAGAGTGGGTGGGATAATTTGAAAGAGTAGCATTGAAACATACACATTACCATACGTAAAATAGTTAGCCAGCAGGAATTTTCTATATGACGCGGGAACCCAAAGCTGGTGCTCTGTGACAACCTAGAGAGGTGGGATGGGGAGGAAGGTGGGAGGAAGGTTCAAGAGGGAGGGGACATAGGTATACCTTTGGCTAATTCATGTTGATGTATGCCAGAAACCATCACAATACTGTAAAATAATTATCCTTCAGTTAAAAATAAAATACAATTTAAAAAAAGAATAGAAGGGTTGAAGCAGGTAAAATCCTGCCAAATACAGGGATCACAGGTGAGGGGACCCTCCAAGCACCTAGAGGTGACAAGGAGAGGTAGACAGGAGGCGAATGTCTGCCAGTCCTCGGGGAATGCCTTGTGCTCCAGGAGGTAAGAACATCTGTGGAGCAGTGGTTTTCAAAGAGTGATCGCTGGTTCAGCAGCATCGGCAACACCTGGAAACTTACTAGAAATACAAATTGCAAATCCTCTAGCTCTACCCCAGACCCACAGAATCAGACACTTTGAAGGAGAGGTTGGTGAGAATACACACTCAAGTTTGGAAACGCCATAAAGAATAGCTAAGTGATGAGCAGGTCTGGTACCTAGTCAGCACCTGCCAGTCCTGGACCCAGTGGGACTCACCAATGGCCCCAAGAGCCCATTCTGTCTGTCCTGACTGTGATCCCCTCCTGCCAAACCCAGCAGGACTTCTGCAAACAGGACAATCCAGAGGGGTCTTAAATGAGCCTCGTGACCAGAGATGTATCCTATTGGGATGGATAGACCCAAAGGCACATCGTTCATCCTTTGCCTCTGTCCATTTGCCATGTTGCCTCTGTGCCTGCAGATAGGATTCGACCTCAGTTTCCCTGCCTCACACTATGTGTGTGTGAGTGTGTGTGTGTGTGTGTGTGTGAAGTCACTTCAGTCGTGTCTGACTCTTTGTGATCCCATGAACTATAGCTCTCCAGGCTCTTCTGTCCATGGGATTCTCCAGGCAAGAATACTGGAGTGGGTTGCCATGCCCTTCTCCAGGGGATCTAACCCACCCAGGGATCGAACCCGCATCTCTTACATCTCCTGCAATGGCAGGCAGGAGCCTACACCCAGCTTGCCATTAACCTTAGAACCCTTCTCTGGACCTCAGCGGGCTCCAATGGGCCCTGTGCCATGCCATGCGCAAGGCTGGCCTCTTCATTGGAGTGCCACATCTTAAGCTCGTACCCCCAGGGCTGGCTGAGGTCACTTGTGGACTGTCATCCATGCCTGTCCTGCAGCCACCTTTCCATGGGCCTCCATATACAAACGCATAGGCTATTAACTGAACAGCTGGATGAAGAAGCCAGTGGAAGGATAAAATCCAGCTCGCATTCCCCTCACCCTTGTCCCGAGTGGATGGGGCCATCCATCCACTCAGGACACCCTTTTCTAATTTGCATACGTGCATGATATGGGCGTCACCTGTGCCCTAATTGTCTTCTTTTTCTGGAGCCTCTTGGCTGGATCAATTGTTCTTATATTTTCTCTCTTTACTGCTCATCCTCACTCCTCTCGTGTCATGTTTAAGATGACATAATAACCAGCAGACAAAGCATCTTTGTCTGTTGAAGTTAGAGGTCATTTCATTACAACATCTCCTGAGACATTCCATTCATAGATGTGCTGGGAAGGCCTTCCTTATATGGCCTGCCTGAGGTTTCAGCCCTTGTGCCTCCTGCTCTTTAGGAGCCCTGGGCTCCCTCTGCCCCAGGGCAGCCCTCAGAGACTTGGAAACCGTGCTCCACACCTGGCCCCATCTGGACCTTCTCTTCTCCTTTCCACTTTTGGCTTGGTTTCTCCTATCACTGCAAATCAAACTCTGCTAGGTGGATTCTGCTAATTGATTCTTTCCAGACAATTGAATATACACCAGTAGGCCCCTAACTTTTCTATTTTAATCACGCGGGATTAAGAGAACTCTAAAACATGAAATATCCTTCTCCACCTCCTGGAACAGATAAAAACAGACATCATGCAGCCTTTTCTTGGAGCCTCTAGATAATAATTACTTTTTGAGCCACTGTAAAAGCATTTACAATAACTCAAGTAATTACACAATCACTACAGGAAAAAAATAAAAGAAAACAGAAAATACAGATGAATGAAAAGGAAAAAGAACAGTATCACCTGATATCTTACCAACCAGAGGCAATGAATAATGACTTTTCGTTGTATAACTTTCTGGACTTTATCCTAAGTAAACACACTTTACCAGTCTGGGGCATAAATTCAGTCACTCTTATTTATTCAATAATTGCTTGGGCTCCATATGCCCATATGAACAGGAAGCCTCATTCCACACCCACCATTCCACACCCAACCCCCAAGGAAATCAGAGGCATACTTAGTCCTGTGAGTAATTCTAATTACAAATGGCAAATGGAGAGAAAGTGGAAAATCAAAAGGTCCTGATTTCCGTGGCTTCTGGTGCAGCACTGAGGTGTCTCTATGGAAAATGATCTTGCAAAGTTTGCTAGGGTCGTGCCTCCCCAGGTCTGCCCCTCTCCTGGTCTGTGTGCACGTGTGCTCAGTCGCTCTGTCATGTCTGACTCTTTGTGACCCCATGGACTATAGCCCGCCAGGCTCCTCTGTCCATGGTATTCTCCAGGCAAGAACACTGGAGTGGATTGCCATTTCCTTCTCCAGAGGATCTTCCTCACCCAGGAATCGAACCGGTGTCTCCTGCATTGCCGGCGGATTCTTTATTGCTGAGCCCACCAGGGAAGCCACTCCAGCTGGGCCAACACTTTCTGCTTTAGGGGTCAGGGGACACAGAGGGCAGGGGCCTGCCCTGGTGCTGCCTGTCCAGGCGACAGTTTGGGGCAAAGATACACCCACGCACAGTGATGACCTGAATTCTCATGATCATCGCCAAACACACCCAGTTTTGGGGCCTCAAACTGGGTGGGACAGGTGTACCTCTCACCTGACAAGCTCCACCTGGCGAGACAAAAAGAGAGAAGGTGCCTGGACAACAACACCTCCCGCTGATCTGGAAGCTCAGGGTCTCCCTGAGAGGTAGAAACTCACCAGGGAGTGGCTTGGATACTGCAGGTTAGGCCAGGCACCAAGGCAGTAGTCTCATGGTTCACAAATAAGCAGCAGGAAGTTTGCAAACAGCCCTCAGGGGACCTCCTTATGCCAGGCTACTTAGGGTGGTAGGGAAGCCCCTGCTGCCCCTACTTCTGCTGCTGCTGCTGCTAAGTCACTTCAGTCGTATCCGACTCTGTGCGACCCCATGGACTGTAGCCTACCAGGCTCCCCGTCCATGGGATTTTCCAGCCAAGAGTACTGGAGTGGGTTGCCATTGCCTTCTCCTGCCCCTACTTCTAACCCATGGCTATTTCAGAATTTTTAAGTAGGAGGAGGAGGAGGCAAAGAAATTGCCTTGAACCAGCCCCCGTCCAGCAAGTGCACCATTTTTGAGGAGGTGGGCGGTTGTAGCAGGGCATGTGGGATCTTAGTTCCTGGAGCAGGGATCGAACCTGAGCCCCCTGCAAGAGTAGCACAGAGTCTTAACCACTGGACTGCTAGGGAAGTCCCAAGTGAGCCATTTTTATTTGGAGGGGTCACGGGGTGTGTCTCATACTATACCTTATCTGCCTTCTCATTTCCCTGTTCAGTCCTCCCCTGATTCCTCTCCCTTCCAATCTTTCCCAGCCAGCTGCTTCCTTAATCTTCTTAAAACATCAGTTCTATTGGGTGTCAGTGTTCTGCTCCAGAACCTTCAATGGCTCCCACTTGTAATGAGGTGATGTTCAAATACCATAATCTGCATTCAGGGTCCTCTGGGGTTAGGGTGACCACACAGTCCAGCTTGTCTGAAGTAGGCTAGGTTATACCTGCTGTCCTGGCATAATGATTAATAGCACCTCCTTTTCTTGCAAAAGATGTCCCAGTTTGGACAATGAATGATGTGGTCAGCTTGCCTACGGTTCACTCCCCACCTAACGCTCCAGGCTCACGTCCAACTGTTTCTCCTTGAGTCTTTGAGTCAGTGGTTTTTAACTCTCTCTGGCAGCTCATTAGAATCACTTGGGAAGCTTTTAATAAATACTGCTGCCTGTGCTCGCCTGAAAGCAATTTAATTAAAACAGACTCTCCAGGGGTGGGGCCCAGGCTTTGGGTTTTTTTTTTTTTTTTTTAAGCCCTCGAATAACTCTGAGGTGCAGTCAGAGTTGAGAACAATTGACTGGAGTAAAACAGGTGTCCCAGAACTCTGTCCCCGAGTCTAGCTCTGTCCCTGACTTTCCTGGTAACTTGTTCCCCTTGTCTATCACCCATGCAAGCCCCACCCAAGCTGCCAAGTCCAGCTCCATTGCTGCCTCCTCTTTCACCTTTTCCAACCCCTGAGCCCAAAGGGCTTCTCCCTCTACCCTGCCCTGTCCACTCCCTCCACAACTACCCTGTATTATTATCCTGTAATCTGGGTCCATGTCTTGCCTCTTTCATAGTCTATGAGCTCTGTGAGCTGGGGCATGTCTGATGCTTCTCTGGGACCCCAGGGCTCAGACCCAACTTGCAGCAGAGGCCGCCACACCTGGCTGAGTGACTCTCACTGCTGGTCCTGAACTTGGGCAGCACCTTCACAACCCAGCTGGGCACCGTGCTGCCTCTCCAAGTTAATTTCTTTTCCTGTGTGTGGTCTCTCCATTCATTCATTCATTCATTCATCCTGCTTTGTGCCAGATGCTATGGTCCCCATCCCCTCTTCTTGATTCCTTGCACTACTAGAGAACTCATCCTCAACCCCTGGGCAGCCCAGCAGACTATCTTGCTCATAAACAGTACTTGGCAAATATTGATTAACAATCAGTTGATTAATGGATGAACAAGATATTCCATATAGTGGAATATTACTCAGCAACAAAAAGAACCAAAGTGCTAACACATGCTACAACATGAATAAACCTTGGAAACAATATGCTAAGTTACAGAGGCCAGACACAAAAAGTCATAAATCGTATGATATCATTTATATGAAATGTCCAGAACAGGCAAATTTGTAGAAACAGAAAATAGATTCGTGGTTGCCAGAGGCTGAGGGAGGAGGAAACTGGGACTAACTGCTAATAGGTATGGGGTTTCTTTGAGGGAGGTTAGAAATGCTCTGAAATTGGAGAGTGGCGATGGTTGCACAGCCTTGCGACTATGCTAAAAACCACTGAATTGTTCTCTTCCAAATGGTGAAGTTTACGGCATTTGAATTATATCACAATTAAAAAGAAATGCTGCTGATGGGCTTCTCCTCCTTTACCCTGTTCTCAAATGTTCATTGTCACAAGAATCACCCAGAATATCTGCTAGAAGTGCAGGTCCATGAGCCTCCCCTTAAAGCTTCAGATTCAGTAAATGAGGGCAGAGCCCCAGAATCTCCATTGCATGGTGGCGTCTTAAGTGCCCCAGAGGACTTGGGTCAGAGCATTTCTGAGCCAACCTCAGAACCTCAGAAGACAAATAAAAATTTTAACCTATTATTTCAGGAAGGGGGGGAAAGCTGAAGATTTCAAACACAACCGAAACTTTGTTTTCAGTCTGTTTCTTATTAAAAACAGACTGGGACCCAAAGAAACCCCATCAGGGGTAGGTAATGAAGTAATCACGATCATAATAAAAGAACAGAATGGAAAAACTGCCTGGCCTCGAGCAAACCACAAAAAAGTTGTCTTCTGCCTCCAGTGCTCAACTGAGCCATTCAGTTGAAAATATCCCACTAGCCACATGGAGACCTTAATTTAGGGGAGAATTAAACACTAAAAAAAACCACTGCTTACTGCCCCTCTACAAATACACGCTTAGAGACATCCACGCCTACACAGCCAAAATTCTAATTTTTGGTATGTGTTCCATGATTAGGGCTTTCTTTGGAGTTACAAGAAAGCAGAGTTGTAAATCGGTATTAGAATGTGATCAAAAGGAATGTCTGCATGCAATTATTTTGTTTTGAGATCAGTGTTCAGAGGCAGGGGCTTTAAAGTGCTGGCTCGGCCACGTGACATGCTCCCACATACATACACACATACATATGACTTTGCTCCCCATGAAAGAGGGAAGACAAAGGCCTGGGCTTTATCATTGCTGCTGCTTTGTTACAGGATGGAGTCACCCTAATAACTCAAAAAGGACCCTCTTCATCTTCCCTGGCTGGTCCCGAACTATTGCCAGAGGAAGTCTTGTTAACAACCTCTTGCCCCGGAAAGTAGCAGTTACTGTAATTTGAGAACAGACATCCCTTGCTTAAAGAAAATTCACTTAACAAAACTCCCAATTAAATAAGGGATAAATGAGAGGAAATAACATTTGTGATGCCCATCTACTGAGTTCCGGGTACTGTGCTGGGCAATGTTACATGGATTTTCGAAATTTTATTCAGTGAGTCATCCCAACAGCCTCACAGTTGAGGTATTATCCCCTGGAAGACAGTGAAGAATGTGAAGTTCAGAGAGGTTGTATAACTTTCTCACAGACACAGGTTAGTGAGTAGGATTGTTAAATCAAGTAAACGATCTCAAAGGAACTACACAGAAAAAACATCGAGGGAATGTGGGTGTCCAGAGGGTCCATGTTGTGGCATCTGGTTTGCTGAGGCTGCTGCCATCGGTCATACAAGCACGTGGCAAAGCAAAACCCAATTCATCAGAAAACACTTGAAGCCATCAGCACTTTGCCAAGCCCAGCAAGCCACCATTACCAATGGGCATAAAAGCAATGGGTTAGGGACTTCTCTAGTGGTCCAGTGGTTAAGAATCTGCCTTGCAGTGCAGGGCACGTGGGTTCAACCCATGGGAACTAAGATCCCACATGCGGCAGAGCCACTAAGCCCATGTGCCGCAACTATGAAGCCCAAGCACAAAGCAGAAGATCCCAAATTATGCAACAAAGATCCCATGTGCCGAACTACGACCCGAAGCAGCCAAATAAATTAATTAACTAATTAAATACGATTAAAAAAATTTTAAAGCAACAAGCTGTACCATATGACCTTGCAATCCTACTCCTGGAGAAAAACAGATCTGAAAGGATACACGCTCCCCAATGTTCATTGCAGCACCGTTTACAGCAGCCAAGACATGGAAGCAACTTAAATGTCCACTGACAGATGAATGGATAAAGAAGATGTGGTACGATGGAATACTACATACCACGGAATACTACTTAGCCATTAAAAAGAACAAAACAATGCTGTTTGCAGCATAATGGATGGACCTAGAGAGTGTCGTACTGAGTAAAATAAGTCAGATAGAGAAGGAGAAATATTGTATAACATCCCTTATATGTGGAATCTAAGAAGAAATGATAGAAATGAACTTACAAAATAGAAACAGGCTCACAGACCTTGAGAATGAGCTGATGGTTGCTAGAGGGAAGGAAGAGGAGAAGGGATAGTTAGGCAGTCTGCGACAGGCATGTACACACTGCTATTTTTAAAGTGGATAACCAACAAGGACCTGCTGTATGGCGCATGGAACTCTGCTCAGTGTTATGTGGCAGCCTGGATGGGAGTGGGGTATGGGAGGAAATGGATACATTGTATATGTGTGGCTGAGTGCCTTTCTGTTCACCTGAAACTATCATAACATTTTTTGTTAATCCGCTATACCTGAATACAAACTAAAAATTTTTAAAAAAAGCATCGGGCTGTGTTGGGGAAAGAAATAGTTAACGTGGAAGTGTTCTGATGATTGCATTACCGGCATCCTAAGTCATAGGCTCTAGTCTAGGACCCTGTCTACCAGTCCAGCCTCATCTAGAACTGCCCTTCTCTTCCTCCCAGGGCTCCAGCCAGACAGGCCATGGTTGTCCCTGAGGATTCCATGTTCCTTTCTGTCTCAGGCCCTTGGCCCCTGCTTTCCCTCTGATGGCCTTTCTCATGACCCTCAGCAACTGTGACTAGAGGGACGCTCACGAGGGCAAGGACTCTGCATGGCTGGTTCACCACTGCATCCCCAAAACCTAGAACAGTGCCTGGAGCATAATCAGCAGTCAATAAAGATCTGTCAAGACCGTGAAATTTTTGCACCTTTTTTATATCCCTGGATATGTTCCAATGTCTCCTAGTTTACAGTCTATGGGAACTTGAATAGAATTTGTATCCTACTGTTGTATGAAAACTGTATGAATCATATGTTGAATTGGTTCATGGTCTTTTCAGGTCTACTGTATCCTTCTACTTTTCTCTATATTCATTCTGCTATTTTTTGAGAGTTTGATTTTAATTTTTTTTAAATTTTATTTTATTTTTAAACTTCACATAACTGTATTAGTTTTGCCAAATATCAAAATGAATCCGCCACAGGTATACATGTGTTCCCCATCCTGAACCCTCCTCCCTCCTCCCTCCCCATTCCATCCCTCTGGGTCGTCCCAGTGCACCAGCCCCCAACTAAAAATCTTAATTTATCTACTTAAAAAATAATTGTAATATATACTGGAACTATATGTAGCTTTGTTCTGTATTTTTCAAGTCTCCTGTAAATGTTATCATACTTTTATAATTTAAAAAATAAAAAGGAGAACAAAATCTGTCAAGAGAATGAATGAATAAATTAATGAATCATTATTTCAGACCTCAGCTCACACTTTACTTCCTCAGTTCAGCCTTCTCTGGGTCACATTGCCCTTGCTAAATGGTCCGATTTCTAACCTACTTTTTCTTGTATGTATATATATTTATATCATTTGTCTAACATCCACCTTTACCACAGACTATAAGGTCCATGAAGGCAACAACTGTACTGGGTCTGCTCATCATAACATGCTTAGTGGCAGTTACATTATAGGTGTTCAATAAATGTGTGATGGATGAGCAAATGGTCAGGCAAGTCTTAGAGAGATCAAGCCTTTCTGAGCTGCCATTTTCATCATAAAACACTCAGGTAAACTGACAGAAAAAGAGTCAGGAATCAACAAAAGAAATCTTATTTTAAAAGCAGTCATCTGTTTCTAAAATGGGCCAAGGACCTGAGTAGACACGTTTCCAAAGAAAACACACAAATGGCCAATCATCAAGAAAATGCAAATACAAAGAGATATCACTTCAAACATGTCAAGATGGCTGTGACCAAAAGGACAAGTGACAACTGTTAGGGAGGGTATGGAAAAAAGGGAACCTCTGTAAACAATTGGTGGGAATACACATTGGTGCAGCCAGTATGTTTTCCAATATGGCAGTTCAACAAATTAATAGCACTTCTGAGTATATATCCAAAGGAAATAAAATCAGTATCTCAGAAAGATATCTGCACTCCTATTTCATTGCGACCTTATTTATAACAGCCAAGAAATGGAATAACCTTAGTGGTGACAGATGAATGGATAAAGAAAATGTTATACACACACAAAGGAGTATTATTCAACCATAAAAAAGAGGAAATCCTGCCATTTGTGAAAACATGAATGAACCTGGAAGGTATTATGCTAAGTGACAAGCAGCCATACAGAGACAAAATTTATGGTATCACTTATATGTAGAAAAAAAAAAAGATGGAACTCATAGAACAAGAGACTAGGGGCTGGGGGATGGGGGAGGGTGAGGAGGAGGGAGGGAGATATAAGTCAATGTTGTAAACTTCCAATTATAAGATGAAAAATTCTAAGGATCTAATGTACAGCATAGTGACTGGTTAATAATACACTACTATATACATGAAATTTGCTAAGATAATAGATCTTAAGCATTCTCACTACTAAAAAAATTTAACTGTGAGCTGATGGATGTGTTAATTAACTTGACTGTGGTAATCACTTCACAATGTGTATTTATACCAAGTCACCATGCTGTACACTTTAAAAATACACAATTTTATTTGTTAATTATACCTTAATAAAGCTGGGGGAGGGACGTTGAAATCATGTCTAAATGGCCAATTATTTTTTTTTTTCTCCAGAAGAACACATTGCTGATTTTAGATTGAAAATCGGTGGGGAAATGAGGTTCACTTAAAAGTCTCTCGCCTTGTAGCCATTTTTGATGAAGTACATGTGCTCCATTAAGTGAGGGGAACTTCATGAGATCAATTTGATTTACTGCTCTTGCTTTTCCTAAAGCATATGTTGGCGGGCAGAAGATGTGGGCTGTGAAAGTCTGGCGGGATGTATAAAATCTTCTCAGGAGCCAAAGGCCATTTAGTTTTCATGGCTTAGTTTGTTTTGCAGAGGCTGCCTGGCAGATCCTCATGCAAACCTCAGCTGCATGGGGCAGGCTAAAAACCTGGACATGTGGAGGCCAGAGACTGGTCTACGACAAGCCATCAACTGTCAGATCTCCCATAGGCTGCCCTGCCATGACTTATTTGCTGGCAGAAGTTTGGTCATCTGTGCCCACACAGGGACCGTCTTGGTTGTTGCTGTGCCAATGGACATGGGAGGCCTGGGTCCTCTGTGGCTCCCTCCAAATCCTGCAGAACTCCTGGAAATGGGCAGAAATCACTGGGGTACCCAGTGTGCCGAATCCAGACTGTAGGGGCTGGCGGCTGAAGCCCTCTGAGGACCTGATTCTTCAACACAGCAATCTGCTCCTAGGACCAGATGTCTTATTTTTGACCTCTGTTTTTCTGACAGAGTTGACTAGGGGAAGGAATGTCTTTGAAAAGAAGGTATTTTTGTTTTTTTAAACCTGTACTGGTAGGCTGTGTGGGCTTCCCTGGTTGTTCAGCTGGTAAAGAATCTGCCTGCAATGCAGGAGACTCAGGTTCGATTCCTGGGTTGGGAAGATCCCTGAAGAAGGGTTAGGCTACCCACTCTAGTATTCTTGGGCTTCCTTGTTGGCTCAGACAGTAAAGAATCTGCTTGCAATGTGGGACACCTGGGTTTGATCCCTGGGTTGGGAAGGTCCCCTGGAGGAGGACGTGGCAACTCACTCCAGTATTGTTCCCTGGAGAATCCCCATGGACAGAGGAGCCTGATGGGTTACAGTCCATGGGGCTGCAAAGAGTTGGACATGACTGGGCGACTAGGCACAGCACAGTGGGGTGTGTGGGTCTTGCTGTATAACAGAAAGAAAGACTAATAGTCAACCTCCTCCCTCTTTCTGTGTGCATGTGGGGATAAGACATACATTACATTTATCACTTTAACCCTTTTTACTTTGACATCTGAGTGACATTAAGCCCATTCACGGTGTTGTGCAACCGTCACCGCTATCCATTTCCAGAACCTTTCATCATCCCAAACCAAAACTCTGTGCCCATTAAATACTAACTTCTCAGGAATTCCCTGGCGGTCCAGTGGTTAGGACTCTGAACTTTCACTTCCAAGGAGTGGGTGGGGGGAGAAACTAAGATCCCACAAGCCTCATGATATGGCCAAAAATAATAAATAAAAGAAAAAAATTTAAACTCCCTAATCCTCACTCCTTGGTAACCTCTATTTCTACCATCTGTCTGTATAAATTCACCCATTCTAGATACTTCATATACATGGAATCACACAGCATTTGTTCTTCTGGCTCATTTGACTTGGCGATATTTTCAAAGTTCATTCATGTGGTAGCATGTATCAGAATTTCCTTCCTTTTTTAAGCTAAATAATATTTCATTATATAGATAAACCACATTTTGTTTATCCATTCATGTGTTAATGGATATTTGTTTCTACTCTTTGGCTATTGTAAATAATGCTTCTGTGAACATGGGTGTGGAAATATGCCTTTGAGACCCCACTTTTAATTCTTTCAGGTATATAAACTGAAGTGGAATTGCTAGATCCCCTGGTAATTATAGGATTCCCAGGTACTTCAGTGGGTAAAGAATCTGCCTGTAATGCAAAAGACTCAGGAGGCATGGGTTCAATCCCCGGGTCGGGAAGATCCCCTGGAGGAAGGCATGGCAACCCACTCCAGTATTCTTGCCTAGAGGATCCCATGGACAGAGGAGCCTGCCAGGGCAACAGTCCATGGGGTTCCAAAGAGTAGGACACAACTGAAGTGACTGAGCACGCAGCCATGATAGTTCTATTTTCAATTGTTTTTCTTTGTTGAAGTATTAAGCAAGGTCATCAGCTAGCTGTGAAGTGGAGAGGGGCTGTGGGAAACGCAAGGAGAGAGAAGACACAAAATAGTAATTTTAGAAAAAGAAAATAAACTTACGAGAGAAACATTTTAGGATTACCAGGTTGTGTTGCATGATCATTTGAGGTTTGTGGTCATGAATGTAAAATGAAAATTATCTCCAGAAACTGTGTGTATGTTTACACGAATGGTATCTATAATTCTCTCTGTATCATTTAGCAACTTGCTTTTACTAGTTCCAGTGTGCCCTACACACAGTATTCCAAAGAATCGAGGCACCAGAGTTTACATAACCATCCCCTCCGGGGCAAACAGCTAGGTCATTTCCAATTCTTGATTGTGATAAGGAAAGTTGCAGGAAGGGCCCTTTACCTGCTGCCTCAGGCACTCAGGACTGTTTCTCCTGGGATGAATCAAGAAACAGATTTACTGGGTCAAAAGGTAAGTGCATTTAACAGATTCTTCAGGTGCCCTCCAAAGGGATTCTGCAAAATTATACTCCCACCAACAAACTATGAGAAGGCCCCTCATCTTCACCAATCCTAGATTCATCGAACTTTCTCTTTTGTTTGTCTGATAGAATAAAAGATTTTAACTTACATTTTAATTTACTTTGATTTGATTATTGGAAATATTGCATAACATAGGTCTCTTGACCATTTGAATTTCTCCTTTGGTGAACTGTCCTTTCATATCCTTTAGCCTATTTCCTTCTGCCTTGTGTGCTTTTCCATATCAATTGAAAACACATATTTTGAATATTAATTATGTGTACACTATAACTTGCTGAAAACATTTTTCTTGGTTGTTTTCCATTTTGTTTATGGTGTTTTTTGATGTGGTTGAATTTATTGATATCTTCTTTAACAGCCTCTATGTCGAATGTCTTATTTCATAAGCTTTCCCTGTCATAAATCCATGAAAATAATATACTATATTTTCTTCCAATTCTTTTGTAGTTGTTTTCATTGAACTTTTTATCGTGAGATAATTGTAGATTCACATGCAGTTCAAAGAAATAACACAGAGAGATCTCGTATACTCTCTTTTTTAAAAAAACCTGGTTTCCTCCAAAGGTAACATCTTTAAAATTATAATACAATATCAAAACCAGGAGTCAAGTATTAGAATAATTCCCTCACCACAAAGAGCTTCCACATTGACCCTTTACAGCCATATCCACTTCTTTCCTCCTCTCCACAGTCCACTGCCACCCTATCCTTAACTTTGGCAACAGCTAGTCTGATCTTCATTTCTATAATTTTATCATTTCACGAATGCTCAGTGAATGGAATTATACATTATGTAACCTTTCGAGATGGGCTTTATTCATTCAGCATACTTCCCTGGAGATTCATTCAAGCTGTTGTGTGGATCAAGAATTTGTTCCTTTTTATTGCTGAGGAGTATTCCCTGGTGTGGATGTACCCCGCTTTGCAGGACATCTGGGTTGTTTCTAGTTTGGAGTTGTTACAAAGAAGGTGCTTATGAACATTTGCAGACTGTTCAAAAGTACAATTGTTATTTTGAATGATAGTTGCATGTTTAATTCTGTAAGAAATTGTCAAACTGTACTCTAATGGCTCTCCCATTTTACATTCCCACCTGCAAAGTTTAAGTGATCCACTTTCTTTACATCCTGTTCAGCAACTGGTTTCACTATTTTTCATGGTGGATCTTTCTATAGTGTGTAGTGAAATCTTGTGTGATATAAGAGGCGTTTCCCTAATGGCTAAGTATGTTGAACATCTTTTCATGTGCTTGCATTCTCTTCAGTGAAATATCTATTTATGTCTTTTGTCCATTTTTGAATTTCATTGCTTTTTAATGCTCAGTTTTTGGAGGTCTTTATATATTCTATATACTAGTCCTCTGTGACATAAGTGCTTTATAGATATTTTCTCCCAGTCTTTAATTTCTCCTTTTATCCCCTTTACTGGGTCTTTCACAAAAGGCAAGAATTCTTAATTTTGATGAAGTCTAGTTTATCAGTTCTTCCTTTTTTGGATAGTACCTTTGGTGTCAAGACAAAGAATTCTGCTTAGCCCAAGATTCCAAAGACTCTTCTCCCATTTTTTCCCCTAAACGTTTTATAGTTTGATGTCTCACGTATAAGTTTGTGAGCCATTTGGAGTTAATTTTTTAATAAGAAGTGGGGACTAGGTTAAGGTTCATTTCTTTGTCTACGGATGTGCAGTTCCTATGGCACAATTTGTTTCAAAGTCTAACCTTCCTCTACTGGGTTGCACCTTTGTTAAAATCAGTGGTGTGTGTTTGTGTGGGTCTGTATCTGCATTCTCTGTTCTGTTTCATTGATCCATGTGTCTATCCCTTTGCTGATACCACACAGCCTTGATGACTGTTGCTCTATAATGTCTTGAAAATTGGGTAGGCTAATTCTCACTTAATATTTTTAAAATAAAATTGTTGTAGCTATTCTAGTTCCTTCACAATTCCACATAAATTTTAGAATAATTTGCTTTTTGTTAATAATTTATATATATATCAAAATTTTTTATTTCACAAGTATTCTGTCACGAAACCAAAGAAATAATCTCATATTTTTTTCTAATTCTTTTGTACTTAAAAATTTGTTTTGTTTGCTTGTTTATTACTGGCTGCACAGGATCCTCATTGCTGGGCACAGGCTTTCTCTAGTTACAGCAAGCACGGGCTACTCTCTAATTGTGGCGTGAGGGTTTCTCATAGCAATGGCTTGTCTATTGCAGAGCACGGGCTGTTGGTGCTTGGGCTTCAGTAACTGCTGCTCACTGGCTTAGCTGGCCCTCCGCATGTGGGATCTTTCCGGATCAGGGGTTGAACCCACGTCCCCTGCATTGGCAGGCGGATTCTTAACCACTGGGCCACCAGGGAAGCCCCTGTACTTTAAAAAAATATTTCGCTCTTTAAGTAACCTAGAGTTTTAGATGGGCACAATAAAGGACAGAAATGGGATGGGCCTAACAGAAACAGAAGATATTAAGAAGAGGTGGCAAGAATACACAGAAGAACTATACAAAAAAGATCTTCATGACCCAGATAACCATGATGGTGTGATCACTCACCTAGAGCCAGACATCCTGGAATGTGAAGTCAAGTGGGCCTTAGAAAGCATCACTACGAACAAAGCCAGTGGAGGTGATGGAATTCCAATTGAGCTATTTCAAATTCTAAAAGATAACACTGTGAAAGTGTTGCACTCAATATGCCAGAAAATCTAGAAAACTCAGTAGTGGCTACAGGACTGGAAAAGGTCAGTTTTCATTCCAATCCCAAAGAAAGGCAATGCCAAAGAATGTGCTAACTACTGCGTAATTGCCCTCATCTCACGCTCTAGCAAAGTAATGCTCAAAATTCTCCAAGCCAGGCTTCAACGGTATGTGAACCATGAACTTCCAGATGTTCAAGCTGGATCTAGAAAAGGCAGAGGAACCAGAGATCAAATTGCCAGCATCCATTGAATCATCAAAAAAGCAAGAGAGTTCCAGAAAAACATCTACTTCTGTTTTATTGACTATGCCAAAGCCTTTGACTGTGTGGATCACAATAAACTGTGGGAAATTCTTAAAGGGATGGGAATACCAGGCCACCTGACCTGCCTCTTGAGAAATCTGTATGCAGGTCAGGAAGCAACAGTTAGAACTGGACATGGAACAACAGATTGATTCCAAATCGGGAAAGGAGTACGTCGAGGCTGTATATTGTCACCCTGCTTATTTAACTTCTATGCAAAGTACATCATGAGAAACGCTGAGCTGGATGAAGCACAAGCTGGAATCAAGATTGCTGGGAGAAATAACAATAACCTCAGATATGCAGATGACACCAACCTTATGGCAGAAAGTGAAGAAGAACTAAAGAGCCTCTTGATGAAAGTGAAAGTGGAAAGTGAAAAAGTTGGCTTAAAACTCAACATTTAGAAAACTAAGATCATGCATCTGGTCCCATTACTTCCTGGCAAATAGATGGGGAAACAATGGAAACAGTGAGAGATTTTATTTTCTTGGGCTCCAAAATCACTGCAGATGGTGACTGTAGCCATGAAATTAAAAGATGCTTGCTCCTTGTAAGAAAAGCTATGACCAACCTAGACAGCATATTAAAAAGCAGAAACATTACTTTGCCAACAAAGGTCTGTCAAGTCAAAGCTGTGGTTTTTCCAGTAGTCATGTACGGATGTGAGAGTTGGACTATAAAGAAAACTGGGCGCTGAAGAATTATTGCTTTTGAACTGTGGTGTCGGAGAAGACTCTTGAGGGTCCCTTGGACAGCAAGGATATCCAACCAGTCAATCCTAAAGGAAATCAGTCCTGAATATTCATTGGAAAGACTGATGCTGATGCTGAAGCTCCAATACCTTGACTACCTGATGTAAAGAACTGACTCATTGGAAAAGACCTTGATGCTGGGCAAGATTGAAGGCAGGAGGAGAAGGGAATGACAGAGCATGCGATGGTTGGATGGCATCACTGACTCGATGGACATGAGTTTGAGCAAGCTCTCGGAGTTGGTGATGGATAGGGAAGCCTGGAGTGCTACAGTCCATGGGTTGCAAAGAGTCGGACATGACTGAGCAACTGAACTGACTGAGAGATTTTATTGTGAATGATACAAAGTAGGAGTCAAACGATTTTCATTTTTGCAGTCATTTCTTTCTCTCAACATTTTAGATTAAATGTTTTTCACTCATTTGAAATACCAACTTTATCATACACTAAATTTTTATGTATTCAAGGGTCTGTTTCTGTATTCACTGTTCTATTCTATTAGTCTATTTGTCTACTTATTCCTATGTTGTTTTTAATTCTATAACTTAATAATATGTTTTGATAACCTGGAAGGATAAAGTCCCCTTCACTGGTTTTCACTATTACGCATAATAGTCTTTCCTTATGCACTTTTCTTCTCTGTGAATAATAATATAATAATATTGTCAATTTTAATTAGAAATCTTAGTGATATGGTTATCGGGACTGTGTGCTGAATTTATAGATAATTTTTCCACCACAGGTATCTTCATAATATTGAGATTTCCTGATACAGTGTATTTTCCTCTGTTTTGGGTCTTCTTTTATATATGTTATTGAATTTTTGTGGTTTTCTTCTAGCAAGGTTCTTATTTCTTTTTAAGTGAAAGTGAAAATCGCTCAGTCGTGTCCAACTCTTTGCGATGCCATGAACTGCCCAGTCTCCTCTGTCTGTGGGATTTCCCAGACAAGAATACTGGAGTGGGTGGCCATTCCCTTCTCCAAGGGATCTTCCTGACCCAGGGATCAAACCCTGGTCTCCTGCATTTCAGGCAGATTCTCTACCAACTGAGCCGCCAGCAGCCTTACATTTCTTTTTAGGACTGGTCCCAAAATTTTTGTGAATTTTAATTGTGTTGTGAAGAGGATCTTTTTTCACACATGTTTTCAAATTTATGGCTATTGTATAGAAGCAAAGCCTTTTTATGTGGATACTCCTATAGGATACGTATAGCAACCTTTTATGGAAGAAGAGACTTGGAGTGCGGAGAGGGAAGCCTGGAGCCAAATGCTAGTCTCCTGTACCCTAAGTGCCCGTCGCTTCCCAGGAGGTTCTGGAATGGGGTAGAGCAGTTGCAGGGTCTCCCTTTCAATCCTGAGTGGGGGACCCCGCAGAGAGCATCTCCGAAAATGGAGCACATGGTCCCCTCTCCTCATTCCCTGTTGCTTTATGGTTTGTCTCTCAGAGGCCAACCGGGATCTGTGACCAAGGCCATGAGCATTAAAAGGTTAAGGGCTCACTACTGCATGGGATCGATAACGGGGTGCTGCAGCTGAGCGGGCCCTGAGGACAGGATGAGAGGTTCAAAGTGAGTATGGAGGCACCTGACAGGCAAGGTTAGAAACAAATCCCTGGCTTGGGCAGCAAAGGGTCCAGGAACAAAGAGACCAGCCTGCACATATCAGGGTGCAGAGTGGCACCTTCTACAGGGAGGCAGACCTGCAGCAGGAATTGAGGGGAGTCCTGGGCAGCAGTTCTGTGAAGTAGCCACCGTGTGAGATGGGGAGCAGGGTAGAATGATCTGGAGCCCAGGAAGCAAGAATGCTGTGCCTCAGAAGTGGGCTGGGGGAGCTCAATGCTGTGTGTGACCCTTGGTTTCTCTGTTTCAGTTTATGTCTCAGTTGGGACTCATCGTGATGTTGGTAAGAGTACCAGCCTATCTCAGCTGAGTCAGAGGGCCAAGTGAAGGAGCATCCAAGGGGATGCAGGGTCAGCAACCTGGGGGGCAGTGTAGAGGTGTCAGTGGGAAGCAAAGAGAATCCCTCAGAGGGAAGGAAGGCTCTGGCTAGAATGCACCTGCTCTTCCTCCCCTAAAATACATGGTTTCAGTTTCAACATGCAAATTCAGGGTTTCATTAGGAAGTGAAGAATATTATTTAGCTTCTCAGCTTTGTCACCATAGCTATTTTCTCATCTGAAAAATAGGAGAAATAATTCTACAAAGTTTTCTAAATTGTGGAATGCTTATCAAAGGAGATTTTGAGGGCTATAATATATTGTTTTACTTAGTATGTTAGCATACCCTTAAATGATGATGAATTACATGGTGAGAAGTTCCTTTTTCTTCTTTTCCCCTCAATAGTCAAAGCTATGATTTTTCCAGTAGTTAATGTATGGATATGAGTGTTGGACTACAAAGAAAGCTGAGCACCAAAGAATTGATGTGTTTGAACTGTGGTGTTGAAGACTCTTGAGAATCCCCTGGACTGCAAGGAGATCAAACCAGTCCATCCTAAAGGAAATCAGTCCTGAATATTCATTGGAAGGACTAATGCTGAAGTTGAAACTCCAATACTTTGACTACCTGATGCGAAGAACTGACTCATTAGAAAAGACCCTGATGCTGGGAAAGATTGAAGGCAGGAGGAGAAGGGGACGACGGTGAGGTGGTTGAATGGCATCACCAACTCGATGGACATGAGTTTGAGCAAGCTCCAGGGGTTAGTGATGGACAGGGAAGCCTGGCGTGCTGCAGTCCATGGGGTCTCAAAGAGTCAGACACAATTGAGTGACTGAACTGAACTGAACTGAAGAAGAAAGTCTCTGATACTTGTACAAGTTGGGATGCTCTGGGTGCGATAAGAGTACCCTCAAATTGAGCTGAGTGCCAAAGAATTGATGCTTTTGAACTGTGGTGTTGGAGAAGACTCTTGAGAGTCCCTTGGACTGCAAGGAGATCCAACCAGTCCATTCTGAAGGCGATCAGCCCTGGGATTTCTTTGGAAGGAATGATGCTAAAGCTGAAACTCCAGTACTTTGGCCACCTCATGAGAAGAGTTGACTCACTGGAAAAGACTCTGATGCTGGGAGGGATTGGGGGCAGGAGGAGAAGGGGCCGACAGAGGATGAGATGGCTGGATGGCATCACTGACTCGATGGACGTGAGTCTGAGTGAACTCCAGGAGTTGGTGATGGACAGGCAGGCCTGGCGTGCTGCGATTCATGGGGTCGAAAAGAGTCGGACACGACTGAGCAACTGAATTGAAATAGTGAAGAAAATGTATTATTTCACATAAGTTTTCAGGGGAGGGCACTTTCTGGGAAGTTCAACAGCTCAAAGAAGTCATCAAAGACGCAGGTCCTTTCCATCCTTCCTTGTCCTTTTCATCTGATTGGCGTGGTCCTTAGGCGTGCTCCCTCACAGTTACAAAATGGCTGCTCCTGCACCAGGATTCGTATGCATCTATGACCTTATTAAAGACATTGTGAGTAGCTCAAATGAGGATTTGTTTGTTTGCTCATTTTAAGATAAACACAAAATAAACTTTAAGTGAAATTCACATAAAATAACCAAAGTGAACCATTCAATAGTTCACAATATTGTGCAACCTTCAGTTCACTTCAGTTCAGTCGCTCAGTCATGTCCGACTCTTTGCGACCCCATGAATCGCAGCATGCCAGGCCTTCCTGTCCATCACCATCTCCCGGAGTTCACTCAAACTCACGTCCATCGAGTCGGTGATGTCATCCAGCCATCTCATCCTCTGTCGTCCCCTTTTCCTCCTGCCCCCAAGCCCTCCCAGCATCAGAGTCTTTTCCAACATCAGCACTATCTAATCCCTAAGTGTTTCTTTACTGTGGTAAAAAATATGCAACACAAAATTTATCATCTTAACCATTTTTGGATGTACAATACAATAGTAACTATGTACATGTTATACAACTAATCTCTAGAACATTTTTTTTTTAAACTGAAACACTATAACCAATGAACAACTTCCCATTTTCCCCTCTCCGCAGCCCCTGGCAACCACCACGCTACTATCTGTTTCTAAGAGTTTGCCTTGGATACTTCATATAAAGATAAGTGAAACCATGCAGTATTTGTCTTTTTGTGGCTGGCTTATTTCACTTAGCATAACATCCTTGAGGTTTTTCCATGTTGTAGCATATGACAGGATTTCCCTCTCTTTTAACGTTAAATAATATTCTATTACATGTATATTGTTGCTGTTTTTCAGTTGTCCTGTTGTGTCCTACTCTTTTGTGACCCTGTGAACCATAGTCTGCCAAGCTCCTCTGTCCATGGGACTTTCCGGGCAAGAATACTGGAATGGGTTGCCATTTCCTTCTCCAGGGGATCTTCCCAATCCTGGGATTGAATCCGTGTCTCTTACCCACTCTCCTGTAGACAGATTCTTTACCATTTAGCCACTGGTAAAGCCCTTCATACATATATACCACATCTTTATCCATTCATCCTTCAGTGAGCATTTCAGTTGCTTCCAGAGCTTGTTTCATTAACAGGGAAACAAGTCTTCCTTAGAAGTTTCCAGTGAACTTCACTCAGATTACAAGGGCCACAGATGGACCGTAATCCCATATCCTGGCCAAAGGAGGCTGGCAAAGGGGGCACAGCATTTCTAGCCTCTCTAGGAGGGGGTGGGCTCTTCCTTCCCATGCGGAAGAAGATCTAAGAGCGCTGAAGATAACATCCGGAACCCCCCACAAGTAGTTAAAAATACCTCCGGATATCTCAGCCTCCAACAGAGAATACAAGGACAACATTGTATTTAATTTTGCATCTATTTATGACAGGTGATAGTGGATACAAAATTTCCTTTAAAAATAAATGGATTTAAGTGTTCCTTTTTTTTTTTTTAAGTAAATCAACTAAATAAAAGAATTGCATTAAAAAAATAGTACAGGTTCTATAAATCAACTATACTCCAATAAAAACTTGTAAAAATAGCACAGGTGTTGTGCAAAAGGTATGGCAAACATCTTAAAGGTATTAGGAAAATCATCCAAGTTTGGGATATTGGGTAATGGTGAGGTTTAAATGAAAGAACACATTCAAAGGCTCAGCCCAGTGCCTGGAACACAGAAAAGACTCTCAATGACTTTCAACAATAATTGTGGTTCCCTTCAAGTGAAGGCTGCCAGATTCAACAAATAAAATCACAGGATGCCAAGTTAAATTTGAATTTCAGATAAACAATGGATTTTTTTTTTAGTACAAGTCTGCCCTATGCAATATTTGGGACATAATTATACTAAAAAAAATCACTTGCTGCTTAATGGAAATTCAAATTTAACAGAGCCACCTGTGTTTTCTCTGGCAACCCTACTTTACACATACTTTCCCTGGATTGAGAAAGGGCTGGGACACAGCTTGGGAACCCTGGGACCCCCTACATCAGGGAGTTGGGCAGAAGCTAACCAGGGAAGGTGATAGTTCTGTGGGAGGCTGGAGAAGCCATGCCCAGAGGCAGCCTCCACTCTCCCCCTAACCCTGCGAGGGCCACCTGGACTCTGTAGCCACACCCCCACCCCACCCCACATTCATTCTCCCATTCCCCCCAGCCCCCACCCCACCCGCTTTTCCATCTCCCAGTAGCTGACATATGGGAGGAGACCAGCAAGTGCAGCCCGGCGGGGCAGCATATCACAGACAGAAAGGATCTCCTGAACACACAGGAGTCTGCTTTGTGACTTTAAAGGCTTACCGCAGGGACCTGAGCTCATAAACACTCAGATGAAGAGGCTTTATGAGTGTTGGGGCTGCCCCCCCTCCCTACCACCTCCTCCCCTCTCCCAGTCAGCGCCTCTTCTGTCCTTGGAAGGGCCAGAGCCTGATGCTTGTGCTCTGGAAGCACGGGGCACTCTGGATATGTCCCATCCTTTCTCCATCCTTTCTGGCCATGCAGAGCAGGATTGCATGTGTGCGCGCGCGCACACACACACACACACACACACACAGGCAAGTACACAAAACCTGCCTTATCACCTCCATTCGCTGTCTCAGTTCTTTTTTGGCGGGATGGGCCTCAACCCCAAAGTTTCAAGCAATTGTCTGCATCTCTTGAGTTAACAGGTCAGCTCGTTGATTGTTCTCGGAAATACAGATCATCTCCCCGCAGCTGGGCAGGGATGCTGTCGTCTACACCGGAGCCTGGGTACGCGAGTCCAGGGCCTCCATACTTCACAGCAGATCTCGAACTCGCCAGATCTCCTGACACTGCCTGCCAGTTACTGTGAGAGAGGGTTGGCTTGAGGCGGGATCCGCTCTGGACAGCCGGAGAATATCACAATCTCCAGGAACAAAAGCCTCCACAATCTGGGGCTGCTCACGTCTGGCACATGGCAGCTGTGATTCACACCAAGACAAGAAGGCAGAGATTCATGAGCCCGTTGTGTCTTCTGTGTGTCCCATGGCAGGGCTGAGCCCCATTACTCACACCGCAGACCCGGGTGACACAGCCACTGTCTGGTGCTTACTCACACCCAGCTTATCCCCTCGGTGTCTGGGGTGGGGGTGGGGCAGGCCCAATCCCAGACAGACTGGAACCCCTCTCTCACAGAGAGCTCCTCTTCTTCCTTGGTGGAGAAATAGTCAGTGTTCCCAGTGGTAGCTGCCTACGTGCTCTGCTTGGAGCTTCTGTCTCCACACACCTCAATCCTATATGTGCATGTGTGTGTGTGTGTGTGTGCACTTGTGCATGCATACATATGTACACCCCCATGTCTAGCCCCCCCATCTGCTGTCAGTGGTCGTACTGTTATTGCACCCCTTACTCTTAGGCTCATGGAGGGAGCAAACCCAAGCAGCCCTTTATTTTAAGGTCACATCTACCAGTCCAGGCAGAGGCCCCAGTGGGAAGGAGTTCTGCTGGGGCGCCTCTACTCGCTTGCATTCACTCCCTTGTTCTGGGGGTACCTCCCAGGACCCTATTCTTGCAGGTCACAGGGAGCAAGCCCCTACTCCTTGGCCCCCTCTCTTCTAAACCCTCCAGATTTCACTGAGGTCCTGCTCCCTTCTGGGTCAGACACTGACCCTTTGTCCCCAGACCACTGGCTTGTGTTGTCAGCTATTCTGATCATGCGTGCTAAGTCACTTCAGTCGTGTCTGACTCTGCGACCCCATGGACTGTAGCCCACCAGGTTCCTCAGTCCGTGGGATTTTCCAGGCAAGAATACTGGAGTGAATTGCCATGCCTTTCTCCTGGGGGTCTTCCCAACTTAGGGATTGAACCTGCATCTTGTCTCATAAGTCTCCTGCATTGGCAGGTGGGTTCTTTACCACTAGCGCCACCTGGGAAGCCTGTTATGCTCTGTTCTCACTCAGATGTGCCCAGAGGGAGGGAGTTGACTTCAGATCCCACAGACGTGGGTCTCCAAGAAAAATGTCCACTCACCTTGCCACCATGGGCCACCTATCAGCATACAGCCAATGTGGAATTATACTCAGAGTCTCTCTCTCTCTTCACCTTGAATTCAAATCCCCACTTATTCCCCTGATGTTGCTATGTGCCAAGGATACAGGTGTCTGCCAGGGCCAGAAAGGGGGATGTGTGCAGTGTGGGAAGGAAGAAAGACTCCCATCTCATGACCTGGGGACACATGGGCCCCACCAGCTTCTCTTGCCTGGTCTCCTGGGTCTGAGCTTCAGTTATTGTTCCAGCTAAGGGGTCGGGGGCTGCTCTAAGGGCACTCACACCCAGCTCTGTGGAGGAAGGAGGGAGGCAGGAGCACTATGCTGTGTGATCTAAAGCCTTCCCAGCTTGTAAAGCCCCCAGTCCCTGCTGAAAGTGCAGTGGCAATTCCAGGCAGCCTGAGGGCCAGGAAGGAAGAGACCAGAGGAACCCAGAAGGCCCCTAGAGAGCTGTTCCCCTGAGATGCACCCCCCCACCCATTTCCACCATCGAGTCCACCCGTGGTGGGGGAGGTAGCTAGGGTGTCCACGGTTTCTGGGCACACCCTCATGAAGGAGGGTCCTGGGAGGGCCATCAGCCACCCTGCCAGGTGACGTCATCTTCCTTTCTGTCTCGCTTCCTTTCTTTGCAGCAAAAAGACCCAAGTGAAGACTGATTTCAGGCCATCGATGTGCACTTGGGCTTGCACCAGGAACACACCCCCTTCCCATGGAGATGTGGTCCCCGTCTGGAGAGCAGGGCTCCAGGTCCCTTCCAGCGTGGCCGTGGACGCTGAGACCTGGCCATAACACCCAGCACCAGGCCGATTTGCCTTTCTATCGGGGTAGCTCCATGGTACCAGGGGTTAAGACACCTTCTTGTATCAGGAATTAGGAGGATCAAGAAAGACAGGGGTGTGTGTGTGTGTGAGAGAGAGAGAGTCATAGCCTCCACGGTGGGGACGGCCCTGGCTTCTGGGAGCCCCTCCAGCAGCCCAGCCCTGGGTCTGACGGGCTGCTTTTATGTTGAGAGTTAACGTTTTATAGATATTTCTCCTGCAGCAAGTGAAATCGCATCTGCTCGGGCAGACATCCAGGCCCAGGGCAGGCAGGCGGATGGAGCGGCCGGGCCCTGAGGCTCTGGCGGGCAGGCCTTCCTGCTGTAAAGCTCTGTGTCTAATAGGAAACGCAGGCTGGGGGTGGGGCTTGGGGCAGCCTGGGTTGCTTCCTTTACGGTCTGAGAGTCTCGGCGGACTCAGCCCTTTCTTGGGTAGCGTCTTCACGTAGAGTCTTAAGTTCTGGGTCTGGGCAAACCCTCTTCTGGGAAAAGGGCAGTCAGAGCTGGTATCAGACTGGCTTGTACGACCAGCTGGGCAGGAAGACGGAGAACCTCACCCACCAGCTGTGACAGGATAGGGGCTGGGGGAGGTTGAAGAGCCAATGGGTGGGGAGCTGGCTGAAGCCCCAGCCCTGGGACCCCATCCTAGGTCATTGCCAGGGGTTTTGGTCATGCATGGGGGCACAAAGCAGGATGGGGATGCCAAACTCAGCCTGGGCGGCAGGGGGAGGGGCGGAGGTGGGAGAGGGGGTACGCCCTTTCCCCTTGTCTCCTCTGCCAACAGGGAGGGCGGGAGAGGGGGTGCTCCCGCTCTGGCCCTTCAGCCACCAGCACAGCAAGAGTTGGTGGGGCCATTCACCTCACTGCCACTCCCTGCCCTGGTTCTCACTACTTAGTGAGATGCTCAGAGACCTTCAACCCACATTTATTGGCCACTTAACTGGTGCCAGCCTGGGTGTTATGTTCTAGGGAAACAAATAACGTACAGGGCCGTCCCTGAAGGACTTCCTGGTTATGAGAGCACAGGAGCAGAAGGAGGCATGTGATGGTACAGGGATAACGGGATACACAGCCGGTGCTGGAGGCACAGATGGGAGGCCCCCGGGCTTGGGGTGAGGGCACAGACCCCACATTGTGGAAGGATGGGCTCTGGATCCTGCAGGGACCACCGTCACCCAGCCCAGCCTCAGCACACTGCTCCCAGGCCCTCCTCCCTGTCCCCACCCCTTCCTGGGAACCCTGTGGTGGCCAACAGGAAAAAGAACACCCTCTCTCTAGGTGCTTCCCCCACAGGGCCTGTGTCTGGCCTGGGGACACACCTCCCACCCAAGGAACCAGCTAATTGGCGGACCTGGGGTGACTAATCTTTTGCACCTTCAGACACCCTGAGTGACTTAGCTTAGCTAAACAGCCGTGGTAGTGACTAGGTTATCCTGCAAGATGACTGACAGTTGCTCATACCGGCTGGATTCTAGGGCACATGTGTTTGGTCTTCCACATGGAAAGTGTCCTGCTAGGGGAGGGTTAGGACTTCCTTTGAAGGTAATCAGGGTATTAGGTGATCATCTAACATTACATAACTAACCAAAACTTGGTGACTTAAAGTGACAGCAACATGTACTTTGCTCGTGAATGTGCAAGATGAACAGGACTCAGTAGGGCTAGCTTGTCTCTCCTCCACTCGGCCTCAGCTAGGGCAGCTCCAAGGCCACGGGGAACAGTCCTCCGCAGCTGCTCACTCACCTGCCTGGCTCCCCGCCCAGGAAGACCTGATGGCTGGGGGAAGGACAGCTGGGGCTCCTCACCCTCACCCCAGAGCCATGCCTCCCATCTCCCCAGTATGGCCACATCTGGACAGCCAGACTTCTTACAAGTGGGCTCATGGCTCCTGCAACACATATCCTGGGTGAGAGAAAGCCAGGCAGACACTGTATCCCCTCTTCTAACCTAGACTCTAGAGTCACACAGCCTCATTCCTGCCCCTATTAATTAGAAACCCCCCATCAAAGCTGGCCCAGCCTGAAGGGAAAGAAGATTAGATTCCACCCTCTGATAAAAAGCCTGTCAAAGATGTGTGAGGATGACCGTGGGGTGTGTTTTAAATTCACCATGCAAGACAAGGGTTATTGTCCCATTTTACAGAGGGCCTGGGATAAAGTGATCAAGTTCACGAAATAATCTGAAACCAGGTGAGGACCTCTAAACCCGCATCTCCATGCTCCAAGCCCAATCCCTACCCCTTTTATCCACCACCTGGCTCAGTGACAAAGGGCTCAGAGTCCTTTGGAGCATCTGAAAAAATCTACAGACACTTTTCCCAGAAAAAAAAAAAAAAAAAAAAAACGCACATACATAAAAAGGTGTGTCTATAAATTTGTGGGGTCACCTCCCTGTTTTCTGCCAAGAACACAAGAATCCAAAGAAATTGCCACTTCATCCTAACAACAAGTGTAAAACTGGACAAACTGAAAAATTAACTCTTCTCTTAGATTTTTCAGGGCAACAGGATCACTTCACAAGCCACCTTCCCCAAAGTTGGAGAGACTGATGAGCGCATCCAAGAATCACTGCAAATGTAGGAACAGGAGCAGAACCCTCCCCTGGTCTGGGAGTGGTGCTGAATAGGGAAACTGAATTATAATTGACAGATTGCTAGAGGCTCAGTGAGGACAAGGCTGAGAAAGGAAAAACTTACAGGGTGGCCAGTCATGGGGGCGGGGCCACAGTTTTGTCAGATTTATCTCTGAGAGCTCCCAGGTAAATTGCTGTTATTCAGTTGTTCAATCGTGTCTGATACTTTGCGACCCCAAGGACTGCAGCATGCCAGGCTTCCCTATCTTTCACCATCTCCCACAATTTGCTCAGACTTATGTCCATTGAGCCAATAATGCCATCCGACTATCTCATCCTCTTCTCCTCCCACCTTCAATCTTTCCCAGCATCAGGGTCTTTTCTAGTGAGTTGGTTCCTTGCATCAGGTGGCCAAAGTATTGTAGCTTCAGCTTCAGTATCAGTCCTTCCAATTAGCAGAGAAAAATCCCCTGAGGCTTCCAGCAGAAGGAAGGGAAGGGAACCATTCTGAAGGTTCTTCTTAAGGCTGCCACTCAGGGGAAACTAGTTAACCAGAGCCTAACTTGCTGAATTTTTAACACGACCCAGCAACGAAACAACAAAAACTGACCCACGGGAAGGGAACCACGGATCTCCAGTCCACTCTAGCTGTCCTGCCCCACTTAAGGGAGGAGACAGAATGAAACAGAGTCCAGAGGCCTAGGCTCTCTAAAAGATGCACTCATGACACAGGTCCATAGGACACTTCCCCATCCACACCTCACCACATCACTAAACACCTGTTTTCAGTGATTCCTTTTACCCAGTCCATCATGCCTGGCTATCAAGAAAAATTATAAGACATTTTAAAGGGTAAAAAAAAAACAAAAACAAAAAAAAACAGTTTGAAGAGACAGTGCAAGCAGCCGAACCAGACATGTCTGGGATGTTGGAATTTTCAGAGCAGAAATTTAAAATAACTATGATTGAGATACTAAAGACTCTAATGGATAAAGTAGAAAACATGCAAGAACAGATGGGCTATGGAAGCAGGGAAATGGAAATTTTAAGAAAGAACCAAAAGAAATATGCTAGAGATCAAAAACACTAACAGAAGTGAGGAATGCCTTTGATGGGCTTAGACTGGACATGGGCGAGCAAGGAATCCCTGAGCTTGAGGTTATCTCAGGAAATCTGTGGGGATGCGAAACAGCATCCAAAAATATAAGGCTGGGCGAAACAGTTCTGACCTCAGCCTGCTTCCAGTACAGCCGCCACACCAGGGCAGGCAGCACAAGGGCAAGTTCTGTCTGGCAGACTGGAGGCCTGTCCCAGAGCCCAGCCCTGGGGTCTGGGGAAGCCTTGCTTGTGATCATGCCCTGGGGCTTTGCTGTGCAAGTGCCGCTAGAGTGCTGTGTCAGCCAAGACCTCCTCTCTGTACACACCACGTGGAGGAAAACCAGGTGTCCCTTCCCGCTTCTGATGTGAGTGTGTTAGGGGAACCACTGAAACTGCCTGCCCTGGCCAGGCATGGTAGTAACCACTTGCGTGAGTTGTCTTACAACAGGAGATCCCAGTAAGGAACATGGAACTGACAAGCTACCACCAATACTGGAATAATTTGGGAAAGGTCAAAAAAAGGAGATGCCAATCCATATGTCCTACCAACCTCCCGGAGTGTTTCTCACTGTACTCCATCTTGGCTGAGGGATGCTCCGCCAGGAAGGATCCCGAGTCAGAACGACTGGCCAGAGACAACCTGGAAACTAACCCAGTTACCATAAAACCCGAGACTGAGAGCCACGTGCCTGAGCAGTCCTGGGGTCCCTGACCCTGCTGCTGTCCACCCTGGCACCCTTCCCTATAAAGTCTCTTCCCTTGTCAGCCCGTGTGTCTCCTCAGACAATTCATTTCTGAGTGCTATACAACAGCCCACTCTCAGGCCCTGAAAGGGGTCCCTCTCCCAGCAACGGGCAGACTCCAGGGGCCTAGAAGGAAGGAACCAGAAGCCAGACTCTCCTCTTGGCAGCCTCCGGACAGCTACACAGCAAGAACAAGAGGCTTCGTAGGGGAGGTTTCGAGTTCTGCATTTGACATCATGAAGGATAGCACGGTGGGTCCCCATTCCCCTTTCCTTCTGTTGGCACCAGAGGGCGGAACAGGTGCATCAGACTCTGCAGGAGGAAGGGGGACTGAAAAGTTCTTTAAATGACTGGCATAAATGACACCCGCCCATCCTTGAGGTCAAGGGAGCATGTGAGAAGAAGACGGAGAAGATTTTAAGGGGAAAAGTGGGGTACACTCCCTGGCACTGACAATGACTTCCAGCGAGTCCTGCTTTGGCAATGTTCCCCTGATTCGGTCCTAGGGTTGGAGTGACCTGGGACCCATGTGTGCGGGGTGGGGAAGGGACGGGCCCCCCTAGGCAGACAAGCTGGTAAAACTGAGGGAGTGTCCTGGGCATCCTTGGAAGGAGGTAGATGTACCCACAGGTTTCCTTTTGCCGTTTCATTTGTTTTGGTGGGGGTGGTGATAAAGAAGAAAGGAATCTTGGGTGCAAGAGACATTTGGATATAGGGTAGGGAGAGCCCCTGCTCGGGGCTGAACCGTTCAGTTGCACTGCCTGTAGCCACATTTGACACTTTATGCTTAAATTAATTAAAATTAAGTAAAATTTATGGGACCTCTCTGGTGGTCCAGTGGTTAAGACTCCACACTCTCAACTCAGTGGGGCACAGGTTCAAGCCCAGGTCAGGGAACTAAGATCCCACATGCCGTGTGATGCAGCCAAAAAAATTTTTTTTAATTAAATTAAATAAAATTCATTTCCTTAGGTCCAAGAGCACATTTGTTTAGAGGTTATCATATTGGATAGTCAGATATTTCCACTGGTACAGAAAATTCTTCTGACAGTACTGGCCCTAGAAGGAAGTCACTTGAAATGAAAAAACCACTGGAATTGAGCCAGAGGTGGAGGTGTGGTTCTGGGAGGAAAAAGACCTTGAAGGACCAACTAGCTGGGGCAGGGCCCCACCCTGGGCCAGGCCCGAGCTCCTGCCCTGGCCCCAGCCTCCATTCCAGGCCCAAGCTCCTCTCTCAGGCTGCCTGACCCAACCAGAAGCCTGTCTGCTGCTGTCCCCACCACCCATGGGCGGGGAACGGGGCCTGTGGGGACCTGCAGGGAGCTGACCAGGGGCCAGCAGTCGTGGGAGCTGCTGAGCCTCCCTCCACAGGGGACTGTGGCCCGAGGGGTGGGGCCTGCCAGGGCCACTGCCCACCTGCCTGCACCCCAGCTTTGACGGACAGAAACCCAGAGCTGGGAAGGGAGCCCCTTCCATTTGGAAGCCACTAGCCTTGGTCCTAACGAGAGGCCCCAGGAGGGGGTGGGTGCTGCATGTTTGTTTCGCGGCATCTTTGATGCTCCTGGGAGCCTTTGATGTTGGAGGATGGCCCTAGCCAAGCCGGCCATGTGCTGTTTGCTCTGGGGTTTTCCTTTTATTTGTTTTTAAATTCATCTCGTTAAATTAGTTCTGTAAAGGGCAAAAGAAGGAGCCCGGCGGAAAAGAAATGCTATATAGTTTATAGGGGAAGGGCAGGGAATGGGAGCCCATTTGTGGCGGGCGTGACGCAGCGGAGAGCAGAAACTGTGCATCCAGCTCACACTACAGGGCTTCAGTGCTCCACTTGGTGAAATCTCTGAGAATCTTTCCAGAGTCTTAGACACTGCTTGTGGATGAACCTAAAATCCTCATGCGATCTTAGTGGAATCCATGTAGAAGATTCGCAGAATCCTTTTAGAAGCCACGTTAAAAAATCCACATAGAATTCACCAGACTGCTTCTTGTATTCTGAATCCCTCCTCTCACACACACACGCACACACACACACACACTCCTGTTTCTCCAAGGGAAGGAGTAAGTCACCCTGAATTGCAGTCTTTCCTTAGAGAGAGTCCACTTGACAGATCTCTTTTGTACAGGTAGGGCTGGAGTCCCCCACTGTCTGGGGTTAAAGGGTACTATGACATCTCATGGCCTGACCAGGGCAGACCACCTTCCAGGCCTTGGGCCTGCAGACATGGTCCCTTGGGAAGAGGAGAATTATTTGCATAAGAATCCCAGGGCTTCCAGAGAAGGGACTCCAACTGCTGTATAAAAATATGTCATGGTGACCTGGGTGCAGTGGCCCCTAGAATGGGAGCCCCACAGGGCAGGATTGGTTCGTGTTGCTTCTATGTGTCCCAGCACTCAGTCCTGGGCCTGGCGCGTAGTAATTCCTCCATGCTTGTTTCATGACTAAATCAATAAAGCTGTGCTAGCAGAAAGGATTCTAAGGGCTCAGAAGGACACCCACAAGGGGGACAGGACAAACACGAGGCCAACGCAAGGCCTGGGCCAGACACTGGGCATTACAGCGGACTGGCTGGGGATCGGGAGAATGAGGTCCCCCTACTGGGTAAGAAGAGAGAGACCCATCTAGAGTGGGAAAAGCCAAGGAATGGGGTTCTGGAAGCACTGGGGCACGGTCTGTCTTGATGGCATCCTGGTGGTAGGTTGCCAGGACCTGGACAGGCCAGTCTCCAGCCTGTCCTGGGCCGGCGGGGTGAGACAGAGCTGGCCTGATAGGGTCTGCAAGAATGTTCTGGTTATTTTAAAATTTCATCTCAAGCAGTATGGCTTGCTTTCATTCTTCAGAACTGTGCTCGGCGAAGAGCTCCCCAGATCAGGAAGTTCGTAGAGATGTGTGGAGACAGTGGCTCTCCCTGTGAGCCTGGCTGCAGAGCTGGGGTGGCCACAGAGGAGAGAGACAGAAGGGCAGGACTCCTTCACAGGGAGCCCTGGGCTCTGAGGAGCCACCCCTGGGAAGCAGCAGGACTGACTCTGTTCAGACAAGTTGAAGCCGGTGTGTGTGTGTCTGTCTGTCTGTCCATCCATGTGGAGGGGGTGCCTCTATCATCAGCAGCTTCCTCTACCCACCTTGGCCGAGCCCTAGCTCTGCACCCTTCCACGGGCGTGACTGAGGATGGACGAGAGCCCACCTTTGGGAGTGAGCTTTTCAGTCCTGCAAAAGCAAATTAGGTCCTGCATATACGTTTGATAAAAAGAAAGCAGGGAGGAAAGAGACAAAAAGGACCTCAGACCAGGCCGAGCCGCCTCTAGCCACCAAAACATGTCTTTTCCAGCAAACACCAGCCGTGCTACTTCCGCCAGCATTTAAATTCATGTGCCAAGAAGGGACAACTAGAACTTCAACGAAAGAAGACACCACAGCCAGGGCGCTTCCCGTGCTTTCCACACGCACAGCCCCCTGCCCCCATGCACCAGCATGGCCTTTGGCAGCAGGAAGCAGGGAGATAGCCTCCTTGGGAGATTTGGTCACCAGATGCAACCTCAGCAGTGCAGGAAAGGGAATGTCAGAGGACAAGGCAGAAGCCACTGGGACCACATCACAGAGGGACTTGAGGGTCAGCTTGAGCCTGACTTTGTGTTTTGGTACCCGGGAGCCTTAGGAGGTTTTTGAGCTGGGGAATGACTCTTAAGACACATGCATCGGGAGGGTTCTGTTAGGAAAACCAAATGTTCCAGTGGACTTGGCCCAGTCCTGGCTCTCCTGGACAGTCCTGACTTATACCTGCATCCCTGTCCACTCCCCATGAAGCTCTCAGAAGTATCCTGGTTTCATTTATTGGATATTTTATTACATTAAGGAATTCATTTTAGTTTTTTAAAGATTGGATAAGAGCATTGCAGTTATGTTAAAAAGAGGAGTTCTTATCTTTTAAAGATATATCCCTCAACATTTATAGATGGGCTTCCCAGCTGGCACAGTGGTAAAGAATCCACTTGCCAATGCAGGAGAGCAGGAGACGCGGGTTCGATCCCTGAGTCAGGAAGATGCCCTGGAGAAGGAAATGGCAACCCACTCCAGTATTCCTGCCTGGAAAATCCCATGGACAGAGGAAGCTGGTGGGCTATAATCCATGGGATTGCAAACAGCTGGACATGACTGAGCATGCATGCATGCATTTATAGATGAATTCTGTCTGACTTTTGCTTCCAAATAATTCGAGGGGAGGAATGGCAGCAGGGGAGTGGATAGGAGCAGAGATAAAATTGGCTGAGTTAATCATTGTTGGGACTTGGTGTTTCATTCATTCACTCACTTGGCGGTGGGACTACGTGGGGTTTCATTAATTAGTCAATTTTTAAAATTTGCTTCAAATTTTCTGATATAAAAAAGTCTTTAAAAAGTGTCCTAAGTTGAACACAAATATGGTCACTCCAGTTCAATCATCAGGAGAGCTTTTGTCCCCAGGGGGCAATTGGCAGTGTCTGGAGACATTCTGGGGTTGTCACTGCTAAGGTGGGGTGTGTGCTGCTGTCTTCTCGACGGTACAGGCCAGGGATGCTGCAGCGTTCATGGGCAGCCCCCACAAGAAAGGATTACCCGGCCCAAAGGGTCCATGGTGCTGAGACTGAGGAACCTGGGCCTGTGGCATTGCCTGCAATTCACCTTAAAGCATCCCTTATGAACAGGAAGAATGCGTATGCGTGAGTGAGTTCATGGCAATGAATGCTTTAGGGGTAATTACTTAACATGGAAAGGAATTCACACTCTTGGAGTGGCTAGCAAGGTCTTCAAAGGTAGTTATCTAAATCTGATCTCCAGAATTCATTAGTTAGCATAAAATGTGTTCTAGACAAACTGTTATTGATGAAGTGAGTGACATTCAAGAACAAGCAGCTATGTCTTTGCTTATACAAGAGAGAAGAATCCCTGGTGGTCCAGAGGTTAAGACTCCACTGCAGAGCGCACAGGTTCGATTCCTGATCCGGGAACTAAGATCCTGCGTGCCCCACAGCATTGCCAAAAAACAGAGAAGAATCCAGTAAACCTGGATGCCAGACCCCCTAGTGCTCTGGGTCTATTTCCATTTAATTCGAGGTCTCCCTCTGGACCCCCAACCACCCCAACTCTGATAAAATCTAAGTTTCTTAGTCCAACTAGAAGGTGGGCTGGTCCTAATGACAGAACATAGGCTTATTCTGAGGGCACTGAATTTTTCATGTAAGTTCTTGACAAGGAGAGGAGACACTCACTGCCAAACACACACATATGCACACGTATCTGAGGTCCTTGGGTTGCTTTAGTTGCCGTCATGGCCCTTTCTTTCCCAGGGTCTCAGATCACACAGCTGACAGGGGTTTTCCTAGCTGCTGACTCCATGATGTGCTGGCATCCATGGGGTCAAGGTCAATTCCATGCTTCAGTGCTCCCTCTGGCCCAGGGGCAGGCTACCTGAGTCCTGGGACTCAAGAGGGACTCAGAGGTGCACCTTAAGGTACACTTCTGAAAAGACAGGGGACCCTCCCTGGAGGTGCCGGCATCATTTAGTGGAATCTCTGGCACAATCCCATTGCGACTATCCTTGCCTTCCGCACAGCCAGCAGCTGCACCGTGGGGAGGCTGAGGTGGGAGAGAGGAGGGGACTCTAGGCCTTTCTTAGTCTCCTCCCATGGTTCTCCAACATGCTGCCTCCAGGCCCCTGTCCCTCCACTACCCACCCAAGCCCTGCCTGTCTCAGGGTTCCGGGGCCCCAAGATTCCAGCCCACAGTGGCACTGGGGTTCTACAGGGCCTGTGCATGGCTCTTCCAGTCTCCTCACCCGTCTGGGGTTCTCTGAGCATATGGACCAAGCTGGGCATTGTTCATCTGTCTTTCTCACAATAGAACTCGGCCCAGAACCCCTCGCCCCATTCCCCACCCCCGCCCCCATGCTCCAAGGACGTCAATGAGTGTGGGCAGAATTTAATTGCCTGACAAGTTCAGATTCGCATCTTTGATCTGCAGGCCTGGCAGTGCTGAGTAGTGGAGAGAACTCGGGCACAGACGGACCCGGGCTTGAATCGCGGCTTGGTCACTTATACCATGTGACCACGGGCAGTCACTTCACTCCTAGAGCCTGGGTGTCCATGCCAGGGAGATGCGGACAGTTGTACCTGACTCACAAGGACCCACATGAAAGGTGATTACACAACGTGCACCAACAGCCCAGCCCAGCACCTTGGCTTCCTCTTGGGAATTATTGGAGCACAGCAAAGGGTGTATTAGTCCTGTTTCCAGGCACTGGGATGGGAAGCACCTTATATATACCGTAGTCCTCACAGTGGTCCTTTGAGGAAAGCATCATCGTCAACAACAGCTTTTTATAGCCCAGGAAACTGAGGTACAGGGAGGCTATGATTCTTGGCCAACGTCACACAGCTGGCAAATGGCAGAACTGTGGTTTGAACCATGGCATTTGGGTGCTGATGCCACCCTCCTAGCTTTACCACTGAATGCCCTGAGTTCACTCCAAAAGAGGAAATTGACAAGGGGGTGCTCTCTGATGGGAATCAAAAATATTTTCAGAGTTGCTTGGAGAATTAGGAGAGATGTTCTCAGCTCCACTATAGGATGCTCAGTGTGGGGGTCCTGGAGAGTGGCTGTGGCCGCAGCCTGCTGCGGGTGCCTTGCTGAGAGCTGGCAGAGGTGGCCCTGCCCTTTAGGTCTTCTTCCTCAGCCCACTTTCCTGCCAGGGCATTTGAACAATGATTAACTGCAGCGGGCAGGCTGGTGCAGGTCGGGGCGGGCGCGGCAGGTGAGCTCACCCCTTGCACAATGGATACCGCACCCACTTGCCCAGCTCGGGGGCGACCCAGGGGGCAGGGCCAGGCAGCCTCCCAGAAGCTGGGGAAATGGCCTTGGGAAGGACAAGGGACAGTCTGGTTGGACGTGAAGATGTGACCACCGCCACATTCCGCCCCTCCCAAGACACCCACCTTGCCCCCAGCTCTCGGAGCCTCTTCTGGGGACTTCCATTCACCATGGCAGCAGACTCCAGACCCAGCGCCCAGTGGGGTCAACCTTGCTGAAGATCTTCAAATAGTGTCACCTGAAACTGCCCCCTTGGCTCCAGCCACAGAACAGCAAGTGCCAGGTTGGACTGGAGGAGGCAGGAGTGAACCCCGGCCTCTCACCCTGGCTGCCCACCCGGCTCCAGGCCCAGGGCAGACAGGGAGCCCCCAGGCAGCTCCTCTGTACCTCCCTCCCAGCTCCTTGCTATTCCAAGTATATAGGCGCACTCTGTCCCAGGCATGGGGCACCCACACTCGCTCCAGCCCCCGGGACCCCTCCCTCAGGAGCACCCCATTCCCAGAGGGCTGGTAGGAATGAACTCACACTCCAGCTAGGCCAAATCTGTGTCCAGACTCAGTGCCGTGCCCACACACTGGCCCGAAGCTGGGCCTCGTTTGTTTGTTAAACGAAGAAGCACTGAAGTCCTTTGTCCTCAGTAAACTCTGTGCCCGTTTTGGGTCCAGCTTCCCTGCTCCAGAGTCTGGAGATGGCTGAGATGTGTGGGTGGGAGCTGAGGGGGTGGGGAGTGAAAGGTAATTTTCTCTGAAGATGGGTGGAGGAGGGTGCTGATGACAGGGACGACCCTCTCCCCACCCCCACTTGGTCGGCTCAGTATTCCACAAAGGCCAGTTCCTACTGGTCTGATGAGGGGTCTTAGTGATCTGAGGGGTTCAGTTTGCTTTAGTGGGTGCCCCTCAGCAAACCACTCCACTCCCCATGGCACCCAGGAGTCCGGGCCTGACTGGGCTGCCCAGGAATATTGTGACCTCCAGGGCTTCCAAAAACTTTGCAGCCACAAAGTCTGGGCACCTCCTGACTGGCAAGTTGGGCCCTGTTTTGCCCCCGATTCACCTGCCCAGCCTCGGGCTTCCCCGATTTCTGAGCTATGTACTTGGAGCATCATATGTTGATTTTCTCTCATTGGAGGACCACCCCCACCCACCCACCCACCCAACCTGGGTCTCAACCTCTTGGGGCTACCTGAGACCCCCTGCCCAGACCCCTTCCACCTGCCTCCTTACAGCAAATCCATGTGCTCCCTGACTCTGGGCATGAAGAGAACAGCCTATATTCACTGCCCTCAGAGCATGTGAACAAATAGCAGAGAACAGGTGAGAAGTCCGTGTCGGGGACCAGTCCCCATGCTGCGATGATCCGTGAGCCTTGACTCCTAAGCAGCACCTTCTGTATACCAGGCCCTGTTCGAAGCAGGTCACAGGTTTTTACTTGTTTTTATCACATGAGCTTCATGGAAAGATATGAAGCAGATAAATTCATGACCCTCATTGCAGGGTGAGAGAAAAACCAAGGCACAGAGAAGGTGAGTAAGTTGCCCGAGGATCTAAGTAGCAGGACCCAGATTCAAACCCACGCGCCTGTGCTCTAAGCCTCGACGCTACGCTGCCTTCAAAGCAAGATAGATGAGAAAAGGGAGGGCCAGGCTGGCTTGCCAGACGGGATGGTGACAGAGCCAGGTCTGGATTATGGATACAATGTGAACACACATGAAAACACGGTGAAGATTCAGTAGCAACGCTCTGAACGCAGGGATTGGCAAAGCTTCCCCGTAAAGGGCCAGATGGTAACGATCTGAGGTTTCGCAGGCCAGGCCTTTTCTGTCACAACTACTCAACTCAGCCCATGAAGCCCCAGAGTAGCCCCAGAGGGTATGTGGCGTGGCTGTGTGCCAATAAAACTTTATTAACAGGGTCTTCCCCAGTGGCTCAGTGGTGGAGAATCCACCTGCTAATGCAGGAGACAAGGGTTCGATCCTTGATCTGGGAGAGCCCACGTGCTATAGAGCAACTAAGCCCGTGCCTCACAATTCAGCCTGTTGCCCTAGAGCTCACGCTCTGCACGAGAGAAGCCATTCTACCACACTGCAGCTAGGGAGTAGCCCCTGGTTGCTGCGACTAGAGAAAAGCCCACAAAGCAATGAAGACCTGGGCCCAGCCATGAATAAATAAAAATTTTTTAAAGCTTTATTTAATAGGTATGAGGATGTCATCTGATTCTCACATGCCACAAAACATTATTCTTTTACATTCTCAAATGTTTAAAATGTAGAGAGTGTTTTCAGCTCCCGGGCTGTTCAAAAGCAGGCCTGGAGGAGTGATGGGGGCAGGACCACAGTTTGCTGGCCCCCCGGCCCTACAGACTCAGAGAAGGGAGAGCCAAGGAGGCTTCAGAGAACGAGTTACACAGATTGCCTGGGGTCCAGGAGCCCCAGGAGTGAGGAGCAGGGCTGCCCAAGATTGGAGGTGGGGCCTTGAGGAGCCTGGGAGGAGGTGTTGTCAGAGCAGGGTGGGCCCAGGCTCTGGCTCCAGGGTCACCAGGCCCTGACCGTGAGACCCCAGTGTCTGCACCTCTGAGCTTCAGCTGTAAAATGCGCTTGGAAGTGTGGTGAGTGGAAGATGCTGGCCAAAGCTTCACGTAGACCTGGGCTCCACTGGCTCCAAGGGCCCACCTGGGGTGAGGGAGTGACTGTTATCTTACTCCATATGCTTGTTTGGGTTATTCTCAAAGTCTTAGGCAGGAACCTGCTCAGATACGGGTTTTGGCAACGTCTCCCTGGTGGCCGCGTGAAGAGGTGAACATCTGGGCGAGCCTGTTTGCCCTCCAGATTCCTCCTCCACTATCCTCCCCACGGCCCCGTGCTGGGGAGACCAGCCTGTGTGGACAGCATCACAGACTCCCCGGTGGCTCTCCCACTGATTGATGGGCTCAGACAATGGGGAGCCCAGCAGGAACTGAGGGAGAAGAGAGAGTGAGGTTAACTCCCCACCCCTTCCCGGAGGTGCTTCTGCAAGCTGGCTGCCTCCCTTGAGGGACACCGTAGCACAAGGCCAGCTGTCCTAGGGTCTCCCTACCCCTTGCCCACATCTTTGTAAACTCTTCTCAGGCTATCCTGAGTGCAACCTGGCTGACTGATTCAAAGAGTGAGACTGGAGAGAGACACCCGTTAAGAGACCGTCCCTGTGATTTGATGAAGGAAGAAAGTATAAGTTGATCAGTCGTGTCCAACTCTTTCTGACCCCATAGACTCTACAGTCCATGAAATTCTCCATGCCAAAATACTGGAGTGGGTAGCCTTTCCCTTCTCCAGGGGATCCTCCCAACCCAGGGATCAAACCCGCATTGCAGGAGGATTCTTTACTAGCTGAGCCACAAGGGAAGCCCAAGAATACTGGAGTGGGTAGCCTATCCCTTCTCTAGCGGATCTTCCTGATCCAGGAATCGAACTGGGGTCTCCTACGTGGCAGGCGGATTCTTTACCAACTGAGCTATGAGGGAAGCCCATGAAGGAAGATGGAGCAGTAAAGTGGGACAGTGGTGGTAAGGGGAAGGAAGAACTGGATTGGAGACATATTTATAAGATAAACAGGCTGAAGGAGGAGCCTGAGGGAGCAGGAAGGAGCTCCAGGATGAACGGGGTACCTTGCTGGGGTAGCTGGGAGGACAGAGTGCTGAGAGAGGATCTGCAGGGAGAGAGTCAGGGGTCTGGAATGGAGATGATGAGTTTGTGGTAGTGTCTGAAGGACTTTCAGGTGGCTGAATGTACTGGTGTACCCCTGCCTGCAGCCCTGATTCTCAGTCTGACCTTTAGCCATGACCCGCTCTGTTCCCGCAGACAAGCCACCACACGGAACGGCTTGGGAGCCTTGGAGAACAGTTCGTGCAGAAATGGTTGCTGGACTTCTTTTCTTTCTGATACAGGGAAAGCGCTCTCAGATGCATGAACTTAGCTGGAAGGAGTGACGGGGCGAGAGTGGTGCAGAATGCTGGGGTGTCCAGGATAGGTCTAAGGGGACTCTGTTGGCCAGAGGGGCCGAGAGTTAAATAAAGCCAGAGCAGTCCACCAATGGGGCTTCCCTGGTGGCACAGCGATAAAGGAGCCATCTGCCAAGCAGAAGACATGGGTTTGATCCCTGGGATAGGAAGATCCACTGGAGAAGGAAATGGCAACCTACTCCAGTATTCTTGCCTGAAAAATCCCAGGAACAGAGGATCCTGGCAGGCTACAGTCCACGGGGTCACAAAGAGTTGGACATGACTTAGCAACTGAACGGCAACAATAAGCCAGCCAAAGACACTGACAAGCACTACTATTCTGCCCACCAGCCAGGGATACCAAATGCAAAGAGGCACCTCCATTTGGGGGGATATCTGGTTTAAATCTTCCATTTAACCTCTCATCTTTTGCAGCTTGCAGGAGGCAGGAGGTCAAGCTTTCCTCCAGGGTGGATCCTGGTGTTGGGGCAAAACCACATGGGGTGAGGGTGGGTGGGAATAACTCCATCAGATCTCCCCAGGGCTTCAAGCCCTTCACAGCCCGACTGACTTCTGATTACATCGTCCTTCCAAAAACAAAGACGTGATTGAATATTTCTCAACTGAGTCACTGCTCAGTTTGCCCTCTCCCAGGAAATCAAACATTCTGGTTTTGCCTCCCTATCATGCTGACCACCCTCACGCTTCAACCTCCCCTGGGACCAGCTTCTAGGCTTTTCTGCTGGCTCTCACCCACGGAACATCAAGCAGTTAAGAGTCTGTATCTTACACTCGCTGCCTCTGAGGGTGTGGGGGTTTGCACACTGTTTCTCTCCCTGGCCCACAATGAATTACCACATCTCCTTCTTCTGAGAGGCTGGCCTGCCTTCAAGCCCCGCCTCCTCCCCCCCGACCACGACTTCAAATCCCAGCCCCCAGGTCTGGTATCTATTAAGTCTAGTCAAGGCCTGATTCAGCCGCATTGCTTCATAGGCTGCCCAGTGGGCAGACAGCTGATGTTGTGGGCAATCCGGGTCTGACCAGCTGCTGGTCCGTACAGCTCACAGCAACAGCTGGGCGGACTTCAGCTTTGGGAGGCTGAGACAGGAGGCCTACAGAGCAGCGCCTGGTCCTGACTCACCAAGTGATGCTGAAACTTTGAAAACCTCAGGAAGATTTTTTTTTTTTTCTCCAGAGAGTCTTCCCAGCTCTGCCATCAGGCCTGGCTGGGACCTCTCCTTAGAGCAGGCCCGCAGTCTCTCCTGCCCAGGTCTGCACAAAGCTGAGCACTAAGTAATCTTCCTTTCAAATCTTCCTTCTGTGACATACCAGAGCCTCATGAGGACTTGGGCTTTCCAGATGACCCATTTAGGCGATCATCTAGTGAACCTATGCCTTACTGGGCATGAAGGAATTAAACTGGAATTCCAGTGTTCCAGCGGTGGGGGCGGAGGATGGAATGTGATGTCCTCTTCCTCTTGGGGATTCCGCAGTTGACTTTCTGAGTTTCAAGGCCCCTGTGGCAGCAGCTCAGATGAGCCTGCTGGGATCAGGGACTTGGATTCCACTGCACCCCAGGGCAAGCCCAGTTTGTAAGCATCTCTCAGCTTAGAGAAGTGAGACTTTCAGGGATCATTCTGACTGTGCATGGGATGCTTTCGGAGCTCAGGAGCCCCCAAGGGTCACTTGAACAGGAAGTTCTCGGGTCACATCAGATGTTCCATGTCACAACCCACCCCTCCTCATTTAACCCCTTTTCAGGAAGTCATCAGTCTCCCTGGCAGGGTGGGGGAGGGACGTGATCTTGTAACTGTCATGAGTCCAGCATCCAGCCACCCTTGCTTGGGTCAGCATACCTGACTAAAACATGGGCTCTCTACCTGTGCACCCAGGCTGGACTCCGCAGCAGCCCCCACAACGGCAGAGCATGAGGAGAAGGGCCCTTTTGGGGACGGGCACCACAGGACCATCCTAAGATCACCCAGGGTGCCAGAGAAGAGCTGAAGAAGGGGTGCTTGGCAACAGAGATGCCAAGACCCTGATGTGAGCCCCAGGAGCGCTCCTGTTTTCTGGACGAAAGGCTACTGAGAAGAGACAACCTCACCCACTCCTCTCCACCCATTCATTCCTCTCTCTCTCTGTCTCTCTCAGTTCTAAATCCTGCTGTGTCCCCAGGCAGCCCTGCCCAATCAGGCAGGCAAATTTGGCTGAGGACTCTTCAGTCTAGTCCTGCCTTCTCCTGGATGCTTAAACCCCCACCCCACTTCCACTCGTGCTTGAAAAGAATCTGCAGGTCAGGGTGAGGGTGGGGAGTGAGGAGCCCAGCTGCTTCCACTCACAGCTCCAGCCCTCCTCCTGGAAGCTCCAAAAAACTCTGGGAAGTTTCTGAAGTCCCAGACAGATGGTCATTGCACTCAAGGGCCCGGCTGAGTGACCACCTCCTCCTGGAAGTCTCCCTTGTGAATGGGGATAGACTTAGAATCAGAGCAGCTGCTGAGAAAGGAATAGGAAAAAGGCAGAGGACAGGGGAGCACACGGGGTGGGGGAGGTGATGGGCAAGGGGAGGAGGGGCCACACAATCCACTCTGGACTCTTGCTCCCCTGGGGGTGGGGAGGCTGGCTCTTGGGGTTGGGGACCCAGCTCCCGAGGAGACCCCTCCTTCTGGGTGGCTGCCCACTGCGCAGGGGGGCAGCAGAGGGCAGGCAGTGAGGAGAGGGATGATCTTCTGGACAGGACAAAGGGAGCACCCAGAGGCCCAGGAGGACCCCGCCCCTAAGAGGAGGCGCGGGGTGGTGGTGGCCGGGGGAGGGGGAGACACACTGAGCTGTATCTGAGCTCCCTGCTGGAGGCACCCATGGAGCTGACTAACCCGCACAGGAAGTGGTTCTTGAGTGGGGAGGGAGTGCCGGGAAGTGGGTCAGGGAGCGGCCCCCTGACTGACCGGAGCCCATGTCATCAGGGTCCCAAGAGAGACATCGTGCCCCTCCAGGGTGCGAGTGGATGCTCTGGCCACTGCTGTGGCTGCTATACAGCTTCCCTGGTAGCTCAGCTGATAAAACAATCTGCCTGCAATGCAGGAGATCCCGGTTCGAGTCCTGGGTAGGGAAGATCTGCTGAAGAAGGGATAGGCTACCCACTCCAGTATACTTGGGCTTCCCTGGTGGCTCAGCTGGTAAAGAATCCGCCTTGCAATGCGGGGGACCTGCTGTAGGGAGCAGCTTTCGGAAGGGTAGTGCCCTGTCCGGCACCCTCACCAACACTCAGAGAGGCTGGGGTCCAAGCCAACTCACTTCCCCCACCCGCACTTTGGTTTCCTATTTTTTTCATGTCTCTTAGACTTTTCCCGTGGGAAATCCTACCCATCCTTCCAGGCCAGCCTGAGGAGCCCTCCCTGACTCCCCCCACCATCCCTTTTCTCCCCCCACCTTAGCAGGTTTCTCCCTCCTTCCTGCCCTCCTACAGGACTTAGGGTCCAGCTCACAGGTGCCCAAGTCCCATGCCGTGTGTTTTCCCAGCAGAATCATGGGGTCCCTAAGGACAGGGTACCTGTCCCAGAGGAAGCCCGTCTGGGCACCTGTGGGTGCTCAGTAGGGGCTCTGATGGGCTGATTCCCCAGCTTCAGCCCCCCTGGTCTCCACCCTCTCGCCACTCCCCATGCTCTGTTGGCCTCAGGGAGCTGGCCTGCCTGTAAGAGCCACCAGAATTCCTGCCTTCAGGCTCAGCCCTGCTCCAGGAATGCGGGGCGGCAACCCAGCTTCTCGTAGCCTGTACAAACCTGGGGCCTGGTCCCTGACCCACCCAGGGAACTTTCAGCAACTTCTTTCTGCCAGTCCCTGGCCTCTGCTCCTTTCCCTTCGGGGAACTAACTGCCCTTCTGTGACTCAGGAGCTGGAGGCAAAGGCCGAGGGTGGTCTCATGTGACGGTAACAGTCATAGAGGGAGGCATGTTGCTTCTGCTTCTCCCAGGGGACGGCTCCTCCCGCGGGAAGGAGGTCCCTAGGAACAATATGGGCTCCATGTATGTGCAGTCTAACCAGCCTGGGCTTCTAGACTCCACCCTGAGCAGTGAAAGAGCAGTGGGCAGGGAGCAAGGAGACCCAGGGAGTCTTGGTTCCCTGTTGTTGTTCAATCGCTTAGTCGTGTCCAACTCTTTGCAACCCCATGGACCGCAGCATGCCAGGCTTGCCTGTCCTCCACTATCTTCCAGAGTCTGCTTAAACTCATGTCCATTGAGTCAGTGATGCCATCCAACCATCTCATCCTCTGTCGTCCCCTTCTCCTCCTGCCCTCAATCTTTCCCAGCATCAGGGTCTTTTCCAATGAGTTGGCTCTTCACATTGGTTCCCCTTCTACCTGGCAAGTCACATTATTTCTCTGAACCTCAATGTCCAGGATATGGCTGCAAGAACCCTAAGAATCTTCACAATTGTGTGACTTTCAGCAGCCCATGTCCAAGGAGAAGTGCTGCTGGGCAGGCCATGTCCTAAAGAAACCTGTGAGTGGCATGTCCCAGCTGGCACCACGTTCCCTGGCTGACAAAGGGACCCCCTGAGGAAGCTTTGAAGCCAGCAGCTTTGGGTTCTGATCCCAACTCTGCCTCTCACTTGCACATAATGTAACTTTCTGACCCCGTTTTACAGATGGGAGACCTGAGCCCCTCCTGATGGAAGAAATGTGCCCACGATCTAGTGCCAGTCCCTGGGCCTGCCGGCTTGCAGCGCTGTGTCCTACCTCTCTTTTCCCAGTGAACTGACCCTAAAGGGTGGACAGTTGAAGAGAGGTCAGGGTGCTGGGAGGGGTGTTCAACTTTCAAAGGCTGAGTTGGAGGCGGCCACCTCTCAGAGCCCAGCTGGCAAGACCAGTTCCTCTCCCCAGGAGGGTCTGGAGCTCCACCCCTGATGCCCCGTGTCCGGAGGTGGAGTGGGGGCCAGATGGGACCACGTGCACCAGAGGGAAGCCCTGGAGGGGTGGCGGGGCAGCCTCCCGGGTTGTGGCCGGGGCCGTAGCCGGTCCTGATTCTTTCATCTCCAGATGCCCTGGCCTCCCTCCCCACATGGCACCCGGAAGGAGCGCGGGCCTTCCTCTCCTGGGTTCTGCAGCAGAACTGTCAACAGCGGGTGGGTGGTCAGAGTGGGGTGCAGAGTGGGCGGTGCCTCCCGCAGTCCTTGAAGTGTGTGAGGCTCTGCGTTCATGGCACCCCTCCCCACCCTCCAAGTCCCTCCCATCCTTGTCAGGGCTGTTTATGACAAGGGCTGGGCGGCCTGTGGGTGGGGGCAGGGCAGAGGGGGCAGGGCAGCCCCAGTTGTGGATGGGCAGACAGAACCTCTCCTCCGGCTGCTGGAGGGTGTGCTCGGGGCCACCGCGTGCCTACTGGTCACTTCTCAAAGGCTGCGTCTGCTTTAAAGAGAGTGTCCTCCTTCTTAGCTGCAATCAAGGCTGCGTCTCCTCACCAAGCTGTGTGCACACAGGGCTGGGTCTGCCCAGAGAAGGTGCTGTTTCTACATACACAGAGGGGTGCTGGGTGGCCCCCTGAGGCCCTGAGATTGTGCCTGGGGGTCACCCGACCCCAGGCAGACTTTGGGTGGGGAGGGGGGCCCTGAAGGGGCACAACAGGTGGGACTCAGTGCACACTCTGGCACACCCCTGCCCAGTGCCCAACAGCCTTTTCCCAATTCCTGATCCACCCGGTTGATGACCACTGGCACTTCCGACAGGGAACCCCAGCTCTGCCGGTGGGCACAGAGCTTGGGAGCCCCACGGCTGCTTCTGCGCCAGCCCTGGATGGTCTTGAGAAGTCAAGAGAACCACTGCCCAGTTGGAAGTGCCCTCCCACTCAAGACATGTCCTGCCCTGCCAGCACATCCTTCAAGAGAAGGGTAGGCGGAAGCCTGGGGCCTAGCCTCCCCAGTGGCCACCTCGGTTCCCCAGACACCCAAGTCCAGGGAGCAGTTTGGATCTGGAGGCCAGGCTGGACCAGGCCAAGAGCCCCAGTGGGCTCTGGGATGAGCCAAGCCTCCCCTTGGGGGTTTCAGACACCCCTTCCTTCATGCATCCTGGAGGGGGGATGGGATGGGTGGGGAGAGGCACTCTGTCTTCATCCTTCCAGCACTCTTACCGCTCAGCCCCCCTCCCTCACACAGGACTCTCTGGGAGGTCATGGGATATGCAGGGCCCTGCCTGATGTGGCTCTGACACATTGTGACCTTGACCAGAAGCTTCCATAGAACCAGCTCTCACACAACCAGAGCCTTGGCTCGGGGGGTCCCCAGGGCCCATGTGCGGTGATGCCATCACTGCGACTTCCTTTCCCCTCTTCCCTCAGCGCCCCATTCTTCCCACCCAGGCCTGGGCTCAGGGGAGCTGATGATGAACCAGCAAATGACTGCCTGAAATACCAGCTCCTTCTCCACCCCACTTGCAATGCCCTAATCCCCTCCCGTCCCAGCTCCCAGCTTGGGCTGGGGCAGAGCCCAGGTGTTTCTCGTTAAGGGTTTTATTGCGGATTCTCAGGCTCTGGCTGAGGAAGGTTGAGGGGCTCCCCAAGCCTCCGCCCCACCCCCAGGCTGCACCCACACAGCGGGGTCGGGTGACTGGTGGGGCGGTCCTCTCCATTCCTGGTCCCTTACCCTTGCCAGGAAGTCACCCAAAGCTGCCGAGCTCCAGCCTCCAAATGCACTGCCTTCCACCCACACTTCACGCCAGACAGAGTATCCTCCTGAGGAATAAAGTTAATCATCCCATGCCCTGACTTTTAAATCCACCATAGCCTGCCCTTTTTTGTTTTTTCAACAACTGGCTCTGATTTGTAGCACTTGCCAATTCCCACCATGGCCAGTTTCAAACACCCAGTGTGAGGTCACTGAACTTGTGCACAGTCAGCTTCCATAGGCCGGGAGCAGCTGACTCCACACACCATGGCCACCTCTTCCTTTTACTCCAACCCAGGATGCGAGCCCTCCTTTAAGGCTCCACTTGTCCTTCTTGCCTCCTCTGCCACTGCCTTCCTGTCCCCGCCCATCCCCCCCACAGACACCACCCACTAGATCTGACCTGAGAGTCCCTGAGTGCACCTAGCACATGTCCCAAACATCCCTCTCCTGCTTGGCCTGGCCGGCTCCTTTAATAATAACCCTGTTCAAGGACTTCCCTGGTGGTCCAGTGGCTAAGACTCCATACACCCAGTGCTGGGAGTGCTGGGTTCGATCCCTGGTTGGGGAACTAGGTTCTACATGCAGCAACCAAGACCCAGTGCAGCCAAATAAATAAATGAATATTTAAAAAAAATATTCTGTTCAGATGTTTCCCTCCTTTAGGCTCTCAGACTCCCCAGGCTGGACAAGATGCCCTTCTTCTGTGTCCCTAGGATACTGCCTTGGCTGTTTGCATTGTACAGTCATGCGAGTCTGTCCTTCCCACGAAACCATGGGCTCTGCAGAGACTCTGACCCAGGAAAGCCTCTGTGATTCTGTTAAGGGTGTGAGATGCATGAAGTGGCCTGCTCAGGGCTCTAGGGGGAGAGCTGCCACACAGGCCCATGTCACAATCTTGGACCTTTCTCAGCAGATCCCAGCACCACCTGCTTGTCCAGCTTCCTAGCAGACGCACGGCAGGGACAGGGCACTGCCCATACTCACCCCCTATGGGGGGACAGGGCCATCCCTTAACTCCTAGATCTGAGACATGCCAGGTGTTACCCCAGTCCATCCCCAGGAGCACAGAGCTGGCAGGGCTGGGGCAGAAGGGGGCGACCACCCTCACCCTGCTGTTTGTATCCTTGTGACCATGGCTTCCTGCACCACAGGTTATCATTGTTGACCCTGGCAGCAGTACCCAGACATTTCGGGGAGACCATCATATCCTGTGCCTGGAGCAACCCTGGACCCAAAGAGCCTCCTGCACACCCTGTCCAGTGGTCCTGTGGGACCAAAATGGATGAAACAGGGAGCAGCTGTGTTCAGGGGAGTGCTATGTGCTTCTGAGCGAAAAAGACCTGAGTTTGCTTGTCAGTGTGGCCACTTAGCAGCTGTATGAAGTCGTGGCTTGGGGCCTCATTTTCCTCATCCGTAAAATGGAGTAGTAACTCCTGTTTCTCAGAAGTTTTGTCTGCATAAGACTAATGGCCACTATGTATGGAGTGCTTGCAAAGTCCCATGCAAAATGCAGTTTCTGTGATGTGGTTTACTTACGTTATCTTCTTTAATCCCCGCACAGCCCTTTGAAGAAAGACCTGTTAGCCCCATTTCACAGACCAGAAAATCGAAGTTCTAAGGAGTTTATAGTCACATAACAAGAAAAAGGGAGTCAAAATGCAAAGCCCCTGAATTTAGAGGGCAGGTGTGTATCGGGCGTGACAGATTCTAATCATATGGTGAAGTGACGTGCTTAGTCGCTCAGTTGTGTCCGACTCTTTATGACCCCATGGACTGTAGCCCACCAGGCACCTCTGTCCATGGGGATTCTCCAGGCAAGAATACTGGAGTAGGTTGCCATTTCCTTCTCCATGGGATCTTCCTGACCCAGGGATAGAACCGGGGTCTCCTGCACTGCAGGCAGATTTTTTACCAACTGATCTACGGGGAAAGCCCTATCACAAAGTAGGCAATATATATTATTAGTAATTATTGCAAATCCTGCTTTCTGGCATGTATTAGGAAATGGAATTTTTAAAAAATCTCTTCCAATGTCTCTGAACCAGAACCTTAAGGTAAGCATCAGCTTTCCTGGTTTTCAAGAGAGGAAACCGAGTTATAAGAACTTCTGCTTTATTGACTATGCCAAATCCTTTGACTATGTGGATCACAACAAACTGGAAAACTCTTCAAGAGATGGGAATACCGGACCACCTGACCTGCCTCCTGAGAAATCTGTATGCAGATCAAGAGGCAACAGTTAGAACTGGACAAGTAACAACAGACTGGTTCCAAATTGGGACAGGAGTACGTCAAGGCTGTATGTTGTCACTATGCTTATTTAACTAATATTCAGAGTACATCAGAAGAAATGCTGGACTGGATGAAGCACAGGCTGGAATCAAGATTGCCGGGAGAAATATCAATAACCTCAGATATGCAGATGACACCACCCTTATGGCAGAAAGTGAAGAAGAACTAAAGAGCCTCTTGAAGAAAGTGAAAGAGGAGAGTGAGAAAGTTGGCTTAAAACTCAACATTCAGAAAATGAAGATCATGGTATCAGGTCCCACTACTTCATGGCAAATAGATGGGGAAACAGTGGCAGAATTTATTTTTAGGGGCTCCAAAATCACTGCAGAGGGATGGTGACTGCAGCCATGAAATCAAAAGACACTTGCTCCTTGGAAGAAAAGTTATGACCAACCTAGACAGCATATTAAAAAACAGACATTACTTTGCCAACAAAGGTCCGTCTAGTCAAAGCTATGGTTTTTCCAGTAGTCATGTATGGTTGTGAGAGTTGGACTGTAAAGAAAGCTGAGCACTGAAGAATTGATGCTTTTGAACTATGGTGTTGGAGAAGACTCTTGAGAGTCCCTTGGACAGCAAGGAGATCCAACCAGTCTATCCTTAAAGAAAATCAGTCCTGAATATTCATTGGAAGGACTGATGTTGAAGCTGAAACTCCAATACTTTGCCCACCTGATGAGAAGAAGTGACTCGTTTGAAATGACCCTGATGCTGGGAAAGATTGAAGGCGGGAGGAGAAGGGGACGACAGAGGATGAGATGGTTGGACGGCATCACCGACTCAATGGTCATGAGTTTGAGTAAGCTCCGGGAGTTGGTGATGGACAGGGAAGCCTGGCGTGCTGAAGTCCATAGGGTCGCAAAGAGTTGGACATGACTGAGCAGCTGAACTGAACTGACTGATAGTCCAGGCAGAGCCCGGCTGAGCACCATCCGCCAACTGAGCTGGCCCCAAACAGGGAGCACTGTCCAATTCACCAGATACATTGTACAGACTGGGGGTGGGCCTGATCTAAAGGAGATGGGGCCATCAGTCCCAGAGTCCAGGAGCCAGTGTCCTGTCCTGACCTTGGCCTTGGTCCCTCTCTTCACTAGGAGTCTGTTAATCTCTGCCGAGTCTCGAAATTAACTTCTCACCCTCAAGTAATAAGGATCCTAAATCAGGGTTTGTACTTGGACAAAGGAAGCATTCTGATTTGTGAATCTAGAAATAAGGAGATCCATATAGTTGAACAGCGCTTGGGTTCTTCTAGTTTTGGGGTGATTACGAACAAAGTTCCCACATGGGTACATGGAATGATACTCAGCAATTAAAAGCAGCTCTGATATAGGTCAAATGCAGTCTCTTAAACAAAAGAAGCCAGACTCAGAAGGCTCTATGCTCTATGATTCCGTTTACAGGATGTCTGGAAAAGGAAAAACTACCAAGACAAAAACAGATCAGTGGTTGCTGGGGTTGGGGAGTGGAGTCAGGGGTCGATTGCGAAGGGACAGAGGGAGTTTGGGGGGTGCTGAGACTGTTTATATCATAATTGTGGTAGTGGTTACATGACTGTATGGGTTTGTAAAAGAATTATACAACAATAAGAATGAATTACTGATTGTAAGTTAACTAGAGTTCAATTTAAAGAAGCCAAATAAAACCACTGGATTTTTATTTTTTTAATGAAACAAGAATGAATTATTGTACAAAAAAAAGAGACTTTAATTTTTTTATTGGAGTATAATTGCTTTGCAAAGTTGTGTTAGCTTCTATACAGCCAAGGGAATCAGCTGTACATATATATATACATATATATATATGTCCCCTCTTTCTTGGATTTCCTTCCCATTTAGAGCACCATAGAGCACTAAGCAGAGTTCCCTGTGCTGTGAACCGAATACAGTCGGTTCTCGTTAGTTACCTATTTTACACACAGTAGTGTCTATATGTCAATCCCAATCTCCTAATTTTTCCCATTCTCCCCTTCCCCCCTCAGTACCCATACATTTGTTCTCTACGCCTGTGTCTCTGTTTCTGCTTTGCAAATAAGTTCCTCTGTACCATTTTTCTAGATTCCACATATATGCATTAATATATGACATTTGTTTTTCTCTTTCTGACTTAGTCTGTATGACAGTCTCCACGTCCTTCATTTTTTAAAAAACAGGAAAAAATTACATTTCCTTTTCAGTCCCTTTCCCATTCATTTTGACCTTAAGATAAATTTGAACACTAACGTAATTGCACTTAGTGGATATTTCCGAAGCGCCTCCTACGTTCCGGGTCCTCTGTTATGTACGGAGATGGCAGTGGGACCCCCATCCCTTCTCAGCTGTACTGTGCCGTCAGCCCGTGCCACCCCTTCATCTCCATCGTATGTACTCAGGACCAGTGTACCCCTATTTCCCTTTTGGGGGCGGGGGGGACTCTGGATCACTTCTGCCTGATGTGGGTCAATCGGTAACTATGTGCTGAAACACTGGAATTTCTGAGACGTTTCCATGGTTTATGGGACCATAATATTTGAAGTGGGAACCTGGGAACCGTCCTCCACACCTCCCTCCTCCTTGTCACCCGCACCCCCGGTGCCCCACACAGAAGGTGGGGGTGGGGTGGCACAGACTGCCAGGCAGCGGCTGTAGCCCAACTGCGTCCTGTCAACACGAATCCTGTGTTACAGCATTTGAGGGGCAGCCAGCAGTGTTTTTTTTTTTTTTCTCACTGACCCAAGAGTGACCGGATTATTATGCAAAAAAAAAAAAAAAAAATCAAGGCACTGGCCAGTCCTACCAGTGTTCCTTCCTGAATGTCTTCCCAGTTCATCTCCCCAAGGCCCTCCATTGCACCAGGCAAGGCACCTCTCACAGGGACCCCTAAATGGGCCTCCCAGCGGATCAGCTCCACCCTATTCCCCTCACACCTCAGCCAGAGGGGTATTTTGGATATCATCAGTGCAAATCCATGAGAAAAATGGGCCAAATAATATGAAGAAGCAGTTCCCCTATGGAAAAAAAAAAAAAAAAAAAAACCGCAAATAGCAAAAACACATGAAGAGATTCCTAACTTCATCTATAGTTAAATATATGAAAATCAAAACAACCATGGAATACCATCTTCATATCCTCCACCCCAGGGGAGAAAAGAAAATGGAGCCGTTTGATGACGCGTATGGTGACATGGGAGAGAGTTGTCTTGGGGCTTGTCCCACGAAGTCTGGGTGTGGTGACAGGTGCGGCAAACTGGTGGAACTTTTGGAAGATGATCATAAAGAACTTCCCCTTTGTCTAGAACCCACTCTGCTTGAGAGGTGCCCAGGGTGCAACCTCCCAACTCTCCCCTGGGTCTGTACCATGTGATACTCTAGGATGGCTGTCTGGGAAGGTATTCCCCAGCAAGGTTTCTAACTGCAAACGCCTGGAAACGAGATGCCCATCCAGTGGGAAGAATCATGTCAGTAACGTGCATCTGCTCCACTGTACAACCAAGTGCTCCACAAACATTAAACACAGGAGGGCGGGAGCCTCCCTGGGGACTCAGTGATAAAGAATCTGCCTGCCAGTGCAGGAGACACGGGTTCGATCCCTGATCCAGGCAGATTCCACAGGCCACCGAGCAACGAAGCCTGTGCTCTAGAGTCTGCAAGCTGCAACCACTGCTGTAACTACTGAAGGCCTCGCACCTTAGTGCTTGTGCTCCGCAACAAGAGAACTCAGTAGTGCACCGCGACTAGAGAGTAGACCCTGCTCATCACAACCAGAGAAAAGTCCTTACAGCAACGGAGATCCAGCACAGCCATAAATTAATCAGTTAAAATAAATAAATGCAATGGGGTAAGGACTTGCCTGGCTGTGCCTCCGATGCAAGGGGCAAGGGTTCAATCCCCCATCGAGAAAGTAAGGTCCCACATGTGCACCATGTGGCTGGGACAGAAGAATAAAAAAAAGAACAATGGCGTAGGACCGAATACACGTGCTGAAATGAAACCAGGTCAGGAAAAGGAAGCTGCTGCAGATCTCGGCATGTAGCGCCATCCCTTTGGTGTAAGTCTTGAAAACATAGGCTTACCCTCACAAGTGTATGATGGAAAAAATTTCTGGAAGCACACACTGAAAACCTGCTAAGTGAAATTGCCTTTGGCGAGACAGGTGGGGAATAGGAGGCTTTCACTTTTCTTTGTTTACTTTTCTGTTCTGCTTGGATTTCAAATTCATATGCACAGAGCGTTTTAATTTTTGAAATGTCATCAGGCAAGATCTGGAGTGGGAAGCGGGGACGGGGGGCGGATTTGAGGCCAATTTCGTTTTCTTCTCTCTACTTTGCTATATCAAAAAGAATCACAATCAATGTGTTTAAATGTTGCAAAGCAAACAAAAACTTTCAGTGCCCAGGGGATAAAGTCCACACTCCTGAACTCGTGCTGGGAGGTCCCGCGGCGCCAGTGGCAGGCACGTCCCGGCTTTGGTCTCCTGACTTCTGGGTCTCAACCACAGCCGAACCCATCCACCTTTCACATCCCAAAGACCCTGGCTCTCCCTCATCTCTAGGCCTCTGGCCACACTGCTTGTCTCCCTGGCACACTCTGCCCACTCTGATCCACCCCTAACCTTTGCTTCCTCAGCCCTCAGCCCTGACACCAGGTCCCCGCCCATCGTCCCCTGACTGGCAAGCCTAGCCCTGCCCTGCTGCCCTGCCCGGAGCCCTGGCCCCACCTCCCATTACATCACAGCTCCCACTAGGCCAGAATGGCTGTCCCACTAGCCTGCCTTGCTAGCTCTCAACACCCTCGAAGGCAAGAACACCTCTGGCGTCCAGGGCCCAGCGCCGTGCGGGACACAGTAGGTTTCATAACCGTCTGCCATCTGGACTGACAGCTGACTGCCTGAACCAAATGAGGAACGCAGGGGCAGCTGGCACTCCAGGCTCATCCCTGATACAGGCCCGTCTATGGAGTAGGATCCCTGGGCCTGGCCCCAGACGCCGGGCCCCAGGGCCTGCAGAGGCAATCTGGAGGGGCAGACAAAGCAACCCGCAGCAGCGCCGCCCGTTCAACTCCAAGGTGGCTTTTATTTCCTCTTCTGCGGGTGCCAAGTCCCTGAACAAATATTTTCCTGGAGTGGAGGAGTGGCTTAGCTCCCAGCCTTAAGTGCTGGAAACACCTTTGGGTCGGGCAGTTTCCAGGAACCAGAGGAAGAGAGGGGTCTGGCTACAGTGGGGGAGGAGGGGGTCGGGAAGAGGGGGTCAAAAGGGCTGCCCTCTGGGCCATGCCCACCCTCCTGGCTGGCGGCTGGGTCCTCCGTTCACCAGCAGCCCTGGGACTGGGCTGGTGCTCTGGGACCATAAATGAGAATACTCTGGGATCCTGAAGAAAACGTGGGCCATGCGGGCCTCTTTCATTTTTGCTGCAAAAGCTACAGTGGGGTTTAAAAAAACTAATTAGAATCTCAGAAGCCTTTCATAAGCTGTTTTTCCCCCTCCCTCTAACTTTCTTATTGCAGAATAAAATACACAGACGATACTCATCTTCATTGTATAACTTGATGATTTATTTACAGATACATACGCCCTTGATGCCTTGGATGGCATCACCGACTCAATGGACACGAGTTTGAGCACACTCCAGGAGATGGTGAAGGACAGGGAAGCCTAGCATGCTGCAGTCCATGCGCTCTCAAAGTCAGACAGACTTAGCGACTGAAGAACATTACTCCTGTAATCACCACCTATGTCAAGCCAGAGAACATTCCAGAAAACCTTTCAGAGAAACATCCTCATGCCCCTACCTTGTCCATACCACACCCCCAGCAGAAGTATCACAGGCTTCTGTCACCAATCAATTTTGCCTGTTGCTGAACTTTAGAGAAATGGAATCATGCCCTCTGGTCTCTTTGGCATCTGGCTTCTTATGCTTAACATAGTGCCTGTGATGTCATCTATGCTGAACGTGTAGCCATCGCTGGTTCTTTCTTAGTGCTGAGTAGTATTGCACTGTGGCAATACAGCACAATTCATTTATCTGATCTCTTGTTGGTGAACACTTGGGTTGATCCCATGTTTGGGTTGTGATGTAGACATTCTCCCACAAACCCTTCTGCAGACATGTGCTCTCCTTCTGCCTGGATTCTAGCATAGACATCGGCACAGGTTTGATTTTAGCCTCTCAAGTGCTTGTACGACAGGCACATTTTCCAACAGCGTGGGAGCTTTCCGGTGGCCCCACATGCCCTTGAACAATTGTCCAAGTTTAACGTCAGCCTTTCTGGTGAGTATGTGGTGGTGTCTCACACCGTTAATAAACTTTTCATGACCTCTTGACTTTGCAGAGCATGACAGAAGCATCAGACAGCTACAAGGAGCTCCCAAAGACAGAGGCTCCCATATCTGCAGCCATCCCCCATGCCACGCCTCGTTCTGGCCTCATAATGAAGCATCTACCCTTAAGAAGCACCCAAGGTAGCAGGAAGCCAGTGTGGAAACAGATATTTGCAGTAATGGGGTGAGAGGTGCCGGGAGCAGTGACCCAGAAGTTATGGGGACACAGAGGACGCAGGGCCTCACCTCAGAGGAACTTCTCACCAAGACTGGAAGTTGAGCGGGTGCTGCGGCAGCACTGACGAGGACCTGACTTGGGGTACACTCACTCTCACAGCCACACACCACGAGTGGGTGCAAAGCTGGCTCAAGGATCACTACTGGGGGCAGGGGGCAGGCAGGGAGGAAGCCAGGCGAGGGCTGTGCCCATGGCCCAGCAGAGCTGGCAGGACCCCACACCCCTCTGGGCTTGCTGGGCTGGGGCCTCCCCCAGCTCCTGCCACTCCAGGAACCAGGAGTTACCCCCTTCCCGAGCCCGACTAGCTCTTCGGCCAGGCTCCAGGGACAGGGCGTGTGGCTGCAGATGATGGGGAGAGAGGTGAAAGGCTGGCCCTGGGACACCTCTCTGGACAGGAGTTCCCTCACTTCAGTTTAGTCCCTCAGTTGTGTCTGACTCTTTGCGACCCCATGGACTGCAGCACACCAGGCCTTCCTGTCTGTCACCAACTCGAAGAACTTACTCAAACTCATGTCCATTGAGTTGGTGATGCCACCCAACCATCTCATTCTCTGTCATCCCCTTCTCCTCCTGCCTTCAATCTTTCCCAGCCATCAGGATCTTTTCAAATAAATCAGCTCTTCGCATCAGGTGGCCAAAGTATTGGAGTTTCCGCTTCAGCATCAGTCCTGCCAATGAACATTCAGGACTGATTTCCTTTAGGATGGACTGGTTGGATCTCCTTGCACTCCAAGGGACTCTCAAGAGTCTTCTCCAACACCACAGTTCAAAAGCATCAGTTCTTTGGTGCTCAGCTTTCTTCATAGGAGTTCCCTGCACCTGTGTAAAAGCCGCTTTCTCTTCCAGATGCTGCTTTGGGATCCACCTACCATCCGTGTCTAACCCGTGAGGGTTACCCCCGCCCAGCTCTGGGAGCGCTGTCCCTTCTGCCCCTGTTAGGCCCCACCCTTGACCACCAGCTCCAAGGACCACCTCATCACGGGCGCCTTTTCCCTCAGGCTCCATGTGAAAGTGTGTTTGTGGGAGATGGAGGTGACGCCCAGTGAGGCGGTAACACACCGTTCAGGTCCTACCAGCTTAACTTCTTAACGAGCTCTCCAATCCAGCCTCCCCTCCGCAGCCCTCCCCTGTCCCCGGGCCTCCACCCCCACATCCCTCTGCAATCCCTAACCTTTCCCACATTTGCTTGAGGCTCTCTGGCAGCCCTTGGCAAGGTCACAAGGCAGGTGACCACCACTTTCCTACCACATTCCAGCCTCCCCTCTTCTCACACCTGCTTTTGCTCCACATCCAGCACAGAGCCTCTTGAGTCCTGATTTTTGCTGAAGCTGGGCCTTCTGCCTGGAATGCCTCCTCCCTCCGGTTTGAGAGGCTGACTTGAGTCTGTCCTTCAAGACCCAGGTCAATTGCCACCTCCAGGAACCTCCCCTCCAATGCCAAGCCGGGAGCAATGCCCTGACTATCCCACCAGCCCACAACGAGCCCCCTCAGTGTCCTCTGTCTCCCCCCAAGTCCCAACCTCCCTGAGAGCAGGGCTGTGCATCTTTGTTCCATAAGTGAAAACACAGCACTCTCAGGACAAAACCCAAGAGGCAAGCAGGGCAGAAGATGCAATTTCAAGCAGAAACCGGCTGCAAGTTAAGGTGACGCAAGCCATCTAAGAGAAGATGGCTCATTAGTTTAGAAAACAGCTTGAAAGAACTCGGTGGAAATGCAGTGGGTCCCCCGTCCCCACACAATATACGCACACACACGTGTGAGTGTGCACACACACACACCTGGGCCACATGGATGTGATCTAAAGGTGAGGGGAAAATGAAATAGGGCTCAACCGCTCCATTCTCAGGCAGGAGGGGCAGGGTGAGGAATCTTGGGAAAGCAGAAAAGACGTCTGAGGATAGATGGGCAGAGAAATTGCTTGAGGTCGGGACGCTAAAGGAACCACTTCACAATTTCCTTTCTTCACTGTTCCTCTCAAGCACCCAGTAAAGCCTGTTTGACAGCACCACCCCCCTCCTGGAAGTGCTCTGAGGTGGGGGTGACCCAGGGCGAGCACAGCACCCAAAGGGAATCCGCAGAGCAAGAGGAGAGTGCCGGGGTGTGGTGGAGGTGGGGGTGGGGTGCAGTTTAGCCCATTTGAACATGATGGAAGCAGGTGGATCAGGAGGCTGGAGTCTTGGAACCCTGCTGGTCCCACATTGGTGGGGGTTGCGGAATTCGTCCTCCCCCACCAGACTGTCACCCGGGTCACCACTGTGGGCTCAGGGGCCAGGTAGCCAGCATCTAACCCTGAGTTCACTGCTCACCAGCATGCAGTTGTGGGCAGGAGCTTCCCCTCCACACAGCAGGTTCTGTCTGCAAAGTGAGGGTCATCCATAGAAGTGCGTCTCCAAAATGGTTGAAGAGCTGACCCTGGTGGATGAAATCACCCAGCCGCTAGGGCCAGCAGGGTCCGGCCCTCAGTTAAAAGTACTAACATCCAGGTGGCCAGTTCTGTACCTGTGCCCTCGCCGTCCAGCCTAGGGACAGGCAGAAAATAGGCACTTGGTGTCCTTGGTGTTTGTTGAATGAATGAGGACTTTGTCTCTGCCTCTGAACCCTTCAAGCAGAGTAGAAATTCTCTCTGCAAAGCCACCCTGCGTCTGCAGTCCCTGCCCCGCCGGCAGGTGCAGGGCCCTGGGAGCAACGGCCTCCCCCACTCCCTGGGTCCCCAGGACACACCCGGGCTCTGGGGTTCAGGGTCAGCACCTGGAGCCAGAGAGCAGGTCAGGTGCAGGCGGGGATACCTGCTGCGGAAGGGCACCTAAGGGGCTGGGTGGGCGTCAGCAGCCTGGGGAACATTCTGAGTAACGGGTGGGCGGGCGGCTCGATGCCTTTACGATACTAGGGCTCCTGCGTTTTCCCAACTCCCCACATCTCCCTGCAGTTTTTCTCCAACTCTTCTAGACCTTTGGCACTGAGACCGTTTGCTGGTGAGTTTCCAAGAGTTGTGCGACAATGAGCAAACAAAGCAGGCAGCGAACTTTGAGTCAGGAGGGAGCTTTGTGTCCTTGGAGAACGGAACAATCCAGGAGAGGCTGGGCAGGGCAGACGAAGGCCTGGGAGGAGGTGAAAGGAAGGCCTGGCCTGCTGCAGGGCTTGGAGGGGGAAGAGGGCAGAGGTGGACATGGCCTCCCTCACAGTGAAGGGGGCCGGTGCTCACCCCTCCACAGCACAGAGCCAGGCTCCCCACAAGAAGGGGACAGGCAAGGATGTTGCCAGGCCAAGAGGAGATTCAATCACCATCACAGCAGAATGACAAGTACCGTTTATTACAGTTACATGAATGGGCCCAGTCACTGGCCGAGTGCCATCCCATGGGCCCACAGAGATGAGCACAGTCACAACCCCTTCCCCATCCCCGAGTCGTGTCCAGTCATACACTCCAGGCACAAAGTCCCCGTATGGAACACAAGGCACGGGTCCCCTTCATCGGGCAGGGGCGTCTCTCCAAGTCTTGGACGGTCCCCTCTTGGAGAAGCCAACAGAGCAGCTGGAACATTGTCAAATTAAATAAGCAAGCACAGGAGTTCCCAGGAGCCAGGGCTGGGACGGGGGTGGGGTGGGGTGGGGGGTTGTCTCTGGTCCCAGCAAAGGTGTGAGAAAAGGAACATCCAAGGTGTCTGAGAGGCAGGCCTTGGCTCCAGGCCTCCGTGGGGCCCATGGGCTCCGATCAAGCTGGACTGGGGCCGACACAGCTTCGTCACCATTTAGGAGATGTTCTTTCGAACTTGGCAACACAGAAATTTACATCAGGCCTTGTACAACCTTGGCAGAACCTGCCAAGGTCCAGAAGAAGTTGAGAAAAAACAACAACACAAAAAAACCAAACAAACAAGAGGTGCTCTGGCCTCCGAATCCCTCCCCATGGGAAAGACAAAGCACAGAGCTTTTAGCCAAGTTTCCCAATATTGTTGGCATTTAGAGAAAAGGCTGGTCAAACATACAACCAGCACAGAAAGAAGCAAAGGCAGTAGAGTTCACGTGACTACTTTATATTAAAGTTTATTACATTTGGAAAATCTACTGTACAGGGAAAAACCCATTGGATTAAATAGAGTTTTGCCAAAAGCAAAAGACTATTACTCTTTGGAATATTCCTGATTCCAGCCCACAGTCAGGCTACAGGAGCTAATCAAGTGAGCCTGGTCCATCCGTGGGGCAGCTCAGTGCCAGGTGTACCCAAGACATCTCTTGTCACTTTACAGGAGAAAGTGTCCCCAAGAGATGGCATCAAAGGAAGGGCTTGGTCTACGGGAGATTCTCTGGGCCCAGCGCCATCTCTCCCACCCTAGAGTCGTCTCTCCTTGATCTTCCCCAGCCTGAGACATCAGGATTCAATGTTACAGGGGCCGCCCCAGTATCGTAGTCGCCCAGGCCATGGCCCTGGCCCCAAGTTCATGGACACAGGCAGGACTGCTCCAAGAGGTGACCACCCATGGGAGCCGTGATGGGCCAGCCCACCAATGAGGCCACCCAACAGACATTCCATACCCTGTTGCACACGTGAGCGATAAACTCAGACAAGACACAAACTAACCTAGACACTGGCTCCTGGATTTGGTTCTCCTAGTCAAAAAAAAAAAAAAAAAAAAAAAAAAAAAAGAAAAGTCTTCTTAATAACCCTGATGCTATCTCCTGACTGTAGATTAGGGAAGAAAGATGGGGAATAACCAAATCGACTTACTTAACTTACCTCAGAAGTAACAAAGCCTACTGGGCTATGAACAAAGAAACTAGAGGAAAAACATGTGCAAAAACAAGTTGACATCTAAGTTAGACCTCCCCACGAAACAAAGTGAATTCTGACGGAGCCCTGACCTCCTGGCCCTGCTACTTGGCAGGACATGCCCCCAGGCCTGCTGGTGTCTACCAGTAAGTGCTACAGACGTGTCCACCCTCAGCCACAGAATCTTCATCCAAAGCAGTGGGGTCCCCTTCTCTCCAGAGCTGGGCCTGCTTCAGCTTGGAGAAACTGAGTCAGCGTGGTGGGATGCCAGGTGCTGTCTGCAGTGGAAAAGTCAGTCGTTCGCGAGAAAGCCCTTGTGCCCAAGTCTCCAGGCAGAAGTCAGAGAGAGAAGCAGAGGTGAGGTCCCCTCCCCGGCGGGCCCAGGACTCCGTGGGCAAGGGGAGACGCCAGCGGGGCTGGGCGCTCCAGGGAGGTGGCATGGTGGCAGGGATGCAGGTCTGTAGTTCTTCACAGAAGAGGCAAGTGGGGGGCGTCTAGCAAGTGGCAGGGAGAGGGGAGAGGTGTCCCCCCACATCAGGCATAGAACTCCTCCTGCTTAGTGGGCTTCTGGTAGGCCCCGCCGTTGGCTTGTTTTGGCTCCTCCAAGGAGTAGCTGCCCTCGTCCTTCTTCTTCATCCGGTACAGCATGAAACCCACCAGGCACACGGCAAAGATGAGCCCCACGAGGCCTCCAGCAATGACCCCTGGAAGGGCAAGCAGGAGGACAGAGGCCGGCTCAGCTCAACTGCTCCTGGGGGCTGAGTGGCAGCCCTGCCAGTGATAAAGACAGCATTCCCCTCCCCCAACCTCCATCACCCACCCACTGCAGAGAAAACTCACCTCCCAGGACTTCCTTCCGGTCCAGGAGGCCCTGCGAGGCCCCCGTAGCCCCCGTGGCCTCAGGATCCCCCGGGGCTCCGTTCCGTGAGCCAGGTTCCACTGCGGCCCCAGCCGCATTCTCCCCAGACAAGTCGAAGGTGAAGTCCTAGGAGAGGGCAGGGAAAGGACCAGGCGGATGGCCACAGACGAAGCTGCACCCAGGTCCATTTCCAGCTTCCGTGGTCACCCCTGCCACCAGCTCTAGACACGCACACCCGAACCCAGACGTCCCTGGACCCTGAGGTCAGGTCCCTCTGGCCACATCACACTGGAGCCTACCGGACTGTGGCCAAGGCACCACGTCCAGTGATGCAAAGCACGTTTTATACGAAAATAAATAGGCTCATTTCAGCATAATGTGTCACACTGCCATGATGCTCTAAGATGAAAAGCAAGACCTGGGAGAGCTTCCCCTCTTGTCCCAGGAGCATATGCTGAGGAAGCCCTCTTGAAGGGCCTTGAAGGGCCCTCTAGCTCTGGTCTACTTAGTCTGTCCCACCACAGGCTCAGCCCTGTGGGCAGGCGGAAGATGGGACCTTGGGATCTTGTCTTACGGTGAGGATCACAACATGCTCCTAGAGTACAAGGGGTCGGGTGTGCCAGGGGACCAGGCCAGCACTCTGTACCCAGTGCACTGTGCCCCACAAGGCACTAGGGCCACCCAATGCCCAGGAAACGCAGAGGATGACAGCGGGCCTGACACCTACCTGCTCCCCAGAGCCCTCTCCCACTGGGGTCTGGGTGGACGGGTCCTCCTCAGCCGCCTTCTCAGTGGCAGGAGGACCTCCCTCCTCCACGTGGGGCCTGTGCGGCTCCAGACGGCCCCGGCCTGTGGGAGCCGAGGTCTCATGGTGGTCGGGCTGCACGTCCCTGTGCGGATGGGAGGTGGCGGGTCCCGGGGCCATGGTGGCTCTGGCTGTGGACACACTGTGAGTGGTCGGGTGCAGCGTGGTCTCACTGGGTGGGTGGGTGGCCTCCTTCTGGGCTGTGAGGCCAGGCTCCACCTCTGCCAGGAGCACTGCCCTGCCCCCCTCAGGCTGCTCTCCGGTTGGCAGGATGGTGGTGGAGGCGGCGATGGCATCTGGGCTGGTGGGCTCTGGAGCCGTGGCTGTGGTTGTCACGGGCCCCAGGTCCTTCCAGGTGGAGGGCGCCTGTGATGAGGTGATATCTGGCAAAGCACCTGCAGGGCCAGAAGCAGAGCTTGTGGCATCAGGGAGGCCCCCGAACATCAAGACCAGCCAAGCTCAGACCCTGGCTCTGACTCCCAGGCCAGCACAGCAAAGTTTTCTTCCCATGAGAAGCCGTGGGGTAGAGCTGTGTGTGCGTGCTAAGTCGCTTCAGTTGTGTCTGACTCTGTGCCATCCTATGGACTAGCTAGGGCTAGGAAAGCTGCCCTTTTCTGCTGCATCTAGAAGGGGGTTTCCTGCCACTGCTGAAGCCTGCTCCCTGGGCGGAGGGGTGGGGGGACATCCTCAGGGCCCTGAACACCTTATCCCCAGCACACATACCACTTGGCCCCTCCCTGCTCTACTTACTCTCCCTCCAGAAACGCCCAGGTTCCCAAGAACAGAGGCCTGTGTCTTACCTCCCAGCTCCAAGGCCCCCTTGCCTAAGCCACTTTCCCCAAGGATGACTGTAGCCTCCCCTTCTGAAGTCTAGTTCAAGAGCACCTCCTCTGGGAGGCCTCCCTGACCACCTCCAGTTCAAGGATTTTACTGCCTCAGGGAAATGGGAAAAGAGGGAAGATAAAGGAACATTTGTGGACGAGCTGTACTCCCACCAGATCTGTGTAGCCTCACGGCTCCCAACAACCTTATAAAGTCAAGATGTTATTACCATTGTACAGATGACAAAATAGAGGCTTGGAGAAGTTAAAAAAAAAAAAAAATCCTTTCAAAGGTTCCCCAGTGAGTTAAAAAGGAGAACATGAGCCCAAGTGTGTCTGCGGCAGGCAGCCCCCCTGGGAATCTACACCCTGCCCTCGCAACCCACACGTGTTTTCTCTTTGCAGCATGGACCCAGTTCTCATTCCTGGCATAACCCTTCAGGCCCAGCCTGATCACCACCCTCAGCCCATGGCCTGCTGACATCCTGGAGGGGGCCCTCATGTCCACTCACCTGCGCCCGAGCCAGAGAAGTTGTCATTGTCATCCCCAGAGCCGTCCTGATCTTCAGGGGGCATGTTTACGGCCACACTGTGCTGGAAAAAGATCAGGGAAGGATAAGAGTGGAGTCTTCACTGGGGCCTGCTAGTCCGGGGTCCCCATCCTAGGCAGCTGAATGCTGCACCCAAACACACACCCCACACACAGCACAGAAAGAAGCCCTCAGCTCTAGAGGGCAGTCCTCTGGTTCCCCCACACACCCCCTAATGCTATAATGACACAGCCCTGGGCAGGTACTGGGGGTGCAGAAACCCGCAAACTGGGGGCAAGGCCCTTGCCTCAAGAAGCTCGGTCTACCGAGGGAGCCCCAGAACTCAGAGGAGCAGACAGACGACACCATTACTGGAAACCCAGCGGTGGCCTCTGTGGGACCACAGCCCACCCTACCCTGAGAATCAAGTCCTGGAGGCCGCTGGCCAGGGAGCTTCAGGGTTCAAGAGTGGGGCTTTCAAGGGGCCCCTGGAAACAACATTACAACCACTTGGCTCTAGGGAGGCCATCCCCAGGCATGCTGAGCATCAAGGTGCAGATCCCGAGGGCACCACGGGGGCAGGGGTGGGGGCAGCAAGGATGGGCATGGAGTGAGTCGTCTGTGCTGAGACAGGCCTGCCCACGCAGGACAGCCCCCAGGCCTGGCCATGATGCTTGGTCACACACTCAGCCCATTTTCTCATTCACAGGAGAAACTGGGTCCCTCCCTCTTGGGGAAGGAAGGACAGAGCATCCATCAAACTGAGGACAGATGAGGCTGATCTAGAAGGGGCCCTGGGCTAAGGAGGCAAATGGGCGTGGGCCTGGGGTGGGTCCTGTGTGCAAACAGCCACCCCAGGGAAGCTGCCTGCCTGGGGCCGAGCCCAACAGGCTGCAGGCGCCAAAGTGAACACTCAGACCCAGGCCCTGAGGCAAGGGGCCGCTCCAGCAAGACCAGGGAGTGGGGCCAGGTGAGGACATTGAATTGGCCAGGGCAGAAACCCAGTCGTGGGGGGACCACGCCCACCCCTAACACTGGCTCCAGGAGAACAGGTGAGGAAGGGAGGACCCAGCAGCCGGGTGGCAGGAAGAGTAGCCTTAAGTATCCTGTGCAGCAACAAGACTTTGACCCAAATGACCCCGTGCAGCAGTCCCAATATATGAGCGGCCAGAACAAAAAATAAATGAAGAAGTGGGACAGTGTAGTTCAGAGCACATGGGCTTTTGCAAACCCCCTGACCTCTGCCCCTTACTAGCTGAATGGCCCTGAGGACACAGTAAACCTCTTACAGCCTCAGTCTTCCCATTTGTAAAATGGGAACAGTAGTAATACCAAAATCCCACACGTGCATGCTAAGTCGCTTCACTTGTGTCCAACTCTTTGTGACCTCATGGACTGTAGCCCACCAGGTTCCTCTGTGCATGGGATTCTCCAGGCAAGAATACTGGAGTGGGTTGCCATGCCCTTCTCCAGAGGATCTTCCCAACCCAGGGATCAAACACACATCTCCTGCGGTTCCTGCATTGCATGTGGATTTTTTACCACTGAGCCACTGGGGAAGCCTATCTACATGCCAGGATTGTTGCAAAAGTTCAATAAGGTTATACACAAAAAAGAACCTAACAGAGCCTGGTTCACAGTGGTGAACCCACCACCCAAGCATCCCACCAACAGTGTCTCTAACTTGCTCCCCGCTCTAACTTGGGGAGCAAGAGCCACTTGGCATGGGGAAGAGGATTCTGGGGCCTGTCCAGGAAGAGGAGGGCTGGAGGTGGGTAGGGTTTTAGGAGAAGAGGGGGCAGAAGGGAGCCAGTACATAGGCAGCTCTGTGCAGACTTGTCAGAAGGCAGGCCCCGCCCAAGGCTGGGCTCCAGGGAACTGGCCTCCTCAGCCCAAGAGGCCTCGCCAGGTCCTAGCCACGGGCCATGGGGCCGCCCTCTTGAGTGGGGCAGAGCAGGAAGGGACAGAAAAGACCTTTGGCCTCCTGAGGCAGAGCTAGACCAGGTGGAAGCTCCATCCAAGGGCCCAGGTCCGAGGGAAGCTTCAGACACGTGTAGAAACTATGAGGCTAGAAATACCACTGAGCTTCCTTTGAAAGTACAAAACCCACACTGTACTTCAGCCCCCCAAGAAGAAGATTTTGGCCACTCTGTCTGAGCTGCCACGGCCCATTCACAATGCATAGATTCCACCTGCACCCTGGGCCACATCCTGTGTGTATTGTCCCCTGGGGTGCTTCAAACACCTGCCCTGCCTCCACGGAGCTTTAAAGCTGCCCTGGGCTCCTGGAAGGCTACCCCGCTTCAGTAACAAAGAACCCTGCCCCTCGGCAGGTGCACAGTGGGTATCCCCATCCTGACATGCTGCTGCCCCAGGCCCCCAGCAGATGCTCCCGACAGGACAGCTTGAGGGGGACAAGCATTCAGGGGACCCCACCCACCCACACTCACTCACTGAGACCCCCCACCTTCACCCAACACCCTTGAAGATCTGGAGGAGACCCTAGGTGGTGACGCTCCATTTCCCACCCTTGGAGAGAAAGCTGGAACTGGAGCTGGAGCTGGGGGCCAGGGCTGCAGCCACACCAGCCTGGACCACACGACATGAAGCAGAAGGCAGCGTCCCCGGGGCCAGGCCCTTTTTCACAGACAGGGCCTCTGAAGCCCGCAGAGAGCACAGTGCACTGAGAGAGACCCCGTGCACCTTGGAGGCGCCGGCAAAACCAAGGAGGCCCAGCCTCTCACCTACACAGAGGCCCCGACAGGTTAGCAGTTTCCCAAGAGAAGGGTTTCTCTCAGGACGAGATAAGACTTTGGATTGGCCCAGTCCCTAAAAACAATTTGTTCCCTCATCTTGGCTGGGCTTATCCCGCTGCGATCTTGTTTACACAACAAGCTCTTAAGCAAACACTTTCTCCCCTGAAACCGGCTCCCAGGCCTCAGGGCAGCCTCTCCCTCTTTGGGGCTGGGTCTCCACTGAGGGGATGGGCCTCAGTGGCCTCCCAGATCTCCAGCGTGAGCCTCCCTGTGACAGCTGCAGCTCCCTGGGGAGGAAATCAGCAGAAACTGCCGAGGTTGATCTTGCCTCACCAGGTGCCCGCTGACGCTGGGGGTTGGGAGACTTCCGGTTTCACTCAGCGGCCAGGCCATGCTATGGGCCTGTGGTCAGCTGCCTCCAGGGCCCAAAATAGGGCTCTCCTGTGCATGGCCTCTTGACACTGCCCTGAGACCACTTGGCCAAAATGCAGGTATGCCAGGGGCAGGTCGGCCCAGTTTGGAACCCACCTCAAGCAGCCTGGGAAGACAAAAAGGAGCCAGCCAGACCTCTAAGGAAGCCTCTAGCCTCTGTAAGGCCCAGAAAACCAGTTTTTCACACAACAAACCAAAAGCCCTATGAGTAGGTCTAGACGGTCACATAGTCTGCTCAAAGGCAGACTTAGTCTGCTGAATCTGGTCCTTCCCACCACCAGCACAGACCCTGGAAGCCCAGGGCCTGAAAGGCCAAAGCCAGGTGTGGCGGGGCGTCTGGGGCAAATAGATACACAGGGGCTAGGGCACAGGAAGCCTGAGAGGAATAGCCAGCCCACCTCGTCTCGGCCATGCTGGTCTTCAGGCCACACCGAGGCTGTGAGAGGAGCCTCACCCCCCTGCCCCCCGAGACAGGACGTGGGGTTAGGGCTCTGGGAGAGCAGGACAGGGAGTATGAAAGGAGAACCTGGTCTCTTGACACTGGAAATATTTTCCATCCCTTTCCTCCTGTTAGCCTTTGATTTGAGGCAGGCAGGGCTGAGATTTGGCCTCTCCTGAGATAAGGTGGGGTCTTGCCCATGGCCACCAGGCAGTGAAGTGTCTGCACACTCACAGGCAGGGCTTGTACCCCTCGTCTGCCATCTCTCTCCCTCTGCCCTGCCCCAGAGGACCACATTCCCTGATAGCTCAGCTGTTTTAAGGGAAACTTGCCTAAGTCTCTTCCCTGGTGGCTCAGATAAAGAATCTGCCTGTAATGTGGGAGATCTCTGGGTTCGATCCCTGGGTTGGGAAGATCCCTTGGAGAAAGAAATAGCAACCCACTCCAGTATTCTTGCCTGGAGCATTCCATGGACAGAGGGGCCTGGCCAGCTATAGTCCATGGGGTCGCCAAGAGTTGGACATGACTGAGTGACTTTCACTTCACTTGCCCAAATTTCTACAATGTTCTGCAGGCCCCAGGAGTCCTGGGATGCGCACATGTTCCTCACCAAGTAAGGGTTCCCAACCCCTGCCCAGCAGCTGAGACCCAGGTGCTGGTCCAGCTTCAGAGGTGCAGAGGGGACAGCATGGCCAAGCAAAGGTCAGGATCATCAGGAGTGGAGGGTCTTCATCACCAGTCTGCCTGCCATTCCCAAGAGCAAGTCAGGAGTCTGGCAGGCAGGCAGCCCCCAGGCAGAAGGCTGGCAGAGAAGCTTCGAGAAGGCAGCCTCAAGGGTCCAGTGGTTAGGACTCCGTGCTTCCATTATAGGTTCCCTCAAGCCCACTCCTGCCATCTCTCACCCACAACTGGCCATAGGAGGGCCTGGAGCTGTGTGACAGCATTCCTCCAAGACACCTTGCTGCTAAGTCGCTTCAGTCGTGTCCAACTCTGTGCGACCCCATAGACGGCAGCCCACCAGGCTTCCCCGTCCCTGGGATTCTCCAGGCAAGAACACTAGAGTGGGTTGCCATTTCCTTCTCCAATGCATGAAAGTGAAAAGTGAAAATGAAATTGCTCAGTCGTGTCTGACTCTGTGCGACCCCATGGACTGCAGCCTACTAGGTTCCTCTGTCCATGGGATTTTCCAGGCAAGAGTACTGGACTGGGGTGCCATTGCCAAGATACCTTAGGCGTGTGCATAAAAGTTCCTTGGCACAATCATACATCGGGATACCAAGTGGGCATCTCAGATGTTCAGGTGAGGGGCTTCTACTTCCAGGCTGACCAGAGAGGTTGCCCATTCTGGCCCCTGACCCTTGCCACCCCATCAACCCATAGCCACCAGGTCCAAAGATTATGGTTTCCAACCCACACCCTGAATCACTAACATGTCACCCACTACTTGATTTGAGTGATGGATAAACACAAATCCTTTAAAAGCTGAGGTCACACGAAAAAAGTACAATATTATGCAAGGTCACAGATTTTGACAGTAAAGAGAGTTTTCAACTTCAAAACTCAGGGGACCACCATCCAGGGGTTTGGGGGAGAAGAGAGGGTAAGAAACGGTATGATCTTGACCTTGGTGAGCCTCCAGGGTACAGCCCCCACTCCAGGAGGCTTCTGGAAGGGGGAGTCGCCCAGGCTGGGGCACAGAGGGTCATCGTGCTGAGGGCACTAGGGGAGGATGGTGAAGCCCACAGCCAGACCCCAGAGAGGTCAGCTCTTAGCTCTAAGTCACAAGTTCAGCAGCACTGCGGCCTCACTGAAATGGCAGACTGCTGCCAAGTGGGAAAGGGGGTTTAGGTGTCTGTTGGTTGGAATGCTCTGTGTGGTGACAGAGCTTTGGCCGCCGTGGTGGGAGCCCAGTCCCAGAGCCCACAGGACCAAGTACTGCCCCTTGTCACAGGGCCCAGGTCACGGACTGCCCCAAGCAGCCAGCCTCGGTGCCACCTCCGGGGCTGAGGACAGGGGGTGGGGGGCCCAACTGGTTCCATAAGCCCAGGTTGAGGGGAGAAGAGAGGGTAAGAAACGTACTTTTCTTACATTTCATGAGAATGAATGTACATTTCATGAGAAAATGTACTTTTCTCATGAGGCGGCCCTACAATCATGCCGGGATAAACACTCCTCATCCCATCCCATCAAAATCCCACACAACAGCAGGCATTCTCGAGAGGCTTAAATGAGTTTCATGGTTTTTTTTAATCTTTTTTTTTTTTACCAGTTTCTTGGTCAGATCTATGGATCTAAGAGGGGGAAAAAAAAGCTTATTTTTCCAACCCCACACAATTCTTGGGGGCTGAACTATGTAAGCTACAGAATCCCAGCTGTCATCCCTGACCTGTGTAGCAGGATGCCAAAGTGGCCAGAGGGGAGATTCACACCATCACCTGCATTCAGGCTGGGGGCTGTCTTCTTTAACGTCCCTAAGAACTACCAGGAGACTGCTGGAGAGGAAGTCTTCTGAGCTCCATCCCTAAGGTGGATTTGGGGGTTGGGGGCAAAGGCCTAGGACTCTGCATGTTGCAAGCTCCAGCTGCTGTAAGCGGTCTGCAGACTGCATGTGGAGAGCAATAGTCTGGACAGGAAAAGGTCTCACTGGGAGTGGGCTGGAGGAGATAAGACCCCCCACTCAGGGCCAGGGTTCAAAGAAGAGGTACCAAGTAGCCCCCAAAACACGCCCTAGGGGCAAAGTGATCTGAGAAAGCTCTAGAACGTTCTCCCTACACCTCTGATATACCCATTCTCTGTAGTCAGTACACCATGGTGCCTGCTTGGTCTGCAGAAGCTTCACCACAGAGTTGAGAGGATGCCTTCAATCCCAGGAGTGCAAGAAGCAGGAAACAAAGACAAGCCAGACTCTTCTGTCCTGAAGCCGGGCTGGGGCTCCGTCCTGCCTGCCTGGGGCTGAGCAGGGCCCCCTCGGCTCTCCAGGCAGCTCTCATCCGGTCAGCTGGCCAGATGCAGGCTGAAACCAGCAGTGCTTTCTGTGACTCTGCTTTCCCTCATCAGAGGGATCATTTGCACCCCTTCGGTTAGCCCAGGCTCACACAGCCTATGCACAGACCATGCAGGCCAAACCCAGAAGAGCATCTTGAATCAAAGCTCTCAGAGAAACGACCACAGCGAAGGATGTCAGAAGAGAAAGAGCCCTGATCAGGGAGCCACCCCAGGCTGAGATTCCTTTGCTGGGTGACCTGGGTCTCTGCCATCTCTCTGGACCTCTTTCCCTTCTGGATAACAGAAGGGGTTCAGAGCTTGAAGAACCCTAAACCTTCCTAGGGTCCTGACAGGGTAGGCTGGGATCTGCAGCCCCAATTCATCATGAGTGAGGCCAGAGTCAGGGCAGGGGGTGATAAGCTGGCCACAGCCAGCCACGTAGGGGTGGGTTAGAGGGGCAGGCCTGCAGCCTAGGGCTCCCCCTGCCCGGGATGTCACGGTGGTGGATAAATCACTTCCTCTCTAAAGGCTTCTTCTCTAAATTGGGAGCTGTGCTGCAGGGGACGCGTGCTTAGGCATCGAAGGGATTCAGATCTCCCGGCTTTGGCCTCAAGACCCTGAAACCTTCCCCCCACCCTCTCCACTTCCAGGAGGGAGGGGCCCTGTCGGTGCCTCGGGACAGCATCAGCATTTCCAGCCTGACAGGCACCACGATTTATCAACTCACCAGGAACCAAGTCAAGCTGGGACCTGCCGAGGGGTGATGGGTACGGCCCAAGACAGGAGGGGCCCCCGGAACAGACAGGCGGGGAAGAGGGTGCTTCTGCTGCTCTCATTCTGAGATCGTGCTTCTGTCAGGGCACCAACAGAGCCCCGAGGAAGAGTACCTTACAGGGGAACCTCTGGGGCACGCACCCCTTACCACCCCCCGACCCAAACAACCCCACCTCAGCCATTCCCACCCTGCCACTGGGAGACAGACTCAGTCCTCTGGGGGATTCCAGGGCAGGGCCGGGGTGCAGGATACCACCCGTACTTGGCTTAAAGACCCCCTCTGCAATAGCACGTCCTGCAGGGCACTGCGTGTCAGGGCTTTCAGAAGGGGGACCCAAGGTCAGGTCAGAGGGCCCTCCTCCCTTGGAGTACTTGGGGCCAGGGATGTGTTGAGGGAGTGGGTTTCCTGGCAGCCAGAGCCAGCCCCGATGCCCAAGCCAGGTCAGAGCTGTCACCAGCAACCCCCGTAGCCACGCTTCCAGAGGGCTGGCGCCCGTCTTGCTGCCGCGTGCCGAGACTCGTCTTAGAACAGGCCCCGCTGACGGCTGGGTGTGGGGCCATGGAGCTGGGAGACCAGTTCCTCGGCTTTCCCCCACCTGCCAGAACCTGGGCCAGGCAGGGTAGGATTCCACTCGGGCGTTGAGCAAGGCCAGCCTGGCCCAGCCCGCATCCATGCCTGCTGCTGCCCCAGAATCCAGACAAGGGGGTGGGCAGGGGAAAGGGAACAGACCCAGAGCTGGAAAAGCTGGGCTCTTCTTCCAACTCACTGGGTGACCTTGAAGAGACACCTTGCCTCAGGCAGCCCCTCTGCAGAGCAGGGGCTTGGCCGAAAGGCAGCAAGAGGGCTTCGAGACCCAGGTCTGTGTCTAAGGAGTCAAGGCCCACCCTGGAGGGGCAGCCAACCCCCAAGAGGGACTCAGCAGCGAGGGGCACTTGATCAGAGCGATTCAGGGTCACCCCTCTCCACTGTCCCAGAGGGTGATGGCCTAGACAGGAGGCTGGAGATGTCCCAAACCAAAGTGACTCTGGGGGTGGCAACTGTCCACCCACAGGACAGAGGGAGCAGTCCAGACTCCCACAGCCTCTTCCCTCTTCGGCTCAGGCTGTCTTAATGAGACTGCTAAGGGCAGAAAGCTCATGGCAGGATCCCCCAATTGTGCCCGCCGCCCTCCAACCCACCCCATGAAGGCCCCTCAAACTGTTCTCTGGCTGATTAATCCCCAAACTGAGCCTGGCCTGGGGACCTGACACCTCTGGCATGGGCTTCGAGAGCCATCCTCCCCCTGCTCCAGCTAAATAAAGTGTCCTCAGGTTTCAAGGAGGCAGAAACTTGCAGCTTTTGACACACCTGCAGCCAGACAGGGCTCCAGCTGTGGGGATGAGGTGGGGTGGGGGGGTGATGGGGGAGCACTTTATCCCCCAGATCTCCCCAGTGTGCAGTTGACCATCCCATTTAAGATGCAAATGCCTCTAGGAGGGCTGAAGGGTGCTAGTGACTCACAGGAGAGCAGAAATCAGCTCTAGGGGGAAGGACAGTCTGGCACTAGGGCACTGGGGATGGGCAGGCACTTTGGAAGATGTGAAGGGATTGCAGAAAGGAGGCTGAAAGATGCCAAGAGCACATTTTTTAACCTGTGTCAGAACGCTGTTGCCAGCCAACCCCACATCCAAGAAAGGACGATGAAATTCCCTTTGCTCCTGCTTAAGTCACAGGTGTACATGGCTTCTCCTCCCACGTCCAGAAGGAGAATGGGCCAGTCTGGGAACCTGCCTCTGGGATCAAGTAGGAGGCAGACCAAGTAGGCACTAAGGCTACTCGAAGCCCAGAGACACAGGAAGGTCAGAGTGTCCTTGAAGGATGTCCTACGGCAGAGTGGAGCCAGTACTTTCTGACCTGAATGATGGAAAGAAGAATTTTCAGTGAAAGCCAGGTGCCAATAGGTTGGGCCCTTTCCCCAGACTACTGGTAGGACCCTCCCCTAACCAACAGCAAAGCACCCTGAGCCCCTTTACTGTCAGCCTGCCCTCCTCCAGAGGCTCTTGATGGGTGGAAGGTGTGCACAACTTCAAATGCCCGGTGCTGAATTCCCAGGCCCTGGCAGCCTCTGCACAAGGTAAGTGCTAAGTTGGTTAAAAGGAGGACTGTGGGACTTCCTTCGTGGTCCAGTGGTTAAGACTCCATGCTTCTGATGCAGAGAGCACAGGTTTGATCCCTCATTGGGGGAACTAAGATTCCACATGCTGGGAAGCACAGCCAAAAAATTTAAAAATAAATTTTTTTTAAATAAAATTTTAAAGGAGGACAGTGGACTGTAGCCCCAGTCTGAGGAGCTCGGAGAAACCCCAGAAAGTCAAAACACCTGCTCAGGGCTCAAAACAGTTATGGGGTAGAAGGAAGAACCCAAGGATCTGACCTGGGCTTTGGGGGTCACTTGAAAAATAGAAAGATCTGACTTGGGCCTTGGGGCAGAGGTGGGGAGTTGCGGGGGGCGGGGACAATAATCACAGCTAATACGTCTTGAGTACTATGTGTCAGGTACTAGTCTAAGCACTTTACCTGAATGAATATACTTATACCTCAGGATTACCTTAAATTCTAGTCCATACCCATCTTACAGATGAGGAAACTAAGGCAAAGGGGTCAAGTCATCTGTCCCAAGGCATACAGCCACTGAAGGGCTTAGAAAGAGGGTCTGGGGCCAGGCAGTCTTGCTTAGGGCTTCTCTGGTGGCTCAGATGGTGAAGAATCTGCCTGCAAGGCAGGAGACCCAGGTTCAATCCCTGGGTCAGGAAGATTCCCCTGGAGAAGGAAATGGCAACCCACTCCAGTATTCTTGCCTGGGAAATCCCCATGGACAGAGAAGCGTGGTGGGCCACAGTCCATGGGAAATCCCCATGGACAGAGGAGCCTGGTGGGCTCTTTGCTGTTGCAAAGAGTCAGGACACAATTGAGCGACAAACACACACAGCCTTGCTCCAGCAGACATGCAGTTAACCACCCCGTCACAGGCAAGATCGAGGGCTCTCTGACCCTCAGGAAGAAAACAGCCATCATTTCCACTGGAAGCAGCAAAAGAGAAAGTGCAGAAGGAAAGAAGACCCTGGCGTGGGGCCTTCCCCGTCCACCCTGCAGCCCAGCCCTGCTCCCAGTCCAAGGCACCTCGCAGTCCACAGTTCTGCCCACAGGCTACAGTGCCCCACAGCCACAGAGCCCTGCTCAACTGCCCTGAGACCCCACCCGGGTACTCTGGGGTCCAGGTTTACCAGACCTCCTGCCACTGCCTGCCAACGCAGCCCACACCTTCCCGGGGCAGGAGCCGGCCCCTGGCAGAGGCTCAGGCAGAAGTGAGCAAAGTCTGGCCTGCCAAGCAAGGCTCATATTTATGAGAAGGGGCAAAAGCCATGTTTGCAGGCCCTGCTTCGTCAGCACTGGGGTAAGACCAGCCAGCCACCCATGCTGAGTGCCGATCCCACACCCGGGCCAGCTCAGACTGCACCCCTGGGGTGCAGGGTCAGGGCCATGGGGGCTCTCTCCAGGGGACTCCCTAAGCAGTGTCAGTCCCAAAGCTCTCCCAGACTTGCTCCTCGGAGGCCAGATGAGGAAGACGCTCCAATCCCACCATATATGGTATTTCACAGGATCTTTCCTGAAGCCCTCCAAAGCAGGACTTGAAAAATCCCGGTTTTACGCAGGAGGAAACTGAGGCTTCATGGCAGGTGAAGAATCATGAACAAGATGCTACGGGGAAGAGGCAGTGAGCCTGGTGACGGTCGGGGCTGGCCACACTCTGCGGCCTGTGCTCTTCCCGGCCTCCACACAACACCTCTCTCTGCTCTGACACCTGGGAGAGAATAACTGAGGCGGACCAGCCATCCAGTTCTGGGTCCCACCTTGCCTTCCCAGCTCGAAGGCTTCAGGACCCCAGATGGGGCCCCAGACCTACCTCAAATGTAGGCAGACTCAGATATTCAGGCTCAGCTGCTGCAACTGCACTGCGAGGAGAGCTGGCCCAGGGCATCCACGATACCCAGCCCCTAGACAAGGCTCTGAAAGGACGATCCTGTTCCTCCGGGGCGGGAGGGTTGTGCAAGGGAGAGGGGTGAAGTTGGGGGCTCCCCACTTCTCACACAATTCACAGAACCCAGGGGGGCCTCAGCTACTGCTTCAGGCTCACCATGAAGACCTCGGGGCCGGCTTCCTGGCCTGAGCCTTCCCAGAATTTCACAACAACCAGGCCTGCTGCTCCAGGGACACTCTGAACCTACCCTTACCCCCTCAGACCCCTGTACCCTGCTCCCCAGGGCCTGGGGGTGGTGGGTGGGAGAGGATGCAGGGGCAAAATCTGGGGGTCTCTGCTCAGCCTCTATGGGCCCATTCTCCTGGCCTGGCTCACAGCGTAGTGAGCCCCAGTCAGCCAGGAGGTCGGGTTGCCCAGGCCCTACCCACCCTCTCCTGGGAGGAGGGCGCCTACCACAGACAGCTTTTCTGTCCCCCAGTGCTTTTCTCTGGGAGAAGCTGGAGCGACGTCAGCCTCCACCACAGTCTCAGAGGCTCCCAACACACCCTGCGAGGCCAAACCTGACCACTGTCCATCCAGACACTTCCTGGAGACGGGACTCTGAAGCCCCGGCTCGTGCCGTAGGCAGCAGGGGTGCTGAGAAGCTGCTGGAAATTAAAGCCAACGCACACTCGGTGCCCCTGCCACGGGACTGCCACAATCAAGTCCCCAGCCAGGTCAGACGCAGCCAGGACATCAGACGTGGTGTGGAAACCACAGGGGAAGGCCTCACGTCCTCCTGAGGCCCCCTGGGGCCCAGCACATACTAGGAGTTGGGGTGGCCAAGCCACCTGGGCCCTTCAGAAGTTCCCTCCCACCTCCCCACATCCCACCCACCCTGGACCAGGCCACAGAACCCCATCTCCTAAGCCTGCTGTGAGAAGGTGGGGCAGATGGCACCCAGCGAGGGCCAGCATGGCCACGGGAAGTGCCAGGTGGCCAGGCAAGACTGTGACTCCAACGTCCCATGGTGCGACAAGTCTCTGAACACCTCTGGAGATGAATGGAACCCAAGAGTTGTCCCAGAGCAGGACTGGCAGCCTCCCCAAGTCTTGCTGCCTTCACTGGGGACCCACTGCCCTAATGTGGAAAGCGTCCCCGCCTCACAGCCTGCGTTCCTGATTTGGAGGGGCTCTGGGATGAATCCCTTTCTCAGGGTGAATGGCCTTTGGCTGTCACTGTCCCTGTGGTCTGTCTGTACAGACCAACTGACCGTCCGGTCTGGTCTCATTAATGGCTCTCCTCTCTCAACACGCGCCCTTGGACCAGGCATGGACCTTTCTCTACCCACTCAAGGCTGTGCGCACAGCAAGCACCCAGGCTCCGGGCTTCAGGTCTGGTCAAGCCAGGGAGGCTTCACAACCCCCATGCTCGAGGCAGAATTCTCCTGAGGCAGCAGGAGCAGGCTCCACCCAGACGCCCACCAGTCCCGCAACACAGTCACCAGATGTTGCCAACACCCGGATGCGTGGCCGAGCCTCCGCCCACCCACCCTCCGAGCCCCCTCCCATTTCACATGTGGGCTCACTGAGGCTAAGAGAGGCCTGCGCTGTGTCACTCAGCGGTGCAGAGGGTCAGGGCGGGAAGCCAGGCCCCCGAGCCCTAGCCGGCCTCACGCACAGTGGGCTCACGGACAAGGCTGGTTGGATGAGTCTCCGGGGAGGACTCGTGGGCCTGGCACAGTGACTCAGCTGATGAGTGGAGTGATAAGCACGCCCGCCTTCCCCACTGCCCCAACCTGCCCAACACGGCTTCTGCTCCTGCCGATGAGAGGAGTGGGGGGCAGGTGGCCAGGGGCCTGGGTGTGTGCAGGGAACACCACCCAGCCCCCACCCCCAGCCCGCCCTTGCCCAGGGGCCTCCGTCCACCTCCAGTTCCCATACTGAGCCCTAAGTCCATCTCCTCCAAGCAGCCTGCCCTGATTTCCGCCCCACAGATGACCCCTCAGTCAGCTTGTGCTCCTTCAAGTCCCTGGAGGAATAAAGTGGGCTTGAGTCTCTGCTAGGTTCCCCACAGTGGCACCTTCACCCTTCCCAGGACAAGGACTGTCTGCAACCACATGGCTGTCAGAGCTGAGGCAGGGAAGCGGAGGGCCGTTGAGTGCCTGGGGGAACTGAAGTGCAGAGGGGCAGTGACCTGCCCGATCACACAGGAGAGGGTTAAACTGAGACCAGGAGGGACCTGATATCCTGGCCACCCTTGTATGTAGGAATAACTTCCACGGACTTCTAAAGCTGCAGTTAAAAGGGAAAAGACTGTTGAAGGGAGGGAAAAAAATAGTTTCCTGCTTTTTGAGGAGGAAGTTGCAGACAGGTGGTGAGCAGGTTTCCCCAAATCTCAGACTGCAGCCTAACCTATAGGCAAGCTCAATGGGGAAATCAAGTCAAGACGGGCCAGGCAAGGCCCAGCTGTAGCTGCAACCCATGCAGTGGACCACTCCACACCTGCATGAGCATGCACATGCGTGCGTGCGTGTGCGTGCGCGCGCACACACACACACACACGGTCTCTAGTGGGGCTGCAAGCCTCAGGTGAGTCACTGGGAAGAGGAGTTTTTCCCAGGGCTGAAGGCCAAGGAGGAAGCAGCCTCTCCATATAATTAGGCAGAACCACAGAGCCATAGACACAGGAGAGAGACCCTCAAGGCTTCTCTCTCCTGACCCGACGACCCCACTAGACCCGTCTTGGCTCCCCAAACCAGCACGGTACGACAGACAAAAGGACTCTTTTCAGAGGAAGCTTAGACCGCCCTGCCCCAGGTGCTCCCTCTGGGTACCAAGTCCTGGGGAGCTTACCAGGTGTCCCTGTCTTGGATCGGGGCATGGAGGGGACTTTCCAGTACTGACACCCCACCCAAGGTCAGCATCCTGAGGACAGGAAGAGGTGGTAAGATCTCACAAAGCCCCTCTGGGGGGCAGTGGATGGGGCTCTCATGTCTACCTGGAGCCGGAAGTTGCATAGTTGCTAAAGTGACCCCGAACACAGGGTCGTGGCTCCTTGTGCAGAGGGATGCCCACATGCTTGCCGCCCCTTGGCGCTGCCAGGGCATTCATGGCAGCTCAGAGAGAGGTTCCAGAACGTATCCTCCCATTGAAAGCCCAACCTCTGCTGGAACAGCTGAGAGGGAAATGACACCGCGCTGAAACTGTTCCAGGGTACAGGATCCTGGCGCCAAAAGCCCTCTTTCCACAGACTCCGTTAATCCCATTCCTTCTCTCCAGACACATTTACACAGGCCCTCAAGGAGTGGCTTTCAACCCAAGCCTCCAAAATTCGTTGTTGAAAAGAAGGAGGAAATCAGGAAATCATTTGTTCTGTTAAAAATCCCAGGATTCTGGGACTAGAAATCATTTAATGACCAACTCCTCATGCGGCTGTTTTCACAGCAGGACTGAAAAGGCCAGGAGGTGAGCCCAACACAGAAGGCAGGAGTCCTGGGTTCTGGTTGCCCCATGGGAGCCACAGTGCCCACTTTCCAGGCTTATAAAGGATCTACTAATCCCACAAACGTCTTCCCAGTGCCCACAATGAAAGTCAGCGCAGGCTGGCTGCTACCCTGGGGGCAAGCACAAGGGAAAGCCTGGTAGGTTTCAGCCAGCCTCCTATGCTAGGTTCACCAGGGAGACTTGACAGTCCTTCCATTTCTTCACGCCATACATATGTGCACAGGCATACGTACAGATCCTGGTTCTTCCACACTGGCCCCTTGTAGGGGCTCACCTCTGCAGGCCTCATCCACAAAATGGGGACAGTGACATACATGGTAAAGGTTTGGGTTAAATATGAAATTAGGATGCAGGAAAAGCATATAGCACTCAATAGTAGGCACTCAAAGATGACCCTAGGGACTTCTCTGGTGCTCCAGTGGTTAGGACTCTACGCTTCTGCGATGAGCACAGGTTCAATCCCTGGTCGGGGAACTAAGATCCTACATGGCTTTAGGCAAAAAAAAAAAAAAAGATGACCCTAATTCTATGAACAGCCAACTTTCCTCTGGCATTTTCATTACCAAACACTTTCACACCTTCATTATGAAATGAATATGCAAATGAGAGAATAAGCTTTACACAGGACATCAAGACTCAACAGTGAAGTGACTCATCTGAGATTATATGGTAACCTAGTGGCAAAGCAGAGTCCCAGTCCCAAAGCTCTACCTTACCCAAAGTTGTTTCTGGCCTGTCAAACAGTATGCATGCACTGTCACCCAAACAAAACACGGTGAGAAAAGGGAGACAGGACCCAAGCTAAGAATGAGGGTCCTTGCCAACCAGGATTTAGAGTGCGCTAGTCTCACCAGGTCCAGGCTACCTGTGACTGGCAAGTCACTTACAGCTTCAGCCAAATGGAAAACCGAGAACATGGGGTCATCGTCAGGTGCTTGTTTCAGAGGTCACTGACATCTGAGTCCCGCAGGAACCTCCCTTGACAGCCTCTTGGTTATTCTAGGAGTATCAGAACAATGCAGAAGTCCCAGCTGGGCCTCTGAAGGCACAAAATCCATGTATCACAGCTCATGAGTGTTACAGGTGAGACCCTCACTCAGCCCTGAGAACTCTTGTCTTAGAAATAATTCTAACAAATCCAACAAATTCCTTAGTACTGCTGGAGAAAAGTGCCAATTAGAACTGAACTGAAAAGCTGCCGGCTACACTTTAGGTCCACAAATGTCACTTTTGGCTGCTATCAGACAGGGATGGGAGAGGATAAAGAGCAAACCAGAATTCCAAGTGTACCAACATGAGGGCACCAGGCCCAGGGGCAAAGTGCTCTTCAGAGCTCAATAAACCCAGGAGATGAATGCCGTAACCCAACATGGTGACAGCTTTGAGGCCCCTGGCACCCAAAGATCAAACTATGCTTAGTACTGTTTTGTTAATAAAGGAAGAGAAGTAAGTATTTCAGAGAGTCCTGCCCAAAGTAAGAATATTTTTGAGAGTAATACGGATTCTCAGCTTACTGAGAAAACCTGGATATAAAGGATACCTCATTCTCAAGGGATTTCAGAATTCAAGATTCTGCTGCCATAAAAAAAGATTCCTCCATAAATACGCCTCCAAAATTCAAGCTTTTCATTAATTCTTTCCAGGCTCCTCTCCCTTCTCATCCCTCTCCCCACCAATCTGGGTTAATGAGATTTTACTGGAACCCACCATGAGCCACAGGTAGAGACTTAAACCAGCCCCACCCTCCCTGTGGAGCTGAAGCCAGGAGTGACATCACCTCTAGGAGGCTTGGAGCCCAGGCAGAAGCAGTCAGCGCCTCCCTCTGCCTCCCCCTGCCCCCACCCACTCCTCCAGGCCGAAGGGAAATGTCTCTACTAGCCCCCATAATTAAGGCAAAAAGGGATTTTATGCCTTTCAAGAAAAGGAAGAGAGTAAGAGAGGGAAACAGCGAATAACTTTCCAGAACAAGCAATTTTTCTTGCATGGCAGAAACAAAAGACCACGGGGATCTCACACAGGCAAAACCACACACAGAAACCTTTTTAGACAAACCTGTTCTCGTCTCTTGGGAGTGGTTTTGAGCAACCTCCTGCCCCAGCAGCCTTTCCTTGTCCAAAGTCAGGCGCCCAGGGTCACACCCCATCTCCCTGGTCCCCAGGGGGTTCTGACCTGCTTCCCACTGGGACCAAAGTGAACCCTGGGAGAGGCCAGACCTCTGCGACTGGTGGACAACTTCTCCTATCCTGGCAAATCCCACTGCCATATTTATTTCAGGAAGAGGGCAGAAGAGGGCTCTACTTCATGCCCCCACTCTGAACCAAACACGGACAGCCACTATAAAAGGGAGAGAACAGGGCTGGGAAAGAGAAAACAGACTAAACTTTGTAAATAGGGGGAGGAGGGAACCAAACCCTAAATTCTGAGCCAGAGTCTGACCCCAAAGATTAGTGCTTTCAGGCTCAGCTCAACCACCTCCTCCAGGAAGCTCTCCCACCACCACAGCTCTAATGAGTCTCCCTCCCTCCCACCCATCTTTCCCCCCTCCAAACTCAACTGCCTCTGGCTCTGCTCTGCCTTTCCACAACGGTTCAGTTTCTAGCGGAGAAAAAGAGAAAGAGAGAGAGAAAAAAAAAGCAGCTGTCTGCTCCTTCCCAGGACACAGGAAAACTCTGGGAAAGTGGTCCTCTGCTGCTAAGTCGCTTCAGTCGTGTCCGACTCCATGCGACCCCATAAACGGCAGCCCACCAGGCTCCCCCATCCCTGGGATTCTCCAGGCAAGACCACTGGAGTGGGTTGCCATTTCCTTCTCCAATGCATGAAAGTGAAAAGTGAAAGTGAAGTCGCTCAGTCGCGTACGACCCTCAGTGACCCCATGGACTGCAGCCTACCAGGCTCCTCTGTCCATGGGATTTTCCAGGCAAGAGTACTGGAGTGGGGTGCCATTGGTCCTCAGAGGATCTCTAACCCCATCTGCCTCCCAGTGTTAAAGGGCGCTCTGGGATCCCCGCTCAGAAGTATGAATGCCAGCTTCACCTAGGCTAGCAAAGAAACCGCTGCTACCACTCCTGACTCTGGCTGGAAATAGGTGGAGTACTGCTGAGGTCCCGTCTTCAGCCTGGAGAGAGTGTGGAGCAGCCAGGCAAGGCCAGATGGGCCAGGGACGTGAGCCAAATACCTCTACCCTCTTCTCCAGAGTATTAGCTGTGGGTTCAAGGTGCAGTCTGAATCCCTAAGAAGCCACGGTACTTCAGGAGTGAAGGAGAAGAAGCCAGATGCCAACTTCTTGGGCCTAAGAGCCAGGAGTGCTCTGGACACTCCGCTCAGAAATCTTATCTGTCCCCATGGCTCCCCGAGAGGCACACGCTCCAACTCATCAGCGATCCAAGAGGCATTAGGGACCTGTTCCTCGACTCCAAAATGTTTCCAAGCAAAACAAAAAGGCACTTCACAGATCCACCTGAAAATACACCTCACCTGAGCCAGACCCTGAGAAAAATACACCAAGGTTCTCAAGAGCTGCGAGCTACCATTATTATGGAGGGACACGCTTATGGAGGGTTTTGGCGTTGCCCAGAGACTTGTCCAGATAATACATTATAAGGAGAGGATGGGGGTACCCGCGCCCCGGGAGCCGCTCCTTCCCCTCCCACGTGCCTCCTTTTGCCAGAGCTAGGGAAGTCGAGCCCTCCAGATGTGGTGGCCAGAGACCGCCACTTCCGGAACGGCAAAAACCCCTCGGTCCGCACCTCCCCTCACCATCCCCCCCAGGGATGGCCAACACGGCCAGCGGGGAGAACCCCAGGACTCCAGCAATGGGTGTGGGGGATGGGGTGTGGACGCTAGCACCCCGCGGCCAGCGCTGACACCTGGCGGCAACCCAGGTCCCAGCCCTCTTTCGGGCCGGCGCTGCGGGGCGGTTCCCAGGAAAGAGTTACAGGGACCGAGAACAAAGCGCCCCCTTTGGGGAAGGCGGGCCAGGGGACGGCGGCTGGGGAGACAGACCACTTTCTGGGGAGCCTCAGGATGCTCTTTGTCGGCTAGGTCCCTCTCAGAGAGGGGACCCACCCCTCGCCAAAGGTGGATGCTGGAGTCCTACCCAAAGGCCTCCCCTCCAACTCCGGGCTCCACATTTGTCCCCCTTTTCCTTCAGATCCGCTGGGCGGGCCAAGGGACCCGCCTTCCCTCCGCGCGGCTCCAGCACAAAGCCAGGTCGGGGGAGGGGAAAAGCCATTCCAGGGTCCACTAGCGTGGAAGCCGCCCGGGCGCCCCGGCGGTGCCCAGCGCCGGCTCGCGCCCCTCCGCGGGCAGCACAACTTCAGCAGCCCAGAAGTTGGGTTCTTGCGGGTGTCTAGAATGCCGGGGCCAACTTCCCGGAATCTCCCGCTACCAGCTCGGCCCGGCTTCTCTCCGGCGGCCAACGGATAGCCGAGGACCCCACCTCCACCCGCCCGCCGTCGTTCGCCGCGCAACCTTGGCTGGGGCTCCAGAGCGAACACGCCCGCTTGCTCCCGCACCGAGCCCGCTTGCTCCCGCACCGAGTCCGCGGCGCCCAAACTTGCCTCCGCCGAGGGGTCAGGAGCCGGAGCTCGGCGGGTCTGGTTTGAATTAGGGTGCGCGGGCGGGGTGCAGTTGCAGCGATCACCGCATCCTCCCGGGTCACCGGCGGGGGGCCCGGCCGCCGCGGTGCCCTGGGAGACCGGTTGGGAGCCGGCGACCCCCGGTGCCTTCGCCCGTGGAGCCGTTCCTATATAAGTGCGGAGGTCCCACGCAGGTTCCGCTCCGCAGGGCTCCCCAGGCCCCCGCCCGGAGAGGCGAAACCCTCACGGCGCCCCTCGATGGCAAGAGGCAACTGGAGAAAGAGTCCTGATTTCGGGACTCCGGGTCCCGGGGCCCGCCGGGCTAGCGCGGGAAGAAGGGAAGTCCCCGCTTCCCCTCCCCCTCCACGTGTGCAACAGCCGGCATCGGCGGGTCTGCCAGCCCCGGCTTCCCGCCGCCTAGTAGCCCGGCCCCGGGCCGCACTCACCAGGAGGGCCGGCTGCAGGCGTAGCGCCAGCGCGCAGAGCCACAGCCAGAGCGCCGCGCGCCTCATGCTGCCCGGACCGGCGGCTGGAGTAGAGCGGCGAGCTGCGCGGATCAGGGCTGCGCCGCGCTGCGCGGACTGCGCGGGGCTCCGATTCGGCGCCGCCGATTGCGCTGCGCGCAGCTCCCTCGAGCGATGCCCAGCGCGCGGCCGTCCTAGGCGAGGTCTACGGATCCGCCGGCCGCTCTCAGCTCCCCTTACGGCTGGATTCCTCTCGGCTCAGCTCTGCTCCAGCCTGCACCTCTCCCGCCGAGCTCCGCCTTATAATAAACCCGCAGGGCCTTAGCCGTTGCAAAAACTAGCCGCCCACCCCCAGCTCTCCAGGTCTCGGGGCCAGCCTTCGTCCCCACCCCCTAGGACCCCGCCCCCTGAGCCACGAGGCCCGTCCCCCCCTCCCCGGCCAAGGAACGCCCCAACCACGGCACCTCAGCCCCGCCCCCGGCCCGCGACGAGGGGCCGAAGCCTCGCCTACCTGCGGAGCCCTGGTCCCCCGCGGACCGTGGCTCCCCGGCCTTTCAGCTCCGCGGACCCCAGGTTCACCGGTGGTGGGGGCTGGGCGCAGTCCTTGCCTCCCTAGCCCAGGGTTTGGAGGCTCTGCCCGGGAGAGTGGCGGGAGGGGCGGTAGTTGGTCGTCGACTCTGGACTCCAGTCTGCAGCGCCCTCTGGGAGCGGGCACCGAGCGCCCTCCAGGTGCGTAGGACTCCCAGGCAGGAATCCTTTCGGAAACTGTGCAGGGGGGCCCCCGGGGTGATGGGGCCTGAAACCGAGGGACCCTTTCCTGGCTGCGGATGGGGGCGCTGTACGCCCTCCCTCACCCAATCTGCCAGTGCTGGAAACTCGGAACCTTATTTTAAACAACTGGACACGCACAGGAGGGGCTGTTAAAAATTTTTTTTAAGAACAACCAGTCACCTCCGCCTGCCGAGGGGGGAAATTTTTTTAAAAAGGACTTTTCAGTGTCTTTCTATAAAAAAAAAATATATGTGAAATAGATCGCCAGTCCAGGTTCGATGCATGAAACAGGGTGCTCAGGGCTGGTGCACTGAGATGACCCTGAGGGATGGGATGGAGAGGGAGGTGGGAGGGGGGTTCAGGATGGGGAACGCATGTACACCCATGGCTGATTCATGTGAATGTATGGCAAAAACCACTACAATATTGCAAAGTAATTAGCCCCCAATTAAAATAATTTTTTTTAAAAAAGACCTAATTTAAAAACAAAAAATGCCCTCTCTTCATCCTCTGGGCTAAAAGTAAAAATAAACGGCTCTGTGCCGAGGTGACCTCTGAGCTGCAGATCTGAGAAGCATCACTGAGGTTCTTGCTCTTCATGATTCCCCAAGAAACCCTGGACCTGTGTTTCCATCACCAATCTGGAACCTCGGTGCAAAAAGAAGGCCCGCGGGTGTGGTGCAAACAGCCTTGAAAGAAAAGGGGAAGCACTGGCCCAGCCCTGACGGCAATCTGGTAGGCAGGAGAGATGGTGCTAAAGGGCCTTGGACCTGGACACCAAAGATGGCGTCGTCCCCAGGCAGAGGACACGGCCCGCCCCGGCGGAAACTGGAACCGAAAAACTCTCCGACTGCTTCTTGGTCTCTTGGGCAGTCTCCTGTGTTTCTCTTAAAACGGATTAAACATTCCTGAGTCCTGGGTTTTGCAGGCAGGGACAACTGGCTGCTGGCCAGTGGATTCTTCTCCATCCTGCGGGTGTGCCCTGAACTAAGCAGCCTCCTGCATCTCCATCTTAGCCTCTCCCCCATCAGACACGGTAAAGTAGTGAAGTGAAGTCACTCAGTTGTGTCCGATTCTTTGCGACCCCATAGACTGTAGTCCACCAGGCTCCTCTGGAGTGGGTTGCCATTTAAGTAAAGCCCCCTGGTTTCGCCTCTGCTTCTGTGTACCTGTTTGACCTCAGGCAGCTCTCCCTTTGGGGGGGGGGGGGCGGAGGGGCGGGGTCTCAGTGTCCCCAGGTCTGTCTGTGAGGGATGGCAGATCCTCATCCAGGTCCTTGGTGCCAGATGCAGGGTCTCTAGGGCCCTAGTTTCAGGGATCATCCAATAGCAGGGCGTGAGACAAGCCTCCTCCAAGGACCTCACAGGGTCCTGGTGGGGGTAGAAGGCCCTTTTAGTGAAAGACCTGTGAGTGTGTTCACCGGGAGCTGGCTCACGGTCTGAGGTCAGCTGTCTGGCCTTTTCAACCCAATATGGAGGAAAAGTAGATCAGTTTGGAATCTTGCCTTTGTCTGCTGCACAACATAAAGAAAATTGGGGTCAGGGAACATTTGATGGGGTCTTTATATTATAAAAATGACCGGTCCACTGTTTCTTTTAAACTGAGTAAATTTGCCCCCAGATCAATGTGTATTTCTTTGGGCAAATTACGAAGAGGAGAGGGCTCAAGGAAAACACTTGCACAGAGAAGGGGACTAGAGCATCAGGGCTTGCCTTGACCTTGCTGACTCCTGGGCTGCTTGCTTATCCTCCCAACCCAAGTTTTGCAAGAAAATCTCTTCCTCCCAGAAGCTCTCTTGGAGTCCCATATTAACCCAGGACCTGTGCCTCCCAAGATACCCTACGACCTCTAGGAATGCCACAGGGGTGTCAGCCCATTTGCACTGCTGTGGCCATGCTATCTGAACTCTTATCAGCCCCTTCCTTGGGATCCTCCCAGACCTTCATGGATCTGACAACTAAAGGGTTAAACATCTGGCTGAGCAGAGAGCCTCTAGCCTCCCCCACTGGAGGCACTAAGGCAAGGCCTCTGTCCCTCTGTTCCTAATACAGGTTGTTAAATATTTTTAATAGCATCCCTGTTGAATCACTGACCGCCTTGAATGTTGCTTCCTTTTCCCATAAAAGAAAGAAAGTTCCTGGATGGCAGGGCCAGTGGCTCCTCCCCTCGTTTCTCTCTCGTTTCTTTCATTTCTCATTTCTCCTCTGGTTTCTTTCATTCTTCCCAGGAATGCATTGGGCTTCGTTCTGGAGAAATGCATGCTGTTGCCACTGAGGGGGAAGTGGCAGCTGGAGGGGCGCTGGTAGGAAGAGACCAGCAGCAGACTGGGGTGGGTAGAGGGGAGGGGCAGAGACCCTGGGCACAGGGTTGCCCTTTTTATGCATTAGGCACCTCCACTGGCACAAATATTCTCTGGGCAAGTCGATATCTATCAAAACTTAAAATGCAGATTTCCCTGGTGATACAGTGGATCAGAATGTGCCTGCCAACCCAGGGGACATGGGTTTGATCGCTGGTCCAGGAAGATTCCACATGTCACGCGGCAACTAAACCCACAGGCCACTACTACTGAACCTGCATGTTGCAACTACTGAAGCCCGTGCGCCTAGAGTCTGTGCTTCATAACAAGAGAAGCCACCTTAGTGAAGCTCGAGCACCGCAACAAAGAGTAGTCCCCACTCACCACAGCTAGAAACTTTAAATACACCTATCTATTAACTCAGGAATTCTCCTTCAGTGAATTCACTCTTCATAAGTATTTCAGTGCCCAAAGAGGTGTGTGTAAATGTTCATTGATAAATGAAAAGTAGAATAAATGTGGGTATCCCCACACCATGAAATACTATACAACACTTTTTAAAATTAAGAAGATGGAAAACTCCTGGCCTGCAATATTTTTCAAAACCTACTTTTAGATAAAAAGAGTGATTTGAAGAGTGATCTACATGTAGTGTGGCCAAAATTTTCTTAAAAAATAAAAACGTGTTTAAGTATAGATTATATATATATATATATATATATATATATAATAAAAAAGGTCTAGGGGAGGAAATTTTGATAGGGAAAGTGAAGGGGAAATTTTAAGTTTGCTCTGTATTTTTAAAGTATTTATAATTAGATTATATATATATATATATATATATATATATATATTACTTGTCTAATTTCTTAAACTGACTTTTGATAAATCTGTATGCAGATCAGGAAGCAACAGTTAGAAGTGGACACGGACAAACAGACTGGTTCCAAATAGGGAAATGAGTACACAAAGGCTGTATATTGTCACCCTGCTTATTTAACTTATATGCAAAGTACATCATGAGAAACGCTGGGCTAGATGAAGCACAAACTGGAATCAAGATTGCCGGGAGAAATATCAATAACCTCAGGTATGCAGATGACACCACCCTTACAGCAGAAAGTGAAGAACTAATAATGAAAGTTTTTACTTTTTCTTGATGAAAGTAAAAGAGGAGAGTGAAAAACCTGGCTTAAAACTCAACATTCGGAAAACTATGATCATGGCATCTGGTCCCATCACTTCACAGCAAATAGATGGGGAAACAGTGGAAACAGTGAGAGACTATTTTGGGGGGCTCCAAAATCACTGCAGATGGGGACTGCAGCCATGAAATTAAGACACTTGCTTCCTTGGAAGAAAAGTTATGACCAACCTAGACAGCATATTACTTTTTAATAATAAAAGGAGACATTAGTTTGTCAACAAAGGTCCGTCTAGTCAAAGCTATGGTTTTTCCAGTAGTCATATATGGATGTGAGAGTTGGACTATAAGAAAGCTGAGTGCCAAAGAATTTTGAACTGTGGTCTTGGAGAAGACTCTTGAGAGTCCCTTGGACTGCAAGGAGATCCAACCAGTCCATCCTAAAAGAGATCCTTCCTGAATATTCATTGGAAGGACTGATGCTGAAGCTGAAACTCCAATACTTTGGCCACCTGATGGAAAGAACTGACTCATTGGAAAAGACCCTGATGCTGGACAAGATTGAAGGCAGGAGGAGAAGGGGACGACAGAGGATGAGATGGTTGGATGGCATCACCAACTCAAGTTCTCATCACCAACTCATCAAGGACATGAGTTTGAGTAAACTCCGGGAGTTGGCGATGGACAGGGAGGCTTGGTGTGCTCCAGTCCATGGGGTCTCAAAGAGTTGAACACGACTGAGTGACAGAACTGAACTGAATTTCTTAAATTAGTTTACTTAAATTTATTTACTGAATCAGTGGAGATGCTTTCAACCTCAACTAATAGCTTCCCCTCAAGTAACCTGAATATTAGGGCATTTATTGCACGTACCTATACGGAGAAGGCAATGGCACCCCGCTCCAGTACTCTTGCCTGGGAAATCCCATGGATGGAGGAGGCTGGTAGGCTGAAGTCCATGGGGTCGCTAAGAGTTGGATACGACTGAGCGACTTCACTTTCACTTTTCACTTCCATGCATCGGAGAAGGAAATGGCAACCCACTCCAGTGTTCTTGCCTGGAGAATCCCAGGGACGGGGGAGCCTGGTGGGCTGCCGTCTATGGGGTTGCACAGAGTCGGACATGACTGAAGTGACTTAGCATAGCATACCTGTATTATCTACACAACAACTAAAAATTCCACAACATGGAAATTTAAGCCTCTCCTACCCTTTGGCTCTGCCATCTCCTTTGTGGCTCCCCACTCTGTATGGAGGCAAGATGGCAGCATTGTTTCTAGCCATCAGAGCTAACACAGCCATGCCCAGAAACAAGGCTGCCTTCTCCTGATGTTTTTCTTAGGAGTGAGGAAATAGTTTTTTGAATTAACCCCATCCCCCCTCACCCCTGGGACACATACCTTCTTTTCCCATCTCACTGGCCTGAAGTGAGCTCCATGCCTTCATGAAGCTGGCACTGCAAGGCGAGGCTCCATACCAGCGTGGGTATAGATTAACCTTCCAAGGGCTTGGATTTGGGAAAACTGATGCCATATCCACTAAATATTTTGACTCCTTAAAGCATCTCAGATGTGTGTAAGGGCATTTTTCAAGATGATAAAACATTTTTCATAGTAACTTCTTCCTATCATGAAGAATTTAAAAAGACCATTAATCATTTTATTGTGAAACATTTGAAACAAATAATAAAAAATAATGTTCCTCAAAAATTAAAAATAGAATTACCATATAATCTAGCATTTCCACTTCTAGATATATATCTATAAGAAGTAAAAACAGGGACTAGAACAGATATTTGTATACTCACATTCATGGCAGCATTATTCCCAATAACCAAAAGGTGGAAGCAACACAAGTGTCCACTGATAGATGAATGGATAGATAAAAAGAAGTGTATATTTATATATAGAGAGAGAGAGTGGAGTACTATTCAGCCCTAAAAGGAAGGAATTTCTGTTACAGGCAACAACGTTGATGAACTTGGAAGATTTTCTGCTCAGTTAAATAAGACAGTCACCAAAGGACAAATACTGTATGATTCCATGTGTATGGAGTTCCGAGAGTAGTCAAATTCTTAGAGACAGAAAGTAGAGTGGTGGTTCCTAGGGGTTGGAGAGACATTATGTTGTTTTTGGTGGCACCGTGTGGCACATGGGATCTCAGTTCCCCAACTAGGAATGGAACCTATACCCCCTGCATGAAGTGCTGCGTCTTAACTACTGGACCACCAGGGAAGTCCAAGGCATTAGCTTAGTGGATACAGAGTTTCATTCTGGGAAGATGAAAGAGGTTCTATAGTTGTTGATGGTTGCGCAACAATGTGAATGTACTTAATGCCACTGAACTGTACCCTTGAGAAGGTTAAAATGGGGGACTTCCCTGGCAGTCCAGCGGTTAAGACTCTCTGCTTCCACTGCAGGGGACACAGGTCCCATCCCTTTTCAGGGAACTGAAAATCCTGCACCCGTCTCATCAAAGAAAAAGGGTTAAAATGGTAAATTTTGTTATGTATATTTTACAGTAAAAAAAGAATGCAAAAAAATCCTTCAACTTAATCTTGAAAAAAGAATAATATAATGAATACTTAGTTTATCAAATCTTCACATGATATCTTTTTTCCTCTTCTTTTTAATGAAACAAAACATTGTGGATTTAACTAGATCTTCTCAATTTATATTTTGAGATTTATCTGTGTTGATACATGTGGCTCTGTGTCATTTATCTTAATTGCTGTATTATAATTCATGCATAGGCCACAATTTATTTATCCATGAACATGCGGTTGTTTTCAGTTTTTCAATATTACTCACAGTGCAGCAGTCAATTCTTATATTTTTCTCTGTAAGTGCATGTGAGGTTTTCTCTAGAAGGATAGATAGATAGAGCTCCTGGCAGTAGGTATAAGTATCTTTGACTTTCTTAGGAATTGCTCTAAGCAATTTTTCTAAACGAATCTCCAAAGCTCTCCTCAGGGCTTACAGCAATTTACACTTCCAGCGGCAATTATGAGAGTTTCCATTTTTCTACATTCTGTGACTTGACATTCATTGGACCCTTTGTATTGTGCCAATCTGATGCAGGTAAAATGATATCTCATTGTCATTTTGATTTTGAATGGCTCTCTTGTTATGAAACATTTTGCTGAGCCCTTTTGTTGCTGACTGTTTGGGCAGATGGTACTGTTTGCTCCCCACAGCTGTTTTACTCTGCTTTTCCATTAAAAAAAAAGAAAAGAAAACACCTAAATTTCAGTTGGGCTTATGGCCTCCTGAAATAAAGACCACCCTTCCCATCATCTCTTACAACTATGTGTAGCCAAGTGATTAGTGTTTCGCTGATTAGACTGAACGGAGGCTGTGCACCTTCAGGGAAGTGTCTAAGGGAGGAGGCATGCCCTTCTCCTTCCCTTCTTCTTTCCTTTCAGCTGGAATGCAGATATGATGGCTGCAGCTGGAGCAGTTATCTTGGATGATGATGTGAACTTGGAAACCAAAGCATGAGTGACAGAGGAACAGGTTAGAAGGAACCAGCCTGGTGGACCCATGACCCATGAATCACTGCTCCAGCCCTGGACTGCCCACCCAGACATACTCATGATGGAGAAAGAGACTTGTGCTTTGCTTCAGACACTGCTACCCTATATTTTCTATCTCTCACCAGGAATCCAATCCTAACAATACACTGATCAGTTCAGTCTTATGCACACCACCCAAGGGAGGACATGTGTGTGTCTGGGGAGGACGGAGAAAGGAGCGGTTATGAGGAAACACCAATACATCCCTATAGAAGGCAACCTGACCTGTTTCCCAGGCCTGGACTGTGAGTTAAACTCTGGATGTGACTTGAGTCACCTAACATCCTTCCCTAGAAGAAGTCTAGACAAGGAATACCATTTTGGAGTGAGGCAGTGCTTTCAGAGTCTGAGGTCTGTGCAACCCCCTCTGCTTCTCGAGGGATCTGCTCCTGGAGGGTGGTCTCAGGAGGTGGCAGGCATGGCCCTGACCTCCACGGAGGCTCGGCGTGTAACTCCTCGCCCACACCTGCTGTGAGGCTGGGGTTGAGTCCTTTGGGAGACACGAAGAATAAAAACCTTGGGACATTTTTGTTTTTCTAAGCAATGGGTGTACTTGTTCTCATAGAGAGTGAGGACTGTGTGACTGCGTGTGTTCTGTTTTTACTGAAACAGACAACGGGTGACTGGGTTATTACAAGTATACTGGACTTGACACCCTGCTTCTCCATCCCATCCTCACGCCTACCTCACTACCCATCTATCTCTAATTTATAGTCTCCCTTGCATTCTTTTTTTTGGGGGGGTGAGGAGGGTGAAGTAGGAAAGAACAGCTTTATTGCTTTGCCAGGCAAAGGGGGCCACGGGGGGCTAATGCCCTCAAAACTATGTGTCCTGACCTGGAGGGGGTAGTGAGGGATTCTATAGTAAAATAATTCAAAGAAGACGTGATCGGCTGGTGAACATTCTTCTGATTGGTTGAACATTTTTCTGCTTACCTTCTGTGGTGAAGTAAGTGGGAGTCAGCATCATTGACTTTCAGGTTCCAACCAGTGTGGGGTCTACCTGCTTATGGGCAACATACAATTAACTTCTCCCACTTGTTGGAGGTTTTAGTATCTGCAAAACAGCTCAAAGATATTGTTATGTATATCCCTTGATGGGGAATCCTTTGCCTTCTGAGTTGCCTGTAATATTTGATAGAATGTCAGCAGGGAAGAGAGACTAAATACATCCTATGTAAATATCATTGGAATTTACCCATCCAAGTCAGAGTATTACTTCCCCAAAGAGGTCCCCTCTGGAGACCCTGCTTATCACCTGATGCTGTTGCCACCTTGCTACCCATCCCATCACCCCAGGGAGGCCTAGAGACTCTAAGAGAATAGGTTTTTTTTGGAGGAGGGTGGAGTATAATAGTTCATGCACTTGATACTTGTGTTCAAAGTAGCAATGTTGCCCAACTCCCAGGAAATACCATCCCAGTGCCTCGCAGGTAAACAGGATCCCTGGGGATTCACGTCCCATAACACCTGGCCTGAATGGTGCCCCCTGGAACTGGGCAGCACAGCACTGCAACAGCTTCAGGAGTGCCTGCTGGAACCAGCCCCCAAATAAGGTTCTCAAGTTCCAGGGGGTCCTAGTCTGGGGGAAGAAACAGATATAAACAATCATTATAAAGCAAAGAAGAACTATCCTGTCAGCCTGTTTATTGATGGCTTAAGGGAAACATCAATTTGGAACGCAGAGAAGAGGTTCTCAAAAGTTTCATGGATGTGGACTGGGGGTTGGGGAAGCTTAGAACCTGTCTTTAGATGAAAAGAGGGTTTTGCAGTTTATTAGTTTCCTGTGGTTAGTGTAATAATTACTACAAATTTGACTGCTTAAAATAGCACATATTTATTCTCTTACAATGCTGGAAGCCAAAAACCCCGATTCAGTTTCTTTGGGCTGAATCTCCCAATTGCTGCTCCCAGCTCCGAGCAGGTCTGAGCTCCCTCCAGAGGCTCTAAGGGAACATGTTCCTTTTCCTCTTCCAAGAAAGGGGTGGTTGCCAACATCACTTGGCTTGTGTCTGCCTCACTCCAGTCTTCAGGGCTCTCTCCACTCTGTCTTAACATCGCCTTCTTATCTCAGTGTAATAAAATTGCCTTCCGCTTCCTTCTTACATCCTAAAGGAAATCAACCCTGAACATTCATCGGAAGGGCTGATGCTGAAGCTGAAATTCCCAATACTTTGGCCGACTCACTGGAAAAGATCCCGGTGCTGGGAAAGACGGAAGGCAAGAGAAGAGGCAGCAGAGGATGAGATGGTTGAACAGCATCACCTACTCAATGGACAAGTGTTTGCACAAACGTTGGGAGCTAGTGAATGACAGGGAAGCCTGGTGTGCTGCTCTTCACGGGGTAGCATAGAGTCGGACACGACTCAGTGACTTAACAACAAGGATACAAGTGTCTGATTGGCTTTAGGGCCTATGTGGATGATCCAGGATAAGCTCCTCATCTCAAAAAGCTTAACTGAATCACATCTCCAAATCTGCAGAAGACGTCTCTCCAGTTTTTTTTTTTTTTTTGGTCAGGTAAAGTAATATTCACAAGTTCCAGCAATTTTGATAGAGAGAGGGCATTCCCAACCTGGTTCCAAGTGGGGGAACCCAACAAAGAACAGTCAGGGAAGCAAGAAAGAGGTTCAGAGTGTTCTGGACCTGGAAGGAGTATGGACTGGCCAGAGCACAGGTCCCTGGAGAGTTGAGTCAGAGGTCAGAGCTGGAAAAGTTTCCCCAGTCACGCTTAGGCCAGAGGAGCCACCGAGCAGAGGAGGGACTCAATGGGGTCGCGTGTTAGAAAGATCCCCTGACCCCTGCATGGAAAGACGGGCTGAAGGGAAGGAGATGCTGCTTGGGACACAGGGAAAGACAACAGAGAGAGAGGACTGGCCTGTCTGGAGAGGGTGACATTGAAGAGAGGGAAGGGGCAGGATGGGAAGCTAGGAGGAAGTAGATAGACTGTGGTGTGATGGATAGGGGAGAGGGAAGTGGGCGATTCTGAAAATCAGTGGTGGGCATCTTTCCACTTGGTTTCTGTAAATAGCCCAAGTCACTGTGTGAAGTGGCTGCCACCACTGAGGTCATGCACTGAACCCCGCTGTGGCTCTTGACTCAGTTCTGGGCCACCTGGGAAGGAGCAGCCTTTGTCAGAGGCTTGGACAGGAAGTTCTCCAGCAGGCAGGTGTGCCAATGCCACCCATGCCCACCCAGGTGCCGCCCGGTGCGGATTCATCCTGAGCCACTTCCTAGGATGGGGCCACTTGCCCCCGGCCCTCACCACTCCCTCCCCTCCCTCCCTGTGTGTCTGGCTGCCTCTGACTCAGCCCCAGGTGGGGAAGGGGCACTGATGCTGCTCATCAGTGGAGTAGTGGAGGGCTGGGGAGCCAGGAAGAGGCAGGCCAAGTTCATTCTCCCACCCACCCCAACCCCCTCACAGCCACTTCCTTCCAGCTAAAAACTCTTTGCAATTTCTTCCAACAGATTCTTAGCACTACTTTAGCTACATGACCTTAACTGCATAATTTAACCCTGGAGATCCAGTGGTTAAGACTTCGCTTTCCAATACAGCGGATGCAGGTTCCATCACTGGTCTAGGGAGCTAGGATCCCACATGTCTGTTGGCCAAAAAAACCCCAAAAATTAAAAAAAAAGTAGAACAATATTGTAACAACCAATAGACTTAAAAAATTCAAACAAATTCTAGCAATACAAGAAGGGAGGGGTTTATTCAGACCTTGTCCTTTGCATTTACACACATAAGTAGTACTTATAGTAACATCTGCAACTCACCGTTTTGATTTAATATGTCTTAGAAATGTCAGTATCTATAACCAGACTCAGTCTTGTGTGGGGATTCCCTGGTTTGGCTCTACATTGATTTTTAACCATCTCCCTTCTGATGGGTGTTTTTGTAAAAACTTTACTATCAAAAAAATGCCACCGAATATCCTTGCCTGGGCTTCTTCATGGAGAGAATAAACCTTGCCTGGGATGGAAGTGGAGGGGCGGCCCAAGAGATTCTGAGAACCCTGCTGAACTGTGCCCCTCCAGGCTGGGCTTCCACATTCCTGCCCAGGGCTCTCAAATGGCCCCAAGTGCCTATTCTGAGCCAGGTTCTGGCACAGCTCTTGGCTGGTAGGAGAGAGAGCCAGGGATTCAGTCTTAGGGTCTTATGATGGGGTGAGCCATGGGGGCCCAGGACTGGGGACAGAGGGGAGCAAGGAGGGCTTCCAGGAGCACAGTTTTGCTGGGCAGAGCAGCAAGTGGAAGAGGGCCAAAGCCAGCCATGCCCTGGTGAGTACCACTGTCTCCTTAGTGCTCAGGGCCATGGGGGATGTGAGTGGCAGGAGGTGATGCCAAGCTAGGAGAGTGACTGTCGCCCGAGGATGGTCACACAGGGGGTTAAGCAGAGATGCTTGACCTCTCTCTCACCCAGAAGCACATGGTCAAGGCTGATCCAGGAGGGTGGGAAGGGGAAGAGGCATCAACTCCCATCAGCTAAGAGCCCACCATGAAGCAGGTCCTGTGTGAAGGGCTTCTTCCTTTGCCTTTCTTCCTTCTTTCCTGCCCTCCTTCCTGCCTTTTTTCTAATTCATAGATTTTTTTAAGAGCAGGTTTAGGTTTGCAGGAAAATTGAGGAGAAAGTACAGAGAGATCCCATATCCTAGTCACCCACCCCTAGTCTCCCCATTACTAACACCTTGCATTAGGGGGTGTGCTTCTGTTACAACCAATGAACCAATATTGATACATGATTATTACCGAAGTCTGAAGTTTGCATTAGGACTCACTCTTGGCCTTGTACATTCTGTGAGTTCTGACAAATATATATGGTCATGTACATACCATTATAATATCCCAGAAGGTAATTCCACTGCCATAAAAATCCCTTCCGCTCTGCCTGTTCATCCCTCCCCACCACCCAACCTCTGGTAACCCCTGACCTTTTTACTGTCTCCATAGGTTGGCCTTTTCCAGAATGTCATACAGTTGGAATCACATAGCACATGGCCTTTTCATACTGACTTCACTGAGTAACATGCATTTCAGGTTCTTCCCTGTCTTTTCATAACTGGAGGGCTCATTTCTCTTTATCTCTAGATAATATCCCATTGTCTGGATGCATTAATTTGTGTATCCACTCACCTCCTGAACGACATCCTGGCAGCTTCCAAATTCTGGCAATTATGAATAAAGCTGTGTCAATATCTGTGTGCTGTTTTTTGCATGGACATAAATTTTCAACTCATTTGGGTAAATATCTAGGGGCACAATTACTGGATCATATAGTAAAACTCAATTTCATAATACATGAATAAAGTCACATCATAAAAAATCAAACAATACTACATAGAACAGAGAAGGAAATGGCAACCCACTCCAGTATTCTTGCCTGGAAAATCACATGGATGGAGGAGCCTGGTGGGCTACACCCCATGGGGTCACAGAGAGTTGGACACAACTGAGCGAGTAACACACACACACTACATAGAACACGAATGTTGCAGCCTAGTCCTGGGCATACCTTATTTTACAAATGAGGAAAGTGTGTCGCTGGGATGTAAGTGTTCTGGAGTTCACAGCAGGGAGCTGTGGAACACACACAAGTCCTATGGGCCCTTGGAAGAGAGTCAAGAATGCTGGCCTGACTGTAGGTGTGAGGGTGACCAGTGATGGTGGTGGTGGGGTTTATCCCTTTCCCCTCGCAGCCTCCCTCCCCTCAATGCTCCTTTTAGAACCCAGTCATCACAAAGTGAGAAAACCCAGGCTAAGGGGAGAGGCCTCTGCATGTGGGTGTTCTGGGGGTGTCAGCTGTCTGACAGCTAGCATCAAGTGCCAGACATGTGAGCAAACTCTCCATCTTGTGATTCCAGCTCCCAGCCTTCAGGCCGCCCCAGCTGACACCGAGTATAGACACGTTGCCTTCTGATCCTGGCCCACACTACTAATGTATGAGCTTGAAAAAAAGGAAGGGGAAGAGGAAGATGAAGATTCTGCCACTGGATTCAGAGGTGGTTTGCTGCTAAGCTGCTAAGTCACTTCAGTCGTGTCGGACTCTGTGCGACCCCATAGACGGTAGCCCACCAGGCTCCCCCATCCTTGGGATTCTCAAGGCAAGAACACTGGAGTGGGTCGCCATTTCCTTCTCCAATGCATGAAAGTGAAAAGTCAAAGTGAAGTCGCTCAGTCGTGTCAGACTCTTAGCGACGCCATGGACTGCAGCCTACCAGGCTCCTCCGTCCATGGGATTTTCCAGGCAAGAGTACTGGAGTTGGGTGCCATTGCCTTCTCCAAGACACATTAGAAGATGACACAATGTTCCAGGCTCATCCTGGATACCTCCTACCCTAGATCTGCAATTAGCCAATAAGAAATGGAACTTGAAGACCTCAGTCTGAACTCTTTGGATGAATTGAATTTACAGATTAAATTGGGGAGAAATAACAGTTCATAGCATTGACTCTTCCTATCTGGGAATATGCTGTCACTACTTAATCCATTTTCTTTGCCATCTTTCAATGAAAATTATTCTCTTCACATCGTGAATTTATTTTTTTCCACAGTTATTTGAAAGGTTTTTTTTACTATGATGATTTTTTTAAATTAGTTTTTTGGTGTCTAGACAGCTGTAACTACAATCAGTTGATTAGTTTTTGTATATGAATCTTCTGTCTAGCCAATTTCTTGAACTCTTAATAGTTCTAAAACGTTTTTCAGTGGATCCTCTTGGAATTTTAGGTAAATCATTCTACCATTTTTTCCATTTTAATACTTAAATCTCTTATGCTTTTCTTAATGCACTGTCTAGGGATCCCAGCTTTATGTTGAATAGCAGTGACGATTGTGGACATTCTTATTTGCTTCTGTCTTTAATGGGATTACTTCTAATGTTTCAACATTAAATTTGCTGTTTGCTTTAAATGTTTGATAGATATTACTTTTTAGCTGAAGGAAACTTCTCAACATTGTTAGCTTGTCATGAGTTTTTATCAGAAATGAATATCCAGCTGTACGTCCGAAACTAATACTACATTATAAATCAACTATATTTCAATAAAATTTTTTTTAAAAAGAAATGAGTATTGAAATTTATCTATTGCCTTTCTTAGGAGAAGGCAATGGCACCCCACTCCAGTACTCTTGCCTGGAAAATCCCATGGATGGAGAAGCCTGGTAGGCTGCAGTCCATGGGGTCGCTAGGAGTCAGACATGACTGAGCGACTTTACTTTCACTTTTCACTTTCCACTTTCATGCATTGGAGAAGGAAATGGCAACCCACTCCAGTGTTCTTGCCTGGAGAATCCCATGGACGGGGGAGCCTGGTGGGCTGCCGTCTATGGGGTCGCACAGAGTCGGACACGACTGAAGCAACTTAGCAGCAGCAGCAGTAGCATTGCCTTTCTTATTATTTGATATATTTTCCCTGCTCATGTGTTAATGCACTAAACTTACATTAATAAAATTTCTGATGTTCAACTATCCTGAATTTCTGCAATAAAATTCTGCTGGGTCATGAAGTATGATTCCACTGGGTTTGGTAGATTCACATATTACTTAGGAGCTTTGTATCTATACATGTAAATGAAAATAGCCCATGCTTATTGTTTGTGTGTGTACTATCATTTTGTTTTGTTTTCAAGTTTATTACAGTTTTGTAGAATAACTTGGGAACTTTTCATTGTTTTCCATGCTCTGTAAAATTTTACATAAACTAGGAATTATATGCTCTTTGAAGCATATAACCTCTTTGAAGGTTTACAGTAGACTTGCCTCCAAAACAGTCTGGGCTTGTGCCTTTAAGGGTATATCTTTGATAACTTCTTCTTTTTACTTTCCTTCCTTCTTAAACAAAATATTCTTTTATCGGATAGATTATCAGGAAAATACAACTGTATATTTGCATGTACTTAATAGCATGTCCTTAAAATATACAGGGCAAAAACAGTGAAAAATTAATTATGATGGGATATTTTCAACACTCTCCTCTCAATGGACTTCCCAGATGGTGCTAGTGGTAAAAACTCACCTGCCAATGTAGGAAACTTAAGAGGAGACATGATTTGATCTGTGGGTCAGAAAGATCCCTGGGAGTAGGAAAGGGCAACCTGTTCCAGTATTCATGACTGGGAAATCCCATGGGCAGACGAGCCTGGTGGTCTACAGTCCAAGGGGTTGTGAAGAGTCAGACAAGAATGAAGTGACTTAGCACACACACATTACTCTCAATAGATAAATGATATAAATTTATTTGAAGAACAAATTATAAAATTATTTTTATAAACATTTGCACTTTCACATTAACTGCAGAATCCACTTCTTTCCCCTCCACACAAAATGTTTATAAAAATTAAAAATATAGACTGCTTCATGAATTTGTATGTATCCTTGCTTAGTTCAGTTGCTCAATCGTGTCTGACTCTTTGCGACCCAATGCACTGCAGCATGCTAGGCTTCCCTGTCCATCACCAACTCCCTGAGCTTGCTTAAACTCATGTCCATCAATCGGTGGTGCCATCCAATCATCTCATTCTCCGTCGTCCCCTTCTCCTTCTTCCTTCAGTCTTTCCCAACATCAGAGGCTTTTCCAATGAGTCAGTTTTTCGCATGAGGTGGCCAAAGTATTGGAGTTTCAGCTTCAGCATCCGTCTTTCCAATGAATATTCAGGACTGATTTCCTTTAGGATTGTCTGGTTTTATCTCCTTGCAGTCCAAGGGACTCTCAAGAGTCTTCTCTAACACCATAGTTCAAAAGCATCAATTCTTCGGCGCTCAGCTTCCTTTATGGTCCAACTCTCACATCCATACATGACTACTGGAAAAATCCCTTGCTTAAGGGGCCATGCTAATTTCTCCGTATTGTTCCAATTTTAGTATATGTGCTGCTGAAGTGAGCACTTAAATATTTTTAAGTGTACAGTTCAGTAGTGTTATATATACTCATATTGTCGTGCAACAGATGTCTAGAACATTTTTATCTTGCAAAACTAAAACTCTACATTCATTAAACAACTAATTTCCCCTTCCTACCCTACTTCCTGTCCCCCACCCCCATTCTTGGCAACCACTATTCTGCTTTTAGGATCTAACTATTTTAAACTCCTCATTTAAGCAGAATCACACGGTTTTGTCTTTTTGTAACTAGCTTATTTCACTGAGCATAATGTCCTCAAGGTTTATTCATGTTATAGCATGCGCCAAAGTTTCCTTCTTTAGAGGCTAAATAATAATCTATTGTATGTATATAACACAGTTTTTAATCCATTCATCCATCAATAGACACTGGATTTCTATCTTTTGGCTATTGTGAATAATACTGCTATAAACATGCATATGCAAATATCTCTTTGAGATCCTACTTTCTTTCGATGTTTGTTTTTGTTCAGTTGCTCAGTCATGTCTGGCTCTTTCTGACCCCTTGGACTGCAGCATTCCAGGCTTCCTTGTCCTTCACCATCTCCCGGAATTTGCCCAGTCATGTTCATTGAGTTGGTGACGTCATCCAACCATCTCATACTCTGTCTCCCCTTTCTCCTTCTGCCTTCAATCTTTTGCTGCATCAGGGTCTTTTTCAATGAGTCGCCTGCTCACATCATGTGGCCAAAGTATTGGAGCTTCAGCTTCAGCATCAGTCCTTCCAATGAATACCCAGGGTTGATTTCCTTTAGGATTGACTGGTACTTTTGGATATGTACCCAGAAATAGGATTGCTGGATCATAAGCTAATCCTAGTTTATAACTTTTTGAGGAGCTGCCATACTGTTTTCCATAACAGTTGCACCTTTTTACATTCCTACCAGTAGGGCATAGGGCTTGTTTCTGTACATCCTCACTTAACACTTGCTATTTTCTGTTTGATAGTAGCCATCCTAATGGGAGGGGGTAATATCTCATTGTGATTTTGATTTGCAGTTACCTCATGTGTGGATCACAATAAACTGTGGAAAATTCTGAAAGAGATGGGAATACCAGACCACCTGACCTGCCTCTTGAGAAACCTGTATGCAGGTTAGGAAGCAACATTTAGAACAGCACATGGAACAACAGACTGGTTCCAAATAGGAAAAGGAGTACATCAAGGCTGTATATTGTCACCCTGCTTTTTTAACTTATATGCAGAGTACATCATGAGAAACGCTGGACTGGAAGAAGAACAAGCTGGAATCAAGATTGCTGGGAGAAATATCAGTAACCTCAGACATGCAGATGACACCACCCTAATGGCAGAAAATGAAGAGGAACTAAAAAGCCTCTTGATGAAAGCAAAAGAGGAGAGTGAAAAAGTTGGCTTAAAGCTCAACATTCAGAAAACTAAGATCATGGCATCTGGTCCCACCACTTCATGGGAAATAGATGGGGAAACAGTGGAAACGGTGGCAGACTTTATTTTGGGGGGCTCCAAAATCACTGTAGATGGTGATTGCAGCCATGAAATTAAAAGATGCTTATTCCTTGGAAGGAAAGTTATGACCAACCTAGATAGCATATTGAAAAGCAGAGACATTACTTTGCCAACAAAGGTCTGTTTAGTCAAAGCTATGGTTTTTCCTGTGGTCATGTATGGATGTGAGTGTTGGACTGTGAAGAAAGCTGAGCACTGAAGAATTGATGTTTTTCAACTGTGGTGTTGGAGAAGACTCTTGAGAGTCCCTTGGCCTGCAAGGATATCCAACCAGTCCATTCTAAAGGAGATCAGTCCTGGGTGTTCTTTGGAAGGAATGATGCTAAAGCTGAAACTCCAATACTTTGGCCACCTCATGCGAAAAGTTGCCTCATTGGAAAAGACTCTGATACTGGGAGGGATTGGGGGCAGGGGGAGAAGGGGACGACAGAGGATGAGATGGCTGGATGGCATCACCGCCTTGATGGACGTGAGTTTGAGTGAATTCCGGGAGTTGGTGATGGACAGGGAGGCCTGGTGTGCTGCGATTCATGGGGTCTCAAAGAGTCGGACACGACTGAGTGACTGAACTGAACGCATGCTTGTTGACTGTTCATAAACCATCTTTGGAGAAATGTTTCTTAATGTCCTTCACCCATTTTTTTTTTTTTTTAAATAAGACTGTGTTTTTTTCTTCTTGAGTTGTAATTCTTTATATATTTTGGATATTAACCCCTCATCAGATACATGGCTTGTAAATATTTTCTCCCATTATTTTCACTCTGCTGATTGGGCCCACTGATGCAGGCATTTTGAAGTTTAATACAGTCCCGTTTATCTATTTTTGCTTTGGTTCCATGTACTTTTGGTGTTAGATGCATGAAGTGAAATGAAAGTGTTAGTCGATCCCTCGTATCCAACTCTTTGTGACCCCATGAACTATAGTCTGCTTGGCTCTTCTGTCTGTGGAATTTTCAAGGCAAGAATACTGGAGTGGGTTGCCATTCCTTTCTCCAGGGAATCTTCCTGACCTAGGGATCAAACCAGAGTCTCCTGCATTGCAGGCAGATTCTTTACCATCTGAGCCACCAAGAAAGCCCTACATGCAGGAAATCATTGCTAAATCCAGTATCATGAAGCTTTCCCATATGTTCTCTTTTATGAGCTTTATAATTTTAGGTCTTTAATCCATTTTGAGTTAATTTTTGTGTATGCAGTAAGGCAAAGGTCTAACTTCATTATTTAGCATGAGGATATCCTGTTTTCCCACATCGTTTATTGAAAACAGTGCTTTCCCGCATTTGAACGTTTTTGGTACTCGTGTTGAAGATAATTTGATCATATGTGTGAAGGTTTATTTCTGTGCCCTCTCTTCTATTGGTTTACATGTTTGTCTTTATGAGAATCCTACATTGTTTTTGTCATTTTGACTTTTTAAAGATATAATTGACATATAATGTATTAGTTTCTTGTGTACAACATAATGATTTGATATTTGTATATACTGCAAAATAATCACCACAGTTAGAAACATCTAAACACTTTTTATTACTGTAGCTTGATTTAAAAGTTTGAAATTAGGACACCTGAGCCCTTCCTTCAACTTTGTTCCTTTGACTACCTTCTTAATTTCTTTTATGATTATTGGGTGTATTCAAGTTTTTTATTCTTCTTAAATCAATTCTTTTAGACGTATAGTTGATTTACAATATTGTGTTAGCAAAGTGATTCAGATGTGTGTGTGTGTATATATATATCAGATTCCTTTCCATGATAGGTTATTACATTTTGTAATATCTTGTATGCTGTACTTGCTTGCTTGCTTGCTGCGTCGCTTCAGTCGTGTCCAACTCTGTGCGACCCCATGGACTGTAGCCCACCAGGCTTCTCCATTCATGGGATTCTCCAGGCAAGAACACTGGAGTGGGTTGCCATTTCCTTCTCCAATGCATGAAAGTGGAAAGTGGAAAAAGTCAAGTCGCTCAGTCGTGTCTGACTCTTAGCGACCCCATGGACTGCAGCCTACCAGGCTCCTCCATCCATGGGATTTTCCGGGCAACAGCACTGGAGTGGGGTGCCATTGCCTTCTCCTGTAATCTGTACAGTAAATCCTCATTGCTTACCTATTTTATCTGTAGTAGTTTGTATCTGTTAATCCCATCAGTTCAGTTCAGTCGCTCAGTCGTGTCCAACTCTTTGCAATCCCATGGACTGCAGCACTCCAGGCCTCCCTGGTCCATCACCACCTCCCAGAGTTTACTCAAACTCATGTCCTTTGAGTTGGTGATGCCATCCAACCATCTCATCCTCTGTCGTCCCCTTCTCCTCCTGCCTTCAATCTTGTCCAGCATTGGGGTCTTTTCAAATGAGTCAGTTCTTCACATCAGATGGCCAAAGTATTGGAGTTTCCGTTTCAGCATCAGTCCTTCCAATGAATATTGAGGACTGATTTCCTTTAGGATGGACTGCTTGGATCTCCTTGCAGTCCAAGGGACTCTCAAGAGTCTTCTCCAACACCACAGTTCAAAAGCATCAATTCTTTGGCGCTCAGCTCTCTTCACAGTCCAACACTCACATCCATAAAAGACCACTGGAAAAACCATGGCCTTGACTAGACAGACCTTTGTTGGCAAAGTAATGTCTCTGCTTTTAAATATGCTGTCTAGGTTGGTCATAACTTTTCTTCCAAGGAGCAAGCATCTTTTAATTTCATGGCTGCAGCCACCATCTGCAGTGATTTTGGAGCCCCCCAAAATAAAGTCTGTCACTGTTTCCACTGTTTCCCCATCTATTTCCCATGAAGTGGTGGGACCAGATGCCATGATCTTAGTTTTCTGAACGCTGAATTTTAAGCCAACTTTTTCATTCTCCTCTTTCATCAAGAGGCGCTTTAGTTCCTCTTTGCTTTCTGTCATAAGGGTGGTGTCATCTGCATATCTGAGGTTATTGCCATACTCCTAATTCATTCCTCACCTGCTCCCTTTCCCATTTGGTAACTGCAAGTTTGTTTCTTGTGTCTGTGAGTCTGTTTTTGCTTTGTATTGCAGTTCATTTGCATTATTTTTTATATTCTACATATAAGTGATACTGTATTTTTCTCTTGAATCAGTTCTTGAATTTTATATTGCCCTAGAGAATTACCCATTTCAATTTTTAATTTACAGGTAGACTTCTAATATAAATGGTCTCATAATTAGAAAAATAATTTTATATCTGATATTGTCCTTTTTCAAAATTCAAATCTGACAAAAGCATGTCTAATTCATTATTGGTTTTGATTGAATCTATTCTTTTTTGTGGGGTTTACTAATTCCTTCTACTTTTTTTGGTAATTATTTTGTTTTAGTAAACAAATTGCTTAGTAAATTAGATCTTCTTGGCTAAACATTCTTCTCTGAATAGCCTTTGGCTCGAATCCCCCAGGTGTTGTACAATACTCTGACCATAATTAATTTTTAAGTTAGCGCAAATTGCTTATTCCAGAGTAGGATTTTTTTTACCTAGGAGCTATTAGGCATGAATGGTATTTTAAAGATTCCTAAGATATATTTCTAGTGATAGATATACTTCTAAGGAATATTTTTGGTCTCCTTTTCTAATTCTATTCAGTGAATCCTACTGCAGTCCATTCAATGAATGTGCCCTCTATGATTTCAGAACTGAGTTTCAAAGAAGTTGGGGCAGGGAGGGCTCCCAAATATCACTCCCCTCCTCTGGGTGATCCACATGCTTTCCTCTCAACCTTTGCTTAAAAAGGGCCCACCAGATGTTAAGACATCCTGGCTTTTCAAGGCTTCTCATGAAAGGCCTGAGTGAGACTGAGGACTTGGCAGTTGTAATGGGAATTCTTCAACTCTGTAACTCGTAGTGGTAACTTCACCCTCCCTTCAGTTTCTCCCTACTTCCAAAGCTCTGCCCATCATGTAGGTGAGTCCTTTCCAGCACTGCACCTGTCACTCCTTGTTCAAGAATTTAGGATTCCCTGTTGTTAACCACAGCATTGCTTCAGGGATCTCACTCTTTGAGGTGTTCATTAAACACAACTGTAAGGAAACACAGTAGCTGATGCCAGGGCCTCAACCCCAAATTCCCAGGCCCACCTGCTCATCTAGCGTAAGTCTATTCGTTTCTCCTTTTCCTTCCTAGCCCAACCCGTGCTGTGCTTCTCACCTGTGGTTATATCTGAATTCTTGATTTCTAAATTTAAAGCTGTTGAGGTATCAACTAATTTTTTCTCAGGCTTACTCTTTCCAAACAATAAATAGGACAGTGCTTTCTCAGTATCATTTGATCATGCAATGGTTTGCGGTATATTTTTTCTCCACTGTTTACCACTCTTTCCATAAACCCTGACCATGACTTAGGTTCTGGGTTCCCAGTAACGGTCTGGTCCTGAACTTTTAATGAGAACCTCCTACTCAACTGCATGGGCCCCAGCACTGCTACTAACATGTCTGCCGAGGTGCGAGAATCACAATCTTCTCAGGCAGCCCTTGACTAGCCTAGGAAGTTAGATGGCTCTGTCCACTAGGAGTTATCACGTAGACCCTGAAGGCTCAATTCTGTGACTGGTATCAAGACTTGGGTGAGACCCTCTGGTCTGATTTCTACATACCTACTGCTTTGAGAGGAGACTTCCCCTTAACTTTGTTGCACAGGCAGATGCTGGAGGGGTTGTTTTAGAAGGCCAACAGGGGCATTTTTCTCCATTAAATGCTTTCCTTTGCTAGAATAAGCCAAATTGGCAGAAATTACTGAGGAGTGATACTGTGGATTCCTTTAGGCCACGTCAGTCACAGAAAGCTTTTCCACACTGGGCTATCACTATAGCTCAGCTCTCAAACCAAGTAGATACCCAGAAATGATCCAGAGCGACTCCTCAACCACTCAGCAAAACATGAATATATTAGCAGAGCACTCCTCTGACTGAAGCATAATCGCAGCTTAAAGGGTTCCTGAATCACTCACTCAGTGAAAATGGTGCGAGGGATGGGCATGAGGAATGGTAGAGACCAAAACCCTCGCTTTTACTATGCATTTCTAGGTGTGTGTGAGAGACG